>NC_069505.1:310328335-311773335 GCF_027579735.1 Bombina bombina
ATCCCACAATATGGCCTGCCTCAGAGGCATGTGCATGTACAACCAATATTGTTGATTGGAATAAAGTGTTATGCCCCACAAGTGAGAGAAAATAGTTTGAATAATAAATATCCATTCAATAGAAGTAGCAATTAATGTTGCAAATCAATACTCACTCATAATATTCTAGGAATTGTTACTTGTTTAGTATAAATATAGAGATTGATTCTAGTTGTGCTGATTGTGTTTATCGGCTGTTTTTCGGCTCCTGATACATATTTAGCACAATTGTTGAATTTTAAAAGATGTGAAATTTGACAAATTATACTATATGATGATACGGTAACATGGATTTCAGTGATCACAATCATTCTGACCAGAAGTTATCTATTGAAGGGATAGGAAACCCAACATTTTTTCTTTCATGATTCAGATAGAGCATGCGATTTTAAACAACTTTCTAATTTACTTCTATTATCATTTTTTATTCACTCTCTCGGTAGCTTTTTTTGAAAAGTAGGGACATATGCTAAGGAGCTGGCCCATTTCTGGAATACTATATGGCAGCAGTTTTGCAAGAATTTAATCCATTTGCAAGAGGACTAGATGGCAGCGATGATTTCTTCCATGTAGTGCTACAGATACCTACCTAGGTATCTATTCAACAAAGAATTTCATGAGAGCAAAGGAATTTGATAATAGAAGAATATTGGAAGCTTTTTTTTAAAAAGGTATGCTCTATCTGAATCATACTTTTTTTGTGGGTTTCATATTCCTTTTAGACACTCTGAAGGCTTTATCATATTATTATTATTTTTTTCTTAGTTTTTTCAAGTTTTCTTTTGTATGTGCTGAGGTGGACTGTTTTATTGAGAGATATTTTTTTTCTGTTTTAATTAATTTTTTCTGTAATCTATTGAAAGCATATTTGTGATTCTGTATCCTTCACAATGTCCCTCATTATATGTGCTGACTGAGGAGAATGGTTACAAGACAGATGCAGCACTATTGATTATAATGGAAAGTGATTCTTGACTAATGGATATGATGAGGGGCAGATACACATTTTTATGAATTGTGCAGTATTTAAGTTGCAATGCTGTGACTATTTTGTACATAAGAAGTTAGTTTTATTATGTTTTTGCCACGTTCCCTGTGAGAAAATGGTCTCAGCCCTTCTTGTGGATTGGAATTTTGGATTATGCCTTAAAGGGGTGGAGAGGTCTCCACACAATTAGCCTAAATAATTTCACCATTAATAAAAGTACAACTATCCAAACTGCTTGGGACTGGAAAAGGGTTTGATTTTAGAATAATTTGCAGCTGTAAAATGGGACAATTAGGAGAGGGGATGGAACCATGTGTGTAAACAAAAATATCTTATTATTGTCATAATACAGCTTATACATGCAACCTAAAGGTAGTTTTATATCATTTCACTACTTTTCTATACATAGTACCCTTAGAAAGATAGTACATTACTGTAATCAGAAAGGTGATATTTTTATTTAAATAAATATAGGCTAATATTTGCATTTTAGAACTCAAAAACCCCTACCAAAGATACAGATCGAGAAGATTGTGATTAACAGGTGGGGAAAAATTGTTATTTTTGATAATTTTATTTTTAAAAAACAAATTAATTAAAAAGATTAGATTTCAGATTTTGGAATTCTGGATTTGGGGATTTGTACCTATAATTTTATTTTGTCCTAAGAGTGCATTATTCCTTTGAAGAAAATTGATTTCTCTTCTAAATAATTTTTGAGGCGCCCCTACTTGTAATTTTCTACTGCACTCATACCATTTACTTTAGTAGCCATTTAAAATTGGTTTGGAAAATCCTTGCACTCCATTAGGAACCCATACCCCAGTCTTACAGGACTAGATTACAAGTGGATCTTAACTCAAGCAATAGCCGTCATGAGTTTTTCAGCGTTCCCTCATAGAATTCTATTGGGAATGATTCAGTGCACCCACGCTATTTGACATGCAAATGTTAGTACCCCCAAGACATTTGCTTGAGCACTAATATATTACTTCCAACTTGGACTCAAGCAACGTAAGCTCGTAGTAGTGCTAATATTTTTGGCCTCCACTTCTAATCTGGGCCATAGTAGGTAATGGAAAACTCTGGAGCATTGATGTAACATCAGAATTTGTATTTGTTTTTTTAATAAGGGAAAGTAAACTCTCCTAGAATTAAAACCAAATTGTTTTCAATGTGAAGTTTATATTATGGGGATTTTTTTAGCTCCTTTAATACTGAGAACGGCACATTTCTCTGTTGTGGAATTAAAATGGGGTTATGAGTATTATAGTATTTAGGCTGTTACATTTTGGAATATTAACAGTAACACTGAAATATAATTTGATAAGAAATATATATATATATATATACAACTTAACTTTTAAATCTAAATGTAAACATTTCCAGTTGGAATTTTTAATTAAGTTTTATATTCACATTTTAATTCACTTGGAAAAGACAAATGTTGAATATTAAAGGTATAAAATAGTTACATTTCAATATACTCCTTTTTTTTCAAATTTACTTTATTCTCTTATTATTCTTTTGTCCCCAAAATGAAATGAATACTTGTATATGATTTAATATTATGTTTTATCTCTGTGTTTTTTTTTTATTTTTTTTTTATATATTTTATTTATTTGTTTCATACAATTTTTAAATTACGGGACCTATTTATGAAGCTGTGTAAGCAGTTTCGGGCCCGTTTAAGAGCGGGCTGCAGTCGAAAGTTAAAAAGCACAGATTGTACAACCTCTGCTTCTTTAAGGGCCAGTCAATGTTAAAATTAATGTTACATAATTCTGCACATAGTAATGTATAGTAACATTAACCTAGAGACCCCTGCAAAAGAAAATTATTTTAAAGTTTTAAATCCCCCCAAACTCGTATTTACCTTACCTTCGTTGCCATCCTCTACTGCTTTTCCTGTTTCTTCAATAGTGCATCACAGGCATGCTGTCTAATCACAGTGCACCAGTGCCGTTCAACTACATGTAGTGCATTCCCATGCTGGGTAAAGCTGCTGGTTGCATTACCCAGCGCAGGGGAGCGCTACATGTAGTTCAACAGCGCAGCTTTACCCAGCATGGGAAAACACTACATGTAGTTCAACAGAATGACTGATTGCACTGTGATTAGACAGCATGCCCGTGACGCACTGTTGAAGAAACCAGAAGAGCAGAAGAGGCTGGCGAGGAAGGTAAGGTAAATATGAGTTTGGGGGAGGGTTAAATATTTAAAATAATGTTTTCTTTTGCAAGTGTTGTTAGGTTAATGTTACATAATTCTGCACTATGTTCAGAAATATGTAACATTAATTTGAACATTGACTGGCTCTTTAATGTGTCCGCAACCTCCAAGGTTGTGGACGTCAGGTGATACGGGCTTGTTCGTCTGGAATGACTGACAAATTTTGCTTTCACACCATTGGTCACGCAAGAGCAGGGGGCGGGCTTGCATGAGCGATTGCTTGTGCAGTCATAAATTCCAGGAGCTGATATTGCTTTGGAGGTCCCAATGTCATGTGTGGACAGATCCTCTCTATGAGTACTTTGTCCGAATGCATAACAATACATCCTATGATTTGGTTGTGAGCCAAAGGCATCTCTTCTCTCTTGCTTAAATTTAATTAACCTCCCTTTGCAAATACACTGTCTGCTAAATAAAAACTGAGAATCTCACAATCCCAATGATCTTTGGGTAATCGTGCCCAAAAATGGATGAGCTGTGTGTGTAAAATGCACGTATTATTTCTACACTGGTATTTTTATCTACATGATGCTGACATTTTTGCATATGTTTTTTTGTATCCATGATAGGAAAATAAAAGTTAAATTAACCCTTGACATTGCAGCCCTTTTTGGAAACCAAGCTGTTAAAAACAACTGGAAAATGAAAATGGTAGCGACAAGGGGGTAGATTTATCAAGCAGCGGATGCTACAATCTACCCCCGTAGTTTCAGGTTCACCTGAAACTAAAGTTAAAGGGACAGTATACTAGAAAATTGTTTTTCCCTCAATGTGTTTCCAATTACTTTTTTACGAGCTGCAGAGTATAAAATGTATGAGATTTGCTTTTTTAAGGTTTATTTGTGTATATGAATTAGCTGGTTTTGTGTTTTGAAGAAACAACCTAATAAAAGGGGTTGAGCTTGTAGGTATAATCAGATCTCATTACTTTATCACATTGTGTACATATACTGTACCTGCTTCTTTATCTTTTATATCTGTCCATAAACCAATCACCAATGGGAAATTAACATTTTATTACCTTATCTCTCCTATAACCCACTGGGAGTGTATTTGCTTTTACTGGCTGTGTTAACACAGCTTGGCCTCAAGGCCAAAAACTTTTAGGATGGGTGGGGATACCACAGACTAAATAAACTAATTCAAATGCCAATATAAGGGTAATGGAAATACTTCTAAACAATTTAATACACTCCAGCAGGTAAAGTGGATCATTGGGAACAAATTAAAGGGGAGACATGTTTTGAGTAAACTGTCCCTTTAAGAAGCATAGATATTAAGATCGAATACGATCAGGATTATTGACACCCCCTGCTAGTGGACGATTAGCGGTGAATATTCAGGGGGTGGCATTGCACAAGCATTTCACAAGGAATGCTTGTGCAATAATTAATGCTGACAGCGTATGCTGTCAGCATTTATCGATGTGCGGCGGACATGATCCGCTACAGTGGATTATGACCGCCCGCACAATAATAAATCGGCCCCCAAGAGTACATAGTGTATTTTCTACTTTTCTACAGGATAGAATGGAACAATACTTTTTCTATACAATTTTTACGAAGTCTAAAAAAACCCCACCAAATTCAATGTGTGCCCTTATTTAATGCAGAACTCTTGGTGCATGACACATACATACAGCTAATTTCTGTATGAAATGTGGATTCAGTCTACATTATTACTAATGCATTAGACCTCAATGAAAGTATGCAAAAAAATTTCCCATTGGAGCATGACAGCAGGAGAAAAATAATGTGTTAAGTCTTTATTGTTAATGAGCTGAATTTCTCTTACAGATCTACCCTATTTTAACCTATGAGAACTATGCACCGTATAGACTCAAGCATTTCCCAGCTTTCCATGACATTAAACAGTCTGAAAATCTTAATACAATATTCAGATCTATATTCATAAGGTATCCATAAAAATGTATGAATTTATTTCTGTAGGTATTTAGCTTTATGGAAATATTGTGTTCAGATAAATGACAAAATCTTTGGTTGACAAGGTATATCAATGACACTTCTTCGAATGAAGTGACATGATATCTAGACATGTGCACAGGAAAAAAATAGAGTAATTGTTGTATAAAAAATATTTCTTTAGTTTTGTCCAATATTATTTCATGAGGTTTTTTGGTTCCGATGAATTTTAAAGGGACATAAAAACTACATTTTTTATTTCAATTTCATTCATGATTCAGATAGAACATACAATTTTAAACAAATTTTCAATTTACTTATATTATCAATTTCTTTGTTTTATTGGTATCATTTGTTGAAAAGCAGGAAGTTAAGTTCAAGAGTCTACAGCACTATATGGCAGCAGTTTTGCAACAATGTTATACAATAGCAAGAGCACTAGATGGCAGCACTATTTCCTGTTATGTAGTGCTCTAGACATGTGCATGTTACCTAGCTAGAGATCTCTTCAACAATGAATAACATAAAAATGACACAAATTTAATAATAGTAAATTGCAAACTTTTTTTAAATTGTATTCTCTATCTGAATCACAGAAGAAACATTTTGGGTTCTATGTCCTTTTAAGGGACTTTCAAGTCAAAATTAAACTTTCATTATGCAATTTTTAACAACTTTCCAATTTACTTCCATTAACAAAATCTGCACAGTCTTTTTATATTTAAACTTTTTGAGTCACGAGCTCCTACTGAGCATGTGCAATAATTCACAGATTAAGTGTGTATGCATTTATGATTGGCTGATGGCTGTCACATGGTATGTGTATGCATTTGTGATTGGCTGATAGCTGTCACATGGTACATAGGGAGTGGAAATAGACATAACTTTTAAAATTGTAAGAAAAAAATCTACTACTCATTTAAAGTTCAGACTAAGTGCTATTGCATTGTATTGTAATATTGCATTTGTTGATTATGCAAATCTACTGTGTTGACTGGTCTTTTAACATTAATGGGAATTATTATTATTATTTTTTTTATGTATTTCTTTTATGTAGTCCAGATTGTCAAGAACAAAATCTTACACAGTATTAGCTAACACAGAAATCAATCAAGAGACAAGGACATTGCTATTGAATATTGTAAAACTGTAAATTGTGAAGCCTTTCTTGCCTGCTGAAAATAATTTCACTGTTTCAAAAATGACTATTCCAGCTCATTTCTTGCCTTTATACTTATGGGGGTCAATTTACCAAATGTAAGACAGATATGATTCGATATAGCGAACCATGTCCGCCCAACATCGCTAAATGCTGACATTTAACATTGCACAAGCATTAATTGTGAAATACTTGTGCAATGCCGCCCCCTGCACATTTGCGGCCAATCGGCCACTAGCAGGGGGTGTTAATGATTCCAATTGTATATGATCGGGATGATTGCAGTCTTACGACCGCTGCTTCTTGACTTCTTTTTCCGGCAAGCCAAAAACACTGCACAGAGAAATCAGCATCTGCTGCTTATTAAATCTCCCCCATGGTTTTAACTGCATGAATGACTCAACTATTTTTTGTATTACATACGTTTGTTCATTTGCATTTATCCAAATTTGAATCCACATGTCTAATTTGTCACATTTGTAACAGCTAAAATTCCGCTATAATGCTAAAAGTACATTCTATAGCAAGCATTATATGATTTGATTCATTAGAGCAGGGCTTGACAAATGTATTTAAAATTTAGGTGCCAAAAATGTATGGATCGTCAAATGGGTCCCTCACCAAACAAAGCATGTAGTGTGCACGTTAAAAGGTCATGAGGACATAAAATATGTAATTATTTCAGGGGCAGAGGTGCAAATGCGCAGTGATGGGCCTGGAAGAGGTAGTGAGTACTATAGCGACACACATGCAACCAATATAATATCTAGTAAGAAAGAATAGGAAGTGGCAAGCCTGGTGGCGAATGCAACTCCCATAATCCTGCTTGTGGTGGTAATTGGTACCAGCATTTTAAAACAAAAAACTTTTTAAAATGATTTTATTGGGCAAATCATAAAATAAAAATAAACAATTGTGACCTACAAGCTACAAACGTATTAAACAAGCCTTCAAGAAAATACCAGACATGACAACATCCAGTCCAAATTGTACAATGCAACTGTAGCTTAAATAAAACCAGGTTAAGCAATACTATCAACTAAACATAGTAAACCAGATAATCTATCCCAAGAAGAATGCACAATAGTGATAATATAATCAGCCAGCGCAGTCTACCAGTGTGCACTCTCTCTCTAAGATTAGTGACTTCAAGGAGGTGAGGAAGGAAAAGAATGTGTAATGTTACTTAATTTACTTAAGGTGTGTCCTACCATACAGCATTCAAAGGCTACATGGAAGCGTCCTTGTTAGACAAAGACTAGGCCAAAGCCTATTCTATAGTTTGTTAATATAATGCACAATTAAATTGAAGAATTAACTCACACCTAGATTACAAGTTTTGCGCTAAACAGTGTGCGAAACGAACGCAACAAAGTTTGCGTTATTTTACCCTCCATAGCGCTGCCATTATGAGTTTCTGAAAAACCTCCTTGGGCGTGTGATATGGTGGCGTTAAGCTCCATACCGCACAAAAGCCAAGAACTGCTTTGATGTGCTTGTGCACACTTTCCCCAATAGACATCAATGGGGAGAGAGTGTAAGAAAAAAATCTAACACCTGAAGTGCGGAATAGAGATCGCCATAACGCAACCCCATTGATGTCTATGGGGGAAAAGAGTTACGTTTAAACCTAACACTCTAGCATAAACCCCAAGTCTAAATACCCCTAATCTGCCGCCCCCAACATTGCCGCCATTATAATAAAGTTATTAACCCCTAATCTGCTGCTCCCAACATCGTCGCCACTCTAATAAAGCTATTAACCCCTATTCCGCCGCTCCCGACATCGCCGCCACTATAATAAAGTTATTAACCCGTAATCTGCCGCACCGACATCGCCGCCACTAATAAAAGCTATTAACCCTATTCCGCCGCTCCCTGACATTGCCACAAGTGTGTGTTTGTTTGCAGAAAGGGATCTTTAATAAAGTTACCTGTGAAATAAAAATAAACCTAACATCAAACTATAAATTAACCTAACATAACTAATCTAATAAAATTTAAAAATACTACCAATTAAAAACCTAAATTATACATTTAAAAAAACCTAACACTACGAAAAAAATAAACAAATCTAAATTTCAACCAAAAAACCCCCAAATCCAACGAAAAATTTAAATAATCTAAATTTAAATAATCTAAGGGCCTTTTTGTAGGGCATTGCACTAAAGAAATCATCTCTTTTACCTTTAAAAAAAATACAAAAGTCCCCCCAACAGTAAAACCCACCACCAAACCGACCCCCCAAAATAAAAAACCTAACTCTAAAAAAAAAACTAAGCTACCCATTGCCCCTAAAGGAGCATTTGTATGGGCATTGACCTTAAAAGGGCATTTAGCTCTTTTGCATTGCCCTTAAAAGAGCATTCAGCTCTTTTCAAAGCCCAAGCCCTAATCTAAAAAAAATTAACACCCCAAAAAATTTAAAAAATATACTAACACTAACCCCAGAAAATCTACTCACAGTTTCTGAAGTCCGGACATCCATCTCCATCCAAGCGGCGAGGTCTTCATCCATCCCGGGGGCTTCTTCTATCTTCATCCCGTGATTCTAGGGGTAAATTCATTGGTTTTATGACACCACACTCCTCACGCCTCTCTCAATGCTGACATGTAGTGTCTTAAAGGGACAGTCTACTCCAGTCCAGAATGTTTATTGTTTAAAAAGATAGATAATCCCCTTATTACCCATTCTCCAGTTCTGCATCACCAACACGGTTGTATTAATATAATTTCTACCTCTCTGGCTACTTTGTATCTAAGCCTCTACAGACTGCCTACTTATTTTAGTTATTTTGACAGACTTTCATTTTAGCCAATCAGTGCTGACTCATAAATAACTCAACAGGAGTGAGCACAAGGTTATTTATATGGCACAAATAAACTAGTACTGTCTAGCTGTGAAAAACTTTCAAAAATCACTGAGATAAGATGCAGCCTCCAACGTCTTATAAATTAGCATTTGAGCCTACCTAGATTGAGCTTTCAACAAAGTATACCCAGAGAACAAAGCAATTTTGATGATAAAAGTAAATTAGAAAGTTGTTTAAAATTGCATGCCCTATCTGATTCATGAATGTTTAATTTTGATTAGACCGTCCCTTTTAATATAGATCAAATAATAGACTGCCTTTGCCTCCAAAGCAAACATAAACTAGCTGCATGAAGAGGGTAGTATACTAGGCCTCATAAATATATGAGCCAGGTCTATATTTTATGGTGCTGTCAGGTTCCTGGGGATAATCAAACAATGCAATAGATGATTTAAATAAATGCATCATTGAACCTAGATTATTAGGGCCCAGTTTCCACTGCTGTTGTAAACTGTGTAAACTAATGATCATATAAAACATCTCCATAGATTTTAAGGGAAGATAAACCCAAAAGTTTTCATTCCTGATTCAGATCATATTATTTTAAACAACTATTTATTTTAGTTCTAATACCACATTTGCATAATTTTCTTGTTATCCTTTGTTAAACACGTAACAGCACTGCTGAGAGCTAGCTGAACACATTGGGTGAGCCAATGACAAGAGGCATATGTTGGCAGCCACCAATTAGCAACTAGCTCCCAGGAGTGCAGTGCTGCTCATTAGCCTACTTAGATATGCATTTCAACAAAAGGTACCATGAGAACTAAGCAAATTAGATGATAAGAGTAAACTGAAAAGTTGTTTAAGAATGCAGGCTCTATCTTTATCTCCCTTTACTGGAGACACTTATGTGTTTAAAGGGATACTTTAATGATTCAAATATAGCCCATTTTTGGTTCAGCACCTGGGTAGCGCTTGCTGATTGGTGAATAAATGTAACCACCACTAAGCAAGCGCTATCCAGGTGCTGAACCTAAAATGGGCCAGCTCCTAAGCTTTAGATTCCTGCTTTTTAAATAAAGATAGCAAGAGAACAAATAAAAATTGCTAATATGACTAAATTAGAAAGTTGCTTAAAATGTTATGCTCTATCTGAATCCTGAAAGAAAAAAACGTGGGTTATGTATTGCTTTAATCCAGAGATTAATGGCTATGTGTGAATGATCCTTATTTTTTCATGGATGCTGTCCATAGAGGTTGACGTTATGAAATATATTTTGCACTGTCTGAGCTGTCACAGAATCTCCAATTTCCATTGATAACCCCTGAACCAAGTCTGAAGCACTTGTCTGCCTATTTGTCAGAGCTAGACTGTGCAAGTAGCGCACTGTCTGTGGCGTCATTCTAGGAGGACGGCCACTGCAGCTCTGACTAGTGGTACTATGGCTCATTCTATAGCTCCTCGTTACTTCTGCAACTGTGTTTCTACTCATTTTTAATTGGTCTCTGATCTTCCTACATCCTTTTCCATCTTACAATTAGATTTTTTAATTCCTCTGGCAATTCTTTTCCATGTGGCGCCATGATGCAGGTGTGCAGATAGACAAAGCCCATAGGTTCAATTCTAAAATTAAGAAAGTTGTGATGTTCACAGGTAATTTTTTAAACCATGTTCATGCAATTAGGCTAATTGAAAATCACAGGTGTACTCAATTTTGTTTCAATAATCTAACTTGTGTGTCCGTGACAACAGGTGTATTCACTTTTGTTGCATTAAGTTTGGGGCCTGTATTTTCAATACAGTTTTTCTTTATTATTTCTTTTTGATTGTTCATAAGAGGAAATGCTCTACTTGTCAAATAAAAAATAATGCAATTATCAAGAGGTGATACAATTTTGAATTATTTGACATTTAAATGATATTGCACAGTTATGTGTACAGTACTTACTTTTATTGTATACATATTTATACAGTGGAGCCCTTTCCAGTCAAATACCTTGCCATATACCATATCAATTTTTAACCAGTTTTTTTAATTTAAAATTTTTATATATGATTGAAATACTTTATTTTAATATGATTTGTGAATACTTTTTTTTGTAACCCTTACACTTTACTACAGATCTCAAGTTGTGCTAATTCTTCTGGCGCTATCTGTGCTTTTGCTCGAGCACAAGCCATAACTTTTAAGTTGCAATATCAGCAATATTTAGCACAGTTGTGATATCCATTGAAAGTAACGGCTGTACTAGAGCAATGTCGACTACGCTAACTCTTCTCTGGTAAATTTGTTCTACCATGGACTTGTAATAGCAATTTGCACGCTAATGTTATCCTGCTTATTGCGTCCCGAGCTTTCATTAGTGCTCCACTTTTAATCTGGGTCTTATTGTGGCCTACATTTATGAAACCACATACACAGCTTCAGAGCTTTTGCAGGTATGAAATATCCCAGAAAGAGAAGAGAGTGATGGCACTACTAGTATATAGCTATAGGAGGGATGGGCCTAGAATTATTTCTGATTGGCCTTATACAGGATGTGAATTAGCTCAGAGGTGCTGTGTATTAAGCATATATTTCAACACAAGCAACTACGAGATAGCTGCACAGAAAGAATACACCTTAGCACTCAAATCCCACACTAAAGTGATGTAATAATTATAGGTAGGTATACGTCAACGATAACAATATAAAAATTATAAACTTTATTTAAATACCAAACTCAAAGCATTCGAAAATCCATCAGAATTTGAAGTCAGATACAAGAAATACCAAACAGAGCTTGACAAATACGAGACGGAAATAAAACAAACAAAACAATTCAAATTAAATAGAGATATTTCCGACTTTAAAAATAATAAAGTGTATAAATGGGGGCAGAAACTCAACAGAAATTCAACAAAACCAACAAGAGTACATGTCATAGATAGTGATGCCTCTGACTTAGATGGGAGTGAATCCGATGCAACAGACACTGAAGGTAATACACAAAGCACATTAATCTATCCAATAACATTTTATCCATGGAACATCAAAATGTATTAAAAAAAGGTCTTTCATTTTGCCCCACTGGCTATCTGGATAAATTTGAAACAACTAAGGACATACAATTGTACCTCAGAAAAATCCTCCTTAAAAACAGTTCATGATAAAAAATGAGCTAACATGTGAGATAGAAGGTATAAACACTAATTGGACAAATGAAGAACAACTCACTATCCAAGTAATGCAGGACTTACTAGAAAATAATGAGGTCCCCACAGACCCCAATTGGAGAGAAATGATTTCAATTAAATCTAAAGAGATACCACAATTTAACTCCTCCAGACATACAGAAATATTTAACGAAATGGTAACTAAAGAAATTTCAGAATTCCGCCTGAAATCAACACAAACAAATCTGACAAAACCATAGAAAAAAGCACTACAAGAGATGCAAAAATAGGACAATGTACTAATAAAAAATTTGGATAAAGGAGGCAACATAACTTTGGACTAAATAGGCAACAGAAAAGACTGACTGACCTAAATGAAGTTTTTAATGTAGCAAATACAGGTGTAGCCAGTAATAGTAAAGATGAAATGGAAATTACATTAAGAGACATGCATAAGTTATTCTACAGACAGGACAAGGTCTGGTGGAACAAACATTTTTTAAAAAAATATATAGAAAGTAAATTGATTCCACAAGGTCTAAGGATTCAATTTGTTCCCCGCCTATGAATTAAAAAATCCAGACCACAGTAAGGAATGGGAAGAAGCCCTTTGCGAATGCTCGCTAAAATTGATGAAGATCTTAATAAAAAATGATACAGCTGAATATGATAGAATTGATACAGAAATAGAGGATTTAAATACCAAACTCAAAGCATTCAAAAATCTATCAGAATTTGAAGTCTGATACAAGAATTACCAAACAGAACTTGACAAATACGAGGCGGAAATAAAACAAACAAAACAATTCAAGTTAAATAGAGATATTTGAGACTTTAAAAATAATAAAGTTTATAAATGGGGGAAGAAACTCAACAGAAATTCAACAAAACCAACAAGAGTACATGCCATAAATAGTGATGCCTCTGACTTAGATGGGAGTGAATCCGAGGCTACAGACACTGAAGGTAATACACCAAGCACATCTACCCATATGGTGACAAGGCAAGAAAGAAAAAAATGCAAGGATTTTTTAGGCGAGGACACTTCAGCACAAGAAGACCCACCAGGAGAGGGGGCAGAAACAAATGAAAGACCATAAAGGAACAAGGACAAACAAAAACAAGACAACAAAAGATGTTGGCTATCTGGATAAATTTGAAACAACTAAGGACATACAATTGTACCTCAGAAAAATCCTCCTTAAAAACAGTTCATGAAAAAAAATTATCTAACATGTGAGATAGAAGGTATAAACACTAATTGGACAAATGAAGAACAACTCACTATCCAAGTAATGAAGGACTTACTAGAATATAATCAGGTCCCCACAGACTCAAATTGAAGAGAAATGATTTCGATTAAATCTAAATATATACCAAAATTTAACTCCTCCAGACTGTCAGGGTGCCAGGAATCAGACTGAGACGAGAAGTGCAAAAATAATCACACCTTTATTAATAGCAAAAAATAATAAAAAAAAGTCCACAAGTCAAATAACAAGCGAGGAATCAAAACAAGAGCTGGTAGTCAGACGAGCCGAGTCAGGAGCCAAAGCGAATAGTCAGATGAGCCGGAATCTGGAACAAGGAAAACAGCAGAGTCAGGAACAAGCCAGGGATCAGGAACCAGGAAGGATGTCAGGCAGCCAGGTAATACACAGTAACTCTCACAAACAGGTCTGAGACAACGCAAAGGCAAAGCATACTGAACAGAGGCCCTTTAAATAATAAGTGATGACATCACAATTCTGAGACTGCATCCTGTCTCACATGGATGATGCACACCAGTCTGGCCATAAAAGGAAGTGCAGGAAACGAGCAGCATCCCCCACAATGCACCAAGTCAGGAAGAGAGGTGAGTAAAATGGCTGCCAGCAGCACATGGCAAACACAACAGGGAAAAAACCCTGACAGTACCCTCCTCTCAATGACCCCTCCCCCGCGGGAGGACAAAAGGCTTTTTGGGGAAACGGGCATGGAAGGCACGGAGGAGGGCCGGAGTATGAACATCAGAGGAGGGAACCCAAGAACGCTCCTCCGGACTGTAGCCCCTCCAGTGAACCAAATACTGTACACGGCCCCTGGACATACGAGAGTCTATAATGCTGCTGACCTCATACTCCTCATGGTTGTCAACAAAGATAGGACGGGGACGAGGCAACACAGTGGTAAACCGATTACAAACCAATGGTTTCAAGAGGGAGACATGAAAAACATTGGAGATGCGCATAGCAGGAGGAAGGTCAAGAGGGTAGGCCACAGGATTAACTTGTCTGAGTATTCAAAAAGGACCAACATTTTGGGGAGCCAATTTATTGGAAGGCACACTAAGGTTCAAGTTGCGGGAGGACAGCCAAACTCTCTCACAAACCTGGTAGGAATGTGCGGGCAGACGCCTACGATCAGCCTGGAACTTTTGGCGCTGCATAGAACGATGAAGGCAATCCTGAATCTGCAACCATGTGGAACGGAGTTGCCAGAGAAGCTCATCCAAAGCCGGAATACCCTGAGACATGAATGAATCGGGCAACAAAGATGGTTGAAACCCATAATTCGCCATGAACGGGGATAACTTGGAGGAAGCATTAATAGCACTATTACGAGCAGACTCTGCTCAAGGTAACAGTTCAGACCAATTATTGTGGTGATCTGAGACATAGCAACAGAGGAACTGTTCCAAAACTTGATTAGACCGTTCCGCAGCCCCATTGGATTGAGGGTGATATGCAGAGGAGAAGGAAAGCTGGATCCCCATTTGAGCACAAAAGGAACGCCAAAATCTGGAGACAAACTGGCTACCCCGGTCTGACACTATCTTCTTGGGTAACCCATGTAAACGGAAGACCTCCCAGGCAAAAATTGAAGCAAGCTCCTGAGCGGTAGGCAGCTTCATCAAGGGAATGCAATGTAACATTTTAGAAAAAATGTCAACCTCCATAAGGATAACAGTATTGCCATTGGAAACAAGGAGCTCGACAATGAAGTCCATGGAAAGATGTGTCCAAGGATGCTCACCACTAGCAAAAGGTTGAAGAAGAATCACAAGAAGACGTTGAGGAGTCTTATTCTGTGCACAAACTGAGCAGGAGGCAACATACGCAGCAACATCAGAACGAAGACCTGGCCACCAGAATTGTCGAGTGACAAACCAAATCATTTGGTTCTTGCCTGGGTGACCTGTGGCTTTAGGATAGTGGTAAGTGTGCAAAAGTTTAGTTCAAAGATTCTCAGGAACAAAACACTTACCACTAGGTTTCTCAGGAGGTGCATTGGTTTGTGCTGCCAGGATCTCCTCCCCCAAGGGAGAAGTCAAATTAGTACGTATGGTAGCCAAAATATGGTCAGGAGGTATAACAGGAGTAGGTACAGACTCCTCCTTGGACAGAGGCAAAAATTGTCGAGAGAGGGCATCAGCCCTAACATTCTTACTACCAGGCAGGTAGGAGACCACATAATTAAACCGAGACAAAAATAGCACCCATCTGGCCTGTCGGGGCGACAAACGTTTTGCTTCAGATAGATAAGTTATATTCTTGTGGTCAGTAAGAATGAGCACTGGCACGTTAGTACCCTCGAGAAGATGCCTCCATTCCTTGAGTGCCAAAATTATGGCCAGTAATTCCCTGTCGCCACACGGATGCAAGGAACAGTCAGGCGTAGGACGTTGAGACAAGAGGGCACCTACTCCAGTCTCAGATGCATCAACCTCAAGAACGAAAGGCAGGACAGGGTTAGGATGAGCCAGAACTGGAGCGGCAGCAAAGGCAGTCTTAAGACTATCAAAGGCCTTAATGGCAGTAGGTGACCAATGGAGTGGATCATTCTCTTTACAGGTCATGTCTGTGATAGGTTTGACCAAGGAAGAAAAGTTTTTAATAAACTTTCTATAGTAATTGGCGAACCCCAAAAAACATTGAATAGACCGAAGACCAACTGGGCGAGGCCACTGCAGAACTGCAGATTACTTGTCAGGATCCATGGAGAACCCTGCAACAGAGATAACATAACCTAGGAAGGTTACTTGAGTCTGATGGAACTCACATTTATCGAGTTTACAAAACAGGCCGTTCTCACGTAGTCTCTGAAGAACCCGTGTAACATCAGAATGTTGAGCCTCAAGTGTGGGTGAGTTTATGAGGATGTCGTCTAAGTACACCACAACACACTGTTGCAACATATCTCGTAGGACATCATTAATAAATTCCTGAAAAATAGCAGGATCATTACATAGGCCAAAGGGCATTACAAGATACTCATAATGCCTGCTCCTGGTGTTAAATGCTGTTTTCCATTCGTGGCCTTCCTTAATCCTAACGAGATTGTACGCTCCTCTCAAATCAAGTTTAGTAAAGACCGTAGCTCCCTTGAGTTCCGTAATGAGCGGAATAGGGTAAGCATTCTTAATGGTAAGACGATTAAGAATCCTATAATCAATACATGGTCTTAACTCGCCACCCTATTTCTTCACAAAGAAGAAGCCAGCCCCTGCAGGAGAGCAGGATTTGTGGATGATTCCCCGTGACAGAGCATCGGCAACATACTCCTCCATAGCACAATTCTCTGCAACAGACAGAGGGTACACCCGGCACCAAGGAGGAATGGCTCCGGGTTGCAGGTCTATGGCACAATCGTAAGACCGGTGAGGAGGCAACGTACCAGCATGCACCTTGTCAAACACGTCTAGGAACTCTTGGTACTCCTCTGGCAATTGAGATACCGAAGAAGTGCACAAGACTTTAACTGGTTTCCGAAGACAAGTGGAAATACATTGCGGGGACCACAACAAAATTTCGGACCTGCGCCAGTCGAGACTGGGATTGTGCTTTTGGAGCCAGGGATAACCCAGAACAACCGGAAAATGCGGAGAGTTTATCACCTGGATTAAAAATGGAGAGCCCCAACAGCCATGGACAACGGAACAGTTTCGTGAGTAACAAGTGTGGGCTGAAGGGGCCTGCCATCAATGGCCTCAATAGCAAGCGGAACAGACCGAGGCAAAACAGGAATGGAGTGCTTTGATACAAAAGCACTGTCAATGAAATAGCCCGCAGCACCAGAGTCAACAAGAGCCTGAGTGACTATGGAGGAGTCCACCCAGGAAAGGACAACCGTGACCAAAGGTTTCTCCTTAAGCGGTTCCGGACATGAGGATAAACCACCCAAGGTCTGCCCCCGACCTTAGGTGTGAGCGTTTCCCAGCCGTGTAGGACAAGACTTCAAAAGGTGGCCCTGTAACCCACAATAGAGGCAGAGCCCCTCCCTCCTCCTAAAGGCCCTCTCCGCCATGGAGAGACGTGTGAATCCCAACTGCATCAGCTCAGCAGTACCTGGTGACTCGGGACCAGGAGGTATGGGAGGAGAGGGAGGCATGGGTGGGAACGAACACATAGGAGACAACGGAACAGGAGGCTTCCGCAAGCGCTCCTTGAAAGAGGGCCTCTCTCTGAGTCTGATGTCAATTAAGATCAAAAAAGACACCAATGCCTCGAGATCCTCTGGTAAATCTCTGGCAGCAACTTCACCTTTAATCGCATCAGAGAGCCCATGAAAGAAGGCGGCAACAAGGGCTTAATTGTTCCAACCTACCTCTGCGGCAAGCGTACGGATCTCATTAGCATACTGAGCAACAGATCTTGTACCTTGCTGAATGGACATGAGTCGCTTAGCAGCAGAGGAGGAGCGAGCCGGAACATCAAATACCCTTCAAAAGGAGGCCACAAATTCAGGGTAATTTGAAATCACACAGGTTTTTTAGTCTCCCACAAGGGATTAGCCCAGGCAAGAGCTGTGTCAGAGAGTAACGAGATGAGAAATCCCACCTTAGCTCTGTCAGAGGGAAACGCCTGAGGTAACATCTCAAAGTAAATGCCCACCTGGTTCAACAAAAACCCTCTGCACTGAATAGGATCGCCTCCATATCACTGAGGTAGAGGTGCAGAACCGGATATGCTCCTGGTAGGCATAGGTGCAGCAGCAGAAACAGGAGCAGCCATAGCTTGCGGGACACTTTGGTCCAAATGTGCAGTGTGAGTCAGCAGGGTTTGCAGGGCTAATGCAAATTGATCCAAGCAGTGATCCTGTAATCCATCCTGGAAATGATAGCAGGTAAAGGTGGATAATTAGCAGCATCAGGAATCATGGCCTTTGCGTAATGTCAGGGTGCCAGGAATCAGACTGAGAGGAGCAGGAACAAGCCATGGATCAGGAACCAGGTAGGACGTCAGGCTGCCAGGTAATACACAGTAACTCTCGCAAACAGGTCTGAGACAAAGTAAAGGCAAAGCATACTGAACAGAGACCCTTTAAATAATAAGTGATGACATCACAATTCTGAGACTGCATCCTGTCTCACATGGATGATGCACACCAGTCTGGCCATAAAAGGAAATGCAGGAAATGAGCAGCATCCCCCACAATGCACCAAGTCAGGAAGAGAGGTGAGTAAAATGGCTGCCAGCAGCACATGGGAAACACAACAGGGAAAAAACCCTGACACAGACATATAGAAATCTTTAGCGAAATGGTAACTAAAGAAATTTCAGAACTCCCCCTGAAATCAACACAAACGAATCTGACAAAACCAGAGAAGAAAGTACTAAAAGAGATGCAAAAATAGGACGATGTACTAATAAAAAATTTGGATAAAGGAGGCAATGTGGTAATTTGGCCGAAAGATTTATATCTAAGTGAAGTACACAAACAACTACGTAACAAGGATTGATATTCCAAACTACAGTTTGATCCTACTCAAAAATATCAAGAACAATATAATAGGATGATATCGAATGCTACGACAGATTAAATTATAACATCCAAAGAAAGTAAATTTCTAACAGTACATGAACCAAAAATGGCCACGTTCTACGCAATACCAAAAATTCACAAAAATCCTACTATACCTCCAGGATGTCCCATTGTATCTGGTATAATTAATCTAACGGAGAAAGCGAGCCAGTATGTTGACTATAGACTCAGGGAACTTGTTACCCAGTTACCGTCATTCATGAGAGACACTATGGAAGTCCTACATCACTTGGAAAACATTCAAATGAACGAAAATACCATTCTAGTGATGGCAGACTTTGAAGCACTCTATACCAGTATAGATCATCAGCTAGGTATTAAAGTAGTACAAAGCTTTCTAGAGTCTTCATCTGATGAAGAAAAAGCTCACAATGTTTTCATTTTGGAACTGTTACAATTTATCCTAAACCATAATTATTTGATATTTGACCAACATTTCTACCTACAGATAAGAGGTACTGCAATGTGTTCCGATCAGCCAATAGAATGCGAGATCAATCCGATTGGGTGATTGGATCAGCCAATCGGATTGAACTTCAATCTGATTGGCTGATTCAATCAGCCAATCAGATTTTTCTTACCTTAATTCCGATTGGCTGATAGAATCCTATCAGCCAATCGGAATTCAAGGGACGCCATCTTGGATGATGTCCCTTAAAGGAACCGTCATTTGTCGTTAGTCCATCGGTTGAAGAGGATGGCTCCACGTCGGCTGTATGGAAGATGGCTCTGCTCCGCTCCGGATGGATGAAGATAGAAGACCCCACTTGGATGAAGACTTCTACCGGATGGAGGACCTCTTCTTGCCCCGCTTGGATGAAGACTTCTACCGGATGGAGGACCTCTTCTTGCTTCGCTTGGATGAAGAATTCAGCTCGGCTGGGTGAAGACGACTCAAGGTAGGGAGATCTTCAGGGGGTTAGTGTTAGGTTTATTTAAGGGGGGTTTGGGTGGGTTAGAGTAGGGGTATGTGGGTGGCGGGTTGTAATGTTGGGGGGGTTTGAATTTTTATTTACAGGTAAAAGAGCTGATTACTTTGGGGCAATGCCCCGCAAAAAGCCCTTTTAAGGGCTGGTAAAAGAGCTGATTACTTTGTAATTTAGAATAGGGTAGGGCTTTTTATTATTTTGGGGGGCTTTTTATTTTATTAGGGGGCTTAGATTAAGTGTAATTAGTTTAAACTTCTTGTAATTTTTTTTATTTTCTGTAATTTTGTGTTGTTGTTTTTTTGTATTATAGATTAATTTATTTAATTGTATTTTAGTTTAGCTAATTGTAGGTATTTGAAACTTAGGTTAGGATTTATTTTACAGGTAATTTTGTAATTATTTTAACTAGGTAGCTATTAAATAGTTATTAACTATTTAATAGCTATTGTACCTAGTTAAAATAAATACAAAGTTGCCTGTAAAATAAATATAAATTCTAAAATAGCTACAATGTAACTATTAGTTATATTGTAGCTATATTAGGGTTTATTTTATAGGTAAGTATTTAGTTTTAAATAGGAATAATTTATTTCATTATAGTAAATTTATTTAGATTAATTTAAATTATATTTAACTTAGGGGGTGTTAGGGTTAGGGTTAGACTTAGGTTTAGGGGTTAATAACTTTATTATAGTAGCGGCGACATTGGGGGCAGCAGATTAGGGGTTAATATTTGTAGGTTGGTGGCGGCGATGTTAGGGAGGGCAGATTAGGGGTTAATACAATTTATTATAGTGTTTGCGAGGCAGGAGTGCGGCGGTTTAGGGGTTAATACATTTATTATAGTGGCGGCGATGTCCGGTCGGCAGATTAGGAGTTAATAAGTGTAGGTAGGTGGCGGGGCAGATTAGGGGTTAATAAATATAATGTAGGTGTTGGCAATGTTAGGGGCAGCAGATTAGGGGTTCATAGGTATAATGTAGGTTGCAGCGGTGTTTGGAGCGGCAGATTAGGGGTTAATTTTTTTTATTATAGGGTTGGCAATGTGGGGGGCCTCGGTTTAGGGGTTCATAGGTAGTTTATGGGTGTTAGTGTACTTTATAGCACAGTAGTTAAGAGCTTTATATTCCCGCGTTAGCCCATAAAGCTCTTAACTACTGACTTTTTTTTGACAGTAGGAGTCTTGTCGGTAGAGGCTCTACCGCTCACTTCTTCCAAGACTTGTAATACCAGCGTTAGGCAAATCCCATAGAAAAGATAGGATATGCAATTGACGTAAGGGGATCTGCGGTAGCCTCAAGTCACGGAAAGAAAGTGAGCGGTAGACCCTTTCCTGCCTGACTCTAAATACCAGCGGGCGGTAAAAAGCAGCGTTAGGACCCCTTAACGCTGCTTTTGACGGCTAACGCCAAACTCTAAATATAGGCGATTATTTCCTGTTGAATAGAAAGGACCAGAATTTTTTCACAATATGGTCATTCATGATCAAATGACCAAGCATTGGCACTAGCTCATGTATCACTCTGTGTCTTTATTAAATGTAGTAATTATTTACTGAATTGAGGATCCACACAACTGTTACTCATTTTTAATACTTAGAAATTAAGCTATAAGGACTTACTAGGTGATGACTATATTTATATAATGTAATTATAAGATTCCTGGACACGTACCAGGCACACATATAATTTCTTTTAATTCTTTGTTCTTTTTTCACAGTCACTAGTTTCTTTAACCTATTGAGAGCCAACTCCGGAAAGTGTTACGAGCATGCAAACTATATAAGAACATTCCATGCTATCATGAGAAAGTAGTAATAATATGAATCTGATGTCCTATTCACAATAAATGTTTCCAACGTTTAAGATGGAATCGATATATGAAATTATATATATGTCCATTAATACTCATCAAATTTCATACATAACAACACCATACTGATTATGTGAAAGTAAAAATAAAAATAATATACTTAGGATGTTTCATTTCATAACAAAATATTTAACAAGTATAACGATGGAATTTAAATATGGAATAGTTTATATACCTATTAATGACCATCAAGATGTAGAACATACTATACTTACTGGAATAATATTACAAAATAACGTAATACAATAAGTTTTCAATACATAATAAACTTCAAAATACAGATTGTGATTTTTCAGTCTGCAACTGCTGATAACTAACAGAATTATATTATGATCCTAGTGCAGTGATGCACCCAATATAGACTGGATCTGATTCGCCAATACTAAAAAATAGGCGTGGTTATATGCCACAAAAATCTGCCGATCAGGCGGCGCCCCGCCATCGAAAAAGCCGGAGAAACCGGCAAAACATGTCAGGAGTAAGGGCATGTGGGGCCCTTTGTTTTTAATAATCTAGTATAGGTTAGGGCTGCAAATACAATATCTGATCTGTCACACGTTAATTCTCAGATTTATTAGGCAAACTAGTCGTGGTTAACTCCTTACTAGCAGGCAATGACCGGAGGTCCCTTATGTTTTGGCTAATACATGGTAACTGCTGTATAAGGGTGTAATCCCTTTTCCTTCCAAACTACTAGACACACATACATGAGAAGCTTAGAAGTGCTAATTTATATTACAGCAATGAACTGAGCTGGAAGGGTTTAGTCCTTATGTTTAGTTGTACAATAATACGGGAATAACATATAACTTCTGAGAGGCTAATGTATACCCACATATTAATAGTGGAAAATTATAAGATATTTAATCGTACTTAACAAACAATACAGTCTGTCTGTAGCGCATGTGGATACATTGGTGGAGATCTGGTGTGCAGTCTTACACATGCTGCTGTTGCTTATTAGCAACAATATTACGTTCCCTGCAATATGATTGATACTTTATAACAGATAATGCTGTTAGATAAGATCGTCCTGTATAAACAGGCCCAATAATAATATTAACGGCAGTTATATTGTTTAAAATCTCCTTGTGGCTGATATATATCCCCACATGATAATAGCAAAGGAATCATAGATTCTAAAGGAACTTTACAAACTTACATAGTATGTTTAAATTGAAAAGAAAGAAGAATGCGACTCCTAGTGCAGATCAGTCAGTCAGATGAGCACCCACTGGTAGCTACCAATAAAATGGATTCTCACATGGCCTGGAGCACACTATAGTGCTAATGAAGCAAGCTGGGTATATTGTAGTGGCCCAGCGCACATAAACACAAAGGCTGTGATCTTGTTCCAAAAGCGTGAGTGAGAGACAGGAGACTCCAGTATATAAAAATTATTTTATAATCCAAAAAATGAATAAACAATTCACAGAAAAAATCCAAAATGATATAAAATCAGTAAAACACGCTACGCGTTTCTCAGCACTAACCACGCTGTTTCCTCAGGCAGGTAGTACTGATGTCTAACTGAAGTCTCCTATTATGTGGCCTCTATCCTGTATTGTGGCAGGCTACGCCCTAGTTCAACCTTAATTGACAGGTGTTACAATGATTAGTTGTTGTTACACATTTTCTTCTTAAAAAACAATGTATCTAGAATATTTAAATAAGATCGAAATAAACTCAAAATAAACAAATCAGGAGCAACAATTGGCCACAAATAAAATATGCATTTAACAGGTTTCTGCATAAACTTAAATAGAACCTTAAAATTATTAATACTTATGTTTGTACATATAAAATCAAATCTACTAAAACAGATATAATCGTTATTACCTTATATGTTATGGACCCTATTTATTGGAATCGCTGTTGAATACTTTGTCTATCAGCTGTTAGCAAAAATATCACAGCGGTATTTCAAAGCTAAAGTCTGTGCGTCAAACAGACCAATCAATATATTTAATGTTGAAATTGTGTGTGTCTCCAAACTTATATTTGTCTGTTATGGGCTTTATCTGACAGCTATGAGCCAAATTTTATAGCAAAATTGTAATACTGAAGTTTGTGCAGTGGATCAGCTAATAGTAATCTGAAATGCTGAAATAATATATGTTTCCAAAAGTTCTTGCGATTCATCTTCCAATCAAATAGTTCCTTTTGGGGGTGTGTTTGTTTGAGCCAATGATTGTGTGCTAATTGATCAATGCTGTTACAAAACATATCGAAAATAGAAAATACACTTTGTTTCAACTATGTGATAGTGATGGCAAGACAACTATAACTAGTATATGGAAAAGGGGATGTTTTTAATCAAAATGTTAAATGTTAGTAACGCTGTGTAGTTCTATCAAGGCATGGAACTAGGATGGGTGTTTTAGTCTAGACCAATGGTATTACTTAAATATCGTACTCGAGAGAGGTATCTCAGTAACAACCAATGATTCGATTTCCTTTAAGTTATTTATATGCGGTGTTCGTTAATTTCCCTGTGGTCAACTAATTGATTAAAATGATTAAATGATTAAAAGAAACATTTTCTTATATGTTATATGATCAGAGGTTTTTCAACGGATATATTATCCGTATCTGGTAGACTGTTTCTTTTAATCATTTTGCTCTCATATTGTCCCCATATTGCCTATTGGAAAACATCATTTTTATTTCTAGGGACACAGGGGTCCCAAACATTCACTACAGTGAAATCAACGATTACCACATATAAATAAGCTAAAGAAAATCTAATCATTGGTGGTTACTGAGACACCTTTCTCTAGTACGTCATTCAAGCAATACCATTGGTCTAAACTAACACACCCCCTCTAGCATTAACCACAGGGAAATTAACGAACACCGCATATAAATAACTTAAAGGAAATCGAATCATTGGTTGTTACTGAGATACCTCTCTCGAGTACGATATTTAAGTAATACCATTGGTCTAGACTAAAACACCCTTCCTAGTTCCATGCCTTGATAGAACTACACAGCGTTACTAACATTTAACATTTTGATTAAAAACATCCCCTTTTCCATATACTAGTTATAGTTGTCTTGCCATCACTATCACATAGTTGAAACAAAGTGTATTTTTTATTTTCGATATGTTTTGTAACAGTATTGATCAATAAGCACACAATCATTGGCTCAAACAAACACACCCCCAACAGGAACTATTTGACTGGCAGATGAATCGCAAGAACTTTTGGAAGCATATATTATTTCAGCATTTCAGATTACTATTAGTTGATCCACTGCACAAACTTCAGTATTACAATTTTGCTATAAAATTTGGCTCATAGCTGTCAGATAAAGCCCATAACAGACAAATATAAGTTTGGAGACACACACAATTTCAACATTAAATATATTGACTGGTCTGTTTGACGCACAGACTTTAGCTTTGAAATACCGCTGTGATATTTTTGCTAACAGCTGATAGACAAAGTATTCAACAGCGATTCCAATAAATAGGGTCCATAACATATAAGGTAATAACGATTATATCTGTTTTAGTAGATTTGATTTTATATGTACAAACATAAGTATTAATAATTTTAAGGTTCTATTTAAGTTTATGCAGAAACCTGTTAAATGCATATTTTATTGCTCATGATTTGTTTATTTTGAGTTTATTTTGATCTTATTTAAATATTCTAGATACATTGTTTTTTAAGAAGAAAATGTGTAACAACAACTAATCATTGTAACACCTGTCAATTAAGGTTGAACTAGGGCGTAGCCTGCCACAATACAGGATAGAGGCCACATAATAGGAGACTTCAGTTAGACATCAGTACTACCTGCCTGAGGAAACAGCGTGGTTAGCGCTGAGAAACGCGTAGCGTGTTTTACTGATTTTATATCATTTTGGATTTTATCTGTGAATTGTTTATTCATTTTTTGGATTATAAAACAATTTTTATATACTGGAGTCTCCTGTCTCTCACTCACGCTTTTGGAACAAGATCACAGCCTTTGTGTTTATGTGCGCTGGGCCACTACAATATACCCAGCTTGCTTCATTAGCACTATAGTGTGCTCCAGGCCATGTGAGTATCCATTTTATTGGTAGCTACCAGTGGGTGCTCATCTGACTGACTGATCTGCACTAGGAGTCGCCCTCTTCTTTCTTTTCAATTTCCAGACTGCAGAATATTGCTACAGCAAAGAGGAGCTGCCCTTGCAATCGTGCACAGTTACTGGGACACTGCAGAGTTCCCAGACTACACACCTAGGCAATGCATTATCTTTGCCTTTTCAAACTGTGAGTACCATTTTATATTGCATGTATCATGATCTAACTGTGTATTGGCTACACTAGGAGGTGCCCTTTCTCTTCTTAGTATGTTTAAAACCTAAGTGGAAATACTGGCAGTGACCGATTGTGCAGTTTATTATATACTGCTTTTAAGCGATAGAAATAATACTTTAGTTTCTGTAATTGGCTTGATACTTTAAAACATATGTGGATATACCAGATATTGTTGCTGGCAGATAAACATAAAGATCGCCAGGTACTTACAAGCCTACAAAATCACAGTAGTCACAATACTACCAAGAATAACCACAGGGGAATTTAGAAAGACAAACTCAGTGTCAATGATGTAAACTGAATTGCCATGGTGGACTGTAACTGTAAGCACTATATTAATATATAGATATACAAACAATGTGTCAAGAACTAAACCCATAACTAAGCCATTCAGCCGAGTACTTGCACTAGTTCAAACTAAAGATAGGTTATTACCAGGTTCCTGTGTGTCCAATATAATTTAGACTTTTGAATATCTATCATAGTAATAATTACTAAATGGTCAACAACCTAAGCAATACATCTGTAATAGAGTAATTCTTTAAATATCTCACACCAAGATTGCTGTAGGGTTACAAAGGATTCCAAAGCAGAAACTATCTAAGAGCAATGAATGGGTGTAGAGATATTTAAAGTTACATAACCTATTACCACTTTAGTGCTCAGCAGTTCTGGCATTATTAGAATGGCTGTAAAATCGATTGTGTGAACACCACAATATTAACTGTTTGCACCAAGCACCTACATAACTTGGGGATTTTATTGCCAAACTTTTCTTCTCCTTCAAGCCGTACCACAATCTAGTAAGGGGGACCCCTATTTTAGGTCTCTTTGTTTACCCCAAATCATATCGACCTAATTCACAAAACATAACTGGCTACCTGGTGTGATAGTATCCAGGATAGCATCTTACAACCTTTTATAGTTGATTTTTAAATGTATCCCCTTTTTTAAATATACCCAATAAAGTTTATACTATTGTTTTTGTTGACGTATACCTACCTATAATTATTACATAACTTTAGTGTGTGTGGGATTTGAGTGCTAAGGTGTATTCTTTCTGTGCAACTATCTCGTAGTTGCTTGTGTTTGAATGAAATATCCCAGACTCATTTATCTGATAAGCCCTGCTCTTGTGTATTTGATTTATGAGAGAAGGGACAGCCTGCACAAGTGCACCTTGATAAATTTGAGTCTGTATATAGAAAAAGCGTAAACCTCTTTGAAACAAACATATTTTTTTTTTTTTTTTTTTTTTTTACCTTATGAAAGTTGCTTATCCATCTGTGAAATCGCAGCTCAAATCCAGTTACAGTAAACATTGGCTATGAATATAAAATTATATATCAGATCTATAGAGTTACAAACGCAGCCAAAAGATAATTGATCTTTGGTTCTTTACTGGATGTATTTTGGTCTTGATTTTTTGTATTTATTGTTGCCATTTTTATTGCCACTCAGAAGCTAAGAAATTGATTCTGTCTGTATTATTTACTTTATTTTATGTCAATGGCATTTATGCCATTTATTATTGGGTTATAGATTCCATTAACTTACTGAAGTATATTTTGTTATAAACTGCAAAGATGGCATTTATGAGAAATAATTTAGGGATTTATCAATATATAATTGAGCATTGGTGAACACTGCAACCTTTTTAAATCTGCATCAGAAATCCAAAAATCCAGAGCAACCACTTAAAAATAAGTAACATTTGCTATACTCATAATTTTATATTTATTCTCATCATTATTTTTTTTAGTAATGCAAACCAACGAGGAATACTTAATCACTAAACTTAGAGGTAGCATTACTGTGTTTACAAGTTACCAATAACCATCAATAAAATTAACTTTATTGTGAAGGATAAGTCAATCAGATTCTAGTTAAAGTATAAACTATTCAATTATCAAGAGGAAATCTTAGGTACCATCTGTTAGATGAGCCTGCAGGGCACAGATAGTGACATGGCAGATAATAATATGTAAATTACAATAATGGTATGTATGAACCAAAATGTACTGGGATAGGACAATGCAACAAAACAAGACAATGGTTTGCTTGGGAATTTAAAAATATGACTAGGACCAAGGGTACTATATCTAAGGAAAAAGTTCTTAAAGGTGCAGTCAACACCACAATTGTATTTGTTTATAAAGAGATACACCCTTTATTACCCATTCCAAGTTTTGCATAAGTAACATTTTCTATACTCTCTGCTTCTTAGCAAAGAGATCAAACTAAAAAAGGATCAAATACATAAGGATATTTGAGTTATTTCAGAAAGGTATATAACATTTCTCTTTTAAATTGTTGTTACTTGAATAGTTTGTACTTTCAGATAATATATTTTGTATTTCTATTAACTTTATATTTTGTTTTTTTATAGGTGGTAGACCTGAACTGTGAATTAGTTTCACTACAGAAATTGAATAGTTAAAGGTGGTAGCCCTGAACTGTGAATTAGTTTCACTACAGAAATTGAATAGTTAAAGGTTTGAGTTAATTTACATTCTTTTGTATTCTGGTTTTTAGTATTGCAATTAGATAACAATTAGATTGTTTGCATAGGTGAGCAATTAGGAGGGACCCCACCCTATCTTTCTGAGGGTATTTAAAGAGATCTGTTTAGCTCTGCTTCTTAGCAAAGAGATCAAACTAAGAAAGGATCAAATACATAAGGATATTTGAGTTATTTCAGGAGTTATTCAGGGTTATTCAGGCTTATTCAGTAGTAAATAATACTTATATTTTTCTTATTGTTAAAGTGTTGCATAGTTTAAAATGTCTCAGATACAGTGCAATGGGTGTTTTGCACTTTTTAATCGTTCTACTTTTTGGAGATTTAGGGGCTGTCCTGTTTGTAAGCAGTTTTCCCTGTTAAGGGAGGAAATAGCTAAACTTCAAGCTAAGGTAAGTAACATACCTGTTACCTCTACAAAGCTGCCTCAGAAAGAAGCCCCTCTACCCCAGAGATCAGCAAGGAGAGGCAGATGGATCACTGTAGGCTCTGGAAGAATTAGAACAGTAGACCAGAAGCATTGCCCACAACCTCTGCCATTGCAAAACTCCTATGCTGCTCTTGCCGAATACACTTGTGATGAGGAGATTGCTGTTTCTGAGCCCTCTGAAGCTGTAACAGGTAATTTAAATCTATTGGCACCTGATTCTCCAGGTAACATAACACAGGAAAGAACTGCAGATGTGTTTTTGAGAAAAAGACTGTTAGTGGGTGACTCTATTTTGAGGAATGTGTATTTAGGTGAAAGTAAAGGAGAAACAAGGGAGGTTAGATGTCTTCCAGGAGCTACTGCTCACAGGGATAAGAATCGTATTTTGAGAATTGTTAAGGCAGCAGGAAAGGGAAGTGAGTTAGATGTGATTGTACATTTAGGAACAAATGATCTGGCTAGTAATCATGTTGTTGCTGTTCAGAAAGAGTTTTGTGACCTAGGTAATCATTTAGAGACTGTGGCATCAACTCTATCATTTTCTGCTATTTTACCTGTGTATGACCAGGAAGCAGGAAAGATGGAGCGGATAACAACATTTAATTCTTGGTTAGATAAGTGGTGCAGGGAACGAGGATTTGGTTTTATTGGCCATTATAGCTCTGTTTGGAAAGATACTAGGTTATTTAGGAGAGATGGCTTGCATTTGGATGCTAAAGGAACAGAGTATCTGGGAGAGGAGTTCAAATACTTTATTAGAAATCATTTAAACTAATAAAGGGGGGTAGCATTAATATATCCACCTGCCCCCACAGCATGCCAAAACTGTTAGTCCAAGTAACAATTCTAGAAATTCTAGTAGAAAAATTCTTCGTGCCATGAGCACAAATGCTCGCAGCTTAGGAAATAAATTACCTGAACTCATTTCAATAATGACTAGGGACAACTAGGATTTAGTAGCTATAACAGAAACATGGTACAATAATTTGCATGACTGGGACATAGTCATACCTGGATACAGGTTATTTAAAAAGAACAGAGTAGGAAAGAAAGGTGGAGGAGTTGCTTTGTATGTAAATGAAAATATAAAGGTTACTGAAATTGTAGGAACAAATGATGAGGTGGAAAGTATTTGGGTGACTTTGGAAATTGGAGATAAAAATGTTTTTAGAATAGGGGTTGTATATAGGCCTCCATTGCAGGATGAAAAACTGGACAATCTGTTATTAGATGAAATAACCAAAATGACCATGAAGGGTAAGGTTATAGTACTGGGGGACTTTAATTTGCCAGATATAGACTGGAAGATTCCTTCTGCTAGATCGGCTAGAAGCAGGTATATTCTTGAATCTCTGCTAGGGGAATCACTTGAACAATTAGTCAAGGAACCAACTCGTAAGGAAGCTATATTAGATCTAATACTTACAAACAGTGATACAGTTTCAGATGTGTCTGTAGGTGAGAACTTAGGATCCAGTGATCATCAATCTGTTTGGTTTAGTATTCATGTTCAGGAACTGTCCACCCAGACTAAAACAAAAGTTTTAGACTTTAGGACGGCAGATTTTTCATTAATGGGAGAATACCTAAAAAACTATTTAAAGGGGAAAACTCTTATTACAGGGGTTCAAGAACAGGGGGAATTTGTGAAAGGTGCCATTTTAGATGCAACCGCACACTGTATTAGACATGTCTGTAAAAGTAAAAGAAAGCGGAAACCAATTTGGTTTTCCAAAGAAGTAGCACATGCTGTAAAGACAAAAAAGATAGCTTATAAAAATTACAGACACACACAAGCAGATGATGATATGAAAATATGGAGACTCCAACAAAAAAAGACTAAGCAGTTAATTAGGAAGGTTAAAGCTCATGCAGAAGAGAAGATAGCACAGTCAGTAAAACATGGGGACAAAACATTCTTTAGATATATCAGTGAAAGAAGAAAAAATAAGGTAGGAATAGTAAAATTGAAATCAGTTGATGGTAGAATAATAGAAGGAGATAAGCAGATTGCAGACTGTCTCAATGATTACTTCTGTTCTGTTTTCACTAAAGATTGTGAAGATACAATGTCTACATTAAGGGATGCTACGCAAAATAGAAACAAGCTTAACAGTAATCTTTTTACAGAGGATGAGGTTTTGTTAGCATTATCAAAAATAAATGTTACAAAGGCAGTGGGTCCTGATAATATTCATCCAAGGGTTTTAAAAGAACTTCAATCAGTGCTAACTGTCCCATTAACTGATCTGTTTAATCAGTCACTATTAACAGGAGCTGTCCCAGATGATTGGAGAATAGCAAATGTAATACCTCTTCATAAAAAGGGCAGTAGAGAAGAATCTGGCAACTACAGGCCAGTTAGTTTAACTTCAGTAGTAGGGAAATTAATGGAAAGCCTCTTAAAAGAAAGAATTATGACTTACATAAAGACAAACAATTAGAGGACCAAAATCAGCATGGTTTTACTTCAGGGAGATCATGTCAGACTAATCTAATTGACTTCTTTGATTATGTAACAAAAGTATTAGACAAGGGAGGAGCAGTTGATGTAGCATATCTAGATTTCAGCAAAGCATTTGACACCGTCCCACACAATAAACTCATTCACAAACTATATCTCCTTGGCCTAGATTCAAAAATTGTGAACTGGGTGGAATGCTGGCTTAAGGACAGAAAACAAAGTGTCTTAGTAAATGGAGTTCATTCAGCAGAGGGGGCTGTTACTAGTGGTGTTCCTCAGGGGTCAGTTCTGGGGCCTGTTTTGTTTAACATATTTATCTGCGATATCAGCAAAGGGCTACAGGGGAAAGTATGTCTCTTTGCAGATGATACAAAAATTTGCAACAGAGTGGATGTTCCAGGGGGGGTAGACAAAATGAGAAGTGATATACAACAATTGGAGGATTGGACAAACGACTGGGATCTAAAGTTTAACACAGCAAAGTGTAAAATAATGCATTTAGGGAAGAAAAATCCAAATGTTAATTACAGACTCAATGACACTTTACTGACTGTTACAGATGAGGAACAGGACTTGGGAATTATTATTTCAGATGATTTAAAACTTAGCAAACAATGTAGAAATGCAGCGAGTAAGGCTAGCAGAATGCTTGTATGTATTGGTAGAGGTATTTGCAGCAGAAATAGTAAGGATCTTATGCCACTTTATAGATCATTAGTTAGGCCTCATCTTGAGTATTGTGTGCAGTTCTGGAGACCATATCTTCAGAAGGATATTAACAAACTTGAATCTGTGCAAAGGAGGGCTACCAAAATGGTACATGGTCTAAAAAATAAAACTTACCAGGATAGGCTCAATGACCTAAATATGTATAGCTTAGAGGAGAGAAGGGAAAGAGGTGATATGATAGCAACTTTCAAGTACATTAAAGGGTTTAGTAAAACTGAGGCTGTGGGTATTTTACATAAAATGGAAAATTCAAGAACAAGGGGTCATGAGCTCAAGCTAAAGGGTAGTAGATTCAGGAGTAATTTGAGGAAGCACTTCTTTACAGAAAGAGTGATTGATTTATGGAATAAACTTCCTCAAGAGGTAGTAGCAACAAACACTGTGGGGGACTTTAAAAATGCATGGGACAAGCATATGGCTATCCTACGAACTAGATAAGTTTATACTGTTAGGTAAGGTCGGGCAGACTTGCTGGGCCTATGGCTCTTATCTGCCATCAATATCTATGTTATGTTTCTATAACCAACACAGTTAAAATAATACACGTTTTGCCTCTGTAAATACCTTGTATCTATGCCTCTGCAAACTGCCCCCTTATTTCAGTTCTTTTGATTGTCTTGCATTTTAGCCAAACAGTATTTACTCCCAGGTAACTTCATGTGTGTGAGCTAAATGTTATCTATATAAAACACATGAACTAACACCCTCTAGTGGTGAAAAAATGTCAAAATTCATTCAGATTAGAGGCAGCCTTCAAGGTCTAAGAAATTAGCATATGAGCCTACCTAGGTTTAGCTTTCAACTAAGAATACCAAGTGAAAAAAAGCAAAATTGGTGATAAAAGTAAATTGAAAAGTTGTTTAAAATTACATGCCCTATCTGAATCATAAAAGTTTATTTTGGACTTGACTGTCCCTTTAATATAGGGTTAGAAAAAGATGAAGACTGGCATCAGATGAATTTCATGAATTAGTAAAGACTTGGCATGTGCATTCGGAGGTTCTGAATGCTTCTGAAAGACCAGACCAGAGAATCTTGTTTCTTTACAGTCCTTAAGGTGCTTTTTGGCAAATTCCAAGCAAGCTTTCATGTGTCTTGAACTCAGGAGAGGCTTTAATCTGGCCACTTTGCCATAAAGAACAGATCAGTGGAGTGTTTCAGTGATGTTTGTCTTTCTGAAAGTGTTTCCCATCTCCACACATATTCTCTGGAGCTCAACCAGAGTGACCGTCGGGTTCTTGGCTACCTCTATTACCAAGGTCCTTCTCCCCCAATTGCTCAGTTTTGCTGGTCAGCCAGCTCTAGAAGGAGTCCTGGTGGTTGTTCCAAACTTCTTCTGGTTAAGAATTATGGAGGCCACTATTCTCTTGGGAACCTTCAATGCGGACAATCCTGTCTCTGAGCACTGCATGCAGTTCCTTTGACCTCATGGCTTGGTGTTTGCTCTGCTATGCTTTTTCAGCTTTGAGGCCTTAAATAGACAGGTGTGTACCTTTCCAAATCATGCCCATTCAATTGAATTTGCAATAGGTGGACTCAATCAAAGTTTAGAAACATCACAAAGATGATACAGAGAAAATTAAATGCACCTGATCAGTGTCATAGCAAAGGTTCTTAAATTGTATGTGATTTTCTGTTTTTCTTTTCAATAAGTTTGCAAAGTCATCAAACATCTGTTTTTTTACTTTTGTCTGGCATATAGGTTAGGACGAAATGGTCTGATAACAGTTTCTTCTTCATTTTTGGCTGCTGGCTGGCCGTGCAAGCAGTGGCGGCTGGTGAATTTTTAGGATGGGGGTGCACAAGACCCTCCCCTATTAGAAAACCACGCCCCTTTGAAAAACCACGCCCCTTTTGAAAAACACGCCCCTTTAATAAGCCACATCCATTTTAAAAGCCACACCCCTTTGTGAAAGTCACGCCCCTCAAATGGCCCCACCCATTTGAACCAGCAGTGTTTTTGGTCATCGTCTTCTTGAAATATCCAGCCCCGGCCTGGGGGTAACTTCAACTGAAGTTTGTGACTGATTCCTCAACATTATTCTCAAGTATCTGCTGATATTGAGTGGAATCCATGAGACCCTCAACAATATTCCCAGTAGTACAGGTCTTTGGAGGTGGTCTGTGGGCTGTTTTTGACCGTTCTCACCATCCTTTGCCTTTGCCTCTGGCCCTCTCTGATATTTTACTTGCCCTGCCACTTCTGGCCTTAACAAGAACTGTGCCTGTGGTCTTCCATATCCTCACCATGCATTGCTCACTGTGTTCCTCATAGTGGACACAGACATCTTAAATTTATGAATGCATACTCTTCAGTACAGCCATGTTCACGTGCGACAGTGCACAAATGGAGGAGCCTACACTACCTGCCCATGTCTAGTCTTAAAATATACATGATGGTGCTCAGTTAAATTATATAATAACATATATATATATTAACCAAATGATTAATTAGAGCTGCAAAATAATAAGAATGTTGAATGTACATTCATGAAAACATATATATTCCTGGATTTAAAGAACCTTCCATTTTATAGAGAAATACAACCACATTTCAATTACTGTTGCCCCAGCCCCCAGTGTTCGATATAAGGCAATGCAGCCAAAGGCCTTGGCAACATGAAGATAAATACACCCACATTTTACTTTCTACAAAATAAGATTATTTCTATTACACTAGTGCTTAATAATTAACTTCAACAGTAAAGATTAAAACAGAATGTTGTTAACTCAAGTACAATTTTTGTAAATTAAGTCAATCCGCCTGTCTTTTTTTGAGGCAAATATATCAATAACATTTTCGTTGAATTTAGGAATGTCATTGATCAATTGTTTTTCAATTGTGAGCATGGCTAGAGCAGTCAGTCTTTCCTCAGTCATGGTGCTCCTTAGAAATGTCTTAACTCGTTTTAAAGTTGAGAAACATCTCTCAGCCTCAGCAGTTGTCACGGGAATAGTCGAAATAATTTGCAACAGTTTGTAGGTCTCCGAGAAAGTACTGTCCAAGTTATTTTCTATTACAAACTGTAGAAGACTGATGGCACCATTCATATTTCAGAAATCTGGTCTTCTGTAAATTACTCCTAGTTCAGTTTTCAGGCGATCTTTCTGTAATGTGTGATAAACCGCTGATGTTTGTTCAAGAAGCTGATTTGGAAAAATTTTCTCGTAATCCGCAAATTTTTCCGCTTGGAGGAGAGAAACAGTCGAGTAGTGAGTTATAAAAGAAAATCTATCTTTTACTTGATTTGTGATAACATCGCATATCTCTTTAGCTGCCACAGTCTGAGCAATGTGAATATTTTCTCTCTTCCTTTTCCTAGATGTTTCCTCTGTTTCTGATATCGTCATGGTCACTGTGTCCATTCTATTCCTTTCGTTTTCCATTGTCTGCTGGAAAGTGTTAATATGTTTTCTAATAAGTGTCGCATCTGTTTGTGTTTTCTGAAGTTGGTTGTATAACACATCTACATGTGGCATAATATTGTGAAAAACTGTAAGCCAAAACACAAATACAGAGTCTTGTAACATACGCCGAATAGCCCCTGCTTGATTTATAGCTATTTCTTTTTTCGATGTTGACTCTATTTTTTCCATGCATTCAATTAACTGTTCCCTGTTTTCAAAAACTGTATTGACGGTTCGACTCTTGAAATTCCACCTGGTGGCTGAACCATGAGGTATCCTTCTTCTAACAGTTTCATCTAGAATAGCTATCCTTTGTGGCGAGTTACTAAGTAATGTCACTTAGATTTGAAAAAAATACTCGAACTTGTTGATTTTGACTGCTTGCTTGGCTGACAATTAAATTGAGCTGATGTGCATAGCAATGCACAAAATGTGCATTCTTGTAGGTACGTTTAATTATAGCCTGAACACCTGCATGCTGACCACTCATCACGCTTGCACCGTCGTAACTCTGCGATATCAGTTTCTCTGGGTTGTCTATAACTTTTTCCAAAGTAGCTTGAATACCCGTAGCTAAAGATTCGGCATCATGTCCAGCTGGAATAGTGAATTCCCAGAATCTCTCAACCGGTTGTCCGTTACCTATAATGTATCTAAAAACAACAACCAATTGGAAGGCAGATGAAACATCAGTAGTTTCATCTGCTATCACTGCTACAAAACTTGCATTTGAGATTTCCTTCTTTATTTGGTTCTGGCAAACAGTAAGCATACAGTCTAATAAATAGTTTTGAATTTCTTTTGACGTTTCTTTAAAAACAGTGGCACTAGCGAGATGTTCTTTTAGAGATGCATCAAGCTCTGCTGAGAAGTTTATAAGACCTCTGAAAATGCCTGGATTTAATGAATCATCGCGTTCGTCATGTCCTCGAAGTGCAAGCTCAAATGCGCCGCAAAATAAAATACAATTAATTATTTTGGAAAGAACATAGCGATTTTTCGTTACTTGCTCATTATGTTTTTTAATATTCAAACGATATGCACTGTCAAGTTGTTGCCGAATATCAACCCTTCCTAGCAAATTAAACTCTAATGTGGAGTTTAAATGTGATTGGGAGCAATTATGTTTATTTGTTTTTTGACTTAAATGTGATAAATCGGCAACACCATAACTCACCCAGCTTGAATCCCCACTTTGTTTTGCAAACAGGAGACAATAAAAACAAAAGAGCCTGTTAGATAATTCACAACCACAAATCCATGGATATTTATCATATACCTCGGGTTTGAATTCCCTTTTGTAATCTCTAGTTTTACATTTTGTCACCTGGGTAAGGTTAAGCATAGGTGTTGGCCTGAGCATTTTAATTTCCATTTTTCTTTCAATGGGCAACGTTGAAAAATGTAATTGCTTTAGCTCAGACACACTAATTTTACTAAGTGCCATCTTAACTGTTAGTTTACACACAAAGAACAGTCCTTTGCTCTTATCTAATATATAACTTGTAGGTAGGTAGCTCTGCAGCTGTTAGAAAATATACAACTTAATAGTTTAATAGTTTGGCGGTTATTATGTAATATATAACTTGTAGGTAGGTAGCTCTGCTGCTCTGCAGCTGTTAGAAAATATACAACTCAACTTGAAGTAATAGTTTAATAGTTTGGCGGTTGTTATGTAATATATAACTTGTAGGTAGGTAGCTCTGCAGCTGTTAGAAAATATACAACTTAATAGTTTAATAGTTTGGCGGTTGTTATGTAATATATAACTTGTAGGTAGGTAGCTCTGCTGCTCTGCAGCTGTTAGAAAATATACAACTCAACTTGAAGTAATAGTTTAATAGTTTGGCGGTTGTTATGTAATATATAACTTGTAGGTAGGTAGCTCTGCTGCTCTGCAGCTGTTAGAAAATATACAACTCAACTTGAAGTAATAGTTTAATAGTTTGGCGGTTGTTATGTAATATATAACTTGTAGGTAGGTAGCTCTGCAGCTGTTAGAAAATATACAACTTAATAGTTTAATAGTTTGGCGGTTATTATGTAATATATAACTTGTAGGTAGGTAGCTCTGCTGCTCTGCAGCTGTTAGAAAATATACAACTCAACTTGAAGTAATAGTTTAATAGTTTGGCGGTTGTTATGTAATATATAACTTGTAGGTAGGTAGCTCTGCAGCTGTTAGAAAATATACAACTTAATAGTTTAATAGTTTGGCGGTTGTTATGTAATATATAACTTGTAGGTAGGTAGCTCTGCTGCTCTGCAGCTGTTAGAAAATATACAACTCAACTTGAAGTAATAGTTTAATAGTTTGGCGGTTGTTATGTAATATATAACTTGTAGGTAGGTAGCTTTGCTGCTCTGCAGCTATTAGAAAATATCAACTAGAAGTTGAACTAAATTGTTAAAGAACTCCCTAAAAATCCAGTATACTCCTAAACTTGCTAATCTCAGACTGTGTCTGTTGTTTAAATTACAAGTAGAAAAATAATTTTTTTTTTTTTTTTAAACACTAGTTCAAGTTCAAGACTCAACTCAAGTTACTCTATATAAAAAGCAATCTCAGACTCAGACTGTATCTGTTGTTTAAATTACAAGTAGAAAAATAAAAATGTTTTTTTTTTTTAAACACTAGTTCAAGTTCAAGACTCAACTCAAGTTACTCTATATAAAAAGAAATCTCAGACTCAGACTGTATCTGTTGTTTAAATTACAAGTAGAAAAATAAAAATGTTTTTTTTTAAACACTAGTTCAAGTTCAAGACTCAACTCAAGTTACTCTATATAAAAAGAAATCTCAGACTCAGACTGTATCTGTTGTTTAAATTACAAGTAGAAAAATAAAAATTTTTTTTTTAAAAACACTAGTTCAAGTTCAAGACTCAAGTTACTCTATATAAAAAGCAATCTCAGACTCAGACTGTATCTGTTGTTTAAATTACAAGTAGAAAAATAAAAATGTTTTTTTTTTAAACACTAGTTCAAGTTCAAGACTCAACTCAAGTTACTCTATATAAAAAGCAACCTGTATCTGTTGTTTAAATTACAAGTAAAAATAAAAATGTTTTTTTTAAACACTAGTTCAAGTTCAAGACTCAACTCAAGTTACTCTATATAAAAAGCAATCTCAGACTCAGACTGTATCTGTTGTTTAAATTACAAGTAAAAAAATAAAAATGTTTTTTTTTAACACTAATTCAAGTTCAACTTAGACTCAACTCACTCTATCTAAAAAGCAATCTCAGACTCAGACTGTATCTGTTGTTTAAATTACAAATAGAAAAAAAGGTTGTTTTTTTTTTAACACTAGTTCAAGACTCAACTCACTCAGTTACTCTATATAAAAAACTGCAGGCCTGCAGCAAAAATCATTAAAATATCTGCCCACAAAGTTACTGAACTAATGATATATTACTAGTATAAATTAAGTTAACTAAAGTATCTTCAAGTTCTATATAGATATAGATAACTAGAAAATCTGAATACTACTAGTAGTGACTGTGAATCTACAGTTCTAAACTAATTTGCTGCTAAGCTAAGCCTAATGTAATTAATAATAATTATAATGGCTATTGGCTAACTATCTAACTGTCTATTAGCCTGCTCCTGGGCCCTGGCTATTTCTTTGCACACTACTTGACTGCAGCTCAGCAGACACTGAGTCAGCACACAGCAGCAAATATTAACTGTCACTGTTCAATCAACTTGTTGATGCTTGATGGCTGCCAGCAGGCAGCAAAAAATATATAGTTTTGTTGTAAACAATTTTTGCACAGAGCTATGCAAAAACACTCCTCTCAGCTCAACGGCTATCTCCACAAAGATTTTCGCGCCGTTGAGCTGGGAGGAGCCTCATGGGGGCCATCACGTGAGCCATGGAGCCTATCACAGAGTCTGAGGAGTCCGGATCAAGAGGCTGGGGGAGGAGACAGAGCACAGGCTGAACGACCGCACAGTTCAGCCTGTGCGATTATGCCTCTATAGGCATGAGGCTGGGGAGGAGCTCTACGCCTGCACAGTGAATACATTGTGATCACTGTGCAGGCATATAGAGCTCCTTACCGCACGTGCGAGTGGGGGGTGGAGACTGGAGCCTGCCCTGGACTGTCAATCAGCCTCTCTCAGCTCAGCCTCAGGCAGCAGCAGCAGGCAGTGCGCCGTGGTGGTGTGTGGTGTGATGTCACGGACATCAGCACACTGAGTAGTCCACCCGGTCCTAGCTCCTGCCTCCTGCCTGAGCCTGATAATAAATATACAGTGTCTATTAATGAACACTCAGTGGCGAGTCAGTGATGAGAATGATAATAGATTAGATAGCAGGGTATATAAGCTAAGCAGCAGTGCCAGTAAAGCATTAATACATATAATATTAAATAATATAAATAAAAAATAAAATTAAAATTTTTCATTTTTTTTTCCCCTCCTCTGCCCCCCTGGGGGTTCACGTGCGACCGTGCACATATGGAGGAGCCTCCACTGCGTGCAAGCACTCCAAAGCTGCATCCACAACTTGATATAGCCTGTTCTACATATATTTACGAGTGAATAATTTTAAAGGGACATAAAACAAGTTGGAATAGAGACAAAATATAATATGTACTTTAATTACTTTACCTGCAAATGTATACTGCAGTGCCTCACCATTAACCCTTTCTTTTTAGTTTCTGAATTGTAAAGCTCTAACTCCCCCCACACATTTCCTTTTATGTGCTCCAGACAGCATGGCTAAGTAAGTATTTTTTATTATTTTTGAAAATTATTTTAAAATACTTGCCAGTAATTTTTAAACAATTTTGTTTATGTAAACTATTTTTAATTAATTAGCCCTTTTAGGATATGCACAGATCTCAACCTGTTTTATGGCACTTTAACTAACAAATTGGCAATTTAAAACCTAATATTTAACAAAAGAGGTTCATATTTTTTTATTATTACTTTTCTGGACGCATCTAATAGCATGCAATATGGCTTGAAATCATTAAAACTGTTGCTGGACATCAATATTCTTAAAGAAGGTATTCAGAGTAAGCACCCGATTCACAAAAACTCTTGAAATGGAGAGAAATAATCAGCTTATTTTACTGAGGCGCCTCAATTACAAAATAAGTGTCTCTCCTTTACATAAATAATATTACTGAACTCCTCTTAACAAGATACACAGCCTCAAAGCAAAATATTGCCTTTAAAACAATCACTGATAGACCTTGTAATACTGACGAGACATTATAGAATCTCACCAGACTGGAGAGCATTAGAGAATTCGGCACTGAGTGACATTCTCTAAATATGGTTATTAAGATAAGAATTCGGCACTGAGTGACATTCTCTAAATATGGTTATTAAGATAAGGAAGGAACATGATCAGTAGGATTGAGCTTGCATTCTATTGGCTGTTTCAATCAGCCAATAGAATGCAAGCGCAATCCTATTGGCTGATTGGATCAGCCAATAGGATTGAAGTTCAATCCTATTGGCTGATTGCATCAGCCAATAGGATTTTTTCTACCTTAATTCTGATTGGCTGATAGAATTATATCAGCCAATTGGAATCTAAGGGACGCCATCTTGGATGACGTCACTTAAAGGTACATTAATTCTGAAGAAGCCGTCGATTGAAGAGGATGCTCTGCTCCGGATGTCTTGAAGATTGAGCCGCTCTGCGTCGGAAGGATGAAGATAGAAGATGCCATCTGGATAAAGACTTCTGCTTGTCTGGAGGACCACTTCTGCCCGTCTGGAGGACCACTTCTGCCGGCTTCCTTGAGGACATCTTGCCGCTTGGATGAAGACTTCTTCTGGTAAGTGAATCTTCGGTGGTTAGTGTTAGGATTTTTTAAAGGTGTATTGGGTGGGTTTTATTTTTAAGTTAGGGCTTTGGGCAGCAATAGAGCTAAATGCCCTTTTAAGGGCAATGCCCATCCAAATGCCCTTTTCAGGGCAATGGGGAGCTTAGGTTATTTTTGGTTAGGGTTTTATTTGGGGGGTTGGTTGTGTGGGTGGTGGGTTTTACTGTTGGGGGGTTGTGTGTATTTTTTTTTACAGGTAAAGAGCTGATTTCTTTGGGGCAATGCCCCACAAAAGGCCCTTTTAAGGGCTATTGATAGTTTAGTTTAGGCTAGGGTTTTTTTTTATCTGGGGGGGGGGTTATTTTGATACAGCTCTTAGATTAGGTGTAATTAGTTTAAATATCTTGTAATTTGTTTTTTATTTTCTGTAATTTAGTGGGGTTTTTTTTTTGTAATTTAGCTAATTGTATTTAATTTATTTAATTGTATTTCATTTAGGTAAGTTATTTAATTGTAGTGTAGTGTTAGGTGTTAGTGTTACTTAGGTTAGGTTTTATTTTACAGGTTAATTTGTATTTATTTTAGCTAGGTGGTTATTAAATAGTTAATAACTATTTAGTAACTATTCTACCTAGTTAAAATAAATACAAACTTGCCTGTAAAATAAAAATAAACCCTAAGATAGCTACAATATAACTATTAGTTATATTGTAGCTAGCTTAGGTTTTATTTTATAGGTATTTAGTTTTAAATAGGAATAATTTAGTTAATGATATTAATTTTATTTAGATTTATTTAAATTATATTTAAGTTAGGGTTAGGGTTAGACAGGTTTAAAGGGTTAATACATTTAGAATAGTGGCGGCGACGTTGGGGACGGCAGATTAGGGGTCAATAAATGTAGATAGGTGGCGGTGATGTTAGGGGCGGCAGATTAGGGATTAATAAATATAATGTAGGTGGCGGCGATGTCCGGAGCAGCAGATTAGGGGTTAATATTTTTATTTTAGTGTTTGCGATGCGGGAGGGCCTCGGTTTATGGGTTAATAGGTAGTTTATGGGTGTTAGTGTACTTTTTAGCACTTTAGTTACAGCTTTGTAGCGTAAAACTCATAACTACTGACTTTAAAATGCATTATGAATCTTGGCGGTAAAGGGTGTACCACTCACTTTTTGGCCTCCCAGGACAAACTCGTTATACCGGCGCTATGGAAGTCCCATAGAAAAAAGCCTTTACGAAATTTACGTAAGTTGGTTTGCGGTAAGGCCAAAAAAGTGTGCAGTACACCTATACCTGCAAGACTCGTAATAGCAGCAAGTGTAAAAAAGCAGCGTTAGGACCTGTTAACGCTGCTTTTTTACCTTAACGCACAACTCGTAATCTAGCAGTATATTTTTCTTTGCATTAATGTGTTGTAGATGATCCATTTATACAGCCTATACAGCTTTTTTTTTTTTTTTTAAATTTAAAGTTTTGTTTATTTTTAAATAAAATTACACTGATTTTCAGACTCCTAACAAAGCCCCAAAGTTTTAGGAGAATTCTGATGTCTACCTACTCCAGCTTGCTCCTGTTTGTGTAAAGGGTCTTTTCATATGCAGAGGAAAGGGGAGGGGCTAGTGTCTGCTGTTTTTTGCTATAGAACCACTTTCAGTGGGTGTTCCAGTAACCTTTAACAATGCTAAACTGGGATCTTGTAAGTAAGTTTTTAAACGGTTTTATACTGGATTTGTAGATCAGTATCTTTGCATATTATTCTTTATAGTAGTGTCTATTACATGCAGTTAAATGACAATTAGTGTATACTGTCTCTTTAAAGTTATCATTGGAGACTCAATTCAGAGAAGGGCAGGATCAGGGGAGGCGGCAGAATCAGATGATTATCACTAGACATGTTCATGGGTGAAAAGTTATTTTTATCCGAAAGATTTGTTTCGTATTTTTTCAAGAATCCAGCCGAATTGCTTCCATGCAGGCATTTGGTTTGGACGAATAATGGATTCGGATTTCTTACCATTATTTCCAATAGGAACAATTAATTGACAGGTAGATTACAAGTTATGCGCGATAGAGGGTATTTAAAGAATGCAACAAAAGTTGCGTTATATTACCCTCCATAGCACTGCCATTACAAGTTTTCAAACAGCCGGCTTGTGCGTGCGATATGGTTGCGTTGAGCTCCATACCGCACAAAATACAAGAGCTGTTTTGACGTGCTCGTGCACGCTTTCCCCATAGACATCTATGGGGAGAGCGTGTTAGAAAAAAACCTAACACCTGAGATTGCGGAATGAAAAGCTCTGTAACGCAGCCCTATTGATGTCTATGGGGAAAAAAAGTTACACCCTAACATAAAAACCACGTCTAAACACCCCTAATCTGCCGCCCCCGACATCGCCGACACCTACGTAAAGTTATTAGCCCCTAATCTGCCACTCCCAATATTGCCGCCACTATGAAAAAAATTTTAACCCCTATTCCGCTGCTCCACGACACCGCTGCCACTATAATAAACCTATTAACCCCTAACTCGCAAGCCCCTCACAATTAAATATACTACACTAGTAACCCCTAAACCTAATGTCCCCCTAACTTTATTTTAAAATAACAATTTCCCTATCTTAAATTAAATTAAAACTTACTTGTCAAATTAAGAAAAAAATAAGTTTATACTAACAATTAAACTAATAGAATTATTAAACTAAAATTAAACTAACTACCAATTAAAGAAAACTAAAAAACACATTAAAAAATCCTAACACTACTCTAAAAATTACAAAATATCTAATTAAAAAAAAAAATTAAATTACAAAAAATAACAAACACTAAATTACGAAAAAATAACAAACAAAATTATCAAAAACATAAAAAAGAATTACACCTAATCTAATAGCCCTATAAATAAAAATCCCACACAAAAAAACTCTAACCTACAATAAACTACCAAATAGCCCTTAAAAGGGCCTTTTTGTGGGGCATCGCCCATCCCTACCCAAGTCCTCTAACCTAAGACCCCCTAAGTTAACAAAATACAAACAAACAAGAAAGAAAAAACCTAAAGAATAAAAAAAAATATCCTAAAACTAAGTACCCCCTCCAACCCCCCTGAAAAAAACTATACTTAAAAAAAAACTATAGTAAATATACTCCTCCAAATACATGTATATATTTATAAGTAAAGGGACATAAAGCCCACATTTTTTCTTTCATGATTCTGATAGACAATAAAATTGTATATATATATGCAACTTTCCAATGTAATTATATTATCTAATTAGTTTCATTCTTTTTATATCCTTTGTTTAAGAAGCAGCAATGCACTACAGGGAACTGAACAGGGAGATAAACATATTGGGGGAGCCAATAACATTAGACATATATGTGCAGCCACCAATCAGCAACAATGCATTCTAAGAGAGAACAAAACAAATACGTATTTTGAAAATCACATGGTCTATCTGAATTATTAAAGAAAAAAAATTAGTTTCATGTCCCATTATGCTGAAGGGTAAAAATCCATAAACTGATCTGTCAGTATCATTAAAATATCTCTTCCTCTAACAAATGCATTGCTCACTATGCACTGTGATTTTCTATCTGTTCCTATTTATTTCTGTTAGTCTAATTTGTGTTGCTTTGTTACTCTTCTGCAGGCTCCAAAGCACAAAAAAACAGTGCATACTCAGAAAATGGAGAGACATACATATAAAGATAGATATATAGATAGATAGATAGATAGATAGATAGATAGATATCCATAACAATAAATCTGAATGTATATTAATCAGAAATATAAGCTATATATATTTAAAGATACAGATATTTAGAAATATAGAGATACACAAAGATAAGTAGATAGATAGATAGATAGATAGAAAGAGATAGATAGATATCCATAATCAGAAATATAAGCTATATATATTTAAAGATACAGATATTTAGAAATATAGAGATACAGATATTTAGAAATATAGAGATACAGATATTTAGAAATATAGAGATATAGATATTTAGAAATATAGAGATACAGAAAGAAATATAGAGATACAGATAGATAGATAGATAGAAAGATAGATAGATAGATAGATAGATGATAGATATCCATAACAATCAATCTGAATGAATATTAAGCAGAAATATAAGCTATATATATTTAAAGATACAGATGTATATATAGAAATACTGTATATAGATGTACAAGGATAAGTAGAAAGACAGGTAGATAGATAGATAGATAGATAGATAGATAGATAGATAGATAGATAGACAAATAAATAATTTAGGTTAGTGTCCAAAAATAAAACCCAAATAAGTTCAATGAATTTGTAATTAAATAATCAGACCAACAGGAAGCCAGATGGTGTCAAACAGGAAAAGAGACGCAAACAGACAGACAGAATGTTGCTATACATATCAGTTCTGTCATATCTAGATTTCAGTATTAAATACGGTGCTGTTTTGTAATAGTTAATATTAATGATCTCTGAATGTTTTCTTATTGTATTCCTTCATTCTCTTCTGTACAACCTCAGACTGACAGACATTGATCTATTTTTTAAGTTATACAATTATTGTATGTCACCGCAACCTATCAGCCTTTGTAGCAATGTTGTACGATACATTTCATATCATGTGATTAAAAAAAACACTAGCAACACCTGTAATGGAAAGGATTCATGTTTTTTTGTTTCATTTGTCTGTACGTAATGTCATTTCCCTGTATATTTCTGAGGAATATTCTTAAAGATACATGAATGTCTTCACACCAGGGAACCAAAGCGTGCCATAGCTGACACCTCACTTAGTGAGACGAATGGTGTCTGCTTCTCATTACATCGTTACACGGAAAGATTGCCGTGTTCATGGTGAGTAAATCCACTGAAATATTAATACGAGTAAATTGAAGTGGTTCTGCCGCTTTGAATTAGGAAGCCCACATTACAAATTATGGAAACAGAACCCAATTGTGCATCAAAACTAAAAACAATATTGCTTTTGCATTTCATAAGTCGCTGTTTAAATTTTCATCAGCATAAATCATGCCTTAATGGAAGCCAGGCAATTTTTGACGAGAAGGACACACATTTCATAATGGAAACTAATCCATCAAGAAATTAATTTATGATTTCGTGATCATTTCCAGTTTTTGTTGCTCAGTCATATACACATTAATAGCTTTTTATGGGGTTTCCGAGACTGGGAGGTATAATACTGCAGCCGTTCCAGACCTGATTGACTTAAAAAGACATTAAGCTGTAAAAAATGTCTATCTTGCATATGAAAGAGCAGTATTTAAAAATATCAAAACACTCTTTTGTTTGAAAAATAGTAACTTTAAAGATGTTTATTTTGATTTTGATACTTGCAGGAAGTGCATTGCATTATTGTGCAAAATTGTCCGGTACCGTAAATGCTTATAGACATATAAGCCAATCACAAATGCATATGCGTATATAATGTGAAATCTTGCACATGCTCAGTAGGAGTAGGTGCCTCAAAAAGTGTGCATATAAAAAAGATTACATTTGTACACCTTTGATAATGAAAGCGAATTACAAAGTTGTTTAAAATTTTGTGCTTGGTCTGTTTTACAAAAAATACATTTTGACTTTAGTGTTCCTATAAGTATTAATGCTTGCTATTGTGCATCTGATACACAGATAATTCTATAGAAATAATAGAATGGGGATAAATTAAGAGTTCATGAAATAGGGGTTAATTAAAAAAATGTTTTGAGGCAGGGTTAAAATGATAAAAGCGGCAGGAGTGGTAAGAAGTCAAGGGTGTATGTGTTCATGTGTGTATGTATGTATGTGTTAAGTCTTATATGTAAAACTAACATTGACAGTGTATATCAAATCATTAAAGGGATATAATATTTATATACTAAATCACTTGAAAGTGCTGTAGCATAACTGTAAAAAGCTGGCATGAAAATATCACCTGAACATCTCTATGTAAAAAGGGACGATATTTTACCTCAAAGTTTCTTCATCTCACCAGAGTAAGTGCTCTGTGAACAGTTATACTTCAGCTGCTGTCCATCTGCAAGTTTGAAAAACAAAACAAAAAACAATAGCCAATCAGCATTAGCAGTGCTGAGGTTATACTTTCCTTTGCTGTGATCTCAATTAGATTTCACTGAAATCTCATGAGATTTTATAGTAAACTTCCTGAAACTGAATAGGAAAAACAACATGACTGTGTCTGCACATGTCATATGCACACTCCCTGAGTCCTGAGACAAGCATTCTGATTGGCTGCTTAAAGTTTCTTTACAGTAGGGTGTGAATACATAGGACATGTTGAGGTAACATATCTTCAGTTTTTACAGAGATGTTCAGGTGATATATTCTAGTCAGCTTTTTACAGCAATGCTGCCTCACTTTCAAGTGCTTCAACATTTTGGTATTAAGTTCCTTTAAATTAAACCTCCAGAATGCTTGCTCTCAAAGGCTTTGCACCCAGTTTTACTGTGGGACCTTATAGAAGTCTATTATGTGAGGTATTAGAATTTATACACCCGAGTTATAAACACTGTAGCACGCACTATATTATCATGCACATAATAAATATTATCTATTGACTTGTACTCTAGCTGAAAATAATCCAAGCAATGTGAAATGGTAAAGTCAGGGTAATCTGTACCTCTTTGCTGTAGTTAAAAGTTCATTCCTATCTCCCCATGTTAGTCTGAGTTTGTAGAAGCCCCTACAGAGAGTACTGATGTGAAGGAAAAGGGCTAAGCAATGCTGTTCAGCTGGACCTATGCAAAAATGGTCCAGTAAGCAGTCCTTTAGTAGTCGTGAGGCATGGAAGTCAGTTGTCTTTATATAATTAAATGTAAATGCAAACAAACAACTTCCACTGTGTACGGACAGCGTACAAACTAGGCCTTAAGCCTCAGAGTCTGTTAGTTGTTGGGTGGATAACTCACTCCGGAGTTCACACAGTGAAATGAACCAACCTATAGTAATGCTGTACAACTGGTGAATGTTAGCTGCTACTTACACTCTGAATGAACAGTATCCCAGATAAATGTGCTTTGTAGGCATAACAGTAAATAATACATATAACCAGTAAAGAAAGCGGTACCTTGAAGTGTTGCTATTTAGTGTAACGATACCTCCTATGCCAGAGAGTCCGGAGATTGCAATGTTCAGTCTGAGTTCCACAAAGTGTGTGGAGAACGCCAATAGCCCATCCGGCTGCTGTAGTAGGGCGCTTCACTCGGTGAAGTTGCGTGATTCGTTAGCTCAGGTTATGTTACCTTCCAGGAGACCCAGCATCAGGATCTGTGACGGCTTAGGGATCAGAGAAAGGAGCATCCCAACCTCCTCAAATGAGAATATGCAAAAGCCCCAAAAAAACATCCTTGATGGGGGTGAAAGTATAAGACACCTTTATTAGTATAAAGTGATGCTCATGCAAGAGACAAACATGCTGGTGGAAACATCTTATGCGTTTCATGCCAACAGGCACTTCGTCAGGCATGAACCCGTAGAATGTTTCCACTAGCATGTTCGCTCTTGCATGAGCATCACTTTATACAAATAAAGGTGTCTTATACTTTCACCACCATCAAGGATCGTTTTTGGCTTTTATAAAGTAATGTAGCAAGGTGACTCTAGGCCTGCCTGTTGATGGTTACTTTATTAATAAAGTTAGTGCAGTTCAAGATAAACTTGTGAGTGTATTTTATTCAAGGGTTATAAGTGGTTTGCAGGTAAATAGATTAATTGTTATTATTTTATCCAACATACAAAAAAAAGCTATAATATGTTTTAAAATGCCATCTTTTCATTGCAATAATAAATAATACTCTTGCTTTAAAAAAAACTTTATGTGATTTACAAGTCTCAAATAAATATTACAACAAAATGTCCTTCTCTGTAAGATTAATGGCATACAAAATGGCAAAGACAATAACAACATCCCTTTTAAGGGCAAATCTCCCAGTTTCTAAGGACTTTACCAGCTCTGCCTATGCTATGCCCTGATTCCACCCAACTCCACCCATGAGGAACCCTTTTCAGTCCATTACACTTAAAGCCCCCTCCCTCTTGTCTTGACCCTGTCCACAAAACACTGATAAGCCAAAGCCAACAAGTTAGCTCCATTTCCCTGAAAGCCTATGGGAAATGTGCAAATGTATAGTGTATTTTTGTATTGTATGATTCATCCATTGTAATGGAAGGATTAAAATTAAGATATGTGTTTGCTCTCTACACTAATGAAGTTTCTGTTGGAGTACATGATCTATTGATGCTGAGGTTATTACTTTGCTGTCTCTTTTAATCAGAGCTTACTAACAAATGTGTTTTTCCTTTTCCTCTTTATATTCCTTTGGGATGTATGAAGTGCTCCAGACAAAGAGGCACTGGGAAAAAATTCCACTAGCTTTCTAGCAGGGATGGTCAGGTTATAAATTATAAATGAATAGGTTACAGATTGGTTTGACAGTTTAGCATTTACTGGTTCAAATCTCAATCAATTCTTTACTAAAGAAAAAAAATCAGTTAAAGAACCTGTATAGTAAGCAGATTATGAAAATAATAGCAATAGATTGTGATCAATGGTAGATAATGTAATTAAACAAAAAACAAAGTAAAATGATACATCAGGATAAATAAATCAGGAGTAGAGAAACTTAAAGTACAGAAGAGTAAAGGAGAGCAGAAGACGCATAGGGAAAAAAGTAAAGTGAAGAAGAAGAGCATGAAGATTCAGAGGAATAAAGAGCAAGTAGGATGTATGATTGGTTAAAGGGATAGTATAGTCAAAATTAAACTCTTATGATTCAGATAGAGCATGCAATTTTAAGCAACTTTCTAATTTGCTCCTATTATCAATTTTTCTTGATTCCCTTTGAATCTTTATTTGAATGTAAGTTTAAGAGCCGGCCAATTTTTGGTTCAGCACCTGTGTAGCGCTTACTGATTGGTGGCTACATTTAGACACCAATCATAAGTGCTACCTAGGTGCTGAACCAAAAATGGTCAGGCTCCTATGCTTACATTCCTGCTTTTTCAAATAAAGATACCAAGAGGAGGAAAAAAAAATAATAATAGGAGTAAATGAGAAAGTTGCTTAAAATTGCATGCTCTATCTGAATCATGAAAGTATAATTTTGACTAGACTATTCCTTTAAAAGTATAGCTGAAAGTAATCAGATATTGTTATTATAAACAATTATGTTTTACACCTTGCAGATGCTTGATAGCTTCAGTGTCACTGATCCCCTTGTCCTTGGTATGCTCAAGTAAGACTTTTTCTTTATCATTACAATCATCGGGCGAGATTACATATGCGGCGCAAGCTTCAGTGTAACTTCTGAAACCTGCGCCGTAATTTCACCTTGCACATCGGGGTATCACATATATGGCGCCGGCAGTTCATAAAGTGCGTAAGTCGGATAAACTAGCGATGTCCAGAAATAAGTGTAAATACAAACTTCTGGAGTCGCCAGTGACTTACGGCACTTTAGAAACTGCCGGTGCCTAAGAAAATAAAAAAAAAATGTAAAATCTCCCGAAAAAGTCTAACCTGTGTCCCAAAAATAAACCAAACACGTAAAACCCCTATATCCGCCATCAAACCCACATTGGAACTAATAATAAAAGTATTAAACCCTAAACCGACAACCCCCCACAACGCTATATGCCTAATTAAACTATTAACCCCTAATTCACCATTCACACACATCGCGATCTACCTAGTAAAAGTATTAACCCCTAAATCTGCCAACGCCAACATTGTAAACTACTTAATAAATGTATTAACCCCTAATCCGCCTTTAACCCACATTGCAAAGTACCTATTAAAACTATTAACCCCTAATCTGCCATTAACCCATATCGCAATAAACCTAATAAAACTATTAATCCCTAATCCGCCATTAAACCACAACACAATAATCCTAATAAATCTATTAACCCCTAATCCATCAAACCCCCACAACGCAAATAACTAATTAAATTACTAAACCCCCTAACCTAACACCCCCTAAATTAACCCCAATAACCTAAATTGAAAAATACTAAATTACAATTAAAATAAAAAAGCTAACATTACTTAAAAATAAAAAACCTAAAATTACATTAATCTAAAATTACCAAAAATAAGAAAAGTGTAACATTACAGAAAATAATAAACAAAATTATCCAAAATAAAAAAATTAAACCTAATCCCTATGAAAAAGCCCCTCCAAAATAAAAACACCCCCTAATCTAATGCTTAACTACCAATAGCCCTTAAAATTGCATTTTGTAGGGCATTGCCCTAAGTTAAACAGCTCTTTTACTTTAAAAAATACTATCTCTCCTCTAACAGTAAAACCCACCACCCAGCAAACCACCCAAAATAAAAAACCTAAGACTAAAAAATCCTAAACTACCTGACGCCCCTAAAGGGGCATTTGTATGGGCATTCAGCTCTTTTAAGAGTGCCCAATAAATCACTAATCCTTTAAAAAAAAAAAAAAAAAAAATCCTAACTCTAACCCCCAAATAGGTACTCATCGTTTCTGAAGTCCAGTGGAGAAGGTCCTGTTCCAGGTGGCAGTGTAGTCTCCTTCCAAGCGGCCGACATCTTCTTCCAAGCGGGGACCACGTCCTTCTTCATCCAGGACCAAGCCAATGCAGAGCGGAGATGAGCGTGGAGCAGGACCGGCAAACGTGGAGCCATGGAGCATGAAGGATCCTCTTTGTATGATCGCTGCCATACACTGAATAGTGAATTCAAGGAACGTGTTAAAATAAGGCATCTCTTGCATACCTATTGGCTGATTTGATTCTTCAAATTCTAATCAGCCAATAGGATGAGAGCTACTGAAATCCTATTGGCTGAGTTGAACAGCCAATAGGATTTCAGTAACTCTCATCCTAATGGCTGATTTGAATTTGAAGAATCAAATCAGCCAATAGGAATGCAAGGGACATCATATTTAAATGCGTGCATTGAATTAACTATTCAGAGTACGGTGGCGATCGTATGAAAAGGATCCTCCACGCTCAGCGGTCGCTGGTCCTGCTCCGTGCTCATCTTCGCTCTACGCCGGTTTGGTCCTGGATGAAGAAAGAAGTGGTCCCCACTTGGAAAAAAATGTCGGCCACTTGGAAGAAGACTTCACCGCCGCTTGTAACAGGACCTTCTCCGCTGGACTTCAGGAATGGTGAGTACCTATTTGGGGGTTAGAGTTAGGATTTTTTTTTCTTTAGGTTAGGGATTTATTGGGCACTCTTAAAAGAGCTGAATGCCCTTTTAAGGACAATGCCCATACAAATTCCCCTATAGGGGCAATGGGTAGTTTAGGATTTTTTAGTGTTTTACTGTTAGAGGGAAGACTTAGTATTTTTTAAGGTAAAAGAGCTGTTTAACTTAGGGCAATGCCCTACAAGAAGGCCCTTTTAAGGACTATTGGTAATTTAGCATTAGATTAGAGGGTGCTTTTATTTTAGGGGGGCTTTTTTATTTTTATAGGGATTAGGTTTCATTTTTTATTTTGGATAATTTTGTTTATTATTTTCTGTAAAGTTAGACTTTTTATTTTTGGTGATTTTAGATTAATTTAATTTTTATTTTTTTATTTTTAAGAAATGTTATCTTTTTTATTTTAATTGTAACTTAGTATTTTTTAATTTAGGTAATTGGGGCTAATTTAGGGGGTGTTAGGTTAGGGGGCTTAGTAATTTAATTAGTTATTTGCATTGTGGGGTATTGGCCGAATAGGGGTTAATAGATTTATTAGGATTATTGCATTGTGTTGGTTTGGCCCATTAGGGGTTAATAGTTTTATTTGGTTTATTGCGTTGTGGGTTAATGGTGGATTAGGGGTTAATAGTTTTATTAGGTTTATTGTGTTGTGGGTTAATGGTGGATTAGGGGGTTAATACATTTATTATGTTTATTGCGATGTAGGGGTTGGTGGATTAGGGGTTAATATACTTTTGGCTAGATTACGAGTTTTGCGGTATGAGCGGTGCTAACTTGCAAGTTATTGTCACTGTTCACCTGCCTATAGCACTGCTATTGCAGGGTTCAAAAACCTGGCGTTAGCAGGCAATAAGTGAGTGTTAAGCAAAATTGAGCTCCAATCAGCCAATAGAATGCAAGCTCAATCCTATTGGCTGATTGGAACAACCAATAGGATTGAAGCTCAATCCTATTGGCTGATTGTATCAGCCAATAGGATTTTTTCACCTTTAATTCAGATTGGCTGATAGAATTCTATCAGCCAATCGGAATTCAAGAGACGCCATCTTGGATGACGTCACTTAAAGGAACCTTCATTCGAGAAGAGCCGTCGGAAGAATAGGATGCTCAGAGCCGGATGTCTTGAAGATGGAGCAGCTCCACGCCGGATGGATGAAGATAGAAGATGCCGTTTGGATGAAGACTTCTGCCGGCTTGGATGAAGACTTCGGCCCGCTTGGATGAAGATTTCTGCCAGCTTCGCTGAGGACTTCTGCCGCTTCGTTGAGGATGGATGTCGGGTCTTCAAAAACTGTGTTTATCTTCGAGGGTTAGTGTTAGTTTTTTTTTTAAGGGTTTATTGGGTGGGTTTTAATTTAGATTAGGGTTTGGGCACCGAAAAAGAGTTAAATGCCCTTTTAAGGGCAATGCCCATTCAAATGCCCTTTTCAGGGCAATGGGGAGCTTAGGGTTTTTAGGTAGGTTTTTATTTTGCGGGGGTTGGTTGTGTGGGTGGTGGGTTTTACTGTTGGGGGGTTGTTTGTATTTTTTTTTACAGGTAAAGAGCTGATTTCTTTAGGGCAATGCCCCGCAAAAGGCCCTTTTAAGGGCTATTGGCAGTTTAGTTTAGGCTAGTGTTTTTTTATTTGGGGGGGGGCTTTTTTTATTTTGATAGGGCTATTAGATTAGGTGTAATTAGTTTAAATATTTGATAATTTCTTTTTTCTTTTTTGTAATTTAGTTAATTGTATTTAATTAATGTAATTGATTTAATTGTAGTGTAAGGTTAGGTGTTAGTGTAAGACAAGTTAGGTTTTATTTTACAGGTAAATTTGTATTTATCTTAACTAGGTAGTTAGTAAATAGTTAATAACTATTTACTAACTAGTCTACCTAGTTAAAATAAATACAAACTTAGCTGTGAAATAAAAATAAAACCTAAGATAGCTACAATGTAACTATTAGTTATATTGTAACTAGCTTAAGGTTTATTTTACAGGTAAGTATTTAGTCTTAAATAGTAATTATTTAGTTATTAATAGCAGGTTTAATTTAGATTTATTTTAATTACATTGAAGTTAGGGGTGTTAGGGTTAGACTTAGGGTTAGGTTTAGGGGTTAATAACTTTAGTATAGTGGCAGCGATTTTGGGTGCAGCAGATTAGGGGTTAATAACAGTAATGTAGGTTGCGGCGTTGTTTGGGACAGCAGATTAGGGGTTAATAATATTTAACTAGTGTTTGCGATGTGGGAGTATGGCGGTTTAGGGGTTAATATGTTTATTATAGTGGCAGCGATGTCGGGAGTGGCAGATTAGGGGTTAATAATTTTATTTTAGGGTTTGTGATGCCTCGTTTTAGGGGTTATTAGTAGGGATGGGCGAATGTTTCTAAAAATGTGAAATTTAAAACGAATTTTGATACATTCGTTCGTTCGAATCGAATTTCGAATGTTTATATAACATTCTAACATTCTATTTTCAAATTTTCGTTTTCGAATTTTTCAATAAAATTTGAAAATATTAATTCGAATAATAGAATGTTTAGCTTTTCATTCAATTTCAAAATGTAATATTCGAATTTGAATGTGACATTCGAATTTGAATATGACATTCAAATTTAAAATAGTATTTTTGCTAGTCTACAACTGTGTTTAATAAATGTAATATTCAAATTCGAATGCTACATTCGAATTCAAATGTCCCATTCGAATTTGAAATATTATTTCTAGTCTAATACTGTTTTTTAAATGTGATATTCGATTCGAAATGTGACATTCAAAATAGTATTTGTAGTCTAATACTGTGTTTTATAAAATGTAATATTCGAATTCAAATGTGATATTCGAATGTAACATTCAAATTTGAATGTGATATTCGAAAACTGTAAATAACATTCGAAAATCGAATTTTTAAGAATATTCGTTCTTATCAACATTCTATTATGTAAATCGAATTTCTATAATAACATTCGTTCTAACATTCGAATTTGGATATAATCACATTCGCCCATCCCTAGTTATTAGGTAGTTTATGGGTGTTAGTGTACTTTTTAGCAGGTTAGTTATGAGTTTTATGCTACAGCTTTGTAGTGCAAAACCCATAACTACTGACTTTCAGTTTACGTTATGGATCTTGTAGTTATAGGCTGTACCACTCACTTTTTGGCCTCCCAGGCAGACTCGTAATACCGGTGCAAAGGAAGTCCCATTGAAAAAGGACTTTTGGAAAGCTACGGTAGTTATGTTGCGTTACGGCCAAAAAAGGGTGCGGAACAGCTATACCTGCAAGACTCGCAATACCAGCGTTAGTGAAAAAGAGCCTTAACACTGCTTTTTCACTCATACAACAAAACTCGTAATCTAGCAGTTTATTAGTTATTGCGGTGGGGGATTGCGGTTGACAGGTAGATAGATATTGCGCATGCGTTAGGTGTTAGTTATTTTCAGGAGGTAGATAGATATTGCGCATGCATTAGGTGTTAGTTGCTATTTTCAGGGAGTTATGGTGCTCACATACTCAGCGCAAGACTTGCTGCACCTGCCTATGTGTGGTGAGGTGAAAATGGAGAAAAATTTCTCCATTTTCGCTGCGTAAGTTCTTGTGCTGAATATGTGATACCGATTTGCGACACAGTTCTATGTTAGCTTATCTGAGTAAAAATAGCGGCCGATGGGTGAAATATACGCGCCGCATTTATATGCAGCGCCGTATATATGATACCAAAACTGCGTAAAAACCGGCATCGCCGGCTTTTGCGGGCGATGCTGCATATGTAATCTTGCCCATCATGTGAGTACAGTCAATCAGATGCCATACCACCTGCCCCAATATCCTTAGCAAAATAAAAAGTGATCCATTTAAAATGATTAGATGTTTTTCCAAACACAAGTCAAGAAACATTCAATAGTTTTCAATTTCCCAATAACTTTTGAGTATTGCAGATCCAGATTAAAAATAGCAAAACCCTTAAAACCGCTGCTTCTTAAATTGTTCGCCACCTCTGAGGCGGGGGACAGCAAACAGCCCGATCAGATTCAATCGGGTTGGTTGACACCCCTGCTAGCGAATTTGCAGGGGCAGTATTGCACAAGCATTTCACAAGGAATGCTTGTGCAATGATAAATGCCGACAGCGTATGCTGTCGGCATTTATCAATGTGCGGCGGACATTAATAAATTGGCCCCTATATGCAGTATATACATGTATTGAAAACATATGCACTGGATCAATACACCAAAGACATGAATGAGCAAGTTGTGCAAAGAGGGGAATTACAAATAAAGTTAATCATAGAAACATACTAGACTGCAGATAAAAAAACCAGAATGCTCACTTAGTGTGTCCATATTTACTTTTAAAATTGAAGGTTAATTAATTCCCAAGATAGTCTTATGCATATTATAGCCATTTTTAAATCACTTACAAAAATTGTCCTTGCAGCCCCTATTAGAAGTCTGTTCCACAAATTAACCAACCTTTCTGAAAAGAAGTGCTTCCTGGAATTACTCCTGAAACTACTACACACTACCTGAATCATGAATGTTTAATTTGGATTTTACTAACTGTCAGCACGTTCCTCCTTTGTTAGAAAATCATGCACATGAAAACAAAGGCTCACTGACAGCTCCAATATAGACATCAATCAACCCTTATCTACAACATATGTATTTCAAACTTTTATTATAGATTTAGGCCCAGCAGACACAGCAGCAACATTTGGCATGACTAAGGGTGGATAACCCAAAACGTTGCTGCTGTATCTGTTTGACTTAAAGGGACACTGAACCCAAATATTTTCTTTCGTGATTCAGATAGAGCATGAAATTTTAAGCAACTTTCTAATCTTCTCCTATTATCAAATTTGCTTCATTCTCTTGGTATCTTTATTTGAAATGCAAGAATGTAAGTTTAGATGCCGGCCCATTTTTGGTGAACAACCTGGGTTGTCCTTGCTAATTGGTGGATAAATTCATCCACCAATAAAAATGTGCTGTCCAGAGGTCTGAACCAAACAAAAAGCTTAGATGCCTTATTTTTCAAATAAAGACAGCAAGAAAACAAAGAAAAATTAATAATAGGAGTAAATTAGAAAGTTGCTTAAAATTGCATGCTCTATCTGAATCACAAAAGAAAAAAATTGGGTTCAGTGTCCTTTTAATTCTACAATAAATGTTTGAAATACACATATTTTGGACAAGGGTTGATTGATATATTGCTAAAACTTCTGTGTGTATACTATGTATATAAATCATATTCCTTAAAGGGACATTAAACACTAAATACATGCTAGATAGAATGATGCATTCAAAGAAAAGATTAGTCCATGACTAACATGTAGAAGTATTTTTTAAAGTTTCATTAGTTGTTTAAAAAGTGACAAAATAAGTGTAAAGTTTTAGTGTCTATAAAACACTGGGAGCTGCCATGTTGTAACTTGTGTTACCTTCTCTGCTGTGGCCAATTAGGGTCAGTTATAAATAGGTCACTAGAGAGTGCAGCCAATGGTTGTGCTGGATTTAACAGTGTTCTGCACTTCCATTTCTAACAGGAACTGAAAAGCTCACAATTTCAGAATGGAATTACAGGCAAAGAGGACAAAATAAATAATGAAAGTATATTGCAGAGTTGTTTTATTATATACAATTTATCATTTTATATTACCATCTCAAAGTGTTTAATGTCCCTTTAAAGGGACATAATACTCGTATGCTAAATCACTTGAAACTGATGCAGTATAACTGTAAAAAGCTGACAGGAAAATATCACCTGAGCATCTCTATGTAAAAAAGGAAGATATTTTACCTCACAATTTCCTCAGCTCAGCAGAGTAAATTATGTGTAAAAAGGTATACTCAGCTGCAGCCCAGCTGCAGGTAAAAAAAAATAAAAAAATAAAGAAATGAACAGCAGCCAATCAGCATCAACAGTGCTGAGGTCATGAACTCTTTTACTCATGATTTTTTTTACTCATGAGATTTCATTGTAAACTTCCTTACACTGAATAGGGAAATAAGATGAGTGTGCACGAAAACTCGCTCCTTCCGCTGTCCCGGGACAGACATACTGATTTGCTGCTTAGAAGTCCTTTACAATGGGATGTGGCTACTGAGGAACTTTTGAGGTAAAATATCTTTCTTTTTTACATAGAGATGTTCAGGTGATATTTTCTAGTCAGCTTTTTACAGCTATGCTGCATGACTTTCAAGTGTGGAATTGACTATTAGATGGCACCTTTCATTTTGATTAACTATTTGTAAGATGATATTAATGTCTGGTACTTTTCTACTCTATGGAATATTGTATAGATAAAGATGGGAGATTGTGAATATGTTAAAAGGACATAATACTTATATGCTAAATCACTTGAAATTGATGCCGCATAACTGTAAAAAGATGAAAATATCACCTGAACATGTCTATGTAAAAAGTAAGATATGTTACCTCAAAATTTCCTCAGCTCACCAGAGTAAGTGTTCGGTAAAAAAATATCTTTCAGTTACTGCCCAGCTGCAGGTTTTAAAAAAAAGAAGGGAGAAATGGAACAGCAGAAAATCAGCACCAGCAGTGCTGAGTTCATGAATTCTTTTACTGTCGTCTCATGAGATTTCATAGTAAACTTTAAACTGAATAGGGAAATACCATGAGTGTGAATGAGGCATGCTCCCTTTCAAATCCTTGGACAGACATACTGATTGACTGCTTAAAGCCCTTTACAATGGGGTGTGAATACTTAGGACATTTTGAGGTACAATATTTTCTTTTTTTTTTTTTACATAGAGATGTTCAGGTGATATTTTCTAGTCAGCTTTTTACAGCTATGCTGCATCACTTTCAAGTGTTTCAACATTTGTTTATCATGTCCCTTTAATTATGGCCTTATTAGGAGCTAAGTGCTCAAAACATTGCCTATTTCTGTTGACCTTATGTTTCAATAAAGAGTCATACAGGAGACCACTCTGTTGGACTGAACTGATAAGTATTTAATAAAGTGATACCAGTTTCTGAGTGTCTGGTTTTATGTCAGTAGGAGTTTTAAATCACCAAATTTAGAAACCTGGAGTTGATTTACTTGCTTGCAGCATAGTTATACAAATCCACCAATAAAGTTTCTGGAAAATGTATTCTACTTACCAAAGTATTATGTAGTACACACTGTACAGTTTTTTTCTGGTGACAGAAAACCATCGTCGGGTGACTGTGCAGAGCTACTCAGACAAGCACAACAGGCCTTTTGCTTTGCTTACTGCTACTACACAGCAATCCCAAACTGTGCAATTACTGTTAGAGTATAAATTGAGGTTAAAAATAATTATTATAAAATAAAAATCCTAAAAAGCAGAAAACTGTAAAATGTCAAATACAAAGCAATAAAGTTGTTTTGCTTGAAGCTTTTACGGACATTTTTCTTATGACTGCAGTAGTTGGGTGTAAATAATTTCAGTAAGAAGACCAAAGTTTGTGAAAAAATATATATTTTTTTTATATAATGAAATTTGATGGCCAAATGGTGGCATCACAAATACCATAATGGGCCTAGGTCAATACATTGGGTTGTCTACTTTAAAAATATATATAGTTTCCATAGTTAAATAACAAAAACAGAGGCTCTATTTCTGTTTCAATAGCGCAATAGCAAAAAGGCTAAAGATTATCGGTACTTTGGGCAAAATTTTCTTTGAAATTCCAAGTAGCAAAGGGGTTAATATAATTTGAGCATATAACTTTAGTGATATAAGTGAAACAATGTCAGGGTCCTACCTGTTGCTTGTCTCCTCCCACATCCTCTATAAATCTTTGCCCACACCTACAAACAGGTGCTTAGTAATTTTGCTACCTGAAGCAGTTAGTAGCAGCACTGAGCTCTCATACAGGAAAACTTCATTCTCTCTTCCCAGCAGTATCCACTGAATTTACCTGCTGATTTGGCAACCTCTAACTACAAGGATAACTTGTTCTCTTGCCTCTTTACATACTTGAAATATCTCTCTACATGTGAGCTTATTCTGGAGCTACATATCAACTGCGTTCCCTGCAATTCCTGAGCAAGCAGGCTATATCCAGTACACCTTACTCAGCACTTCCTCTGCATACTATTTACCCGGTAAGGCTACATTACTGTGTATTACAGGCATCCTCACTCTAATGACTTTACGCCTTAGAAGCGTTTCACCTGACTACACACAGAACCGAGCAGCGTCTTAAGCCACGCCCCATGTGCCGTAACAGGTATCGGGCACCGTTGAACCACAATCACCTCTTCAGTAGTTCTCTCTGAATGCTTGTAGCTAACTTCAGTACAAAGTGACTCCTTCCACTCTCAAGCTATTCAGTGTAGTGCTGAGAGTTAGTACTGCCAGAAGCACAACTTGTTCCAGTAACTCACATCGATACTGACTGGTGTTACCACTCCACTATAACATCAAAGTAAAGTGTGATACAAAATAACATAAGAGGAAGTGTGTTCAAAGAAACAACAGTTCTGCAGCTGAGAATCCCCTCACTAAGAGATATTTAGTAACAAACAATCATACTGAACCTGCTCCTTACAAACAATTTATCCACTAGACTAGATTGTGAAGTTTTTAAGTCCTTTTGTCATGAGTCCAGATTAACTACAGAACATATGCCAATACATATTTAATTTGCTTATTGCAGTTGTCAATATTTTTGGAGCCATATCAAACTTGGCAGATACATTCAAAGAAAGTTATATATATAACAATTGCCCAGATTAAAAGTACTGGACCCCGATAAAATTAGGGTGCAAATTGATATTACATGTCCATGGTAAAGCAAATTTACCAGAAAAGGGGGGGGCGTGTCTAGGCGGCGGCCATGGGTGGTCGAAACTTCAGAAGCTCCTGATAAGATTATCATAATCCACTGATTATCTCTTTAATATCAGGGCATCAAAGCCTAATAATATCAAATAAGTAATCCACATGTTCTGAGGACTGTATTGATATCCCGGCTGACATCTTCATGAAGGCAGGGAAAACGGTTGGAAGTAGGCTATACTTTAATAAAGCTATTTGTAAACTTTAAGCTGCCAAAACCTTTGCTTGAACTCAAGGCACATATTAGAGATTATCTACGACAAGTGGAAAAATAGAAAGTGGTGTGTATGAGAGCTGCTTAAGTGTCAGAATGTTAGCCAAACCCAAATACCACACTAATCTCTCAAAAATGTGTGGTAAAAATGTGTAGCTAGTGGGGAGGAATGGGGTAACACTCTGCTAGAGAGCAAAAACTGACTAATAGAAAAAATATATACAATTAGTATCAGACTAATTAGCCCTATTTGATTTGGGAGGAGTAGTGCTATCTAGGGATTTATGAAGCACCTATGTTAAAAAGCGCCTATGTTAAAAACACATGATAGTTATAAGTAAAATGTAATATACACTTTTATTTAAGGATAGGAAATCCACAATATCAATAAAAAAGTGCCGGCACTATAAAATGGATATTAAATACATAAAACATTTGATTAGTAAGGAGATGTATTCAAAATCCCAAATAGCAAAGAAATAGCAGTTCAAAACATAAACATAAAATAAGTTTCAAAGTCTCAATAAGGCTGATTTTTTGCCCCAGTGTCTTTAAAATTTATCTTGATAAAGGCTGACCTACAGCTGAAACGCGTAGATGCTCTTTACTACCTGGTATCCCATCACTTTAAAGCACTTTGGATTCACCTTTGAATGCTGAATGTTGACTCTCACAGTGTTTAACAGGTGTTCAATGTCCCTTTGTATATAACGAGGAAATTAACACAGCAATACCGTTTACTAGCACTTTAAGGTAGAATCTCTGTTCCTGTTTCTTTTTTACTCATCCACTCCAAGGCACAAGCAGCAAATATGGATCATTTGGATTCGCTCATAAAGCAGACAGACGAGTCTGATTGGAACCGCATAGCGGCCCAGCTCCTGGCATCATCAGCATAGAGGCTACTAGCTTTACATAGGTGATAACAGAGGAACAATTACCATGGACACAGTCTGGTATAATGTATTAGAAGGTACTTTCAAAGCTATAAATAAATAAAAAAAAGCGATCTTTCAACCATCTATCAGCTGCACAAATAATAGTGGTCTTTTCTCATCTCACATCGTTACTAACAATTTTAAAGACACTGGGGCAAAACATCAGCCTTATTGAGACTTTCAAACTTATTTTATGTTTATGTTTTAAACTGCTATTTCTTTGCTATTTGGGATTTTTAATACATCTCCTTATGAATCAAATGTTTTGTGAATTTAATATCCAGTTTATAGTGCCGGCACTTTTTTATTGATATTGTGGATATCCTATCCTTAAATAAATGTGTATATTACCTCTTACTTATAACTATCATGTGTTTTTAACATAGGCGCTTTTTAACATAGTTGCTTCATAAATCCCTAGATAGCACTACTCCTCCCAAATCAAATAGGGCTAATTAGTCTAATACTAATTGTATCTATTTTTTCTATTAGTCAGTTTTTGCTCTCTAGCCAAGCGGTAACCCATTCTTCAACATTAGATTATGTACGACAAACATGGAGCCCACTGGTATCCTCATAGCTAAGCTAAACAACATCTATGATATATGCCAAGCCAACCTCATGGAAACTGACATTGTATTATTCTGTCTTACTTTACTTAAAGCCTAACATGTATAATATGTGAATTTGTAGGACTGATATGTCTTAATATTTGCTATAATCAGCAACTTCATAGTTTTCTATAGTTCCCATAAATGGGGTGTACAAAGGCTGTTAACCTTCATGTCTCTAATTTTATACAAATGCAGACTTACTTATCCATTCCATACTTTCTATTGTGCTTCTAGAGTATATTTTTCCCATCTCCAAGTGTCCTTCGGGTAGCTTATATACTCACGGAGCACTCTACACAGATATGCTATTTTCCAGCGTTCACATTGCACATGAAACTTATATTGAATCCCCTAAAAATATTATTAGCCCTCATGTTGTTAATTGTACACAAATTATTCTATATCTACTAGAGTTTCCATATAAATTGATACGTTTATAGTTTCATAAGACACTATATGGAATGTTATTGCTATTAAGGATCATGTGGGATTAATATGGTGTATCATGCTGGCTCCTATTTTCTTTTTTTTTTTTAAATGTTTGCACCTATCACTGATTTTATCATAAGATAAATTGCAGCTATTGAGGGGTCTAACTGTGCATAGTATTTGTTGTTTGGCCTTTTTATTAATGTAGACCCATAGATTACTTGATAGTCTAACCTTATATGTATCATTGTACCAATATATATCTTTTGATATTTTCCTTCTTGTTCACAACTCCAGACCTAAGGGTCCAAGTGTGGCCCTATATACTACATTTATGCTATACGCCCCTATAACAATCCCCTATAGATACCTTTGACTGTTCAGGGTCCTAGACTGGTCATTGCTTACGTTTAAGGGATTACCTTACCTATATATATGATTTGATGTTTGACACCAGGGGTCCGTTGTATTACATGTGATATAAAACAGTAATCTAGAAAATTAAAAAACTTTGGAGGTTTACTACTTGGGATCCAAAAGTGGTCCCGTTTTGGCTCATAGTTGCCCTCTATGGCTTTATACTACATATAGTACAGAAAGTGAAAAGTATTTCTATTTCCTTGAAAAAGCTGTAAGCTTATGGCGAAACGTACATCGGGAAAGCTAGCTTAACGCCACTATTAAGCTCTTACGAGAAAAGTTATCAGGACAGGTTTCAAGTGTTTATTATTGACCCAGGGAAGGCTAGCACAGCCACCAGGCAAGCTTATCCACCTTCATCCGAGTAAGGGTTGCTATATCACTCCCACTAAAGCACTGTTTGTGTACAGATACCCGAGTGACCATATGTATGAGCTAAAATTTGTGGCTTTTTTATAAGTTTTATGTTTTTAAATAAAGATTCATTTATCTAAAGCAGCTGCCGGCAGTTGGTGTATACTGGGGACCTGGCAGTATAAAACCAGGTGTGCGTCTGTACCTAGAGCCTGGCTGTCTCTACAGAGTGTGAGTAACCCATTGGCGGGACCACCGATGTGAATAATATCTCTTTTTATTAAATTGTATTGCACTATATTTTCTTTCTCTTGTTTTTGAGGCAAGAATTCACTTGGATCACTGAGATTGAGGAGGACTCCTATCGATCACATATATCCTTAATATTGTATTTGATAATTATTTATTTTTGTTTAGTTTTCACTTTTTATTTTCACCATTATTTATACACTGTGATTTTTGTACTGTTTTTGTTTATATAGTACAGAAAGCCCCCCCCCAAAAAAAAGGTTTAGCACCCCATACATTCCTTTAGTTTCCTCCACTTTAAATATCTCTAATATTATAAATTGTAATTATGGGTAAAGTGTTAGGGCTAAAATAAAAGTTTTGCAAAACACATATAAAACATATTCAAGGAAAGTATTAGACTCATATATAAACATACTTAATAAAAGTATCAGTTTACCATTTAAACATTTTTATTTAAATTAAAGAGGGATATGGTATATGAAAAGGTGTTTTACTGGGAAGGGTTTAAAGGTGTATGTCTAAATATGTGTATGTGTGTATGTAAACATGTCTATATATGTGTGTTTATGTGTTTATATGTGTAAATACGCTTATATATATACTTTTGTGTCCTTCCCAGTTAAATACTTTAAATATGCAATATAATTTATAAACAATTTTAATGTTTTTATGTTTTTTTTTAATCAAAATACTTATACTTCTGTATATATACCGTATAATGTATTTCTATCTATCTAAATATTTACTTTCAAGTTGAAAATATCATCACAAACAGGAGAGTGCTATTGATTTACCTTTCACGCAGTTAGTGCTCAAGAGCGATAAAAATTGTAGGCAAAATGTTTGCAGTTACCTAGACCAATATGTTTTAAATTATTAGGGTTTGTTGTGAGCAATAATATTAGTTTAGTGGTTAAATAAATATAGAAGCATTTCAATAAATATAGAAGCATTAATATGGGATAGCCAGCTGAACCTTATAGCAACAATGTTTTCGTGGGGGAAAAAAAACACATTTTAATATGTAAATTACTCTGAATAAGGTGTGTAAACTGTGCATATTTATTCCTCCTGAATTATTCTCAAGTAAAAAGATGACAAGTGAAAATTGCTGGCCATGCTTCTGGTTCATGTTCTATAAACAGAAGATGCACAGCGGAGGTAAATTACTGTGCACTCTCTTCACGTGGATTTATTAACTGTAAAAGAACCAGAAAGCCTTTAAACATTGGAGGCTATTCCAGTTTTGTGTTTCACATTATTTTAATGTTTTCACAAATAGATTTGTTTTCTCTAGAAAAAAGACGCTTGAGAGGTGACATGATTACTTTATATAAATATATTCAAGGCCCATATACAGAGATGGCAGAAGATCTGTTTATTCCAAGAATTTTTTTGTGACAATAGGTCACAACTTAAGGTTGGAGGAAAGGAGATTTAATATCCTGCAATGGAAACATTTTTTCACAGTAAGAGCAATAACATTGTGGAACTCATTACCAAAGGAGGTAGTGAATGCCAATACCCTAGATATATTTAAAAATTGTTTGGATACATTTCTGTCTATAAATAAAATTCATAGATATGATTGCTAGTATTAAATGGGTCACCTTTTAGTGGGATTATTTAAGTTTAACTGGAGCTTGTTAGTATTTTAGATTTGTATAGGTTGAACTTGATGGACTCCGGTCTTTTTTCAACCTCATCTACTATGTTACTATGTTAGATATATATATTATATATATTTGTATATATTTTTATATATTTAGAAAAATATCAGTTAACCTTTTATACTTAGTGGTACATTTACTATATGGTAAGAAATAAATACCCTATCTATAGCGTGGCTACTCTTAAGAGTAAGAGATATATCCCCAAAAATCTCTCAAAAGTAGATGCAAACAAAATAAGAGTGCACTTAAAAATCAGCAGCTATATCTCATACAGAGAATGACATATATAAGCAGATAGGAAACATTTAAAATATTTGAACTTATTCAAATAAGGGTGAAAAAACTGTTAAAATTTCAATCTATATACTAATATACCACAGGTGGTACTAAATAGCACAAATTAAAAAACATTTACAAAATCTTAACTGTAGAACAGATATAAATAGGTATCATAAGAACACAGATAGGGGCCGATTTATCAACCCCCGTATTGAGCCGTATTCACCTGTTTCCGCGCGAGCTTTCAGGCTCGCCGGAAAACAGGAGTTAAGAAGCAGCGGTCTTAAGACCGCTGCTCCTTAAAGGGACAATGAACCCAATTTTTTCCTTCATGATTCAGATAGAGCATGCAATTTTAAGCAACTTTCTAATTTACTCTTATTATGAATTTTTCAGTACTCTGGACAGCACTTTTTTATTGGTTGATACATTTATCCACCAATCAGCAAGAACAACCCAGGTTGTTCACCAAAAAATGGGCCGGCATCTAAACTTACATTCTTGCATTTCAAATAAAGATACCAAGAGAATGAAGAAAATTTGATAATAGGAGTAAATTAGAAAGTTGCTTAAAATGTCATGCTCTATCTGAATCACGAAAGAAAATATTTGGGTTTAGTGTCCCTTTAACTTGTCCGCCACCTCTGAGGCAGTGGACAGCAATCCACCTGATCGGATACAATCAGGTTGATTGACACCCCCTGCTAGCAGCCGATTGGCCGTGAATATGCAGGGGCGGCATTGCTCAAGCATTTCACAAGAAATGCTTGTGCAATGATAAATGCCGACAGTGTATGCTGTCTGCATCTATCGATGTGCGGCAGACATAATCCACTACAGCGGATCATATCTGCTCGCACTTTGATAATTCGGGCCCAAGATATGTATATATGTTCTAATAAAAATTGCAAAATTGTTGCTAGGTAGTTGCATAATAAAATAGCAAATAGTTACTGTCTCTTTATACTATTAGTAACAGCGTACCTTTCAGATAAATATTGGGTCTTAAAGAAAAAGTCACTAAATAAGGCTGCGGTATTCTTTGTGAAAATACTGTTTTTTAAACAACGTGACCTCCAAGTCATGACACGATCCAAAATACAAGAAAGTCACTTAATGTAGAATGTAATAAGCTCTTCCACAAAATGTGTCTTCCAACCGTACATCCATACGATAGTTATAACTCACCGGAATATGAAATCCTATTTGTGTTATGTTTCTCCACTTACTTACAAACAGCTTGTACATACGACCTTAGTGGCGTCTCGCTTGTCTCGTGAGAGAATCGCTGGCGTTTGCTGTGGCCACGTGTCCTCCAGTGACCTATAGGGGCATATATATCAAGTTCCATATGGAGCTTGATGCCCCTTCAGGCTCACCGGAAACAGTAGTTATGAAGCAGCAGTCTAAAGACCGCTGCTCCATAACTTGTCCGCCTGCTCTGAGGCGGCGGACAGAAATCAACCCGATTGAATACGTTCGGGTTGATTGACACCCCCTGCTAGCAGCCGATTAGCTGTGAATCTGCAGGGGGGGGGGGGGATTGCACCAGCAGTTCACAACTGCTGGTGCAATGATAAATGCTGTCAGCATTTATCGATGTGCGGCAAACATGATACGCTACTTCGTATCATGTCCGCTCGCACATTGATAAATATGCCCTATAGTATGAGCAGATTACTGTGTATGTACAGGAACACTATTCTGGGCATCTTTCTCGTAATACAGTTAAAATCAGAGTGCTCTGATAAAAATAAAAGATGCAAGACTTGAATAGCTGGTATAGGAAATACTCCTATCATCATCAACAACGCATTTCAGCTTTGTTGCTTTTTTCAAGATGAACTCTTTTTGCAAGATCTTGCCTTTTTGTTTGGATCTACATTTACTATATGTCAAGCGGACATGATTCCCTATAGCGAATCATGTCCGCAAAAAAATCGCTAAATGCTTGTGCAATGCTGCCCTCTGGTTACTGGCGGACTATGCTTCTTAACTTACGTTTCAGGCGAGCCTGAAACAATGGACAGCCAAAGTAGCATTCGCTGCTTTATAAATGGAGCCCATAGTTTGGTTAATTACAATCTTTTAACAACATAACAAAATTCTAAAAATAAAAAAAATTCCTTTTATCATTGGATAAAGGTTTTGCCAGATCATATAATACTACCATAGCCCTGAAAAATCAAGGATATATAGGGATAGAACATAAGTGGTGTGCGCTAATGTTATCGCAGCATGATATTGAAATATAGTAGGCACGTTAATTTGTGTACGTATTACAAGTTGAAAGTAATGTTCACTCAAAAGCAATCAAATTAAAAGTACATCAGGTTAACGCAATTCTGTTGAATAAAGGGTTATGGATTAAATAAAAGTTGCACCAAACACTGAATAAATACATTAAAATAAACAGTTACACTCATATAAACACTATCAGATAAAAAGTATTCACATAAATATTAAAGTGAATGTCAATTTTGATGCTTAAGTGCCCGGTTTTTAAAAATTCGATTAAAAACAGAGGCACTTTTTTTTCATCAAAATTTACATTTCACTCCTGTTGAGAAAAAAAACTTACCTTTTAATCTTCACAGCAGCTCCAGCTTCCTCCGCCCATCGCAAAGCCCCTTCCTGGGTCTAAAATGAGGAATCCAGCTTCCTCCAATCACAGCGTTGAATCAGACACTGATTCCCCCGGGGGGGAAGCCATGATTGGAGGAGGACCTATCCATCATTTCTGACATCAGAAATGGCTTGCAATGACCGGAGGAAGCTGGAGCTGCTGTCAAGTTTAAAAGGTAAGTTTTTTTTTCTTAACAGGAGTGAAATGTAAATTTTGATGAATTAAAGTGCCCCTGTTTTTAATCGAATTTTTAAAAACCGGGCACTTTAGCATCAAAATTGACATTCACTTTAATAAAAACATATTTATAGACTTCCGGTGGGCGGGCCAGCAAAGCAGACGCACTCAGACTGAGCTCCGCTGGTCGGAACGCATATATCGAAAAATATACCTTATTTCTGCTGGGCCCCGCATGACAGACTTATTGGGCTAACGCTGCATAGTGCCAGTTGTCTACCTAAGTGCGCGGAGCATTCACTATCAGCTCCGGCAACCGTAGGACATTATCTGTTGGAGCGGTGGCTTGCCGCCAGCACCATCTTGGATCCTACCCGTCCCTGAGGAGGAAAAAGGGAGGTGGGGGACCTCCACCTACAAAGACTGAACAGGTGAAGGGAACACTGATTACACGTCGCTGCATATCGCTAACCTGGGGATAGATAACAAGCACTCCACGGGCAGCTGTAAGTAGTTGGAAAGGCTGGGATCGATATTTGCAAAGGGACAGATCACAGAAACAAGCATAAATCTGGGAAGTAGGGGGGAAGCACAGCAGGGGGAGCCGCAATACTGAAAGGTCAATCAAGTGTAACATAACTGTGCAGGTAGCCGATTAATCCCTCTCTAAGAAAAAGGATTACAGAGACTATTATTGGGGAAGAGTGATGTGCAGCAACACATGCCTTTCTGTATGACTTTCACTTTCAATAGCAGTGCATTCTGACTGCACCACGCTGCCCTAGAGCGGGAAAAGTGTTACTTACATCCTAGTAAAAACCCGCAAATTCTATGTTCACACTTAAGGCCCCCTTGGTCCCCCACAACTAACGACCCCAGGCGCCCCACACACCGCACAAAGTGCGCAACATAAAAACACAGCTGCTAGTATACCTGTGCCTGCACTGATTCTGGCTGTGTCTCCCCCTTCTATGGTTGATTGTGGCGAGACAGGTTGTACCACCTAAATCATCAAGATAGAAACTGCATAACTACAGAGAGACTCTGAGCGTGCACCTTTGCCCACTACCATACATCCAGGGCACCCGTTTGCACTGTTTGCAGGTGACACCTGCCGAAATATCTGAGTATTTCACCATCTAACTTGCCCTGCACTCAGAAGATTTTATACCCCACTCTAATGAAAGTGGATAAATACTTTCACAAGCTGTCTCCTTCTACCAAACCAGACATGTCTCACAGATCAAAGACCAATGAAAAGAGACTGAAACACCTGTCGGACGCCCATGCTGAGGGCTCAGCTGTACCTGACCCAATAGGGGTCTCAGACCCAGTTTCACACTCTGCTCTCCTACAAGAACTACAATCATTCTTTCTCCCAAGGATGGACTCCCTGCAAACAGGGGTGGACACGCTAACGAGCGAGGTGCGGCAGTTCTCCACACGCTTAAACGCAGCCGAAACCCGCATCTCAGAAGTAGAGGATAGACAATTCGCCTCGGATACTACAGTCAAACAATTAGTGAAGAAAACTCAATTACTCCAAGACCGCATAGATGACCTGGAGAACAGGAGTTACCACAATAATTTGCGGATCGTAGGAGTGCCGGAATCAATCAAGGGCAAAGATCTGCTCGAGTTTACGGCACTGAAACTCCCCAGACTGCTGGGTATACATGCCGACATCCTACCCATCGACGTAGAACGTGCACACCGGATAGGTCCTGAGAGGGCCCTGGATCAAATGGGAACTAAACCTAGACAGGTGATATTCAAATGCCTGAACTTCCAGGAAAAATTGAAAATTCTGAGAGCCTATAGATCGCATAAAGAGCTGATATATGAGGGCTCAAAGCTGCTCCTGTTTCAGGACTTCTCGCTGGAGGTCTCTAGACAAAGGAAGGAATTTGATCCGCTCTGCTCCCAACTCCACGAACAGGGACGTCAAGTGGCACTCCTCTTTCCTGCAAAACTTTGTCTACAAACACCATATGGTGTTAAATTCTTCCACTCACCACAGGCGGTGAAAAGTTATCTGGCAACAGAAAACCAGCACCCCCCAACCTGAAGATCGTATGCCCAAAACGGGAGGTCCTCTCCCTTTGACTCCCTCTTCTGCTCTTTTGGGCCATAGTAGATAAAAGATGGCTGAACTTTTTTGTTACTTAATGTTTTTTTTCAAGAATGGAACTAACCTGGTTCCCAAAGGTTTGATGGACTTCAAAGAGAGGCGGGACGTTGCCTCTAGGGTACTGTTGAAATGTGATCTGTTTTTTTATGTTTTACATGTTATACTTGTTTTTATTATTGTTCTGTTTGTTTTTAATTTGTTTACAGTTCTTAATAGGTTATAGCACTGGGTCACTAACGCATTCACTCCTTCCTGGGAGTGCTGAGCTGCCTCAGGGTTGTGCACATGTTGATTCAATTAATACAGGTCATGGTGTTTACACAGATCTAAATGTTTGGCGTATGTTGACAGTTGTGCTGAGGCAGGCGCAGGGACAGCCACAGACTCCCCATGTAGGCAGGCAACTAAACAGGAAGATTCAAAACCCGAAAGGTTTCTCAGCTATCTGAGAGGCAATAGAGAAAATCTAGATTGTAATTTGCGACACCACAAACGTATTGCCTACAGACACCTATACTACCCTTACCTAATTCTGATCTCACCCTCCCTTGAAGGGAATGCTCCCTCCGCCTACACCCTTATAACTGCCATTCCCGCAAAAACCCCCATTACTTTTATATGCCTAACGAGCAAAAAGCACATCATGGAGGTGCCCTGTGCACCTATTGTCCAAGGGGCACCTTCTTTATTCCAAGCAGGGAATCAGGCGAGCTCAATCCCACCAGCACAAGTATATATCTCTCCCAGGGGTAAGGGTGTGGAACAATTGCACTTGGTTAAAGTTAGAACTGTTAATGCCTATGTTGGGAATATACTGTATATATGGTTCTGCTGTGTACACGCTAAACTTAATGAGTACTCATTGAATATCAAGGACTCTGCTGAAGGCCTAAAATGTCTTGCATTTAATGTTAGTTATATGAAAATAAATCAAGAAACTGCCTTAACCCTTCAGTGTCCCTTTCCGCTCCCCCTTCCCCTTCTTCCCCTCTCCCCCCCTTTTTTTTTTTTTTCCTCCCTCTATACATCCTATGTAACTGGGAATGTCGCATAAGATAGTAACTTGGAACGTGGGTGGAATACACTCGCCCATAAAACGTAAACTGATACTCACTCATCTTAGGAAACTGGGCACAGACATAGCTTTATTACAGGAGATGCACCTGAAAGACCCAGAACACCAGAAACTGCAGAGGGATTGGGTGGGACAAGTAGTCTTTCTATCCTATACAAGTGCCAGCCGGGGTTTAGTTATTATGTTCGGGAAAAGGTTAACAACTAGGATAGACAACACCTATCTAGACAAAGACGGACGGTTCATGATAGTGCAAGCTACGGTAAATTCTGTGAAATATGTGTTCTGCAACTTGTATGCCCCCAACCATAGAACTACAGGTTTCTGGTTAGACTTGACCCGACAACTAGCTCCCCATACAGGCTCAAATTTAATAATTGGTGGGGATTTCAACATCTCACCACACACATTCTGGATAGACTTTGGCTGGCACCTCACTCTATCAGGGACCCTAAGGAAAATTACAAAGCCAGATTTGAAACTAAAATCTTTAATATGCTGGAGGCGGATTTAGGGGTCTGTGATATCTGGAGGTTGATGAATCCAGAGGGGAAGGATTATACTTGCCTGACCAAAGCTAAGCATACCCTCTCCAGAATTGACTTATTTATGATTGCTGGGGAATTAACCACACAAGTACATCATTGTAAGATACACAATATTCTGATTTCAGACCACGCACCAGTGGAACTGTCACTTGGGACCCAGAGAAGGTACACTAACAGAAATACCCTTAGATTTCCGACCTACCTGACCACCTCAGAGGCATTTACCAAATATTTACAGCACACTTGGACGGACTTTCTCACTGATAACGCAGTACATACTGAAAACAGCAGCAAAAGCGGAGCTTGAGGCTTTCATGAAACAACAGGCGACTGCTGGGCTATTAAAGACAGCAGGAAAATTCTATAGATTCGGTGGGAAGGCAGGCAGGATGTTGGCTGCCTTGTCGAAGCCACAGACAGCAAGAGCCAACATAACAGCAATCAGAGCGCAAGGCCTAACGTACACTAAACCAGAGGACATAGCGCAGTGCTTTGCACAGTACTATGCGAAACTCTATACCCAACAGGACGCGGCTCCAGAGGGAACTCAGACGCAGTTCTGGTGCTCGCTGCAGCCACCCCAATTAACACAGACTCAAATTGACAGCTTAAACGCCCCGGTGAAACTCGAGGAACTCACCTTCACCCTGGGGTCCTTGCCAGCAGGTAAGGCATCAGGGCCAGACGGTCTGCCGGCTGAATTTTACAAATCACTACAGGCCCAGATCACACTTACTCTGACCAGACTGTACAATACCTACCTTCAGATGGAGACCCCCCCCCTCTAACAATTTCACTTCAACGCACATTACGCTGATCCCCAAGCTGGGTAAAGATCGCTGAAAGCCTGAATCTTACAGACCGATATCTCTGTTAAATACAGATTACAAGTTGTTCATGAAGATTCTTGCTAACAGATTGAAGGTGATTCTCCCTGACCTAGTCCACCCGGACCAAACGGGCTTTGTCTTCAAACGTTCATCGGTGGTGAATCTTCGCAGGGTCATGCAGGTGATAGAGCATTACTGGGCGCAGGGGCAGGAAGGGGATAGGAAAGACACACCGGAGGCCTTTCTGCTATCCTTGGATGCAGAGAAGGCCTTCGACCGGGTAGAATGGCCACATCTCTTAGATACTATGCGGAGGTTTGGTTTTACGGGTCCGTTCTTGGAGGTTATAGGTAAAATGTACCACCAGCGGTAGCGCGGGTTATCGCAAATGGCCTCTTTTCCTCTGATTTTCAGCTACGTCGGGGCACCAGGCAGGGCTGCCCCCTTTTGCCGCTGCTGTTCAACCTAGCACTGGAACCCCTCGCGATGAAACTGCGACAGCTCTTCCCAGGGATCACGATAAGAGGGGTCCCCCTACATCTGGCGTTATACGCCGATGACATGCTACTATTTGTCGACACACCAGCCGTTCATATACCACACATACTACACATGATTTCGAACTTCGGTACCTTTTCGGGATATCAACTAAACACCTCAAAGTCAGAGATACTATGGCTACATAGACATACGTCCTCTACCCAAAGCTATCCATTCGTGGAAGTCTCGGAGGGGCTAACCTACCTTGGCATTAAACTCCATACAGATCCCTCTAAGATGTATGATCTCAACATATCACGTAAATGTTCAGAGTTGGCCTCTCAGCTAACGAACTGGTCTAACCTCCCTCTGGGCTTGTCGGGTCGTATTGGCTTGATCAAGATGACAATACTGCCCAAAATCTTATATCCACTGCTTATGTTACCATTTCTGATGTCCAGAAGGGACCTGAGGATGCTCTCGCATGCCATGTCGCGATTTATCTGGAAGGGAGGTAAATCTAGAATAGCAGCGAACAAACTACATCTCCCATACCTGGGAGGAGGCTTGGGTATGCCAAATCTCAAGCTATACAACTGGGCAGCCTTAGCCAGATTGGTCACTGACTGGCAGATGAATACGAAACATTTCACCGACATAGCGCTTGAAGAGGCGATCGTTGCCCCTCTGACGCTGGCTTATCTCCCCTATGCGAGAATGGCATCCCTTCCACCTAGAGTTGCCAACAGTGCACTATACCGTGACCCACTGAGGGCGTGGCAGCTGATTCACAAATTCCTAAAAATAGATAGCCCCCCCCCAAGGTATATCCCTATCCGTGGGAATGCAGACTTCCCAGCAGGTGATGAGCATGCACCGTTCCGCATATGGGAAACCCGGGGTATAAGGACAGTGGGAGACATTCTGGACCCATTGCTACACACGATACGCTCTTTCCAGGAGCTAAAGACGAAATATCAGCTCCCGAATCAGCATTTTTACGCTTACCTTCAGTTGAGGCACTATGTGATGTCTCTTCAAGCATCTCATGACAGCTTCTGGGACAAATCACCCTTCGCTATCGCCCAGACACTGTTTCTAGTGGGGCGGTTCTCCCTCACACATTTCTACACACAACTAATAAAACATACTGAGGCCACCATACAAGCCAACATGCTGACAAGACTAGCTACAGACATCCATACTGAAGTATTTGAAAGACAGTCTAGACAGCACAAAACAAGCGACTCTCGCAATAACCTACAGGGAGGCGCAGATTAGACTATTGCACAAGGACTATATTACTCCTAATAGATTAGCAATATGGAACAACTCACACCCCAACCAATGTATTAAGTGCAGCAGTGCAGCCCCCTCTTTCCTGCACTACTTCTATACCTGTCCAGCTATCAGACATTTTTGGGGACATTTCCAATACTGGGTAAAAATCACCCTTAGGGTTGAAATAGAACTCACCACGGCCGAAATATATCTCTTCAAATGGGGAGATACACACCAACGACATCACAAGATACTTACGATGTGCACCATACTGGCAAGGCACTGTATCCTGACAAGATGGATATCTAAACATCCCCCAACGATAGCACAATTTAAACACTTATTGATTAAACAACTTTACATAGAACAATATGACGTGAGGTTAGATGTGACCCGACGAATGAGGCCCTTCTGGAAAAAATGGTGCCCTCTTATTAATACGTTCCACATAGATCTGAAACAGCAGATCATGAGACCATTTCTCCAGTCAGAGGTGATGCCCCAGCTTAATCTTAACTTTAACCCCGGTGAAACTGAGGGGGAGGCCCTTAACACCACCAAATACCCGACTGAGGAAATGCTTTTCTAGACAACGGGATCCAACCCGTTCCTTTTTTTTTTCTTCTCTCTCCCTCCCTTCCCCACCTCTCCTCCCCGCCTTGAACCCCACCCTTTTATTACAATGTTAGTATGTTATAGTTACTGTTATTGTTATATGTAAAGTTATAAAATTATTTTGGAAAATGGAGACGGATGTGGCATATAAAGTTTACTGGACAGACTTTATTACATCAAAATGTTACAGGTTAAAGCCTATAAAGACAATATCTAGCCCTCATCTTTCATGGACTAATCTGCGCACTTGGCTCTGACAAGCCATCTGCAGAAGTGTAATCAATATTGATGCAAACTACTAATGTAATTTCTATGTTATCTATTGTAATGCCTGATTTTCTGTTGTGCCATATTTGTTTTCAGTAATAAAAAGAATTTAAAAAAAAATAAAAAAAAACATATTTATAAGGGTTCAAAGGTATATGGTATATGGCTATGTATTTGACTGTGAAGGGCTATAATATATATATATATATATGTGTGTGTGTTATGTGTGTGCCTAAATAATAATTTAATAATAATATTTAATCATGTGTTTTACTGTTTACTGTAAATGTTTAACATTCTTATGTTCTTCACAGGATTTTTTTTATTTTTATTCTAAATAAGTATTTCTTTATATATCTATATATACCTAAAGCGGTGCTGGGTTAGCGCACATGCAGAATTAGTTATTGTAAAGGGATACTAAATTCTAAATGTAGCCACCAATCAGCAAGTGCTACCCAGGTGCTGAACCAAAAATGGTCCGGGTGCTAAGCTTTACATTCCTGCTTTTCAAATAAAGATAGCAAGAGAACAAATAAAATTGATAATAGGAGTAAATTAGAAAGTTGCTTAAAATTGCATGCTCTATCTGAATCATGAAAGACGCTGATACACACAAGAGGTGCCCCTCTGTCTTCTGTTTGCTTGAATCATGAAAGAACAATTTTTGCCCCAAAATATTAATAGTCATTAATAATTCTTATAGTTACTGTATTTTTTTTTTAATATTTATACACTGTATATATTCTATGGATTTTTTAAACTATTTTAGTACATCTATAATAATTATTTACATTAACTATTAATATTTTTCAATATTTTCCATTTAATAAATATAATAAAAATAAAATAATAAATATACAGGTATATCTGATATGTTAATGCAAAATATATATCTATACCTATATATCTATTTTAAAGGGACCGTCTAGGCCAAAATAAAATTTCATGATTCAGATAGAGCATGTAATTTTAAACAATTTTCCAATTTACTTTTATCACCAATTTTGCTTTGTTCCCTTAGTATTCTTAGTTGAAAGCTTAACCTAGGAGGTTTGTATGCAAATTTCTTAGACCTTGACGCCCACCTCTTTCAGACTGCATTTTAACAGTTTTTCACCACTAGAGGGTGTTAGTTCACGTATTTCATATAGATAACACTGTGCTTGTGCACGAGAAGTTATCTGGGAGCAAGCACTGATTGGCTAGACTGCAAGTCTGTCAAAAGAACTGAAAAAAGGGGCAGTTTGCAGAGGCTTAGATACAAGATAATCACAGAGATTAGAAGTATATTATTATAACTGTGTTGGTTATCTAAAACTGGGGAATGGGTAATAAAGGGATTATCTATCTTTTAAAACAATAAAAATTCTGGTGTAGACTGTCCCTTTAATAGATATAGATATATATATATATATATACTATATATATATATATATATATATATATATATATATATATATATATATATATATAGGTGAGAAATATATATATATATATATATATATATATATATATATATATATGTATATATATAAATTTAAAATAAGAATATCAATTTCCTGTGAAGAACTTGGAATGCAAAATATTAATAACTCCTGTCGGATTAGCGTACGAGCAAGTGTTAGGTTTCTTCTTCTTTTATTATGAAGTGAAAACACATGTCTAATTTTAAAAGGGTTAGCCAGACATATTATGTTTTTATAGCAAACCATTCCAAGAATGGGGAAAATAAAAAGAAATACAAAAAGAAAAAAAAAAAAAAACATTTTCTAAAACAGTACACCCGGAGAATTTAAACGTCTTATACTATTTAGATATCAGAGAGTATATTTGTAGAAAAGACTTCTATGGTTTCATTAAAATAAACTTACAGAAATGTTAGAGTTAAACTACATCTGCATTTCGTAAAGATTATGGTTATGTAAAGTAAATTGGTGAGAGATTCTATATCATTTATACAATTGAGTTTAACGAGTCAGCGCCACAAAACCTTTTGCTAATAAGGTTATAGCGTGTTTCTACTTTCACTGGGTCCTGCTATACTCCATTTTAAACCATTGTAATGACGTTGTTACATAACAAGTGTCATGCTGTGAATCTTTAAATCTTGCCAGGTTTTGGCTTTGTGCAGTGATTCTACTATTGATTAAATGTTTTGCTTTGCTGGAGTGTAAAAGCATCTCTCACTGCACTAGACTCATGTATTGAGTCATTCTATCTGTGCTATAGGTCTAATTTTCTATTCTTCTTACTTCCATATATGACCTCCTGCTGCTTGAATACCCATACATAATTCTGCTTGCTCTGCTATGTTTATCAGACTATCTGAATTTGCAGATTTAATGAAAGACATACAAATCCAATCCTAGACCCAACAAATCTAGAAAAGTAATTTCTTCCTGAAATAACAGAGATCACAATATAAGTCTACACTGGATTCCACAACTCAGCTGTTCAAACTGTTGTATGAGATAAAAATATAACATTATAATATTGGGTTCTAATTTCATCTAATCTTATGAGATGAAGAAAATGAATTAAAAGCTTAAAGGGACAGTATACACCAATGTTCATATCACTGCATGTACTTAACATTATTATATAGAAAAAAAATGCACAGATACTGATCTAACAATCCAGTATAAAACCTTTTATAAAATTTACTTAGAAGCTCCCAGTTTAGCACAGTTGATGAGGTTAGGCTTGGACACCCACTGAAAGGGGCTGGGAAAGCAGAAACAGACATTCACTTTCAACCTCCCCCTTCCCTGCATATGAAAATACAGATTACAGACTGGGCGGGGTCAGGCAGAGCTGTGGGTAACCTTGGCAGTAAGGGCCAATCACACAAGGGGGACAGCTGTTATGCCAGTGAGTCATTGGAGCAGCAACTACCCCACAACTGATCATCTTTTAGAGAATAGAATAAGTTCCAGTGTGGAATTTTCTATATCAATAAAGACATTAATATTTTACACTTGTAAACATTAACCATGTTTTAATCATGATTTGTTGTAATTGTTTGCAATTGTAAATTGTGTAATAGTTTCTTCTTTCATGTGCAAGATTTAATTTATTGGGTGCTTAATGCATTCATAGATGTTAATGTCAAGACTCAAGAACACCCATTTACAAACTTGTAGAAACCAAAATGGTTAAGTGATACTTAATTAATAAAACTTTACAAAATTAACATATATGCTCATTAGCAACCGCCATAAGACAGTAAGACATTTTAAACAAACATAAATTCAAGTAACAGACATTAGTCAAGGCTCCTTCATAGGGGCAGCACCGCACCATTTTTTGGGGGGGAAATAAGTGAAATAAAATGCCATTGTAAGGTGGTCAGGTTACTATTTTTTTCAGAAGGGAGGTTTAACAATTAAAAAAACTTAAATATATATATATATATATATATATATAGATATATCTTATAAAGAATGTAGGACTTATTTACCCATCCCTGACTGAGGGCATTCTTAGAAAGTAACAGAAGCAAGCGAGCTTTCCAAGACCTAAGTGCTGTTTTTTGAAATGTGCTCTGTTTGAGAGCACTTTACACATGCTCAGTCTGGTCTTTTAGTAGATTTATTATGTCACCCATTCAGTCCTCTAACGGTCTTTTAGGCATACACGACCTTGAAAAAAAAAGTACTGTGTCCTAAACCTGGCATTGGCTGACAACGGGGTGGGGGGTTAAACTTTCTGTTACAAATCACAAAGCAGCTTACTGAGGCAGATTGGGGAAATGTTTGGTAGATAGAGGATACAGGCTGTGCTGGAGAAACAGGATACGCTATGACAGCGGTGCTGCCTGGACCCTTATATTTGGATTTAGGAGCATGGACACTGGAAATTGAGTGTCCCCAGGAGCCCAGACCTGCAAGCACCACTGACACAGCAACACCCCCATGATATAAACTCTTCTTAGCCCCTTGCTTTCCTCGCTAGTTGCCCAGGAGGTTCCTCTCAGTCCCATCAAGGAACATAATGAAGTACAGCCTGGATCTACTGCACAGTAACAAGTGGCTTCCCTGGACCAACACTCTGCTTCTCGTGTTCCCTTTGGCCTGCATGTAATACTAAGAATTCGGGCAGCTCCTGCACCTTCTGCTGATCGGTTAACTGAAGCCTGTATCTTCACACCCATGCACCCCTAACAGTGGTTTGCAACACAGATGGCTCAACATCTCCAATATGGTGAATGGAGACAATTTATTATCATGTGTGCAGAAACCTCACATAAATGTATATTAAGTTACAAGTCCTGTGCTAGTACTTAGAATCAGTGTTTGAGTTTATGTTTTACAGCTCCTGCATTGTGTACTGGTGGCCATAGAGTTTGCTTTACCTGTCAGTGAGGTTTTTAAAGCTTAATGTTTAATCATCAAGTGGTTACATGAACAAGCCAGGCATAGAGATAGCTTTTTTTAATTGGGGTAGCTTTTTAACCCCTTAAGGACCACAGCACTTTTCCATTTTCTGTCCATTTGGGACCAAGGCTATTTTTACATTTCTGCAGTGTTTGTGTTTAGCTGTAATTTTCCTCTTACTCATTTACTGTACCCACACATATTATATACCGTTTTTCTCGCCATTAAATGGACTTTCTAAAGATACCATTATTTTCATCATATCTTATAATTTACTATTAAAAATATTATAAAATATGAGGAAAAAATGGAAAAAAAAAACACTTTTTCTAACTTTGAACCCCAAAATCTGTTACACATCTACAACCACCAAAAAACACCCATGCTAAATAGTTTCTAAATTTTGTCCTGAGTTTAGAAATACCCAATGTTTACATGTTCTTTGTTTTTTTTGCAAGTTATAGGGAAATAAATACAAGTAGCACTTTGCTATTTCCAAACCACTTTTTTTCAAAATTAGTGCTAGTTACATTGGGACACTGATATCTTTCAGGAATACCTGAATATCCCTTGACATGTATATATTTTTTTTTAGAAGACATCCCAAAGTATTGATCTAGGCCCATTTTAGTATATTTCATGCAACCATTTCACTACCAAATGCGATCAAATAAAAAAATTGTTCACTTTTTCACAAATTGTTTCACAAATCTTAGGTTTCTCACTGAGATTATTTACAAACAACTTGTGCAATTATGGCATAAATGGTTGTAAATGCTTCTCTGGGATCCCCTTTGTTCAGAAATAGCAGACATGTATGGCTTTGGCATTGCTTTTTGGTATTTAGAAGGCCGCTAAATGCCACTGCGCACCACACGTTTATTATGCCCAGCATTGAAGGGGTTAATTAGGGAGCTTGTAGGGAGATTGTAGGGTTAATTTTAGCTTTAGTATAATGTAGTAGACAACCCAAAGTATTGATCTAGGTCCATTTTGGTATATTTCATGCCACCATTTCACCGACAAATGCGAACAAATAAAAAAAAAGCGTTACATTTTTCACAATTTTAGGTTTCTCACTGAAATTATTTACAAACAGCTTGTGCAATTATGGCATAAATTGTTGTAAAAGCTTCTCTGGGATCCCCTTTGTTCAGAAATAGCAGACATATATGGCTTTGGCTTTGCTTTTTGGTAATTAGAAGGCAGCTAAATGCCTTTGCGCACCACACGTGTATAATGCCCAGCATTGAAGGGGTTAATTAGGGAGCTTGTAGGGAGCTTGTAGGGTTAATTTTAGCTTTAGTGTAGGTATCAACCTCCCACATGACACATCACACCCCCTGATCCCTCCCAAACAGCTCTCTTCCCTCCCCCACCCCACAATTGTCCCTGCCATCTTAAGTACTGGCAGTAAGTCTGCCAGTACTAAAATAAGAGTTTTTTGGGATTTAAAAAAAAAATAATAATAATAATTCTGCTCTGTAGGATCCCCCCTTAGCCCCCAACCTCCCTGATCCCCCCCAAACAGCTCTCTAACCCTCCTCTCTGCCTTATTATGCGCCATATTGGGTACTGGCAGCTGTCTGCCAGTACCCAGTTTGAAATCAAATATGTTTTTTTTATCAAATTCTTTATTTTATTATTTTAAAAATGCTATTTTCTGTAGTGTAGCTGCCCCCCCTCAACCCCCAACCTCCCACCCTCCCAGATCGTTAAAATGTTTAATGTTCCCACCCTCTCTCCCACCAAGTACCGCAGATATGTTCCATAGTGTAGGTTTCCCACCCCCCCCGCGCGCGCACCCGCTCCCATGCACATGCGCGCACACATGCTCACGTGCACGCGCGCACACCCGCGCACGCTCGCACATTCGATCCCGCCCCCCTTCCCACCAATGGCCGCCCACCCGCCTCCCTGGATCAGCTCCCACCCACCAACGAACATGGCCATTGATGGCCGATGCAGAGAGGGCCACAGGGTGGCTCTCTCTGCATCGGACGGCTAAAAAATGTTATAGCAGGATGCCTCAATATCGAGGCATCACTGCTATAACATAAAAGCAGTTGGAAGTGATCAGTATCACTTCCACTGCTTTCAAAGACCAACGACGTACGGGGTACGTCCTTGGTCATTAACTGCATTTTTTTGCAGGACGTACCCCATACGTCGTTGGTCGTTAAGAGGTTAATAGAGGTCAAAAGAGGAGCACATTGTTGGAAGGCTTAGCTATGTCAATGCTCTGAGAAGTAAGGGATAGGGTATATATAATTTGGATTATTTTTTTTACAAACTAGGTAAAAATTAAAGTAACGGATGAAAAGGGGGGTATGGACAGCGCTAGATATGCTTAAAAATTAACCACAACCAAAATAAGAGTATTAAAGAATATTAGAGAAATGTTATTCTTAAAATACCATATACTTGAATTTATATGAAATATATGTTAAATTAAAGTGACCGGTCACAAACGGCTAGATTATGAGTTTTGTCGGTAATGGTGTGCGGTGCTAATGCACAGTTTTCCCTCACCGCTCACCACAGACAACGCTGATATTACGGGTCTCCAGAAACCCGGCGGCAAAAAAGTGAGAGTAGAGCAGAATTTAGCTCCACATGTCACCTCAATACCAGCGCTGCTTACGGTAGCGGTAAGCTGCCAAAACGTGCTCGTGCACGATTTCCCCATAGGAATCAATGGGGCAGAGCCGGCTGAAAAAAAACATAACACCTGCAAAAAAAGCAGCGTTCAGCTTCTAACGCAGCCCCATTGATTCCTATGGGAAACAAAATTTATGTCTACACCCAACACCCTAACATGAACCCTGAGTCTAAACGCCGTCCACGACATCGCCGCCACCTACATTATACTTATGAACCCCTAATCTGCTGCCCCCAACATCACCAAACCCTACATTATATTTATTAACCTCTAATCTGCCGCCCCCAATGTCGCCGACACCTACCTACAATTATTAACCCCTAATCTGCTGCCCCCAACGTCGCTGCCACTATAATAAAGTTATTAACCCCTAAATCTAAGTCTAACCCTAACCCTAACACCCCATAACTTAAATATAATATAAATACATCTAAATAAATATTCCTATCATTAAATAAATTATTCCTTTTTTAAACTAAATACCTATAAAATAAACCCTAAGCTAGCTACAATATAACTAATAGATACATTAACTTCCTAGTTAAAATAAATACAAATATACCTGTAAAATGAAACCTAACCTAAGCTACAATTACACCTAACACTACACTATAATTAAATAAATTACCTAAATTAACTACAATTAATTACAATTTAATTAAATAAACTAAAGTATGAAAAAAAACAAACACTAAATTATAGAAAATAATAAAATAATTACAATTTGTTTAAACTAATTACACCTAATCTAATCCCCCTAATAAATAAAAAAGCCACCCAAAATAAAAAAAAACCCTACCCTTTGCTAAATTACAAATAGCCCTTAAAAGGACTTTTTGCGGGGCATTGCCCCAAAGTAATCAGCTCTTTTACCTGTAAAAAAAAAATACAATACCCCCCCAACATTAAAACCCACCACCCACACACCCAACCTTACTCTAAAACCCACCCAATCCCCCCCATAATAAAACCTAACACTACCCCCTTGAAGATCACCCTACTTTGAGACGTCTTCACCCAACCGGGCAGAAGTGGTCCTCCAGACGGTCTGAAGTCTTCATCCTATCCGGGCAGAAGAGGTCCTCCAGACAGCCAGAAGTCTTCATCCAGATGGCATCTTCTATCTTCATCCATCCGGCGCAGAGCGGGTCCATCTTCAAGACATCCGATGCGGAGCATCCTCTTCGTTCAACGGCGACTGGAACAATGACGGGTCCTTTAAATGACGTCATCCAAGATGGCGTCCCTTCAATTCCGATTGGCTGATAGAATTCTATCAGCCAATCGGAATTAAGGTAGAAATAATCCTATTGCCTGATCCAATCAGCCAATAGGATTGAAGTTTAATCCTATTGGCTGATTAGAACAGCCAATAGGATTGAGCTCGCATACTATTGGCTGATTGGAACAGCCAATAGAATGCGAGCTCAATCCTATTGGCTGATTGGATCAGCCAATAGAATTTTTTCTACCTTAATTCCGATTGGCTGATAGAATTCTTTCAGCCAATCGGAATTGAAGGGATGCCATCTTGGATGATGTCATTTAAAGGACCCATCATTGTTCCAGTCGGCATCGAACGAAGAGGATGCTCCGCGTCGGATGTCTTGAAGATGGACCCGCTCCGCTCCGGATTGATGAAGATAGAAGATGCCGCCTGGATGAAGACTTCTGGCCGTCTGGAGGACCTCTTCTGCCCAGATAGAATGAAGACTTTGGACCGTCTGGAGGACCACTTCTACCCGGTTGGGTGAAGACGTCTCAAGGTAGGGTGATCTTCAAGGGGGTAGTGTTAGGTTTTATTAAGGGGGGATTGGGTGGGTTTTAGAGTAGGGTTGGGTGTGTGGGTAGTGGGTTGTAATGTTGGGGGGGATATTGTATTTTTTTTTTACAGGTAAACGAGCTGATTACTTTGGGGCAATGCCCGCAAAAAGCCCTTTAAAGGGTTATTTGTAATTTAGTGTAGGGTAGGGATTTTTTTTTATTTTGGGGGGCTTTTTTATTTTATTAGGGGGATTAGATTAGGTGTAATTAGTTTAAACAAATTGTAATTATTTTATTATTTTCTGTAATTTAGTGTTTGTTTTTTAGTAATTAAGTTTATTTAATTTAATTTTAATTAATTGTAGTTAATTTAGGTAATTTATTTATTTATAGTGTACCTAGTTAAAATAAATACAAAGTTGCCTGTAAAATAAAAATAAATCCTAAGCTAGCTACAATGTAACTATTAGTTATATTGTAGCTAGCTTAGGGTTTATTTTATAGGTAAGTATTCAGTTTAAAAAAGGAATAATTTATTTAATGATAGGAATATTATTTAGATGTATTTAAATTATATTTAAGTTAGGGGGTGTTAGGGTTAGACTTAGATTTAGGGGTTAATAACTTTATTATAGTGGCGGCGACGTTGGGGGCGTCAGATTAGGGGATAATAATTGTAGGTAGGTGTCGGCGATGTTAGGGACGGCAGATTAGGGGTTAATAAAATTTAACTAGTGTTTGTGAGGCGGGAATGCAGCGGTTTAGGTGTTAATATATTTATTATAGTGGCGGCGATGTCCGGTCCGCACATTAGGAGTTAAAAAATTTATTTAAGTGCTTGCGATGTGGGGAGGGGGCTCGGTTTAGGTGTTAATAGGTAGTTTATGGGTGTTAGTGTACTTTTTAGCACTTTAGTTAAGAGTTTTATGTTACAGCGTTAGCCCATAAAACTCTTAACTACTGACTTTTAAATGCGGTACCAGTCTTGACAGGAGAGGCTGTGCCGCTCACTTTTTCCAAGACTCAAAATACCGTTATGCAAGTCCCATTGAAAAGATAGGATATGCAATTGACGTAAGGGGATTTGCGGTATGCTCGAGTCGCGGAAAAAAAGTGAGCGGTACACCTGTACCTGCCAGACTCGTAATACCAGCGGGTGTTAAAAAGCAGCGTTGGGACCTCTCAACGCTGCTTTTTAAGGCTAACGCAAGACTCGTAATCTAGGCAAATGTGTTATGTAAATAATTAAAACCTTTATGCTGCTAAAATATTATAGTTATTTAAAAAAACACTAACATATTTTTAGATAGCAGCATAAAGGTTTTAATTATTTGCATAACACTTTGTGACCGGTCACTTTAATTTAACATATATTTCATATAAATCCAAGTATATGGCATTTTAAGAATAAAATATTTCTAATATTCTTTAATACTAAATAAGATCCAGAGAACCTATTTCATAAGCACATAGGTACAAACTGAAACAAGGCTCCCCGAACAGGGCAGAGACTGCATAACTCTGCCAAAAAGGGAGTATGGAGGATAAACTAATTATCCCTTACCAAACAAGGGGGGAGGGCGGAATAAAAAAACAGGCGTTCTCCAAATTTACATAATAAAGGCTCCTAGAATGTTGGGTTCAATATCTCTCTAATAATATAGTATGATTCACTGAATTAACTCATGGACAACCCATAGATGGATCACCAGACATCCATAAATTGTCAGAGCCAAGCACGGAAATGAATACTCATTCAAGTCAGCACTGCACAGCACAGATCCTCACAGTAACCAGTAATAATGCATACATACAAAAACAGATCATTTCTTATAACACAAGATAAATTGCAGGGCAGGGACATGTAATATTGCGATATAAAATGCTAGCGAATTCAGTACACACAAGATTTCCTTTAGCTCCACATATAAGAGAGGAACTGCAGCAATTTAGGAGCATACATTATATTGCTTAGGCTCTAAAGAATATTACACTCTTGCTGTAAGCTGTGCTGGACCTCAAAAATAACGAAAAACGAGATAGAATAACATACATTGTAGCTTGCCAGGGGAATGACATATACGGTCTTACTCACAGCACCATAAAATCGCATACATAAGTAGAGCAAACACTTAAAGATTCTCATTATTAGGTGTGTGCTGAAACAACCCAAACATATACTTTAAGCGAGGATAAACTAAAACAACATTCTATCATATATAAGCAGATGAGAAAGAGCTAAATGTAACTATGTTAGGTGCTTCAAAGTCATATACATATATGGGGCAATAAGGATTTAACCCCCAAAGTCTTAGTAGCAAAGGTCTCTCATAGGATTGTCCCGTAACAACCCTCTCAAATCCAGAGCCGCATAGATCAGGAAATCCCACCGCAGCCATACCTGCAGGTACCCCAAGGCCAGGGCTATGTGCAATTACCCTATTCCAGTCTGGACAGCTGAGAAGACTAAGGGATTTTGATAGACCTGATCGGCATTGTTCACAGATGGGTCACCAGGGTGAGTCCATATAACCAGCCACATGGCCGCTCCTCTAATTAGAGACCCGGCAGTATTATTATGAGATAGGAAGTGTCTCATCGCCGACATGTCAGGCTGAGCATGGAAATTCTCCCCCGTTACCATCTCAGCTCGCATGCTACCCCCGGCCTCCAAGGAGCCAACAGCAACCCCCCAGAAGGACACAAAGGGAAACAGGGAGTTCCCACTAGCATCCAGCTGCACACAGACCTTCGGATTCACAGCAGAGTGAGGACTTCTTCCCAGCAGTGCTACGCCACACCAATTAGGCAGTTTTGTACTCATCTCTCTCTGGGTCCCGGGTAATTCTACTTCCGATGCGGGATGTCTGGCGACATTCTCTCGGGCAGGGCTTTCATCTATAACAGGAACCACCGTAGGCTCATTATCTCCTCCTTTTGCACTCGAGGTTCTAATGTTCAATATGAGCCGGTCAAATCTATTTAACAGATTGCGGTCATATTCTTCAAAAAGGGCTAAGATATCCCTGTGTGAGTCCTCCATGTTCACATCACCTTGTGACTAGGCCGCACTTTGTAGTTCACACGATAAACTGAAGGAACGCTGCCAATTCTTGCTCCAACTTAATTAGTCGGGCTTTAGCTAGGTATATAGTATGTCCCCCACCAATAGTGAGCTATCAGGTCAAGAGGCTCCCCAAAAAACCTATGGTAGAGCCAGGAGCTACTATCTTATGCGACCGGTCTCCTCGGCGGTTAGCTCCGTATTAAATTATATTTGATGTACTATTATATGACAAGGACAGTGCTGGTACCTTTGAGTGAGAGAAGCCCTCTGGGGGTGGGACTTTATTTCAAGCAGTGGGGTCTAGTGCCCCACCATCTTAAAAAGTCACCAGCCGCCACTGCACATTAGTTACGTTTGATAGAGACTATTTTTTATATACGTTTCTCATCATTAGCAAATGAATATATGTTGTTATTATTTATTAAGTAGTTACATCTGAGAAATTACACAACTGATAAGTACAGACAAAAAAGTATGTATCCTTCTCTGCCATATATTGTGTGCATTGTGTAGCCCTATGCATATGCCCTCCCATGTCTACAGCTGAAACGTCTGAACCTTTTATTTATAATTTTACCAATGGAGAACAACAATCACAACTTTGATCTTTTCCTATCTAAAAAACATAATTTATGCTTACCTGATAAATGTATTTCTCTTGTGGTGTATCCAGTCCACGGATCATCCATTACTTGTGGGATATTCTCATTCCCAACAGGAAGTTGCAAGAGGACACCCACAGCAGAGCTGTCTATATAGCTCCTCCCCTAACTGCCATATCCAGCCATTCGACTGAAAACAAACAGAGAAAGGAGAAACCATAGGGTGCAATTGTGACTGTAGTTTAAAATTAAAAAATACCTGCCTTAAAATGACAGGGCGGGCCATGGACTGGATACACCACAAGAGAAATAAATTTATCAGGTAAGCATAAATTATGTTTTCGCTTGTAAGGTGTATCCAGTCCATGGATCATCCATTACTTGTGGGCTACCAATACCAAAGCTAAAGTACACGGATGAAGGGAGGGAAGGTACCACTGCCTGTAAAACCTCTCTCCCAAAAATAGCCTCCGAAGAAGCAAAAGTATCACATTTGTAGAATTTTGAAAAACTATGAAGCGAAGACCAAGTCGCCGCCTTGCAGATCTGTTCAACAGAAGCCTCATTCTTAAAGGCCCATGTGGAAGCCACAGCTCTAGTAGAATGAGCTGTAATCCTTTCTGGAGGCTGCTGGCCAGCAGTCTCATAAGCTAAGCGGATTATGCTTTTTAGCCAAAAGGAAAGAGAGGTTGCCGAAGCCTTTTGACCTCTCCTCTGTCCAGAGTAGACAACAAACAAAGCAGATGTTTGACAAAAATCTTTAGCAGCTTGTAAGTAAAACTTTAAAACACGAACCATGTCCAGATTGTGTAATAGACGTTCCTTCTTTGAAGAAGGATTAGGACACAAAGACAGAACAACAATCTCTTGATTGATATTCTTATTAGATACCACCTTAGGTAAAAACCAAGGTTTGGTACGCAGAACTACCTTATCTGCATGGAAGATCAGATAAGGAGAATCACATTGTAAGGCAGATAACTCGGAAACTCTACGAGCCGAGGAAATAGCTACCAAAAAAAGAACTTTCCAAGATAAAAGTTTGATATCTATGGAATGAAGAGGTTCAAACTGAACCCCCTGAAGAACTTTAAGAACCAAATTTAAACTCCATGGTGGAGCAACAGGTTTAAACATAGGCTTGATTCTAACTAAAGCCTGACAAAATGCCTGAACGTCTGGGACATCCGCCAGACGCTTGTGCAAAAGAATAGATAGCGCAGAAATCTGTCCCTTTAAGGAACTAGCTGACAATCCTTTCTCCAATCCTTCTTGGAGAAAAGATAATATCCTGGGAATCCTGACTTTACTCCATGAGTAGCCCTTGGATTCACACTAATAAAGATATTTCCGCCATATCTTGTGATAGATTTTCCAGGTGACAGGCTTTCGTGCCTGAATTAAGATATCAATGACTGACTCGGAGAAACCACGCTTTGATAAAATCAAGCGTTCAATCTCCAGGCAGTCAGCCTCAGAGAAATTAGATTTGGATGGTTGAATGGACCTTGAAGTAGAAGGTCCTGCCTCAGCGGCAGAGTCCATGGTGGAAAGAATGACATGTCCACCAGATCTGCATACCAAGTCCTGCGTGGCCATGCAGGCGCTATCAAGATCACCAATGCTCTCTCCTGCTTGATTTTGGCAATCAGACGAGGGAGCAGAGGAAACGGTGGAAACACATAAGCCAGGTTGAAGGACCAAGGCACTGCTAGAGCATCTATCAGCGTTGCCTTGGGGTCCCTGGACCTGGATCCGTAACAAGGAAGCTTGGCATTCTGGTGAGACGCCATGAGATCCAGTTCTGGTTTGCCCCAACGATGAACCAATTGAGCAAACACCTCCGGATGGAGTTCCCACTCCCCCGGATGAAAAGTCTGATGACTTAGAAAATCCGCCTCCCAGTTCTCTACACCTGGGATATGGATAGCTGATAGGTGGCAAGAGGGAATCTCTGCCCAGCAAATTATCTTTGAGACTTCTAACATCGCTAGGGAACTCCTTGTTCCCCCTTGATGGTTGATGTAAGTCACAGTCGTGATGTTGTCTGACTGAAATCTGATGAACCTCATTGTTGCTAAATGAGGCCAAGCCTGAAGAGCATTGAATATCGCTCTTAGTTCCAGAATGTTTATTGGAAGGAGTGACTCCTCCTGAGTTCACGATCCCTGAGCCTTCAGGGAGTTCCAGACTGCACCCCAACCTAGAAGGCTGGCATCTGTCATCACAATTGTCCAATCTGGCCTGCGAAAGGTCATACCTTTGGACAGATGGACCCGAGATAGCCACCAGAGAAGAGAATCCCTGGTCTCTTGATCCAGATTTAGTAGAGGGGACAAATCTGTGTAATCCCCATTCCACTGACTGAGCATGCAGAGTTGCAGCGGTCTGAGATGTAGGCGTGCAAACGGCACTATGTCCATTGCCGCTACCATTAAGCAGATTACTTCCATGCACTGAGCCACCGAAGGGCGCGGAATGGAATGAAGAACACGGCAGGAATTTAGAAGCTTAGATAACCTGGACTCCGTCAGGTAAATTTTCATTTCTACAGAATCTATCAGAGTCCCTAGGAAGGAAACTCTTGTAAGGGGGGATAGAGAACTCTTTTCCTCGTTCACCTTCCACCCATGCGACCTCAGAAATGCCAACACTATGTCCGTATGAGACTTGGCAATTTGGAAGTTTGATGCCTGAATTAGGATGTCATCTAAAAAAGGGGCCACTGCTATGCCCCGCGGCCTTAGGACCGCCAGAAGCGACCCCAGAACCTTCGTAAAAATTCTTGGGGCTGTAGCTAGCCCAAAGGGAAGAGCTACAAACTGGTAATGCCTGTCTAGGAAGGAAAACCTGAGAAACCGATGATGATCTTTGTGTATCGGAATGTGAAGATAAGCATCCTTTAAATCCACTGTAGTCATGTATTAACCCTCCTGGATCATAGGTAGGATGGTACGAATAGTCTCCATCTTGAATGATGGAACTCTGAGGAATTTGTTTAAGATCTTTAGATCCAAAATTGGTCTGAAGGTTCTCTCTTTTTTGGGAACTACAAACAGATTTGAGTAAAATCCCTGTCCCTGTTCCTCCTTTGGAACATAACTAGGAGGTCTTGTACACAGTGTAAGAATGCCTCTCTCTTTATCTGGTTTGCAGATAATTGTGAAAGGTGAAATCTCCCTTTTGGGGGGGAAGCCTTGAAGTCCAGAAGATATCCCTGGGATATAATTTCCAACGCCCAGGGATCCTGAACATCTCTTACCCACGCCTGGGCGAAGAGCGAAAGTCTGCCCCCTACTAGATCCGTTATCGGATAGGGGGCCGTTCCTTCATGCTGTCTTAGAGGCAGCAGCATGCTTTTTGGCCTGCTTACCCTTGTTCCAGGTCTGGTTAGGTCTCCAGACTGTATTGGACTGAACAAAAGTTCCCTCTTGCTTTGCATTAGAGGAAGTTGATGCCGCACTTGCCTTGAAGTTTTGAAAGGCATGAAAATTAGACTGTTTGGCCCTTGATTTGCACCTATCCTGAGGAAGGGCATGACCTTTTCCTCCAGTGATATCAGCAATAATCTCCTTCAAACCAGGCTCAAATAGGGTCTGCCCCTTGAAGGGAATGTTAAGCAGCTTAGACTTTGAAGTAACGCCAGCTGACCATGATTTAAGCCATAGCTTAAAGGATCTGACACATGGGGAGAGTTAGTCGGCATAACTTCCCCCTTGTCAGATTCCTCTGGTGATAAATTTTTTAAAGAACAGAATATGATCTTTATTGCTTAAAGTGAAATCAGTACATTTGGTACACATTCTAAGAGGGGGTTCCACAATGGCTTTTAAACATAATGAACAAGGAGTTTCCTCTATGTCAGACATGTTTATACAGACTAGCAATGAGACTAGCAAGCTTGGAAAACACTTTAAATCAAGTTAACAAGCAAATATAATAAACGGTACTGTGCCTTTAAGAGAAACAAATTTTGTCAAAATTTGAAAAACAGTGAAAAAAGGCAGTAAATAAAACAAAATGTTTACAGTGTGTATAATAGGCTAACAGAGCATTGCACCCACTTGCAGATGGATGATTAACCCCTTAGTTCAAAAACCGTTTTTTAACAGTCACACCAAACTGCCACAGCCTAGCTGTGGGCCTACCTTCCCCAACAAACGATTTTGGAAAGCCTAAGAGCCCTTTAGAGATGTCCTATAGCATTCAGGGGACTCTCAGTCTGTAAAATTTACTGCGCAAAAAAAGCGCTAAATTATGCCCCTCCCACTCATTGTAACACAGTGGAAAGCCTCAGGAAACTGTTTCTAGGCAAATTTAAGCCAGCCATGTGGAAAAAACTAGGCCCCAATAAAGATTTATCACCAAAGTATATATAAAAACGTTTAAACATGCCAGCAAACATTTTATATTGTAAATATAAAAGAGTATTACCTCAAAAAGTAAGCATGATACCAGTCGCTATTAAATCACTGTATTCAGGCTTACCTTACATAAATTTGGCATCAGCAGCATTTTCTAGCATTCACATCTTCTAGAAAAATCTTAACTGCACATACCTCATAGCAGGATAACCTGCATGCCATTCCCCCGCTGAAGTTATCTCTCTCTTCAGTCATGTGTGAGAACAGCAATGGATCTTAGTTACAACCTGCTAAGATCATAGAAATCACAGGCAGATTCTTCTATTTTTCTGCCTGGAACAAAATAGTGCAACTCCGGTACCATTTAAAAATAATAAACTTTTGATTGAAGTAAAATAACAGCTATATTTCACGACTTCTCTCTTACTACCTCCATGTTTGTTGAGAGTTGCAAGAGAATGGCTGGGTATGGCAGTTAGGGGAGGAGCTATATAGACAGCTCTGCTGTGGGTGTCCTCTTGCAACTTCCTGTTGGGAATGAGAATATCCCACAAGTAATGGATGATCAGTGGACTGGATACACCTTACAAGAGAAACGAATATTGGTTTGTATCATATAGGTTTAATGAAACCCAGAGTACTAGGGAAAATCTAGTCAAAATTAAACTTTCATGCTTCATATAGGGCATGCACTTTTAAACAACTTTCCAATTTACTTTTATAATCAAATTTGCTTTGTTCTCTTGGTATTCTTAGTTGAATGTTACATAGGTAGGCTCATATGCTAATTTCTAAGCCCTTGAAGGTCACCTCTTATCTGAATGCATTGCAAGTTTTTCACAGCTAGAGGGCATTAGTTCATGTGTGTCATAAAGATAACATTGTGCTCATGCCCGTGAAGTTACTTATGAGAGGGCACTGATTGGCTAAAATGTCAGTCTGTCAAAAGAAATGAATTAAAAGGGGAGTCTGCAAAGGCTTAGATACAAGGTAATCACAGAGGTAAAAAGTATATTAATATGCAAAAATGGGTAATAAAGGGATTATCTATCCTTTTAAACAATAACAAATCTGGAGTAGACTGTCCCTTTAATCTTTTTTAACAAAATTTGGAGTTGGGGGGAGGCACAGCTATTAAAAAGCCTCATGAGTTGTGTCCATATTTTTAGAAACAGATGTGAGTGAAGTCCTGAACTAATCAAACAATCATTGTATAGAATGTTTTAGAGTCTAGGTACTGAAGTCTACATGATGCTTCGCTTGGGACAGTTGTAAAATCACAATTTAATTTTAGAAAAAGCAGGCAAAATAAATAAAGTACACTTTAAAGTATTTTTTTATTATATTTAACAAAACGAATCAAAGTAATTTAATTTATTTAATTTGTTTTGCCTCTTTAATATATTACTATATAGAGCTTTATTTTTGAAGCTGAGGACATTTCTGTGAACTATTATATATCACAATATCTTTATTGTAATGTGAAACCATCAGGTTTTAGAACACATTCAGATATATCTCACCCTATCACTTCTTTATTATAACGGCTGTCACAATTGCCGGCGGACCTGATCTGGATTCCCACAGGGAAATATTGTGAAGCTGAGATTTTATGCCTTCAAGTACTGCTGACAAAAGTGACTTTTTGCACCTGGTAAGAAAGGATAACATAAATCTTCTAAAGGTGTAAAATATCAGAATATAGTAACTCTTCTTTATAGATTATTTTTTCTCTAGCTAATAATTGCTTAAAGGGACAGTCTAGTCAAAATTAAACTTTTAATGATTTAGATCATTAGGTCCTGTCCTTTTAAACAACTTTCTATTTTACTTTTATCATCAAGTTTACTTTGTTCTCTTGGTATTTGTTGAAAGCTAAACCTAGGTAGGCTCATATGCTAATTTCTAAGCTCTTGAAGGCCACCTCTTATCTTATCTGACAGTTTTTCACAGCTAGAGGGTGTTAGTTCATGTGTGCCATATAGATAACCTTGTGCTCACACTCTTATGAGAGGGCACTGATTGACTAAAATGCAAGTCTGTCAAACAAACTAAATAAGGGGGCAGTCTACAGAAGCTTAGATACAAGGTAATCACAGAGGTAAAAAGTGTATTAATATAACCGTGTTGGTTGTGCAAAACTGGGGAATTGGTAATAAAGGGATTATCAATCTTTATCAATAACAATTTTGGAGTTGACTGTCCCTTTAATCTGTACTTGTATAGTTTGAGATACTGCTTAAGACAAAACTGGAGACAATGTTTGAAATTAATTGATACATGATGTGAGAAGATAAAAAAACAAAAATAGCTTGAAGGTTTTTTTAAAAATTACCTTGCCTCAATTTCTTTAAAGGGACATCAAAGTATAAAAATATTCTAAATAAAAAGGCATTATTTAAAATGTTAAAAATACGTACTTATTTATTTGTTATTTGCAGAAAAATATGAATAGCAAAATAGCAGTATACATTGCAGCATGCAATTACTAACATTACAAATAAGCTTTTGGGGTTCCACTCTTCCTCAGGTCTGAAGCAATGCTAATCCATATTTCTTCAGACCAGAGAAAGAGAGGAATCTTGAACGCTTGTCTTTTACTATGTAATGTTTTGTTTGCCCAATAAAAAAGGTATCACTGCCTACTGCAATACTCTTGCTAGTTTGATATTCATCAACTGGACTAATGATAACACTGTTTATTTTCATGTTGAAGATAACATAATGTACATGACTGTGTGTACAAATATAGCCTATTTTACATGCAACAAATCAAATGCAAGTGTCGCTTTAAGATCACAAATATGTATCAGCAGGCAAAGTAGGCAGGCGTCTCATAAAATGACTAATTTTTGACTGGTGGGACATTTTTTCTCTTATATTCTGTGTACTGCAAACTTGTATGTTCAGTATAAAGAGTTGTTTGTGGTGAAAATGGAATGAAATAGCATAAGGAAAACTTTACCTTAGGCATCTGTAGATATAAAGGGGCCTGATCATCTAGCAAATATCTTTTTAGGAGTGTTTAGGGTTAAATTATGCCAAGAATCTTAAAGAGATATGAAACCCAATTTTTCGTGATTTAGAAAGAGCATCCAATTTTAAAGTGAAGGTCAATTTTGATGAATTAGTGCCCAGTTTTTAATAAACCTATTAAAAACAAGGACACTTTATTTCATCAAAATTGACATCTCAATGTTTTCTTCAAAAACTTACCATTTAATCCTGGCAGCCGCTCCAGCACTTCCTCCGCCCGTCGCAAGCCGCGGGTCTAAAATGACGAATCCAACTTACTCCAATCACAGCGTTGCATCAGGCCAAGATTCCCCCGGGGTGGGGGGAAGCTGTGATTGGAGGACCGCAGCAACCGACTGGGAGGAGGCATCGCCATCGTCCACAAACACTCCCTCCACGCCACAACCAGCTCCGACTACCACTCACCAGGCCTGGAACACCTACATTTCAAGATCCAGGTCAGTCCCAACACCACCCTCCGTGGCACCCTCATCTACAGACCTCCCAGACCTCGTCCTGCCTTCTGTGACTCCATCACCGACCTCATGGCACCCTACGCCCTCCCCTCAACAGACTACATCCTCCTCTGTGACCTCAACTACCACCTAGACAACCCCAATGACCACAACAACGCCAACCTCTTAGAAAACCTTGGAACCATCAGACTAAAGCAACTTGTCAACTCCCCAACCCACTTAGCCAGACCGACCACCATGGCATACACTTCTCCTTCAACAAACCCACCACACACCTCCGGCAGCACCACCCACCCCACAGAAACTGGAACAACATCACCGAAGAACAACTGCACTCCACCCTGAACCAGTGCCCCCCAGCTACCTCCACAGATGCCAACTCCTCCGCCCGCAACCTCTACCACTGGCTCACAGACTGCGCCAACACCCTCACCCCTTTCAAGAAACCATCCAACCGCCAACCCACCAACAAGGCTAGTTGGTTCACCCCTGCCCTCCAGGACTCCAAACGCCACTGCAGGCGATTGGAAAGGACCTGGAGATCCAGCAAGACCCCCTCAAATAAAACAGCCTACAAAGAAGCCATCACTACCCACCACCACCTCATCAAAACCACCAAGAAGACAGCCATCCAAGATAGAATCAATGCCAACGTCCACAACAGCAAGGAGCTATTCGCAGTCATCAAGGAATTCTCCAATCCCAACAGCGACACCAACGACATCCCGCCCTCCCAGGACCTCTGCGATAACCTTGCAATGTACTTCCACTGCAAGATTGTCGACATCTATGACAGCTTCGCGACCCAGAACTCAACCAACACTGCCTTCCCACCAACTCCCACTGACACCTCACCCAAATACACCACCGCCTACCCCCCACGGACCATCTGGAGCCCCCTCACCACAGAGGACACCATCAGAATCATGAGATCGATCCACTCCGGAGCACCCTCGGACCCATGCTCGCATCACATTTTCAACAAAGCGGGTGACAACCATCGCCCCCGAGCTCTGCAGCACCATCAACTGCTCCATCGAAACCGGCACCTTCCCGGATGATTGGAAGCATGCAGAATTAAAACCCCTACTGAAAGACCCACGGCTGACCCCAATGATCCAAAGAACTACCGCTTAATCTCTTTGCTCTCCTTTGCGGCCAAAGTCATCAAGAAGTCCATCAACGCGCAACTCATTGACTACATGGAAGCCAACCACACCCTGGACCCCTCCCAATCCGGTTTCAGGTGACATCCTCGCCATACTCGACCGAGGAGAGACCGCCGTCCTCATTCTCCTAGACCTCTCAGCAGCATTCGACACTGTCTCCCACCTCACCCTCCGCAACCAACTACACAATGCCTGCATACGCAAAAAAGCCCTGGAATGGATCACCTCCTTCCTCACCGGCAGAACCCAGAAAGCTAGACTCCCACCCTTCATCTCCAAGCCCACAGAAATCAGCTGCGGTGTACCCCAAGGCTCTTCACTGAGCCCCACCCTATTCAACATCTACATCGCCCCTCTCTCCGCCATCGCCCGAGGACACAACCTTAACATTGTCTCCTACGCCAATGACACCCAGCTAATCATCTCACTCACCAGTGACCCCACCACCACCAAGAGAAATGTCCACGAAGGGCTGACAGCAGTCGCCACCTGGATTAGCTACAACTGCCTAAAGCTGAACGCATACAAGACCGAAGTCCTCCTCCTCGGTCTCACCACATCCGTTTGGAATAACTCCTGGTGGCCCACAGCCCTCGGACACCCTCCAAACCCCACCGACCATGCACGAAATCTAGGCGTCACCCTGGACTCATCGCTCTCCATGGACCGGCAAATCAACGCCGTCTCTTCTGCATGCTTCCACACACTCCACCTGCTGCGAAAGATCTTTAAATGGATCCCAACCGAGACCAGGAAGACTGTCACTCACGCCCTCGTCAGCAGCCGACTGGACTATGGTAATGCACTCTACGCCGGCACCACCATCAAGCTCCAAAAGAGACTACAGTGCATCCAGAACGCCTCGGCCAGACTAATCCTTGACATCCCTCGTCAATGCCACATCACCAAAACCTGCGGGACCTGCACTGGCTTCCCATCAAAAAAAGAATAACATTCAAGCTTCTCACCCACGCATTCAAGGCCCTCCACAACATCGGTCCCGAATACTTGAACCACCGCTTTACCTTCTACACCCCTGCCAGACAACTTTGATCGGCCGACCAAGCCCTCGCAGTCATCCCCCGCATCAGGAAAACCACAGCGGGAGGCAGATCCTTCTCTCACCTGGCAGCCAAGACTTGGAACACCCTGCCGCTGTACCTAAGACAAGCTACCGCCCTAACTAAGTTCAGAAAGGACCTCAAGACCTGGCTCTTCGACTGAACTGCAACCCTCAGCGCCTTGAGACCCTTACGGGTGAATAGCCTCGCTTTACAAGAAGTTCTAGATAGAGATAGATAGAAGCCTGATTCGTCATTTCTGACATCTGCATAGGCTTCCGACGGATGGGGGAATCGCTGGAGCGGCTGCCAGGATTAAAAGGTAAGTTTTTGAAGAAAACTGTGAAATGTCAATTTTGATGAATTAAAGTGCCCTTGTTTTTAATAGATTTATTAAAACCGGGCACTAATTTATCAAAATAGACCTTCACTTTAAACAACTTTCCAATTTACTTCAATTATATAATTTGCATCATTCTCTTCTTATCATTTATTTAAAAGCATATCTAGATAGGCTCAGTATCTGCTAATTGGTGGCAGCACATAGATGCCTCGTGTGATTGGCTCCCCTAATGCGTTACTATTTCTTCAACAAAGGATATCTAAAGAATGAAGCAAATGTTGTTTAACCCCTTAGTGACCAGACCACTTTTCCATTTTCTGACCGTTTGGGACCAGGGCTATTTTTACATTTCTGCTGTGTTTGTGTTTAGCTGTGATTTTCCTCTTACTCATTTACTGTACCCACACATATTATATACCATTTTTCTCGCCATTAAATGGACTTTCTAAAGATACCATTATTTTTATCATATCTTATCATTTACTATAAAAAATGTTTTATAAAATATGATGAAAAAATTGGAAAAAAACACACTTTTTCTAACTTTGACCCCCAAAATCTGTTTCACATCTACAACCACCAAAAAACACCCATGCTAAATAGTTTCTAAATTTTGTCCTGAGTTTAGAAATACCCAATGCTTACATGTTCTTTGCTTTTTTTTAAGCTATAGGGCAATAAATACAAGTAGCACTTTGCTATTTCCAAACCGTTTTTTTTTTTCAAAATTAGCAATAGTTACATTGGAACACTGATATCTGTCTGGAATCCCTGAATATCCTTTGTCATGTATATATTTTTTTTGTAGACAACCCAAAGTATTGATCTAGGCTTATTTTGATATATTTCATGCCATCATTTCACCACCAAATGTTATCAAATAAAAAAAATTGTTCACTTTTTCACAAACTTTAGGTTTCTCACTGAAATGATTTGCAAACAGCTAATTATGGCACGAATGGTTGTAAATGCTTCTCTGTGATCCCCTTTGTTGATAAATAGTAGACATATATGGCTTTGGCATTGCTTTTTGGTAATTAGAAGGCCGCTAAATATCGCTGTGCACCACACGTGTATTATGCCCAGAAGGAAGGGGTTAATTAGGGAGCTTGTAGAGAGCTTGTAGGGTTAATTGTAGCTTTAGTGTAGTGTAGTAGACAACCCCAAGTATTGATCTAGGCCCATTTTGGTATATATTTCATGCCACCATTTCACCGCCAAATGCGATCAAATATGAAAAATGGTTAACTTTTTCACAATTTTAGGTTTCTCACTGAAATTATTTACAAACAGTTAGGGCAATCATGGCACAAATGGTTGTAAATGCTACTCTGGGATCCCCTTTGTTCAGAAATAGCAGATATGTATGGCTTTGGCATTGCTTTTTGGTAATTAGAAGGCTGCTAAGTTAAGGGGTTAAATAGGTAGCTTGCAGGATTAATTTTACCTTTAGTGTAGAGATCACCCTCCCACCTGACACATTCCACCCCCTGATCCCTCCCTGACCCCCTCAAACAGCTCTCTTCCCTCCCACACCTTACAATTGTCACCACCATCTTAAGTACTGGCAAAAAGTCTGCCAGTACTAAAATAAAAGGCATTTTTTTTATATATTCAGTCTGCAGTGATGGATCCCACCTTAGCCCCCAACTTCCCTGATCCCCCCATACATCTCTCTAACCTTCCCCCCTCTACCTATTTGCCACCATCCTGGGTACTGGCAGCTGTCTGCCAGTACCCAATATACCCTAAATAATGTGTTGTATTTATATTTTTATATTTTTATTTAAAAAACTATTTTCTGTAGTGTAGCTGCCCCCCTCAATACCCTACCCCTTCCCAGATCCCTTGCAAAACCATTTATTCCCTCCCTCTGTGTCCATTCTTCTTCACAATTTAAACATGAATATGTAAATATGGGGCACCCCCCCATCCACCCGGCCGCACTAACGCACCGACGCGCAACCGGATGTGAGGTGAGATCCAGATCCAGGAACATTGATGGCACCATCAATGGCCCTCTCTGCATTGGTGGGTAAAAAAGGGAATTGCAGTGATGCCTCAATATCGATCCACTTACAGTTGTTGAAGTCCCGCTTGAAGGATCTTCATCCATCTGACAAAGTCATCATCCATGCAGCAAGAAGTCTTCATCCAGGCAGCCTCTTCTATCTTCATCCAGCCGGCGAAGTTCTCATCCAGGCGGCAAGAAGTCTTTTTCCAGGCGGCCTCTTCGATCTTCATCCAGCCGGCGCGGAGTGGGTCCATCCTGAATACTTCCGGCATGGAGCATCCTCTTCATACGGTCGCTGCCGTACACTGAATCTTCAATGCAAGGGACGCTATTCAAATCAGCCAATAGGTTTTAAGCAGCTCTCATTCTATTGGCCCTTTTAAGGGCCCCTGGTAGTTTGGGGGGTGGGGGTTTGCATAGTGAAGGGGGGGTTTGTATTTTTTGGAGTAAAAGAGTTGTTTATCTCAGGGCAATGCCCTACAAAAGGCCCTTTTAAGGGCTACCCAAAAGGCCCTTTTAAAGGTGCCTGGTAGTTTGGGGGGTGGAGGTTTTTATAGTGTTAGAGGGTGTTTGCATTTTTTTTTCAAGCAGAAAAGCTGTTTATCTCAGGGCAATGCCCTACAAAAGGCCCTTTTAAGGCCCCCCAAAAGGCCCTTTTAAGGTCCCTTGGTAGTTTATTCTAGAGTAGGATTTTTTATTTTGGGGCGTTTTTTTTTTTTAAGGGTATTAGAATAGGATTAATCTTTATTTATTTTTTAGGATAATTTCGTTTTGTTTTGTTTTTTGTAATGGTAGGTTTTTTTATTTTTTGTAAAGGTAGGTTTTTTATTTTTTTGTAATGTTAGGTTTTAGTGTAAGGTAGGTTAGGTTTTATTTCACAGGTAAGTTTGTATGTATTTTAACTAGGTAGTTAGTAAATAATTAATAACTATTTACTAACTAGTCTATCTAGTTAAAATAAATACAAACTTATCTGCGAAATAAAAATAAAACCTAAGCTAGATACAATATAACAATTAGTTATATTGTAGCTAGCTTAGGTTTTATTTCACAGGTAAGTATTTAGTTTTAAATAGGAATTATTTAGTTAATAATTGTAAATTTAATTTATATCTAATTTAATTATGGTAAATTTAGGGGGGGGGTTAGGGTTAGGTTTAGGGTTAGGTTTAGGGTTAGGGATTAATATAGTTTAATTTAGCTTGTTGCGATGTGGGGGGTTGGCGGTTTAGGGGTTAATAGGTTTATTTATTTAATAATTGTAAATTTAATTTAGCTATTTTTTTATTATGTTAAAGTTAGGGGGTGTTAGGGTTAGATTTAGGGTTATGTTAGGGTTAGGTTTAAAGGTTAATATAATTTAATTTAGCTTGTTGTGATGTGGGGGGCTGTCGGTTTAGGGGTTAAAATATGGAGCATAGTGGCGGGGATACCGGGAGCGGCATATTAGGGGTTAATATTTGTATTTATTAAACTGCGATATAGGGAGCGGCACATTAGGGGTTAATAACTGTAGGCAGGCGTCAGCGATGTTGAGGGCAGCAGATTAGGGGTTTAGACGAAGGGTTTATGTAAGGTTGTTAGCTTTAAACTGTATTTTTATTTCCCCATAGACATCAATGGGGCTGCGTTACGCAACATTTGTTAGTTTTTTTTTGACAGCTCTCCCCATTGATGTCTATGGGGAAATCGTGCACAAGCATGTCAAACACAGCATACTCTGCGGTATGGAGCTCAACGCAACCATATCGCACGCAAAAGGCGTATGTTTGAAAACTTGTAATGGCAGCGCTATAGAAAATTAAGTAAAGTAACTTTTGTTGCGTTCGTTAATTTCTCTATAGCGCTCAAAACTCATAATTTAGCTGATTGTTTCTATAGCGTCATTTGTATTTGCAAAAATAGGTCCATCTATGATATGAATATATCTATATCTGTCTAACTAAACAGCCTATTATTTCACTGGTGCTCAATCAAGATATATCTAGTTTTAAGTGCATGCACCCCCTGCAATACTATGTCATTATGTTCACTGCTCTTATATAAATATTTTCCTCTGCATCTCTAGCTCAGATAATTTTTATCCGTTTACCATTTTCTGAACTAATTCTGCACAAGCTTTTTTTTTTTTTTTGCATAAAACGGCAAATTGAGATACTTTTACAGATTGCTTTACAAGACTAATCTGGCCAAATCTGTTCTGAGTCTAATAATAACCTTAGTCCATATTGACAGATCTGTATTTATTTCTGAACCACAGAGAACATTAAAACAATGTATGCAAACAAAGCTGACTTTTAATCTAGCAGGGTCTGCATAAATAAAGTAATTTTTTTAAAAACATATGTATCTGAGTTTACTGAAATACCTTTTTGCTTTTCATGATATTTGAGTCGTATTCCTTTCCACCAATGGAACTATGATATCTGTCATTCTCAGACAATAAATAATCTCTTATTGTCTGCTCTTTATTTTGAATTTAAAGCAGTGGTCTCAAAGTACCAGCCCTGGGGCCATATGTGGCCCTCAAGATAGTTTAGTCTGGCCTTCCCTTGTTTATTAGATGAATTACTAATTTGGCCCCATCAGCTTTTTTAGGGTTCTAAGAGGTGTAACAAGTTGATGTTCTATATAGGTACACACAAGATAAACATAAAGACAAGCATGCATTGTCCAGTGTAGACTCCCACCATGCACTGCTTGGATAAATGTCACTTTTTATTCAGTTCCAGAAAGAACACTTCACTTGGCACTCACAAAATAAATATACACTATGTCTATTGTGGACTACAGCTTCTACCACGTACTACTACTGGGTTAAATGTCACCAACAGTTTCTTTTATATCCAGTTCCAGAGCACTCACTCTGTTCAAATGGCCCCCATGAGAGAAGAACATTTGGCCAGTGACCCCCGGATACAATGAGATTGATACCCCTGATTCAAAGGGATATTTGATCCTATAATATAAAAGGCCTAGTGTGTTTGTCCGAAGCTGTCATGCGCAGTAGAGACAGCACGAGGACAAACACACCTGGTCTTTGAGTCCCTAGCTGTTGTCTGATTTGTGGCATAAGTGGGCGTGGTCAGGGCATGGCCAGTCATGAAGGGGGCGTGGTCGCGCGATAGAGGGGAGAGAGATAGAGAGGGGAGAGAGATAGAGAGAGGGGGAGAGAGAGAGCAAAAGAGGGGGAGAGAGAGAGCACAAAAGAGAGAGGGGAGAGAGCACAAAAGAGAGTGGGAAGAGAGCGAAAAAAGAGAGGGGAGAGAGCGCAAAAGAGAGGGGGAAGAGAAAGCGCAAAAGAGAGGGGGGGAGAGCACAAAATAGAGGGGGGGAGAGAGCGCAAAAGAGAGGGGGGAGAGAGAGCACAAAAGAGAGGGGGAGAGAGAGCGCAAAAAAGGGGGGAGAAAGAGAGCGCAAAAGAGAGGGGGTAAGAGCGCAAAAGAGAGGGGGGAGAGAGAGCGCAATAGAAAGGGGGAGAGAGCGCAAAAGAGAGGGGGGGAGAGAGAGCGCAAAAGAGAGGGGGGAGAGAGCGCGCAAAAGAGAGGGGGGAGAGAGAGCGCAAAAGAGAGGGGAGAGAGAGAGCGCAAAAGAGAGGGGAGAGAGAGAGCGCAAAAGAGAGGGGAAGAGAGAGAGGGGGGAGAGAGCACAAAAGAGATGGGGGAGAGAGAGAGCGCCACAATAGAGAGGGGGAGAGAGAGAGCGCAAAAGAGAGTGGGGGGGAGAGAGCACAAAAAGAGGGGGGAGAGAGAGAGTGTAAAAGAGAGGTGGAGATAGAGAGCTCAAAAGAGAGGGGGGAGAGAGCTCAAAAGAAAGGGGGAGAGAGAGAGCAAAAGAGAGGGAGAGAGAGAGCACAAAAGAGAGGGGGAGAGAAGGGAGAGGGAGCTCAAAAGAGAGGGGGAGAGAGAGAGCTCAAAAGAGAGGGGGAGAGAGCAAAAGATAGGGGGGAGAGAGAGAAAGCAAAAGAGAGGGGGGAGGGAGAGAGCGCAAGGGGTTAGACCGCTGTACTGCAAAAAATTTAGGACTAGTTTGTTATAATGCATTAGAAGACAATCACTGCTATGCAAAAGACATTTACATAAAACTATTTTCAAAACATTTAAAAAGAAGTTTAATTAGCAATAACTGTACAGTTGTTGGATATAATATGTGAAAGGCCTGTTGAGTTTTGTTTATTATACTGTATCTCCAGTGCGGTGGCCAACTAAGAACAAATTTTAATGACCTCTTGCATATATCAATACATCACTGTAGCGTGTAGGAGGGTATGTATAATAGAATCCACAGAATTCACTCCAATTTTCTAATTTGAATTAGACGAGAAATCTTAGCAAAAAAAAAGGGATTAAGAGGTCAAAATTAAAATGTGCATAGTTGTATTTCAATTTTAAATATAAGCATTTTTGCAGTATAATTCCATTAGCAAAAATGCTTCTAGAAAAATATAATTTTGTTTTTTCAGCAGCATATGTACATATGCTGTGTGGGCCTGTGCACCAGTATTCAAGCTTAGAGAGCTTGTGGTGGTGTAAAGTGTACTTGTGAAGACTTCATTTGTGCCATACAAGCCACTGCTGACTTTTGAAGAAGGTGTGGTGTTTGAATGGTGGTGCACGGGCCCTCACAGCATATGTGCATATGCCACTGAAAAACACTATGGGGCTGAATTATCAAGCTCGGAATGGAGCTTAATGAACTTTGTTTCTCTAAAGACCGCTGCTCCATAACCTGTCTGCCTGCTCTGAGGCTGAGGACAGAAATCAACCCGATTGAATACGATCCGGTTTATTGACACCTCCTGTTAGCGGCCAATTGGCCGCGAATCTGCAGAAGGCGGTATTGCACAAGCAGTTCTGGTGAACTGCTTGTGCAATGATAAATGCCGACAGCGTATGCTGTCGGCATTTATCGATGTGCAGCGGACATGATACGCTACATTATATCATGTCCGCTCGCACATTAATAAATATACTCCATATAATTTTTACCAGAAGCGTTTTTGCTAATGGAAGTATATTGCAAAAATGCTTTTATTTAAAATTAATTACTGTTTCTTTAAGAGAAAATCTACTTTTATTGTACAAAACCACATGTCAGCGATTTATTCTATATTATCCTGTATGCTACATTTAACTTTTTTTTTCTTTTACAGAGAGGGTCATTTTGCGTATACAAATATAAATGGAGCTGTCCAGGAGATCTATATTGTTATCTCCAAAAGTGTGGTGCTGAAATCATCAAACATTTAAGACTCGTGCAAAGTAGAAATTAACATGAAAGTCTGGAAAATGAATGCTGACATAGAGGCATATGTATCAAGCTCTGTAAGGAGCTTGATGCCCCGTGTTTCTGGCGAGCCTGCAGGCTCGCCAGAAACAGCAGTTATGAAGCAGCGGTCACAAAGACCGCTGCTCCATAACCTGTCCGCCTGCTCTGAGCAGGCGGACAGACATCGCCGGAAATCGACCCGATCGAGTACGATCGGGTTGTTGACACCCCCTGCTGGCGGCCCATTAGCCGCGAGTCTGCAGGGGGCTGCGTTACACTAGCAGCTCACAATGCTGAATACGGCGAGCGTATTGCTCGCCGTATTCAGCGAGGTCTGTCGGACCTGATCCGCACTGTCAGATCAGGTCCGACAGACCTTGATAAATTTGGGCCATAGGGTGTAATTTATCTATTAACGCAGATTGCAATCTACACTAATAAATTGGGCATTCGTTTTATTAAACTGTCTCAGAAGCCTTTAAACTTAATATCTACAGCATGCAGACTGGTGCTACAGAAAAAGACGAGTTTAAAATAATTAGGTAAGAGGCAACAGAAATAGGGGTGAGAGGGGATTAAAAAAAAAGAGAAATAGTGTGTAAATGATATAGCATTAGAGAGATATGAAACCCCAAAATGTTGTTTCATGATTCAGATAGAGCATGCAATTTTTAACAAATTTCTAATTTACTTCAATTAACAATTTTTCTTTGTACTCTTTGGGGCATATTTATGAAAGTGCGATGTAGCGTATCATGTCCGTTGCACATCGATAAATGCCGACAGAACTGCTTGTGCAATATCGCCCCCCGCTTGCAGGGGGTGTCAATCAACCCGATCGTATTTAATCGGGTTGATTTCTGTCCGCCGCCTTAGAGCAGGCGGACAAGTTATGGAGCAGCGGTCTGTTTCCGGCGAGCCTGGAGGCTCATCGGAAAAAAGGGGCACCAAGCTCCATTCGGAGCTTGATAATTTGGCCCCTTTGTATCTTTTATTGTGTAAGAGCAGAAGATGGCACCACTATTTCCTGTCGTGCAGTGCTCCAAATGCCTCCCTATGTATCTCTTTAACACAGAATAGTATGGGAACTACGCAAATTTGATCATAGAAGTAATTTGGAAACTTATTTAAAATGGTATGCTCTGTCTGAATCACAAAAGGACATTTTTTGGGTTTTATATCCCTTTAAGGATGGTGAAGAAATTGTAACATAAAAATGGAACATGACAACAAAAGTAAGTAGAAATGGCTCAAATATGGGATCGGAAGAGGAGCACAGAGATACAAATACTTAGTTTACACTGCCATTAAAAATGGGCAAATAATAAATACAAATGATCTTATTAGGAGGGCAAGCAAAAAATACTGAAGAACTTATAAGGGTAACAATAATAGTGAATGCATTTGGCAATACTTCCCTTTGAGTCAACAGTGAGTAAAAATACATCTGAAAATATACTATTGAGCTTTTTTTTATCTATTAGCAATATGAGTATAATTCCATTAAATAAACAATCAATTTTCCATTGCACTGTACTGATTTCCCTTTGATTCTTTCTGTATATTCACTCAATTCCTTATATATGACTTAATTTTAGTAAGTGAATCTAGGAACTGTCCAATTATGTTCTTAGATCATCTTATGTCTATAATATGCCAGACTCTGTCTTTTTCACCCTGACTCCGCCCCCAAGCTACTATAACCCCACTCACATCCTAACTCTGCCCCAGGCTCCTAGCTTTGCTTCCTTGGCAATATTTTTATTTTTAATTTGGAATACAAGGGTGCCTATCACAAATGTATTTACTTTATATATCCATATGACAATGCTATATCTTTTTTTGGTTTTACTACTATATTCCTGTATTTCACATTACACATATGTGTGCGTTCTTAAGAATAATGATCTAACTCTCTCTCTCTCTCTGTATATATATATATATATATATATATATATATATATATATATATATATTTAATATAATATCAACAAGGACAATTACAAAAACATTATGATATTTTACCATTAATAATCCACTGTAGGCTTAGTTTTCATCTATATGTGGCTTGGTAAAACTCTCAAAAGTATTAACAGGTCCATGTATAAATCATTATTTTGGGGCGGAGCCTGGCAAAGCAGGGAAATGGCTGCACACTAACTAGGCTCCGTAGCTTCAATACTCCCTCGGGGGTTATATATTTGAGTTCCCGGTCCAATTTGCTTAAAAAAGTCAACCTGAGCACAGCTGAGGGCTCCGGTGCCACTTACCACAAATCGCTGACTCACATGGATGATGCAACTCGGAACCGGGTCACGGTGTTCAATCTGCAGATGGCAAAGGGGGAGGGCCTTGTCAGCTCGCTACCATAAAAGTAAATTAGCAAGCACAGGATGATCAACGGCTAGGAGATACAGAGTGGTCTAGACTCATAGCCTTACACCACAGCTTCTCACCGGGAAGCAGATTAGGCCTCATCATCACTAACTTACCACTAAAGGCCTTAGGCGCAACTGCGCAGGAACTAGGATCAAACATGGCATAAGCTGAAAATCACCACAGACAGGAGGCTTACTAAAGAAAAAGGGACACAAATCCTCCATAATGACAGAGAAGCAGAACCTAAGGTAAATAAACTGCTATTCCTTCAGTACAATATACCTTACAGAGTTGTTGCACACTTTATTAAGTATAGTCTATGGGATTAAAGGACTAAGCTATTATATCCAGTTGGGACTCTCATCTCCCTTGCCTACAAATAGCTATTCTTATAAACCCAAACTTGCAGCAACTTTTAAACGGAGCTCCCACAAAATAGGCTGCCAGCAGTCCCTAAAACTTGATAAAGAACTATTTCAATAACACCAAGATAGACAGGGCTGCATACAAATTAATCCCTATCATTATAAGATCACATCTATATATCGCAGATCTCTTATATTACCCCCAATAACCACTAGCGTGGGATAAACAAAATTGTGCTCTGTGCAATACTAGCACTAAATAAACCTTTTTTCAAACAACGTGAGCTCACAAAGATCACTCCTACGTATACTGTGATGTATACTTATATTGCAAGGGCTATTATACGGGTGACCTATCACAATTGTTAATACATATTTTCCCAATAAAACACAAGGGGCCTTTATGAGAACAATCTCAAATCACATACTAGATAACAAAAAAGGCTCACTCATCATAGGAGGAGATTTTAATACTCCAATGGACCCTAAATTAGACGCTTCAGGAGGAACCTCCACTGTACCCAAAGAGACCTCAAAACCATTAAAACTCTTCTCAGAAATTTAGCTACCCATGATGTGTGGTGCATAATAAACCTGACCAGAAAACATTACACCATTTTTTTGCATCCCCATCATGCATACTCCCGATTAGACTATTTTTTTGTAGATCCTACAATTCTATCCACAATCAAATCAGCCAAAATTCTACCAATCACCTGGTCAGATCATGCGCCAGTAATGTAACCTTGGAGTGGCCGGAGACCCACCTTGTCCCATTCCAATGGCGACTAGATGATCATCTATTAGATGACACAATGATCAAACTAGAACTATAAAAAGCCATCATAAAATATTTAAAAATTAATACCGCTGAAGAAACTTCTGACTTGACGGTTTGGGGGGCACATAAGTGTGTAATCAATGGACTTCTGATTAAACACAAGGCTAGATTACAAAAACTACACAGGGAAAAATAAACGATTTACTCCATACACTTGCAAATACAGAAAGACTACATAAACAACATTCAGATGACACTGATCTTATCAACTCGATTACACAGGCTCGCACCAATCTAAGAGATTTCCTACAACAAAAACAGGCCATGGCACTAAAACAATACTATTACACACAGGGGAACAAGGCTGGATGATTATTCCCCAGATCACTTCGCCCCAAATGCCTGAAATACTATATTAACTCATTTGGTGAGAGAAAAGGAAACATCAAAACAGATAGTTTTGCCATTGCGGAAATATTTTGAAAATAGTATGAGTCTCTCTATAACCTCAAGCAACCAACAGGCAACACTAAGATAAACTTGCAATGCGTTAATTCCTTAGGCTCACTCAGTTATGTCTCTAACCTAAATCTACCCCGTCTTGATACAACAGACTCCACAGCACTTGACAACTCCATTACCCCTGAAGAGATCTTATGAGCTATTAAAAATACCCCTACAGGGAAAACCCCAGACCCGGATGGCTTCAGAGCTAAGTACTATAAGATCTTTGCCGAACATCTGATAACTAACCTTACACAATTATTTAACACTATAGAAGATACTGGGGGCTTTTCCAAACATATGCTGGAAGCATATATCACAATCCTTCCCAAACCAAGCAAACCACCTACAAAGCCTCAAAATTTAGGCCCATCTCATTGCTTAATGTTGACGTTAAGTTATACACCAACATTTTAGCTGATAGACTTAATAGAATTTTACCCAAAGTAGTTGCACCAGACCAAGTGGCTTTGTCCCAGGGAGAGAATCAAAAGATAATACTCTCAGAATATTGCAATTAATCTCCTATGCCCATAACAACCACATCTTTATGATATTAGTGTCCACAGATTCCGAGAAGGCCTTTGACAGGGTGAACTGGGACTTTCTGGGCTCTGTACTACACCAGATGAACATTAGTAATAATTTTATTTTCTAAAATTTTTGCCCTACATTCCAACCCAACTGCCAAAGTGAATGTAAATGACATTTTGTCAGAATCCTTCAACATTTCAAACGGAACGAGACAGGGATGTCCCCTATCCCAAATACTCTTTGCGTTATCAGTTGAAGCACTTGCTCATAAGATCATACAAAACCCTCTAATCTCTGGCATAAAAATAAAAGAGCACAGAACACAAATTAGCCTTATATGCTGATGACATTCTGTTTACCCTTACAAACCCTGAACACTCATTACCATTTCAACAAGATAAGCGTTCCTATTTCCATTTACTGTATATGTTTCCAAATCACAGATCCTAAATATCCCTTTACCTCATGAAACTTTAATCAAAATAAAAACTTCTGGTTCCATAGTCATCCAACCCCATAAAATTAAGTATCTGGGTATATTCCTAACTGCGGTTTCTCAAGACCTGTTTTTGGCCAATTATAAGCCCCTAAATGACAAAATAACCGATGATCTATCTAGCTGGAGCATTAAGCAAATCTCATGGTTAGGCAGAACACAATGTTCCTTCCTAGACTTAGAAATGGATTGGGAGTACCGAATATCGAACTATATAGACAAGCACTGCTTCTTCAAAGCCTAGTAGATTGGTGTCACAACTCAGCAGATAAAAAATGGATCCAGGGGGGCGGAGCCTGGTTACACAGGGAGATGGCTTCTTGATTCCTGGCTCCTAAGCCTTACACCCGATATTAACTTAATAACAGGGCAGTTATCCTACCAATATACCCTATACCTTGGGTGATATTCCAGCAACATACCCTTCTATAAATTTGAGAGCGAGAAGGCAGTTTGGAGGAGGCTGTGAAACTGCCGGAGCTTGTGGCCTAGACGGCCCTGTGACCTTACATATATTACATAGTTCTGTGCTTACCTATCACGCAGAAGCCGACGGCAGCGAACCTGGGACCCGCACTCTAATCATCTGGCCATAGAGAGGTGGCAACAACCAGCTACCTGTGAGCCAATTACAGACAGCCGCATGGGGCCCACGCACCGATTGAAGCAGGTGACAGGCTAAGGTTAAGAGGAGCTTATTCTTCATGAAAAAGCCACGATATGTGAGGGGCACTGACTGGCACCAGTTAGCAGAGCATAGATGCATAATAAGGGCCTGAAACATCTCAAGAACAGAGGAGAATAAAAATCTGCATACAGGAGTAGCCTGCTTTTAAGACAAAGCTGTAAAACAACTGATATAGAAGCAACCATTGCCTTGGGCTGAAAGTATAAGGCAAAATACATACCTACATTTAAAAATATGTCTAACAGGAAAAATAATAAAGCAGAGAAGGGCCCTAAGACTGGTTAACCCTGGGACGGACACAATGAGCACTGAGGCACCCCCCTTACCCCATTGCCAACTGCTGCAAGCCCAACGTCTGATCCACAGCCACAAGAACATCTTACCAGAGAAGACCTAAATGTTATTTCTTCAAAAGCTAATATTAATGCTGTGCTGACGGAGATGAGATAACTGTCGATTTCAAAAAAGACTTTCACCAGGTCAGCCAGCAAGTTCAGACACTTGAAAAAAAAACAGGAGACACTGCAAAAACAGGTAACCTCCAACTTCCAACGCATTCAAGACCAAGAAGGGAATATACAGTTTCTGTTGTCCAGGACAGAGGACCTGGATAATAGAGAAAAGAAGGAATAATTTACAGATCAGGGGGGTCCCAGAGACAGTTAACAGCACTAGAGGGCTACTTGCAAGATTTATTTAGAACAATAAAGGGTACACCAAGCTCAATGGATGTTCCGCTAGAAAGAGCCCACCAAGCTCTGCGGCCAAAGCCCTCTCCTAAAGCACCTCCGAGTGACATAATAGTAAAATTTTTGAGCTACAAAGATAAGGACACAATCTCCAAAAAGGCAAGAAACATCAAAGATATGATGCATGCAGGAATACCTATACAGGTTTTTTTGGACATAAGCCAAATCACGCTGCAGAAGAGAAGAGACCTTAAGATTATCACCAGTGAACTCCAATCGCATACAATCCAGTATAAATGGGGTTTCCCGGTGTGCATCATAGCCACCCAAAATGGAAAGAAAGCAATATTGTATACTGGACATACAATTGCTGCCCTTGGGACATACACATATAGCCTAGTACAGTTCATATCATGCACATGGACATATGTGATCTAGTTAGAGGGAAAACATGGCACAACCACAAGTCTAGGTGCGCTTAGTACATATGTTCAAATAGCCAACTGTATAAACAAATGATACATTTTCTCTCCCCCGCAGACATGACCACGAGAATCCCATAAAGCAACACTGACATTTGTTAGTATAGCAAGCTGTCACATTAGGTAAGACATAGCATAAAAAAAAAAAAGAAAGGAAAGAAGGGAGAAAATAAAAATAAAAAAGAGGGAATAACTCTGCTTAGAACATCAGATACCAGTTATCAATTTACACGGCCAGGGCTGCCTGCTAGCTGGGAAGGCCAGAGAGATGGAATCACGAGGGTACCCCCCCACACCAAATTTCATGCTCAGTAACATGTGGGGATACTGATCCCACACTTTCTTGTTCTTTTCTCTTCTTTCTCACTTATCACAACCGAGAAAGGTTGTACACTCCTGTGACTTTACTAAATTCTATCTTACCTATCCACACTAACTACTGCTGCTATGCCTAGACAAAAATATAGGAAAGATACCTTACTAACTACAAGAGACTCTTGATCTCTGGGTTTGGCATAAAGGCTTAATTTCTCTTCCTCTCTTAGCTCTTCCTCTCTCTTTCACCGTCCTTTTCTTTTCCCCTCCCCTCATACCAACATGCCTATGCACAACATACACAACTTGTCATTGATTACTTTAAACACAAAGGCCTTAATATTCCAGAAAAAAGAACACATAAGATAAGAAATGCCACTAGGTTGCATTGTGATATAATATTTCTACAAGAGACCCACTTTAAAGGGGCAAATAACCAAACTGGCCCAACCCTAAATATCCGACTTCTTACTTTGTGTCAGGTTCCACTAAAAAGAATTGGGTGGTATACTGATTAAACATTCTTCACCCTTTTCCTTAACACATATAGAGAGGTACCCTGAAGGAAGGTACCTAATAATTGTGAGTACTCTGTATAACAGAATGGTTACTTTAGTTAACACATATTTCCCAAACCAACACCTGAACAAATTCATGACCTTTATTAGAAACAAAATTCTAGAACTACGGAAGGGAGCGCTGATTCTCGGTGACACATCCAGAGCGACAGCCTCTACCCCCAAAAAAATTATCAAACAGTGTAATTCCAGACTAGCGGTTCATGACACATGGCGTACCCTGTACCCAACCAGACGGGATTATACATTTTTCTCACACCCTCATGACCTTTTTACAAGGATTGACTATATCTTCACGGACCAATCTACTTTAGCCCTGGTCACGAATACCCAGATACTCCCATGACATGGTCTGATCATGCCCCAGTCATTTGCAAAATGAAATGGCCTACCGTGCCAGACCACTCCTTTATATGGAGATTTGACAATTTCATGATTAACAACCAGGTAATTAGAACCCAAGTAGAGAACATACTCTTGGAATATTTCAAAAATAGCAACAAAGGGGAATTACCAAATCATATTGTATGGGAGGCGCACAAGTGTGTTCTAAGGGGTGAATTAATTAAAAAGAAAGCCTTGCTATCTTAACAAACCAGAATTAAATTTACATCTCTCCTAACTAGGATACATGATTTAGAAGTTAAACATAAAAAACACCCACAGACACTTCAATTAAGCTAGAGCTTCAGCAGGTTAGAAAGGAGATATAAGACTTACATTTCCTAGAACACCAGAAAATGGCCTTAAAAATACAAGAGAAGTATTTTGAATTTGGGACAAACCTGGCAAACTCTTGGCGAGAGCCTTGAAAAGGAAATAATTAAAGTCTCATGTCCATTCTATCACAAATCACCACAATCAAACATGTTCAGATAGCCCGGCAATTGCGGAGGTACTACAAACATACTATCATAACCTGTACAACATACAAAGCCCCATAGATGTTTCACGAGGCGGGGATAAAGCTCCATCCTTGACGGCTTTAGCGCCAAATACTACAAACTGTTTAAAACCATTTTATCACCGTGCTTAGCCTCACTGTTCAACACAATAGGGGACACACAGGGATTTCCCCCTCTATGCTGTTGGCACACATCACCACTATCCCAAAACCTGGAAAACCAGCAAATCGCCCTGAAAACTACAGGCCAATATCCCTCCTTAACGTAGATTTAAAAATTTCCACTAAAATACTTTCGACCAGACTAAACAATTTTTTGCTAAAACTAATATCCCCTGACCAGGTGAGGTTTGTCCCTGGATGTGAGGCCAGGGACAACACCCTAAAAGCCTTCCTCCTTGTGAATTACTCACAGTGCAATAAAATTCCGTCTATACTTATCTCCACTGATGCGGAGAAAGCCTTCGACAGGGTCAGCTGGACCATTCTTAGGGCTACCCTGTCGAAGATGAATTTTGGACAACATTTCATACATAGGGTTTCTTCCCTCTACTCGGCACCCTCAGCACAGGTTAAAATAAACAACATCTTGTCAGACCCCTTTAGAATAACCAACAGCACGCAACAGGGCTGCCCATTGTCACCGTTACTATTTGCCCTCACGATTGAGGTGCTGGCGCCGAAAATGAGAGAAAAAGGGAAAATCTCAAGAATCAAGATAGGAGATCAAGAACACAAACTATCTTTATATGCGGACGATGTTCTGCTATCTGTCACAAACCCTCTGGTTTCACTTCTGGAGACCCTTAAGGAGTTTGAGGAGTATGGCAAGGTATCAAATCTCCATTTAAATCAAACTAAGTCAGAACTCTTGAATGTAAATCTCCCTCAAACAGAACTGTGCCAACTCTCAGACATCTGTAAATTGCGAATACAGATTCACACACTTAAATATTTGGGGGTTAATCTTACACCAAATGTAGACACCCTTTTTGAGGATAATTATACACATCTATTATCTTCGGTAACAGATACTCTTTCATTGTTGAAAAATAAAAAGATTTCATGGTTAGGTAGGATTAGAATAATTAAAATGAATATCTTCCCTGTATTCTATATTATTTGCAGACTCTCCAGATTTCCTTCCCAGCACAGCACCTACAAAATTTGCCGGGAAAAATGGAAGAATTAATTTTGGGGGGGTAAAGCCACGCATTTCTAAGCACACACTTTATCAATCAAAGGAGAGGGGTGGTCTGGGTGTTCCTAGCCTTTTACTATACAAAAAAGCCATAAACCTTCAACACCTTGGCCTTACCGCAAATCAACTACGCAAATTGCGTATAGTCTTTTTTTCAATGGGACTTCAATAGCGCCAGTATTACAAGCTTGTCCTGGGAGCCCAAAAAGTGAGCGGTACAGCCTATCCCGTCAAGATTCGTAACGCAATCTAAAGTCAGTAGTTATGAGTTTTACATTACAAAGCTGTAGCATAAAGCTGTAGCATAAAACTCAACTAAACTCAACTAAAGTGCTAAAAAGTACACTAACACCCATAAACTACCTATTAACCCCTAAACCGAGGCCCTCCCGCATCGCAAACACTATAATAAAATTATTAACCCCTAATCTGCCGCTCCCCACATTGCGGCAACTATAATAAACATTTTAACCACTAAACCGTCGCACTCCCGCCTCACAAACACTAGTTAAATATTATTAATCCCTAATGTGCTGTCCCTAACATCGCCGCCACCTACCTACATTTATTAATCTGCCACACCTAATGTCCCCGTCACTATACTAAATTTATTAACCCCTAAACCTAAATCTAACCCTAATCCTAACACCCCCTAACTTAAATATAATTAAAATAAATCTAAATTAAACCTACAATTAATAACTAAATAATTCCTATTTAAAACTAAATACTTACCTGTAAAATAAACCCTAAAATAGCTACAACATAACTAATAGTTACATTGTATCTAGCTTAGGGTTTATTTTTATTTTACAGGCAAGTTTGTATTTATTTTAACTAGGTAGAATAGTTACTAAATAGGTATTAACTATTTACTAACTACTTAGCTAAAATAAATACAAATTTACCTTTAAAATAAAACCTAACCTGTCTTACACTAACCCCTAACCTAACCCTACAATTAAATAAATTCCCTAAATTAAATAAAATTAACTAAATTCAATACAATTAGCTAAATTACAAAAAAAAAACACACTAAATTACAGAAAATAAAAAACAAATTACAAGATCTTTAAACTAATTACACCTAATCTAATAGCCCTATCAAAATACCCCCCCCCCCCCAAAAAAAAATAAAAAAACCCTAGCCTAAACTAAACTACCAATAGCCCTTAAAAGGGCCTTTTGTGGGGCAAAGCCCCAACGAAATCCGCTCTTTTACCTGTCAAAAAAAATACAAACAACCACTCCAACAATAAAACCCACCACCCACACAACCAACCCCCTAAATAAAACCCTAACTAAAAAAACCTAAGCTCTCCATTGCCCTGAAAAGGGCATTTGGATGGGCATTGCCTTTAAAAGGGCATTTAGCTCTATTACAGCCCAAACCCCTAATCTAAAAATAAAACCCACCCAATAAACCCTTAAAAAATCCTAACACTAACCCCCGAAGATCCACTTACAGTTTTGAAGAGCCGACATCCATCCTCAACGAAGCTGGGAGAAGTCTTCATCCAAGCGGCAAGATGTCCTCACAGAAGCCGGCAGAAGTGGTTCTCCAGACGGGCAGAAGTCTTCACCCAGACGGCATCTTCTATCTTCATCCTTCCGACACGGAGCGGCTCCATCTTCAAGACATCCGGCGCGGAGCATTCTCTTCAATCGACAGCTTCTTCTACAATTAAGGTTCCTTTAAATGACGTCATCCAAGATGGCGTCCCTTAGATTCCGATTGGCTGATAGAGTTCAATCGGAATTAAGGTTGAGCTGCTGGTGCAATGCTGAATACGGAGAGCATATTGCTCTCCGTATTCAGCGAGGTCTGGCGGGCCTGATCCGCACTGTCGGATCAGATCCACCAGACTTTGATAAATAGAGGCCATCGTCTGCTCTATATTCATACAGAATATTAGTCCATGTTGAACGAAAGCCATGTATTACTTGTGATATACTATTTTTGTGTATTCTCATGATATCTCCTTTGTATATTTAAAGTTCAATAAAAGTTTTGAGAAAAAAAAAGATTTATTTGAATTAAAGCTAATTGACATGAAGTCTAGAAATGTACAGTCCACCTTTGAAACCTCCTTCATTGTAACTAATTAGGATGAAATATTAAATTAGTTTTCATAATATTTTGAAGAATGCAGGTTTAATTCCAGTTTTGTAATTATTTAACTTAATGTACAGTGAGGAAAAAAATTATTTGCTCCCCTGCTGATTTTGTACATTTGCCCACTGACAAAGAAATGATCAGTCTATAATTTTAATGGCAGGTTTATTTGAACAGTGAGAGTCAGAATAACAACAACAAAAATCCAGAAAAATGCATTTAAAAAAAGTTATAAATTGATTTGCATTTTAATACGTTAAATAAGTATTTGAACCCCTATCAATCAGCAAGATTTCTGGCTCCCAGGTGTCTTTTATACAGGTAATGAGCTGAGAATAGTAGCACTCTCTTAAAGGGAGTGCTCCTAATCTCAGCTTGTTACCTGTATAAAAGACACCTGTACACAGAAGCAATCAATCAGATTCCAAACTCTCCACCATGGCCAAGACCAAAGAGCTGTCCAAGGATGTCAGGGACAAGATTGTAGAACTACACAAGGCTGGAATGGGCTACAAGACCATTGCCAAGCAGCTTGGTGAGACGGTGACAACAGTTGGTGCGATTATTCACAAATGTAAGAAACAAAAAATAACTGTCAATCTCCCTAAGTCTGTGGCTCCATGCAAGATCTCACCTCATGGAGTTTTGATGATCATGTTAATGGTGAGGAATCAGCCCAGAACTACACGGGAGTATCTTGTCTATAATCTCAAGGCAGCTGTGACCATAGTCACCAAGAAAACAATTGCACCACACTATTCAAGAAAGCACATGTACAGGCCCGTCTGAAGTTTGCCAATGAGCATCTGAATGATTCAGAAGAGAACTGGGTGAAAGTGTTGTGGTCAGATGAGACTAAAATCAAGCTCATTAACTCAACTTGCCGTGTTTGGAGGAGGAAGTATGCTGCCTATGACCCAAAGAACACCATCCTCACCTTCAAACATAAAGGTAGAAACATTATGCTTTGGGGGTGTTTTTCTGCTAAGAGGACAGGACAACTTCACTGCATCAAAGGAACGATGGACGGGGCAATGTACTGTCAAATTTTGGGTGAGAATCTCCTTTCCTCAGCCAGGGCATTGAAAATAGGTCATGGATGGGTATTCCAGCATGACAATGACCCAAAACACATGGCCAAGGCAACAAAGGAGTGGCTCAAGAAGAAGCACATTAAGGTCCTGGAGTGGCCTAGCCATTCTCCAGACCCTAATCTCATGGAAAATCTGTGGAGGGAGCTGAAGGTTCGAGTTGCCAAATGTCAGCCTCAAAACCTTAATGACTTGGAGAGCATCTGCAAAGAGGAGTGGGACAAAATCCCTCCTGAGATGTGTGCAAACCTGATGTCCAACTACAAGAAACGACTGACCTCTGTGATTGCCAACAAGGGTTTTGCCACCAAGTACTAAGTCATGTTTTGCAAAGGGGTCAAATACTTATTTCACTCATTAAAATACAAATCAATTTATAACTTTTTTGAAATGCGTTTTTCTGGAATTTTTGTTGTTATTCTGTCTCTCACTGTTCAAATAAACCTACCATTAACATTATACACTGATCATTTCTTTGTCAGTTGGTAAATGTACAAAATCATTAGGGGATCAAATATTTTTTTCCCTCACTGTATCAATAAGATAATTATTTTGTTTTTGTATAGATAGATGGATATATAGATGATAGATATATAGATGATAGATGAATGATAGTTAGATAAATAGATTTAAACATTTTTAGTTTTTAGTTTAATAGTTTTATAATTGACTTTATACCAAACATCAACAGATAAACAGTCACATAAGAACATGCAACGAATACATATGATAACAATAGAACAATAATTAAAAAAAAATAGAATTTTAAGCTATATATATTTAGAGACCCATGTCACTTTAAGCAGAAATTTTATTTTTTGTTGAGAAAATAACATGGTAACATTTATTTTGGTTCTATGCTAAATTATAATTCTGTTCCTATTGAATATAGATGAACTGAAAGTGTAACTTTCCATTATGTGCTGTGACAGGAAGTGTGACCTGGGGCAAATACGTATAAATAACCACATCCTGTATACTGGAGGGATCTGTAACCTGCTGTAAAAAGACAAGTCTTTAGTTTGTTTCTAAGCATTTCTATGCGTGCCAGAGTTTATCTATTCTGTATCTCTCTTCCCTTTGAGTTCATCAAATTTTCTCTTATGCTTTCTGCCATCTTACGAATTCATGGCATTTTGCCTGTGCTTGCTCACAATATAGCTAATTCGTTGGATGCGTTTTCTGCTAACAGAAATACTCTTAAATTGTTCTCTACCATCTGTGTAAATGCAACTTGTGTGAATTAAAATGAGAAGGAAATGTCATCCAGCTGTCTCCAATGCAAATCAACATTTGAATATTATGTAAATTATCACAATGACAAAAATGCACTTATATAAACAAATATATTTATTTTTAAATGGAGCAAACAAAATACATTTATGACAGCTTAAAATGAAAAGCTAGGTTGTTTAGTGCACAGGAAATTCACAAGAACGTATATTATCTTAAGTTGTAGGAGCTAACCTACTAACTATTCCCCATCTACAAGAAGTCATGTTTCATGTTATCACCCTAAATGCTATTTCCCTCTCAGGAATCAGCCCATGAATGGAAATGCACAGATTGTATGGGCGCCATAGCGTGAGGATAGATATGCAAACTTAATAAATATTCATGGATATATATACACAAAGAGGTTAGTATAGATATAGATAGATAGATAGATAGATAGATAGATGATAGATAGATAGATAGATAGATAGATAGATAGATAGATGATAAACAGACAGAAATACAGGTAGACAAACAGGCAGACACACAGACAGACAGACATATAAATAGATAGACAGACATATTAATGATAGATAAATAGATAGAAGATAGATAGATAGATAGATAGATAGATAGATAGATAGATAGTGCCATTGTTGCTGAGTGGGGTATACATTTGTCAACCTATATTATTTTTTTTCAGAAGGAAAGAAAAATCTGAATATTTTCAGGGCAAATCAGTTACGAATCTGAATGTTTCCTGATACCCAACTTGAACTTTGCTAAATTCTTAAAGGTTTGTAGCTTTTGCTACACTATTATTCCTGTCTAAATTAAACTTTTATAAGTCAGATAAAAAAAAATAAAAAAAAACATGTTCCAATTTATTTCCATTTTCAAATTGTTTAGTCTTTTAATATACACACTTTCTAAGGCATCAGTTTCTACTGAGCATATGCAAGAGTTCAAACTAAATATATTGGCTGATGGCTGTCACATGATAGCAAATCAAAAGATAATGTACTGTGCATCTGAAAACCAAATAAAGTGATATTACATTGTCGTTTTATCTTGCATCTATAGATTATGCAATTCAATGGTAAATTATAGGCTTTAAGTATGCCCCAGTTAGTAAAATTGAAATTAGAGATAATCTAAATTCGCTCAGCCACACCATAATTTCCATACCAACCACACCCTTGAATGTCCACATCTACACTACTGACCACCGAATCCTTCACTTAGACAATAATCTATTGGAGGGACGGATGTGAGAGTGTGTTTGCAGTGTATATCTATTGAGTGCTGGGTCGTATTGCAATGGGCGAAAGTCAAGTGTAGTATTAAGAATGGTGGAAACTGGGTTGCAGTTATTGTTAATAACTAGGACAGGACTATTGTTAAGGTTCATTGTGGTATGCAAGATTAAGGGCAGATAGGGTTAATTGCAATTTAGTGGTTTGTATCTTCAGTGGATAAGGATAATTGCAGTTTAGGGCTGCTGGATTAGAGAAGGATAGTGTTAATTGCTGTGGGGAATGGGTCACAGCTAGGATTAAAGGGTCATAACATCGTAGCATCGTTATAGAAAATTATATAAACAATTCCATGGTAGTTGATTTATAAAAGCCAACTATAAGGTCCCTCTATTATTTAATGTCCAACATATATCTGTCAGTAAAAAATAGCAATGTAAGTTTGCCAAAAACATAAGCCACTATGAGAAATCTTGTGTCAATAGATTTTTTTTTTAATATCAAACTGCATAGGGCTAGATTACAAGTTGCGCTCTATTTAGTGCTTTTGCTCAAGCTATAAGACCACAAGAAGTAAAGATTTTTCACGTGCGGATTTGTGCACTTATTACAAGTTGAAAGTAAAACTTTTGCTTGGGAGCGAAACCCAGCCTTCGATTATTGTGACCACGCTTACTTCTCCCCACAAACTTCAATGGAGAGCGCAGAAGAAGAAAAAAAACGGACAATTATTACTAGCACACTTACGCGATAATAAGTTATTAATATTTCAAATTCATGTTCTTCACATACAGGAAAATTTTATTTTTATTTTAAATAGATATTTCTTTATGCAGTATATAGGTTTATTATAGTATTTGCAATGCTGGGTGGTAGTTTAGGGGTTAATAGGTAGTTTATGGGTGTTAGTATACTTTGTAACATTTTTGTTATGAGTTTTGTGAAACATTTTTGTTTTGTAAAATCCATAACTACTGTTTTTTTATAACGGAATGGATTGTTGGCGGTATAAGCTACAAGGCTAGCGGAATAGCCGGACCGCACAACCTGTAATACAGGTGACCTGAAAATTACACACTCAAAAAACATTATTTTAGTGCGGAACGGAGAGTTGCAGTATAGGCTAAAACACTAGCAGTATAGCCGTACCGCCGCGACTTGTAATACGGGTGAGATGAATATTCCGCTCTCAAAGGCCAATTTTTAAGCGGTATAGCCGTACCGCACAACTTGTTATCTAGGTGATTGTTTGCAAAAACAGTGTTTACAATAGGCAGTTTAAGTGTGAATAATATTGTGTACACATAAATATGTATTTATATTTAGTTATATGTAGATTAGAAATGAATATGTCTTATTAAATACCTGTTTAAAAAATTATTAATTTAGTAAGCTGAATCAGCGTTAAACTATGTTAAAGGGAGACTACTATAAAATGTATTCCCCTTAATGTGTTCCAAATAACTTCTTAAAACTACTTCAGAAGTTCAGAGTAAAAAAATATGTGAATTGTTCCTTTATTCTTACCTTTGTATTGAAAATAACTGGTTTTGCTCTGAACCTGTTGTTCTAAAGAACATGCCCATAACAATGCACAGAGCCTGCAAGTAAAGCATACCTGCTAATGTTATCTGTGCTAGGTATTGAAATTCTGGTTATTATGATTGGTGAGTTGAATGAGCAAAACCAGTTATTTTAGATACAAAATATCAATCCCTCCTACCATGGAGAATAATAAGTGATGTTGCATCCTGTTAACATAGCTTTTCCAAAAAAAAAAAGTTTTTTTACTCATATTTTTAGTATGGGTGAGGATACAACAGGCAAAACTATATATTTCAAATAACAAAATAAAGGTAAATGAGACGTTTGTTAACTATTAAATACACTCCAGCATTTAAAACTGACTATTGCAAATAAATTAAAGTGCAGACCATTTTGGAGCACAATGTCCCTTTAAAAAAGAGCCTAGGGAAGAGATACTACAATATCTTTGTGCAAAAAAAAAAAAAAAAACTGTTTATGCACAAATCCTATATGTGTTTCTGTTGTGAATGATTAGTAAGGGTGCTTTTGTTTCTGGTGAGCAGGAAAATCAGTGAAAAGAAAAAAATAATATCCTAATTTGAAAAAATAATTCTGCATTATTCATTGTAATATGCAGCTTACAACTAGAGTTTATTGACCCTTTAAGTGAGCCACTATTCATCAGCTTATTTTTCATATCCATAATGCAAATCCGGAGTAAAGATGAATGAAAAAAAAACACACACAGCCAATAAAAGCTCATGGCAAAACAAGCAAAGCAACAAAAAAACAAAAAACAAAAAAAAACAGAACAGTTAAATTTTTCCGTAAATTGTTTAAAACAGTGGTTTGGAACCTATTTTCTAATGACTGCAGAAGACACTTAGGAAGAAAAAGCAATTTGATTTGTAGAATGAGAGAAGGTTCTTCTTACATATTATAATTTGATGACTAAAATTGCTTCTCCTTGATGAGTCTGGAAGAGATTGCTGATTCACATCTCATTCCTAATTCTCTCAATTTTCACCCTTTTCCTCCCTCTTTACACACCAATCAACATCTGTTTTTCAATACAGTGTTACCTATGTTTGCGCTTTTCTCACTTATTATTCTCCTTCCCCACATTCCTTATATGCCTCATTAAAGGGATAGAAAGGTCAAAAATGAAACGTGCATAAGTGCATTTCAGTTTGAAATAGAATAATTTTTGTAATATACTTACTTTAGCAAAAATACTTTAAAGAAAAGTATATTACTGTTTTTTTCTGTGGCATACGCACATATCCTACGAGGGCCTGTGCACCAGTATTTAAACACCACACCTTCTCAGAGAGTCGGCAATAGCTTGTATGACACAAATTATATCTTCAAAAGCAATACACACAACAACCAGCTTTCTGAACAGGCATTGGGGTCAATGTATCAATGTGCGAGCGGACATGATACGATGTAGTGTATTATGTCCGCTGTACATCGATAAATGCATACGCTGTCGGCATTTATCATTGCACCAGCAGTTCTTTTGAACTGCTGGTGCAATGCTGCCCCCTGCAGATTCGCGGCCGTTAGCACGGGGTGTCAATCAATATGATCGGGTTGATTTCTGTCCGCCACCTCAGAGCAGGCGGATAGGTTATGAACCACTGCTTCATAACTTCTGTTTCCAGCGAGCCTGAAGGCTCGTCGGAAACACAGGGCATCAAGCTCCGTATGGATCTTGATACATTGACCCCATTGTGTTTGAATACTAGTGCACAGGCCCTCACAGGATATGTGCGTATACCACTGAGAAACAGTAATGAAATATACTAGAAGCAGTTTTGCTAATGGAGGTATATTACAAAAATGCTTATATTTCAAACTGAAATGCTCTTATTCACATCTCAATTCTGAGTCCTTTCTATTCCTTTAAAAATAGAGTTCTTATAACTAATATATATTGCAGCTCTGGTTTGGGTTAATGAGATTTTACTGGGCAAACTTTCCTAAAAGCTCTCTCCACTCCAGCCTTTTCAGCTTCACTAGTTCCTAAGTCATTTTATACAGCTGATTCACTCACCTCTCCGTTATTCCGTGACTCACCTGCTTAAAATAACAAGAGGCCGATTATTTAAAGGTCTCTGGGCTGGCAAGATTATTTAAGAATGCTCACTAGTCCTTCTTTTTCCCTAGTGGAAAAATATAAAACCACATTTTACCATGAAAACAGGGTGTCTCGTTAAGGGGTATATACTACATTTTCATATAGGAAGGAGATACATACATTACTAAACTAAACAATTAAAATTGTAACTTAAAAATTATACAAAACAAATAATTTGACCATTCATGCAAAAATACACAGGAAATAAATTGTATTGTTAAAGTGAAGGTAAACTTTGATGAATGAAAGCCTGTTTTTTAAAAATACTATTAAAAACAGGGGCACTTTCATTCATCAATGTTTACAAAGCAGCCGTTTGTTAAAAAAAATTACCTTTTTTTCTTTTCACAGCTAGAGCAGCTTCCCCCACCAAGAGATCCTCTATTCACACTTCAGCAATGACTAATCCTGCTTCCTCCAATCACAGCTTCCCCCCCAGGGTAGTTATTGCCTGAGGCCATGCTGTGATTGCACTTTAAGATGCATCTAAAATCTTGACAAAATTGTTCCCCAAAAATCATATTTTATAAAAAATGTATGTAAATTACACAGGAATTAATCGTATCAAATATGCACAGGGTAATTAGTAATTAAAGTACACTGGATGTGCAAAAAATACTTTGAAATTAATATTTATAAGTACAAAATACAAAGAGAAATTGTTGTTTCTTCGTAAAAAGGGCTGAACATGACCATGTAAGAAATCTTCTCTCAATTCCTAGCGAAATTCTCTAAACATTTCTGCCCTACAGTCTCGCTGTTTTTTTTCCCTTGCAAATAAAAAGGTGACGAGGTTATGAAAAAATACTTTAAAAATAAGTAACAGGTATTTTGCACTTTAATGTATATTATAAGAAACAATCCTATTGTGACACAATAATTTTAGAGGATTGTTTATTTAAGAGGTTTGCCAGCAAATATGTACAATGTTTGAACTGAAACGCACTTATTGATAAATGTGCCAATAAAGGTTGCTTTGCCTATTATTTTAATATCTATAAGTGCAATAGAGTGCTTTACTGAAGTTCACATATTTACTATACATTCATACTAAGTTTATTGGGTAAGTTCCAAACAAGCACAACACACACATTTGTTTTAGAATTACTTGTACTTCTGAGTTTGCCTTAATTTGGGGTACTGCCTTGACTGGAATGTGGAGTATAATTTATTGTCGCTTTCCACTATTTGTAGTCACTTATCCTAATATTGTAAATTTTAGGATACAAATGACTAAATATTTATGTTAGCTAGAGCTGCAGATATCGTTGCACAAATATGAGTGCTTCTGCTGTAGTTGATTGCTTTACGCTATTACCAATTACCTGTCCGTTTGAACAAGTATTTAAAGGGATCAGAAAATCAAAATTAAACTTGCATGATTTAGATAGAGCATGTAATTTTAAGACACTTCTAAATTAACTACAATTTTCAAATGTGCTTTGTTCTCTTGATATCTCTTGTTGAAATAGAATACACACATATCATACACTACTGAGAGCTAGTTGCTGATTGGTGCCGGCACACATTTGTTTATTGTGGTTGACTAACTATATGTGTTCAGCCATCTGCCAGTAATGCACTGCTGTTCCTTCAGCAAAGGATAACAAGAGAATGGAGCAAATTTGAAAATATAAGTCAATTGGAAAGTTGTTCAAAACTGTACGTTCTATCCAAATCATGAAATTAAATTTTGGTTTTTCCTATATCTTTAAATTGTCTTGTTGCTAGACCCTTGTTGCCGCTACAGCTGCAGTTATCATTTTAGATTGTTTGCAAGCTCTTGCTATAAAAATTCACTAGTGTTAATTACTAGGCCAAATGTGTCTATGACTTGCGTAATGTGATTTGTATTGGCTTCAGGATTTAATTTTTAAAGTGCACCCCCTTACTCACTTTTTACTTTGCTCTACACAACGCAGTTTCCCTTTCCAGCAAGCTCCATTCATTTCAAAAGGAGACATTGCGCCACTCGCAGGGACTGCCCCTTTTTTACGATAATTCTACCTAGACAGCCCCTGCGAGGGTCAGCGTGAAAACCATGTCTGATCTGGTGAAGTTTAGATAAGTTGCCACTTAGAGAACTTTTAGTGAATTATGATCAGTGTTACCTTATAGTTTATGGTAGTGAATTACAAACAGACTTAGCAGAGCAAAAAAGTGACCCTTAAATGAACATGAAAATAAAAATTAAACTTTACCAGTTTAGAAAGTGCTCATATTAAGATAACTTTCAATTTATTTCTATTATCTAGTTTGTTGTCTTGGCATCCTTTTTTGAAAGAAGCAGGCCTAGTTAGCCTCAGGAGATCCCCTGCACAGAATGTAGGGCCTCTTAGTCAGAGTAAGTACCTAAAGCAAATTATCACCATTGTAATACCAGTGTATGATAATATATATATATATATATATATATATATATACATATTAACACATAAATATATATGTATATAAGCATATCCTATAATATAAAAGGCCAAGTGTGTTTGTCCGAAGCTGTCATGCGCAGTAGAGACAGCACGAGGACAAACACACCTGGCCTTACCTTACATGCTGTTTGCGGCGAAAGTGAGCGTGGCCGGGTGGGAGCGTGGGTTTGGCCGGACTGGAGTGTGGGCGTGGTCAGGTGTGGCTGGGCATGGTTGGGATGTGGCATCGGGCGTGACTGGGCGGGAGCGTGGGCGTGGTCGGGCTCGGCCAGCGCAACAGAGAGGGGAGAGAAATAGAAAGAGAGGGGGAGAGACAAAAAGAGATAGGAAAGAGCTAAAGAGAGGGGGAAGAGCAGAAGAGAGGGACAGTGCAGAAGAGAGGGGGAGAGAGAGCAAAATAGAGGGGAAAGAGCAAAATAGAGGGAAAAGAGAGAAAAAGAGGGGGGAGAGAGAGCAATAGAGAGAGGGGGGAGAGAGAGCAATAGAGAGGGGAAGGGAGAGAAAAAGAGAGGGGAGAGAGAGAGCAAAAGAGAGGGGAGAGAGAGAGCAATAGAGAGGGATGGAGAGAGAGAGAACAAAATAGTGGGATGGAGAGAGAGAGCAAAAGAGAGGGATGGAGAGAGAGAGCAAAAAAAAGGAGAGAGAGACAGAGCAAAAGAGAGGGGAGAGAGTGAGTGCAAAAGAGAGGGGGGAGAGAGAGGGCGCAAAAAAGAGGGGAGAGAGGGCACAAAAGAGAGGGGGAGAGAGAGAGAGTGCAAAAGAGAGGGAGAGAGAGAGAGCGCAAAAGAGAGGGTGAGAGAGAGAGCACAAAGAGAGGGGGGAGAGCGCAAAAGAGAGGGGGAGAGAGAGAGCATAAAAGAGGGGGGGAGAGCGCAAAAGAAAGGGGGAGAGAGAGCAAAAGAGAAGGGGAGAGAAAGCAAAAGAGAGGGGGGAGAGAGAGAGCAAAAGAGAGGGGGCAGAGAGAGCACAAAAGAGAGGGGGGGAGAGAGCAAAAGAAAGGGGGGAAGACAGAGAACAAAAGAGAGAGGGGGAGAGAGAGAGCAAAAGAGAGGGGGGGAGAGAGAGAGCAAAAGAGAGGGGGGAGAGAGAGCAAAAGAGAGGTGGAGCGAGAGAGAGCGCAAAAGAGAGGCGGAGAGTGTGCAAAAGTGAGGGGGAGAGAGCACAGAAGAGAGGGGGAGAGTGTGCAAAAGAGAGGGGGAGAGAGCACAAAAGAGAGGAGGAGAGAGCACAAAAGAGAGGGGGAGAGAGAGAGCAAGGGGTGGGGACCGCTGTACTGCCAAAAAATGGCCTGTGTGAATGGATTTAGGACTAGTACTTATATATTTACATTACAGTCTTTTCACCAAGATTACAAGTTGTGCGCTAACCCAGTTGTGCGCAAATAATGGTAACATTTAGCGCTACCACACTTTCTATAGCGCTGGCCATTACAAGTTACACAAAAACCTTCTTTTGTTGTGCGGTAAGGTGCGTTAAGCTCCATACCACACAAAAGCCAAGGTCTGACTTTACATGCTCGTACACGTTTTCCCCATATGACATCAATGGGGAGAAAGTGTTAGAAAAAAAAAACCGAACACCTACGATTGTGGAATGACGATCGAGTATAACGCAATCCCCATTGATGTCTATGGGGACAAGAAGATTATGTAAAACCTAACACCCTAACGTAAACCCATAGTCTAAATACCCCTAATCCACAGCCCCCCGACATCGCCAACACTAAATAAAGTTATTAACCCCTAAACTGCTGCCCCCGACATTGCCGACACTAAATAAACATATTAACCCCTAAACCGCCAGCCCTATATCACAACTACTATAATAAAGCTATTAACCCCTAAACCACTGCCTCCCCATATCGCAACTACTATAATAAACTAATAACCCCTAAACCGCCGACCCCCATTTGCAACTACTATAATAAAGCTATTAAGTCCTAAACCGCCGCCCCCCACATCGTAACTACTTTAATAAAGCGTTTCAAATCAACCAAGGCAGCTCTCATCCTATTGGCTGATTTTAATTTTTTCAATCAATAGGAATTCAACGGTACCCCCAATATAAAAGGGGTGCCTTGCATTCAATCTTCAGTGTGCGGCAGACGATTGCATGAAGAGGATCCACGTCGCTGAAGACTGCCACCGCTAAAGAGGACCAGCACTCTGGATCAGGAGCAGCGCTCCATATCCGCGTATCGCCGAAGACGGCTCCACACCTCCAAGAAGAAGATAGATGATTGTTCTGCCCTGGAAGAAGATCTTCACCATCTGGATGAAAACTTTGCTACAACCTGTACTTCCGGACTACAGGAATGGTGAGTAGATTTTCTGGGGTTAGTGTTTCTGGGGGATTTTTTTCGGTTTTTTTTTAGATTAGGGATTTATTTTTATTTGTTAATGGGCAGTAAAGAGCTAATTACCTTTTACGGGCAAAGCCCATACAAATGCAATTGGTACCTTAGGTTATTTTAAGATTTAGGTTTTTTGGGGAGAGGTGGTTTGGGTGGGGGTTTTAACTGTTAGGGGGGAATTTGTAATTTTTTTAGGTGAAAAAGCTGCTTAACTTAGAGCAATTGCTCTACAAAAGTCAAGGGCTATTTTTAGTCTGTTGGGGTGTGTTTATTTTTGGGGTGGCTTTTTTGTTTTTATAGGGCTATTAGATTAGGTTTAATTTTTATTATTTTGGATAATTTAGTTTATTATTTTTTGTAATCTTAACGTTTTTTTATTTTTCGTAATTTAAGTGTTTTTAGTAATGTTATTTTTAAAAAAATGTTCTTAGTGTTAGGATTTTATAATTTTGTAATTTAGGTTTTTAATTTTTCGTTTATTTTAGTTTATAAAATAGTAATAGGTTTTTGTATAGTTTAAGCTTATTTTTTTATTCACAGGTGTAAGTTTTTATTTATTTTATGGTAGTTATATTGTAAGTTCAATTTAAAGCTAAGAGGTGTTAGGTTTAGGGGTTAATAGTTTAATTTAGTGTTTCGCGATGTCGGGGGCTTGCAGTTAGGGGTTAATAGGTTTAGTTTAGTAGTTGGCGATGTGGGGGGGGTCAGTGGTTTAGGGGATAATACTTTAATTTAGTGTTGGCTATGTGGGTGGGCAGTGGATTAGAGGTTAATAGCTTTATTATAGTATTTGTGATGCTGGGGGTGGTGGTTTAGGTGTTAATAGGTAGTTTATGGGTGTAGTGTACTTTGTAACATTTTTATTATGAGTTTTGTGAAACTTTTTGTTTTGCAAAATCCATAACTACTGGTCTTTGATCGCAGAATGGATCACGGTGGTATAAGCTATAATGCTAGCGTAATAGCCGGAAAGCAAAACCTGTAATACGGCACGATGAAAATTCCACACTCAAAAGCCATTTTTTGAGTGTGGAATGGAGAGTTGCGATACAGTCTAAAACGCTTACGTTATAGCCGTACCGCCATGACTTGTAATATGGGAGACCTGCTATTCCGTATGCAAAGGCCAATTTTTCAGAGGTATAGCCGTACCACACCACTTGTAATCTTGCCATATGAGAACACACAGTTCACATAGACTGCAATGTAAAGGCACAATTCAGTCACACACTTTAAAGCCCAAAACTGCCTAGTGTAGTTTTTTTTAAAATTTAAAAAAGGTAATTTTTTTTTAAATAAAAACTATAATGCCCCCTATTTTGATGACATTTGGGGCACTTTCACCTGCAGTAGCTATAACCAGCCACTTGTAATGGCTGGTTAATTATTGCGCTCCCCCAAATGGGCAATTTTTAATCTAGTTCCCTATGTGAGATGCTGTTCTACTCCAGATGTGGAATTAAAGATGCAATTTAATCTAAAGTGGCACATGTGTTTGCCCCATCCACATTATTATTGCCATCTGAAGTATCATGGGATGACATTTTGGGAAGATGACATTTCCAATTTCTATCATGTCTTGCTAGTTGTAAGTGGCTAATTAAGCTTGGTTCCACCTTCTAACTCTTCTTACTCTTTAGGTCACATTCAAGGGAAACTATTTTTTATATTTTCTTGGAGTAAAGTTTCCTGAACAGTTAAATCAGAAATAAAGGTTAAAATTATATGGCTAGTAGAGATTTTGTTGGTAAAGACCCGCCTAGCTAACGCTGCGTTAGGCTCAGAAAAGGGAGCGTTGAGCATAATTTAGCTCCACTCCAACCCCTCAATACCAGCGTTGCTTACGGTAGCGGTAAGCCTGGAAAAAACGTGCTTATGCACGATATCCCCATAGGATACAATGGGGTCTGAGCTGACTGGAAAAAAACCTAACACTGCAAAAAAGCAGCGTTCAGCTCCTAGCGCAGCCCCATTGTTTCCTATGGGGAAACACTCTCTAAGTCTGCACCTAACACCCTAACATGAACCCCGAGTCCTAAACACTCCTAACCTTACACTTATTGACACCTGCATTTTACTTATTAACCCCTAATCTGCCACTCCAGGACACCGCCGCACCTACATTATCCCCTTAGAACCCCTAATCTGCTGCCCCTTAACATCACTGACACCTATATTTATTTATTAACCCCTAATCTGCCGCCCCCAACATCGCCGCTACCTACTTACACTTATTAACCCCTAATCTGCCGACCGGACCTCGCCCGCCACGATAATTAATGTATTAACCCTAAACCGCTGCAATTCCCGCCTCGCAAACACTATAATAAATAGTATTAACCACTAATCTGCCACTCCCTAACATCGCCGCCAGCCTACCTACAAATATTAACCCTAATCCTCCCGCCTGTAACGTCGCCCGCTACTATAATAAATGTATTAACCCCTAAACCTAAGTCTAACCCTAACCCTAACACCCCCCTAACTTAAATATCATTTAAATTAATCTAAAATAAATTTACTATCATTAAATACATTTTTCCTATTTAAAACTAAATACTTACCTATAAAATAAACCCTAATATAGCTACAATATAACTAATAGTTACATTGTAGCTATTTTAGGATTTATATTTATTTTAAGGCAACTTTGTATTTATTTTAACTAGGTACAATAGCTATTAAATAGTTAATAACTATTTAATAGCTACCTAGTTAAAATAAGTACAAAATTACCTGTAAAAATAAATCCTAACCTAAGTTACAAATAGACCTAACACTACACTATCATTAATTAATTAAATAAATAACTACAATTAGCTAAACTAAAATACAATTAAATAAACTAATCTATAATACAAAAAAAACCAAACACTAAATTACAAAAAATAATAAAAAATTACAAGAAGTTTAAACTAATTACACCTAATCTAAGCCCCCTAATAAAATAAAAAATCCCCCCAAAATAAAAAAATGCCCTACCCTATTCTAAATTTACAAAAGTAATCAGCTCTTTTACCAACCCTTAAAAGGGCTTTTGCGGGCATTTCCACAAAAGTAATCAGCTATTTTACTAGAAAATAAAAATACAATACCCCCCAACAACATTACAACCCACCAACCCCACATACCCCTACTCTAACCCACCCAAACCCCCCTTAAAAACCTATTGCTAACCCCCTGAAGATCATTCTACCTTGAGTCGTCTTCACCCAGCTGAGCCAAATTCTTCATCCAAGGTGCGCAGAGGAGGTCCTTCATCTGGTAGAAGTCTCCATCCAGGCGACGTCAATCTTCAATCTTCATCCATCCGGAGCGGAGCGGAGCCATCTTCAAAGGAGCCATCACGGACCCATCCTCTTCAACAGACGACTTGCCGACGAATGAAGGTTCCTTTAAGAGATGTCATCCAAGATGGCGTCTCTTCAATTCCGATTGGCTGATAGGATTCTATCAGCCAATCAGAATTAAGGTAGGAAAAAATCTGATTGGCTGATGCAATCAGCCAATCAGATTGAAGTTCAATCCGATTGGCTGATCCAATCAGCCAATCGTATTGAGCTTGCATTCTATTGGCTGTTCCAATCAGGTGGAGAGTGTGATATCCTGCTCTACTGCTGTGTCTAGATAGCTGTCTCCATCCCTCATGTAGTAATGTTGGACATGATGCTGGACATCTTAAGAATTTCTACTATGAAGATGTTCCATGCTAGTTGAGGTCTGGGAAGCCAGGGAACCTGTTTGCCACTAACTATAACAACTTTATTTATTGATATTTTCATGCATATAAGTGGGGAAAAGGGTGTGTGAGGACCAATGTGTCTGAGATCTAACCTAGGTAATCTGCTGGCATGATGGGGCTGTATGGTTCTTGCTTCCTTTACTGTGGGCAATTAGGGACAGACATACAAATAAATAAAAAGAAAGGTGTTCAATGGAACAGTATGTTTGATCCAAGTTAAGATACCAATCACCCACACCCACAATGGGCAGATTAGGAGCCCTCCCAACTAGCTTACTCCAGGATCCACAGTTTTCAAGGACACTGCAAAGTGAAACACAAATACCCTCCAATAGCACAGTATGTCTGATCACACGTGGTGCACCACACTCTAACACTCACACTTTAGAAAGCACCAACTAGGTGCTGTATACACAGTCTGGGTACATTAGGACTCCCCAGCTAGCTCATTTAGGTTCCACAATAGTCAAATATGTGTTATGAAATGAACAAAATTTCCCCACAATAAAAATCCCAAAACCCTCAATGGGGTATTAATTTAGCTAGTGAAGTTTATAATAAAAACAAACAATTATTAAAACTCTGCAACATGTTTATATTACTACAAGTGGGAAAGCCTGCTCAGAGGGCAGTCTATTGTGGTGACAGAACCACTCTGCCATTTTTGGAATCCATCTGGATGCAGCTTATGCTGCATCCAGGTGTATTCCGAAAAAAGCAGGGTGGTGAAAGAATCCATCCAGGTGGATTCTTTCACCACCCCTTTTGCTCCTTTCTCCCCCTCTCTATTGCTCTCTCTCCCCCCTCTCTTTTGCTCTCTCTCCCCCTCTCTTTTGCTCTCTCTCTCCCTCCCTCTCTTTTGCTCTCTCTCCCCCTCTCTTTTGCTCTCTCTCTCCCCCTCTCTTTTGCTCTCTTTCTCTCTCTCCCTCTCTTTTACTCTCTCTTTCTCCCCTCTCTTATGCTCCTCTCCCTCCCTCCTCTCTTTAGCTCTCTCCTCCCTCTCTTTTTCTCTCTCCCCTCTATTTTGTTCTCACTCTCCCCTCTATTTTGCTCTCTCTCTCCCCTCTCTGTTGCTCTCTCCCCTCTCTTTTTGCTCTCTCTCCCTTTCTTTAGCTCTCTTCCTCCCCTCTTTTTAGCTCTCTCACTTCCCTCTCTTTTTCTCTCTCTCCCCCTCTCTTTTGCTCTCTCTCCTCCTCTCTTTTACTCTCTCTCCCCCTCTCTTTTGCTCTCTCTCCCCTTCTCTATTGATCTATCCCCTCTCTTTTGCTCTCTCCCCCCCTCTCTTTTGCTCTCTCTCCCCCCTCTCATTTGCTCTCTCTTTCAGTAGCTCTCATCCAATTGGCTGATTTGAATTTGAAGAATCAAATCAGTCAATAGGAATTCAAGGGACGCCATCTTTTATCACGTACCTTGAATTCACTATTCAGTGTATGGCGGCGATCCTATGAAGAGGATCCTCCATGCTACGCGGTCGCTGGTCTTCAGTTCCAGGGTTGCCGGTCTTCAGTTCCAGGATCGCTGGTCTTCAGCTCCGCAATCATCAGTCTTCAGCTCCGCCCTCCACTCTGTGCCAGATGTTCCTGGAAGAAGAAAGAAGAGGTCGCTGCTTGGAAGAAGACTCCACCACCTGGAGCAGGACCTTCTCCGCCGGACTTCAGGAACGGTGAGTATCACCTGGGGGTTAGACTTTTTACGTTTTTTTTTTGAGGGGTTGCTTTATTTAGATTAGGGATGGGGAGTAAAAGAGCTCAATGCCCAAATAAATGCCATTTTCAAGGCAATGGGTAGTTTAGGTTTTTTTAGTGTTAGGTTCTTTTATTTTGGGGGGTATGGTGGGTGGGGGGTTTACTGTTAGGGGGACTTAGACTTTTTTCTGTAAAAGAGCTGTTTATCTTGGGGATTAGGTTTAATTTTGTAAACTTTGGTCACTATGCACTATGGCTTTAAGACCCAGTGGAATCCAATAAAAGTTTGCACAACACTATTTAAAGGTGGATATTAAGCTCACACTTCATCTTGAAAAAGCCAGAACACCTGGCGAAACATGTCGATGGGAGTGTGACTTTTATACCAGAAGGAGACCGGAGAATAACCTGCGTACGTTCAGTACTAAAGTGCAGCAAAGACTTTAAGTAAGAAGCTTCTAAGGAATAACTTGCGCAAGTATTTAAAAAAGGACTACAGCTTGAGGTGTCTGCCCTTACGTTTACGGGCACAGAGGATCCAGACGGAGACTCAGGTCATAGGGCAATTGACCTCCCGGAACTCCCCCACCTGAGAGGCTAACGGAAATACAGAGTAAGTAGATGCGGCAAGCGCTGGGGAATAAGGCAGAACGCTGCAAATAAGGTTAGCTGTATTCATCTTCAAATAAGGGTAAGAACATTTACACTAATAACCCTTACTTAAATGGAACATTCAGTGAACTGACTTAAAATTACAAGCATTCCTGTTCATTTACAAACGTGAATACCGTTGTCATCTGATATTTGCCACTAATACTCCACTACACAGCTAGTAACTGCATGATATATATCCCTCATTGCAAGGATTGACTTTTATCTGATACATTGTATCACCGCTCATATAACTTCTGTAACAGTTTTTGTGGTTTAACCCTTGGTATACTTTATAAAAGTCCCCACTCAGAAAACCTACTGTTTTTTGTGCTAATCAAAATAACTTGAATCTATGAATCAGTGTTGCAACACTTAGGTATTTTATAATTTTTATTGTATATTTTACATGCCCATTTTATAGCACTAAGATTTGTGCTTCTCTATTAACAGGGTTACATTTGTAATAAATTGTTGTTTATTTATGTTTTACATCTTGTCACTAGTTCTTTAGTGATTTCAACATTTACAAGATCTGTATATGTTTTACACCTGTCGCTAATTATCTAATCTGATGTGATTTCAACATCTACAAACCTTTAACTCTCTAAATACACACTAATATAATAGTAAGACATCACTTTATCCATAGTACTTTTAACCCCTTGTGCTATCTCTAGCGCCTCATTTCCACCTCCCCATCTCCCTTTTTTTTTATTTTCTGTAATGTTAGCCTTTTTTATTTTATGCAGTCTTAGCTTCTTTTTTTTTGTAACTTTAGTATTTTTTAGTTTAGTTAATTTGTGTTAATTTAGGGGGTGTTAGGTTAGGGGGCTTAGTAATTTAATTAGTTATTTGCATTGTGGGTTTTGGCGGTTTAAGGGGTTAATACGTTAATTAAGTTTATGGTGATGTGGGGTTTTTGCGGTTAAGGGGTTAATAGGTTTATTGCGATGTTTGGGTTTTGGGGTTAATTATGTTTATTGCGATTTCGGGTTTTACAGTTTCGGGGTTAATAGGGTAATTAGGTTTATTGCGCTGTGTGGGTTTTGCGGTTTAGGGGTTAATAGGTTAATTATGTTTATTGCAATCTGGGGGCTTTGCGGTTTAGGGGATAATAGGCTAATTAGATTTATTGTGATGGGGTTTTGCGGTTTAGGGGTTAATAGGGCATTTAGGTTTATTGTAATGTGGGTGGTTGACGGTTAAGGGATTAAGGGGTTAATTACTTTCACCACCCTGCCTTTTTTTAAATTCACTTGGATGCAGCTTTGCTGCATCCAGGTGAATTATTTTGGCTGCGCGCTGCCAAAATTCAATTGAGGATGCGTGCGCAACTGCCGACGGCGATGGATATTACAAAATCAATTATAGTATAGATGATGCTATTTCAGCAGGCACCTGAAAACATGGAAACAATTATTTAATTGCAACATTTAAAAATGTGTTTTACTGTGTATATATTGTAAATATTTTGCATTCAAATGTTCTTCACATTGAGGAAAATGTTCTATGTATTTTAATAAATATATATACAGTATATATATATATAGGGCTCAAAATGTCCACTCTTTACTAGCCATTAGCAAGTGGAAATTTTATGGTGGCGAGTGAAAAAAATGTACACTCCTATTGCAGCACTGACAAACACACATTTTGTGCTTTGTGCTAAAACTAATATCTAAAGGGATATTATGTATCCTAGAAAGGGCAAAGAAATGTTAATCCTCTAGGGCTGAAGTGCTTAGACTGTTACTTTTGAGAGGGTAAATGGAGGGCAGAGAGAGAGAGAGAGATTGGAAACAAAAAGTTAAAAAGGAGAAGAAAATAGCTTTAAGAGAGAATGGAGAGAAAAAAATAAAGAGTAAAGGCATACGAGAGAGGGAAAAGAAATAGTGTAAAGAGAAGATATGGGGGCCGATTTATAAACCCTCTGTCCGACATGATCCGATCAGCAGATCATGTCCGACAGACATTGCTGAATGCGGAAAGCAATACGCTCTCCACATTCAGCATTGCACCAGCAGCTCTGCTGGTGTGCAACGTCGCCCCCTGCAGATTGACCGCTAGCAGGGGGTGTCAATCAACCCGATCATATTTGATTGGGTTGATTTCCCACGATGTCTGTCCGCCTCCTCAGAAAGCTCACCAGAAACACAAGCCTTCAAGCTCCATACGGAGCTTGATAAATAGGCCCCATGGCTTCAGGCTCGCATGAAATAGCAGTTATGAAGCAGCGGTCTAAAGACCGCTGCTCCATAACTTGTCCGCTGTCTCTGAGGCTGCGGTTTTCAATCCGCCGATCCTATACGATTGGGATGATTGACACCCCCTGCTAGCGCCGATTGGCAGCAAATCTGCAGGGGGGGGGGCATTGCATTGCACAAGCAGTTCACCAGAACTGCTTGTGCAATAATAAATACCGACGGCATATGCTGTCTGCATTTATCGATGTGCGGCAGACATGATACGCTACATCGTATCATGTTCATCCGCACTTTAATAAATGGGCCCCATGGTCTGAGAGAGAAGGGAGAGGGTAAAAAGGGAGATTGAAGAGAGGAGGGAGGGGAGAACGATAGTTAAGAGCGAGAAGGGAGAGATGATAATTATTAAAAGAAAATCTCCAAGTCTGCTATGACCTACCATGACTGTCAGCACTTTCTCCATTCTATGGGGCCTATCTTGGCTGCGAGTCTGCAGGGGGCAGCGTTGCACCAGCAGCTCTTGTGAGCTGCTGGTGCAATGCTGAATACGGCGAGCGTATTGCTCGCCGTATTCAGCAAGGTCTGGCGGACCTTATCCGCACTGTCGGATCAGGTCCGCCAGACTAGGTGATATTTTCTTGTCAGCTTTTTACAGCTATGCTACATCACTTGAAAGTGATGTAGCATAGCTGTAAAAAGCTGACAAGAACTGGCGGATCTAATCCGCACTGTCGGATCAGGTCCGCCAGACTTTGATAAATTGGGGCCTTTATGTTTAACAACTTCCTTTTTCTATCCAGCTGTTGGCTTACGCAGAACCACCAATTTGATGTTTCTACCTGCTATAACATATTTTTATTACTGTATGTAGCATTATTTTCTTTTGGTGAGGTGTAAAATAAAAAATATTAAAAAGGACTGCACAATAATGTGCTTCACAATGGCTAAACATATGCAAAAGAGGGGGGTGAAAAAGCGGGTATGGTGTGGGCATGTAGTGGGTAGGATCAGAAGTGGTGAGTAACATTTTGGCCTGGCTAGTAGCTTACAACCTGAAATTGTGAGCCCTGTATAAATAAATATATATATACTATATATATATATATATATATATATATATATATATATATATATAAATAGATGATCCCCAAGGAAGAGGACAAAGGAGGCTGAAAAATCATCCACGGCAGGTTCAACACAGGTTTATTTGAGCAAGGTGCAAGTACATAAGGTGAGAGCAAAGCCTTAACATCTGACGCGTTTCGCGCATGCGTATATGCGCTTCATCAGAGCGCATATACACTACAGCTTTTTCCCTATGGTTTGTTTTTGCCTACAAGGAACTTCAATTTAAGCGCTCTAAGCATATACAATTATAGCGCAATATAAGGAACTTTCCGAAATACACTACTTGATAATTGTGGACTGCATCATTACTTAATGTCTTATAATTTCCACAGCTTGGCAAGTACAGAAAACCGTTTTTTTTTTAAATTAATGGGAAATGCTTATTACTGAGTATTACAATATTGGTTAGATTTATACATAGTTTCTATACACACTAGTGTACAAGGTCCCCCATTATTTATTACTGCTAATAATGTACTTACTTTTAGAATTTTTGTGTTTATACATTATATATATATATATATATATATATATATATATATATATATATATATATATAAATATATATATGTATAGATATATATTCTACAAAAGTGATTTAGATATATAAAGAAATATCTCATTAAAAATAAATAGAACATTTTCTTCTATGTGAAGAACATTGGAATTTAAAATATTCATAACTACCTTTGGGTTAGCACTGTAGGTTGAACGAGGTGTCGAGTTAGTGGGCAAGCGATAAATGTTAGTTTTTTTTCCTTTTGGGCTCTCTTTTAAAGTCTATGGGGAAAAGAAGTTAGTGCAGTCAAACATTTTACTTGTAATACGTACGATAATCTGTGATAACCCACGCACCTTAAAAGTTTACTTCTGGTGGTGTTTGCACATGAGCAAAAGCACTAAAAAGTACACCACTTGTAATCTAGCCCTTTATGGAGTATTCAGTTTTAATTTAAACGTCCCTTTAAATTTGCGTTATCACTTCATATTTATTCAAACAAAACTATCAGCATATTTAAATGCTCTCATTACATATTGTTGAGAGAATATTATTGACTACAATGTGCCTTTAATTTGTACTGAGTGAATACAATTGAAGTTTCTGATACAGCCACTTTTAATAATGACCTTTTCACTAAAAAAAAAGCGACTTTAACCTGAAGTCTAATCATAATAAGTTGGGAAACGGTTTGTGATCTGTATCAGCTGCTGGTACATTGTCGTTAGCAGTTATCTTTACAGAAATCTGCCTGACATTTATCAGATGGCCGGATGCTGGAAGCTGTGATCCTATTTCAATAAACAGGGCAAGATGAGTATAACGACATTTCAGATTCATTATTAACCAATGCTTTATTTATTTAACATGTATTCCCTGGGTTTAGCTTGTTTTGTGAGCACTGAGACATCTTCCTGACACTATCAGATATATTGATATTCTCAGGCTAACATGACAGCTGAGTTAGATATTTCAACATTATTAGTTGGCCCTGAATGTATCTACACATTGGGTTTATAAAAGTTATATGCGTTGTTCTGTAAATACTTGCAGGGACAATCTTCAGTGCGAAGTGAATAACAACATAACAATGTAAAGGGTCAACACTGAGGTGCTTTATGGACCAGGGAAGCTTTTTTTTTTATTATTATTTTGCCATCTTAGCTATGTTTTTCTTACTACAACTCAAACTGTCAAATCTGCAGCTCAAAGTCATATATATATAAATTAGACATGTGCACAGAGAAAAAGAAATAGAAATAGTTTTGGATGATCATGTTTGTTATGGAGGTTGTTTGGAATTTGTATGTTAGCAAAAGTCTTTAGAGTAATAGAGGTGCAGTTGGGTAGCAGCTTCAACTAAAATAAAGTTAAAGTAGTAACTTGTGCTACTGCTATAAGCCAGAAGAAGCACAGCAATATATTTTCTATGTATTTATTTATTTTTAATGGGGCTAAGAATGTCATGAATAAAAGTGAAGATTTCATACTAATAGGATGACACAGGGGTTAAAGTGATACTGAACCCAAATGGTTTCTTTTGTGATTCAGATAGAGCATGCAATTTTAAGCAACTTTCTAATTTACTCCTATTATCAATTTTTCTTCACTCTCTTTCGTTCTCTTGCTATCTTTATTTGAAAAAGAAAGTCCAGAACCGCACTTGTTTATTGGTGGATGAATTTATCCACCAATCAGCAAGAACAACCCAGGTTGTTCATCAAAAATGGACCGACATCTAAACTTACATTCTTGCTTTTCAAATAAAAATACCAAGAGAATAAAGAACATTTGATAATAGGAGTAAATTAGAAAGTTGCTTAAAATTGCATGCTCTGTCTGAATTACAAAAGTAAAAATTTGGGTTCAATGTCCCTTTAAATAACAAACACATTGGGGCCTATTTATCAAGCTCCGTAAGTAGCTTGTGGGCCCATGTTTCTGGCGAGTCTTAAGACTCGCCAGAAACAGCAGTTATGAAGCAGCGGTCACAAAGACCGCTGCTTCATAACCCTGTCCGCCTGCTCTGAGCAGGCGGACAGGAATCACCGGAATTCAACCCAATAGAGTACGGTTGGGTTGATTGACACCCCCTGCTGGTGGCCGATTGGCCGCGTTTCTGCAGGGGGCGGCGTTGCACTAGCAGCTCTTGTGAGCTGCTGGTGCAATGCTGAATACAGAGAGCGTATTGTTCTCCGCATTTAGCGAGGTCTTGCGGACCTGATCCGCACTGTTGGATCAGGTCCGCAAGACCTTTGATAATTCAGCCTCATTGCCACTTTTTTGGGGGGAGTGAAAATTTTAACTTTTGAAGCCTTTGCTATCAGCATAAAATGCTTTCCCACCTTTAGAGTAATGTTTTATAACTATAAACAAATCAACTACATTTTTTTTCACATGCATTATTTTCTTTCTTCATTTTTTTATTAAAAAAAAAATATTTATATGGAAAATTCTTCTTTTTTTTTATAAATGCATGTCTAATATGTATATATTTTTTTTAAAATACCTATGATTATAAATAAGAAAATATTAAATAAAATAGATGAATTTTGTTTTAAATAAGCAATACATTTAAAACAATATATTATTTTAAATTACCTTATGAGCATTAGTTAATTTGTCATCTTTTTGTTTTTATTAGAGTGTTTTAAAAGTATTTGCTCTTCTTCTGCATATCTACATTACTTAAATTGCTTGAGTGATTAGAGCCTGATTAATATTCATAAGTTACCTTCATTTATCAATTTATTATGACAAATAAGGAAGCAAGCCAATAAAAACGATCTGACATTATTACTAATCCAAACTGGGTATCAAATATAACTGGCAATCAAGAGTTATTGCCAAATCCTTCTCTGAAGATACATTGAATCTTGATTTGCATAATGTTAACACAATATTAAAAATAAGTTAATTTTATCTTTGATGTTGTATCCAAACATTATCTATCTAACAAAAGTAGCAAATGAATAATTCAAATTAAATAAATAATATGCCATCATGTAATATTTTCCTAAATCAAAGACATTCTATAAAAGAATAAGATTATATTTTTTAAAGAAAATATAAAATATATATTTTTCATTGCCAATATTTTATAAATTTGAAAGGGAACCCCAAAGAAGATTACGTAAAGAAAGATAATTTGTTAGAACCAATAAAACTAATTGAAAAAATGTATTTTTCACTGAAAAAAATTACTGTAACCTGGAAATTGCAGATTTAAATAGTATTTATAATATCCCCCCCCCCCCCCCACCGCATAACAAAAAGCATTTAAAAATCTTACAGAAAAAGCAAATACAACAATATATCATCTATAAAACAATTTAATCTAACACATTAAAAAATAAAAGAAAAAATTAAAATAAAACAACAGCTTTCAGATAGTAAGACTTCACAAGGGCAATAAAATCTTTACTTAAAGAGATAGTCTAGTCAAAATTAAACATTTATGATTCAGATAGATAGAGTGTGCAATTTTAAAGGGGCACTGAACCCAATTTTTTTCTTTCATGATTTAGATAGTGTCAGGGTTTTCCCTGTTGTGTTTGACATGTGCTGCTGGCAGCCATTTTACTCACCTCTCTTCCTGACTTGGTGCATTGTGGGGGATGCTGCTCACTTCTTGCACTTCCTTTTATGGCCAGACTGGTGTGCATCATCTGTGTGAGACAGGATGCAGTCTCAGAATTGTGATGTCATCACTTATTTAAAGGGCTTCTGTTCAGTATGCTTTGCCTTTGCATTGTCTCACACCTGTTTGTGAGAGTTCCTGTGTATTACCTGGCTGCCTGACGTCCTTCCTGGTTCCTGATCCCTGGCTTGTTCCTGACTTTGCTGTTTTCCTTGTTCCTGATTCCGGCTCGTCTTACTATTTGCTTTGGCTCCTGACTCGGCTCGTCTGACTATCAGCTCTGGTTTTGACTCCTGACTTGTTATTTGACTTGTGGACTTTTTATTATTTTTTGCTATTAATAAAGGTGTGATTATTTTTGCACTTCTCGTCTCCGTCTGATTCCTGGCACCCTGAGATTACGCAAAGGCCATGAATCCTGATGGTGCTAATAATCCACCTTTACCTGCCATCATTTCCACAATGGATGTACAGGATCACCGCTTGGTTCAATTTGCACTAGCCCTGCAAACCCTGCTGACTCGCACTGCACATTTGGACCAAAGTGTCCCGCAAGTTATGGCTGCTCCTGTTTCCGCTGCTGCACCTATGCCTACCAGGAGCATGTCCAGTTCTGCACCTCTACTTCAGCGATTTGGAGGCGATCCTATTCAGTGCAGAGGGTTTTTTGAACCAGGTGGGCATTTACTTTGAGATGTTACCTCAGGCGTTTCCCTCTGACAGAGCTAAGGTGGGATTTCTCATCTCGTTACTCTCTGACACAGCTCTTGCCTGGGCTAATCCCCTGTGGGAGACTAATAAGCCTGGATTTTAAATTACCCTGAATTTGTGGCCTCCTTTCGAAGGGTATTTGAGGTTCCGGCTCGCTCTTCCTCTGCTGCTAAACGACTCATGTCCATTCAGCAAGGTACAATATCTGTTGCTCAGTATGCTAATGAGTTCCGTACGCTTGCCGCAGAGGTAGGTTGGAACAATGAAGCCCTTGTTGCCGCCTTCTTTCATGGGCTCTCTGATGCGATTAAAGACGAAGTTGCTGCCAGAGATTTACCAGAGGATCTCGAGGCATTGGTGTCTTTTTTGATCCTAATTGACATCAGACTCAGAAAGAGGCCCTCTTTCAAGGAGCGCTTGCGGAAGCCTCCTGTTCCGTTGTCTCCTACATGTTCGTTCCCACCCATGCCTCCCTCTCCTCCCATGCCTCCTGGTCCCGAGTTACCAGGTACTTCTGAGCCGATGCAGTTGGGATTCACGTGTCTCTCCACAGCGGAGAGGGCCTTTAGGAGGAGGGAGGGGCTCTGCCTCTATTGTGGGTTACAGGGCCACCTTTTGAAGTCTTGTCCTACACGGCCGGGAAACGCTCACACCTAAGGTCCTGTCAGGGGCAGACCTTGGGTGGTTTATCCTCGTCCCCGGAACTGCTTAAGGAGAAACCTTTGGTCATGGTTGTCCTTTCCTGGGTGGACTCCTCCATAGTCACTCAGGCTCTTGTTGACTCTGGTGCTGCGGGCTATTTCATTGACAGTGCTTTTGTATCAAACCACTCAATTCCTGTTTTGCCTCAGTCCATTCCACTTGTTATTGAGGCCATTGATGGCAGGCCCCTTCAGCCCGCACTCATTACTCACGAAACTGCTCCATTGTCCATGGCTGTTGGGGCTCTCCATTTTGAAACCCTCCAGTTCCAGGTGATAAACTCTCTGCATTTTCCGGTTGTTCTGGGTTATCCCTGGCTCCAAAAGTACAATCCCAGTTTCGACTGGCGCAGGTCTGAAATTTTGTTGTGGTCACCACAATGTATTTCCACTTGTCTTCGGAAACCAGTTAAAGTCTTGTGCACTTCTTCGGTATCTCAATTGCCAGAGGAGTACTGAGAGTTCCTAGACGTGTTTGACATGGTACGTGCCGGTACGTTGCCTCCTCACCGGTCTTACGATTGTGCCATAGACCTGCAACCCGTAGCCATTCCTCCTCGGGGCCGGGTGTACCCTCTGTCTGTTGCAGAGAATTGTGCTATGGAGGAGTATGTTCCCAATGCTCTGTCACAGGAAAATCATCCACAAATCCTGCTCTCCTGCAAGGGATGGCTTCTTCTTTGTGAAGAAAAAGTGTGGCGAGTTAAGACCATGTATGGATTATAGGGGTCTTAATCGTTTTACCATTAAAAAGGCTTACCCTATTCCACTCATTACGGAACTCTTTGACCGCCTCAAGGGAGCTACGGTCTTTACTAAACTTGATTTGAGAGGAGCGTACAATCTCGTTAGGATTAAGGAGGGACACGAATGGAAAACAGCATTTAACACCAGGACTGGGCATTATGAGTATCTTGTAATGCCCTTTGGCCTATGTAATGCTCCTGCTGTTTTTCAGGAATTTATTAATGATCTCCTTCGAAATATGTTGCAACAGTGTGTTGTGGTGTACTTAGACGACATCCTCATACACTCACCCACACTTGAGGCTCATCGTTCTGATGTTACACAGGTTCTTCAGAGACTACGTGAGAACGGCCTGTTTTGTAAAATTGAGAAATGTGAGTTCCATCAAGTAACCTTCCTAGGTTATGTTATCTCCATTGTAGGGTTCTCCATGGATCCTGACAAGTTATCTGAAGTTCTGCAGTGGCCTCGCCCAGTTGGTCTTCGGTCTATTCAATGTTTTTTGGGGTTCGCAAATTACTATAGAAAGTTTATTAAAAACTTTTCTTCCTTGGTCAAGCCTATCACAGACATGACCCGTAAAGAGAATGATCCACTCCATTGGTCACCTACTGCCATTAAGGCCTTTGATAGTCTTAAGACTGCCTTTGCTGCCGCTCCAGTTCTGGCTCATCCTAACCCTGTCCTGCCTTTCGTTCTTGAGGTCGATGCGTCTGAGACTGGAGTAGGTGCCCTCTTGTCTCAACGTCCTACACCTGACAGTTCCTTGCATCCGTGTGGTTTCTTCTCTAAGAAATTGTCTCCAGTGGAGTGCAATTATGAAATTGGCGACAGGGAATTACCGACCATAATTTTGGCACTCAATGAATGGAGGCATCTTCTCGAGGGTACTAGCGTGCCAGTGCTCATTCTTACTGACAACAAGAATTTAACGTATCCATCTGAAGCAAAACGTTTGTCGCCCCAACAGGCCAGATGGGCACTATTTTTGTCTTGGTTTAATTATGTGGTCTCCTACCTGCCTGGTAGTAAGAATGTTAGGACTGATGCCCTCTCTCGACAATTTTTGCCTCTGTCCAAGGAGGAGTCTGTACCTACTCCTGTTATACCTCCTGACCATATTTTGGCTACCATACATACTAATTTGACTTCTCCCTTGGGGGAGGAAATCCTGGCTGCACAAACCAATGCACCTCCTGAGAAACCTAGTGGTAAGTGTTTTGTTCCTGAGAATCTTCAAAACTAAACTTTTGCACACTTACCACTATCCTAAAGCCACAGGTCACCCAGGCAAGAACCAAATGATTTGGTCTGTCACTTGAAAATTCTGCTGGCCAGGTCTTCGTTCTGATGTTGCTGCGTATGTTGCCTCCTGCTCAGTTTGTGCACAGAATAAGACTCCTCAACGTCTTCCTGTGGGTCTTCTTCAACCTATTGCTAATGGTGAGCATCCTTGGACACATCTTTCCATGGACTTCATTGTCGAGCTTACTTTTTCCAATGGCAATACTGTTATCCTTATGGTGGTTGACCGTTTTTCTAAAATGTCACATTGCATTCTCTTGATGAAGCTGCCTACCGCTCAGGAGCTTGCTTCAATTTTTGCCCTGGGAGGTCTTCCGATCTAAAGATGTGTTACCCAAGGAGATAGTGTCGGACCAGGGTAGCCAGTTTGTCTCCAGATTTTGGCGTTCCTTTTGTGCTCAAATGGGTATCCAGCTTTCCTTCTCCTTGGCATATCACCCTCAATCCAATGGGGCTGCGGAACAATCTAATCAAGCTCTGGAACAGTTCCTCCGTTGCTATGTCTAAGATCACCGAAATAATTGGTCTGAACTGTTACCTTGGGCAGAGTTTGCTCGTAATAGTGCTATTAATGCTTCCTCCAAGTTATCCCCGTTCATGGCAAATTATGGGTTTCAACCATCCTTGTTGCCCGATTCATTCTTGTCTCAGGGTATTACAGCTTTGGAGGAGCATCTTTGGCAACTCTGTTTCACATGGGTGCAGATTCAGGATTGCCTTCATCATTCTATGCAGCCCCAAAAGTTCCAGGCTGATCGTAGGCATCTGCCCGCATCTTCCTACCAGGTTGGTGAGAGAGTTTGGCTGTCCTCCTGCAACTTGAACCTTTGTGTGCCTTCCAATAAATTGGCTCCCCAATATGTTGGTCCTTTTCGAATAGTCCGACGGGTTAATCCTGTGGCTTATGCTCTTGACCTTCCTCCTGCTATGCGCATCTCCAAGGTTTTTCATGTCTCCCTCTTGAAACCATTGGTTTGTAATCGGTTTACCACTGTGTTGCCTCGTCCCCATCCTATCTTTGTTGAAAACAATGAGGAGTATGAGGTCAGCAGCATTATTGACTCTCGTATGTCCAGGGGCCGTGTACAGTATTTGGTTCACTGGAGGGGCTACGGTCAGGATGAGCGTTCTTGGGTTCCCTCCTCTGATGTTCATGCTCCCGCCCTCCTCCGTGCCTTCCATGCCCATTTCCCCAATAAGCCTTTTGATCTCCCGCGGGGGAGGGGTCGTTGAGGGGAGAGTACTGTCAGGGTTTTCCCTGTTGTTTTTGCCATGTGCTGCTGGCAGCCATTTTACTCACCTCTCTTCCTGACTTGGTGCATTGTGGGGGATGCTGCTCACTTCTTGCACTTCCTTTTATGGCCAGACTGGTGTGCATCATCCATGTGAGACAGGATGCAGTCTCAGAATTGTGATGTCATCACTTATTATTTAAAGGGCCTCTGTTCAGTATGCTTTGCCTTTGCGTTGTCTCAGACCTGTTTGCGAGAGTTCCTGTGTATTACCTGGCTGCCTGACGTCCTTCCTGGTTCTTGATCCCTGGCTTGTTCCTGACTCTGCTGTTTTCCTTGTTCCTGATTCCGGCTCGTCTGACTATTCGCTTTGGCTCCTGACTCGGCTCGTCTGACTACCAGCTCTGGTTTTGACTCCTGGCTTGTTATTTGACTTGTGGACTTTTTATTATTTTTTGCTATTAATAAAGGTGTGATTTTTTTTGCACTTCTCGTCTCAGTCTAATTCTTGGCACCCTGACAGAGCATGACATTTTAATCAACTTTCTATTTTACTCCTATTATAATTTTTTCTTCATTCTCTTGCTAGCTTTATTTTAAAAGCAGGAATGTAAATCTTAGCAGCCTGCCCATTTTAGGTTCAGCACCATAGTGCTTGCTTATTGGAGGCTTACATTTAACCACCAATAAGCAAGTATAACCCAGGTTCTTAACCAAAAATGGGCAGGCTCCTATGCATCATATTCCTGCTTTTTAAATAAAGATAGCAAGAGAATGAAGAAAAAAATGATAATAGGAGTAAATTAGAAAATTGCTTAAAATTGCATGCTCTATCTGAATCATGAAAGAAAAATGTGGGCTTTAGTGTCCCTTTAAGCAACTTTCTAATTTACTCCTATTATCAATTTGTCTTCAATCTTTTAAATCTTTATTTTAAAAAGCTGGATTGTAAGCTTAGGAGCATGGCCCATTTTAGGTTCAGCACCCTGAGTAGTGCTTGCTGATTGGTGGCTACATTTAGATACCAATCAGCAAGTACTACCCAGGTGCTGAACCCAAAATGGGCCAGCTCCTTAGTTTACATTCCAGCTTTTTCAAATAAAGATACCAAAGGAACAAAGAAAAAATGATAATTGGAGTAAATTAGAAAGTTGCTTAAAATTGCCTGCTCTATCTGAATCATGAAAGTTTAAATTTAACTGGACTAACCCATTAATAGAGTCTACTTTATAATTTACAAGCTTGTTACTCTTATGAAAGACCAAAGGCACCACTTATTCATGAAATGGAGCTGTTCTTATGTATAAAATGATTTATTTCATTTCTGAAGCTATTGTAATGTCAGTGTCTTCTTATCCCGGCATCAAGTGGAAAGATAAAGAAAAATCCCAGGACTATAGTAAAACAGATCAAAGGAATGAGGTAGAACATGCACAGCAGCAAGCAGGTAGCCCAGTCTTTCAGGGTAACTAGGGGCAAGGCAAAAGAGTAGGCCACAGGGAAAAGCAGGACATAGCAACAGGCAGGCAGTCCAATCTCTCAGTATACCAAAGGGTTAAGCAAAAGAGTAGGTCACAGAGCTAAGCAAGGTTCGCAACAGAGTAAACAATAAATTAGAGCACCCAGGAAAACAGCAGGTTTACCTATACTTGGGCAAGTGGAAGAGAGTGAGGCTGCTTCAAATAGGCAGTTACACACCAGGAATGAAATAAAGGAACCACTAGAAGCAAGGATGTGCCGACATGCGTTGCAAAACAACCACAAGTGGCCATGGCAATGGTCAAAAGGAGTGGAGACAGTCAGCAAGCAAGGAGTGGGGGTGGCATATGTTAGCATAAAATCTTTTAATATAATAAATCCTACTGTGAATCAGAGGTGCGCTGTATTTTTAATGTTACAGAGTTTCTAAGTGAAGAGAGACAATGCTCTCTTTGTAATTGATAGCAGCACTGTTCCTACACAGTTTGGTGGATTAGCATTCTGGTGTGAAACGGCTGAGATACTTAGCAGAACATTGTCACTTAAGTACTGTAGTAATTTAACGAATAATAGATTTATAGCTTAACAATTTTTATTTTTTTTATTATCTTCTTTCATGAGCTTATTGTTTTAGAGCATTTTTTTTCATATCATTACTTGCACCTCTGTGGGGTCACCAATGCTTTGTGTATATTGGTGACACTAAAATCTGTGCAAATCTAGTGTGTTGCACCTTCACAAAAACAAATCTGGCTCCAAAAATAGCCAAATGCCCCTGGCTGCAGCCATATTAAACATTAATTTACAAACAAAAGAGATAAATGCACAGCCCTAGTATAAAGTCCATTGTTTTGCAGTTGTTATCTGCTAAAGGCAATTAGGTACAGATACACTCTATTGTTAAACATATGTGGACGCCTGACCACCACCCCTAAATGAGCGTGTTGGAAATCTCAATAAAAAAACTTGGGCGTTAAAGGGGCACAGTTTTTAAAGGGACATTAAACACTAAATACATGCTAGATAGAATGATGCATTCAAATAAAAGATTAGTCCATGACTAACATGTAGATGTATTTTTTAAAGTTTAGTTGTTTAAAAAGTGACAAAATAAGTGTAAAGTTTTAGTATCTATAAAACACTGGGAGCTGCCATGTTGTAACTTGTGTTACCTTCTCTGCTGTGGCCAATTAGGGACAGTTATAAATAGATCACTAGAATGTGCAGCCAATAGTTGTGCTGGATTTAACAGTGTCCTGCACTTCCATTTCTAACAGGAACTGAAAAGCTCACAATTTCAGAATGGAATTACAGGCAAAGAGGACAAAATAAATAATGAAAGTATATTGCAGAGTTGTTTTATATATACAATTTATCATTTTATATTACCATCTCAACGTGTTTAATGTCCCTTTAAGTCTTTTACACATTAATGGGACAGTAAAGGTAAAATTAAACTGTCATGATTCCGAAAGAGCATGCATTCAAAGCAACTTTCCAATGTACTTCTGTTGTCTAATATGCTTCGTTCTCTTGGTATCCTTTGTTAAAAACATATCTAAGTAAGCTCAAGAATAGCCACGCACTACTGGGAGTTTGCTGCTGATTGGTGATTCCACATGCTCTTGTCATTGCTCACCCAATGTATCCAGGTAACCACCAATAGTGACCATGGTTACTTTAAAAAGATATTAAACTGCAATATTTAACTTTCTGCCTGTGAAACAGAGAAAACTGTTAAAAAATATTGTTAATAAAATGGATTTTCCCCCAAGGTTTAGTTTAAATGATTTCAATACTGCAATAGTATTCTTCTTTCATGGCTTTTTTTTAGATATCATCACCATTCCAGATTCGTACACATTAGGAAATATTTTGACAGATCTGTACATACGTAAAGAAAATTGCTGAAGATTAGTCAAGAGAATTGTTCATATCACAGAAGTATTGCAGTTGTGCTATTATGCTTATCATACCTAGCATTTTTAGTGCTAATGGTGTGATTAAAGCTGACGCTTGAGAGGAAATGCGCTGCTGATTATCACTTAATGAAAAACAAAATTAAGAAGAAGGATTTTAGCTGAAGCAAGCATTGATGTATCTAGTAACTGAGGTATGAGTTAAGTGGATAGATGATAGATCAATGATAGATAGGTAGACAGACAGTAGATAGGTAGACAGACAGACAGATAGATAGACGCTGACGGCTGGCCTACTGCTTTTATTAATTTGCTTTTGTGTCTTACATTTTTGTCTTCATTATATGGATTTTATTTTGATCGAACAAATGGATGTTTTATTACAAGTCAACTCTTCCCTTTAGATGTTCATCCTCTGTTAACAGACCTTTGGCTTGGACTTGACACTGTTATTTGACTGCTTCTTTCTAATCCCCTATTAATAATCAGCAACACATTGGCCACAAATCAAGATTTCCCTGATGATGTCATCATTCTCACAGACAGCAGACACTGAGCTTGTTACAAAGGGCTCAATTTATCAATCAAGGGTGGACAGGGCCGGACATATTATCCTCAGTCCACCCAAGCTCTACTCTGATGGGCAGCAATCTGCTGCCCTATTTTAACATTGCACCCGAGTGCTATTTTGCCTCTGTTTACATGGAAAAGTAATACTCTCTCTCGGGTTCCCCTTTTTTCTTGGTTGTGATAGATAGATCGATAGATAGGGAGATGTTTTATAGCTGGATGCTGGACCCAATCCAAACACCATCAAGAAAACAGGATATAGATAGAATTAATATTATAATGGATTTTGTAGAAAATGATATCAGCCTTGAGACATAATGGAGAAAAGTTTGGCTTAATTTGCAAATCTGTTATATTATGCAAACAATAGAGTGTCATGTATATGTCAAACATTGTTATTTCTCAACAAATTAAAGGGACACTGAACCCAATTTTATTCTTTCATGATTCAGATAGAGCATGCAATTTTAAGCAACTTTCTAATTTACTTCTATTATCAAATTTTCTTCAGTCTCTTGGTATCTTTATTTGAAAAGCAAGCATGTAAGTTTAGAAGCCGGCCCATTTTTTATGAACAACCTGAGTTGTTCTTGCTGATTAGTGGATAAATTCACCCACCAATAAACAAGTGCTGTCCAGGGTTCTGAACCAAAATTTGGCTGGCTCCTTAGCTTAGATGCCTTCTATTTCAAATAAAGATAGCAAGAGAATGAAGAAAAATTGATAAGGAGTAAATTAGAAAGTTGCTTAAATTTGCCTGCTCTATCTGAATCACGAAATAAAAAATGTGGGTTCAGTGTCCCTTTAATGTTACATTTCTGGATATATTTAATTTATTATTTAATACTTGTGTTAAAGCCTGTGTATAAAGGCCATAATGTTTAAGGAAATAAATATACCTGTCCCTCTATTCATCTATTTATCTATCCATTTATCCCACTATCCATTTATCCCTATCCATCTATCCCTATCCATCTATCCCTCTATCCATCTATCCCTCTCCCTCTATCCATGTATCCCTCTCCCTCTATCCCTCTATCCCTATCCCTCTATCCCTCTATCCATCTATCCCTCTATCCCTCTATCCATCTATCCTTTTATCCATCTATCCCTCTATCCATCTATCCCTCTATCCATGTATCCCTATCCATCTATCTCTCTATCCATTTATCCCTTTCCCACTCTTCCTCTCCCTCTATCTCTAATCCCTTTCCCTCTATCCCTCTCCCACTGTCTCTAATCCCTATCCCTCTATCTTTATTTTTCTGTAGTGTAGGATCCCCCTAACCCTCTAACCTCCCTGACCCTCCCTCAAACAGCTCTCTATCCCTCCCCCTCTAACAATTGCTGCCACATTAGGTACTGTCAGCTGTCTGTCAGTACCTATAAACCCCTTTTTGTATTTTTTTCCCTGCAATCACTATTTAGTACCCACTCACACTCCAAACCCCTTTTCTGTAGTGTAGCTGACCCATCCCTCTCTGTCCCTTTTTTCTGTATCAACCCCTTTTCTGTAGTGTAGCTGCCCCATCCCTGCCTGTCCCTTTTTTTTTGTTCTTTAGCAACCATTTTCTGTAGTGTAGCTGTCCCATCCCTCCCTGTCCATTTTTTTCTGTATCAACCCCTTTTCTGTACTGTAGCTGCCCCATCCCTTTCTGTCCCTTTTTTTGTTCTGTAGAAACACCTTTTTTGTAATGTAGCTGCCCCATCCCTTCCTGTACCTTTTTGTCTTTTCTGTAGCAACCCCTTTTCTGTAGTGTAGCTGCCTCATCCCTCCCTGTCCCTTTTTTATTTCAGTAGCAACCCCTTTTCTGTAGTTTAGCTGCCCCATACCTCCCTGTCCCTTTTGTCTTCTGTAGCAAACCCTTTTCTGTAGTGTAGCTGCCCCATCCCTCCCTGTCCCTTTTGTCTTCTGTAGCAAACCCTTTTCAGTAGTGTAGCTGCCCCATCCCTCCCTATCCCTTTTTTTGTTCAGTAGCTACCCCTTTCTGTAGTGTAGCTGCCCCATCCCACCCTGTCCATTTTTTGTGTACCAACAACGTTTTTGGAGTGTAGCTGCCCCATCCCTTTCTGTCACTTTTTTCTGTAGCAACCCCTTTTTTGTAGTGTAGCTGCCCCATCCCTCCCTGTCCCTTTTTTATTCAGTAGCAACCCCTTTCTGTAGTGTAGCTGCCCCATCCCTCCTTGTCCATTTTTTGTGTAGCAACAACTTTTTTTGTAGTGTAGCTGCCCCATCCCTCCCTGTCCCTTTTTATCTCTAGCAACCCTTTTTCTTTAGTGTAGCTGCCCCATCCTTCCCTGTCCCTTTTTTTCTGTAGCAACCTTTTTGTAGTGAAGGTGCCTCATCCCTCTCTATCCCTTTTTTTCTGTAGCTACCCTTTTTCTGTAGTGTAGCCCCCAACCCTCCCTGTCTCTTTTTTTTGTGTAGCAACCACGTTTCTGTAGTGTAGCTGCCCCATCCCTCACTGTCCCTTTTTTTTCTGTAGCCTAGGACCCTCCCACTTCCTCCCCTTCCATCCCCCATCCGCTGCTGGGCCGCCCACCTGCCTCCCACGCACACCTCCCGCCAGCACCAGAAGAAGATCGTTACAGACGATGACACACACAGTGTCACCGTCTGTAACCATCAGACATCTGCCCTCATGTACTAAAGCTTCCTGAAGCTGTCTTGTGCTGCAGGTAAATGCCAGGTATGTTTGTCCATGCACAGTCTCTACTGCGCTTGACAGCTTCGGACAAACATACTTGGCCTTTTATTATAAAGGATTGCATGCAACACTCACTTAAAAAAATTAAACATGGTTTTAGACATAATTATGGAAATTAAGATTTTACAGAATATACAAAATGATTGAACCAATTGCTAATGTAGCAAAATAAAAATATTACCCTGCAAAATAATCCATGCTATATGACATTAAATAAGAAATACACTTATATTCTGAGTACATAGATATCACATATGTATAGGTCTGCAAATTTTTCTGCCAAAAGAAAGTTCTAATATAAAATGGGCATAGCCCAGCAATACTGTACTGAAGGGACAGTGCACAGTAATTATTTTTTTTTCACTTTAATGTGTTCCCAATATATGTAATATATTCAATTGAATTAATTTATTTTGTCATTTTTAATAGCTACTGTAAATTTCAGTACTTAGGTACTGGTTATAGAACTTTCAGAAGAAATCAAGCTCGGTGAAGGATAATAAAATGTAAATTTTTCTATTGTTTTATTATTTTTATTTTTTAAATGAACACATGTACCAGAACGGCTTCTCACAACTGAGCTGGCACTACAATGGAATACAATGGAAACAAGCTAGACATTAAAGTCTACAGCTGAGTAAACAAAGTTTGCAACACGTTTCATAGCCAACCTTAGCATGCCTGATGAAATAGCCGGTGTTGCACATGCCAGAGTATATCTAGGTATGCTGTTCAACATAGAAGTAAACAAAATAAATGATATAAGCAAAGTAAATTGCATGATCTATCTGAATCACAAAAGTTCATTTTATGTCTCTCTAATGAATGTAACCTAAGGTACAAAATGATCAGCTTAATAATGAGCATTTATTGACCAGCATTTTACTGTGAGTCTTTCCATTGGTCAGTTAAGATTTGAGAGCAATACATTATCCCAAAATAAAAAAATAATAATCATTTGTGATCCTAATTCTGTTAAATGTATTTTTTATTATTATTACTGCTGGTGCAATGATAAATTCCGGCAGCGTATGCTGTCGGCATTTATCGATGTGCAGCAGACATGATTTGCTATATTGCATCATGTCCGCTCGCACCATAATAAATAACCCCCCAATCCTTTCCGTGTAAGCATACTGAGGTAGACTAAGAGGCGAGCACGTGTTTTGAGCGCTATAAGGCAGCATTATTTGCAACAATATGATACATTTCAACAAGAGATACCAAGAGAAAAAAAATAGATTTAAATTGGAATAAATTTTTTTTAAAATAAAACAAAATTGTACATTATGGGTTCCATTTATGAAGCAGCAAATGCTAATTCGGAAGCCCATTGTTTCAGGCTCAGATAAAAATGGAAGTTAAGAAGCAGTGGTTGTAAGATCGCTCCTCCTTAACCTGTCGGCCACCTTTAGCTGGTGGAGTGAAATCATCCCGATCCAATTAGATCGGGATGATTGACAGCCCCTACTAGCGGCTAATTGGCCTCCAGTGAGCAGGGGGCGGCATTGCACAACCATTTCACTAGAAATGCTTGTGCAATGATAAATGCCGATAGCGCTTGCTGTGGGCCAATCATGTACGCTCGACATCTAGTAAATCTACCACTTTATCTCAAAATGAAAGTGTCATTTCAATTTCATGTTCCATTAATTAAAGGGTCAAGAAACCCAAAATGTTTCTTTCATGATTCAGATAGAGAATACAATTTAAAAAAATGTACTTCTATTATCTAATTTACTTCATGCTTTTGGTATCATTTGTTGAAGGAGAAGCAATACACTACTGGTTGCTGACTGAACACATGGGTAAGCCAATGACAATCCTTATATATTTGCAGCCACCAATCAGAAGTTAGAACTTAGGTTATTTGCTGCTGCTGAGTTTACATAGATAAACCTTTCAGCAAAGGAAAACAAGAGAAGGAAGCAAATTAAAAAATAGAAGTATATTGGAAAGTTGTTTAAAATTGTATTCTCTATTTGAATCATGAAAGAAAAATTTTGGGTTTCATTTCCCTTTAATCTCTTGGTTTTGTTAACATAGTCTATGTACATTGAATCTTGTATTTTATATCCATTCATGCTTTAGATAAACACCACTCTTGTTTGAGTTGTACTAAAATATACTTAAAGGGATACTGAAATCAAATTTTTTCTTTCATGATTCAGATAGAGCATGCAATTTTAAGAAACTTTCTAATTTACTTCTTTTATCAATTTTTCTTCATTCTCTTGATATCTTTATTTGAAAAAGAAGGCATCTAAGCTAAGGAGCCAGCAAATTTGTGGTTCAGAACCACAGACAGCTTTTGTTTATTGGTGCTGTCCAATCAGCAAGGACAACCCAGGTTGTTCACCAAAAATGGGCCGGCATCTAAACTTAAATTCTTGCTTTTCAAACAAACATACCAAGAGAATGAAGAAAATTTGATAATAGGAGTAAATTAGAAAGTTGCTTAAAATTGCATGCTCTCTCTGAATCACGAAAGAAAACATTTGGGTTCAGTGTCCCTTTAAATTCCAGATCTTGCAACAACAACAAAAAAAAGTAAGCTGAATTTGAAACTCATTAAAAAATGTTTTCAAACTTAACAGTGCTAAATAATTTAATTGAATATGCCCCATGAGTCACTATAAGCTACTTACTGAGTTTGACTCTATAGTTTGCAATCTTTTATACTCCAGGGCAGCAGATTTCAAAGCAATTCATTTTATTTCCCCAAATAGTCAACAATTTTGTGTACTTATATGGCATTCTACTAAACATGAGCAGTGTACAGGGCTGTAAGATACCTAGAGAATAAAGATAAATCATATAATTGTAAAGGAAAAGAGGTCCCATGAAAACAATAAAAAAGATGTTGACAAGAGATTAAATAATCATAGGAAACTTTCTAAATATCCAGCTTGTAAAAAATTCCAATTTCTTTAGAGCGCTGAGGGAATGACAGAGCACGGAGATGAAAACAAAAGACTGGAATCTGTATTTGTTGTGTCTGAGTCAGTTGGAAGACGGAGCTAAGCTCAAAGTATTAACTTTAAAAGTAAAATAAGGTGCAAAACAAGCAAAAATCTTCTAATCTCAGACAGTTTAACTTATTGTGAAGCAAGCAGTTATTTCATTTCAAATCATGAATTCCGCTAGGAGATGACAACACACAGCTATAAAGAATATGAAGCAACTGTTTAAGTATAGAAAGACCTCAGAGTCAGGTGGCTCAGGAAAAGATAAAATAACTAAAACATTGTAACGTAGGTAAAAACTATTTACTAACTCACTGCTGTGAGAAACAAACCTAGAGGAACTGAAAATGTCTTTATTTCTCACATTCTATCTTTCTTTATCTTTCTCTCTCTTTCTCCTTCTTTCTTTCTTCTTTCTTTCTGTCTTTTTTTCTCTCTCTCTTTCGCTCCCTCCTTTCTTTTTTCCTTTCTTTCTTTCTTTCTTTCTTTCTTTCTCGCTTTCTTTTTCTCTCTTTCTTTCTTTCTCTTTCTCTCTCTTTCGTTCTCTCTTTCTCTTTTTTCTTTTGCTCTCTTTCTTTCATCCTCTCTATCTTTCTTTCTCTCTTTCTTTCTGTCTTTCTGTCTTTCTCTCTCTCTCTCTTTCTTTCTCTCTTTCTTTCTCTCTTTCTGTCTTTCTCTCTCTCTCTCTCTTTCTCTCTCTCTCTCTTTCTTTCTCTCTCTCTTTCTTTCTCTCTTTCTTTCTCTCTTTCTGTCTTTCTCTCTCTCTCTCTTTCTTTCTCTCTTTCTTTCTTTCTTTCTTTCTCTCTTTCTCTTCCTTTTTTTTCTCTCTTTCTTTTTCTTTCTTTCTCTCTTTCGCTCTTTCTTTCTTTCTCTCTTTCTCTTCCTTTTTTTCTCTCTTTCTTTTTCTTTCTTTCTCTCTTTCTTTCTCTCTTTCTCTTTCTTTCTCCCTTTCTTTTTCTTTCGCTCTTTCTTTCTCTTCCTTTTTTCCCTCTTTCTCTTTCTTTCTCTCTTTCTTTCTCTCTTTCTCTTCCTTTTTTCACTCTCTCTCTTTCTCTCTCTTTCTTTCTTTCTTTCGCTCTTTTTCTCTCTCTCACTCTCTTTCTTTCTCTCTTTCTGTCTCTCTCTTTCTTTCTTTCTCTCTTTCTGACTCTCTCTTTTTTCTTTCTCTCTTTCTCTTTCTTTCTCTCTTTCTCTTCCTTTTTTCACTCTCTCTCTCTTTCTCTCTCTCTCTCTCTCTCTCTCTCTCACTCTTTCTCTCTCTCTCTCTCTCTCTCTCTTTCTTTCTCTCTTTCTTTCTTTCTTTCTTTCTTTCTTTCTTTCTTTCTCTATCTCTCTTTCTTTCTCTCTTTTTCTTTCGCTCTTTCTTTATCTTCCTTTTTTTCTTTCTCTTTCTTTCTCTCTTTCTCTTCCTTTTTTCGCTCTCTCTCTTTCTCTCTCTTTCTTTCGCTCTTTTTCTCTCTCTCGCTCTCTTTCTTTCTCTCTTTCTGTCTCGCTCTCTTTCTTTCTTTCTCTCTTTCTGACTCTCTCTCTCTCTTTTTTTCTTTCTCTCTTTCTCTTTCTTTCTCTCTTTCTCTTCCTTTTTCACTCTCTCTCTCTCTCTTTCTCTCTCTCTCTCTCTTTCTTTCTCTCTTTCACTTTCCTTCTTTCTTTCTTTCTTTCTTTCTTTCTCTTCCTTTTTTTTCTCTCTTTCTTTTTCTTTCTTTCTCTCTTTCGCTCTTTCTTTCTCTCTTTCTCTTCCTTTTTTTCTCTCTTTCTTTTAGTGTCATTGTGTACCATTACTCATGTACACAGGACTGCAGAATTTGGCAGTATTTTTACAAATTACTATTATTAATAATAATAATAATTATTATTATAATATTGTGTTTGTAATTTAGACGACTTACTAATTCACCTGTCCATGCTTCTAATAAATTGGAATCCAATAGAAAATAATACAAGAACTACCACAGTTGAATCTGATGTTTTTACACAGCACAATGTAATTGACTGAAATGGAGGTCAGTGCTGGATCTACTTTAGACTCTGCCTTCCTCATACAGATTCTTAAGCTCTTCCATGTATGCTTGTAATTAAAGGGTTATAATAATCAAATAATGACATGCTAGTTCTTTAGAGCATGTCATTTTAAGACTATCAACCCTGCACTACTGTATGTTTAGCCCACGCTGAAAGCAGAGCCCTGGTGGTCCTGAGCAAAGCCCACCTCTAGTCCAATCAGCAGCGGTAGTTACACATCTGACTCATATGACTAGCATTGCTGATTAGATCAGTGGTGGTTTCTACTCAGGACTGAGTGGTACTTCTACCTTTGCTGGGGTTAAAGGGATAGTAAACACCAAAAATGTTATTCTTTATAAAGATAGATAAGTCCTTTATTTATCATTCCACAGTTTTGCATAACCAACACTGTTATATTAATATAATTTTTACCTCTGCAATTACCTTATATCTAAGCTTCTGCAGACTGCCTCGTTATCTCAGATCTTTTAACAGACTTACATTTCAAGCAATTAGTGCTGACTCTTAAATAACTTCAGGTGCATGAGCACAATGTTATTTATATGAAACACATGAACATTCAGATAAGAGACTGCCTTCAAGGGCTAACAAATTAGCATATGAGCCTACCTAGGTTTAGCTTTCAACTAAGAATAACAACAGAACAAAGCAAATGTGATGATACAAGTAAATTAGAAAGCTGTTTAAAATTGCATGCCCTATCTGAATCATGAAAGTTTAATTTGGACTTTATTATCCCTTTAAACACACAGTAGTGCAGGGTCGATAGTCTTAAAATGGCATGCTCTAATGAATTATGGCCCTTTAAGTATATTCATATGAAACATTGATATTTTATTTGTCCAGAAGAAAAGTATTAGTATTAAAAAAACATGTATGAAATACTGAAATTATTTTCAAAGGTCTTCTACAGAGATTTTTAAATTCCAAAGATGTCTTATTGTAAGTACAATTTATAGATATTTTTAGCTAATTCACTAATAAATAACTAAACCCAACACAAGAATGGACTTTTCTCCCCAAGCAGAATCTTTCTATGAATGTGGTTCAGCATTTAATTACTTTGAAAGCTATAGTATTTGTCTGCTTTTGACATTGTTCCCTCCTTCTTGTCCCAGACGGGACTATAATAAACTTGATACTGATTAGTATAATCATGAGTTGGCATTCCTTCAGGTAAGTCTTAGCCAGCCAAGATAAGATACAGCTGTGCTGTCTCAATAATCATCATTACATTATGTGCATACTGAGATGTACTTGTCACCGGTTATGTCAAGTACTTAGAGGAAACTCAGCAGACCTGTTGAAAGTACTTAAGTATTACATGGTTGATTATTCTCTGTAAACACAATTATTTAAGTAAACTAATTCAAAACAAGTTCTATTGCCGCTCCCTATTTTCAAGATGTATATCGTTAATCTTTAACCGACTGTAAACGATATTTCTTTAGATGATGCCTTGGGGCCGATTTATCAACTTGCGGGCAGGCATGTTTTGCTGTAGCAAATCATGTCCGCCCAACATCGATAAATGCCGACAGCGTATGCTGTCGGCATTTATCATTGCACAAGCATTTCTTGTGAAATGCTTGTGCAATGCTGCTCCCTGCACATTCACAGCCAATTGTCCACTAGCAGAGGGTGTCAATCATCCCGATCATGGTGGCGGGTGAGTTAAGGAGCAGGGGTCTTATGACCGCTGTTTCTTTATACCTGATTTCGGCAACCCAGAAACATTGGGGGTAGATTCCAACATCCGTTGCTTTGTAAAATGACGCCCTTGTCTTTATATGCAGATATTCACATGGTTCATATTTGCAGTTTTAATCCATATATACATAATAGAATCTCACTAGTTTTTCCTACTGTTTTGCTGCATTTTTTTTCTACCTTTAGACATGAAGTTAAATCTTTTTCTTATTTTTCGTGATTCAAATAGATCATGTGATTTTAAACTACTTTCCAATTTACTTTTTTTCTTATCCAATTTGCTTTCTTCTCTTTGTATCCTTTTTTGAAGGAGCAGCTATGCACTAAAGGAAGCTATCTGAAGACATCTGGTGAACCAATGAAAAGAGGCATTTTTGTGCAGCCACCAATCAGCAGATATGGCTCAATAATTCATTGCTGCTCCTGAACCTACCTAGATATGCTTTTCAGCTAAGAATACCAAGAGAATAAAGCAATTTAAATAGTAGAAGCAAATTGGAAAGTTGTTTAAAATCACATGTTCTGTCTGAATCATGAAATAAATGTTTTGGGTTTCATGTCCCTTTACATATGATCACACAATAATAAAACAAAATGGTTACTAAGTGATGCTAAAAGTCAGTGAAATATATAGTAAAAGATAAATAAAAGAAGACAAACCATATATAGCAATATAATAACATAATTATTCTGCATAAGAGTAAAGCCTGTAAGATACATAGGGGCCGATTTATCATGGCCCGAATGGGGCCAAATACATTTGTTTCCGCTCGATTGGTTTGATTGACACCCCCTGCAAGCGGCCAATTGGCCGCGAATCTGCAGGGGGCGGCATTGCACAAGCAGTTTGCCAGAACTGCTTGTGCAATGATAAATGCCGACAGCGTATGCTGTCGGCATTTATCGATGTCTGGCGGACATGATCGCTACAGCGGATCATGTGTGCCAGACTCATGATAAATCGGCCCCGTAGTGTGCCTTAATATCAATATGGCCCAAAAATAAAATAAAATATATAAATATTAAATAACAAAAATGTTGATTTTTTTTTCATTGATCATTTTTTTTACAAACATTCTAGAAATATTGTTTTGGGGCTAGATCGCAATTGGAGTACAGGGTGATTATATTGCAATTGGCTTTGTACATAGAATAATGCACTATCCAGGATTACAAGGGGATGGTTAAAGGGACAGTCTAGTCAAAACTAAACTTTCTTGATTCAGATAGGGCATATGATCTTAACCCTTTGGCCTCTAGTTATCAAGCTGTCTACTTTCTAGTATTCGCCGGAATTAATACGCACGCCTAAGCTCGCCTAACATCGCCGCTGCGGACCTGAATACATTCACCAAATTTATCAAGAAAGCTGTCAAAAAGCCGCACACCAAGTACGGTGTGATGAGCAGCGGACTGTTGTTAACTAACAGTCATCGATCTCACTGCTCATCGGCTTATTCGCAGCTTTCTTGCTAGCCTGTCACTAAGCACCCACACTATACTATACTGTTTAACCCCCTAAACGGCCGCTCCCGGACCCCGCCGCCACCTACATTATACCTATTTACCCCTAATCTGCCGCCCCCTATACCGCCGCCACCTACATAAAGTTATTAACCCCTATACTGCCGATCACGGACCCGCTACAAATAAATAATTTGTTTAACCCCTAAACCGCCGCACCTGGAGCCAGCCGCCACCTACATTACATTTATTAACCCCTATCCTGCCCCCCCTACACAGCCGCCAACTACATTACATTTATTAACCACTAATCTGCCCCCCCTACACTGCCGCCACTATATTAAATGAATTAACCCGTAAACCTAAGTCTAACCCTAACACCCCCCTAACTTAAATATAATTTAAATACATCTAAATAAAATTAATATTATTAACTAAATTATTACTATTTAAAACTAAATACTAACCTATAAAATAAACCTTAAGATAGCTACAATATAACTAATAGTTACATTGTAGCTAGCTTAGGGTTTATTTTTATTTTACAGGCAACTTTGTATGTATTTTAGCTAGGTAGAATAGTTATTAAATAGTTATTAACTATTTAATATAAGAAAAAAAGAGTATCCAATGCTCGTCCAAGGTAAGGGATAAAGTCACTCGATATCCAAATGTAAAAAGATAAAAAGCAAGCTTTTATTATATATATTCCAAAGGATAAAACATGATCAAAGCAATCTCAGCAAAGAGAACAGTAAGAAAGGTCTGACCGGTTTCAGCACAGCGTGGCCGTAGTCATAGACAGTTACTGTTTTATCCTTTGGAATATATATAATAAAGGCTTGCTTTTTATCTTTTTACATTTGGATATCGAGTGACTTTATCCCTTACCTTGGACGAGCATTGGATACTCTTTTTTTCTTATATTTTTCTGTGGAGTACTGGGATTCCAGTTCTGCTAGCACGTCCTGGCCGACACGGGCTACAGCTGACCCTGATGATTTTGACAGACTTGAGAAGGCGTGTGCAGTTGTGAGAGGCTGAGCAGTGTTATTTGGTATTAAGCTGAAGGATTTGCGCCCGACACAGAGGAATACAAGTAACGGACGGCAACAGCGGATCCCCGGCGCTGTGAGTACACAAATACATGCTTGGCGATGTGATTTCTGAAATAGTTTGTTTGGCTCGGCTTTATATACTTTGTTCTGGAGACAAGGAACTTTGCTGGATCTGAGCCTGATTACCGCTGCTAATACATTAGCTGTCAGGTCGGAACGATATACCTCATTTTTTGCTGCTAATTCAGTAGCGGGCTGTTTGGGAGAATATCTTTAAACGTTGGGCCACTCTGAAGTGTTTGGGGCTTCCATTCTGGGGTATGAAGTAACCGCTTGGATTTATATTATTACCATTGCCCCAACAGCTTTTTAGATACGCTCCTTTGCCTGCATGATTTTGGACAGTGTTACAAGTCAGGAGGAATACGCTGTCTTGTTTCCTTGGGGACTGCTTTAATATTTATACATATATGTTTACCTTTTAACACTGCATGTCGTGAAGGTGACAGCCTCCCTCAGTACACAGCACAGTCCTGAACTTTGTTTTGCTGAGCAATGTTTGTTGCTCATTTTTTGATAACTATTTAATAGCTACCTAGCTAAAATAAATACAAAATTACCTGTAAAATAAATCCTAACCTAAGTTACAATTACACCTAACACTATACTATAATTAAATAAATTAAATTAATTAAATACAATTACCTACAATTAAATAAAATTAACTAAAATTAACTAAGTACAAAAAAACCCCACACTAAATTACAGAAAATAAAAAAAATTACAAGAATTTTAAACTAATCCAAGCCCCCTAATAAAATAAAAAAGACCCCCAAAATAATACAATTCCATACCCTGGAACAGCCAATAGAATGCGAGGTCAATCCTATTGGCTGATTGGATCAGCCATTCTGATTGAACTTCAATCCGATTGGCTGATTGCATCAGCCAATAGGATTTTTCCTACCTTAATTCCGATTGGCTGATAGAATCCTATCAGCCAATCGGAATTCAAGGGACGCCATCTTGGATGACATCATTTAAAGGAACCGTCATTCGTCGTTTAGTCGTCGGGATCGATGGATGCTCCACTTTGGATGTCTTCAAGATGTTGCCGTTCCTCGTCAGATGGAAGAAGATAGAAGATGCCACTTGGATGAAGACTTCTGTCGCTTGGAGGACCTCTTCTGCCTGGATTCGATGAAGACTTCTGGCCGGATCGGATGAAGACTTCTGCCCGGCTGGGTGAAGACGGCTCAAGGTAGGGTGATCTTCAAGGGGGTAGTGTTAGGTTTTTTTAAGGGGGGTTTGGGTGGGTTTTAGAGTAGGGTTGGGTGTGTGGGTGGTGGGTGTTAATGTTGGGGGGGTTGTATTTCTTTTTTTCAGGTAAAAGAGCTGATTACTTTGGGGTAATGCCCTGCAAAAGGCTTTTTTATTTTATTAGGGGGCTTAGATTACGTGTAATTAGTTTAAAATTCTTGTAATTTTTTTTTATTTTCTCTAATTTAGTGGGGGGGTGTACTTTCGTTAATTTTAGTTAATTTTATTTAATGTTAGGTAATTGTATTTAAATAATTTAATTAATTTTATTATAGTATAGTGTTAGGTGTAATTGTAACTTAGGTTAGGATTTATTTTACAGGTAATTTTGTATTTATTTTAGCTAGGGAGTTATTAAATAGTTAATAACTATTTAATAACTATTGTACCTAGTTAAAATAAATACAAAGTTGCCTGTACAATAAAAATACATCCTAAGCTAGCTACAATGTAACTATTAGTTATATTGTAGCTATCTTAGGGTTTATTTTATAGGTAAGTATTTAGTTTTAAATAGGAATAATTTAGTTAATGATAGTAATTTTATATAGATTTATTTAAATTATATTTAAGTTAGGGGGGGTTAGGGTTAGACTTAGGTTTAGGGTTTAATAACTTTAATATAGTGGCGGAGGTGTAGGGGGGCAGGATAGGGGTTAATAAGTTTAATGTAGGTGGCGACGGTGTAGGGGGGGCAGGATAGGGGTTAATATGTATAATGTAGGTGGCGGCGGGGTCCGTGAGCGGCGGTGTAGGGGTTAAACAATTTATTCAGTTGCGGCAGGGTCCGTGAGTGGCTGTTTAGGGGTTAAACAATTTATTTAGTTGTGGCGGGGTCCGGGAGCGGCGGTTTAGGGGTGAAACTATTTATTTAGTTGCGGCGGGGTCCGGGAGCGGCGGTTTAGGGGTTAAACAATTTATTTAGTTGCGGCGGGGTCCGGGAGCGGCGGTTTTGGGGTTAAACAATTAATTTAGTTGCGATGGGCTCCGGGAGAAGCGGTTTAGGGGTTAATAAGTATAATGTAGGTGGCAGCGGTGTAGGGGGGGTAGATTAGGGTTGTTTAGACTCGGGGTACATGTTAGGGTGTTAGGTGCAGACATTTCCCATAGGAATTAATGGGATATCGGGCAGCAGCGAACATGAGTTTTCGCTGCTGTCAGACTCCCATTGACTCCTATACGCTGGGCCGGAAAAGTGGCGAGCGTACCTGGTTGTTCTTTGATAACTTCCAAAAGTAGTCAGATTGTGCCAAACTTGCATTCGGAACATCTGGAGTGACGTAACCATCGATCTGTGTCAGACTAAGTCCGGCGGATCATATGTTACGTCACTAGATTCTACTTTTGCTGGTCTGTAGGGCTTGATAACTATGGCGAATCAGCCTCGCCACAAATACGCTGCGGAATTCCAGCGTATTTGCGGTTGACGGCTTGATAAATAGAGGCCTTTGGCTGCTAAGCCATTTTCCACCTGTGTGCTAAGTTGTTTTTGAGCTTTTTGTTGCAGTTCATGTTTAAACATATAAGTCAAGTTTGTGTGAATAAACTATATAAACTATATATTGGTTTTTTTTAAGCAGACCCAGCAGATTCAAAATATACCATTATTATTTGTGTATGTATTATCAGGTTTAAAATGTATTTTTTACTCCTGACTCAATAAATAATAGTATGTAGTTTTATTTTTCTAAGCTGTATCATCAAAACCTGTGTGGATAAATATTTGTAGTAGGTAACCTGTCTGAAATAAGCAGAAATTAAGGACATTTCATTGTTTTTTTCCCACTGTTTTATTCCAGGCATGTCAATTTGATAAATTATCAAAAACAGCATCTTAGAATTTACTGTACTGTTTTCAGCAATTAAACAGTTCTAGCTACCTGAGAAATTAAAATGGGGTACACAAAACACACATTTGCACAAAGTACACCCATTGGTGCATCAAATGAGGGGCTACAAGTATTTCTATCATGAATTTAGGGTGCGCAGCAATTAATGGAATAAGTTGCATTGCTTAAAAAAAATTCTAAGCAAAGAGCCATCTTCCTCTTAATATTACATTGTCTATTTTTGTGCTAGCAATACTTGTAGCCCCTCGTTTGATGTGCCAAGGGGTGTACTTTCCAAAAATGTGTACTTTATTTAATGTATCTTAGTTTCCCAGGTGTCTACAGCTGTCTGATTGCAGACATAACCCATAAAAATTGAAAGGCTATTTTTATTAAACAATTTCAAGATTGCCATGTCTCTAATTAAACAGTTCTAGCCATTTGGAAAATTAAAATATGGTACACAAAGCATACATTTGTAGAAAGTACACCCTTTGGCGCATCAAATGAGGGGCTACATGTATCTCTAGCATATAATTGAGGTACGCAACAATTAATGTAATATATATATTTTATTTTTAGCAAAGAGCCATATTCCACTTATTATTACATTATCTATTTTTGTGCTAGCAATACACGTGGCCCCTCATTTGATGTGGCTTGGTGTGTACTTTCTAGAAATATTTAGTTTATATACGATATGCATCATCAGTGAAGGAATCAGAGTCTGAGTTCATAGAGAACTCCGCTGCTTCCTCAGAACTTAGATGCTAGCCATAATTCTCTTTACAAAATAAAAATATATTTTTAAAGGAATTATGTCGCTAGAAAATAAATATTTTTATTGCAAAAAATAAGCTTTTTTGCAGTAAAAATACAGAAGTTTTGAAAGTTTTACTCATCTTCCACGCACGCTAAGACTGATTATAAAAATCTTATTTGGTGTTTTTTTTTAAATAGCATTCCTCTATCATTTATTGATTTGTAACCACATTATCTAGGTGATCAAGGGATTTCAAATACAATATCGGTCTGTATTGTAAAAGGGAATGTGACATTTTGCCGATTGGTGATCACTACGGTAACGCTGGTTAGCATGGTGATTATTTAGTTATAATACTTAAAGTTAAGGTAAATTTTCAACAATGAGTGCCCGTTTTTTAAAAATTCTTTTAAAAACAGGGGCACTTTCATTGATGAAAGTATACATTGCACCAAATTTGTAGAAATACTTACCTTTTACTTCTCCAAAACCGGATCGCCGATCCCAGCCTCAGTTCCTCTGTACTGACATCAGAAATGACAAAACCGGCTTTCTCCAATCATGGCTTTACCCCCAGAGCGTCCATCTCGTGATGCCCGGCTGTGATTGGAGGAAGCCGGTTTCATCATTGCTGTGTTTGTACAGACGGAAGAAGAAGGCGGGGGATCGGCGATCCGGTTTTGGAGAAGTAAAAGGTAAGTAAGTATTTCTACAAATCCGGTGCTATGTAAATTTTCATCAATGAAAGTGCCACTGTTTTTAAAAGTATTTTTAAAAACTGGGCACTCATTGCTGAAAATTGACATTCACTCTAAACCAATATTTATTTTTCAAAAATAAACAAGTTTATATTTATAAAATGTATTTTGGGGATCTCTAGACAATTTTGATCTTTATTTATATGCCTTTAGAGACCCCCAAATCCTTTTTTTTTTTTTACTTTTTTTTTTAACTATTTTTTTTTTACTTTTTGTTATTATAGACCCCAAAGACTTATACTATTGGAACGGGTAGACTATTACCTTTTGAATGGTGGGTCTTGGGGTCTGTAGCTGCTTAGATGCCTGAAATATAGACATCTAAGCACCATGCCCCCATCTCCCTATAACTGACAATTGTCAGTTTTAAATAAAGTTGCACGATGATGTTATCACGTCATTGCGCTTTATGTCACCGCGAAGGGAGGGAAGCCCCGGCGATGCCTGTGAGTATCCAAGCCAGATCGCCAGGGTAGGAGTGGATGGAGGTCCTCAGATCTCCATCAAGGTGGGGGAGTGCTAGCGATGGCTCAAAACCGTCATTAGCTCCTGAATGTGAAAATTTGCAACAGCTCAGCCGTCGTTAGCACTCAAAGAGTTAAACAACTTTCCAGTTTACTTTTATCATCAAATTTGCTTTGTTCTCTTGGTATTCGTTGTTTAAAGCTAAACCTAGCAAGGCTTAAAGGATGCCTTTTAAACTGCATTTTGACAGTTTTTCACAGCTAGACAGCGCTAGTTCATGTGTGCTATAGAGATAACATTGATTGACTGATTGGCTAAAATGCAAGTCTGTCAAAAGAACTGAAATAAGGGGGCAGTCTGTAGAGTCCTAGATACAAGGTAATCACAGAGGTAAAAATTATATTAATATACAGTAACCATGTTGGCTATGCAAAACTGGTGAATGGGTAATACAAGGATTAAGTATCTTTTTAAACAATGTAAATTCTGGAGTAGAATGTCCCTTTAAAAGTAGAATTGAATCACAATAAAAATTCAATGCAATAGCTAGAAATTAATTTGAAATGAGCAGTAGAATATTTTCTGTCAAATTTCAAAGTTAATTAAATTTTCAATTTCCCTATATCATGTGACAGCCATCAGCCAATCACAAAATACATGTATATATATATATATATATATATATATATATATATATATATATATATATATATATATATATATATATATATATTTATAGCATGCTTTACCTAAATCTTAAAACTTTAATTTTGATTTTAGTGAGCTTTAGAATTTTTAATCAAATAATTTTAAAATGATAGAAATCATCAAGCAGCAAGTTAAGTTTTGCATTAAAAAAACAACATATAGTGCAAGAATACAAGTAGCGCGTTATGAGTTTTCCGCACACCTGTTAAGCAACATTACTTTCCGCACTCGAAGAGCTGTAGTTAACAGTTTCGCGTAACATAAAAGTTTCACAAAACACTTCAAAAATACATTACAAAGTACAGTTATACTCATATTTAGTGATGTCGCGAATAGTTCGCCGGCGAATAGTTCCCGGCAAACATAGCATGTTCGCGTTCGCCACGGACGGCGAACATATACGATGTTCAGTCCACATCCTATTCCTCATCATTGAGTAAACATTGACCCGGTACCTCACAGTCAGAAGACACATTCCAGCCAATCAGCAGCAGACACTCCCTCCCAGACCCTCCCACCTCCTGGAAAGCATCTATTTTAGATTCATTCGGAAGCTGCATTCTTAGTGAGAGGAGGGACAGTGTAGCTGCTGCTGATTTAATAGGGAAATCGATAGCTAGGCTAGTGTATTCAGTGTCCACTACAGTCCTGAAGGACTCATCTGATCTCTGCTGTAAGGACAGCACCCCAAAAAGCCCTTTTTAGGGCTAGAACATCAGTCTGCTTTTTTTTTTTTTTCCTGTGTAATCTAATTGCAGTTGCCTGCCTGCCAGCGTGTGTGTCAGGCTCACAGCGTATACTGTAACAGTAGAGTACATTTAAAAAAAAACAACACTTTTTTGACTGTGAAATAATAGCAGACAACTGCCAGTACCCAAGATGGCCGCCAATAAGGCAGATGGGGAGGGTTAGAGAGCTGTTTTGGGGGGATCAGGGAAGTTGGAGGCTAAGGGGGGATGCTACACCACAGCATATGTAAATTTTTTAAAAACATTTTATTTTAGTACTGACAGACTTTCTTCCAGTACTTAAGATGGCGGGGACAAATGTGGGGTGGGGGAGGGAAGGGAGCTGTTTGGGAGGGATCAGGGGGTCTGATGTGTCAGGTGGGAGGCTGATCTCTACACTAAAGCTAAAATTAACCCTGCAAGCTCCCTACAAACTACCTAATTACCCTTCACTGCTAGCCCTAATACACGTGTGATGCGCAGCAGCATTTAGCGGCCTTCTAATTACCAGAAAGCAATGCCAAAATCATATATATCTGCTATTTCTGAATAAAGGGGATCCCAGAGAAGCATTTACAACCATTTGTGCCATAATTGCACAAGCTGTTTGTAAATAATTTCAGTGAGAAACCTAAAATTGCAAAAAAATTTTAGTTTTTTTTTTTATTTGATCGCATTTGGCGGTGAAATGGTGGCATGAAATATACCAAAATGGGCCTAGATCAATACTTTGGGTTGTCTACTACACGACTACACTTAAGCTAAAATTAACTCTACAAGCTCCCTACATGGACCCTAATTAACCCCTTCACTGCTGGGCATAAAACACGTGTGGTGCGCAGTGGCATTTAGCAGCCTTCTAATTAGCAAAAAGCAACGCCAAAGCCATATAAGTCTGCTATTTCTGAACAAAGGGGATCCCAGAGAAGCATTTACAACCATTTATGCCATAATTGCATAAGTTGTTTGTAAATAATTTCTGTGAGAAACCTAAAGTTTGTGAAAAAGTGAACAATTTTTTTTTATTTGATCGCATTTGGCGGTGAAATGGTGGCATTAAATATACCAAAATGGGCCTAGATCAGTACTTTGGGTTGTCTACTACACTACACTTAAGCTAAAATTAACTCTACAAGCTGCCTACATGCTCCCTAATTAACCCCTTCACTGCTGGGCATAAAACACGTGTGGTGCGCAGTGGCATTTAGCAGCCTTCTAATTACCAAAAAGCAACGCCAAAGCCATATAAGTCTACTATTTCTGAGCAAAGGGGATCCCAGAGAAGCATTTACAACCATTTATGCCATAATTGCATAAGTTGTTTGTAAATAATTTCTGTGAGAAACCTAAAGTTTGTGAAAAAGTGAACAATTTTTTTTATTTGATCGCATTTGGCGGTGAAATGGTGGCATTAAATATACCAAAATGGGCCTAGGTCAATACTTTGGGTTGTCTACTACACTACACTTAAGCTAAAATTAACTACATGCTCCCTAATTAACCCCTTCACTGATGGGCATAAAACATGTGTGGTGCGCAGTGGCATTTAGCAGCCTTCTAATTACCAAAAAGCAATGCCAAAGCCATATAAGTCTGCTATTTCTGAACAAAGGGGATCCTAGAGAAGCATTTACAACCATTTATGCCATAATTGCATAAGTTGTTTGTAAATAATTTCTGTGAGAAACCTAAAGTTTGTGAAAAAGTGAACATTTGTTTTTTATTTGATCGCATTTGGTGGTGAAATGGTGGCATTATATATACCAAAATGGGCCTAGATCAATACTTTGGGTTGTCTACTACACTACACTTAAGCTAAAATGAACTCTACAATCTGCCTACATGCTCCCTAATTAAGCCCTTCACTGCTGGGCATAAAACACGTGTGGTGCGCAGTGGCATTTGGCAGCCTTCTAATTACCAAAAAGCAACGCCAAAGCCATATAAGTCTGCTATTTCTGAACAAAGGGGATCCTAGAGAAGCATTTACAACCATTTATGCCATAATTGCATAAGTTGTTTGTAAATAATTTCTGTGAGAAACCTAAAGTTTGTGAAAAAGTGAACAATTTTTTTTTATTTGATCGCATTTGGTGGTGAAATGGTGGCATTAAATATACCAAAATGGGCCTAGATCAATACTTTGGGTTGTCTACTACACTACACTTAAGCTAAAATGAACTCTACAATCTGCCTACATGCTCCCTAATTAACCCCTTCACTGCTGGGCATAAAACACGTGTGGTGCGCAGTGACATTTAGCAGCCTTCTAATTACCAAAAAGCAACGCCAAAGCCATATAAGTCTGCTATTTCTGAACAAAGGGGATCCCAGAGAAGCATTTACAACCATTTATGCCATAATTGCATAAGTTGTTTGTAAATAATTTCTGTGAGAAACCTAAAGTTTGTGAAAAAGTGAACAATTTTTTTTTATTTGATCGCATTTGGCGGTGAAATGGTGGCATTAAATATACCAAAATGGGCCTAGATCAATACTTTGGGTTGTCTACTAAACTACACTTAAGCTAAAATTAACTCTACAAGCTGCCTACATGCTCCCTAATTAACCCCTTCACTGCTGGGCATAAAACACGTGTGGTGCGCAGTGCCATTTAGCAGCCTTCTAATTACCAAAAAGCAACGCCAAAGCCATATAAGTCTGCTATAATGGCATGTCTGGCACACAGTGTTGGGGCAAGGGTCCATCTGACCACTGATACCTGGTCTGCAAAGCATGGTCAGGGCAGGTATATCACCTACACTGCGCACTGTGAAGCGGGCGTAACCCTTACTCTACCTGATCGATACAACATCATACCTGATGTTTTAAAGCAAGTTATTCCAAACAATTTAGGAATGTTAGGTGATTTATGCCCTTTATGGATTAAAACCAGACTCTGCATCAACTATGTAATTTTCCATGGGAGTTTTGCCATGGATCCCCCTCCGGCATGCCACAGTCCAGGTGTTAGTCCCCTTGAAACAACTTTTCCATCACTATTGTGGCCAGAAAGAGTCCCTGTGGGTTTTAAAATTCACCTGCCTACTGAAGTCTATGGTGGTTCGCCCGGTTCGCCGGTTCGCGAACATTTGTGGAAGTTCGCGAAATTTTTATGTTTGCGACATCACTACTCATATTAACATGATATATATATATATATATATATATACAAATACATATATCGCTATAAATAGATATATCAGTATGAAAATCATCACATATATTGAGAAATATTTATTTAGAAATAAATATTTTCACAATATGAAATATTCGCATTTTCACGTACACTTTTCATGGAGACTAGGTCATGGGCTTTGCGCAACATATTACGTTTTTTGTGTGTTTTTGTTCTATTTGTCTTCTATGGGGAATACATGAATGTGCATGTGATTTAGCTGTTTCGATTAAGCGGCTTAATGTGCGTAATAGCTGCGCAACCCCAAATTTGAAAAAGCCACTGATTTGCTGCGCAACTTGTAAACTTGCCCATAGAAATGCAATGGAGATAAAGACATCTACTTATCAAGCCGTCAACTTACTTGCATTCGACGGCACCAATACGCTCAATCTCGCTGCTCTTTGGCTTTTTCCCAGCTTTATTGGTACCCTGTCACTAAACCCCCACACTATACTATACTGTTTACCCCCTATACCGCCGCTCCCGGAGCCCACCGCAACTCTAATAAATGTATTAACCCCTATACCGCCGCTCCCGGACCCCGCCGCAACTAAATAAAGTTATTAACCCCTATACTGCCACTCCCGGAGCCCACCGCAACTCTAATAAAAGTATTAACCCCTAAACAGCCGCTCCTGGACCCCGCCGCAACTAAATAAAGTGTTTAACCCCTAAACCACCGCTCGAGGAGCCCACCGCCACCTACATTATACTTATTAACCCCTAATCTGCCGACCCCTACACTGCCGCCACCTACATTATACTTATTAACCCCTAATCTGAAACCACCTACACCGCCGCCACCTACATTATACTTATTAACCCCTAATCTGCCCCCCTACACCGCCGCCACCTACCTACATTTATTAACCCCTAATCTGCCGCCCCCGTCGCCGCCACTATATTAAATTTATTAACCCCTAAACCTAAGTCTAACCCTAACACCCCCTAACTTAAATATAATTTAAATAAATCTAAATAAATATTCCTATCATTAAATAAATTATTCCTATTTAAAACTAAGTACTTACCTATAAAATAAACCCTAAGCTAGCTACAATATAACTAATAGTTATATTGTAGCTATCTTAGGGTTTATTTTTATTTTACAGGCAAGTTTGTATTTATTTTAACTAGGTACAATAGTTATTAAATAGTTATTAACTATTTAATAACTTCCTAGTTAAAACAAATACAAAAAGGGCATTTTGCGGGGCATTGCCCCAAAGTAATCAGCTCTTTTACCTGTAAAAAAAAATTACAAACCCCCCAACATTAAAACTCACCACCCACACAACCAACCCTACTCTAAAACCCACCCAATACCCCCTTAAAAAAACCTAACACTAACCCCTTGAAGATCACCTTATCGTGAGAAGTCTTCACCCAACCAGGCTGAAGTCCTCAACGAATCCGGCAGAAGTGGTCCTCCAGACGGGCAGAAGTCTTCATCCAGACGGCATCTTCTATCTTCATCCATCCAGCGCGGAGCGGCTCCATCTTCAAGACATCCGACGTGGAGCATCCTCTTCTGACAACGTCTTCTTGTTGAATGAAGGTACCTTTAAGTGACGTCATCCAAGATGGCGTCCCTTCAATTTCGATTGGCTGATAGAATTCTATCAGCCAATCGGAATTAAGGTAGAAAAAATCCTATTAGCTGATGCAATCAGCCAATAGGATTGAGCTCACATTCTATTGGCTGTTCCAATCAGCCAATAGAATGCAACTTCAATCCTATTGGCTGATTGGATCAGCCAATAGGATTGAACTTAAATCCTATTGGCTGATTGCATCATCCAATAGAATTTTTTCTACCTTAATTCCCATTGTCTGATAGAATTCTATGAGCCAATCGGAATTGAAGGGACGCCATCTTGGATGACGTCACTTGAAGGTACCTTCATTCAACAAGAAGACGTCGTCAGAAGAGGATGCTCCACGTTGGATGTCTTGAAGATGGAGCTGCTCCGCGCCGGATCGATGAAGATAGAAGATGCCGTCTGGATGAAGACTTCTGCCCGTCTGGAGGACCACTTCTGCCGGATTCGTTGAGGACTTTGGCCCGGTTGAGTGAAGACTTCTCATGGTAAGGTGATCTTCAAGGGGTTACTGGTTACTGTGGTTTTTTATGGGGGTATTGGGTGGGTTTTAGAGTAGGGTTAGTTGTGTGGGTGGTGGGTTTTAATGTTGGGGGGTTGTAATTTTTTTTTACAGGTAAAAGAGCTGATTACTTTGGGGCAATGCCCCGCAAAAGGCCCTTTAAAGGGCTATTTGCAATTTAGTGTAGGGTAGGGCTTTTTTTTATTTTGGGGGGGCTTTTTTATTGTGTTAGGGGGATTAGATTAGGTGTAATTAGTTTAAAAATCTTGTAATTTGTTTATTATTTTCTGTAATTTAGTGGGGGGGTTTTGTACTTTAGATAATTTTATTTAATTGTATTTAATTGTATTTAGTTTAGGGAATTTATTTAATTATAGTGTAGTGCCAGGTGTAATTGTACTTAGGTTAGGTTTTATTTTACAGGTATATTTGTATTTATTTTAACTAGGAAGTTATTAAATAGTTAATAACTATTTAATAACTACTGTACCTAGTTAAAATAAATACAAACTTTCCTGTAAAATAAAAATAAACCCTAAGATAGCTACAATGTAACTATTAGTTATATTGTAGCTAGCTTATGGTTTATTTTATAGGTAAGTATTTAGTTTTAAATAGGAATCATTTATTTAATTATAGGAATATTTATTTAGATTTATTTAAATTATATTTAAGTTAGTGGGTGTTAGGGTTAGGGTTAGACTTAAGTTTAGGGGTTAATAAATGTAGTATAGTGGCGGCGGTGTAGGGGGGGGCAGATTAGGGGTTAATAAGTATAATGTAGGTGTAGGGGGGACAGATTAGGGGTTAATAAGTATAATGTAGGTGGCAGAGGTGTAGGGGGGCAGATTAGGGGTTAATAAGTATAATGTTGATGGCGGCGGTGTAGGGGGCAGATTAGGGGTTAATAAGTATAATATAGGTGGCGGCGGTGTAGGGGGGGCAGATTAGGGGTGTTTAGACTCGGGGTACATGTTAGGGTGTTAGGTGTAAACGTTAACATAGGAATCAATGGGATATCTGGCAGCATCGAACATAAGCTTTTGCTGCTTTTAGACTCCCATTGATTCCTATGGCATCCACCGCCTCCAGGGCAGCGGATTGAAAACCAGGCACGCTGGGCCGGAATAGTGGTGAACGTACCTGGTAGAAATTTGATAACTTACAAAAGTAGTCAGATAGTGCCGAATTTGCATTTGGAACATCTGTAATGACGTAAGCATCGATCTGTGTAGGACTGAGTCCGGCGGATCATATGTTACGTCACAAAATTCTACTTTTAACGGTCTGTAGGGTTTGATAACTAAGGGGAATCAGGCTCGCCACAAATACGCTGCAGAATTCCAGTGAATTTGCAGTTGACGGCTAGATAAATAGATGCCAAAGGATTTAAGTTAAACTTAGATGTAATACTTAGGAAACAAAGGTTTATTCATGAAAAACAGGTTTTGTGGCAGAATTAAAGATATGTGGTATTTGACAAAGAGCAGGACTAGGAAGGGGTCAAAGGTTTATGTGTGTATGTGCTTAAAGGGATACTAAACCCAATTTTTTTTCTTTCATGATTCAGATAGAGCATACAATTTTAAGCAACTTTCTAGTTTACTTCTATTATCAGTTTTTCTTCATTCTCTTACTATTTTTATTTGAAAAAGCAGGAATCTTCGATAAGGAGCTGGTCCATTTTTGGTTCAGCTCCCTGGTATATAGCGTTTGCTGATTGGTGGGTACATTTAGACACCAATCAGCAAGCGCAACCCACGTGCTGAACCAAAAATGGGCCGCTCTTAACCTTAGATTTCATGTCAGACTTTTAACAGTGCCTTTTCTAAATACATATTAGACAAAATTATTTTAAAGAATGTAAGTATATAAAAAATATTGCTAAATCTGCTGTTTCAAAGCAATTCACACTTGCGTTATCCAATTCAAAGATGAAAATGACTGTAATACTTAAAGTCACACACCATTTGCTCTTTATTTGCTAACTATGGCCTAGATTTGGAGTTTGGCGTTAGCCGTGAAAACCAGCGTTAGAGGCTCCTAACGCTGGTTTTAGGCTACCTCCGGTATTTGGAGTCACTCAAAATAGGGTCTAACGCTCACTTTTCAGCCGCGACTTTTCCATACCGCAGATCCCCTTACATAAATTGCGTATCCTATCTTTTCAACTCCGGTATTTAGAGTCGTGTCTGAAGTGAGCGTTAGAAATCTAACGACAAAACTCCAGCCGGTTCATAAAGCTCTTAACTACTGTACTCTAAAGTACACTAACACCCATAAACTACCTATGTACCCCTAAACCGAGGTCCCCCCACATCGCAGCAACTCGATTTATTTTTTTTAATCCCTAATCTGCCGACCGCAAAGCACCGCCAGCTAAGTTATCCCTATGTACCCCTAATCTGCTGCCCCTAACACCGCCGACCCCTGTATTATATTTATTAACCCCTAACCTGCCCCCCACAACGTCGCCGCCAGCTACCTACAATAATTAACCCCTAATCTGCCGACCACAAAGCGCTGCCACCTACATTATAGCTATGTACCCCTAATCTGCTGCCCCTAACACCGCCGACCCCTATATTATATTTATTAACCCCTAATCTGCTGCCCTCAACGTCGCTTCCACCTGCCTACACTTATTAACCCCTAATCTGCTGAGCGGACCGCACCGCTATTATAATAAAGTTATTAACCCCTAATCCGCCTCACTAACCCTATAATAAATAGTATTAACCCCTAATCTGCCCTCCCTAACATAGCCAACACCTAACTTCAATTATTAACCCCTAATCTGCCGACCGGAGCTCACCGCTATTCTAATAAATGTATTAACCCCTAAAGCTAAGTCTAACCCTAACCCTAACACCCCCCTAAGTTAAATATAATTTAAATCTAACGAAATTAATTAACTCTTATTAAATAAATTATTCCTATTTAAAGCTAAATACTTACCTGTAAAATAAATCCTAATATAGCTACAATATAAATTATAATTACATTGTAGCTATTTTAGGATTAATATTTATTTTACAGGCAACTTTGTAATTATTTTAACCAGGTACAATAGCTATTAAATAGTTAAGAACTATTTAATAGTTACCTAGTTAAAATAATTACAAAATTACCTGTAAAATAAATCCTAACCTAAGTTACAATTAAACCTAACACTATACTATCATTAAATTAATTAAATAAAATACCTACAATTACCTACAATTAAACCTAACACTACACTATCAATAAATAAATTAAATACAATATGTACAAATAAATACAATTAAATAAACTAACTAAAGTACAAAAAATAAAAAAGAACTAAGTTACAAAAAATAAAAAAATATTTACAAACATAAGAAAAATATTACAACAATTTTAAACTAATTACACCTACTCTAAGCCCCCTAATAAAATAACAAAGACCCCCAAAATAAAAAATGCCCTACCCTATTCTAAATTACTAAAGTTAAAAGCTCTTTTACCTTACCAACCCTGAACAGGGCCCTTTGCGGGGCATGCCCCAAAAAGTTCAGCTCTTTTTCCTGTAAAAAAAACATACAATACCCCCCCCAACATTAAAACATTAAAATCAGCCAATCAGAATCAAGTTCAATCCGATTGGCTGATCCAATCAGCCAATCAGATTGAGCTCGCATTCTATTGGCTGATCGGAACAGCCAATAGAATGCAAACTCAATCTGATTGGCTGATTGGATCAGCCAATCGGATTGAACTTGATTCTGATTGGCTGATTCCATCAGCCAATCAGAATATTCCTACCTTAATTCCGATTGGCTGATAGAATCCTATCAGCCAATCAGAATTCGAGGGACGCCATCTTGGATGACGTCATTTAAAGGAACCGTCATTCGTCGTTCAGTCGTCGGCCAGGATGGATGTTCCGCGTCGGAGGTCTTCAGGATGCTGCCGCTCCGCTCCAGATGGATGTCGATAGAAGATGCCGCCTGGATGAAGACTTCAATCGGATGGAAGACCTCTTCTGCCCCGCTTGGATGAAGACTTCTACCGGATCATGGACCTCTTCAGCCCCCCGCTTGGGCTTGGATCAGGACATCGGAGGAGCTCTTCAGGACGGATCGGTGAACCTGGTATGGTAAAGATAAGGTAGGAAGATCTTCAGGGGCTTAGTGTTAGGTTTATTTAAGGGGGGTTTGGGTTAGATTAGGGGTATGTGGGTGGTGGGTTGTAATGTTGGGGGGGGGGTATTGTATGTTTTTTTTTACAGGCAAAAGAGCTGAACTTCTTGGGGCATGCCCCGCAAAGGGCCCTGTTCAGGGCTGGTAAGGTAAAAGAGCTTTGAACTTTAGTAATTTAGAATAGGGTAGGGCATTTTGTTATTTTGGGGGGCTTTGTTATTTTATTAGAGGGCTTAGAGTAGGTGTAATTAGTTTAAAATTGTTGTAATATTTTTCTTATGTTTGTAAATATTTTTTTATTTTTTGTAACTTAGTTCTTTTTTATTTTTTGTACTTTAGTTAGTTTATTTCATTGTAGTTATTTGTAGGAATTGTATTTAATTAATGTATTGATAGTGTAGTGTTAGGTTTAATTGTAGGTAATTGTAGGTAGTTTATTTAATTAATTTAATGATAGTATAGTGTTAGGTTTAATTGTAACTTAGGTTAGGATTTATTTTACAGGTAATTTTGTTATTATTTTAACTAGGTAACTATTAAATAGTTCTTAACTATTTAATAGCTATTGTACCTGGTTAAAATAATTACAAAGTTGCCTGTAAAATAAATATTAATCCTAAAATAGCTACAATGTAATTATTCGTTATATTGTAGCTATATTAGGGTTTATTTTACAGGTAAGTATTTAGCTTTAAATAGGAATAATTTATTTAATAAGAGTTAATTAATTTCGTTAGATTAAAATTATATTTAATTTAGGGGGGTGTTAGTGTTAGGGTTAGACTTAGCTTTAGGGGTTAATACATTTATTAGAATAGCAGTGAGCTCCGGTCGGCAGATTAGGGGTTAATAATTGAAGTTAGGTGTCGGCGATGTTAGGGAGGGCAGATTAGGGGTTAATACTATTTATTATAGGGTTAGTGAGGCGGATTAGGGGTTAATAACTTTATAATAAAAGCGGTGCGGTACGCTCGGCAGATTAGGGGTTAATAAGTGTAGTTAGGTGGAGGCGACGTTGTGGGGGGCAGATTAGGGGTTAATAAATATAATATAGGGGTCGGCGGTGTTAGGGGCAGCAGATTAGGGGTACATAAGGATAATGTAAGTAGCGGCGGTTTACGGAGCGGCAGATTAGGGGTTAAAAATAAAATGCAGGTGTCAGCGATAGCGGGGGCGGTAGATTAGGGGTTAATAAGTGTAAGGTTAGGGGTGTTTAGACTCGGGGTACATGTTAGAGTGTTAGGTGCAGACGTAGGAAGTGTTTCCCCATAGCAAACAATGGGGCTGCGTTAGGAGCTGAACGCGGCTTTTTTGCAGGTGTTAGTTTTTTTTTCAGCTCAAACAGCCCCATTGTTTTCTATGGGTGAATCGTGCACGAGCACGTTTTTGAGGCTGGCCGCTTGCGTAAGCAACTCTGGTATCGAGAGTTGAAGCTGCGTTAAAAATGCTCTACGCTCCTTTTTTGGAGCCTAACGCAGCCTTTATGTGGACTCTCAATACCAGAGTTATTTTTATGGTGCGGCCAGAAAAAAGCCGGTGTTAGTTTTTCGGGTCGTTACCGACAAAACTCCAAATCTAGCCGTAAATGTTCTCATCCATACCATTGCAGTTATTATCTCATACTACACAAATATACAATTTTACAAACAAATGCCAATACTATATGTGCCATAAGGATAATGCTATATTATGTTTCTATAATGAATAGTGCAGAGATGAAAAGTAAACCACAAACAAATTTAGGACACATAGTAAAATGGATAGATGAGGGATGCAGAGATATTTTCTGTTGTCAACTTATATCTCAGCAGATGACATTGTGAATGTGTTTATTTTTGTCTTTTCAACTTTTGACATTATCAAAGTGAGAAAATGCAGAGCTCTCTGTGTTACAATGCAGTAAAATGCAGACACTTTCTGGGCAAAGTGACACATGTTCCTACCTTTGTTCTTTTAAAGCTACCATGGGAAGCATAAAATCTTGGCCGTGTTCTTTTCACTGATATATTTCCAAGCATTCTTGCTTCTATTATTTGTGAGCTGTTAGCAGTCACATCAGCCCAGTTCTGGTCATCAATTCAACCAAATCAATTCTATCAGCATTTAACTTGCAAGCTGCAATGACACACATAACAAAGGGCTCACTAGGGTACATATATATATATATATATATATATATATATATATATATATATGTGTGTGTGTGTGTGTGTGTATATATATATATATTCTATATATATCTACATACTGTATATATAAATATATATATATATGTGTGTATATATGTGTGTATATATATAAATATATATACTGTAAGTGTGGGTGTGTGTGTATATATATATATATATATATATATATATTCTATATATATCTACATACTGTATATATAAATATATATATATGTGTGTGTGTGTGTGTATATATATATATATATATATATATATATATATATTCTATATATATCTACATACTGTATATATAAATATATATATATATGTGTGTGTGTGTATATATATATATATATACATATATATATATATATTCTATATATATCTACATATATATATATATATATATATGTATATATATTAATATATATACTGTAAGTGTGTGTGTGTGTATATATATATATACATATTTATGTGTATATATATATATATATATATATATATGTGTATATATATATATATATATATATATATATATATATATATATATATATTAGCTGCACAATAGAGCAGTAGTGAAAATATACACTATAAGGCCAAAAGTATGTGGATGATCAAACCTATATGAGCTTGTTGGACACTCCATTCCAAAACAATGGTCATTAATATGGAGTCCCCACACAAACACACCCTTTGCTGCAACTCCACTGGGAAGGCTTTCCACGAGACTTTGGATCTGTGCACATTCAGCCAAAAGAGCATTTGTGAGGTCAGGCGCTGATGTTGGATGAGAAGATCTGGATGGCAATCCACGTTCCAATCCATCCCAAAGGTGTGGTTAAGGTTAAGGGTCTGTTTAGGCTACTCCAGTTTCTCCACACAAAACTCATCAAACCGTGTCTTCATGCACCTCGTTTTGTGCACAGGAGCACATTCATGCTGGAACAGGAAACTGCTGGAACTTTTTCTACAAATTTGGAAACAACCAATTGTCTAAAATAGCTTTGTACCATGTAGCATTGAGATATTATTTCACTGGAACTAAGGGCCTAGCACACACCCTGAAAAACAGTCCCAGATGATTTTCCCTCTTCCACCAGATTGAACTCTATGAACTTCTGTCTTTTTTCAACCTCATCTACTATCTTAATATGTTACTAAACTCTACAGAAGGCACTGTGTATTCCAGTAGGTAGCTTTCTCCTGATATCCACCACACCTAGATTCTTTCATCATGAAGCTTGATTCATTACTTCAGAGAACATGTTTCCACTGTTACAAATTCCAATGGAAGAATCCCACAAATGTTGGCATCAACCCCTTTGTAATCTAGGGTCAGAAATGCAAAAAGTGGCATGCTATAATCAATAAGAGCATGCCATTTTTTTTGCATTAGAATGTCTCTTTAATGTTTCTTTAATTTCAGAATGTCTTTTCACTATTGATATCAAATAGTAGTGTATGAGACATTTATTTCCCAAGGTCCACTATGTTTTTATTTTATTTATAATTACACACATCATATGGTTTTATTTTATAAACATTTTAATATACATTGGTACATACAGATAATAAAAATAACATTAAACTTTTTTTTATTAACAAATTTAAATCAACCATACTTTAGAACAAAAAATAAAAATATTGGACCATATGGCTATAAGCTGATTAAGAGAAAAAAAGAATAAACATAAAATGTTAAAAATTAACCATATAAATACAAGGTATGGTGAAACATTGTTGATATAATGTTCAACATTTTTTATGTGATTGTTCTTTATCTACAATATATTATATTGAAGGCTTTTAATATAAATCCAAATAATTCAAGAAATTATTATGAGGACCAACTTGTCATCACATGATTAATTTATTTATATTATGATGAAATCAGTATTGCATACTGCATATCTTTACACTTGTAAAGATATGTTATTTTGTTTATAATTAAATACATCATATGGCTTTATTATATAAATATTTTAATTTAAGTTGTTAGAGCAAGTCAATAAAAATATTATTTAACTTTTTTTTTAAAGAGCAAATTTAAATCAACCATACATAAGAAATAAAAAAAAAAAAAAAAAAAAAAAAAAAAAAATATATATATATATATATATATATATATATATATATATATATACACATACATACTGTATGGGATATACAATCCTACCAGGAGGGGCAAAGTTTCCCAAACCTCAAAATGCCTATAAATACACCCCTCACCACACCCACAATTTAATTTTACAAACTTTGCCTCCTATGGAAGTGGTGAAGTAAGTTTGTGCTTGATTTTTATGATTTCTTCTATGATAAGCGCTTCTAAGCATTCTGATGCCCAATTCCTCTCAGAGTACAGTGTTTGTCAGAGGGATGTGAAGAGACTATTGCCTATTGATTTTATGGTTTCCCTCACAGGAAATCTTTTCAAGGGTTCTCTGTTATCGGTCGTAGGGATTCATCTCCTACCTCACTTTTCAGATCGACGATATACTCTTATATACCATTACCTCTGCTGTTAGTTTTCAGTACTGGTTTGGCTATCTGCTATATGTGGATGGGTGTCTTTCGGTAAGTATGTATCATTATTTAAGAGACTCTCAGGTATGGTTTGGCGCTTTATGTATTATTATAAAGTTTTAAATATATGTATTTTACATATATTTGCCATGAGTCAGGTCTATGTGTATTTCCCTTTGTAGTCTGGCAGTTTCGTTTTGGGAATCATATTTTAGAAAGTTTGTCTTACCTAGGGTATAGTCTTTTTTCCAATTTGACTTGTTTTTTCTTTTAAAACTTGCGGGCAAATTAGGCTTGCGACGGCTCAAAATGCTGTTATTTATTGCATCATTCTTGGTGTCAGAATTTTTGGCGTGAATGTGCATCTGTAATGACACAAGTTCATAATTTTCTGCGTCTTAGTTGACACCAGGTTGTTTGGCGCGAAATTGTGTTTGTTATGATGCGAGTTGCGTCATTTCTGGATGTTTGTTGGAGCCAAAAAATGTATATACTTCCTTTTGCGTTGTGCGTCATACTTGGCGCCAAAAAATTTAGTTTTATTTTACCCCATTTCCTATATGCTCCTTGCCTTCTTTATGTTCAGAGGGCTATGCTATTTGCTTTGTTGTCAGTTTTAGCATTTGCATTTTTTCCCATTCCTGAAACTGCTATATGTGGAAATAAGATATTTCTGTTTAAATGTTATTTTTTCTTTTACATTTTAGAAGATGTCTCAATCTGATCCTGTCTCAGAAGCTGCTGTAGGAACCATGCTGCTTGAACACAGTTCTACCAAAGCTAAGTGTATCTGTTGTAAGCTATTGGAGATTATATCTCCAGCTGTAGTATGTAACAGTTGTCATGATAAGCTTTTGCATGCAGAAAAGGTTTCTATTAGTGCTAGTACAGTATCTGTTGTTCCTTCAACATTTAAAGTACATGATATCCCTGTTGATATGAAAAATTATATTGCTGATGCAATACAGAAGGCTATGGCTTCTACATTGCCTTCAAATAAACGTAAAAGGTCTTTTAAAACTTTTTATAATACTGATGAAATTTGTAATGACCGACAACATACTGATATATCCACCTCTGAAGAGGATCTCTCTGATGAGGAAGATCCTACTTCAGACATTGACACTGATAAATTATCTTATCTTTTTAAGATTGAGTATATTCGTTCTTTGTTAAAAGAAGTGTTGATAACTTTGGATTTTGAAGAGTCTGGACCTATATATAATAAATCCAGTAAACATTTAAATTCTGTCTATCAACCTGTGATTACTCCTGAGGTTTTTCCTGTTCCTGATGCTATTTTTTGTGTGATTGCTAAGAAATGGTCTAAGCCTGGTACTTCTTTTGTTCCTTCTTCAAGGTTTAAAAAGTTGTATCCTTTGCCAGTGGCTAAGTTAGAGTTTTGGGAAAAAGTCCCTAAGGTTGATGGGGCTATTTCTACTCTTGCTAAGCGTACTACTATTCCTATTGAAGATAGTACCTCTTTTAAGGATCCTTTAGATAGGAAAATTGAATCTTATCTAAGGAAAGCTTATTTACATTCTGGCTATATTCTCAGACCTGCCATTTCTATGGCTGATGTTGCGGCTGCATCAACTTTTTGGTTGGATAGCTTAGCACATCGGGAAAAAGATTCTGATTTGCATAGCATTGTTCGTTTGCTTCAACATGCTAATCATTTTATATGTGATGCTATTTTCGATATCATCAAGATTGGTGTTAAATTTCAGGGTAATAATGTGTTTGGTTCTTAGTTGGATTCTATTATTTCCACTATAACTGGGGGGAAGGGAGTTTTTTTGCCCCAAGATAAAAAGTTTAAGGGTAAATCTACAGCTTCTAATTGGTTTTGCTCCTTTCGTCAGAATAGAGAACAGAAAACCACTCCTTCCCCTAAGGACTCTGGCTCCAATTGGAAGCCATCTTCGAGTTGGAATAAATCCAAGTCTTATAAGAAACCAAAGCCAGCCCCCAAAACTGCATGAAGGTGCAGTCCTCAATCCAGTTCTACTGGTGGGGGACAGATTGAAATTATTTCAAGATGTTTGGGCAGGTTCCTTTCAGAATCATTGGATTCAGAATATTGTCTCTCAGGGGTATCGAATAGGTTTCAGAATAAGACCTCCTGTGAGAAGATTTTTTCTCTCTCACGTTCCAACAAATCCTGTGAAAGCTCAGGCCTTTCTGAAGTGTGTTTCAGATCTAGAGCTTTCAGAAGTAATTGTACCAGTTCCACTTCTGGAACAGGGTCTGGGTTTTTACTCAAATCTATTCATTGTCCCGAAGAAGGAAAATTCTTTCAGACCAGTTCTGAATCTGAAGTTTTTGAATCAATTTGTAAGGGTCCCAACTTTCAAGATGGTGACTTTTGTTCAGCAAGGTCATTACATGTCCTCAATAGACTTACAGGATGCGTATCTTCTCACATTCCGATTCATCCAGACCACTATCGGTTTCTGAGATTATCTTTTCTAGACAAGCATTACCAATTTGTTGCTCTTCCATTTGGCCTAGCAACAGCTCCAAGAATCTTTTTGAAGGTTCTGGGTGCCCTTCTATCTGTAATCAGAGAGCAGGGTATTGTGGTGTTTCTTTATTTGGACGATATCTTGGTACTGGCTCAATCTTTTCATTTAGCAGAATCTCATACGAATCAACTTGTGTTGTTTATTCTAGAACATGCTTGGATGATCAATTTACCAAAGAGTTTGTTGATTCCTAAGACAAGGGTTACCTTTTTTAGGTTTCCAGATAAATTCAGTGTCCATGGGTCTGTCTTTAATAGACAAGAGACAAATGAAATTGGTTTCTGCCTGTCGAAATCTTCAGTCTCAATCATTCCCTTCAGTAGCTATGTGCATGGAAGTTTTAGATCTCATGACTGCAGCATCCCCTTTGCTCGTTTTCATATGAGACCTCTGCTGCTTTGCATGCTGAATCAATGATACAGGGATTATACTCGGATATCACAATTGAAATACTTAAATCCCATTATTCAACTCTCTCTGTCCAGGTGGTTGGACAATCATCAGATTATTCAAGGGGCCTCTTTTGTTCGTCCTTCCTGGACTCAACAGTAGTGATGTTGCAAACCTAAAAATTTGGGTTCGCGAACCGAGAACGCGAACTCCCGCAAAAGTTTACGAACCGGTGAACCGGGCGAACCGCCATTGACACAGGGACTCTTTCTGGCCACAATAGTGATGGGAAAGTTATTTCAAGGGGACTAACACCTGGACTGTGGCGTGCCGGAGGGGGATCCATGGCAAAACTCCCAAGGAAAATTACATAGTTGATGCAGAGTCTGGTTTTAATCCATAAAGGGCATAAATCACCTAACATTCCTAAATTGTTTGGAATAACGTGAACACAAAAAAGGAACAGAGCGCAACAGAGCGCAACCGCAACTCAAGGTTTGGAATAACGTGCTTTAAAACATCAGGTATGATGTTGTATCGATCAGGTAGTGTAAGGGTTACGCCCGCTTCACAGTGACAGACCAAACTCCTGCAGCGGGTACAACATCATCATCATCACACCGTACGTCCATGTGTGTAATGTTGCCTGACTGAGACATATCCCTGTTATCTATATCCTCTGGCAATTATGGTTGCGCATCACTCATTTCTTCCAACTGATGTGTAAATAACTCCTCTGACAGATCAAGTGAAGCGGCTGTGGTGCTAGTGTTGGTGGTGGCGGCAGGTGGGCGAGTGGTAACTTGAGAGGTGCTGCCCGAAGATAAGCTGGAGGAGGATGGTGCGTCAAGGTTCGGAGCGGAAGCTATAGAAGATTGGGTGTCCTGTGTTAAAAAGTCAACTATGTCCTCAGAACTTTTCGAGTTCATGGTACGTGGCCTCTGAACACTGGGCATTATTCTAGGGCCAAAGGGAATCACAGCACCACAACCATGACGGCACCTGCAGGGTGGCCTGCCTCTGCCTGTCATTTTTTTTTTAATGTACACTTACACTACTATTAAACAAGATATGAGTGGTGCCACTGGGCAAGTGGGCACAGTATACGCTGTGAGCCTGACACAAAAAGCAGACTGATGTTTCACAGTCCAAAAAGTTTTTATTTTTTTAAATGTACACTTACACTACTATTAAGCAAGATATGAGTGGTGGCACTGGGCAAGTGGGCACAGTATACGCTGTGAGCCTGACACAAAAAAGCAGACTGATGTTTCACAGTCCAAAAAGTTTTTTTTTTTTAAATGTACACTTACACTACTATTAAACAAGATATGAGTGGTGGCACTGGGCAAGTGGGCACAGTATACGCTGTGAGCCTGACACAAAAAAGCAGGCTGATGTTTCACAGTCCAAAAAGTTTTTTTTTTTTTTTAAATGTACACTTACACTACTATTAAACAAGATATGAGTGGTGGCACTGGGCAAGTGGGCACAGTATACGCTGTGAGCCTGATACAAAAAAGCAGACTGATGTTTCACAGTTCAAAAACACTACTATTAAACAAGATATGAGTGGTGGCACTGGGCAAGTGGGCACAGTATACGCTGTGAGTCTGACACAAAAAAAGCAGACTGATGTTTCACAGTCCAAAAAGTTTTTATTTTTTTAAATGTACACTTACACTACTATTAAACAAGATATGAGTGGTGGCACTGGGCAAGTGGGCACAGTATATGCTGTGAGCCTGACACACACGCTGGCAGGCAGGCAACTGCAATTAGATCACACACACAGAAAATAAATGACAGTGGCGCTAACACCCTCTTTAAATATAATAAAAACACTAATGTCAATTCTTACAACCACATGTATAATTTCTAAAAAATAGATAAAAACCTGTATACAATTATATGATATTTAAAAGACTATAAAAATTAAAAATAGAACAAATGGAATAACAAAAACGTTTTACCACTTTCCAAAGAAATGTCAGTCCATAAACCACTAGAGTCCTCTGCTGCTTGTTAACCAAATGGATCCTTCACACCAAATGAAGTAGGGCAAAAAACTTGAATTCTGAAAGAAAAAAGCGCAAAGAGAGACTCAAGTGCAATAAATAACACAGACGCTGCTGCTCTTAAAAAAATGCACTTACAATGTTTATTAATAATAAAGCAGGTATAAAACAGTTTTCTCCTTCAAGGTAATTAATCCAAATACTCAGCTGCTCCGGTCTGTTTTCACAGCCTTACAATGTCCGCTCCCTTCTGATGTCCACCGGAACTTTCAGTGTAGGGGAAATCCTTGTTGATGGGGCTACGGTAGCCCTGAGAGTCCAAAAAGCAGAGTGTTCTATTCTTAGAACTACGGCTCCTCTGCAGATCCAAAATTCAGTCCTGTGGTACCTCTACGCGTTTCTTCTGCTATCGTGCAGACTTTCTCAAGAGGATGAAGAGTCTAATGCTGAGTGGATTCAATATCCATCCCAATAAAAACCCTCATAGTAAATCCTATTGGTTGAAATTTCCTCTGTGTAATATGGGTAAGAAATGCTCACTGGGTCCTAGAGACCAAGTTATAAAATGCTACGTTCCTTTTGCACATAACAAATAATGTGTACAGTTAATTACAACACATCTATAGTTAATAAAAGCAAAAGACAAGGGACAATTATTTTGCACAAAAAATTATAACAATAATACAAAACTCCTACCACTAGGTAAAATTTAATAAAGCAAAAAATATATTAAAAGTTGATACAACGTGTGTTAATGCATATACTAAAAATCCCTGCAAACTAAACAATATTCATCTATGTATACTTAATATCTACACATCCAAAATTAGTATATGTTGCAATCCCAAAAAACAAATAATTAACCCAACAAATGTAACAACAATACTCTGATCCTACAACTAGGTTTAATTCGATGAAGCAAATATAATTAAAAATTAAAACAAGATATATTTATGCGCATATCCTTGCAGCTTAAGCAAGATTCATCTCTATATATGATGAGCATTCACAATCTGGAAAACACATTTTTATTCTCTATGTATATATATGTGTATACCTTTCCTACTAAAAAGGAGTGATTTAATCCTAAGTATCCAAGTTGATCTGGAGTATAGAGGGATGGATCTACAAAAATGTGTTTAGAAAATTTGATAATATGTACACTGTCATCTCTATTTAGGTATCATCCAATTAATTCTATACAATTATTAAAGGTTGTTTAAAATTTATTTAAAAGTTGTTTAAAATGGAAGGGAAAAGAGGAGGAAATAATTATTATATAAACAAGAATTATTAAAGGAACCTTAAGAATATCTAAAAAATGTCAGATTTTTTTATATATTAATTACATAAAAGCTGCTATGTCAATGTCTATGTTTAATCCTTTTGGATGTAAACTATTGAGCTTTTGGATCCAAAAAGTTTCTTGTTTTCTTAGGCTCATCAACCTATTGCTACAACTCTTAGGTATCCAATCAATTGCTTGAATTTTTAGAGACCTAGAGTCTCCCCCATGATGTTCCAGAAAATGTAATGGTACACTGTGATTAACTACTTTCTCTTTTATATTATATAGATGTTCTGTCAGTCTACTTCTTATCTTTCTTTTGGTGCGCCCTACATAAATTTTATTACACCCACAAGTTAGGAGGTACACTACATATGTGGTGTCACATGTACACCTACTCTTGATATTAAAAGACTTAATGCCTTCGCTGTCTTTAAAATGACTATCCTTATTGATATGTTTACACATACTGCAAATTTTCTTTCCACACTTGTATGTGCCTGGTTTTAGACTCAGCCAATTACTCTTCCTATCAATTTCTGTTATTTCCAACTTCCTCAATTTACTGGGAGCTAGCAGATTTTTCAAACTTCTCCCTTTCTTAAAAGTAAACACAGGTTCTTCTGTCAAGATAGGGGCCAGTACAGGGTCCGTCTTAAGAACTCCCCAATGTTTTTTAATTACATTCTTGATGATCTTATGACCCTCGTTGTAAGTAGTAATAAACCTTAAAGTATCCTTATTATCTTGAGTTGATTTATCCTTTTTAGGTTTTAAAATAGAGTCTCTATCAGTTTCTTGTGCCCTATTATATGCTTGTTCTATTGTATTTCTGTTATAGCCCTTTTCTATGAACTTAGTACTCATATGTTCAGCCTCTTTTTTAAACATCTCTATATCTGTACAGTTACGTCTGAGTCTTAAGAACTGCCCATAAGGCACATTGTCTTTCCACCTCTTAAGGTGGGCACTTCCATTGTCTATGTAACTATTTCTATCAGTAGGTTTACTAAAATTACTCACCGCTGTTTTTAAGTTGGCATCTACATATAACCAAAGGTCTAAAAATTCAATTCTTGTTCGTGAATGTTTACCTGTAAAATTTAAGTTAAAATCATTATTGTTCATATGTGTTAAAAAGCTATTAATCAATGATTCGTCACCCTCCCAGAGGATGATTACGTCATCTATGTAACGATAATATTTTATAATGTTGTTTATAAACGGATTATTGTTCCAAACCTTCTCAATTTCAAATCTGTGCATATAAATATTAGCATACGATGGGGCAAATGTAGTCCCCATCGCTGTTCCTTTGACCTGTTTATAGAACACATTTTCAAAAATAAAATAATTGTGCTCTAAGATAAATCTCGTGCAATCTAGGATAAAGTTTAATTGCTCTGCTGAAAATTTCCAATTCAACAGTTCCATTTCAAGGGCCTTCAATCCTTTCTCATGGGGGATAGAGGTATAAAGCGCAGACACATCGCACGTTACCCAAATTCCATTAACAATAATACAGAATCACCTGATATGCTTTTTAAAAAATTAGAGAAGTTATTACAACAAGATACCCGTGAATGGCAGGATTTAATACTGCTAGACAACTATGTACTTCATAATGTTGTTCCAAGGGGCCTCCGCATTTTTAAATATCCTGCATTTGATTTGGAGGATGTGGAATATACTAGTGAGTGGGAGGAGGCTCTACAGGAATGTTCTCTCAAACTAATTAAGGTACTCATTAAGTATAGAGAGTTCAAGCTGAATAGGATTAAGAAGGATCTAGATGAGATACTTCCCAAAATACAGGTTTTTAAAACTGAAGAGAAATGGGTGACTAGGAATAACAGTATCCAAAATAGAATCAAACAATTGGAAATAGATCTTAAGAGGAGTAAACAACAAAAGTTAACTAGGGATATACAAGATTTTAAGGAGGACAAGGTTTATAATTTTAAAAAGAAGACAGAGAATATGCGCTTGATAAATAGAGGTAAAAACCCACAGGGAAACGATTTTAGAAGAGGAGGGAATACTCAAATAGGTACTTATTATCATAATGCTGAGGAAAAACTTGAAGGAGGTATGAATAGAAATGAAGTGGGTTTTAGTAATAATAATAGGGTGGCTCCACAAACTAATAGAGTACATATGGATAATTACAACCATAATAGGAATGGGAACTATAGGAGACCCTATAATGATAACACTAACAGGCAGTTTTGGATGGATAAACATTATGAATATCCTAATAAAAACCGTAATTACTATGGTAACAATGAGCAATGGAAGGGAAGGAGAGAGGAAAGAGATGGCCCATCTAATTCTAATAGGAGGGACAATTCCAGAGAAAATTCAAATGGTCTTAATATCAATACATCAAATAGATTTGAAGTGCTTAATCAGCATCAGAATGAATCAAGTTGGCCTGTTTTGGGGGCTCGCCCTAAATCAGATTATCAAGATTATAACCATAGATCAGAGAATAATGAATGGAGAAATAATCAAAGACAAGAGGGAAATACCAATCATCAGAATCATTTTTTAGGGAAAACACCATTACCCCACAACCAACGATTAGAACCAGAACCGAGGTACACACAACAAGGAGCGTGGGAAACCAGACAAAGACAAAACAAAAGAGGTTTAGAACAAGGAGAGGAAAGAGAGGAGGGGTCAGAGTTACAACAACCAAACAGAAGGCAGAGGCGAGAAGAAGACAGGAATTAGACATCTTTAACTTGGCTAATATAGAATTAGATGCCAATGATATTAAACTTTTAAATAAAGGTCTCAACTTTTCACCCAAAACACTACCGAATGATTTTGAAGTTTTCATCGACATTCAGAAATTTGTTAGAAAGCTAGTCTTAAAAAGATTTTATGCCAAAAAAGAATGCAATTTAAAATCAGCGGTTAATAAAGATCACTTGGAAGGGAAAGATATAGAAACTTTAACCATTCTAAAATCCCTAGAAGATATGGGTGTTGATAGCCAGGATGTTAATGAGAGTATCGATACAATAGAGGAATTGTTTAATATTTCCATATATGAGGAAGAATCTAAGATTCACCATAGTAATTTGAAAAGACCTTCCACATTTTATCCAGTTGGAACACAGGGGGACCAAATTCCAGTCTTCACAAAGATGGTTATGGACGAGGTTTTTAATCTATTCCACAAGAAAAGAAAGAATTTAGTTAATAAGTATAATGACAATTTAACCTCCCAGGAGAGAAACTCTCTTAAGAAATTGATGGACAATAAAGATATCATTTTTAGGGCAGCAGATAAGGGGGGTGGGATTGTTATACAGAAGAGGGAAGACTATTTAGCAGAAGCTTATAATCTATTAAAAGATATAGACACATACCAAGTTATCAATGGGAATCCCACGAAACAATACCAAAATAAGCTTAATAAAATATTAGTGCTAGCAAAAACAGAAGGAGTCCTTGATAATGATGAGTTTAGATACTTACAGGAAAATGAACCTAGGATCCCCATATTCTACCACCTGCCAAAGGTGCATAAAGATATACATAAGCCACCTGGGAGACCTATAATCTCAGGGATTGATTCCCTGAGCGATAAAGTTTCTAAATATATTGATTTTTATCTACAACCAATAGTCAAGAATACTAAATCATATATCAAGGACACCACACAAACCATCAATATATTTGAAGGTTTAAACTGGAAAGAAAATTATTGTTGGGTAACGTGCGATGTGTCTGCGCTTTATACCTCTATCCCCCATGAGAAAGGATTGAAGGCCCTTGAAATGGAACTGTTGAATTGGAAATTTTCAGCAGAGCAATTAAACTTTATCCTAGATTGCACGAGATTTATCTTAGAGCACAATTATTTTATTTTTGAAAATGTGTTCTATAAACAGGTCAAAGGAACAGCGATGGGGACTACATTTGCCCCATCGTATGCTAATATTTATATGCACAGATTTGAAATTGAGAAGGTTTGGAACAATAATCCGTTTATAAACAACATTATAAAATATTATCGTTACATAGATGACGTAATCATCCTCTGGGAGGGTGACGAATCATTGATTAATAGCTTTTTAACACATATGAACAATAATGATTTTAACTTAAATTTTACAGGTAAACATTCACGAACAAGAATTGAATTTTTAGACCTTTGGTTATATGTAGATGCCAACTTAAAAACAGCGGTGAGTAATTTTAGTAAACCTACTGATAGAAATAGTTACATAGACAATGGAAGTGCCCACCTTAAGAGGTGGAAAGACAATGTGCCTTATGGGCAGTTCTTAAGACTCAGACGTAACTGTACAGATATAGAGATGTTTAAAAAAGAGGCTGAACATATGAGTACTAAGTTCATAGAAAAGGGCTATAACAGAAATACAATAGAACAAGCATATAATAGGGCACAAGAAACTGATAGAGACTCTATTTTAAAACCTAAAAAGGATAAATCAACTCAAGATAATAAGGATACTTTAAGGTTTATTACTACTTACAACGAGGGTCATAAGATCATCAAGAATGTAATTAAAAAACATTGGGGAGTTCTTAAGACGGACCCTGTACTGGCCCCTATCTTGACAGAAGAACCTGTGTTTACTTTTAAGAAAGGGAGAAGTTTGAAAAATCTGCTAGCTCCCAGTAAATTGAGGAAGTTGGAAATAACAGAAATTGATAGGAAGAGTAATTGGCTGAGTCTAAAACCAGGCACATACAAGTGTGGAAAGAAAATTTGCAGTATGTGTAAACATATCAATAAGGATAGTCATTTTAAAGACAGCGAAGGCATTAAGTCTTTTAATATCAAGAGTAGGTGTACATGTGACACCACATATGTAGTGTACCTCCTAACTTGTGGGTGTAATAAAATTTATGTAGGGCGCACCAAAAGAAAGATAAGAAGTAGACTGACAGAACATCTATATAATATAAAAGAGAAAGTAGTTAATCACAGTGTACCATTACATTTTCTGGAACATCATGGGGGAGACTCTAGGTCTCTAAAAATTCAAGCAATTGATTGGATACCTAAGAGTTGTAGCAATAGGTTGATGAGCCTAAGAAAACAAGAAACTTTTTGGATCCAAAAGCTCAATAGTTTACATCCAAAAGGATTAAACATAGACATTGACATAGCAGCTTTTATGTAATTAATATATAAAAAAATCTGACATTTTTTAGATATTCTTAAGGTTCCTTTAATAATTCTTGTTTATATAATAATTATTTCCTCCTCTTTTCCCTTCCATTTTAAACAACTTTTAAATAAATTTTAAACAACCTTTAATAATTGTATAGAATTAATTGGATGATACCTAAATAGAGATGACAGTGTACATATTATCAAATTTTCTAAACACATTTTTGTAGATCCATCCCTCTATACTCCAGATCAACTTGGATACTTAGGATTAAATCACTCCTTTTTAGTAGGAAAGGTATACACATATATATACATAGAGAATAAAAATGTGTTTTCCAGATTGTGAATGCTCATCATATATAGAGATGAATCTTGCTTAAGCTGCAAGGATATGCGCATAAATATATCTTGTTTTAATTTTTAATTATATTTGCTTCATCGAATTAAACCTAGTTGTAGGATCAGAGTATTGTTGTTACATTTGTTGGGTTAATTATTTGTTTTTTGGGATTGCAACATATACTAATTTTGGATGTGTAGATATTAAGTATACATAGATGAATATTGTTTAGTTTGCAGGGATTTTTAGTATATGCATTAACACACGTTGTATCAACTTTTAATATATTTTTTGCTTTATTAAATTTTACCTAGTGGTAGGAGTTTTGTATTATTGTTATAATTTTTTGTGCAAAATAATTGTCCCTTGTCTTTTGCTTTTATTAACTATAGATGTGTTGTAATTAACTGTACACATTATTTGTTATGTGCAAAAGGAACGTAGCATTTTATAACTTGGTCTCTAGGACCCAGTGAGCATTTCTTACCCATATTACACAGAGGAAATTTCAACCAATAGGATTTACTATGAGGGTTTTTATTGGGATGGATATTGAATCCACTCAGCATTAGACTCTTCATCCTCTTGAGAAAGTCTGCACGATAGCAGAAGAAACGCGTAGAGGTACCACAGGACTGAATTTTGGATCTGCAGAGGAGCCGTAGTTCTAAGAATAGAACACTCTGCTTTTTGGACTCTCAGGGCTACCGTAGCCCCATCAACAAGGATTTCCCCTACACTGAAAGTTCCGGTGGACATCAGAAGGGAGCGGACATTGTAAGGCTGTGAAAACAGACCGGAGCAGCTGAGTATTTGGATTAATTACCTTGAAGGAGAAAACTGTTTTATACCTGCTTTATTATTAATAAACATTGTAAGTGCATTTTTTTAAGAGCAGCAGCGTCTGTGTTATTTATTGCACTTGAGTCTCTCTTTGCGCTTTTTTCTTTCAGAATTCAAGTTTTTTGCAATTAGATCACACAAGCAGACTGATGTTTCAGAGTCAAAAAAGTTTTTTTTTTTAAATTTACACTACTGTTACACCAGATATGAGTGGTGGCACTGGGCAAGTGGGCACAGTATACGCTGTGAGCCTGGCACACACGCTGGCAGGCAGGCAACTGCAATTAGATTACACAAGCAGACTGATGTTTCACAGTCAAAAAAGGTTTTTTTTTTTTAAATTTACACTACTGTTACACCAGATATGAGTGGTGGCACTGGGCAAGTGGGCCTGGCACACACGCTGGCAGGCAGGCAACTGAAATTAGATTACACTAGCAGACTGATGTTTCACAGTCAAAAAAGTTTTTTTTTTTTAAATTTACACTACTGTTACACCAGCTATGAGTGGTGGCACTGGGCAAGTGAGCCTGGCACACACGCTGGCAGGCAGGCAACTGCAATTAGATTACACTAGCAGACTGATGTTTCACAGTCAAAAAAGTTTTTTTTTTTTTAAATTTACACTACTGTTACACCAGATATGAGTGGTGGCACTGGGCAAGTGGGCAGAGTATACGCTGTGAGCCTGGCACACACGCTGGCAGGCAGGAAACTGCAATTAGATTACACTAGCAGACTGATGTTTCACAGTCAAAAAAGTTTTTTTCTTTTAAATTTACACTACTGTTACACCAGATATGAGTGGTGGCACTGGGCAAGTGGGCCTGGCACACACGCTGGCAGGCAGGCAACTGCAATTAGATTACACTAGCAGACTGATGTTTCACAGTCAAAAAAGTTTTTTTTTTTTAATTTACACTACTGTTACACCAGATATGAGTCCTGGCATTGGGCAAGTGGGCCTGGCACACATACTGGCAGGCAGGCAACTGCAATTAGATTACACTAGCAGACTGATGTTTCACAGTCAAAAAAGTTTTGTTTTTTTAAATTTACACTACTGTTACACCAGATATGAGTCCTGGCACTGGGCAAGTGAGCCTGGCACACACGCTGGCAGGCAGGCAACTGCAATTAGATTACACTAGCAGACTGATGTTTCACAGTCAAAAAAGTTTTTTTTTTTAAATTTACACTACTGTTACACCAGATATGAGTGGTGGCACTGGGCAAGTGGGCCTGGCACACACGCTGGCAGGCAGGCAACTGCAATTAGATTACACTAGCAGACTGATGTTTCACAGTCAAAAAAGGTTTTTTTTTTTAAATTTACACTACTGTTACACCAGATATGAGTGGTGGCACTGGGCAAGTGGGCCTGGCACACACGCTGGCAGGCAGGCAACTGCAATTAGATTACACTAGCAGACTGATGTTTCACAGTCCAAAAAGTTTTTTTTTTTAAATTTACACTACTGTTACACCAGATATGAGTGGTGACACTGGGCAAGTGGCTTGGCAGGCAGGCAACTGCAATTAGATTACACTAGCAGACTGATGTTTCACAGTCAAAAAAGTTTTTTTTTTTTAAATTTACACTACTGTTACACCAGATATGAGTGGTGGCACTGGGCAAGTGGGCCTGGCACACACGCTGGCAGGCAAGCAACTGCAATTAGATTACACTAGCAGACTGTTGATTCACAGTCAGAAAAGTGTTTTTTTTTTAAAATTTACACTACTGTTACACCAGATATGAGTGGTGGCACTGGGCAAGTGGGCCGGGCACACACGCTGGCAGGCAGGCAACTGCAATTAGATTACACTAGCAGACTGATGTTTCACAGTCAAAAAAGTTTTTTTTTTTATAATTTACACTACTGTTACACCAGATATGAGTGGTGGCACTGGTCAAGTGGCTTGGCAGGCAGGCAACTGCAATTAGATTACACAGGAAAAAAAAAAAAGCAGACATTTTCTAGCCCTAAAAAGGGCTTTTTGGGGTGCTGTCCTTACAGCAGAGATCAGATGAGTCCTTCAGGACTGTAGTGGACACTGAATACACTAGCCTAGCTATCAATTTCCCTATTAAATCAGCAGCAGCTACACTATCCCTCCTCTCACTAAGAATGCAGCTTCTAAATTAATCTAAAATGGATGCTGTCCAGGAGGTAGGAGGGTCTGGGAGGGAGTGTCTGCTGCTGATTGGCTGGAATGTGTCTTCTGACTGTGAGGTAGGGGGTCAAAGTATTACTCAATGATGACGAATAGGGGGCGGATCGAACATCGCATATGTTCGCCCGCCGCGGCGAAAGCGAACATGCTATGTTCGCCGGCGAACTATTTGCGACATCACTACACAACAGATGCAAGTCTCACAGATTGGGGAGCTGTCTGGGGGTATCTGACAGCACAAGGAGTTTGGAATCCTCAAGAGGCAAGGTTACCAATCAATATTTTAGAACTCCGTGCTATTTTCAGGGCTCTTCAGGCTTGGCCTCTATTAAAGAGAGAATCATTCATTCATTTTTAGACAGACAATATCACAAGTGTGGCATATGTCAATCATCAGGGTGGGACTCGCAGTCCTTTAGCAATGAAAGAAGTATCTCAGATACTTTCTTGGGCGGAATTCAACTCCTGTCTAATCTCTGCGATACATATCCCAGGTGTAGAAAATTGGGAAGCAGATTATCTTAGTCGTCAGTCTTTACATTCAGGGGAGTGGTCTCTCCATCCAGATGTATTTTGTCAGATTGTATAGATGTGGGGTCTTCCCGAAATAGATCTGATGGCTTCCCATCTAAATAAGAAGCTTCCCAGGTACCTTTCCAGGTCCAGGGATCCTCATGCGGAGATGGTGGATGCGTTAGCAGTTCCTTGGTTTTACCAACCTGCTTAAATTTTTCCCACCTCTAGTTCTTCTTCCAAGGGTGATCTCCAAGATCATAATGGAACAATTGCATGTGTTTCTGATAGCACCAGCATGGCCTCACAGGTTTTGGTATGCGGATCTTGTCCGGATGTCCAGTTACCAACTTTGGCCACTACCTTTAAGGCCAGACCTTCTGTCTCAAGGACCGTTTTTCCATCAGGATCTCAAATCACAAAATTTGAAGGTATGGAAATTGAACGCTTAGTGCTTAGTCATAGAGGTTTCTCTGACTCAGTAATTAATACTATGCTACAGGCTCGTAAGTCTGTTTTAAGGAAGATTTATTATTGAGTTTGGAAAACCTATATTTCATGGTGTTTTTCTCATATATTCTCTTGGCATTCTTTTAGAATTCCTAGAATTTTACAGTTTCTTCAGGATGGTTTGGATAAAGGTTTGTCTGCAAGTAATTTGGATGGACAAATCTCTGCTCTTTCTGTTTTATTTCATAGAAAGATTGCTAAACCTCCGGATATTCACTGTTTTGTTCAGACTCTGGGGGGTAGTTATCAAGCCGTCTACTTTTCTGCCTTCGCCGGCCCAATACGCCCGCCTAAGCTCGCCTACCTTCGCCGCCGCGGACCTTGAATACGTTCGCCTAAGTTATCAAATAAAGCTGTCAAAAAGCCTCGGGGCGATGAGCAGCGGACTGTGAGAGTCATCACTCATCCAATCTCGCTGCTCTTCGGCTTTTTCCCAGCTTTATTGCTAGCCTGTCACTAAGCACTCACACTAAACTACACTGTTCTATCCCTATACCGGCGCCCCCGGAGCCTCCCGCAACTCAATAAAGTTACTAACCCCTAAACTGCCACTCCTAGACCCTGCCGCAAGTCTTATAAATGTATTAAACCCTAAACCGCCGCTCCCGGACACCGCCGCCACCTACATTATACCTAGTAACCCCTATCCTGCCCCCCCTACACCGTCACCCTCTATAATAAAGTTATTAACCCCTATCCTGCTGATCCCGCACCTCACCGCAACTCTATAAATAGTTTAACCCCTAAACCGCCGCTCCCTGAACCCGCCGCAACCTATATTAAACCTATTAACCCCTATCCTGCCCCCCCTACACCGTCGTCACCTATAATAAATGTATTAACCCCTATCCTGCCCCCCACTACACCGCCGCCACTGTAATAAAATTATTAACCCCTAAACCTAAGTCTAACCCTAACGCCCCCCTAACTTAAATATTAATTAAATAAATCTAAATAATATTTCTATTATTAACTAAATTAATCCTATTTAAAACTAAATACTTACCTTTAAAATAAACCCTAATATAGCTACAATATAAATAATAATTATATTCTAGCTATCTTAGGATTTATTTTTATTTTACAGGCAACTTTCAATTTATTTTAACTAGGTACAATAGCTATTAAATAGTTATTAACTATTTAATAGCTTACCTAGCTAAAATAAACTGAAATTTACCTGTAAAATAAATCCTAACCTAAGTTATAATTACACCTAACACTACACTATACTTTAATAAATTATTCCTATTTAAAACAAAATACTTACCAGTAAAATAAACCCTAATATAGCTACAATATAAATCATAATTATATTGTAGCTATCTTAGGATTTATATTTATTTTACAGGTAACTTTGTATTTATTTTAGCTAGTTAGAATAGTTATTAAATAGTTATTAACTATTTAATAACTACCTAGCTAAAAGAAATACAAAATTACCTGTAAAATAAATCCTAACCTAAGTTACAATTAAACCTAATACTACACTATCATTAAATTAATTAAATAAACTACCTACAAATAACTACAATTAAATACAATTACATAAACTAACTAAAGTACAAAAAATAAAAAAAGCTAAGTTACAAAAAATAAAAAAATAAGTTACAAACATGTTAAAAATATTACAACAATTTTAAGCTACTTACACCTAATCTAAGCCCCCTAATAAAATAACAAACCCCCCAAAAATAAAAAAATGCCCTACCCTATTCTAAATTAAATAAAGTTCAAAGCTCTTTTACCTTACCAACCCTTAAAAGGGCCATTTGTGGGGGCATGCCCCTAAAAGTTCAGCTCTTTTGCCTGTAAAAGAAAAATACAACCCCCCCCAACATTAAAACCCACCACCCACATACCCCTAATCTAACCAAAACCCCCCTTACAAAAACACTAATCCCCTGAAGATCATCCTACCTTGAGTCGTCTTCACTCAGCCGAGCAGCGATGGAACTGAAGTGGACATCCGGAGCGGAAGAAGTTAATCCTCCAAGCGGCGCTGAAGAAATCTTCCATCCGATGAAGTCATCATCCAGGCGGCGCTGAAGAAGTCTTCGATCCGGGCGATGTCATCTTCCAAGAGGCGCTGAAGAGGTCTTCTATCCGGGCAATGTCATCTTCAAAGCCGGGTCTTGAATCTACCTCCTGCCGACGCGGAGCCTCCTTCTTCACCGACGGACTACGACTAATGAAGGCTCCTTTAAGGGACGTCATCCAAGATGGCGTCCCCTCAATTCCGATTGGCTGATAGAATCCTATCAGCCAATCGGAATTGAGGAATAATTTATTAAAGTATAGTGTAGTGTTAGGTGTAATTATAACTTAGGTTAGGATTTATTTTACAGCTAAATTTCAGTTTATTTTAGCTAGGTAAGCTATTAAATAGTTAATAACTATTTAATAGCTATTGTACCTAGTTAAAATAAATTGAAAGTTGCCTGTAAAATAAAAATAAATCCTAAGATAGCTAGAATATAATTATTATTTATATTGTAGCTATATTAGGGTTTATTTTAAAGGTAAGTATTTAGTTTTAAATAGGATTAATTTAGTTTATAATAAAAATATTATTTAGATTTATTTAATTAATATTTAAGTTAGGGGGGCGTTAGGGTTAGGGTTAGACTTAGGTTTAGGGGTTAATAATTTTATTACAGTGGTGGCGGCGTAGTGGGGGGCAGGATAGGGGTTAATAAATGTATTATAGGTGGCGACGGTGTAGGGGGGGCAGATTAGGGGTTAATAAATTTATTATAGGTGGCGACGGTGTAGGGGGGGCAGGATAGGGGTTAATACATTTAATATAGGTTGCGGCGGGTTCAGGGAGCGGCGGTTTAGGGGTTAATACATTTATTATAGTTGCGGTGGGCTCCGGGAGCAGCGGTTTAGGGGTTAATATGTATAGAGTAGCTTGCGGTGGGCTCCGGGAGCGGCGGTTTAGGGGGTAATAACTTTATTTAGTTGCGGCGGTGTAGGGGGGGCAGATTAGTGGTGTTTAGACTCGGGGTACATGTTAGGGTGTTAGGTGCAGACAGCTCCCATAAAAATCAATGGGATGTCTGTCAGCAGCGAACTTGTACTTTCGCTATGGTCAGACTCCCATTGATTCCTATGGGATCCGCCGCCTCCAGGGGTGGTGGTTTGAAAACAGGTACGCTGGGCCGTAAAAGTGCCGAGCGTACCTGCTAGTCATTTGATAACTAGCAAAAGTAGTGAGATTGTGCCGCACTTGTGTGCGGAACATCTGGAGTGACGTAAGAATCGATCTGTGTCGGACTGAGTCCGGCGGATCAAAGTTTACGTCACAAAATTCTACTTTTGCCGGTCTCGAGCCTTTGATAACTAAGGCGAATCAGCCTCGCCACAAATACGCTGCGGAATTCCAGCGTATTTGAGGTTGACGGCTTGATAACTACCCCCATTTGGTTCGTATCAAGCCTGTTATTAAATAAATCTCTCCTCCTTGGAGTCTTAATTTGGTTTTGAAGGTTTTGCAGGCTCCTCCTTTTGAGCCTATGCATTCTTTGGATATTAAACTACTTTCTTGGAAAGTGTTGTTTCTTTTGGCTATCTCTTCAGCTAGAAGAGTTTCTGAATTGTCTGCACTCTCTTGTGAGTCTCCTTTTCTGATTTTTCATCAGGATAAGGCTGTTTTGCGGACTTCGTTTAAATTCTTTCCTAAGGTTGTGAATTCTGACAACATTAGTAGGGAAATTGTTGTCCCTTCCTTGTGTCCTAATCCTAAGAATACTCTTGAAAGATCTTTACATTCTTTGGATGTTGTAAGAGCTTTGAAATATTATGTTGAAACTACTAAAGATTTCAGGAAGACTTCTAGTCTATTTGTTGTTTCTTTCTGGTCCTAGGAAAGACAGAAAGCCTCTGCCATTTCTTTGGCATCTTGGTTAAGGCTTTTGATTCACAAGGCTTATTTGCAGGTGGGACAGTCTCCGCCTCAGAGAATTACAGCTCATTCTACTAGATCAGTCGCCACTTCTTGGGCTTTTAAGAATGTTACCATTTTTATGTATTTGCTTCTTCTGAAGCAGTCTTTGGTAGAAAAGTTCTTCAGGCAGCTGTCTCAGTTTGATTCTTCTGCTTATGATTTAAGTCTTTTTCTTGAAATTTGTGTGAAATTTATGAGAAATACTTTTATTTTGTGGATTTAATTTTTTCAGCGGAAATTGCTGTTTTTATTTTATCCCTCCCTTTCTAGCGACTCTTCTGTGGTCTTCCACATCTTGGATATTTCTATCCCATATTTCACTAGCTCATGGACTCTTGCTAATTACATGAAAGAAAATATAATTTACGTAAGAACTTACCTGATATATTCATTTCTTTCATGTTGGCAAGAGTCCATGAGGCCCACCCTTTTTTTGGTGGTTATGATTTTTGTATAAAAACACAATTTGATTTCCAGTTCCTCTTTTTGTATGCTTTTTTACTCATTATTTTATCACCCCACTACTTGGCTATTCATTAAACTGAATTGAGGGTGTGGTGAGGGGTGTATTTATAGGCATTTTGAGGTTTCGGAAACTTTTCCCCTCCTGGTAGGATTGTATATCCCATACATCACTAGCTCATGGACTCTTGTCAATATGAAAGAAATTAATTTATCAGGTAAGTTCTTACATAAATTATGTGTTTTTGACCATATGGCTATAGGGAGATTAGAAAAAAAAGAATACAAATACAATTTAAAAAGTAACCATATGAATGAAAGGTATGATGAAACGTTGTTGATATAATGCTCAAAAAATTGTAATGTAATTTCTCTTTATCTACAATATATTATATTCAAGGCTTTTACTATAAATCCAAATAAATCAAGAAATCAATATCAGAACCAACTTGTCATTACATGATTCATTTATTAAGTTTTTTCATGATGAAATCAGTGTTGCATATTGCATAGCTTTTCACTTATACAGATATGTTATTTTATTTATAATTAAACACATTATATGGCTTTATTATATAAACATTTAATTTAAATTGCTAGAGCAACATAATAAAAATTTAATTGAACTTTTTTTTAAAAAAAGACAAATTCAAATTAACCATACTTTAGAAAACAAAAAAAAATTATTTGCACCATATATGGCTAAAAAGTGATTAACAAATAAAAATAAAATGTAAAAAATGGTGAAACATTGTTGATACCATGCTCCAATTGTTATGTGATTAATGTTTATCTATAGTATATTATATTCTAGGCTTTTAATATAAATCCAAATAATTCAAGAAATCAATATCAGGACCAACTTGTCATTACATGTGTTACGGTTGCCTCCAGGCTGGCTGGAAGTTGGACCGTAGAAAAGGATGCTCCTAGCGCTCACCAAAGGAGCAGCAGCACCGTAGACTCTATAACTGCTGCGTAGCCACCATAAGTAATGCCGACTCTATGAACCACCGCTGCTGGGCTGGTATCTCGCCGTCTGCTCTGCGCCCTGGACCTATGACCAGGCTCCAGTAGGTGAACCTCTTCCTTCTGTAGCAATCCCTGTAGCTAAGGGAGTATGAAGAGCATAGCAATCCCTGTAGTGATTATAAGCTGTATCCTACAAACATGAGTCAAAGCTGCAAGTTAGAGGGTCAAAAATAGGTCTGATGTGCTGGAGCACACAGCCTGCTTTTTATTGAGGTTACATGCAAACAGGACACTCTCAGGGGGAGGCATAAAATCCCCCATCACACATTTGAGATTAGATAGAGAGACACTCCCTTTGACAGGCCACAACATTACTTCAGCAGATAACATTTTACACACAATAAAACAATGCAGTCCACCTTATCACTACTAGAAGTCTGATTAGACAATGGGAATGTTTTATCACTAAACTTAATTAGAGCTGATCCCAGCAAACTTGTATTTAGAATGCTTCTTGAAGCTGAACAAAATTTAACTCTTAATGGCACACAATGAAACTGAACCAAGTGGGAGAAAGCCAGGGACAAGTCATTTCACAGGTCTGGGGACATAGTCTTAAAGGGGCATTGTTCACCAAAGTCACAATATGTCCCCAGACGGTTCTTAAAGGGCCACACACACCCAACAAAAGTCAATATGTCCTCAGGGGCACAATCTTCCAGGGGCCATAGTCATGTGGAAGGAGGCTGGCAAATAGGCTTCTCCAAAATCCAGGGAAGCAGGGCAATTTTCCATTTAAAGGGCCAGTTACAAACAGCATTTTGTAACATATCTCCCCTTTTGGAGGGAGACTAACCAGGCACCTGACCTTCTGCCGGTCAGTGCCTAAGTTAGTCTCGCAACCCACCCACAAATAATCGTTAGCAGCAAAGTAGCCCCCCCACAATACGTAGTACTGGCCTGTAAGTTCCAGGTTGTAGGATGAAAGTGTAGCATCCTCGGCCTTCCTGGCGCAGCTGGGCAAATAGCTGATGGTACTTGGGGGGCAGAGGCCAGCGGCACTCTGCCCTGGTGCCAGCGCTTCTGCTGGGGTGAGGGGTTTGCAGGCCAGTTCTGTAACAAGGACAAGGTCTGTAGGGCAGAGGCCAGCAGCGCTCTGTCCTGATGCCAGCTCCTCTGCTGGGGGAATTGGGGCATAGTCCTGCCCGGTGGCAAAGGGAACGTGGGGGTCAGTGGGGGTTAACATCTCCACTGTTAACCCTGGGCCCAAGTTAGGAGTTAGCTGGGGAGGGGGAGATTGGCTTACCTCCTCCTCCTGATACTCCGGCGGCCGTTGGGAAGGGAGGTCGATGCTCTCCCCTTCCTGTGGAACGTGCTGCGGCTGGGGAGAGAGACCGGTTGTCTCCTCTCCCTGGAAGGCACACTCTGGCTGGGGAGGGAGGTCGATGCTCTCCCCTCCCTGTAGCTGGGTCTGTCGCTGGGGATCTGGGCCGCCTGCCCAGCATCCCTGTAGGGCCGGTAGAGAGACTGCGGTCCCATCTCCACCTGCCTGCTGGGGGTCCTCCCAGGACCAGTCTATGAGGCCTGCTGCCTCTGGTATCTCTGGTTGGGGTTGGGGAAGGAGACCGGTTGTCTCTTCCCTCTGCACAGTATACTGCCGCTGGGGAGGGAGGTCGCTGCTCTCCTCTCCCTGTGGAACATGCTGCGGCTGGGGAGAGAGACCAGGTGTCCATACCCTCAAACTCCACAGTTGGCGCTCAAAGGCTCGTGCCGCTTTGTTCTCCGTATCCAATTCCCGGATGATGCGACTGACTACCTCCTGCGCAGGGTCTGGACCATATCGGACTAGCCGCCTCTTTACCTCTGGAACGAAATCCGCGCCCTCATAGCGACGGATCCGGTTGAGGTGCTCTTCACATGGTTCTGACCAGTATCTTGTCAGCTCCATGCTGCTGTAGGTAGGGACGCTGCGCAGTGGCTAGCGTTGCCCTCAATTACTCTCCTACGATACCAGTGCTGTTGTGGTGCTGCTCCTTGCGCTAGGACGCCAATCCCACCGCTGCCGCCAAATGTTACGGTTGCCTCCAGGCTGGCTGGAAGTTGGACCGTAGAAAAGGATGCTCCTAGCGCTCACCAAAGGAGCAGCAGCACCGTAGACTCTATAACTGCTGCGTAGCCACCATAAGTAATGCCGACTCTATGAACCACCGCTGCTGGGCTGGTATCTCGCCGTCTGCTCTGCGCCCTGGACCTATGACCAGGCTCCAGTAGGTGAACCTCTTCCTTCTGTAGCAATCCCTGTAGCTAAGGGAGTATGAAGAGCATAGCAATCCCTGTAGTGATTATAAGCTGTATCCTACAAACATGAGTCAAAGCTTCAAGTTAGAGGGTCAACATAGGTCTCAGATGTGCTGGAGCACACAGCCTGCTTTTTATTGAGGTTACATGCAAACAGGACACTCTCAGGGGGAGGCATAAAATCCCCCATCACACATTTGAGATTAGATAGAGAGACACTCCCTTTGACAGGCCACAACATTACTTCAGCAGATAACATTTTACACACAATAAAACAATGCAGTCCACCTTATCACTACTAGAAGTCTGATTAGACAATGGGAATGTTTTATCACTAAACTTAATTAGAGCTGATCCCAGCAAACTTGTATTTAGAATGCTTCTTGAAGCTGAACAAAATTTAACTCTTAATGGCACACAATGAAACTGAACCAAGTGGGAGAAAGCCAGGGACAAGTCATTTCACAGGTCTGGGGACATAGTCTTAAAGGGGCATTGTTCACCAAAGTCACAATATGTCCCCAGACGGTTCTTAAAGGGCCACACACACCCAACAAAAGTCAATATGTCCTCAGGGGCACAATCTTCCAGGGGCCATAGTCATGTGGAAGGAGGCTGGCAAATAGGCTTCTCCAAAATCCAGGGAAGCAGGGCAATTTTCCATTTAAAGGGCCAGTTACAAACAGCATTTTGTAACAACATGATTCATTTATAATGATAAAATAAGTATTGCACATTGCATATCTTTACTTATATAAAAAAATTAAAAAGTAGTTTGAATAATCCATCTATGTCCATGTTTTCACTATGCACAGAAAAAGTGAATTGAGCAATGCATTCAAATAGATTAAAACACATCAATTGACCATGTAATGCATGTGCCTGATGTTAAATATTGAATAAAAAGAGCAATTATTTTTAAAAGAGAGAAGTCTATATTACAAGTCACTTGTCATGATGATTCATATACACCCTGATTAAATCAGTATTGCCTTTATTTATACTTATATATTTCATTAAATAGTAATGTTAATAATCCATCGTTGACCATGCAAGACACCAGCTATAGAAAATACAAACAGAGCAATATATGAAGATGGATCATAAAGATCTATTGAAAATAAATAGGCCACATTTTTGTATACCTGATGCTACGTAGTAAGGAACTTAAAAAGCAATTAAATAAATAAATAAACATATTTATTTTATATGAATCCTTTTACGATTTCAGCAATCTGAAAATACAAATATAAGTATGTTCTATGTCTGTCTGTTGGGTGCAAAATCATTACTCAATACTGAGTGACAATATAATTTGTTATATGATGTTTATAACCACTCTTCCTGTATCATGTGGCAGCCATCAGCCAATCACAAATGCATATACATATTTTTTTAAATTCTTGCACATGCTCAGTAGGAGGAACTTAAAAAGCAATTAAATAAATAAATAAACATATTTATTTTATATGAATCCTTTTACGATTTCAGCAATCTGAAAATACAAATATAAGTATGTTCTATGTCTGTCTGTTGGGTGCAAAATCAGTACTCAATACTGAGTGACAATATAATTTGTTATATGATGTTTATAACCACTCTTCCTGTATCATGTGGCAGCCATCAGCCAATCACAAATGCATATACATATTTTTTTAAATTCTTGCACATGTTCAGTAGGAGCTGGTGACTCAAAAATTGTAAATATAAAAAGACAATTTTGTTAAAGGAAGTAAATTGGAAAGTTGTTTAAAATTGCATAATCTATCTGAATCATTAAAGTTTAATTTTGACCTGATTGTCCTATTAAAGAGGTATATTTTCTGGTAAAGAGGTTACAGCAGTAGTAGTAGGGTTGGTGCCTTTGGATATTGGCTGCATCAGAAATAGAAAGGTAAGTTGTAAATCATATTAGTAAATTAATGGCCTATATTTACTGTTTACCTCATAAATGTCATATAAATGAGGGAAAATATAATATATTTTTTTTAATTCCCATTCAACATATAGATATTTATTGTAACCTACACCCTCATGGTAATAGTTTTGTCCAAGATGTCATTCGGTGAATGATGCATGTAGATTTCTGAATCCAATATTGCTTTGGACTTTTGTTGGCTATTATCCTGGTGGGTAATGGCTGGGAAATGTGTCACTATTTTAGGTCATATGCACAGAAACTTTGAAATCAGAACTGGGTTAGAGTGAGTTCTTCAGTACAACCATTTTGATTGTTATCTTTTTCTTTAAAGATAACATATTAAGTTATTGTTTACCAGGTACACATTCCATGTCTCCGGATGACACTGATGTTTGAACTACATATGATAACTCTGGGTACTTATATGATGATTCAAGAGTATTATGTAACAATACAAAAACATACACACTAGTGCGCTTACCACCATCACTAGGGCCACAAACTCAGTGTTGCTTCAGCACAGACACATGGTCTCTTGCAGATACCGACGAGCTTACTGTGGTGCTGAAAGTGACATGATTTTCCAAAACACACTAGGAATTCAACTCAAGAATAGTGATGTTGCGAATAGTTCGCCGGCGAATAGTTCCCGGCGAACATAGCTTGTTCGCGTTTGCCACGGCGGGCGAACATATGCGATGTTCGATCCGCCCCCTATTTGTCATCATTGAGTAAACTTTGACCCTGTATCTCACAGTCTGCAGACACATTTCAGCCAATCAGCAGCAGACACTCCCTCCCAGACCCTCCCAGCTCCTGTGCAGCAGCCATTTTAGATTCATTCTGATCCTGCATTCTTAGTGAGAGGAGGGATAGTGTAGCTGCTGCTGATTTTATAGGGAAATTGATAGCTAGGCTAGTGTATTCAGTGTCCACTACAGTACTGAAGGACTATCTGATCTCTGCTGTAAGGACAGCACCCCAAAAACCCCTTTTTAGGGCTAGAACATCATTTTTTTTATTTTTTTTTATTCTTTGTAATCTAATTGCATTTGCCTGCCTGTCAGTGTGTGTCAGGCTCACAGCATATACTGTGCCTACTTGCTCACTGCCACCACTCATATCTGGTGTAACATTAGTGTAAATTTAAAAAAAAAAAACGTTTTACATCAGTCTGCTAGTGTAATCTAATTTCAGTTGCCAGGCCAGCCTGCCACTGCCAGCCTGTGTGTCAGGCTTACAGCATATACTGTGCCTACTTGCTCAGTGCCACCACCAGTCATATCTGGTGTAACAGTAGTGTAAATTAAAAAAAAAAAAAAAATGTTACATCAGTCTGCTAGTGTAATCTAATAGCAGTTGCCTGCCTGCCACTGCCAGCCTGTGTGTCAGGCTCACAGCATATACTGTGCCTACTCACTCAGTGCCACCACTCATATCTGGTGTAACATTAGTGTAAATTAAAAAAAAACAACTGATGTCCGTCGGCTAAAAGTCCGGCCATGATTGCATGCGCAGTGCCCCAAATTTGAAGTAGGAGGACAGACCAGGCATCTTTTTCCAAAAATCCATGCCATATACACGTCCCCTGGTGCTGCAACTGCCTCTGGGAACCTTACCATGGGTCCCAGACCGCACGTCTTGTAATTCTCTGTCTGGGAAATTATATATTTATCAAATCTATCTATTTATCTATCAAATCTATCTAACTATCAATCGTATCTATCAAATGTATATTGCATCTATTGATCTATGTAATCTATGTATCTATCTATCAAATCTATCTATCTCGTGGCCGGACTGTTTTGTGACAGCCACTTGTGTTTTGGCCAAATGTCCGTTGGACAAATGTCCGTCGGCCAAATGGCCATCGGCTAAAAGTCCGGCCACGATTGCACGCGCAGTGCCCCAAATTTGAAGTAGGAGGACCGACCAAGCATCGTTTTCCATCTCCCGGTTCCTAAAATCCATGCCATATACACCTCCCCTGATAGGGGGGGTAACAGGTATTAAACTGATCAGAATAGTACTACTTAACACACCACTCATATCTGGTGCCACAGTAGATTGCACGCGCAGTGCCCCAAATTTGAAGTAGGAGGACCGACCAAGCATCTTTTTCCATCTCCCGGTTCCTAAAATCCATGCCATATACACCTCCCCTGATAGGGGGAGTAACAGGTATTAAACTGATCAGAATAGTACTACTTAACACACCACTCATATCTGGTGCCACAGTAGATTGCACGCGCAGTGCCCCAAATTTGAAGTAGGAGGACCGACCAAGCATCTTTTTCCATCTCCCGGTTCCTAAAATCCCTGCCATATACATGTCCCGTGGCGCCGCAACTGCCTCTGGGAACCTTACCATGGGTTCCAGACCGCACGTCTTGTAATTCTCTGTCTGGAGAATTATATATCTATCAAATCTATTTATCTATCAAATCTATCTATCAATCGTATCTATCAAATGTATATTGCATCTATTGATCTATGTAATCTTTGTATCTATCTATCAAATCTATCTATCTCGTGGTTGTGCAAATGGACTGTTTGCGGTTGTTTGCGGTGCGTTACACGGGGAGTTTGGTTTGTCACTGTGAAGCGGGCGTAACCCTTACACTACCTGATCGATACAACATCATACCGGATGTTTTAAAGCACGTTATTCCAAACAATTTAGGAATGTTAGGTGATTTATGCCCTTTATGGCTTAAAACCAGACTCTGCATCAACTATGAGTGCGGGGGTGTCTGTCTATTCTTGAGTAGTGATTTCGCGAACCTAAAAATTTCGGTTTGCGAACGGCGGACTCGTACTTCCGCAACTGTTCGCAAACTGAAATTTTTAGGTTCGCGACATCACTACTCAAGAATAGACAGACACCTCCGCACTCGCTACAGCTTGACTATTAAAAAGTCCCATGACGCCGACTTAAAAATAAATTCTTTAATGTAAAAATGTTAAAACCATGGCAATAAATGCAATAACATTATTTTCCACAAAGAAGGGGACGGAGTAACCCTGCATACGCGTTTCATGCTTGTTCACTGCTTTTAACGTTTATTCAAGAAAGAATTTAATTTTAAGTCTGCCTCACAGGACTTTTTAATGTCAAGCAGTAACAAGTGTGGAGGTGTCTGTCTATTCTCGTTTTAACAGGCTGCTACTAAAGGTTAGATTACAAGTTTCACGCTATTGCGACCATGCTAACTAGCATGCATATCACAAGCTAAAAGTAAGCGGTTTCTCTCGAGCTCAAGCAGCATTTGCACTCAATAGATTAGCGCAACTGAAAAACTAGTGTAAAGTGCATGAGTTAAAAAAATGTTCAACAAGCACAGCATAAATACATTAAAATAAAGTATTACACTCATATATACACTTTCTGATAAAAAAATATTTTTTCTAGATATTAATAAAATGATATATAAGGGTTAAAAGGATTATGGTATATGACAAGGTATTTGGCTGAGAAGGGCTATTAAGTATACATATATGTCTAATTATGTGTATATATATAGATATAACTAATTAAAGTGACAGCACAACCAATTATATCAGAATAAATGTGAATGGGTGCACGAGAGGTATTGCCAAATTACCACAATAAATAATAAAAAAAATATCAGCACTCCAAGTGAATATAAAGTGTTTTTAATCATCACAAATATCTAGAAAGGAAAATGAATGTAACATGCCCAATATACTCTTTATTCACGCAGACTATGCACACCAGACAAGAACAAGAAAATTATAAACCCTAGGCGTCCCTAGGGGAAAATAATGCTATCAATGTCACGATAGAAAAATAGGTGGAAAATGTTTAACCACAAAAATGAGTGTCAAAAGTCCATATATCCATATATCATCAGAGAAATGTCCCTTTAAACATCATACGGTTCAAACTTGTATGAGTAACAAATGTCCATATATCATCAGGAGAATATCCCTTTAGGATTTTTTGCAATTCAGACTTGTATAGAAAATCCTATATAATAAAAGGCCAAGTGTGTTTGTCCGAAGCTGTCATGCGCAGTAGAGACTGTGCGCGAGGACAAACACACCAGGCCTTCAAACTTACCACTCGCGTGTGGTGGAGTGGGCGTGGCCAGCCGGATGTGACGTGGGCGGGCCGAACGTGGCATGGGCAGGGCCGGGCGTGACGCAGACGGGGTCGGGCAGGGTCGGGCGGGGCCAGATGCCGACTGCAGTCAGTGAGACTGAGAGAGCAGCAGAAGAGGGGGGTAAAGAGAGTGAGAGAGGCAGCAAAAGAGGGGGGGAGAGAGCACAAAAGAGAGGGGGAGAGAGCACAAAAGAGAGGGGGAGAGAGCACAAAAGAGAGGGGGAAGAGAGCACAAAAGAGAGGGTGGAGAGAGCACAAAAGCGAGGGGGAGAGAGCACAAAAGAGAGGGGGAGAGAGCACAAAAGAGAGGGGGAGAGAGCACAGAAGAGAGGGGGGAGAGAGCACAAAAGAGAGGGGGGAGAGAGCACAAAAGAGAGGGGAAGAGAGCACAAAAGAGAGGGGGAGAGAGCACAAAAGAGAGGGTGGAGAGAGCACAAAAGAGAGGGGAGAGAGCGCAAAAGAGTGGGGGAGAGAGCACAAAAGAGAGGGGGAGAGAGCACAAAAGAGAGGGGGAGAGAGCACAAAAAAGAGGGTGGAGAGAGCACAAAAGAGAGGGGGAGAGAGCACAAAAGAGAGGGGGACAGAGCACAAAAGAGAGGGGGGAGAGAGCACAAAAGAGGGGGGAGAGAGCACAAAAGAGAGGGGGAGAGAGCACAAAAGAGAGGGGGAGAGAGCACAAAAGAGAGGGGGAGAGAGCACAAAAGAGAGGGAGGAGAGAGCACAAAAGAGAGGGGGGAGAGAGCACAAGAGAGAGGGGGGAGAGAGCACAAGAGAGAGGGGGGATAGAGCACAAAAGAGAGGGGGAGAGAGCGCAAAAGAGAGGGGGAGAGTGCGCAAAAGAGAGGGAGAGAGACAGCAAAAGAGAGGAGAGAGAGAGCAAACGAGAGGAGAGAGAGCAAATGAGAGGAGATAGAGAGAGCAAACAAGAGGGGGGAAGAGAGAGAGCAAAAGAGAGGGGGGAGAGAGAGAGCAAAAGAGAGGGGGGAGAGAGAGAGCAAAAGAGAGGGGGGAGAGAGAGAGCAAAAGAGAGGGGAGAGAGAGAGAGAGAGCAAAAGAGAGGGGAGAAAGAGAGAGCAAAAGAAAGGGGAGAAAGAGAGAGAAAAAGAGAGGGGGGGATAGAGACAGAGCAAGGGGTGGGACCACTGTACTGCAAAAAAATGGCCCGTGTACACAGGCTTTAGTACTAGTAAAAATAATAAATAATAAAAAAAAAACATATGCACTCTTATGTGAGAAATTGACAACGAACAGGTGTATAATGACAATCTTGTTTCAATCTGACTTTGATCAGGCATTTTAGTCACGATTACCTTCGCAGAACATTTCCTCTGTATAACATAACACCTTTGCTGTACAATAGTATCCAAAAAGTAGACGTATTCAGCATGTACAGACTTTTTAGGGGATGGTGACGGTATTGTTCAGCATTTACTGCTGGACCATGTGACCTCGTGACGTGACGTAATGCATCAGTATAATACTCCCACATTTGTTACTCATGCAAGTTTGAACCGTATGATATTTATAGGGACATTTCTCTGTTGATATATGGATATATGAACTTTTGGCTATCATTTTTTTGGTTAACCATTTTCCACCTATTTTTTACTCATGACATAATAACATCATTTTCCCCTAGGGACTCCTAGAGTTTATAATTTTCTTGTTCTTGTTTGGTGTGCATGGTCTGCGTGAATTAAGAGTATATTGGATATGTTACATTAGTTTTCCTTTCTAGATATTTGTAATGATTAAAACACTGTATATTCACTTGGAGTGCTGAGATTTTTTGGAATATATATATATATGTATATATGTATATTTATTAATATATATATATATATATATATATATATATATATATATATACACAGTACATGTGTATTTGTGTGTTTATATGTGTAAATATGTATGTACATACTGTAAATATCTATAAAAGTAATTCTATTAAAAAATAACAATCAATATACTAATAGGGTTAATAGTGTAGAGGGGTACTTTGTGATGTGGGGGTGTGGTGGTTTAGGGGTTAATAGTGTAGTGGGGTACTTTGCTGTGGGCTATGTGGCGGTTTGGAGGTTAATAATGTAGTTTAGTGCAACTTTTTCCTCAGGCCAAACTCATTACGCAAACTTTCAAGTCGTTTAAAAAGTTTGAGCGTTAAATGCGATTGCGTTAGAGCAATTGCATTTACTTTCAACTTGTAATACGAGTGCACATTGCCACTTGACAACGCCCATAAAAAATATGGGGAGCGTAAATTTTTTAAAACTGTTTGCTTTATCCGAATCACAAAAAACAAGAACTTGGCCGGTTTCAGGTCCCTTTATATTGAAGAGCCAGCACCATTTCTTTTCAATAGTTTCCCTACCAACCAAGAGGTCGATCATAACGTTTTAAAAATCTAAAGGATTGTAATCTACCCCAAAGTTTTATACTTGCCAGTTGATTTATAGTAAAAAAAAAACCACCAGTGGTATATAATGACAATGATTTGTGATAACATACATAACAGGAGGAGGAGAGTCATTCTTTGCAGAGCTTACAGTCTATATTTGTGTACTTATTTATAAAAACCAATTTGCAAATTCATATACGCCCTAGGTATGCAACATTCGAAAAAAAGAAACAAATTTTAACACATTCTTTCGTTCGTTTCAAATTTTGAATGTTTGTACAACATTCTAACATTCGTTTAATGTAATAGTATGTCTAATGCTTTGTTTAAAGGGACACTGAACCCAAATTTTTTCTTTCGTGATTCAGATAGAGCATGCAATTTTAAGCAACATTCTAATTTACTCCTATGATCAAATTTTCTTTATTCTCTTGCTATCTTTATTTGAAATGCAAGAATGTAAGTTTAGATGCCGGCCCATTTTTGGTGAACAACCTAGGTTGTCCTTGCTGATTGGTGGATAAATTGATCCACCAATCAAAAAATGCTGTCCAGAGTTCTGAACAAAGAAAAAAGCTTAGATGCCTTCTTTTTCAAATAAAGATAGCAAGAGAATGAAGAAACATTGATAATAGGAGTAAATTAGAAAGTTGCTTAAAATTGCGTTCTCTATCTGAATCACGAAAGAAAAAAATTGGGTTCAGTGTCCCTTTAAATGTCATATTCGATTAAAATTTTTCTAATAATTCGAATTTTAAAAATTTGAATTTATATGTTTGTAATAGTATTTCTAATGCTCTCTTTAAATGTAATATTCCAATTATGCAATATTCGAAATAGAAACATTTAAAAACATCTATTATGTATCTACTAAATTCCCTACCACATGAACTATTGAACTTCTGAATAGTATAAAATCGAATGTTCCATTAGAAAATTTCAAATATGGACATTCCATCTAATTATGAACATTCAAAATTGAAAGTGACATTCAAAAACTGTAAATAGCATTCTATTATAGAATATTTAAGAATATTCGTTCTTATCAACATTCGATTATGCAAATCAAATCTCTACAATAAAATTTGTTCTAACATTCAAATTTGAAAATAAACATATTCACCCATCCCTAATATGCATACACATATACAAAAACATGCACATATACCCATGTATACAAACAAATGCAAGATATATGCACAGATGGTTACACATACACAATCTATTCAAACTATGCTTCTCTCAGACTATCGCTTACACGGTTACAAAAGTGCGACTCCATCACATTATAAGGTACATCTCACATCACATTCTGGGGCATTATTAAATATAGATTTTTTCATTTGTCTGTAAAGTATTAAGACACGTGTTCTCACTCTGCTTTTTTCACTTTATAAAGTCCTGGGCTAGAGAACAAATAATCAATATGGCTGATTTGGCAAGAAAAAGCCGAGGTTATTTATCAAAAGGAAAGAATCTGTATTTTTCATATTTCAAATTTCAGTATCAATCTATGAAACCAGTGAGTGTTTCTTCAGTGTAAATGAGTTTAAATTCTATTAAAAAAACAACAACATATAATTCTTCTAGGTATTAAATGTCATTTTTTATTAAAAGGCCTTATAACATACCTACAAGGAAATATATTTAAAGGGACATTATACAATAGATTTTTGTTTGCTTAAATGTTTTGTAGATTATCCATTTATATAGCCCATCTGGGAGTGTTTTTGTAACAATGTAGAGTTTTGGTTATTTTTAATAACATTGTGCTGATTTTTAGATACCTAAGCAAGCCCAAAAGTGTCAGATGTATACATGCGTTTACAGACTACAGTCGACTCCTATTTGTCTAATCTGTCTTTTCATATGCAGGGAAGGGGCAGTGTCTGTTCTTCCTGGTTTCTCAGCTCCTTTCACTGGGTGTCCCAGCCTAACCTCATCAACAGTGCTAAACTTGGAGCTTCTAAATACGTTTTTAAAAGGTTTTATACTGTATTTTTAGATCAGTATCTGTGCATATTCTTCTTTACAGTAGTGTCTATTACATGCAGTTATATATGAAAATTGGGGTGTACTGTCCAATTAAAATCTTCTACATTCTAACTAACATACAGTAAAGACATTCAATGATATCATGAGGTAGCCTAGCCTACATATCTAGATTTCACATACAGTTAGGACTAATAATCTAAGAGACAAATACATATGTAAAATTACTCTCACATATAGATACTGTACTTCATATAGATTTTTATGTTCAATCATCTTATTATGGGCTAAATTATAAATTAATGCTCTAACATTAACTTTGCTAGGGTAGCGCTCGTATTACAAGTTGAAAGAAAATAACGGCTAGATTTAGAGTTCTGCGGCCAAAGGGGTGCGTAGCTAACGCTGGCGTTTTTTTTCCCCGCACCTTTTAAATACCGGTGGTATTTAGAGTTCACAGAAGGGCTGCGTTTGGCTCCAAAAAGGGAGCGTAGAGCATATTTACCGCCACTGCAACTCTCAATACCAGCGTTGCTTACGGACGCGGCCAGCTTCAAAAACGTGCTCGTGCATGATTCCCCCATAGGAAACAATGGGGCTGTTTGAGCTGAAAAAAAACCTAACACCTGCAAAAAAGCAGCGTCCAGCTCCGAATGCAGCTACATTGTTTCCTATGGGGAAACACTTCCTAAGTCTGCACCTAACACTCTAACATGTACCCCGAGTCTAAACACCCCTAACCTTACACTTATTAACCCCTAATCTGCCGCCCTGCTATCGCTGACCCCTGCATATTATTATTAACCCCTAATCTGCCGCTCCGTACACCGCCGCAACCTATATTATACCTATGTACCCCTAATCTGCTGCCCCTAACATCGCCGACCACTATGTTATATTTATTAACCCCTAATCTGCCACCCCCGCTATCGCTGACACCTGCATATTATTATTAACCCCTAATCTGCCGCTCCGTACACCGCTGCGTACCTACATTATCCCTATGTACCCCTAATCTGCTGCCCCTAACACCGCCGACCCCTATATTATATTTATTAACCCCTAATCTGCCGCCCCCAACGTCGCCTCCACCTACCTACAAGTTCAATCCGATTGGCTGATCCGATCAGCCAATCAGATTGAGCTTGCATTCTATTAGCTGTTCCGATCAGCCAATAGAATAGAAACACACTTTTTCTAACTTTGCCCCCCAAATCTGTTACTCATCTACAACCACCATAAAACACCCATGCTAAATAGTTTCTAAATTTTGTCCTGAGTTTAGAAATACCCAATGTTTACATGTTCTTTGCTTTTTTGCAAGTTATAGGGCAATAAGTACAAGTAGCACTTTGCTATTTCCAAACCATTTTCTTTTCAAAATTAGCGATAGTTACATTGTAACACTTATATCTGTCAGGAATCCCTGAATATCCCTTCACATGTATATATTTTTTAAAAGAAGGCAACCTAAGGTACTAAACGGGGTATTTTGACACTTTTCATGCAACTATTTTACCACCAATCTATTCCAAAGTGGTGATTTTTTTTTACAAAATAGCAATTTAAGAATACATCGGTGTTACTGCCCACCCATGTATAGGTGTGTTGGGTTCTTTGGGGGCTAAAAGGAATTATTTTTAGGGGGCGCATTCCAGTTTTCCAACTTGGAATTTTCACATCTGTCGTCATGCACCCATGTCCTATTTGGGACATTTCTGAAGCTGACCAATGTAATTTACCCCCATCAAACCATATATTTTTGAAAAGTAGACACCCTAGGGTATTTGAAATGCTGGTATTTTAACACTTTCCATGGCCTAATTCAACCACCAGTCCTTGTCAAACTTTTGGGTAGTTATTTTTTTTTTTATTTTCTTTCACACACATTGTACTTAAGGCATGGATTCTCAGTTCCTGCCATGTCTTACCGACAAAAAAAAAACACCTCAATATGTGTTCAACAACATCTCCTGAGTACAGTGATACCATCCATGAATAGGTTTGTTGGGTTGTTTGGGGTTTGCAATGCCAAATTTCTCTGACATGTGTTTGTGATGTTTTCAAATTTAACATATCTTCTTTGACTATCCTCTTTTGGGGGCCTTTTTGCATACCCCAGTTTATTTGCTCGCCATGAACGTGCATATATTTCAGAAGTTGAGACCCCAAGGTATTGTATATGGGGTGTTTTGATGCCTTTGCTGCAACTGTTTTAGCCAAAAAAAAATGGAGAAAGTGTGTGGTGGTGTTTTTTTATTTTTACACACACATTGCTTTTTGGCTATGATTTAGGAGAGCCTGTTGAAAGATATTGCAAAAAAACACTCCAGGTTGTTTTCTGTAAGACCTCCTGAGTACACCTATGACCCCCATGCATAGGTTTACCAGGAATTTGGGAAGGTTCTGTTACAATGTTATGCCTTGTAATTTTAGTTAAAAGTGAGAGTATTTCTTCTGATAGGCCTATCTTTAGTTTGGGGCCTATCGCATACCCCAGTTTTATATATTGCCATGAAAGTGTATATATTTGAAATGTTGACACCCCAAGGTATTGTATATGGTATGCTTTGATGCAGTGAACAGTGAACATAACCAAACAAAAAAAACCCTGGCAAATTTACAAAATAAATAAAAAATAAATAAAAATGGACCATTGTATGATACCGTTTGAATCAGTCCCCAATGCAGAAAAAGGCTGTCCAGGGCAATCAGGACAGTAATATATGGTGTACTTTATCTGCCACCTATTGGTACAGACTCAAACTTTTTTTGAGGTTTCTGCTTTGCGGCAGTAGGGGGCGATTTTAAAAATAAAATGGGTAGCCCCAACTCTGCTCTCTCCCATCACGGCCCGGGTAACAGGTGCATCTTGGTACAAAATCCCTGAAATGATCTGGAGCTGAAACTGTAAAAAAGTCTGTTTCATTCTGGGTTTGAATAAATTGAATAACCCTAGCCTGCCCCTATGATGAGGCAGGCTAGGGACTCCCCCAGAAGCCCTATGATGCACTGGGCAACACCATCTTTGAAGCCTCATGGGGTGGGGGAGGGGTGATATATGGGGCTTTTAATATAAAAAAAAAATCAGCATGCAAGCAGAGCATAGGAAGCCTGTCCGATCTCTTCCAATGCTCTGCTAGACTGTCGGGTTACATGTGGAGCGAAATCGGAAATGATTACTCGTGGGGAGTGATCAATCCGGGGCCGGCAGTTGGGAACAGTATTGCAATATGCCCCGACATTGAGGCATCGCTGCAATACTGTTAGAGCTTCCAGCGCTCAGATTACCTGAGGGCGTAAAGGGTACGTCCTTGGTCATTAACGACAATTTTTTTGTAGGACATACCCTGTACATCGTCGGTCGTTAAGGGGTTAAATCTACCGCTAACCCTCCTATTATCATGGTCTTGGGCTCTTAAAAGAAGGGTCGGGATTAGCACAGCTCCCTAGTGTTATATATATATATATATATATATATATATATATATTTGAGAAAAGAGCAATCAATAAAAGTGAAAAGGTGCTCGGCTATATAGACAGCCTTTTCGGTATGCAAAAAATAATAATAAAATAAAAAGTCTTTCATAAAAAGTCTTTCATAGATGAGACAAATCTTAATAAATAGCGGTATGCTGTTACTTCATTAGCCAACAACCTCTTATAGTTGTATAATGATGTAAAGAATGCTTGCTTACCAACTCAGACCTCAATCATATGAGGTAAGGTGTCTGCTCTGCGTGATTAAAGATGATCTTGCCCTCAGTATAGTATCTTTGGAATTCTCTTGGTCAACCCTTTTGATCCTTTGTAGGAAGGTGTCTTTATACTTAATGGAACTCCTGGACTCTCTGCTGTTCTTTCGTAGGTTGGTGAGAATCTTTATCCCCTCAGGTGTATTGAAAGTAAGGCTCCCAGAGTTATGATTTCACATACAAGTTAGAAAAAGTTGATCAAAGGCAATCTCAGAGCTACCCAGTAAGCTTACTCCCGGCAGCCGGAAGTAGACCCACAGGAAACCCACACTGCAGTATTAAGGCTCATGTGAAGAAGACGTATCCACTTTCATCCCAGAATGTGCCTCTGTGGATGTAAGTTATGTGAAGCCAGAACGTGCACTCTGCACCATTATCGTCTCAGGATGTAACCGCTATTGGAATAGTCGTGGCAAAAGAAAACACTGTTTCCAACTTTATAGGGTCCTGCAGCAGTGATACCGGCCTCTTCCTGTTCCAGACTTCATGGAGAAAGTTTCTTTGTGTCCTGTGCAGAACTTGGATGATGGATAGAGCCAGGAGGAAGGTGATGCCACTGAAGAGATACCGTGAAGTGGTAGAGATGTCAGCCAGGATATATACTGTATATATTACCATATATATACTGTATATATTACCTTTTAAAGCTAATTTAAAGGAAACAAATATATACTATAAATATGCACTCATAACGAAATGTATACACATGTCCAATTTGAATTAGGACTTAGAAAGAGTGAATCTGAAGACAGAAGCATAAGTGTACAGGAAGAGGCAAAGAGCAAACTGATCTAAAGTTTAAAGCTAGGGAGTTCAAATGTAGTAAGACCCCCACAGTGGCGTAGCGTGGGTTGTCAGTGACAGCGCCCAGGGCAAGGCAAGTATTGCGCCCCCTAAACATTAGCACTAACTGAGTCACTAGTACAGTAGGGATTGGCAAATTTGCTTTGAATCTAGGACCTAGCTAAACAACTGAGGAGACAGGTTTTGTGTTTTATAAACAAACAATGCTTTATTTTTAACGACAAAAATAACAGGTCTCAAAATTTACAAATAAAAAAGACTAAAACCAAACGTCATGAACATTTAACTTATGCACTGTCTGCTATGTGCGCATTGGCAACATCGCCGGCATAAGGGAGAGCATCTCCTCCGAGATGCGATCTCCCTTCTAGAAGTACATACGACAAGCGCTGACCAGAGTTCTGCTAGCCAGGAAGAGGCTGACAAACACCCAGGTGCCAGGGCAAAATTCCTACAGAAGTAATTAAAGTCCTATATATATATTTAAACCTATACCCACATAAACATACACATATGCAGGTATACATGTAGCAAATAAAATAAGGCAAGTTTAAATCCAAGGCAATGAATTTGGAAAACGAATTTGTCCTGCAGCACCCACTGCAAATACTAATACAAAAGGAAAAGTAATTATATGTAGCTGTGTTATTTCATTAGCTCACCAATACAAATGTAACAAGCATACAAGATAGTGTCCAAGTGACTGGAATGGCTACACAAGCATTAATACATGAAGGGTTAAATCAGAAAAATAAAAGGGCTACTGTTAATACACGAAGGGTTAAATCAGAAAAATAAAAGCCCACTGTAACCCATTGTCTGCATATGAGCACACAAGTTATGTACTTTGCAAGCCGTTTCATAAGCACAACTTGTAAATGACTGTACTACAGGCGGAAGACGTGATTGATTTTATAGTTTGCGCATTGTACAAGGAAGCTACACTGATAACTGCAATGAAAGATTTTTTTATTTTTTTTAAATCGAATGTGATTATGTTAGGCTATACTTTTATCACAGTCAGGATATTCAAATATTTATCAATAATACAAATTTTCAAAGAATAAAAAGCAGTGCAACCTGTGAAATCGCCACAGTTAGCAACTGAAAACACGCATTTCCTAAAGACTACCTTTTTTGGAAGCACTAGGTGAAAGGGCCATCTCACCTCTGGCTCTGCTAACTGTCGTCCACTGCACGACTCTGGCTCTGGAGAGTAGGGTGTTCTCAGGATCTGCTGCGTGTGAGAAGGCTGGTGCTCCAGTATTAGCAGCAATGTGGGGTCACGTGATAGTGACATCACTGCCTGACAGCGCGATCGTGAGTTCTCAGTAGATTACTAGATTCTAAAGCAGAGGAGACACACAGTCATCGTGCTAGCTAAGCTGCCTGCTACTAATTATGCCGGCACAGTCCCAAATTCCCAATGCTGCATCTGCTTGCAGTGGAGGAGGGACGATGTGAGACAGTGAGAGCACAAATTTTGCACCCCTAAGAATTATGCGCCCAGGGCAACCGCCCCTGTGGCCCCCCATGCTACGCCACTAGACCCCCATAACATAATATAACTCTTTTTTCACTATGTGCATGCACCACACTCATAGGACATTCACTTATCAAATATAACACTTATTACATTATTAGCCTATGAGTTATGTAGGAGTAGGGCACCTGTTCATCCTTCCTTGTAATCAGATCAGTTATGAGGTTTCCACCTAATGGTATAATTGAGTAAACATCAGAGTGCAGGTGGGTGGAAAGTGCTTGTGTGTGTAAATCAGGTGTTGTTGTTGTTTGTTTGTAGCTAGAAGTCACATGGTCTCAGGGTTTCACCCTGCTATTGTTTGTTATTTGCTCCTTGGCTGCCATTTTTACTCACCTGTTTCTCTCCTTGCCTGCTGCAGGCACTACTCCCAGGCACCCTCTTATAGCCAAACTGGAGAACATCATCATTGAGAGACAGGATGCAGTCCCAGAATTATGATGTCATCACTTACTATTTAAAGTGCCTCAGTTCAGTCTGCCCTTGCCCTTGCGTTGTCTCAGACTTCTTTGCGAGTTCCTGTGTATAACCTTGCTTGTTTGGTGTCCCTTCTGGTTCTTGATCCTTGGCTTATTCCTGACTCTGCTGATCTTTGTGTTCCTGACCCTGGCTCGCCTGACTACTCGCTTTGGCTCCTGACTGTGCTCATCTGACTACCAGTTCTGGCTTTGACTCCTGCCTTGTCATTTGACTATTGGGCGTACATTTATCATAGTACGATGTAGGGTATCATGTCCACTGCACATCGATAAATACCAACAGCATACACTGTCGGCATTTATCATTGCACCAGCAGTTCTTGTGACCTGCTGGTGCAATGCTGACCCCTGCAGATTTGCAGCCAATCGGCCGCTAGCAAGGGGTGTCAATTAACCCGATCATATTCAAACAGGTTGATTTCTGTCCACGACCTCAGAGCAGGCGGACAAGTTATGGAGCAGCTGTCTTTAGACCCCTGCTTCATAACTTCGGTTTCCGGTGAGCCTGAAGACTCTCACGGAAACAGTGGCATCAAGCTCCATACAGAGTTTGATAAATCAGCCCCTTGGATTCTTTATTATTTTTGTTATTATTTAGTAAAGGTGTGATTATTTTAGCATTTCACATGTGTGTCTGATTCTTGGTACCCTGACACATGTGTTAAGTGAGCTGGGATGTCAGTGCGTACTGAATCTTTACTGTGGTTATGTGTGTGAATCAGGTGACGTTTGTTTGTAGCCAGAAGTCACATGTGTTAGGTGAGCTGGGATGTCAGTGTACTGAATCTTAGCTGTGCTTATGTGTGTGAATCAGGTGACGTTTGTTCAGTAGTCAGATGAGGCAGGTGAGCTGGGATGTCAGTGTGTACTGAATCCTAGCTGTGCTTATGTATGTGGATCAGGTGATGTTTGTTCAGTAGTCAGATGAGGCAGGTGAGCTGGGATGTCAGTGTGTACTGAATCCTAGCTGTGCTTGTGTGTGTGAATCAGGTGACGTTTGTTTGTAGACATTAGTCAGATGAGGTAGGTGAGCTGGGATGTCAGTGTGTACTGAATCTTAGCTGTGCTTGTGTGTGTGAATAAGGGGATGTTTGTTTGTAGACATTAGTCAGATGAGGTAGGTGAGCTGGGATGTCAGTGTGTACTGAATCTTAGCTGTGCTTGTGTGTGAATAAGGGGATGTTTGTTTGTAGACATTAGTCAGATGAGGTAGGTGAGCTGGGATGTCAGTGTGTACTAAATCCTAGCTGTGCTTATGTGTGTGGATCAGGTGACGTTTGTTCAGTAGTCAGATGAGGCAGGTGAGCTGGGATGTCAGTGTGTACTGAATCCTAGCGGTGCTTATGTGTGTGGATCAGGTGACGTTTGTTCAGTAGTCAGATGAGGCAGGTGAGCTGGGATGTCAGTGTACTGAATCTTAGCTGTGCTTGTGTGTGTGAATCAGGTGACATTTGTTTGTAGACATTAGTCAGATGAGGTTGGTGAGCTGGGATGTCAGTGTGTACTAAACCTTAGCTGTGCTTGTATGTGTGAATCAGGTGATGTTTGTTCAGTAGTCAGATGAGGCAGGTGAGCTGGGATGTCAGTGTACTGATTCTTAGCTGTGCTTGTGTGTGTGAATCAGGTGACAATCAGGTGACATTTGTTTGTAGACATTAGTCAGATGAGGTTGGTGAGCTGGGATGTCAGTGTACTGAATCTTAGCTGTGCTTGTGTGTGTGAATAAGGTGACGTTTGTTCGTAGACATTAGTCAGATGAGGTAGGTGAGCTGGGATGTCAGTGTGTACTAAACCTTAGCTGTGCTTGTGTGTGTGAATAAGGTGACGTTTGTTCGTAGACATTAGTCAGATGAGGTAGGTGAGCTGGGATGTCAGTGTGTACTAAACCGTAGCTGTGTTTGTATGTGTGAATCAGGTGATGTTTATTTGTAGCCAGCAGTCAGATATGCTAGGTGAGCTGGAATGTTAGTGTGTAATGAACCTTAGCTGTGTGTGTGTGTGAATCAGGTGACGTTAGTTTAGTAGTCAGATGTGTTAGGTGATCTGGGATGTCAGTGTGTACTAAATCTGTTGAACACAAGCATGGAGTGAATGTTCAGTAGACGTGTATGCCATTTGACATTCATTTTTTATAAACAAATGCTAAATATGGCCTCAGGTAGCAGCATTCAACTCTTTTTGGAGCCAGTCTCATTTGTATAATAGTGCAACACACACAGATATATGCAAACCCAGATATTTGTGTGCTGCACTATTAATCAAATAAATCTAGTACTGAAAAGAGCAAGATGCTGATACCTGTGGCCATATTTAGCATATTGCAAACTCGCCTCTGACAGAGAAACCTGTGATTTTAAAGCCCCAGAAGTCCCTTACGACTGACGACCTTCAGGGTAAATTTTGTTTACTGCTTCAAAGGGATTAAACATAAAGGTAAAGTTCAGCTCAAGAGCCACCAACATTACTGTTCTAAAGCAGGAAATTACTGGTTAGCAAATCAGGAGTGGCAATTGCACATAACTGCCAATCACCAGCTGTTTTTGCTAGGGACCTACAATGAGTAAAACACATAGTAATGATTGCATTATTGTGTCTCTTTAATAATCACCACAATATATACACTAATATTAATACAGTCCCACTGACACTAGTGCCAACATACATCTTTGTCACACCAGCCACAGTACTGACACTTATACTAAAAACACTGTGTCTCTCAAATGCCACAATTCCCTTATGACAATGTCCAGTAAAGTGACACTAGCTAAAATGTGTTCTTTCATCAGCTTGAGCGACTTCAGCTGCAGCAATGGAGTTAAATCAATATGTTTTTGGGTTTGCAGGTGAAATGCCAAGAGTGTCTGCCCCTGAGAGTTTTTGTCATTTTGCCATTCCTCAGTCTGACAGAAGCTTTCAAACTATATTGATGTTCCTACAATGCCACAGATCAGCGTGCAATTATATGTCAGGATTTAATAAAAAGACCGACGTCAAAACAACAGGGAATCAAAACCAAAACAGCATTAACACAGATAGGACTCAAATTTCCAAATTTTCTCCAAAATATAAAGCCCCTCAAAAAAGTTTAACTTATTAGGTGCTAGAGTCCAATGTATTGCATCCATCTCTGATATTTAAAGGGACATGAGGGTCAAAATGAATCTAATTTATCTAATGATTAGTAAAAGAAAAGCACCATTAAAGTATATGGGGATTTTTGTAACTAGATCATTTGATACGTTTTTCTAAAGGATTTTGATCGACCCTTAAAGTGATGTTAAACTTATAACGTTATAAAAACATATCTGGAATGTGTGTGATATTTTAGATGGAGTTTAATTCATCAATGAAGTTGCGCTATAACTTATTATTTAATATAGATATGAAATTCAAATTCCCCGCGCTCCACCGCCAACTTCAGTCAAGCTGAACAAATCGCTTCATCAGATGCTGCACCTTACAGTACAGTGTTTAATGAAGGTCCCAGCACCAGTGAATTTGCAGCGTGAGGACATCTGTCATCAGCGCATATACTGCAGGCTAGATGCGCATCAGTCTGATCAGAATTTATTTCAGTTCGCCAATTGCCTTTTCTTCATCCGGGTCAAGTAAAAAAAACAGCTGCATCAGATGCGGCACCTTACAGTACAGTGTTTAATGAGGGTCCCATCACTAGTGAGTTTGCAACATGAAGATATCTGCCATCAGCGCATATACTGCTGGCCAGATGCGCATCAGTCTGATCAGAATTTATTTCAGATCACCAGTTGCCTTTTCTTCATCTGGGTCAGGCAGAGCAAACAGCTGCATCAGATGCGGCACCTTACAGTACAGTGTTTAATGAGGGACCCAGCATCAGTGAGTTTGCAGCGTAAAAATTGCAGACCCATGCCATGGGGTTTATATTCTAGGCCTTTACTAGAAGTCTTTGCTTTAGAGCATTTGCAGACTAATGATGCAGTAATTCTTACCATCCTTAAAACTGGTTTAAAGCCTTTACTGCCAGCTGCAAGTCTTATAAAGATATGTAGAGGAAGCACAGAAAGGCATTGGTGTGTCCTACAGTTATGGCTATAATATGTATAATGCTATAATATGTTTAAAATTAAAATATGTATTAAATTATGTATTTTTAAATAAAGGTGGGAATATAATATTGATCATTATTATGTACAGCAAGCCCTGGACGGCACCTATGCAGGGGAAGGGCATTTGACCCCTGTATAGGTGTGACGTAGGGAAGCTGGGAGTGGTTAGGGTACGGACAGGTGGGGCTTGAGGAGGACTTTAAAAGAGGTGGGAGGTGTTATAAAGAGCGCCAAAATTTTTGAGCAGAGGGTAAGTGTGGAAGAAAGCTTGCTTTGTTGCACACTTACCTTCTACACCATGGTGGCGACTCGGGAGATGGTGGAAGCTGTAACATCCCTGGCCCAAGCCAGGGGCATGGAGTGGGTGATGGAGCAGCTCCAGAGGGCGGGAGCTGCTCCGGCGTCAGAGGCGGCAGCAAGGAGCGGGACATCACGGCCTCCTAGGGCCAGGCCAGTGAGGCCGGCCAGACCGCCTGAGAGGCTTAGACCAGAGCTGGGAGGCGGTAACACTGCGAGAGGCAGAAGCCTGTGCAGCAGAAGTGGGAGAGGAACATCGCCGGGTGGTCCGGCCAGACGTGGGATTGGGACCTCGACACCGGTAAGGCCCACGGGGAGGCCTGGGCTGGCTCAAGTGGCGGAAGGTCTAGCAGCTCGAGGATCCGGAGGCGACATGGCCTGCAGCATGGCCGGCAAACTGAAGAGGTCGGGGAAGGCGGCATCGAGGATGGCTGTCGTGGAGGATGGAGGTGAGGTGGTGGGGGCAGAGAGGAGGGAGACCAAGCGCAGTAGAGGAGGCGGTACTGGGGAAATGCGCACAGCTGGGGGGCCCCTGCAGCACGGGCTGGTGAGGTGCCGGGGAGGAGGGGGGGATGGGTGATGCGCGCATACATGAATATAAGGGCCGTAGATAAGGCCCGATAGAAAGTTTAATACAAACAAGGGGGGCAATAGATAAGGCCCAAAGGGGATTAGGGGCTGTGCGAGAGCAGGTAAAAGGGGGGATCTGGACTTGGGGGGAAGGCAATAATTAGGGTTAAGCAAAAAAAAAAAAAATGAAGGAATGGGATTTATAATGTGTGGTTTGGGGATCTCATTAAAGTGACCCCTGACATCACCTTACAGAACAGAGAGCCCTAGGTGGTCAGACCACTAGTGAGGAACGGTAACAGGGCGCAAGAAGCATGAGTGTATCTGACTAGTGTGGAGTTCCTCCTTAGCCAGTTATAAGTTCTTTTAGGCAGGTTTTAGAATAGAAGTGGGGCTGATAATTTTCCATATGGCTATAATTCGTAGAAGACACCGGAAGGGACTGGGTTTCCAATTTAATGACGGGCGATGCCGGTTTGGAGGAGCATGTAAGTCCAAGCACGAGTGCTCTTTGTGTGGGGGGGCCCACTCGTACTCAAAGCGTTTTAAGCAAGGGTGATTGCCAGCTAGGACGGGGGCGGTGGCTGTACAGGGTGCGGATGTCGGTGAAGGTCGTAAGGATGGTCCCGTGGTTAGAACGATTCACTAGGGGGGGGAACTAGGAGGAGGGATACTGAATTGTTGCTAACGGGGTTCAGTTCGGGGGTTTGGATTCCATTTAGGGAGGGGGCGGGGGCCGGTATACCCGGTAACTTGAAATCGGCTAAAGAATTCCCGGAGGTTGTGAGGGAGAAATTGTCGAAGGAAGTGGCATTGGGCAGGATGGCGGGTCCGTTTAAGGCTATGCCTCTGGTGAACCTAAGGGTTTCCCCGTTGGGGGTGGTGCCGAAGAAGGCTCCTGGGCAGTACAGAATGATGCATCATCTGTCTTACCCAAAAGGGGATTCAGTGAACGATGGGATTGACCCTGAGTTGACGGCGGTGAGGTATGTGTCCTTTGATAAGGTGATGGACCTGGTCCGGTCAGCGGGAAAAGGGGCATTGTTGGCTAAAGTGGATGTGGAGGCAGCGTTTCGGCTGTTGCCTGTGCACCCCAGATGCCATCATCTGCTGGGTTGCGTGTTTGACGATTCTTACTTCGTGGACTTATGCCTTCCAATGCTCTGTTCGATTTTGTGCTCCTATTTTGAAACTTTTAGCCGCTTTGTGGAGTGGGTTGTGAGCCAGCAGGCTGGTTTAAGATCTGTCGTCCATTATTTGGACGACTTCTTGTTTGTGGGCCCGGAGGGGACTAGGGTCTGCGAGCATCTCATGAACACATTCCTGGAGGTGGCGGGGTTTTTCTGGATTCCAGTGGCCGGGGATAGAATGCAGGTTGCCGGAGGATAAAATAGTCGACTTGGTGGAAACAATTGACAGTATTTTGGGGAAGCAGAAGCTAAAATTAAGGGAGATCCAGTCATTGATTGGGAAACTCAACTTTGCTTGCAAAATCATCCCGGTAGGGAGGGTGTTCCTGAGGAGCCTTTTCACCGGGTTTGGTTGAAAAAAGAGCTCAAGGATGACTAGGGGGTGTGGCGGGAATTCTTAAGGGAATTCAATGGGAGAGCGATGGTGCAAGAAAAGGGTATGGATTTAGATATGGATTTGTTCACGGATGCTTCCGGGGCCATTGGTTTCGGGGCATACTTGAATGGCAAGTGGTGTGTGGGACAGTGGCCAAAGGGGTGGGTGGAATTGGGCTTTACTAAGAAGCTAGTGCTGCTAGAGCTGTTTCCATTGGTGGTAGCATTGCATGTGTGGCCAAAACAGCTGGCCAATAGAAGGGTGACATTCCATTCTGACAACATGGGGGTGGTGGTGGCTTTGAATAGATTGTCAGCAGCGTCCCCCCCTGTGGTAAGAGTGTTGAGGTTATTTGTGCTCAAATGTATGCAATGCAATGTCTTGTTTAGAGCTGTTCATGTTCCGGGGAAGCAAAATGTGGTTGCTGATGCACTTTCCCGTTTACAATGGGATCGGTTCCATCGGCTGGCCCCGGGGGCAGAGGTTCGTGGGGAGCAGTGCCCGGAAGAACTGTGGGATATAGAGTTGCCAACCTGATGGACATGGTACAGGGAGCTTTGGTGCCAGGGACATGGAGGGCTTATACCCAGGTATGGGAGCTGTGGGCCTCAAGGCTGCAGGAGTGGGGATCGAAGGGGTCTACGGAAGGGAGGTTAAGGGCGTTGTTGGAGTGGATGCATGAGTGGAAGGTGGACAGGATATCTAGGTCCATGGTGAGAAGGCGCCTAGCATCCATGGCGTTTTTATTTCAGTTGATGGGGTGGGAGGATGGGTCAAAACATTTCCTGGTGCGGTTGGTGGCCCGAAGTTTGTGTAGAGGTAAATTGGTGGCGGATGGTAGGCGGCCGGTGGTGTTTTCAGTGCTAAAAAAGGTGGTGGGGGTGCTGCCTGGGATTTGTAACTTGGAATACGAAAGGGTGCTGTTCCGGGCAGTTTTTGTGGTAGCTTTCTTTGGGGCATTCAGGGTGTCTGAGCTGGTGGGTAGAAATAAGAAAGATAAGAGAGGTATTCAGAGGTCGGACGTAGTGGTGGAGGGGGATAGGTTATTGATTTGGCTGGGGAGGTCCAAGAAGGACCAGGAGGGGAAAGGGGTGCAGATTGTACTAAAGGTCATGGGTGGCCCTTGTTGCCCGGTAAAGGCAGTGCAGGACTTGGTTGAGGTCAGGCTACTGGGGATGGGTTAATTGTTTGTGCATAACGATGGTTCGTCATTATCGCTGTTTCAATTTCAAGCAGTCTTTAGGCTAGGTTTAGAGAGGAACGACTTAAACCCTAGGGACTTTGGGACACATTCCTTTAGAATCAGGGCGGCCACGGAGGCACACATGTTAGGTGTGGGGGCAGAGGGGATCAAGAGGATTGGGAGGTGGGCATCAAATAGGTATGTTTCATATGTTAGACCCGCAATAGTCTAGTGACGCTTATTGTCTCGTTTCAGGTCCAATACAGTGCTGGCTGATGAGCCATTCATATATATACTGGGCTAGGAAGGTGGCAATGGTTAGAAAGGAAGGGGTCCAGATGGGGTTTTCGTCTGCGGAAGTCAGCATACGGTGGTTCGGAATCAGAGGAATGAGGTGGGATCAGTTAGTTACAAAAGTTGTGGAATATGCTAGGTTATTCTGCCCTCCAGATATTTTATTGATACGCCTGGGAGGTAATGATTTGGGGTCCAGATCTCAGAAGGAGTTGGTGGATGGGATGAAAAGGGATGTGAAGAGGTTGCTTACGCTGTTTCCAACGTTGGTGATTTTGTAGTCTGAGATAGAACCAAGGATACACTGGAGGGCAGCTTGGGATGTAAAAAGATTGGAGGCATCACGGAGAAAGGTAAATAGGATAATGAGCAGTTTTATAAAAGGGGTTGAATGGCTGCCTATTCGGCATGTTGAGTTTGAGGGGGAGACAGGGAAATGTTTCTTCCTGAAAAATGGGGTGCATTTGAATGAGGTGGGTGTACACCTATTTAATTTTATCGTTAAGGAATGGGTTGCAAAGGCCTTGGAGGTGGTTGGCGGGGCGCGGCGTTAGGCCTTGCCAGTGGTGGAGTGGTTGCTGTGTGGAATAGCATTTGTATGGGTACCTCTGGATTTAAGGAGAGGAGTAGGTGTAATGTTATCTGGTAAATGGGTATACTATGGGGGGCAAGCACTGGCTGGGGTATTTAATGTTCAGTTATTTATGGTTATAATGTAATTGTTTAAATAAAAAGCTGCGGCCTTTGTAACCCACATTCCGAGTTGTGTTTTTATTGAGGAAGTACCTATTAGAGGGGCCAAGTTTGTATGCTATGTTTTATCTCAGAGTACCAGTGCCTGTAGGAATCTACAAAGTTTAAGCTATTACTTCTGTCATTTATCTGTATTATTTTACAATGTATATAAAGATGACTTAGAATTATTCGGTTACTGAGTTCAGGTGATTATGGTAACACTACTTGTAGTAATTGGTGTTCATAGCTGCAGTTCCAACCTGATGCCATTTGCATTGTGTTGAAGGTAGTCACTGTTCTTCACACCAGCACATAAATGCTGCATCACATAAGCCACGCCCCTAAGACTGTCACCATGACAACCAGTTATCAAATTATACCATGACTGTCAGTTTAGCCTGTTATTAGTGTAGCTTTAACATAAGATATTATGCCTAATAAAACATTATTTATTTTTGCCCTTTTCATGTATTTTAGCTCTGAAAATTGTACATTGAGTTGGAACTGCATCCTGCTGACTTTTCAGAGCTAACTCTGCATACAATCTTTTCCTAATTGGCTTTAATAGATAACAACTGCAGAACAATTCACTTTATACTAACTTAATAGCAATGATTAGCCTTGTTGTCTGCCAACTCAAACTTATTTGGCTCCCCCAAATAAGATGAGTGTCAAGTTCAGTTTTTTTTAATTGAAAACCAATTGCAGTAAACAGGATACGCTGTCAGCATTTAACATTGCACAACTATTTCTTGTGAAATGCTTGTGCAATGCCGCCCCCTGCACATTCACGGACAATGGGCCGCTATCAGGGGGTGTCAACTATCTTGATCCTATCTGATCGGGATGATTGCAGTCCACAAACTAAAATTTGTGGAGAAGTTAAGGAGCAGCGGTCTTATGACCGCTGCTTCTTAACTTCTGTTCCCAGCAAGTCAGAAACTACGGGGCTAGATAGCAGCTGTTTATTAAATCTAAGCAAACTCTTTCTCTGCCGCTAAACTTTCTATTTGCTCAAAAACCGCCCACCCTGCTCACAATCAGACATCACCAAAAAAGAGGTGCAGACTTCTCCCGCCTCCTTTTACACATTTCCACTAATTCAGCATGCAGGGAGCTGTAGTTTTCTGGCTGCAGAGCTGCTAACATCTGCAGATATTGCATACAATAGTGTTGTGATGGACATAAAATATCAGTGCATGCATTGTGCATGCATAATAAAAAAATAAGGGCTAGAATACAAGTGACGCGGAAAGTCCAGTTTGCGCTCGTATTACAAATTCAATAAAACTTAGGCCTAGATTTAGAGTTGGGCGGTAGCCGTCAAAGCCAGCGTTAGAGGCTCCTAACGCTGGTTTTTACCGCCCGCTGGTATTTGGAGTCAGTCAGGAAAGGGTCTAACGCTCACTTTGCAGCTGTGACTTTTCCATACCGCAGATCCCCCTACGCCATTTGCGTATCCTATCTTTTCAATGGGATCTTTCTAACGCCGGTATTTAGAGTCGTGGCTGAAGTGAGCGTTAGAAATCTAACGACAAAACTCCAGCCGCAGAAAAAAGTCAGTAGTTAAGAGCTTTTTGGGCTAACGCCGGTTTATAAAGCTCTTAACTACTGTGCTCTAAAGTACACTAACACCCATAAACTAACTATGTACCCCTAAACCGAGGCCCCCCCACATCGCCGCCACTCTATTAAAATTTTTTAACCCCTAATCTGCCGCTCCGTACACCGCCGCAACATACATTATAGTTATGTACCCCTAATCTGCTGCCCCTAACACCGCCGACCCCTATATTATATTTATTAACCCCTAATCTGCCCCCCACAACGTCGCCGCCAGCTACCTACAATAATTAACCCCTAATCTGCCGACTGGATCTCGCCGCTACTATAATAAATGGATTAACCACTAAAGCTAAGTCTAACCCTAACACTAACACCCCCCTAAGTTAAATATAATTTAAATCTAACAAAATAAATTAACTCTTATTAAATAAATTATTCCTATTTAAAGCTAAATACTTACCTGTAAAACAAATCCTAATATAGCTACAATATAAATTATAATTATATTGTAGCTATTTTAGGATTAATATTTATTTTACAGGCAACTTTGTATTTATTTTAACCAGGTACAATAGCTATTAAATAGTTAATAACTTTTTAATAGCTAAAATAGTTAAAATAATTACAAAATTACCTGTAAAATAAATCCTAACCTAAGTTACAATTAAACCTAACACTACACTATCAATAAATTAATTAAATAAAATACCTACAATTATCTACAATTAAACCTAACACTACACTATCAATAAATTAATTAAATAAAATACCTACAATTATCTACAATTAAACCTAACACTACACTATCAATAAATTAATTAAATAAAATACCCACAATTATCTACAATTAAACCTAACACTACACTATCAATAAATTAATTAAATACAATACCTACAAATAAATACAATTAAATAAACTAACTAAAGTACAAAAAATAAAAAAGAACTAAGTTACAAAAAATAAAAAAATATTTACAAACATTAGAAAAATATTACAACAATTTTAAACTAATTACACCTACTCTAAGCCCCCTAATAAAATAACAAAGACCCCCAAAATAAAAAAATGCCCTACCCTATTCTTAATTAAAAAAGTTCAAAGCTCTTTTTCCTTACCAGCCCTGAAAAGGGCCATTTGCGGGGCATGCCCCAAATAATACAGCTCTTTTGCCTGTAAAAAAAAACATACAATACCCCCCCCAACATTACAACCCACCGCCCACATATGCCTAATCTAACCCAAACCCCCCTTAAATAAACCTAACACTAAGCCCCTGAAGATCTTCCTACCTTATCTTCACCATGCCAGGTTCACCAATCCGTCCACCGAAGTCTTGATCCAAGCCTCCGAAATCTTGATCCAAGCCCAAGCGGGGGCTGAAGAGTGACGTCCATCCTCCGGCTGAAGTCTTGATCCAAGCGGACAGAAGAGGACATCCGGACCGGCAAACATCTTCATCCAAGCCTCAACTTCTATGTTCCTCAATCCCATGACGACCGGCTGATCTTCAAGACCTCCAGCGCAGATCCATCCATCTTCACCGACGACTTCCCGACGAATGACGGTTCCTTTAAGGGACGTCATCCAATCAGCCAATCAGATTGAGATTGCATTCTAATGCGAGCTCAATCTGATTGGCTGATCGGATGAATTGAATACCTTAATAACGATTGGCTGATAGAATCCTATCAGCCAATCGGAATTCGAGGGACGCCATCTTGGATGACGTCCCTTAAAGGAACCGTCATTCGTCGGGAAGTCATCGGTGAAGATGGATGGATCCGCGCTGGAGGTCTTGAAGATCAGCCGGTCGTCATCGGATTGAAGAACATAGAAGATGCGGCTTGGATGAAGATGTTTGCCGGTCCGGATGTCCTCTTCTGCCCGCTTGGATCAAGACTTCAGCCGGAGGATGGACGTCACTCTTCAGCCCCCGCTTGGGCTTGGATCAAGATTTCGGAGGCTTGGATTAAGACTTCGGTGGACGGATCGGTGAACCTGGCATGGTGAAGATAAGGTAGGAAGATCTTCAGGGGCTTAGTGTTAGGTTTATTTAAGGGGGGTTTGGGTTAGATTAGGGATATGTGGGCGGTGGGTTGTAATGTTGGGGGGGTATTGTATGGTTTTTCGGAGGCTTGGATCAAGACTTCGGTGGACGGATCGGTGAACCTGGCATGGTGAAGATAAGGTAGGAAGATCTTCAGGTTCTTAGTGTTAGGTTTATTTAAGGGGGGTTTGGGTTAGATTAGGGGTATGTGGGTGGTGGGTTGTAATGTTGGGGGGGGGGGTATTGTATGTTTTTTTTTACAGGCAAGAGAGCTGAATTATGTGGGGCATGCCCCGCAAATGGCCCTTTTCAGGGCTGGTAAGGTAAAAGAGCTTTGAACTTTTTTAATTTAGAATAGGGTAGGGCATTTTTTTATTTTGGGGGTCTTTGTTATTTTATTAGGGGGCTTAGAGTAGGTGTAATTAGTTTAAAATTGTTGTAATATTTTTCTAATGTTTGTAAATATTTTTTTATTTTTTGTAACTTAGTTCTTTTTTATTTTTTGTACTTTAGTTAGTTTATTTAATTGTATTTATTTGTTTTGTATTGCATTTAATTAATTTATTGATAGTGTAGTGTTAGGTTTAATTGTAGATAATTGTAGGTATTTTATTTAATTAATTTATTTATAGTATAGTGTTGGGTTTAATTGTAACTTAGGTTAGGATTTATTTTACAGGTAATTTTGTAATTATTTTAACTATTTTAGCTATTAAAAAGTTATTAACTATTTAATAGCTATTGTACCTGGTTAAAATAAATACAAAGTTGCCTGTAAAATAAATATTAATCCTAAAATAGCTACAATATAATTATAATTTATATTGTAGCTATATTAGGATTTGTTTTACAGGTAAGTATTTAGCTTTAAATAGGAATAATTTATTTAATAAGAGTTAATTTATTTCGTTAGATTTAAATTATATTTAATTTAGGGGGGTGTTAGTGTTAGGGTTAGACTTAGCTTTAGGGGTTAATCCATTTATTATAGTAGCGACGAGATCCAGTCGACAGATTAGGGGTTAATTATTGTAGGTAGCTGGCGGCGACGTTGTGGGGGGCAGATTAGGGGTTAATAAATATAATATAGAGGTCGGCGGTGTTAGGGGCAGCAGATTAGGGGTACATAACTATAATGTATGTTGCGGCGGTGTTTGGAGCGGCAGATTAGGGGTTAATAATAATATGCAGGTGTCAGTGATACCGGGGGCGGCAGATTAGGGGTTAATAAATATAACATAGTGGTCGGCGATGTTAGGGGCAGCAGATTAGGGGTACATAGGGATAACGTAGCTGGGGGCGGTGTACGGAGTGGCAGATTAGGGGTTAATAATACTATGCAGGGATCAGCGATAGCGGGGGCGGCAGATTAGGGGTTAATAAGTGTAAGGTTAGGGGTGTTTAGACTCGGGGTACATGTTAGAGTGTTAGGTGCAGACTTAGGAAGTATTTACCCATAGGAAACAATGTAGCTGCGTTAGGAGCTGAACGCTGCTTTTTTGCAGGTGTTAAGTTTTATTTCAGCTCAAACTGCCCCATTGTTTCCTATGGGGGAATCGAGCACGAGCACGTTTTTGAAGCTGGCCGCGTCCGTAAGCAACGCTGGTATGTAGAGTTGCAGTGGTGGTAAATATGCTCTACGCTCCCTTTTTGGAGCCTAACGCAGCCCTTCTGTGAACTCTAAATACCAGCGGTAGAAAAAAAGCATGCGTAGCTAACGCACCCCTTTGGCCGCAGAACTCTAAATCTAGCCGTCATTTTGCACAAGAGGTAACCCAACTAGCACAAAAATCCCAACAGATTATCACGTGTGCGTGCACGTAATGGAGCAAACACGATCGCTTTTTCGCATTCCCCATATAAGTCAAAGGAGAAAACATTTTTTTGTTAAAAAATAACCCATCGAGCAAACAACATGGCATATTAGCATTAGCAAATGAAAAATATTTACAGTAAATACATAGTTAAAATCTTTATTAAATATGAATATTGCATAAATATGTTATATCATGTTTTCATCTACTAAATGGCAAAGGGCTCTAAGGCCCTTATATATATGTCTATATGTGTGTACATATATATTTATGTGCTTATATGTGTATATATGTATTTACAGACATATTTACACATATAAATACGTAACATAAATACATATGTACACATATATATATATATGTATATATACGAAACCCTATTTAGACATGTATGTATCTCTATATTAAAGCCCTTTGACAGCTTTTATCCCCCCGAGATCTCATTTCTTTGAGCCGTTATAACTTTTGTGTGCAATATGTTTTTAAATTCTTTTTTTATAAGATAGTGTTAATATGAGTGTAAGTGTACTTTGTAATGTATTTTTGAACACCTAGATTGCGAGATTTGCGTTAGGGTAAAAAAGTAGCGTTAAGAGGTTCTAACGCTGCTTTTTCACTATGCTGATATTACGAGTATGGCAGGTACAGGTGTACAGCTTACTTTTTTTCCGTGACTGGAACATACCGCAAATCCACTTACGTCAATTGAATATCCCATATTTTCAATGGGATTTTCCTAACGCCGGTATTACGAGTCTTGGAAAAAGTTAGTGGTACACCCTCTCCTGTCAAGACTCCTACCGCATTTAAAAGTCAGTAGTTAAGAGTTTTATGGGCAAACACCGTAACATAAAACTCTTAACTAAAGTGCTAAAAAGTACACTAACACCCATAAACTACCTATTAACCCCTAAACCGAGGCCCCCCACATTGCAAACAGTAAAATAAAAATTTTAACCCCTAATCTGCCGAACCGGTCATCGCCGCCACTATAATAAATATATTAACCCCTAAACCGACGCACTCCTGCCTCGCAAACACTTGTTAAATTTCATTAACCCCTAATCTGCCGTCCCTAACATCGCCGACACCTACCTATATTTATTAACCCCTAATCTGCTGCCCCCCAACATCGCTGCCACTATATTAAAGTTCTTAACCCCTAAACCTAAGTCTAACCCTAACCCCCCCTAACAAATATAATTTAAATAAATCTAAACACAATTACTACAATTAACTAAATTATTCCTATATAAAACTAAATACTTACCTATAAAATAAACCCTAAGCTAGCTGCAATATAACTAATAGCTACATTGTAGCTAGCTTAGGATTTATTTTTATTTTACAGGCAACTTTGTATTTATTTTAACTAGGTACAATAGTTATTAAATAGTTATTAACTATTTAATAACTACCTAGGTAAAATAAATACAAAAGTGCCTGTAAAATAAAACCTAGCCTAAGTTACAATTACACCTAACACTACACTATCATTAAATAAATTCCCTAAACTAACTACAATTAAATACAATTAAATACAATTATCTAAAGTACGGGAAAAAAAACCACTAAATTACAGAAAATAATAAAATAATTACAATTTTTTTAAACTAATTACACCTAATCTAATCCCCCTAATAAAATAAAAAAAGCCCCCCAAAATAATAAAAATCCCTACCCTACACTAAATTACAAATAACCCTTAAAAGGGCTTTTTACGGGGCATTGCCCCAAAGTAATCAGCTCTTTTACCTGTAAAAAAATCCCCCCCCAACATTACAACCCACCACCCACACACCCAACCCTACTCTAAAACCCACCCAATCCCCCCTTAATAAAACCTAACACTAACCCCCTGAAGATCACCCTACCTTGAGACGTCTTCACCCAACCGGGCAGAAGTGGTCCTCCAGACGGGCAGAAGTCTTCATCTAAGCCAGGCAGAAGAGGTCCTCCAGACGGGCAGAAGTCTTCATCCAGGCGGCATCTTCTATCTTCTTCATCCATCTGGCGTGGAGTGGGTCCATCTTCAAGACATCTGATGCGGAGCATCCTCTTCATCCGACGGCTACTGGAACAATGACAGGTCCTTTAAATGATGTCATCCAAGATGGCGTCCCTTGAATTCCGATTGGCTGATAAAATTCTATCAGCCAATCGGAATTAAGGTAGAAAAAATCCTATTGGCTGATGCAATCAGCCAATAGGATTGAAGTTCAATCCTATTGGCTGATTGGAACAGCCAATAGGATTGAGCTCGCATTCTATTGGCTGATTGAAACAGCCAATAGAATGCAGGCACAATCCTATTGGCTGATTGCATCAGCCAATAGGATTTTTTCTACCTTAATTCCGATTGGCTGATAGAATTCTATCAGTCAATCGGAATTCAAGGGATGCCATCTTGGATGACTTCATTTAAAGGACCTGTCATTGTTCCAGTAGCAATTGGATGAAGAGGATGCTCCGCGTCAGATGTCTTGAAGATGGACCCGTTCCGCGCCGGATGGATGAGGATAGAAGATGCCGTCTGGATCTGGATGAAGACTTCTGCCCGTCTGGAGGACCTCTTCTGCCTGGTTGGGTGAAGACGTCTCAAGGTAGGGTGATCTTCAGGGGGTTAGTGTTAGGTTTTATTAAGGGGGGATTGGGTGGGTTTTAGAGTAGGGTTGGGTGTGTGGGTGGTGGGTTGTAATGTTGGGGGGTATTGTATTTTTTTTACAGGTAAAATAGCTGATTACTTTGGGGCAATGCCCGGCAAAGAGCCCTTTTAAGGGCTATTTGTAATTTAGTGTAGGGTAGGGATTTTTATTATTTTGGGGTGCTTTTTTATTTTATTAGGGGGATTAGATTAGGTGTAATTAGTTTTAAATTGTAATTATTTTATTATTTTCTGTAATTTAGTGTTTGTTTTTTTCATACTTTAGATAATTGTATTTAATTGTATTTAATTGTAGTTAGTTTAGGTAATTAATTTAATGATAGTGTAGTGTTAGGTGTAATTGTAACTTACGTTAGGTTTTATTTTACAGGTACTTTTGTATTTATTTTAACTAGGTAGTTATTAAATAGTTAATACCTATTTAATAACTATTGTACCTAGTTGAAATAAATACAAAGTTGCCTGTAAAATAAAAATAAAACCTAAGCTAGCTACAATGTAACTATTAGTTATATTGTAGCTAGCTTAGGGTTTATTTTATAGGTAAGTATTTAGTTTTAAATAAGAATAATTTATTTAATTGTAGTAATTTTATTTAGATTTATTTAAATTATATTTAAGTTAGGGGGTGTTAGGGTTAGGGTTAGACTTAGGGTTTAGGGGTTAAGAACTTTAATATAGTGGCGGCGACGTTGTGGGTGGCAGATTAGGGGTTAATAATTGTAGTTAGGTTGCGGTGACATTGGGGTCGGCAGATTAGGGGTTAAGAAATATAATGTAGGTGTCGGCGATGTTGGGGGCAGCAGATTAGGGGTTCATTAGTATAATGTAGGTGGCGGTGATGTCGGGGGCGGCAGATTAGGGGTTTATAAGTGTAAGATTAGGGGTGTTTAGACTCTTGGTTTCATTTTAGGGTGTTAGGTGTAGACATAAAATGTGTTTCAAGAAAACCACGATAAGCAGCACTCGGCGGTGCCTTTTTTCTATAACAAACACCAAAAAAGGCTAACCTCTCCTCATACTATAAATACTCTATTTCACTTATGAATCTTGTGGCCCTTCTCTGAACATGCATGTCATTTGTAATGTTTTAGCTGATGGCTTGATTGAACATACATCCTTATAAGCGATCTAGTATTTTAACTTCTAGTACAAAGAGTTTAGTGATTCTGGCCAGAGTATCTTTAAAAGAGTCTGTTTCTCTGAAAGAACTGTGTGCACCTCAGCACATTAAGTATGATCAATTGTATAGGGAAAAAAATTAAATCCCATGTGAGTTTGCTCTCTAAATCTGATTCTCTGACACTGCAGAAAATTATAGATCTGGCCTGCCAGAAAGAGGAAGTGCGCAAAAGACGAAGAGAATGTTTCAAATGCAAAAGAATAAAGAGTCTATCATCTAGTAACAAAGAAAGGTAAATATGCCCTATCCGGGAAGAAAATATTATTTTCGTAGACTTAAGAATATTCAGTTTTAGTGTAGAAAAAATAATTGTCGAGGCATAATTACAAATGTGAGTGCTCTGCATGCCTTTGATGGCAACTATTATAGATCTGGCATAGAAATGTGCCCTACTAAGAAGAAATCCTATAGGCATTATAATGATTTGCCAAATGTTGTCAGTTAACAAAATTAAAAATCTAGAGAAAATTCTTGCCCAGATGTTTAATAGATTTATGTAGTAGAGAATTAAACTGCAAATTGTATAAAATGTAAGTACACTATTGATATTATGATTCAATATTGATTTGATTGATGAGTTAAAACTGCCAATACTAAAAATGTAATCTATTCTAAAAACATTTCTTAAAACTGATTGTACAAAAGAAATGTATAAAATAAAGCATATTATACACCATACCCCAACATCGCCGACACTATAATAAAGCTGTTAACCCCTATCCCGCCGCTCCCCGACATCGCCACCACTAAATAAACCTATTAACCCTTAAACCACCAGTCCCCCACATCGCAAAAAACTAAATTAAACTATTAACCCCTAAACCTAACAACCCCCTAACTTTAAATTAAAATTACAATATCCCTATCTTAAAATACTTAAAAACATTCCTGTGAAATTAAAAAAACTAAGTTTAAACTAACAATTAACCTAACGCAACTATTATACTAAACTATTATACTAAAATTAAAATAACTACCAATTAAAAAAACTAAATTACACATTAAAAAAAAACTAACACTGCTAAAAAAATGTAAGTCTAAAATTACAAAAAATACTAAATTACGAAAAATAACAAACAAAATTATCAAAAATAAAAACAATTACACCTAATCTAATAGCCCTATAAAAATAAAAAGCCCCCCCAAAATAAAAACACCACCTAGCCTACAATAAACTACCAATAGCCCTTAAAAGGGCCTTTTGTATGGCATTGCCCTAAAGAAATCATCTTTTACCTAAAAAAAACACAAAGACCCCCCCAACAGTAAAACCCACCACCCAACCAACCCCCCAAATAAAAAACCTAACTCTAACAAAAACCTAAGCTACCCATTGCCCTGAAAAGGGCATTTGTATAGGCACTGCAGCTCTTTTACATGGCCCTGAAAAGGGCATTCAGCTCTTTCACATAAAGCCCAAACCCTAATCTAAAAAAAAAAAACACCCAAAAAGATTTAAAAAACCTAAAACTAACCCCTGAAGATCCACTCACAGTTTCTGAAGTCCAGACATACAGGCAGCGAGAAGTCTTCATTTAGGCGGTGAGGTCTTCATCCATACAGGTGGCGTCTTCTATCTTTATGCATGCGGCGTCTTCTATCTTCATCCCGGTGGCGTCTTCTATCTTCGTCCCGACGGTGCGGAGCGGGTCCATCCTTGAAGACATCTGGCGCAGAGCGTCCTCTTCATACAGTCACCGCCGTACACTGGATCTTCAATGAAAGGGAGCCTTTTCAAAATGGCGTCCTCTTCATTCCTATTGGCTGATTTGATTTTTGAAATTCAAATCAGCCAATAGGATGAGAGCTACTGAAATCCTATTGGCTGTTCAAATCAGCGAATAGGATGAGAACTACTGAAATTCTATTGGCTGATTTGAATAGAGACTTTGCAAACAGTCATTGTGAATTTGTTACTTTGCTATGTGCTAGATAAATAGTCACTAGTTAGAGTTGATTGAAATATAAAGAAGTGGGGAGGTAGGTAAGGATGAAATAGAGGGGGAAGAGAACAAAAAGTGTTTTTTTAATGTGTAGCTATTGACCCATAAAGGTAGTTAGTCAAGGAAAAGTTCTGTCCACTGTGCCCAGATTTTGAAATATAGGGACACTTTGTCATTGATACTAAACACATATGTCTCCATATTGTTAATGTATTTAATATTATTTATTACCATTTATATAGTAGGTGGTTCTAATTTCTTCCACTCTCTGGCTACTGTCAGTTTTGCAGTTGTCAAAAAATATGTGAGAAACATCTTTCTTTCCATAGTTAATTTGGGAAGGCCCAGATGCAATAAGCATACCGCTGGTGTGCATGGTATGTTAAAGTTCATGTCCCCTAGTAATCTGAAAAATTCTCTCCAGAATGGTCTGAGCTTAGGACATTCCCACCAAATGTGTACCCACCTGCCCAGTTGTCCACAACCCCTCCAACACAGGGGTGAAGCATCACTAGAAATCCTGTGAAGATGCACTGGAACCAGATGCCATCTAACCGCTACTTTATAATGTAACTCCCATAATGTAGCATAATGTAGTGTCTTTCTAGAAAATGACAATTCCCTATTCCATACTTTGGTGTCCACTGCCAGACCAAGGTCCCTCTCCCATGCTATCTGTGGACTAGAGGAGGTGTGAGACTGAGCATTAGAAATATTATAATAGTTAAATGATAGCAGGCCCCCTGAACTACGTCCTCTACACCATCTACTTTCCCAGCGGGTCAACTCTCTCGGAGCTCCAATCAGAAATCCCCAATGTCTCTGTAGGTTAAAGAGTCTGATAGTCTCAAAATGAAGTTTCGGAGGTATGTCATAATTTCTTATAAATTCTTGTGAGTTTATCAATTTCCCTCTCACATACAGTATCTCACAAAAGTGAGTACACCCCTCACATTTTTGTAAATATTTTATTATATCTTTTCATGTGACAACACTAAAGAAATTACGCTTTGCTACTATGTAAAGTAGTGAGAGTACAGCCTGTATAACAGTGTAAATTTGCTGTCCCCTCAAAATAACTCAATACTCAGCCATTAATGTCTAAACCGTTGCCAACAAAAGTGAGTACACCCCAAGTGGAAATGTCCAAATTGGGCCCAGTGTCAATATTTTGTGTGGTCACCATTATTTTTCAGCACTGCCGTAACCCTCTTGGGCATGGAGTTCACTAGAGCTTCACAGGTTGCCACTGGAGTCCTCTTCCACTCCTCCATGATGACATCACGTTTGAGCTTCCGTTTGAGGATGCCCCACAGATGCTCAATAGGGTTTAGGTCTGGAGACATGCTTGGCCAGTCCATCATCTTTACCCTCAGCTTCTTTAGCAAGGCAGTGGTCATCTTGGAGGTGTGTTTGGGGTTGTTATCATGTTGGAATACTGCCCTGCAGCCCAGTCTCCGAAGGGAGGGGATGTCACAGTACATGTTTGCATTTATGGTTCCCTCAATGAACTGTAACACCCCAGTGCCGGCAGCACTCATGCAGGCCCAGACCATGACACTCCCACCACCATAATTGACTGCAGGCTAGATACACTTGATCTTTGTACTCATCACCTGGTTGCTTCCACACACACTTGACACCATCTGAACCAAATAAGTTTATCTTGGTCTCATCGGACCACAGGACATGGTTCCAGTAATCCATGTCCTTAGTCTGCTTGTTTTCAACAAACAGTTTGCGGGCTTTCTTGTGCATCATATTTAGAAGAGGCTTCCTTCTGGGATGACAGCCATGAAGACTAATTTGATGCAGTGTGCGGCATATGGTCTGAGCTCTGACAGGCTGACCCCCCCACCCCTTCAACCTCTGCAGCAATGCTGGCAGCACTCATGAGTCTATTTCCCAAAGACAACCTCTTGATATGACGCTGAGCATGTGCACTCAACTTCTTTGGTCGACCATGGTAAGGCCTGTTCTGAGTGGAACCTGTCCTGTAAAACCGCTGTATGATCTTGCCCACCATGCTGCAGCTCAGTTTCAGGGTCTTGGCAATCTTCTTATAGCCTAGGCCATCTTTATGTAGAGCAACAATTCTTTTTTTCAGATCCTCAGAGAGTTCTTTGCCACGAGGTGCCATGTTGATCTTCTAGTGACCAGTATGAGAGAGTGTGAGTGCGATAACACCAAATTTAACACACCAGCTCCCCATTCACATCTGAGAACTTGTAACACTAACGAGTCACATTACACCGGGGAGGGAAAATTTCTTATTGGGCCCAATATGGACATTTCCACTTAGGGGTGTATTCACTTTTGTTGCCAAAGTTTTAGACATTAATGGCTGTGTGTTGAGTTATTTTGAGGGGACAGCAAATTTATACTGTTATACAGGCTGTACACTCACTACTTTACATTGTAACAAAGTGTCATTTCTTCAGTGTTGTCACATGAAAAGATATAATAAAATTTTTACAAAAATGTGAGGGGTGTACTCACTTTTGTGAGATACTGTATAGATCCCTGACCATGTGGGACCAACATGATCCATGAATTTCTGGAAAGCTCCACATGACACTCTTAATGGAGTGTATCGTGATGGATGAGGAGCTAAACTCTCAAGGTGTTTTCCTTAAAAGTGAAGTAGTGAAATCTAATAATCACATCTCTTGGCTGACCTCCTGTAGCTGTTCAATGTCCTGTGTGCTTGGTTAATCAGTGAATCAGATTCTTGAAACGACCCCAAGAGTGTCTTAAAAAAAAAGCCCAAAAGGAATGCTGGCAGGTCGGCTGTATTAATGTCCTCAGATATACCTCTCACTCTAACATTATTACGCCTCGATCTATCTTCTATATCTGCCATTTTGGTTTCCAGATCAGAAATGGTATCTGCCAGAGTTTGGGCGTATGGTAACAGATTGGCATGATCTATTGAGAGATCCCTTTTAAGTTCTGTCACTGAGTTTTTAATTTCACTCTTCAGAGAAGCATAATGATTATCTATTTTATAGGACAAAGCTTTAATTTATTCAAGGACAGAATTGTCACCTTCTAGTTGTCTTAGTAACGTACTTCTGTTTAATCTTTATAACTAAAGTGAGACTCTCTTGAATCTTCATCAGACCCTTCTCTGTCTAGTAGAACCTTACTGTTAAAATGGTCTGCAACAGTATGTTTAGGACCTTCTATCTGTCTCTGCTTCTTTTTATTTGAATGGGCCATCTTATCTATGAAGACTCCACAATATTTTGCCCAGGATTTGTGTCTCCACACGATGATAGCTAAATAAGAATCTCACCACTAGGACTGACTATGGTTTTAGGGGTACCTTCTCAGCAAAAGTATTAGTTGTTCCCTCCCCTCAAGCCTCCATGTTACATTTATTTGTTATCCATCATGTCAAGCAAAGGACTCCCAAATTATTTAATTGTTGTTTGCTTTTTGCTTCTGGTTCTTACAGCTAGGTTTAAGTTCTGTATTAGGTCAGCAAGTTATGAATCAGCACTTCACCCTGGGGAAAATGTCCACACTGGACGAAGACGGAGAAGGATGTATGGTATATGACCTAATGACCCTAGGGACAGCAGGAAATGGAGGGGGAAAGTGCTCGGTAAGCTGTATTAGATCACAGAATGTTATTGCCTGATGTTATACAGAATTAATGCTCACCAGTCTCTTTCCTCCTAAAGCAGTGTAGAAATCTAAAGTACTTCTTTGTATAGTATTGGTGGGGTGAGAGCAGAGAAATGTCTAGGCCTACTAGCTGTCTGCTAGTTAATTACAGCTTCTCTATGATACGGTACTTTGTTTGACATATAGGGGGATATTTATATAAGCGTGAACTGAAAATACGCTTGAATCCCGTGTCGTATTTGTCGCGAGATTGATCCACCGTAGTTATCAAATCATCAAGATTGTCAAATGTTGAAATTTGTGACGTAATATACGCTCCCACTATCTAAATCCGAAGTAGATCGATGCTTGTGTTATTCGAGTTGAAAACTGTTGTATTTGAGCGGAATTCTGATCATTCACTGTCCTAATTGACACTATTTGAACCTCTCACTAAGTTATCTAAAATTCTACATTTATGCTCGCGTCTATCCTGACGCAGCGTACCTATCGTTTAAACCGTCACCTCCGAGGCCGCAGATGACATAGAAATCAATGGGTTTTCCAAAGAAGGATAGCAAGAGACTGAAAACTGTTACATGCAAAATACATTGAAATGACTTTAAAACGGCATTCTACTTCACACAAAGAATAGCAAGAGACTGAAAACTGTTGCATGAAAAATACATTGAAATGACTGTAAAATGGCATTCTCCATCCCACAAAGGATAGCAAGAGACTGAAAACTGTTGCACACTAATTACATTCCAATATGTTCAAAATTGCATTCCCTTTATAAGTCATGTTTGGCAATGTTAATACACCACATTATTCCTCAAATCACTTTTCAAATATTTACCAACAAAGGATAGCGAGACAATCAAAACTGTTGCATACCAAATACATGCAAAATGCATTTAAAATGGAATTCTACATCCCACAAAGGATAGCAAGAGATTTAAAACTGTTGCACACTTATTGCATTTCATAATGTTCTACATTGCATTCTCTTTCTAAGCCATGTTTGGCAATGTTAATACACCACATTGTTCTTTAATATAGTAGTCTGAAAACACCATAATCACTGCCTTTTTAAGCCTCCATGACGCTGCCACCCAAAAACAAAAAATCAGAGTTATGATTTCATCTATAGCTAAATACTCATTTGTTGTGCATAAGTAATTTAGTTAATTGCACAAACCATACACCTGCATTTATTACAGGGGTGAACTCACCTGGGTGGTATAATCCAATACATATTACCTTATAAACAACAAAATTGTACTCGTACAATGATGACGCATACACTTTGTGCTTGTCAAATAATGCAATAATACAGAAATTCTGTCATTTATGTGTTATGTAATGTGTGGCGCATAACTTATTCAATCAATAACTGTAATCGTTTACAGCTGTAGAACTTGGCATTATAAAAAGGGGTTTCAATCAACACACTTCATTTCATTATTATTTGGCAATGGAGATACTGAACATTGTAAAGTTTGTCCTGTTTTTACGAAGACACAGGGAAAGATGGGTGTTGATGGCTGCGGAGCATCAATGAAGATGCCAGCGGGTGCTCTATGTCGAAATCAAGGACTCTCTCGAACCACTCACTGCAAGGATTAGGTCAATTCCTTGGGATGGTGAAATTACTATCGGTCCTCTATTTTTTGGCAACTGGATAATTCCAGGCTGTGACAGATCTAGGCATAGGTATAAGCCAGGCAACCTTCTCCTGTCATCTGAAGGTTGTCCTTAATGCCTAGTACCAACGCCTAGTCCATCATGTCCATTTCCCCAATACACCTGAGGAGTGGCATGCTGTCAAGCTCCAGTTTCATAATCTTGCTGGGTTGCCAAGAATATTGGGGGCCATAGATTGTACTCATATATTGGTGCGGTCTTCAAGGGGTAGAGAGGAGCCATACCGGGACAGGAAGCATAACCACTCTCTGAATATCCAGGTCATCTGTGATGCCAGGTTGAGGATAATGAGTATACGCTCTGGAATCCCTGGTTCCAACCACAATTCCTTCATCCTCCGGAATTCTGCCATCTACCATCGGTTCCAGGAGGGACAAATGCCAGAGGGAATCCTCATATGTAAATATCTCTTATATATTTACATATGTATATTATAGATTTTGTTCATTCTGATTGCTAATATCAATGCTCTATTTCTTTTACGCAGGTGATTCTGGATATTCTTGTCTTTCGTGGCTGTTCACACCCGTCCACAACCCCAACAGAGTGGCAGAGGTGCGCTACAACGAGGCCAACATTGCCACATGATCAGTGATTGAGCGCACCTTTGGCGTATTGAAGAGCCGTTTCCGCTGCTTGGACATCTCCGGCTGGGTTCTGCAGTACGCCCCCTCCAAAGTCTTTTTTATTTTCCTTATATGCTGTATGTTGCACAACATTGCCATTAAAATCCCTGATATAGATCTGGAGATCTTGGATGTCCCTGAGTATGGCAAACATTTACGTAAATTAGAGGAAAATGATGCAAGGGGACTTCAAGCTCTAGAAGACTATATTCAGGTGGTTTTTGGAAAATAATGTTGTCAGTACTGACAGTGCAACATACAGTATTTTTATTTCTTCAATATTACTTTACACTATTGTTTTTATTCCAAAGCTGATATATTTTGGATATTTTTTGCAATTTTTGTCATTTAAATATTGACAAAATGATATTGTATATCACTATCTTGCTATTGATTGAAAGTGGTTCATTTTGTCTATCTTGCAACTGTTCAATGCAACAGTTTTTCAAAACAGATCTTTAAATAAATATCTTCAAATATTTTTTTTTGGGTACACTTGACTCTGTTTTTCATTTTAAAGTTTTAGAAATACACTTTTTACCTCTGTGTTTACCTTCTATCTATGCTTCTGCAAACAAGAGAGAAAGAGAGGGGGAGAGATGGAGAGAGAGAGAGCGAGAGAGAGAGAGAACAAGAGAGCAAACGAGAGAGAGAGAAATGTAAAAAGAATCTCTTTCCCTCTATAAATCTAATCTTGTACTATCCCTCTGCCTTTCATATGCAAATCTTTCCCGCTCTAAATCTATTCTTCCCTCTTCTATTCTCAGTCTTTCCCAGTCTAACTCTAATCTTTCCCTATCTACTTGAATGCCCCTCTTTAATATCTGCCCCTGTTGCTCGACAGATAATGCCAATGCCCCACGCAATGCCTGGTGATCAGCCCTGTACTCACTGGCCAGATTTAACATTTCCCAAACTGCTTCATCTTCATTTATTTGAAGCTGTTCGTGGCCAGAATCAGCACGGCCATGAGCTGCTGGGGCATGAGCAGCAGGGGCAGGAGGGGCACCAGAGTACAGAGCAGCTGGATCTTCTGGGGCAGGAGGGGCAGCAGGGATGAGAGCATCTGTATCCGATGTTCCCTGGGAGATTTCCTGGTCCTGGATTTCCTGATATCGGTTCTCTCCCAGGGACTTCTCCTCCTCCTATTCATCAATTGCTCTCATCTCTTGAAGATAACCGGCGATCTCCTCAGATAAATCATGTGCACGGCCGGTATATAAAGAAATGGAAAAATAAAAATATTATAATCACATGAAATGTAAAATGAAAGATTAAAGGCATTTGAAAATAAACATATAGCTTTCATGATTCATATCAAGATTATATATGTAAGACACTGTATTTTAAAATGCACGATTCCGATAGTTAATGTTATCTTAAAGGGATAGTCCATCAAAGTTTTGAATCCACATGAATGCATTTATTTTTTTTAATAACAGCATTTTCATTTTTGCTATATACATGCAGTAACAAAAGTGCTTCTAATAAAAGCTATAGCTGTTTCAAAAGTATATTTAAGTATTCACTGTGCACCAGCATTTTCAACAAGGCACTTGTTAAGAGAACCAAAAGTGCTTTTTAAAATTGTTTTAGACTCTGTTTCTAAATTACTGACATGTTACAAGCCCCACTGGTGCTGTGAGAAGCTTCAGTATTTAAAATACTGTTGCACTGAGAATATCTAGCTCCAATCCACATGGACGTGCATGTAAAAATGTTACCAATAAAAAATGTATACGTTTTTAAAGGGATATTCTATTAAAAATAGAAGGATAATGATTGTGACAGAGCATGCAATTTGAAGGAACTTTATAAATAAATCTAATTAACATTTTTCTTTGTTCTCTTATTAGATTGTTTTAAATGTACGCTTAGGAGATGTTCTGTGTTTTGTTAAGTACAAACACCTAGATTACTAGTTTTAAGCGATATACGGTTTTTAACGACCACAACAAAAGCGGCGTTATTTCACTCCCTATAGAGCTGCCATTACAAGTTTAAAAAAGCAGGCTTGTGTGGGCGATATGATTGTGTTGAGCTCCATACCGCACCCAAAACAAGAGCTGTGCTTGACGTGCTCATGCACGATTTCCCGATAGACATCAATGGGGAGAGCCAGCAAAAAAAAAGCCTAACACCTGCGATCATGGAATGAAAAGCTCCGTAACGCAGTCCCTTTGATGTCTATGGGGAAAATAAAAGTTACGTTTACACCCTAAACACCCTAACATAAACCTCACATGTAAACACCCCTAATCTGCTGCCCCGACATCGCTGGCGCCTGCCTACAGTTATTAGCTCCTAATCTGCTGCCCCCAACATCGCTGCCACCTAGATAATATTATTGACCCCTAATCTGCCACTCCCGATGTCACTGCCACTATACTAAAGTTATTAACACCTAAACCTCTGGCCTCCCAAATTACTACCACTAAATAAATATATTAACCCCTAAACCTAACCCTAACCCTAACATAACCCTAAGCCTAACCCTAACACCCCTAACTTTAACATAATTGAAATAGAGGTATATTAAAGTTACAATTATTAACTAAATAATACCAATTTAAAACTAAATACAAACTTACCTGTGAAATAAAACCTAAGATAGCTACAATATAACTAATAGGGTATAACTAATAGTTATATTGTAGCTAGATTAGGTTTTATTTTTATTTCACAGGTAAGTTTGTATTTATTTTAACTAGGTAGACTAGTTAGTAAATAATTATTAACTAATTACTAACTACCTAGCTAAAATAAATACAAATTTACCTGTGAAATAAAACCTAACCTGCCTTACACTAAAACCTAACGTTACAAAAAATAAACATAACTCTAAAATTACTAAAAATAAAATTAAAATAAATTCCGAAAAATAAACAAATTATCAAAAATAAAAAAGAATTACACCTAATCTAATAGCCCTATCAAAATAAAAAAGCCCCCCCCCCCCAAAAAAAAACCTAGCCTACAATAAACTACCAATGGCCCTTAAAAGGGCTTTTTGTGGGGCATTGCCCCAAAGATATCAGCTCTTTTACCTGTAAAAAAAATACAAACACCCCCCAACAGTAAAACACACCACCCAACCAACACCCCAAATAAAAAAAACTATCTAAAATAACCTAAGCTAACCATTGCCCTGAAAAGGGCATTTAGCTCTTTTACATTGTCCAAACCCTAATCTAAAAAGTTGTTGTTGTCCTGCTTGAAGGATCCATCCAGCCGGCGAAGTCATCATCCATGCGGCAAGAAGTCTTCATCCAGGCTCAATCCTATTGGCTGATTAGAACAGCCAATAGGATGAGAGCTCAATCCTATTGGCTGACTAGAATACCCAATAGGATTTTAGCAGCTCTAATTCCTATTGACTGATTGAAATTTTTCAGCCAATAGGAATGCAAGGGACGCCATCTTGGATTGTGTCACTTGCATTGAAGAATCAGTATACAGCGGCGACCGTATGAAGAGGATGCTCCGCGCCGAATGTCTTCAGGATGGACCCGCTCCGTGCCGGCTGGATGAAGATCGAAGAGGCCGCCTGGGTGAAGAATTCTTGACGCCTGGATGAGGACTTCGCCAACTGGATGAAGATAGAAGAGGCCACCTGGATGAAGACTTCTTGCTGCATGGATGATTACTTTTCCGACTGGATGGATCCTTCAAGCGGGACTTCAACAACTGAAAGTGGATTGTCGGAGGTTAGTGTTAGGTTTTTTTAAGGGTTTTTTAGGTCGTGTTTTTTTTAGATTAGGGTTTGGGCAATGTAAAAGAGCTAAATGCCCTTTTAAGGGCAATGCCCATACAAATGCCCTTTTCAGGGCAATGGTTAGCTTAGGTTATTTTAGATAGTTTTTTTATTTGGGGGGGTTGTTTGAGTGGTGGGTTTTACTGTTGGGGGTGTTTGTATTTTTTTACAGGTGAAAGAGCTGATATCTTTGGGTCAATGCCCCACAAAAGGCCGTTTATTTGGGGGGGGGGGTTATTTTGATAGGGCTATTAGATTAGGTGTAATTCTTTTTTATTTTTGATAATTTCATTTGTTATTTTTCGTAATTTAGTGGGGGGTTTGTAATTTAGTTTTTTTTTATTAGATACTTTTTGTAATTTTTAAAGTAGTGTTAGGATTTTTTTAATGTGTAGTTTAGTTTTATTTAATTGGTAGTTAGTTTAATTTTAGTTTAATAATTATAATAGTTTAATTGTTAGTTTAAAATAGTTTTTTTTTAACTTTGACATGTAAGTTTTAATTTAATTTAAGATAGGGAAATTGTAATTTTAATATAAAGTTAGAGGGGTGTTAGGTTTAGAGGTTAATAATTTATTTTAGTATATTCCGTTGTGGGGGGCTTTCGGTTTAGGGGTTGATATGTTATTTTAGTTTATTTCGTTGTGGGGGGCTTTCGGTTTAGTGGTTAATAGTTTATTTTAGTTTATTTCATTGTGGTGGGCTTGCGGTTTAGGGGTTAATAGGTTTAATATAGTGGCGTGTGGGGGGACGGCAGATTAGGGGTTAATAATATTTAAATAGTGTTTGCGATGTGGGAGGGCAGCAGTTTAGGGGTTAATAGGTTTATTATAGTGGCAACGATGTCAGGGAGCGGGTGAATAGGGGTTAATACATTTTTTTTAGGGGTTAATGAGTCTTATACCGACAAGACTTGTAATAGCGGTGGTGCTGTTTTAACGCTGAAAATGCTATATTTTCAGCGTTATGAACTGCAACTCAAAACTCGTAATCTAGGTGATAGGTAGCACTTGATGATTGGTGTTTAAATGTAGCCAAACAATCATCAAGCAATATACAGGTGATGGTCCAAACCTGTGATTCCTCCTTAATTTTTTTTTCAAATAAAGATAATAATAGAAAGAAGAATATTCAATAATAGGACAATTTTGTAATGTATATATAAAATGCATGGGGCGCGATCCGATATACGGCGTAGTTTGCGGCGCAAGCGAGGGAACCCATGTCGCCCGCAGTTTCAGCTCGCATCTCGAGCTATCCAATATATGGCGCCATCAGATGCTAACGTGCCGTAAGTCAGATAAACCAGCGATGTCCAGAAATCTGCGCAAGTACAAATTTCTGGCGTCGCCAGTGACTTGCGCCATGTTAGAAACTGCCGGCGCCTACAAAACCTGACTAAAGTATGAAATCACCAGCACTGTCTAACACGCCTCCCTAACATAGCCCGACACGTCTAACACGCCTCCCTAACATAGCCCGACACGTCTAACCCTCTATCCGCTATCCCCCCTCACTAGCCTAACAATAAAATATGTATTAACCCCTAAACCGCCGCTCCCAAACCCCGCCGCAACATAATAAAGTTATTAACCCCTAAACCGCCGCCAGCTATATTAAATCTATAACCCCCTAAAGTGAGCCCCTAACACCGCCGCCATCTACCTTACCTACCCCCTAAAGTGAGCCCCTACCCCGCCGCTATCTATTTTAAAATTATTAACCTCTAATCTAATCCCCCTACCCCGCCGCCATCTATATTAAATTATTTAACCCCTAAAATACTAAAATATCCCTACCACTAAACCTAAGTCTAACCCTACAAATAGCCCTGAAAAGGGCTTTTTGCCTGGCATTGCCCCAAAGTAACAGCTCTTTTGCCAGCCCTTAAAAGGGCTTTTTGCGGGACATGCCCCAAAGTATTCAGCTCTTTTGCCAGCCGTTAAAAGGGCTTTTGGTGGGGCTTTGTCACAAAGTAAACTGCTCTTTTGCCTACAATCTACATCCCCCTACACCGCGGCCACCTATAATAAATGTATTAACCCCTAATCTAATCCCCCTACACCACCGCCAGCTATATTAACTATATTAACCCTAATTATATTAGGGTTAATATAGTTAATATCGTTATTATATTATATATATATATTAAGTATAATAACCCTATCTAACTCTAACATCCTAACTAAACTCTTATTAAAAGAAATCTAATAATATTATTAATTAAAATATTCCTATTTAAATCTAAATACTTACCTATAAAATAAACCCTAAGATAGCTACAATATAATTAATAATTACATTGTAGCTATGTTAGGGTTTATATTTATTTTACAGGTAAATTGTTAATGATTTTAACTAGGTATAATAGCTATTAAATAGTTATTAACTATTTAATAGCTACCTAGTTAAAATAATTACCCAATTACCTGTAAAATAAATCCTAACCTAAGTTACAAATACACCTACACTATCAATAAATTAAATAAACTACAAATATCTATCTAAAAATACAATTAAATAAACTAAACTAAATTACAAAAAAACAAAACACTAAATTACAAAAAATAAAAAAAAGATTACAAGATTTTTAAGCTAATTACACCTATTCTAAGCCCCCTAATAAAATAATAAAGCCCCCCAAAATAAAAAAAATTCCCTACCCTATGCTAAATTAAAAAAAGTTCAAAGCTCTTTTACCTTACCAGCCCTTAAAAGGGCCTTTTGTGGGGGCATGCCCCAAAGAAAACTGCTCTTTTGCCTAAAAAAAAAACACAATACCACCCCCCAACTTTACAACCCACCACCCACATACCCCTAATCTAACCCAAACCCCCCTTAAATAAACCTAACACTACCCCCCTGAAGATCTCCCTACCTTATCTTTACCACGCCGGGCCGAACTCCTCATCTGATCCGGGTGATGTCTATCCAAGTGGTAAAGAAGAAATCTTCATCCCGGCGATGTTTTTATCCAAGCGGCAGCAAAGTCTTCTTCCATCCGCCAGCATCTTCCATCAAGCGGCATCTTCAATCTTCTCTCCACCGACGCGGAGCATCCATCCCGGCCGACGACTAAACGACGAATGAGGTACCTTTAAATGACGTCATCCAAGATGGCGTCTGTCTAATTCCGATTGGCTGATAGGATTCTATCAGCCAATCGGAATTAAGGTAGAAAAATCTGATTGGCTGATTGAATCAGCCAATCAAATTTAAGTTCAATCCGATTGGCTGAACCAATCAGCCAATCAGATTGAGCTCGCATTCTATTGGCTGTTCCGGGTAATTATTTTAACTAGGTAGCTATTAAATAGTTAATAACTATTTAATAGCTATTATACCTAGTTAAAATAATTAACGATTTACCTGTAAAATAAATATAAACCCTAACATAGCTACAATGTAATTATTAATTATATTGTAGCTATCGTAGGCCTAGATTTAGAGTTTGGCGGTAGCCATCAAAACCAGCATTAGAGGCTCCTAACGCTGCTTTTTACCGCCCTCCGGTATTTAGAGTTTAGTTACCGACACTCAAAAATCACCCAACGCACAAATCTCTACCGACAGCTCAGACCCAGTAGTTAACATCTACCGACAAAATAAACATCCACAAATCACAAAACAAATATTACACAAAGTACACTTACACTCATACAAACACTACACTATATTTATTTTTCAGATTTAATATTTTTTCTTCTAAATAGAAAGGATCAAAGTTGCGAGATCTCGGGTGTTAGAAAAAAAACAACACAAATCCATTTTGCCATTGACTAACATTGACACACGGGAAAACTCACCCATATAGCTACATCTAACTAATAATATTATCACAAACATACACTCATCGATGCATACAAAAAACATACACCACATTACATACACAAACAATTTATTTATTACAAAATGAACACGATTTAGCTACTTTTTCACACAAGCTCATGACGTCACTCACTTTACGAGGAAAACCAGTCTTTGAATTTTTTTTAACAAAATTTTGAGCCTGCATTGACTTCTATGGGGAAGACGTGCTCGTGCATGTGACAGACAGATTTCCCTAACGCACGCAAAAAGCGTAGACAAAAAAACTACAAATACCAGTGCTAGAAATCGGAAAAAAATACATGCTTTTCTGCGTTAGACCCAACTATGACAAATAGATCAAGAAATGCCTATTTCCCTATGGTGGACTTATGGATTTTACTTATTGAATATTCACAACAGCATTAAATTGTTTCATACTTTTACATTACATCAACTACAAATCAACATCACTAGTAACAAACATTTTTAAAAATAAAATCACATTTAAACGGACACAAAAATAATTACAACATTTCAGGATTCACAAACAGTACACAATGGGAAACACCTCTCATTTACCTTTATTATTGCATTTCATTTATTCAACTCATATGCTTGCAGCAACAGCATATCTACATAGGCTTAACAAATGATCAGTCATGGATGCACATACATTACTTTTATCATTCACTCATACATGTGCATTCAAATGATGGGGGAAACACACATTACATTCTCTCTAGGAATCACAAAACAGAACATATGGATTTTACTGTACTTTTAACATCATGATTCCATCACAATAAACCATTAGGAATTACGTACAAGAAGAACATCATTACACCAGATTACAGATGTCACTTTATGGGAAGGAACAACAATGCCAGACCGCTATATAGAAGTCAGCATATGTGGGACACAATCACAATATATACGTAGATGTACATAACACGCATCACCCATCACGCAACCACAAAGCACACATTTATATTTTATTCAGCACACAATAACAATGTAGCACAATACAACAACACAATGAGGATTTCAGAACTACATAGGCAGGTTAATAATATGATGACTTCATTAGAAGATTCAACCATACACATTACAGATTCACGACTGTACCGCCCCTTTCAGAAATTTACCACTCAATACTACAATACAACATATACGTAAACAACAGTTTGGAACAGCATTATTAGGGCGATTTGAATGGGACAATTAATAAATATTGTCAGCTCGCAAATCACTTATATATACAATACTACAGATGACAGCCGGAAGTTCTTCAGTATTAGTGCCATTTGAATGGGACGCATACAATATTGACAGCTCGGCAATCACTTATATATACAATACTACAGATGGCAGACGGGAAGTTCTGAATTATTATTGCGATTTTAAAGGGATGCATACAATATTGACAGCTCGGCAATCACTTATATATACAATACTACAGATGACAGCCGGAAGTTCTTCAGTATTAGTGCCATTTTAATGGGACGCATACAATATTGACAGCTCGGCAATCACTTATATATACAATACTACAGATGGCAGACGGGAAGTTCTGAATTATTATTGCGATTTTAAAGGGACGCATACAATATTGACAGCTCGGCAATCACTTATATATACAATACTACAGATGACAGCCGGAATTTCTTCAGTATTAGTGTCATTTTAATGGGACGCATACAATATTGACAGCTTGGCAATCACTTATATATACAATACTACAGATGGCAGCCGGAAGTTATTCAGTATTAGTGCGATTTGAATGGGACGCATACAATATTGACAGCTCGGCAATCACTTATATATACAATACTACAGATGACAGCCGGAAGTTATTCAGTATTAGTGCCATTTGAATGGGACGCATACAATATTGACATCTCGGCAATCACTTATATATACAATACTACAGATGGCAGCCGGAAATTATTCAGTATTAGTGCGATTTGAATGGGACGCATACAATATTGACAGCTCGGCAATCACTTATATATACAATACTACAGATGGCAGACGGGAAGTTCTGAATTATTATTGCGATTTTAAAGGGACGCATACAATATTGACAGCTCGGCAATAACTTATATATACAATACTAAAGATGGCAGCTGTTACTTTATCATTTACAAACAATGTTGCAGCAACATTGATCGATCACATTCGATGCACATTATACACAACTATGCACTTTCATTCATGTTAGCCTGGACGTGTGCTTGTTACTATAAGATCGCGTTTAATAAATATTGATTACGCATATGATCAAACATTACAAACATGCACTGTATGTGTGATATTTGACACTTTCACATTGAGATTCATTGGGGGAAAACAACATTTCAGCAAACACCACAAAAACGCCCACTGTGAAAGCATTCGCGCCGCTCACATACAAACAAGTGAATACAATTAGCAATCATTACAAACTCACTACCATTGGACTAATTGTACTATAAATCCCCCAAACAACATGGCCAAAGCATCCCTTGTGATCCACATCAGATCAATTTGCATACCTTGTTACGCTTTGCTCTGCTGTTTGGAAAGATGGATGATGATGACATGGTAGACGTTGCTGGTGCTACCATTGGCGAACTAGCTGTTGATAGAATCAGGCAGCCTCGGCGGCTCCGAGTGAGACGAAGGGCTTGTCTGGTTCGCGGTCCTCGTGTCTACAGGGTGAGACCCACCTTGGAAAACATGAGCGACTTTGAGGTTTATGATAAGTATTGTCTCAATCGCGAACAGCTCATTGGCCTTTACGATCTTCTTAAACCTCATTTGGAGCCACGTATAAGAATAAGGACTGCTCTTCCCGGCATGAGTAAGATGCTAAGTTGTCTATACGGCCTGGCCTCCGGGAGTTTTCAATCCGGAGAAATGTACATGCATGGCCTGTCTCAAGGTACATTCTCTGTGGTGTTTGATAACTTTCTGGACGCCATGGTACGTATCAGTAAGCAATACATAGGATTCCCACAGAATGATGGTGATTGGAGGCGCCTGAAGCGGGAATTCTTTGATATTGCTCAATTGCCCAATGTCTTGGGAGCCATAGATTGTACCCACATTGCGCTGCGTGCTCCAATTGATGACTTGCCCTTCAGAAATCGCAAACATTTTCATAGCCTCAAAGTGCAGTATGTTTGTGACGCACAGATGAGGATTATGCATGTGTGTGCGAATTTTGGAGGGGCTTGTCATGATGCCCGCATCCTCTCTCTGTCGTCCCTGTGGCGGCCGTTTGAGGAAAGACAAATGCCCCCTGGTTATCTCGTTGGTGAGTATTTGTGCACAACATGGTTAATTAGTTAGACAATTGCCACTGTAGTTTTAAAATGTTAGCGTAATGTTAAGCTATAGGATGCAATTTAACCATTTATTTTTATTTCCGCAAATGTCTACTTTTAGTTCAATGCAGATATGTAGCATGTCTTACCTTAAATGCTCAGATAGAGAATGCAATGTAACCATTTAGTTGGTATTTTACACAAGGTCTGGTTTAGGCTAAATACGCATATGTAGCATGTCTTAGCTGAAATGGGAAGATAGCAGCCAATGCAATTTAACCATGTCATTGTCTCTTTCTGCTAATGTCTACTTTTAGTTCAATGCAGATATGTAGCATGTCTTACCTTAAATGCTCAGATAGAGAATGCAATGTTACCATTTAGTTGGTATTTTACACAAGGTCTGGTTTAGGCTAAATACGCATATGTAGCATGTCTTAGCTGAAATGGGAAGATAGCAGCCAATGCAATTTAACCATGTCATTGTCTCTTTCCGCTAATGTCTACTTTTAGTTCAATGCAGATATGTATCATGTCTTACCTTAAATGCTCAGATAGAGAATGCAATGTAACCATTTAGTTGGTATTTTACACAAGGTCTGGTTTATGCTAAATACGCATATGTAGCATGTCTTAGCTGAAATGGGAAGATAGCAGCCAATGCAATTTAACCATGTCATTGTCTCTTTCCGCTAATGTCTACTTTTAGTTCAATGCAGATATGTAGCATGTCTTACCTTAAATGCTCAGATAGAGAATGCAATGTAACCATTTAGTTGTTATTTTACACAAGGTCTGGTTTAGGCGAAATACGCATATGTAGCATGTCTTAGCTGAAATGGGAAGATAGAGAATAATATTGAACTAGATTATTCTTTTAAAAAAAAACCATTTGTTAGTGGATTATCGTGTACACAAACTTTTTTGGAATCAAAATACAATTTTGAGGATTCAGTTTGAATTATGTTCTGTTCATAATTTATAGGTGATTCTGGTTACATGAGCCGGCCTTGGCTTATTACTCCCTTACGTAGCCCTACTGATGTGGCTGAGGAGGGCTACAATAGGGCTCATAAGAGAACCAGGGCGGTGGTTGAACGAATGTTCGGGCTCCTGAAGATGAGGTTCAGGTGCCTTGACAGGTCGGGAGGAGCCCTCCAGTACAACCCAAAGAAGGTGGCTAAGATCGTTATAGCCTGTAGTGTCCTGCATAATATTGCACAGCGGGCTGGGATGCTGCAGGCCGTCCAGGCGCACCAAAACCTCCTCAGAGATGAGGAGGACGATCCAGTTCTAGAGGGGCCATTCCGGGACGAGGGGCTCAATGTCAGAGCAGACATCATCAACCGCCACTTTAGACGGTAAATAATAGAAGTTAGATTGGAGTATTGTCAATAGATGTGAACTCTAGGGAAATGACAAGTAGAGAATTGTGCAAACATGTTCATCAAATGCTAAAAATGTGTTTCATTTATTAATACTCTGGTCATTGGGTCCTGTAGTGAGTCTTTGCCACCTGGTTTTTAAAGAGGACATCAGCTGGTAAGTATAAATGTATGGACTGTTGCTGGCATGAATTGTACACAAATACATCATATGGCATACATTTTCAAAACTAGTGTTTAGTTTACAAATTACTTAAAATGTAAATACTCAGAAAGGGATCCTCTAGCATAACTATCCTCTAGCATGACTATGGTTCAAAGTCACACATTAGAGGTTCGTTCTGCTCAATATGACTCATCTTCACACTTGATAGAACATAACACAAGATGCTACACACGCTTAGTAAGCTAGTGACAGAAATTGATTCAGAAATAGGGGTGGGAGAGGGGTACAGAACTGATTCACACACTTGTAGTAGTAATTTTAATAAACCTTTTTATGCCATTACGGAGATGACTTCATGTAAAGACTGAAAGGGAAGAATTCGAAGAATGACAGTGAAGAATTCCCAGACTGACAGTGGAAAAAGACAAGATTGAAATTGAAGAATACCAATGGGATCATGTCTGGCATTTTCTTTCAAATCTGCTGACCTTGAAAACCATACAAAGACATGTTCACATGGTAAGTGCCAACTATTTGATAGAATAAGGCTGTGGAGGCATCCTATTGGAGACACTTAGATTATTTTTTAATTTTTAGATGGTATTTCACAGTCCTCTATTTTTTAAATGATGAATAAGACACCTATTGAAGATCAACTGTTTTCTCCTGAATTGACTTTCAAAGACCATGCATTATCCAGGTTGGTTTACCAATGCATGATAGTTAAGAATCACAGGAAGAATGTAGAATATTTGTAGCTTACATACATTAGTCATACTTTGTTCATAATGAGATATTTAGGTATCACAATCAGACACTTAGATTATTTTCTAATTTTTAGATGGTTTTTCAGTCTTCTATTTTTGAAATGATGAATAAGACACCTATTGAAGATCAACTGTTTTCTCCAGAATTGACTTTCAAAGACCATGCATTATCCAGGTTGGTTTACCAATGCATGATAGTTAAGAATCACAGGAAGAATGTAGAATATTTGTAGCTTACATACATTAGCCATACTTTGTTCATAATTAGATATTTAGGTATCACAATCAGACACTTATATTATTTTTTAATTTTTAGATGGTTTTTCAGTCTTCTATTTTTGAAATGATGAATAAGACACCTATTGAAGATCAACTGTTTTCTCCTGAATTGACTTTCAAAGACCATGCATTATCCAGGTTGGTTTACCAATGCATGATAGTTAAGAATCACAGGAAGAATGTAGAATATTTGTATCTTACATACATTAGCCATACTTTGTTCATAATTAGATATTTAGGTATCACAATCAGACACTTAGATTATTTTTTAATTTTTAGATGGTTTTTCAGTCCTCTATTTTTGAAATGATGAATAAGACACCTATTGAAGATCAACTGTTTTCTCCTGAATTGACTTTCAAAGACCATGCATTATCCAGGTTGGTTTACCAATGCATGATAGTTAAGAATCACAGGAAGAATGTAGAATATTTGTAGCTTACATACATTAGCCATACTTTGTTCATAATTAGATATTTAGGTATCACAATCAGACAAAGGAATACATATTATAGTTGATATAGAGGTATTTGAATGGACATGAAATATTACATTTATGTTCAGCATACATATATATATTTATTATTTAAATGTGATATACATTATTATGTATAATTAGAAATGCTGATATTTAAATGTAATTTTTATTACACAATATAATGGTGTATGTTTTTTTTGGTTTTTAATCCAAAAATGTAATTCATAATTATCTTGATAAAATTTTGAACAAAGTTAGAGCATAGACACAAGATGATTGTAAATGTATTTTATGAGTATTTTACAACGTGTGTATTAACTTTGTAAAATATGTTTTTTTATTTTCAGTTTTTCATCTGATGACTTCCAGGAATATTTTTTTTTTTTTTTGGTTAAAAGAACTTTTTTTTTTTAAATGGTAATAATCAACATTTTATTATTAAATACCCTCTTTTGAACAGATTATAATAAATATCCATATAATCTGTCAATAAAAAACAATTTGACTCCCATGACTGGTAGTTGTCTATTTGACAAGCACATGCATAAGATCAAATTAGGCATCAGGTATAGCATTAATTTTAGAAAATCCACTGATTCAGAGAATATTAAAGTCAACTATCTTTTTTAAATTAATTGGGGAGTGAAATCCATCAATGCTTTTATTGTGTAATTTTTAGATGTTAAAATATTTTCAGATATGTAGTAAGAATTTGACATAAATTTATTTGTTTCACTTTTAAGAAGGGGAAGTGGTTCACTTACATTAAAGTGACAGTGTTGTTGAATTGAAATTTATTTTATAAGATCTTGTATCTTCCTTAGGTATCTAAAAACATTATTTTAATAAATTTATATTTTTAAAATTTAAAAATGGTAGGTCAGTTAACTTCATATTTTGCACAAGCTAGTTATTGGATGCCATGTTAATAGATTTTATTTTCTATTGGAGTCATTTAAACGGTCATTTAACTATAATTATTAATATTATGTAGTTTTTAAAATCTTACCTCTTGGGTTAGACATCACATATCAATATATAATTTTCATTCCCCTTTAGTTTCTTTCGACAATGTTAAATCAACATTCCGAATGTTTTGGTCCTTAAAGGGACATTCACAAAATATATTGTGTATTGAATTTTAAACAATCATAAAAGAATTTTAACATATTTATAAAGTACTATAGAATTACATTCAGTCTTTAAATATACTTAGAAAAAGATACATCAATGCACATATCTTAGACAATTACATAAGGCATCTATGTGCAACCAACAATCAGCATCAAAATAGCCTATGTAGATATGTATTTAATCCAAGAATATATATAATTAAAATCTAATGATCGAATAACAAAACATATTAAGTTGTTCAAATATTATAATCTTATCCAAAATGCATAAATAACATATAGCTTAATGTCCCTCTAAGCTGAAGACTGCGAAATACATCCATTACAATATATATTTCAGTCAGTGTGTAAAACAATCCAGAAGTTAATCTAAATATGCTTTACTCATATGTTATACTAATTTGGCCAAAGGAAGGTGCCTAGGTTTATGATATTTCAAGCATTATTGTGAAATGTCTCCTTAAAGGGACATGAACTCAAAATATACTTAAAGGGAGACAGTAAAAAATTTAATTATTTATACATTCAGAACGAGTATTCTATTTTAAGCAACTTTATAAATTGACTCATATTATCAATGTTCCTCGTGATGTTGCTATCATTACTTTAAAAATAAGGCATTAAATTGATAATTTATTTGCTTCAGTACTCTGGACAGAACTTTTTTTTTTTGGGTGGATTAATTTATCCAACAATCATCAAGGACAACCCAGGTTTTTTGCCAAAATTGTCCGTAATCTAAAATATCATTATTGATTTGCAAAGAAAGATAACAAGATAATTCTTAACATTTGAGAATCGGATTAAATTATAAAGTTGCTTAACATTTCATGCTCAATCTGAATCACGAACGCTAAATTTGTTTGGACAGTGTCCCTTTAAGAGATTTAAAGAGTGTATTTACTTCTCTTCTTATCTTGACATACTTTGCTTGAAAAGCATATCGAGATAGGCTCAGTAGATGAAGATTGGTGGATGCACAGAGATGCCTTATGTGATTGGCTCAACCATGTGCATTTAAATTTCTTCTGTTGAGGATATCTAAATACAAAGATAAATTCAGTTACATTTTAAAGTCTAAACAATTTTTTATCTCTACAGATCATTTGATACAATTGTTTGGTTGTAATGTCTATTTAAAAATTAAGACGCCATTGCACAATAACATATATGAGCAGTTCAGACAAATACAAGCTCGAGGTTTATTTACTAATAACAAACAAACCTGTAGTTTAACATATATAAACAGATTATCCAAGTTACTGACATTATAACCTGAATTTGAACATTCAGAAATGTTGCGTGGGAAACGGATCTTGAAACACCAGATTTGCATCTTTAAACATTAGAGTCTAATGTCACGCAATAGCACACAATCAATGTGCATTATAAATACATTTAATAGAGCAATGTCAATACTTCACAATAAGTCACCAAATTGATTTTATGAGCAATAAAGACATACAATATTAAATGTGTATTTGTATTAAAGAAACAGACCGTTATTATACCGAAAAATGTCTACAACATTTAATAATGTGACAGTATTAGATTTTAAAGAGAATTTAAACATTAATATTTAACGGATCACGGATATTAAATCTGCGTCACACATATCCGCATGACAGGCCCATGAGTTACAAATAAGTCTACATGAAAAATGAAGTAACAGCACCACCAGGAGGTATGTGTATGGAAGTTGCTAAGATATGAAACATTAAGGAACAGCCAATCAGAGTTCATCACACAAACACAACTTGAGTCAGGATGGTCTCACAGACATTCTAACAATATTTCAAACTTTTATCCAATCAGATGTACAGATAACTTGTCTCTCTCTCTCTCTCTCTCTCTCTATATATATATATATATATATATATATATACACACATCTCGGCAGGCATGAAACCTCCCAGGTTTACCAAGCAGGAGAGCGCTGCACTAGTCCACGCCGTCAAGGACTTTTATCCCCAGCTGTTTGGGAACAAGAGGAGGTCGACAGATGCGCCTGTTAAGAAGGCCCTCTGGGAGTCTATCACCAATGCGGTTCAATTGGTGTGTGGCGTCCAGAGGAGCCAGGATCAGATCATGAGGAGATTCGGAGATATGAGGTTGTGCTTGACAAAAAAAGTCAACCTCATAAGGGAGTGGGTACAAGCCCGTAAAAGAGGGGGCAAAAGAGAGGCCCCGCGGAAACTCTACCTACTCCCTTATGAGGTGACTTTATGCGAGCTCCTCACTCTCCGGGTCCCCAAAAGATTTAGATCCTCGCCATCCTCGGCCTCCTCTTCTTCCCTCCCAGCTGCTGGATCTGAAAGTCCTGACCCGGGGGCCAGGGCAGCTGCTTCTCCGTCCGGTGGCCTGGGAGGAGCTGAAAGAGAATCTGAACCAGGTAACTATCCAACTTCATATAATATTTTAATATTTGATTAGATTTTTAAAAAATGTGTATATAGTCAGATACTAAACCTATATAGATCTCACAACATACGCTACATATGATGTTTAGATATCTGATTTTAGATTAGTGACACATGAAATAGGAATGATGTTTCTTGCGCTCTACAGAATATGCGTCACAGAGCGAAAATTGAATTGCGCATACACGTTAACATGGGTTTGCTTTAAGTGGCATTGCTTTACACATGTTGGTCAAATGACGGATGCGTAATTCCGCTTGGAATCATTGCGCAATGATCGTGAAAATTAGAATTGCGCATACACGTTAACATGGGTTTGCTGTAAGTGGCATTGCTTTACACATGTTGGTCAAATGACGGATGCGTAATTCCGCTTGGAATCATTGCGCAATGATCGCGAAAATGAGAATTGCGCATACACGTTAACATGGGTTTGCTGTAAGTGGCATTGCTTTACACATGTTGGTCAAATGAGGGATGCCTAATTCCACTTGGAATCATTGCGCAATGATCCCGAAAATTAGAATTGCGCATACACGTTAACATGGGTTTGCTGTAAGTGGCATTGCTTTACACATGTTGGTCAAATGACGGATGCGTAATTCCACTTGGAATCATTGCGCAATGATCGCGAAAATGAGAATTGAGCATACACGTTAACATGGGTTTGCTGTAAGTGGCATTGCTTTACACATGTTGGTCAAATGACGGATGCGTAATTCCGCTTGGAATCATTGTGCAATGATCGCGAAAATGAGAATTGCGCATACACGTTAACATGGGTTTGCTGTAAGTGGCATTGCTTTACACATGTTGGTCAAATGACGGATGCGTAATTCCGCTTGGAATCATTGCGCAATTATCCCGAAAATTAGAATTGCGCATACACGTTAACATGGGTTTGCTGTAAGTGCCATTGCTTTACACATGTTGGTCAAATGACGGATGCGTAATTCCGCTTGGAATCATTGCGCAATGATGGCGAAAATGAGAATTGCGCATACACATTAACATGGGTTTGCTGTAAGTGGCATTGCTTTACACATGTTGGTCAAAATGAAATATGAGCTTATGAGCTTATTTTCAATATTATACATAATAACAAAAAGAATAGCAGAATCCAAATAAATAATAACATATGTCCATCAATTGATGAGAATGAAATAACACAAAAAAATTATTAAAGCTACAGTAAACAACACAACTGATTGAAAATAAGAGTACAGGATATATTCATCATGAATTTAATTGAGGAAACAATTAACTCATGGGACTACCAAAAGATTAATAGTTTTTAATTGATTTGCTAATAATGTAAAAAATTTAAACATGGCATGAGTTGTATTAATGATATCCAATCCTCATTTAATATATTACAGATCTGGATGTTGGTGCTGGAACCTCAAGCCAGGGCTTGTCACAGTATGGTATGTCTCATTTTAATTGACATTTGTCTTAGAAACATGGACAGAACATTACATACTAAATCCACATTGTTCAATATTTATATGTATCTGCAAAATGGATTAGTAAAATATTTACAAATAAGAATAAAAAACAAACAAACATAGGATTACATTGTAATACTAATCTGAATTTTTATAGAATTTAAGATATCCCATCTATTCTTGATATCTTCATTTTAATGTAAGATTCTTTGAATGTCCAATTTATATTCTTCCCCTGTGTATTGCTTAATCTTATTTGGATACATTTAGAAAAAATTCACACACTTTTGCATATGTTTTGATTTTAAAAATATAGATTCAATTTTTGAAATTGATCACGTCATTTAAGGGACATGCCAACTAAATTTTACATTGAATGATTTGGAAACGTGATTTTATTGTTTTGTTTAAACATTTTATGAGCTACATTGGTTCAGTCTATTGTTTTAGTTCTTCTAAAAACATATTGATTTTGGTTTAGGTTAAACAATGCATTACTGGTATTATCCGGCTGTTTTTTTCTGCATAAATTGGCATTTTGTCAAAAGTTAAAATCATGTGTTCAGATAACAGTAGTACATAGTTTCAAAAAGCATACAATTACACATTTTGAGCTTCATGTCCCTTTAATAGAGGAAAATTAAATAATTATTAGGATATCCTTAACTAACATATTAGATTGTAATTGCATGCTCCATCCCATTCATTACATCAACATATGGAGTAGAGAATTCATTAACAGCAACATTGTCAAATCAATATATTTTTATATTAAAGGGACACTGAGCTAAAATTATTAATGTTGTCATTCAGATATAGCATGCAATATTAATCAACATTTAAATATAATACTATAATCATATTTGAAATATTCTATTGCTAAATGTATTTTAAAATCAAGAATGTACGTTTATCTGCAGCTCCATTTTGGTTGACCAACCTGGGTTTTTATTGATGATTGGTGGATACCTTCAACAAACAATATTTATTGAATCCAATATTGCTTATCTGCCTTTAAGATTAAAATGTAGCAAAATTAAAATTATAATAGGAGTCAATGTTAAATCATTTGGAACAGTTTGAACAGTGAAATCAATGATTGAAATAAATCATGTCAGTGTCCCTTTAATAAACAATAGATTCATTAATCCTTACATTCTTTGGATTAGACAATATTGATATATAATTCACATATTCACTGTTGGAGTTACTTTATAGATATAATCATACTCTAACAGCACCATGATTACATATTTGTACTAATCAATTTGGTTTGGTATTGTGATCAATATGTGTTGTGTCCTAAACAAGATTACTGTACATTGCACAAATGGCTCGATGTGCCACATGTCTTTGTTTATATTTGTCAACAGCTGTTATTCAAAATGTGGTTTGTGTGTATTCTTTTAAGAACATTGATCAATGGGTATATTTAGATATGCAATAGCATCGTATGAGATGAGTTTGATGTCTAATATAGTCAGAAATTAAACATATGTTAAATACATCATTTTTTACAGAATCCCCTTGATTCAATCAAGCATTTTTTTTCTAATGACTGCTCTATTCTTCACATTTTCAAGTTGATTATTCTTATAAATCACTACAGATGTGATTTAGTGCTATCCCAAATGTGTTCACTAATATATATCTATATCATTCATAGAGAGAGTTGTTGTGGGGAGCCCAGAGGAATCCAGCACCGACACAGAGCTGCCTTTGCGGTCTTCTGGTAAGTCCATTGACTCATTTATATGTCATTGAAGGTGTATTGGTTATCAATATTATGAGCATGATTCTGCTGAAGCATAACATTTGAAACAAACATATAATTTACTCCTCTGATTATATATTAATTTTATTTGAATATTGAAAGATTAAGAATTAAAACTGTCTTAGTCTACACCTTTATTATTCAGAAGATGTATAGCATATGTTTGTTTCCATATTCAATTTTGACAACAATCATCAAGTGATACACACATGAGAAATCTTAAATGTTCAATGTACTATGCTTTTATGATTTTAAAATTAATACAAACAATAAATCGAAAATCTGAATCATTGAGAATAACAAATCTAATGTCATTTGTATGCTCCATCAAAATGATGTAAATCATAACTTTGGGTGTGTATATCTTTAATGCAACATTGATTTGTGTCTTTGAGCAGCAGTAACATATGTTATAATATCTGATCTTAATGTGTACACAACATGTTATGTTTTACAGAGGTTGATTTAACATGTGGGACGGAGGAGGAAAAGGCTCCCTTGAAGTCTGATGGTATGTGAAATATATCTAACATGTATCCAACATGTTTCTTTATTGGAAATCATTTTATTGAAGACATTCAAAGTCTACAGCTTTTGCACTTTAAAAAGGAATATTATTTGTCTGTTCAAATACACTACTGCCCCCTTTATATATCAGGCAGCATGAAGATATGCTTGGATTTGTTTAAATATTTGGATTTCTAATTCATGCCATCATGATGTCACATGCATATTCCAGGCCAAACCACAATAATAATTTTATAATTGTACAGACAGTCATTGCTATTCATCTGAGTGCCTATATGCATACCATATCCTCATGTCATCATTGTTTAGAAATTCAAACACACTTCTAAGTATATTGCAAACATAATCAAGTTGAAATGCGTTGATTTGATTTCATGATGTATGAGATGTTAATATATTTTTAATATTTATTTCAGATGGATCCTCCTCTTCTGGTCATCAGTTTTCCGCCCCTGCCCAATCCCCTGCCCAGTCCCCTGCCCAGTCCCCTGCCCAGGCCCCTGCCCAGTCCCCTGCCCAGTCCCCTGCCCCTCCACAGACCACAGACCCTCCCGGCCCTTCCCATTTTTCCGATCCTGTCCCTCCCAAAAAACGCCCCTTCCTCCCCCTTGCCGCTCTCCCCGTCTTTTGGCCCGTACAGCTACCCCAGCTGCCCAGCCCCCAACTCACCACTCCCCAGCTGTACGGGCTACCCCAGAGCAGCAGCCCATCCCTCCCCAACCCAATCCCATCCCTCCCCCCTGTCTCAACCTTCATTGTCCTGGGTGTCAGATTGTCCTTCCCAGGAACAGCTGTAAGTATCATTCAAAATCAACATTATAAGATACTTAAAGGTACACTGAATGAAAATTGTTTCTATTGTGATTCAAATAGAGCATGCAATGTTAATCAAATTTATAATTTACTACTCTTATCAATTATTCTTCATTCTCTTGCTATCTTTATTGAAACAAAGAAATGCCTCTAATTATTTTTTATTAAAACAAAACCTGGACATCATTTCTTTATTGTTGGATGAATGTATCCATCAATCAGCAGGGACAACCAAAGTGGATAACCAAAAATGGCCTGCCCTATAAACTTACATTCTTGCATTTAAAATATAGCTAGAGAATTCAAACATTTAAAGAATACGAGTAAATTAATAATTCTTTTTAATGTCATGCTCTATCTGAATCAGTAACTAAAATATTTAGGTTTAGTGTCCCTTTAATTTGATATCACTACATATACCAATCACCACTACTTGGATCCAACAATTTATGTACAAATGTTCATACATTATCTCTTGTATAACCCAGTGGGAATGTAATTTCTTCTGGTTGCAATGTTTACACAGCTTGTCCTCAACGCCAAAATGTTTAAGGATAGGTGTGCCTACCACAGTATAACTAAAATCTTTAAATTGCTAATGTAAGTACAATGTAAATTCTTTTACAAGATTTTAGACACTCAAGCTGTAAAAGTGGATCATCCAAAACCAATTAAAGGGGACAACATGTTGGAGTAAAATGTCCCTTTAATGGTTTAGGTCTGTCTGAATAACATATTTCATGTGTAAATAATCAATGTCAACAAATTAATTTAAAGAATTATTTGTCTTTATGATGACAATGTATCTTTGCTTATTTTTTTTGTCTGTTGTGTAATTATCATTAATATTTTTTTTTTCTTTATTTTAGGCTGTGACTCAACATGGCTCATGCTAGAAGGTCTAGCACGCGTAGAGCAGGCCGTGTTGAAGAAAGCAGCTGTCCTGAGAGGGATGAGCGACACCATGCAGGCCCAGCTACAGGTTCAGCATTTGACTCTACGTCAGATGAGGCGGTGGAATTCAATGCTTGAATCTGTAGCTAGACATGCACAGGACGATGAAGGGGATGACCAGTAAGTGGAGGATCTGGAGATGCTCCAAGGGCGCAGATAAGAATCCTCCGTCCACATGTTGATGTTTGTTTTTATGGTTGCCATTTGGCCTTTTTTTCTTGTTATTGTTGTGCCTGTTGCACTCTTTTACCTTGTCATATGGCTCCAATGGGGCTATGCTGGCCCTTGGCAACTCTCTTCATGGACTGTGATGCACTCTGTTACCTTGTCATATGTCTCAAATGGGGCTATGCTGGCCCTTGGCAACTCTCTTCATGGACTGTGATGCACTCTGTTACCTTGTCATATGTCTTCAATGGGGCTATACTGGCCCTTGGCAACTCTCTTCATGGACTGTGATGCACTCTGTTACCTTGTCATATGGCTCCAATGGGGCTATGCTGGCCCTTGGCAACTCTCTTCATGGACTGTGATGCACTCTGTTACCTTGTCATATGGCTCCAATGGGGCTATGCTGGCCCTTGGCAACTCTCTTCATGGACTGTGATGCACTCTGTTACCTTGTCATATGTCTCAAATGGGGCTATGCTGGCCCTTGGCAACTCTCTTCATGGACTGTGATGCACTCTGTTACCTTGTCATATGTCTCCAATTGGGCTATGCTGGCCCTTGGCAACTCTCTTCATGGACTGTGATGCACTCTGTTACCTTGTCATATGGCTCCAATGGGGCTATGCTGGCCCTTGGCAACTCTCTTCATGGACTGTGATGCACTCTGTTACCTTGTCATATGGCTCCAATGGGGCTATGCTGGCCCTTGGCAACTCTCTTCATGGACTGTGATGCACTCTGTTACCTTGTCATATGTCTCCAATGGGGCTATGCTGGCCCTTGGTTACTCTCTTCATGGACTGTGATGCACTCTGTTACCTTGTCATATGGCTCCAATGGGGCTATGCTGGCCCTTGGCAACTCTCTTCATGGACTGTAATGCACTCTGTTACCTTGTCATATGTCTCCAATGGGGCTATGCTGGCCCTTCGCAACTCTCTTCATGGACTGTGATGCACTCTGTTACCTTTTCATATGTCTCCAAAGGGGCTATGCTGGCCCTTGGCAACTCTCTTCATGAATTGTGATGCACTCTGTTACCTTGTCATATGTCTCCAATGGGGCTATGCTGGCCCTTGGCAAATCTCTTCATGGACTGTGATGCACTCTGTTACCTTGTCATATGTCTCCAAAGGGGCTATGCTGGCCCTTGGCAACTCTCTTCATGGACTGTGATGCACTCTGTTACCTTGTCATATGGCTCCAAAGGGGCTATGCTGGCCCTTGGCAACTCTCTTCATGGACTGTGATGCACTCTGTTACCTTGTCATATGTCTCCATTGGGGCTATGCTGGCCCTTGGCAACTCTCTTCATGGACTGTGATGCACTCTGTTACCTTGTCATATGGCTCCAATGGGGCTATGCTGGCCCTTGGCAACTCTCTTCATGGACTGTGATGCACTCTGTTACCTTGTCATATGTCTCCAATGGGGCTATGCTGGCCCTTGGCAACTATCTTCATGGACTGTGATGCACTCTGTTACCTTGTCATATGTCTCCAATGGGGCTATGCTGGCCCTTTGCAACTCTCTTCATGGACTGTGATGCACTTTGTTACCTTGTCATATGTCTCCAATGGGGCTATGCTGGCCCTTGGCAACTCTCTTCATGGACTGTGATGCACTCTGTTACCTTGTCATATGGCTCCAATGGGGCTATGCTGACCCTTGGCAACTCTCTTCATGGACTGTGATGCACTCTGTTACCTTGTCATATGTCTCCAATGGGGCTATGCTGGCCCTTGGCAACTCTCTTCATAGACTGTGATGCACTCTGTTACCTTGTCATATGTCTCCAATGGGGCTATGCTGGCCCTTGGCAACTCTCTTCATGGACTGTGATGCACTCTGTTACCTTGTCATATGTCTCCAATGGGGCTATGCTGGCCCTTGGCAAATCTCTTCATGGACTGTGATGCACTATGTTACCTTGTCATATGGCTCCAATGGGGCTATGCTGACCCTTGGCAACTCTCTTCATGGACTGTGATGCACTCTGTTACCTTGTCATATGTCTCCAATGGGGCTATGCTGGCCCTTGGCAACTCTCTTCATGGACTGTGATGCATTCTGTTACCTTGTCATATGTCTCCAATGGGGCTATGCTGGCCCTTTGCAACTCTTTTCATGGACTGTGATGCACTCTGTTACCTTGTCATATGTCTCCAAGTGGGCTATGCTGGCCCTTGGCAACTCTCTTCATGGACTGTGATGCACTCTGTTACCTTGTCATATGTCTCCAATGGGGCTATGCTGGCCCTTGGCAACTCTCTTCATGGGCTGTGATGCACTCTGTTACCTTGTCATATGGCTCCAATGGGGCTATGCTGGCCCTTGGCAACTCTCTTCATGGACTGTGATACACTCTGTTACCTTGTCATATGTCTCCAATGGGGCTATGCTGGCCCTTGGCAACTCTCTTCATGGACTGTGATGCACTCTGTTACCTTGTCATATGGCTCCAATGGGGCTATGCTGGCCCTTGGCAACTCTCTTCATGGACTGTGATGCACTCTGTTACCTTGTCATATGGCTCCAATGGGGCTATGCTGGCCCTTGGCAACTCTCTTCATGGACTGTGATGCACTTTGTTACCTTGTCATATGGCTCCAATGGGGCTATGCTGGCCCTTGGCAACTCTCTTCATGGACTGTGATGCACTCTGTTACCTTGACATATGTCTCAAATGGGGCTATGCTGGCCCTTGGCAACTCTCTTCATGGACTGTGATGCACTCTGTTACCTTGTCATATGTCTCCAATGGGGCTATGCTGGCCCTTGGCAACTCTCTTCATGGACTGTGATGCACTCTGTTACCTTGTCATATGGCTCCAATGGGGCTATGCTGGCCCTTGGCAACTCTCTTCATGGACTGTGATGCACTCTGTTACCTTGTCATATGGCTCCAATGGGGCTATGCTGGCCCTTGGCAACTCTCTTCATGGACTGTGATGCACTCTGTTACCTTGTCATATGTCTCGAATGGGGCTATGCTGGCCCTTGGTTACTCTCTTCATGGACTGTGATGCACTCTGTTACCTTGTCATATGGCTCCAATGGGGCTATGCTAGCCCTTGGCAACTCTCTTCATGGACTGTGATGCACTCTGTTACCTTGTCATATGTCTCCAATGGGGCTATGCTGGCCCTTGGTAACTCTCTTCATGGACTGTGATGCACTCTGTTACCTTGTCATATGTCTCCAAAGGGGCTATGCTGGCCCTTGGCAACTCTCTTCATGGACTGTGATGCACTCTGTTACCTTGTCATATGTCTCCATTGGGGCTATGCTGGCCCTTGACAACTCTCTTCATGGACTGTGATGCACTCTGTTACCTTGTCATATGTCTCCAATGGGGCTATGCTGGCCCTTGGCAACTCTCTTCATGGACTGTAATGCACTCTGTTACCTTGTCATATGTCTCCAATGGGGCTATGCTGGCCCTTGGCAACTCTCTTCATGGACTGTGATGCATTCTGTTACCTTGTCATATGGCTCCAATGGGGCTATGCTGGCCCTTGGCAACTCTCTTCATGGACTGTGATGCACTCTGTTACCTTGTCATATGGCTCCAATGGGGCTATGCTGGCCCTTGGCAACTCTCTTCATGGACTGTGATGCACTCTGTTACCTTGTCATATGGCTCCAATGGGGCTATGCTGGCCCTTGGCAACTCTCTTCATGGACTGTGATGCACTCTGTTACCTTGTCATATGGCTCCAATGGGGCTATGCTGGCCCTTGGCAACTCTCTTCATGGACTGTGATGCACTCTGTTACCTTGTCATATGTCTCGAATGGGGCTATGCTGGCCCTTGGTTACTCTCTTCATGGACTGTGATGCACTCTGTTACCTTGTCATATGGCTCCAATGGGGCTATGCTAGCCCTTGGCAACTCTCTTCATGGACTGTGATGCACTCTGTTACCTTGTCATATGTCTCCAATGGGGCTATGCTGGCCCTTGGTAACTCTCTTCATGGACTGTGATGCACTCTGTTACCTTGTCATATGTCTCCAAAGGGGCTATGCTGGCCCTTGGCAACTCTCTTCATGGACTGTGATGCACTCTGTTACCTTGTCATATGTCTCCATTGGGGCTATGCTGGCCCTTGACAACTCTCTTCATGGACTGTGATGCACTCTGTTACCTTGTCATATGTCTCCAATGGGGCTATGCTGGCCCTTGGCATCTCTCTTCATGGACTGTAATGCACTCTGTTACCTTGTCATATGTCTCCAATGGGGCTATGCTGGCCCTTGGCAACTCTCTTCATGGACTGTGATGCATTCTGTTACCTTGTCATATGGCTCCAATGGGGCTATGCTGGCCCTTGGCAACTCTCTTCATGGACTGTGATGCACTCTGTTACCTTGTCATATGGCTCCAATGGGGCTATGCTGGCCCTTGGCAACTCTCTTCATGGACTGTGATGCACTCTGTTACCTTGTCATATGGCTCCAATGGGGCTATGCTGGCCCTTGGCAACTCTCTTCATGGACTGTGATGCACTCTGTTACCTTGTCATATGTCTCGAATGGGGCTATGCTGGCCCTTGGTTACTCTCTTCATGGACTGTGATGCACTCTGTTACCTTTTCATATGGCTCCAATGGGGCTATGCTAGCCCTTGGCAACTCTCTTCATGGACTGTGATGCACTCTGTTACCTTGTCATATGTCTCCAATGGGGCTATGCTGGCCCTTGGCAACTCTCTTCATTGACTGTGATGCACTCTGTTACCTTGTCATATGTCTCCAAAGGGGCTATGCTGGCCCTTGGCAACTCTCTTCATGGACTGTGATGCACTCTGTTACCTTGTCATATGTCTCCATTGGGGCTATGCTGGCCCTTGGCAACTCTCTTCATGGACTGTGATGCACTCTGTTACCTTGTCATATGTCTCCAATGGGGCTATGCTGGCCCTTGGCAACTCTCTTCATGGACTGTAATGCACTCTGTTACCTTGTCATATGTCTCCAATGGGGCTATGCTGGCCCTTGGCAACTCTCTTCATGGACTGTGATGCATTCTGTTACCTTGTCATATGGCTCCAATGGGGCTATGCTGGCCCTTGGCAACTCTCTTCATGGACTGTGATGCACTCTGTTACCTTGTCATATGGCTCCAATGGGGCTATGCTGGCCCTTGGCAACTCTCTTCATGGACTGTGATGCACTCTGTTACCTTGTCATATGGCTCCAATGGGGCTATGCTGGCCCTTGGCAACTCTCTTCATGGACTGTGATGCACTCTGTTACCTTGTCATATGTCTCCAATGGGGCTATGCTGGCCCTTGGCAACTCTCTTCATGGACTGTGATGCACTCTGTTACCTTGTCATATGGCTCCAATGGGGCTATGCTGGCCCTTGGCAACTGTCTTCATGGACTGTGATGCACTCTGTTACCTTGTCATATGGCTCCAATGAGGCTATGCTGGCCCTTGGCAACTCTCTTCATGGACTGTGATGCACTCTGTTACCTTGTCATATGGCTCCAATGGGGCTATGCTGGCCCTTGGCAACTCTCTTCATGGACTGTGATGCACTCTGTTACCTTGTCATAAGTCTCCAATGGGGCTATGCTGGCCCTTGGCAACTCTCTTCATGGACTGTGATGCACTCTGTTACCTTGTCATATGGCTCCAATGGGGCTATGCTGGCCCTTGGCAACTCTCTTCATGGACTGTGATGCACTCTGTTACCTTGTCATATGTCTCCAATGGGGCTATGCTGGCCCTTGGCAACTCTCTTCATGGACTGTGATGCACTCTGTTACCTTGTCATATGGCTCCAATGGGGCTATGCTGGCCCTTGGCAACTCTCTTCATGGACTGTGATGCACTCTGTTACCTTGTCATATGTCTCCAATGGGGCTATGCTGGCCCTTGGCAACTCTCTTCATGGACTGTGATGCACTCTGTTACCTTGTCATATGTCTCCAATGGGGCTATGCTGGCCCTTGGCAACTCTCTTCATGGACTGTGATGCACTCTGTTACCTTGTCAAATGTCTCCAATGGGGCTATGCTGGCCCTTGGCAACTCTTTTCATGGACTGTGATGCACTCTGTTACCTTGTCATATGGCTCCAATGGGGCTATGCTGGCCCTTGGCAACTCTCTTCATGGACTGTGATGCACTCTGTTACCTTGTCATATGTCTCCAATGGGGCTATGCTGGCCCTTCGCAACTCTCTTCATGGACTGTGATGCACTCTGTTACCTTGTCATATGGCTCCAATGGGGCTATGCTGGCCCTTGGCAACTCTCTTCATGGACTGTGATGCACTCTGTTACCTTGTCATATGTCTCCAATGGGGCTATGCTGGCCCTTGGCAACTCTCTTCATGGACTGTGATGCACTCTGTTACGTTGTCATATGGCTCCAATGGGGCTATGCTGGCCCTTGGCAACTCTCTTCATGGACTGTGATGCACTCTGTTACCTTGTCATATGTCTCCAATGGGGCTATGCTGGCCCTTGGCAACTCTCTTCATGGACTGTGATGCACTCTGTTACCTTGTCATATGTCTCCAATGGGGCTATGCTGGCCCTTGGCAACTTTCTTCATGGACTGTACAAGCAGTGTAGTACAGCAACAAACCGGAGAATAATGCTCGTGAAGACAGGGGCTCTGCCAGGGTCCCCTAACATCTATGATACAAGTAATTTTGTCCACAGCACTATAGTATCAATTATTTTTTATTTTCTGTTAAAGATACAGATATAAAATGCGACTTTTCGAGTGTTGCCACTCTTACTCATGCTAATACATTGTATCATTTGAAACAAATTTAAAGCCCTCAGTTTCGCGCCAACCACTTCATTCAGTGGCTCTGCTGCCATCTACTGACCAACAAAAATATAACAGTTTAAAAACATTACTTTGTTATACAAACTAAGTATTAGTATCTGTTTGCACTTACTTACTTTTAGAAAATTAATGCATTTTAAATTTTACATTAAATTTATGCAGTCCTGTTTATAGTCAGTTATACATACTTTGAGCAATAGCCATACAATAATATGAACAAATTTAGATAGAATAAACTTTTGATAGAATAAATTTTACAATACGTTTCATACAAGGAAATCATTTTACAATATGCTTCATTCAAGATAATTGATTATTAATCTTTCATTACAGAAAAATTGACCAATCATAGTCTCTATTGAGACCATTTGGTTCCATACATCCTAGTTCATATATCCAGTACATTTCTTTTTCCTTCAATATTTTTTCCCGATTACTACCATTTCTCTGGGGACCCACACTGTCTATGACTTGCCATCATAATTGGCTTATCTGGTGTCCACATTTCAAGAAATGATAGGACACTGGGGCTTCAAGATTTTTGCACCGGATATTTGAACGGTGCTGGCATATTCTGTCCCTAACCATACGAGTGGTTTCCCCTATGTAGATTAGGGAACAATTACATTTTATAAGATAGATAACATATTTTGACTCACATGTATGGTGTTCTCTTATCTCATATTTCTTCCCTGTTCTTGGATGGAAAAAATATCTACCATTAATTACAGAGTGGCAGCTCATACAGCCTAGACAAGGAAATGTTCCTTTGTTTTTATTTCCTAGGAGTGTTTGTCTTGCTTGTTTCTTGGGCCCTACATCTGTACTAGTGAGTTGGTCTCTTAAGTTTTTTACTCTCTTATAAGCCATTAACGGGGTTTTTTTGAAAAGCTCAATTCCCTTATTGCACTCTTTTAATATGTGCCAATGCTTTGTTACAATACGTTTAATTTCTTCACTATTAGGGTTAAATTGAGTGACCAATATCAACTTATCTTCTTTATCCCTTTCTCTTAAGTTTTTTCCTTTATGTTTCATATTGTTGGTATGCTTTTCAATTAATGTATTTGGATACCCTCTATCTAGGAATTTTTTCTGCATTTCCTTCAATTTCTGGCTTAGTAACAATCCTGTCCACCCTAAGCAACTGACTCTTTGGTAGTGAATTTATTAGCCCTCTTGGATGGAAACTATCATAGCTTAATAATGTATTTCTATCTGTATCTTTTTTATACAGATCAAACACTAGCTTATTTCCCTCTTTGGTTACTCTAGTGTCTAAGAATGTTACTGATTCTTCACTCCATTCTATAGAAAATTCTAATCCTTTGACTGCTCCATTTATTTCATTAACGAACTCCATAAGGGACTCCACGCTGCCCCACCATATGCCAAACACATTGTCTATAAATCTCCACCAGGTGGCGCCATATAGACGGAATTTCTCATTTTCATACACTATTCTTTCTTCAATTTCACTCATGAATAGGTTGGCATATGATGGGGCAACGTTGGTCCCCATGGCTGTCCCTTTTACCTGAATGTACCAGTCATCTTGGAATAAAAAATGATTCCAATAGAGGATAAGCCTTAATAAATTCTCAATAAATTCTAATTGCAGATCTGAACATTTCTTATTTACTTTACATACTTATTTAATTATGCCAATTCCTGTTTCGTGCTTGATAGCCGTGTAGAGGCTCTTTACATCCATTGTATAAAGCAAAAATTTGTCTGATTCTAGACATAATTCTTTAGCTTTATTCATGAAGTCTCCTGTATCTTTTAAATATGATGATATCTGTTTCACCTCTGGCAGTAATATTTTATCCAGAAATGTTGAGATATTGGTTAAAGCGGAATTAACACTTGAGACTATGGGCCTCCCTGGTGGTGCAGTTAAATTCTTATGTACTTTGGGTACAGTATAGAACACCGGATTCTTTGGCTCTTTATTAAACAAATAATCCCTCAATTTCTTATCTATTAATTTGTTTTCAAAAGCCTTATTTAATGTTGATTCAATTTCTTTCTGAATTTTACTCACAGGGTTATAATTTAATTTCTGATATGTCTCCTTATCTTTAAGTTGGTCCTCAATTTCATTTATATAATATGCTCTATCTAACACTATGGTGGCCCCGCCTTTATCCGCTTTTTTAATAGTTAGCTCTCTAGATTTACTTTTCAACTCCTTTACGGCCTTATGTTCACCTTTAGTTAGATTAAACCCTCCAGCTTTGTTCTTATATTGTTTCTTTAGAATTCTTCTCTCATCCTTACATTTCAATTTCTCTATATCATTACAAACCAGCTTGATAAATGTATTAACACTGTGATTATTAGAAGATGGGTTAAACATGCTTTTATTTTTTAAAGATAAATCTTTCAATTTCCACTCAATACCCACATCCTTATTTTCAGATTCTAAATATTTGTTCTCATGGAACCACGTTTTCAATTTGATATTCCTAAAAAACCTCTGTAAATCTTTATTCAATTCAAAGAAATTGGTATTTGCATAAGGGCAAGAGGAGAGTCCTTTTTCTAGCAAGCTTAACTCTTCGCTAGTCAGTTCTTTCCCAGATATGTTCAATACAGTGGACAGTTCAGATCTTACCCCTTTATGCAGCTCAGTCCGATTATCTATTGATCTGTCATCTTTATCTTCAGTTGTCAGTGTTGGGATTGTTTCCCTCTCCTGCTCGATCTCCTCGGGCCACCTCTGCCCCGGCCTCTGATTCTTGCGGTGTTTCTTCCCACCTCTATGCCGAGACTTTCGTTGCTTGAATCTAAAGGGGAGGAGTCGTCTGATTCACCTTGTGATGTTGTCATATCCCCTTCCGGTTGTGCTCCTTGTTCTCGATTCCTATTGGCTCTGCGTGCTCCAGCTCTTCTGTTGCCATAGTTGTTGTGGCTGTTACCATGGGAACCGTTTCTCCACTTGTAAACTCTCCCGGTAAGATAGTCCGCTTCATCCCTTTGAAACTTTTGTCTTTTTCTTGTCTTTAATTGTTTTCTGCAATTCAGTTGTCTTTTCTTCGATCTGTTTGATCAGTGTTTCAAAGTCTCCCGATGATATGCTTTTTGACAGCTCCTCACGGCTCTGTTTGATCTTTTCCTCCTGTATTGCTATTTCTTCGATTAGAGACTCCACTGTCAGAACCATCAGGTCGTAGGAGCATTTGTTTATTATGGATTCAAATTTGTCACAATACTCTTTCTTATCCCTTAGTAATGTGGGACAAATGCTCATCCTCAGACCCCTCGGTATCCTTTTCACCCTATAGTATTCTGATAAGGTGCTTACGTGCAGGCTCCATTTAGCGTTTTTGTATGTCATCTGTTCAAATGTTTTGCTTAAATTTTCAGCAGGTGCTGCATGCAAAAAGTCTCTCGGTCCTTTCGATAAAGCCGTAATTCTGGCCGCATCTACTTCTGTGTAGGCAAACATTTTTGTTCCATCTGTAGCTTTGTTTTCCATTTTCAAATAAACTCCTGTTGCACGTACTGGGCAGAATTATCCAATTCAATACAAGCAGTGTAGTACAGCAACAAACCGTAGAATAATGCTCGCGAAGACAGGGGCTCTGCCAGGGTCCCCTAACATCTATGATACAAGTAATTTTGTCCACAGCACTATAGTATCAATTATTTTTTATTTTCTGTTAAAGATACAGATATAAAATGCGACGTTTCGAGTGTTGCCACTCTTACTCATGCTAATACATTGTATCATTTGAAACAAATTTAAAGCCCTCAGTTTCGCGCCAACTACTTCATTCAGTGGCTCTGCTGCCATCTACTGACCAACAAAAATATAACAGTTGGCCCTTGGCAACTCTTTTCATGGACTGTGATGCACTCTGTTACCTTGTCATATGTCTCCAATGGGGCTATGCTGGCCCTTGGCAACTCTCTTCATGGACTGTGATGCACTCTGTTAACTTGTCATATGGCTCCAATGGGGCTATGCTGGCCCTTGGCAACTCTCTTCATGGACTGTGATGCACTCTGTTACCTTGTCATATGTCTCCAATGGGGCTATGCTGGCCCTTGGCAACTCTCTTCATGGACTGTGATGCACTCTGTTACCTTGTCATATGTCTCCAATGGGGCTATGCTGGCCCTTGGCAACTCTCTTCATGGACTGTGATGCACTCTGTTACCTTGTCATATGGCTCCAATGGGGCTATGCTGGCCCTTGGCAACTCTCTTCATGGACTGTGATGCACTCTGTTACCTTGTCATATGGCTCCAATGGGGCTATGCTGGCCCTTGGCAACTCTCTTCATGGACTGTGATGCACTCTGTTACCTTGTCATATGTCTCCAATGGGGCTATGCTGGCCCTTGGTTACTCTCTTCATGGACTGTGATGCACTCTGTTACCTTGTCATATGTCTCCAATGGGGCTATGCTGGCCCTTGGCAACTCTCTTCATGGACTGTGATGCACTCTGTTACCTTGTCACATGTCTCCAATGGGGCTATGCTGGCCCTTGGCAACTCTCTTCATGGACTGTGATGCACTCTGTTACCTTGTCATATGTCTCCAAAGGGGCTATGCTGGCCCTTGGCAACTCTCTTCATGGACTGTGATGCACTCTGTTACCTTGTCATATGTGTCCAATGGGGCTATGCTGGCCCTTGGCAACTCTCTTCATGGACTGTGATGCATTCTGTTACCTTGTCATATGGCTCCAATTTTCCTGATCTTTAAAAGATTATTTATAAACGTTGTTTATGTTTTCTGACATACTAATAAAAGACATGTCATTGCACGATTCTTTGTCCTCTTTATTTATGTCATTGATTGAAATCTCTAGTTTATCTGGTTGATCCTTAAAGGGACCTTAGCAAAAATAATGGTGTTTCCTGAATCATATATGTAATACAATTGTAAATGACTTTAAGATTAACATCTCCAATGTAATTTTATTATTTGTCTTTATATATTTTTCGTAAAGCTTTATCATTGCATGATTATGATTAGCATAGTAATTCTTTTATATATGTATATATAGATTGTTATTTGTGTATATATATGTATTTTGCAAATTTCACATCCATGTGTGTATTTATAAACTCTGCATGAATTGATGCACCTTTAACAAATGATCTGAGGATTGATACAATGATATAATCCCTGTAAAGTGTTCATTTTATTGAAATAGTATTGTCTCTGTGTATCCTCTTTTTAAAAATAAAAATCATGTCCCTTTAAGTGATGCTGAGCACAATTGTTAATGAATGGATTTCCATTTCTAAAGCGTTTTTGTCCTTTTTACATGAACAAGGACATATAATCTTATTAATAAACAATCTTATTGTAATGTTGACAGCACATGTATTTCATTTTCAATTCTATCTTATTGTAGTAGTGTAACCAAATCAATCTCTGTGTGTAATGCACATATTTTAGATGAGGAATATGTTTTTCCAAATATTTGAAAAAAATACGTCTCCTCCCATATATGGCTATAGGTAGGCTGACCATATTTCAACTTGAATAAATGACACGTTTGATCAATACATGTGTCATTATTGTTATTCCAAAGCAATCTAAACATATCTTAAAACATCAATGGCATATGTATTTCTCATGTGTATCTTTTAAATGTTAAAGATATACACCATAGCTATAGTTAAAGGGACAGTCAAGTCCGAAAAGATGATTCATGATTTCGTGACATTCCTAGATAGCAATATAGACACATACTAGTTACTAAAATATAAATACGTTTCTTATTGACAAGCTGTCAACTGAGTCCTTGTATTGGCTGCGGTTTTTCAGCGATCTCGGATGCGCCATGTTGCTTAAGACGTCACTTGCCAGGCTGTCCAATGATTCCTTGTATTGACTGACGTTTTTACGCGATCAAGGATGCACCTTTTATTGGATGGCGTTTTTACGCGATCAAGGATGCGCCTTTTTTTGGTTTGCGTTCTTACGTGATCAAGAATGCGCCTTTTATTGGATTGCGTTCTTACGTGATCAAGGAAGCGCCATGTTAATTAAGACGTCACATGCAAAGGTAAAAAAACGTCTGATTGTATTACGTAGTCCCGCAATATTTGTTTGTGCACGTTACAGACGTTTAAAAACATGGCGAATATGGATTGTTTGCATCATGTTACATTGTTGACCCATAGCTGATAAAGACCACCACATTATCTTTTGCTGGATGTCTGGTTGAATAAACGAACGAAAGAAAAATGTTTTCATGCATAAGATATTTCGAGGCAAGTGCAAATCTCTATAGTCCATCTTGTTTAATATGTTTGTCAACAATATGTTCCTTTTTATGAAAAATGACTGTTGTGTTTAATGTTAAAGATATCTAATTCATAAATATGCACTATTGTATTAGAATAAAGTAATCAATATGCATTTATCTTTATCATATGCTAAATATATGATGCCGACTTCTTCTAAATGTAATTTTGTTGTATATTTTATTAAAGGTTCATTAGACACTCACATTAAAAACCAAAATATTTTATTTGGTCTCTAGTTATATAGTCCATTGTTTACCAAATACACGTCTACTTTTGCTTCTGTTCAAATAAAATTGAAGTAATTTTCAGACTCCTCGCCAAGCCTCAAAGTTTAATGTGAGTACCATCTCCAGCTTTCTCCTGTTTGTGTAAAGGGTCTTTTCATATGTTAATGATGGGGTATTGTCTTGTTTTACGGTTGTAATGGGGGTTCATCTATCTTTTCAATAGAGATAACCCGATTTTCTTTGAAAGTGTTTAAAGCTTTTTAATATTGATTTTGATATCAATATATGTTAATCTTGTTGTTTCTAGTAGTGTCTATTACATGCAGCTCTGTTAAAAAGATATTATACTGTCCCTTTAATGCAAATGTTGATTTTTGTATCATGTATGAGTTCCACATTGGTTAATCTCCAAATATATTATTGTTAGCATATTTTTTTTTCCACTCCTAAAAGGACTTTAAACCTTATTCATTGTTAAAACAAATGTCTTTCTAAAAAAAAATAAACACAATAATGTCTCTTTAAGAAAATAGACTTTATTTAACACGTCAATATAAATCTGTTTTCAATATTTCTTGTTTGAACAAGTACATGTAGATATACCAACAATCACCAAATATTATATGTTAGCATATGTAATTTTGTTAAAGGGACAGTTTAGAAAACAAATAATGTTTTGCATTATTAAAAAAGTCAATTTTGTAATATCAATGATAACAAAGGTTTCTCACCAATTAATCATTTGTCTGTGTTTATTTTAATTTGATAGCTAAACCTATGAGGTTCGTGTGCTCATTTCTTAGAGCTTGAAGAGTGCATGTAATCAGAATGCAATTTGACCACTAGAGGGCATTTGGATAGCATTTGTATATCTAAAACCTTGAGCTCATACAGCATATTTACCATGTATTGATCATTGATTGTGTAAAATGTTGTTATGTCAGAACAACAAATAAGTGGTCATTTTTCATAGGCATAGATACAAGGGTAAGCACATAAGTCACACTTATTTCTCCATGTTTTGTTGTTTCAAACTTGATAATGCATAATACAGTGTTTTCTTTGTAATCAATAATGTTCTGACTGTCCCTTTAAGCTGTGTTATTGGCATTCAAACAGTAATATGCCATCATGGATAATTGTAATGGTAATTTTGTTTGCGATTCGGGAAACAGTTTGGACATCACATCACAGAAACCAATCAATATCATGAACAAGGATAGGTATGTGATGTGGTTTTCACACACTTATAACCCACACTCTGCAAACAATCTGCCTTCCCATAGAAGTAGATTATATACAGAGTGTGGTCCACAAGTGTATGAAAACCACATCATCACATACCTATCCATTACACATTAAATAAAAAAACATTAAACATGAAAACAAATACTTCCTTCCTCTTCCTTCCCCTCTTCCCACGGGGCTGAGGCTCTGGGAGGGTCAACTGCCGACTCCGACGAGTTCTCATTGGAGATGTTGTGGGAAGAGTGGAAGGAAGAGTACTGGGACGACCAAGGTGAGGAGGAGGAGATGGCCGAGGAGATGGCCCGGCAGGAGGAGATGGCCCGGCAGGAGAAGATGGCCCGATCTTCTCCGGCAGGAGAAGATGGCCCGATCTTCTCCGGCAGGAGAAGATGGCCCGGCAGGAGAAGATGGCCCGGCAGGAGGCCCAGCAGCAGGAGGCCCAGCAGATGGCGGCCCAGGAGCAGGAGGCCCAGCAGATGGCGGCCCAGGAGCAGGAGGCCCAGCAGGTGGCGGCCCAGGAGCAGGAGGCCCAGCAGATGGCGGCCCAGGAGCAGGAGGCCCAGCAGATGGCGGCCCAGGAGCAGGAGGCCCAGCAGCAGGAGGCCCAGGAGCAGGAGGTGCAGGAGGCCCAGGAGCAGGACGCCCAGTAGATAGCGGCCCAGGAGCAGGAGGCAGACCAGCAGATGGCGGACCAGGAGCAGGAGGCAGACCAGCAGGAGGCAGACCAGCATGCGCCTCCCGGAAGAAATTAAACATCTCTTGTTGGAGTCTAAAGGTTCTGTTTTGGGCTTCTTCTATTCGAGTAAGGAGGTGTATGATTTGGGTTTGGCCTTCAATGATTTTGTTTTGTCCTTCAATAATTCTATTTCTGCCTTCTATGTTTTGGATCCGGGAGTTACGCATCTGGTCAATGTAGTCTAGTAGAACCCGCACCTCCGCTATTTCCTCTTGTTGTGCACGGCGGGGTGCCCGTGCACGGCGGCCTGCTGGTGCACGGCGGCCTGCTGGTCCTTGAGGGGCCTCTGCTTCTGCGGCCTCTTCCTCTGCTTCTGGGGCCTCTTCGTCAAGGGGGGCCTCTTCGTCAAGGGGGGCCTCTTCGTCAAGGGGGGCCTCTTCGTCAAGGGGGGCCTCTTCCCTCCGAGGTGGAGATTCATCCCCACCACTCTCATCCCGGGGAAAAGGAGGAGCCGGTAGTTGCTGTGCTGCTTCCTCCCCAGACTCTGTATATTTGAAAAAGAAATAAATGTATATATTAGCATATTTCCAAATAAAGCTTTAAATTACTTAGCTTACGATACAATTACAAATGCAGCCTCATTAATCCACTTTGAAATCTAACAATCAATACGATTTCCACATTTTCTAAACCGTGTTTGTGATATCTCTGGTCAATCTGAATGTTTTAGCGTTTGTTTTCAGTCTCTTTACATTCACACCTAACCTATAGCCTAGATACTAATGTAACCGCAAAGTAATTGTGAATGCGTGTAAACAACGTAATAGCATTAATATGATCCTTAAAGGGACATGAAACCCAATGTTTTATCTTTCATGATTTAGAAGCATACAATTACAATCAACTTTCTAATGTACTTTTCTTATCTAATTTGCTTCATTCTCTGGATATTCTTTGCTGAAAAGCATATCTAGATATGCTTAGAAGCTGCTGATTGGTAGCTGCATATAGCTGCCTCCTGTGATTGGTTCACCGTGTGCATGGCTATTTCTTCATTAAAGTATATCTAAAGAATGAATCAAATTAGGTAATATAAGTAAATTGGAATGTTGTTTCAAATTGTATTCTCTACCTTTATCATGAAAGCAAAGGTTTGCGTATAGTGTCCCTTGAAATACATTTGTATGTTAATTTATTCTTAAATGAGCTTACCGTCAGATGAGAATGGCAGGTTCCCGGTATCAATTCCTCCGATACGACTATATCCACCTTGGAGATGCTGGGACGCAACATTTCCTCCCATCGGCAGTAATCGATTTCCAGTGCAGGGCCGCCACCGGTTCCTGCGGCATGTTGAGCCTCCCGGCTTAACTTTTTCTTAAGATCCATCTTGCAGTCCCGGTAGCGATGTTTAATAGAGTCCATATCTCTGTTCCGGCCACCCACTGCATTGACTGCATTCCTTATCTCCTGCCAGAGCTTCCTCTTCTCAGTCGGGGTGGTCTTCTGATGCTGCAGCCTCCTATACCTGGCCATATAGGCCTCTACGAGGGCTTCCTTCTCCTCTATCGAAAACCTTGCCTCCCTAGTCGCCTTGGCCTTACCCTGTGACGATGCCCTCTGTTTCCCGGACTGTGAAGCCCTACTCTGTCCGCCACTGGGCCCAGCCACTTGTTCATCTTGAACCAAGTGGCTGGGTCCACCCACTGCTTCCACCCCCGCTTCCTGCCCCCCTTCCTGCCCCCCTTCTTGTCCTGTTCCTCTCCCCCTCCCTCTCCTCCCCCCTCTACCTCTCCCCTGCCTGCCCTCCATCTCTTCCCTAAACTAAACCCCAAATAAGCAAACAAAAAGTGAGTGTGATCAAATGAAAGGGGGTCAAAATAAAGAACTAAAAAGAAAAAAAAAAGTGCAGAAAGTGTGAAAGGGATATAAATAAAAGAGGGTAAGGAGTATTTAAATGAACAAAATGAAGAAGAAGACTAAAAAGAGGATATGTAAACTAAATGTAACTAGGGGATGGTGATGGGATGGGAATGGGGTATGGGATAAGAGTAAATGGGATGAAAGGGAATGGGACTACAGGGAATGGGGTATGGAGTGTAGTATGAGAGGGTATGGGGTATGGAGTATATGTAGTGTTATTGATAAGTGTATGTATGTATTGAATGTGTTTGCGTGTAAATGTGTTAAGTGTACAGAAAAAGCACTCGCACACTCACCCAAACCAACTGTCGCTCACTAACTCACACTACCACTAACTCTCTAACTCACACTAGCACTAACTCTCTAACTCACACTAGCACTAACTCTCTAACTCACACTAGCACTAACTCTCTAACTCACAGTACCACTACCTCTCTAACTCACACTACCACTACCTCTCTAACTCACACTACCACTAACTCTCTAACTCACACTACCACTAACTCACTCACGATAACACTAACTGACTCACAATAATGCACAAAATCTCTAAGCTCCAATCTCCAAAAACCCACCAGCAACACATTGAAAGAAGCCATGCTTGTGTGGTGCTTATATACCCTGCGTAAATGTTTAATGATGTACCGGTTTGCGTTGTAAATTGTGTTCAGGTGTGCTTTATTCTTACTTATTATTTGTGCAATGTGTATTAGGTGTGTGAATTTGCGCATGCTCATTTCGAGTTAGTATTTGTGGAATGTGTAGAATGCGATGATGTCATAGTGCTCGTTTTCTATAACATTGACCAATAGTATTATGGTTAAATGTGAATTTGCGATGGTGTGGTATTAGTGAAGTGTTGTATATGTATGTTTGTCCTAATATATAGTAATATTGAATGCGAGTATTTTGCTAGTGTATGATTGTGAATTTTGTTTCCTTGTTGTTATTTTCGGTATTTCCGCATCTTAAATGATATGCGTATTCCCTGTATTTTATTTAATTCAATGTCCCCCCGCTTCTGAATGTGTAATGCTTATGTGCTTTGTTTAGTGATTGTTGTTGTGACATTTGCGGCGTGTTATTGTTGTGCATTATGTGGTATGCATCATATGACCGAGCTGTGCGTATTTCTCGCGAGATCGAGTGTTAGATGAAAAAAGCGTGTTTGTTTGCTTTTCCATTGATCTCTATGGGAGACTGTCTAAAGCGGGCAGGATTCCACGTGTGAAATACACGCGTTAGGAGTATCGTTAGAAGGTTTTTTTTCAACTCTAAATACCAGCGTTAAAAAATGCCGTGCGTTAGACATAAACCACCCGTAGCTATCGCACCCCATCTACCGCCAAACTCCAAATCTAGCCGGTAGGGTTTATTTTATAGGTAAGTATTTAGATTTAAATAGGAATATTTTAGTTTATAATATGAATTAGATTTATTTAATAAGAACTTAGTTAGGGGTGTTAGGGTTAGATAGAGTTAATATAGTTAATATAAATACTATAGTAACTATATTAACTATATTAACCCTAATATAATTAGGGTTAATATAGTTAATATATATAATGTAATAACTATATTAACTATAATATACTTAGGGTTAATATAGATAATATAGCTGGCGGCGGGGTAGGTAGATTAAATTAGGGGTTAATAATTTTAATATAGATGGCGGTGGTGTAAGGGGCTTACATTAGGGGTTAATACTATTAATATAGGTGGCGGCGGTGTAGGGAGGGCAGGTTATAGGGCAAAAGAGCTGTTTACTTTGGGGCAAAGCCCCGCAAAAGGCCCTTTTAAGGGCTGGTAATAGAGATAATTATTTTAGGGGGATTAGATTAGGGGTTAATAATATTAATATAGCTGGCGGCGGTATAGGGGGATTAGATTATGGGGTTAATAATTTTTATATAAGTGGCGGCTGTGTAAGGGGTCAGATTAGGGGATAGATAAGGTAGATGGCGGCGGTGTAAGGGGTTCACATTAGGGGATAGATCAGTTAGATGGTGGCGGTTTTAGGGGTTCACATTAGGGGATAGATCAGTTAGATGTGGTGGTTTTAGGGGTTCACATTAGGGGATAGATCAGTTAGATGGTGGTGGTTTTAGGGGCTCACAGTAGGGGGTTAGTTTATGTAGATGGCGGCGGTTTAGGGGTTAAATACTTTATTAGGGATTGCGACGTGGGATCGCGGTTGACAGGGAGATAGACATTGCGCATGCGTTAGGTGTTAGGTTTTATTTAGCAGATCGCGGTTGACAGGTAGATAGACATTGCGCATGCGTTAGGTGTTAGGTTTATTTAGCAGCCAGTTTAGGGAGTTACGGGGCTCCAATAGTCAGTGTAAGGCTTCTTACGGCTGCTTTTTGTGGCGAGGTGAAAATGGAGTAAGATTTCTCCATTTTCGCCACGTAAGTCCTTACGCTGTATATTGGATACCAAACTGCGCTGGTTTGGTATACCTGCCTATGGCCCAAAAAACTACGGGCCACGGCAGAAATATACTCGCGTAACTTCTAGGTTATGCCGTATATAGGATACCAAACCCGCGCAAATATTGGCGTCGCCAGCTTTTGCGGGCGACGATTTTTATCGGATCGACCCCATGGTCTATGTAAATGATGTATGTTTTATTTTGACTATACTATTCTTTAAGATATTATATCAACTATCAATGCAATTTAACATTCTTGTTTAATACTGTGATATTCTTCCATAATACTATTTTAACTTTAAAATTATGGCATTGACTGTCCCTTTTACTTGAGCACACTTATAACATTAATGTTTGTTCTTGTTTTTGTTACCTGTGGAGGAGATCAAAGAGTTTGGAGGGTGTCCCAAAGCCCTTCGTACCTCAGCTGAAATAAAAAATGTGTATATATATATATATATATATATATAGAGTTAGAAATCAATTTACAATCATGCAAGTAAAAACATTTTAATTAAACAAAATCTAACATTAAAAAACATACCTGTTTTTTGCTTGCTGCTTCAGGGGTGCTGCACATAAGGTCAGGCTGTGTTACTGCTGAGGAGAAGCTGTGGCAGGACTCAGTATGGATACTTACGGCCAATTGTAGTGTGGCATCAGCAGTAGCAGCACTGGTAGATGCTAGAAAACATATTAAAAAAATGAGTAGAAATATTATTGCATATAATAATGTAAAAAAAAAAGTCTATAATTTCAAACAAAATCCTTTGCACCATAAATAACGCATGTAATAGAACTTTAATTACCTGCCAACTCGTCAGTATCATGCCCGACCAAATCCAGACCGAGCGTCATATTTGCCCCCAACTTCTTCATTATCAGCTGAGTCTTGTATGAAGAGAGCTCAGCTGTATACAGATTGCCACCGCCTGTAGTGTGTGCACACTATCTCTCTCTGGCCAGCTTGGCCTTCAAGATTCTCTTGATGTCGGAGAACCTTTTTTTACAGTGCTCCACCGATTTCGCATGAGCACCTCCAGCTATATTTCTCCAGAGCTGTTGTTTTCTGGGCTTTGGAACCATAAATTAAATCATAGTGATCCAAAACCTTGGTTACTAGAACCCGGTTCTGTTCAAAATTGAACTGTATATTGCGCCCAGATTTTGTCTTACCAGTCTCCACGGACGCCATATACAGTCCAAGAAAGAAAATACAACAAAATAAAAAATAATTACTCTTACTGAGCTCACACATAGAATCTTACTAAGAAACACGTATTAGACTCAATTTTCATTCCCCTTTTATAGTTAATTAGTTAATACGTAAACAATCAGCCATTAAAATTTAAATACACGATCATAAATTCAATTTTTTAAGAGTATTATCTTTTTTGACGTAGTTATTCAATTTTTTTAGTATATCCTATTCATAAGCCCGTCATTGGTGACGCATATAATATTAAATGTTCAGATAAATGTAATTTTTAAAATCAACTTCTTTTTTTAGAAAATTATTATTGTTATATAATTAATTACTTCATTAATCCAATTAGTCAACATCAATTCAATATACTTATTGACCTCATTCAAATGTACCAGTTTCAGGATTCATTGTGGTCAAAGTTCAAGCATACTGGCTCTATGAACGATCACTGTGTATATAGACAATGGCGAAATATATGCACTAAAATCTAAACAATAACATATCTAACCCTAGAAAGTTTTTGAAACTCATAAATAACTTACAAAATCCACCAATCCACTCCCAACCCTCCACTGTCAATGTAGATAACCAAACCCTGCAACTCCCCTTAGAAGTAGCAAATGCATTTAACATTTATTTTGTCGGATGCTCCACCACCCTGATTGACAAACTAATAAATGGCGCGCATCTTGAAACTAGAAATGTGGATCAGGCCCCACTAAAACAGCAAAGACCCAATATAGAGAAGTTCAATTTTAGACCTGTACCCATCAATGTCATTAAGAAACACCTTAATAATCTAAAAATTAAAAACCAGTCTGGGCCTGATCAAATCCCAGCAATGCTGTTGAAGCTCTGTGCGCCGGCAATTGCTATGCCTGTCTCAACCCTAATTAATGAATCCTTGATGTCTGGATACATACCCAAACTCTGAAAAACTGCAAGAGTAGTGCCTATTCATAAAAGTGGGGAGTTAACCTTGGTTTCTAACTATCACCCTATATCATTGCTCCCAGTGTTGTCAAAAATTTTAGAAAAATGCGTCCATACGCAATTATGCAAGTATTACCAACTTTCGAACTATCTGACCCCTGATCAATCAGGTTTTCGCCTGAATCACTCCACTACAACTGCCCTCCTAAAAGTTTGCAATGACATCCAAACTGGCATGGAACAAGGAGAACTAACTGGAGCTATTTTCCTTGATTTTGCAAAGGCCTTTGACACAGTAGACCATGACATTCTACTGCTCAAGCTAAAAAAACTCTGGTATTACTGATTGTCCATTAACCTGGTTTCGATCATATGTATCGGATCGATCACAATATGTCTCCATTTCTAACAGTGTCTCCCTCCCTCTCCCAGTCACGTGTGGTGTTCCCCAAGGTTCCATTCTCGGTCCCCTACTATTCACATTATTTATAAATGATCTGCCTAATGTCTGCAAATCCTCAACTGTACACATGTATGCAGATCACACGGTAATCTATGCAAACAATTCCGATTTGCAGCAGCTTGAAGTAGTGCTCCAAGACCAGTTCACGGAGTTAGAAAAGTGGATCTCAAAAAACAAACTCTTCCTAAACACTAACAAAACTGTCACAATGATCTTTGGAATGAGACCTAAATTACACAAATTACAAAATTCCCATCTATGCATCAAAACAAAATCCAATTGCATGCTGACCACAGTCCACTCTTTCAAATACTTGGGTATGTTGTTAGACCCTAATCTATCTTTTGGCCTCCCCATAGAAAAACTTGCATCTAAACTTTATCCAAAACTAGGTGCCCTGTACAGAAACAAATCTTGCCTCAGCCCTACAGTAAAGGAAAAGATTGTACAGCAAATGCTGATGCCTATCATGGATTATGGGGACGTATTATACACACCTGCACCGCAAACTCACCTTATTAAACTTAATACATTGTATAACTCGTTCTGCTGCTTTGTGCTACAATGTAACTACAGGACCCACCATTGTGACATGCTAAAAGAACTAAACTGGCTGTCGCTGGAATCCAGACGCACCCTCCATCTTTCCTGCCTTGTGTTTAAGAGCCTTTCTGGGAAGCTCCCCCCCTACCTGAGCAGAATGCTCTCCCCGGCTATTCCCACCTCCTATAACCTCCGATCCAGTACTAGCACATTATTTAGCTTGCCTCAATACAAAAATAAAGCAGCTCGATCCTCCTTTTCCTACAGAGCGCCACAGTTATGGAATGAACTCCCGCACACTTTCAAACCTTCCCCAAGCCTAATATCCTTTAAGAGATCCCTCTCTACATATCTCAAAACAGAATGCACCTGTCATGGTTGATTATATATTTCCTACCTGTTCTATGTTACATTTTTGCATATATTGTGTATTATTATTGTTTTTGTATTTTATTGTACCATATTGTATCAATTGCAATGTTTTGTGATCCCAGGACATACTTGAAAATGAGAGAAATCTCAATGTATCCTTCCTGGTAAAATATTTTTTAAATAAAATAAAAATAAATTTAAGTAAATATACATTCAATTTGTTTTATACTTGGATCATTAGCGAAGCAGAAAAAAATTATATTGTTACAGGATATACTTTTCATAACTCAGTCATTGGTGAAGCATATTATATAATATGATTACAGTTTCAATGTGGATTACATAGCAATGGTCATGAACACATGATGAATATAATCTGCTAATAAAACATTAATATTTTTTTTCCACTGTCAATAACCAGAGATTGCGCTCTACTTGGGATAGTTGTGTCACACTTAAAAATAATTTTAGAGTGCAAGTTATTTTTAGACATGACACAACCTCCTGTTTTTACTGATGGGGAATTGGTGATATTGGTGTATATGATGAACCAGTACTTCCCCAGGAGGATTGGAAGAGTGAGGGGAATAGCCCATGAAGACAGGAACCACTTTTAATTGCTTAACTATTAAAGTATATTTTTTAAAATTTTTAATTTAAAGATGAAAGATAAAAGCAAATGAGGATAAATTATATATATAAAGATATATATATATATATATAAATTTATATATACATAGATGATAGATAGATAGATAGATAGATATAGATATTTTTTTGTTTGTTTGTTAGTTTCATCATGAGGATACAATCTCAATGCATTGAGGCTGCATAAACATTACGCATAATAAAATTAAAAACATGATTCTACATCATTATATGTTCACAGATTTATCTCGGCCAAGGGATAGGATACCCATGTATCTCATGCCAGTATCCATGTCTACGCCACAGAGCAACCGCTCCTCACCACCACTGCCTCTGACTCTGCTCCAGATTCTGGGGGAGGATGAGCCAGGGGCATATTCAGATGTCCCTGATACAGAAGGTAATTTTACTTTACAACAACATGTTGTCATTATTTAACATAAAAGAGAGAGTTTGAAAAATGTTATTTCATGATACAGTTTAAATTTAACGTAACATATTATTATATAACGCATATTTGCTTCTTATCATCATGTTGTCATAACAGTCAATAGCAATGATGAGCATAATGTAGGACTTGCCACATATTCATCATCCTAACAATGATTTGTGTTTGTGCTTCTTCTCTGACAGCTGAAGCTGAGGAATCCTCGGCAGAGAAGAGTGCCCCAGCAGCCAGTTCTCCTGAGAGTCGAGATGAGGAGGTGGCTGTAAATGAATGTAAGAATTTATATTATCGTGTTTTGACACTTGTATATTGATTTTAAATTAGTAGACCATAATTTGTTTTCTGTTTTAAAACAATGTTGTGTATAATATAGGCCTTGACACATATTCCACATCCATAACAATGTTTTTTGTTTGTGCTTCTTCTCGGACAGCTGAAAGTAGGGAATCCTCTGAGTATGTCGCCACAGCGGGCATGTCGCCCGAGTGAGCAGAAGAGGTGGCGGCAACAGAAAGTAAGAATTTATCATAAGATGTTTTAAAAATCTTGAAAGTGAATTGTTATAACATATTTTATTTTGTGTTTTTATTACAGCTCAAGATCGGGGACACAAACTGAGCCCTTCCTGCCTCAGTTATTTCAGACACTGAACCAGGCGCTGCAAACAGTGGCCGATGCTGTTAGGGGGATTCAGCATGCTTTGCAGGAATATTAATGTGGTAATTTTTTATTTGTTTTTGTTTTTATATTATTATTTTTTATTTTTTATAAAATTAAAAAAAAAAAAAACAGTTGATTGTTAAGAAAATAATGGTGTCGCTACATTAATTTAAGTATTATCTTGAAGGGACATAAAACAAATATATGTTTATTTATGTATAAATAGCATGCAATCTTTTTGAATGCAGTTATCGTTTGATGAGCATGTAATGTTGTTGATTATTAAATTTGTTTGATATATATTTTATTTTTAACCATTTTTTTATCTATCCTTTGATGGGGAGCATATTTATATAAAGTATATAGCTGCTGAATGATGTCTGCATATTGATGACTTATGTGATTGGCTTGCACATGTGCATTGCTATTTCTAATAAATAGGATATCTGAGGAATATAAGAAGTGAAAAGGATTAATGCTGCTTGAGAATGTCTTGTCTATCTGCATAATGAAATATGTTTGATGTCCCTTTAAGATCTGAAATAACATTTGTTTAAATTAAACAATTAATTGACTAATGCTTCACATTACATGTTAAATTTTCAAATATTATTGATCGGATCAAAATATATATTTGGTTTGGTGCTGAAGATCCACCCTATAGATAATTCTAAACTAGAGTGTATGGCTGGCTGCCTTCGAATGTCTAACCAGTGTGAATTGTGCCCCCAAGTACTCTTCACCTGTTAGATATAATATGGACAAAATATATAGGAAAAGGGAAAGGGGATAGATACGAATGGCGCCACACTCTGGAAATAGGACCAATATGTTATGTCAAATACAAATGGGAATAGGAGAACAATGTAGTGTGATAAAGTGTTGGTGCAAAGTATATAGAGACCAAACACAGGTAAATGGTATAATAAAAATGATAGTATATCTCTTAACTATATATGTCAAATTAATACCTCCCACATAACATGCTGTGATGGAGAATGTATATATAGATGTATCGATTAAATGGAGCAATATATGTATATGTATACTAATATTGATACTGTTGTTACTAGTAATGTCACAAAGTGACTAAAAAAGAAATAGTGTGTCATATGATTACACACAAAACAGACCCATGTATAACTGATAGTGAGGATATACGAACACTCTTCCGTTATACTACTAATGCTCAGGGTCACAAAATACAAGATACAATGCTAAAAGTACAAAAAATGGAATCAAAATGGAAAATGATAATTGTAGATTAGATATTGATTATAAATTGAATAAAAAGGGGTAACATAATATCGTTATAATTAGAACACAGTAAAGATTATGTGTGATACACGTCCTAAGGAACAAAAATATACTACTATAGATGAGTATTATTATAGTCCATGTCAAATAAGCAGAACTTCAAGTAGATAGTGTTTCAATCCACAACGTTCCCATTGGGAGCCTACTTACACTCCTTCACCTCAATCTCATGAGGTAAGTGCCGCGTAGTATATTAACAGAGATAAAATGTCTTCATTTGATGGACATGCAAGGTAAAGAATTAGATAAATAATGATATTCACAACATCGATAACTCTTATTTATCAAAAGTCTGATGCTCATCGCGGCGTACTTGACGCGCGTGTTTTTGACATTTTTTTTATATATAAGGGTGTTGTATGTAGGTTTGCGACAGCGATGTCTACCGATGTCTGGCGAGTGTTTTGATGCTGGCGAATGCAACATAGTTGTTGCAATGATAAATATGCCCTATAGTGACAATTGGAAGAAGTACAATAATGGACAAAAAGATTCCTAATGTTTGCAGTATGACCACTTCTCATCAGCAGCTATAGCCACACAGGATCTGCACACTGTTGTAGTAATAAAATGCAGGCCATTTATCCCTTTTTTCTCTGCTATGTATTAATCATCAAAGTTGGAGCTTATAGTTCCTAGTTTAGTGTTTGGGTGCTGTTGCGGTAAGTATATTGTGGTGCCATTTATGAAAAAACAGTGTGTACAGTGTCTCTCACCACTTGCTGTTCTGTGTTGTGAAGATTCGTGGAGCGGATGCTGCAATAAGGCGGCAGTTCACGTCGAAATCCACCACTCTTCCTCGATGTCCTTCAATATTCAGCCTCTATTCCACTATCACTTTATAGTGATTCTACAGTCAGCCCACCACACTGATCCGTAGGCTAAAGGTCCCTCTTCTGATAATGGCTGTTCCTTCAGAAATTGCGGGCCATGGCGCAATCCAGATCGTTGTCACTCCAAATACCCTTCTTCTCTCCCACAGCTCAATCTAAACAATTGGTAGAGTTGGGTATACCGTGGATCTATCTAAATCTGCTGCTGTCAGCTCATGACTTGCTCTAAAGACTACAGAAAAAGGTCCGTTAATCTCTGATTCTCTGGAGCTCTCTGTATATGCGTCTGCTCTCGTCCCCAGTTAGCTCCCCCCCCCCCCCATATTATACACTTTTACACCTATGTAGAAACTAAAATATAGAGAGGTTTAGTAAAGTTAGTTTTTACACTGCATGATATATATGAAAGATTTTTTTAATTGTGCTAGAATACATATCTCAATAAAAATAACCCACACATGACTATTGTATAGGGCAATCCCATTAGTAATTGTGGAAACTATCAAAAACTCAAGGTCAGGAGCTTATGGAATTCCTATAATGGAAGAACGAGGGAAGAATCTACTGTCACTGGATTTTTTATAACAGTACCTTTTTTTTGGTGGATCATATGCAGGTCTACCCATGCTTGGCAGGGGGGCACAATGTCTGGGACTAGGTTCTGAGAAGGTGCATTGCATATCCTGTATTTAGTTTATGAAGAAGTTTTTATAGTATCAGGAAGTGTAATATATAGGGGTAGATTTACTATATGTTTAGCGAATCATGTTGTCGCATTTATCATTGCATTAGCATTTCTGGTGAAATGCTTGTGCAGTGCCATCCCCTGCTCACTGGAAGCCAATCAGCCTCTATCAGGGGCTGTTAATCATAATGATTGGATTGGGATGATATCAATTCGCCACCTAAAAGGCGATTCTTTACCCTTTCATGCCGGGGTTAACATGTCTACATCGGAACAACTGTTCCGATGTAAACAATTTGAAATCTCGCAATCGTGCACGTGATCACGAGATTTCAATAATGGGATTGCATCAGGAGGGCATCCCTATGATGCTAGGCATGCCTTCCAGACTGCGATTCCATCAGGGAAGCGCCAGTGGCTTCAGGAAAGCCAAGCTGTTAGGACGTTGTATTCCGTCCATCGGCGCTAAAGCCCAGCAAAATTCTGACGGAATACAACGTCCTAACGGCGTTAAAAGGTTAACTTCCATTTCAGGCTCGCTCGATGGGTCTCCGAAGAAGAATCCGCTGCTTAATACATGGAGCCCTAATACTCAACCAAATAAAGTAGCACATTGAGTCAGATTAAAGGAACACTGTAGTGTAAAAATTACATGTTCTTCTTTGTTCGGAGCATGTAATCTTTTTACTACTTATGCTGCTTTTTAACTTTCGTTTCAGACAAACCTAAAACTATGGTACTCCGAAGCAGAATTTACTGCTTCATAATTTGTCTTGCCCAGGACCCCTCAAATGCTTATGATAGCGCTGATCATATGTGATCCATAAATAAAAGGGATACCTGGTATATTAATAGTGGTACTTGCAGCTATAGCTACATTTTCTAACACCACCGTCCCAAGCCTCCCAACACAAATAACTTGCTTGCTGTCCCAAACCCCATTAATCATGACCTTGTTACTGCAAAATAAATCTTCTTAAACAGAATCTTACATAGACAGGTTTCTGCCCATATCTGGGATCTCACTAATATATTGCTAGTCTCTCACTCTCTGGGCTAGATTACAAGTGGCATTTTGCATGTATTACAAGTTGAAAGTAAACAAGTTTGCTCAAGTGCAAACAAAAATTAGAATGCGTCAAGTTTGCTCAAGTGGCGACCTAGGGTTAGATTTACCAAGCAGAGGATGCTGCTATCTACCCCCGTACTTTCCAGCTCGCCGGAAATGTAAGTTAAGAAGCAGCGGTCTTAAGACCACTGCTGCTACAGCGGATCATGTCCGCCCGCACATTGATTAATCTACTCCCTAGCATAAAGTGTGAGAGCTAAAAAAAAATGCACCAAAGCATAAGTACATTAAAATCAAGTGTTACACTCAAAGACACACTAAACCTCTCTATATTTTAGTTTCTACATAGGTGTAAAAGTGTTATTATTTTATATTCATTAACTCTACATATATCTACTGGACTTTTGGGACTAAGAACACCTGTGAACTTTGTGAACTTCATTTTATTATGTTATACTAAATGTGTATCCATATTTTGAACTGTGAAGGAAGGTATTTTTTAGGATTTTATTTTATATATATAAAGAACATTTTCTCCTATGTGAAGAACATTGGAATGTAAAATATTCAACTAACTCAAGGTTTAGCGCTGTAGGTTTTATACTGTTAGCAAGGGAACGATAATTGTTAGGTTTTCTTAACAAAAAGAGGAGAATATTTGAAGTCCTGAAGTTAGCGTGCGCCAGGATTTAATTGAGCACAAATAATTTACTAATAAATAATGCATTTAGCGTGCCACTCTGGCCTCAAGACTTTAGCTACCACAACCGCATTAACTTCTTCTCCCCATAAACTTCTATGGGGTGCGCTATAAAATAAAACCATTATCGCTTGCATACTAACCCGACACCGGGTTAGACCAATAGCACTAAACCAGAAGTGAGTTACAAATACTATAGATTCCAATGTTCTTTCCATAGACAAAGATGTTCTTTTTATTTGTAAATATTTTTTTCTATATATTTCTGATTATTTCTTTATTAAATATATATCTATACCTGAAATCTGAGAAAAAACAGAAGGTGCCTCCTAGTACAGCACAATTATCAACCAAGCTTCTTCATATAAACAAATTAAAGCCGTTGTACTCACAAGTTTGGCTTGGCAGCACTTAAGTATGAGATCCCAATGTCCCAGCTCACTAACTCACGGTTTTTGATCAGCCATCCACTGCTTCTCAGGACAACAGATAGATGGATTCCAGTCATGCATCAATTCAACGTTAAAATAATTTATTTACAAGATAAACAAAATCAGAGGGAATGTATTGTAACCCTCAAATATCACAGCAGAAGCGCAACGCGTTTCTCAGCTACATGAGCTGTTTCATCAGTCATAATTGAAATCGCACTCTTAATATCTTAAATATCTTAATATTAATATAAATAAATTAAAAAAATAATTGCACACCCTCCAAAGGTTATCAACCAATCCTATTACATTACACCTACACACCTATATGAATATATTCTACTATCAATTTATGTACCCTAATTAACAGAATAATGAACACAAACTCCCATATAAACCCATTACATATGTCCCAGATGAGACACATGTCCCAGATATGATCCCAATTAAAACAAAAATAAACAATCAAATAATTGCATATTTTCTAATTCATACCTCTACAACCATGTGCTACCTTTATTATATATGATCAATAAATGTCAATCATGATGACTGAATTAACATCAAAATACTCCCAATAAATCCCATGACTATAAAGTCTACATACCGTATCTATTCTTCTCATAATTAGGAAAGTTGAATAATATCATCATCAGGTGATTCCCCTTACTACCTCTACTGGCTGGCTCTCTGTTCCCACCTACCTGTTAGCTGCTAGCAGTTACCTAATCAACATCACTATAGAAGGTTTCTTCTCTGACCACTCCCTTCCCTGACATTGGCAGAACCAGAAGTAATCTGCTCGGTTACCACCTGGAAATAGCTTCTTTTAGCCCAACTGTGCTTTTCACAGAATTATACTTTCCGGAAGTATATCAGTCTGATCCCACCTAACAAGGTCAACTCCAGATGATCGTTTTGGCCTCCTTGTGGATCACTCATATTTTTTGTACCTCAGTCCTGTTTCCTGTATCCAATTTTGTTGGTGATTTTCCTGGCATCTGAACTCAGCTTTTCTTCTGACTATTCTCCTGAAATACCCCTGTGTTTGGTGAAATATTGTACTGTTTATGTGTATTCTGCTTGTATCTGGACTTTGTTTTTGTCTAATACTATTTTCTTCTGCCAGTGTCTTCCTGACCTGTTCCAGTCCTTGGCCCTAGTGAGAACAATAGACCAGTCTTCAGTCCTAGTGTAGGCATGCCATTCCTCGGCCCAAGTGAGGGCATTACTATAGTCTCTGGCCCTAATGTGGGCACTTCAATCCTTGGCCCTAGTGAGGACATTAGTCAATATTAAAAATATTAATTATAATTATTAATAATTATTATCGATGTACTAAAAAATTTGAAATAGTCCATAGAATAGTGGTTAATACACTTTACGATGGACTTGAAATATCAAAGTTGCGCGCTAATGGTAGCAGGGTCAAGTGGAACTGGTTATTGCATAGGCATTCTCATTAGCGTGCCACTTGTACAGTTTACTTTGTGTGCAGGGTGCATGTAGAAAGGGTCAATACTCTCCCTAACTTGTAGAAATGTTGAACTCTTGGTAAAATGTTTCTTCTTTATATATGTAAACATTTAACATTTTTTTAAATGTGTACATAAATAAAAAAGAAGCATTTTACTAATAGATCAAGTGGTGCTGTGGATGTGGAATTGATTTTTAACATATTCTGTTCAAAAACATACTCACAACCAGATTACAAATTGTACGCTATTTAACTCTTTTGCTTGCATGCAAACACCATCTGAAGTAAACTTTTAAAGCACATGGGTATTATGAGTTAAAAGTATAATGTTTGAGAGCAAGCGAAAGCTGCAGGATATCGCGACCAAGCTAACTTCTCTGGAGGGCGCAAACTGAAAAAAAACCTGAAACACTAACGGCTAGATTTAGAGTTTTGCGGCCAAAGGGGTGCGTTAGCTACGCATGTTTTTTTTCACCCGCACCTTTTAAACAACGCTGGTATTTAGAGTTCTCTGAAGGGCTGCGTTAGGCTCCAAAAAGGGAGCGTAGAGCATAATTTACCGCCACTTGAACTCTCAATACCAGCGTTGCTTGCGGACGCGGCCAGCTTCAAAAACGTGCTCATGCACGATTCCCCCATAGGAAACAATGGGGCAGTTTGAGCTGGAAAAAACACCTGCAAAAAAGCAGCGTTCAGCTCCTAACGCAGCCCCATTGTTTCCTATGGGGAAACACTTCCTAAGTCTGCACCTAAACACCCCTAACCTTACACTTATTAACCCCTAATCTGCCGCCCCCGCTATCGCTGACCCCTGCATTTTATTATTAACCCCTAATCTGCCGCTCCGTACACCACCGCAACCTACATTATAGCTATGTACCCCTAATCTGCTGCCCCTAACATCGCCGACCCCTATATTATATTTATTAACCCCTAATCTGCCCCCCCCCAATGTCGCCGCTACCTACCTACACTTATTAACCCCTAATCTGCCGACTGGACCTCGCCGCTATTCTAATAAATGTATTAACCCCTAAAGCTAAGTCTAACCCTAACCCTAACACCCCCCTAAGTTAAATATAATTTAAATCTAATGAAATAAAATAAATTTTATTAAATAAATTAATCCTATTTAAAGCTAAATACTTACCTGTAAAATAAACCCTAATATAGCTACAATATAACAAATAATTATATTGTAGCTATTTTAGGATTTATATTTATTTTACAGGTAACTTTGTATTTATTTTAACCAGGTACAATAGCTATTAAATAGTTAATAACTATTTAATAGCTACCTAGTTAAAATAATTACACAATTACCTGTAAAATAAATCCTAACCTAAGTTACAATTAAACCTAACACTACACTATCAATAAATTAATTAAATAAACTACCTACAATTATCTACAATTAAATCAACTAAACTAAATTACAAAAAACAAACAAACACTAAATTACAAAAAATAAAAAAAAGATTACAAGAATTTTAAACTAATTACACCTACTCTAAGCCCCCTAAAAAAAATAACAAAGCCCCCCAAAACAAAAGAATGCCCTACCCTATTCTAAAATAAAAAGTTAACAGCTCTTTGACCTTACCAGCCCTTAAAAGGGCCTTTTTGCGGGGCATGCCCCAAAGTAAACAGCTCTTTTGCATTTAAAAAAAACATACAATACCCCCCCTCCCCAAAAAATGTATTTTTTGCAATATATATATATATATATATATATATATATATATATATATATAAAAATAGGTATAAACAGATATATACGTATAGGATTATCTATTTAAAAATACATAGATCATTTTCCCATATGTGAAGAACATTGGAATGTAAAATATTTACATTAAAACACATTCGGCTAGATTACAAGTTTTTGTTGGTAAGGTTTGCGGGGCTAACGAGCAGTTTCAGCTCACCGCTCATGTACAGTAAAGCTGGTATTACGTTTTTTTTTAAACCTGGCGTTAGCCACAGAAAAGTGAGAGAAGAGCAAAATTTTGTTCCACATCTCACCTCAATACCAGCGCTGCTTACGGTAGCGGTGAGCTGGCTATACGTGCTCGTGCACGATTTCCCCATAAGAATCAATGGGGCAGAGCCGGCTGAAAAAAAACCTAACACCTGCAAAAAAGCAGTGTTCAGCTCTTAACGCAGCCCCATTGATTCCTATAGGGAAATACTTTTAATGTCTACACCTAACACCCTAACATGAACCCTGAGTCTAAACACCCCTAATCTTACACTTATTAACCCCTAATCTGCTGCCCCGACATCGCCGACACCTACATTATATTTATTAACCCCTAATCTGCCGCCCCCAATGTCACTGCAACCTACCTACACTTCTTAACCCCTAATCTGCTGCCCACAACGTCGCCGCCACTAAAATAGTTATTAACCCCTAAACTGCCGTACTCCCGCATCGCAAACATTAGTTAAATATTATTAACCCCTAATCTACCGTCCCTAACATCACCGACACCTAACTACACTTATTAACCCCTAATCTGCCGCCAATGTCGCCACCACTATAATAAATATATTAACCCCTAAACCTGTCTAACCCTAAACCTAACACCCCCCTAACTTAAATATAATTTAAAATAATCTAAATAAAATAACTTTAATTACCTAACTTATTCCTATTTAAACCTAAATACTTACCTATAAAATAAACCCTAACTAATAGTTACATTGTATGTAGCTTAGGGTTTATTTATTTTTTTCAGGCAACTTTGTATTTATTTTAACTAGGTACAATAGTTATTAAATGGTTATTAACTATTTAATAGCTACCTAGCTAAAATAAAGACAGATTTACCTGTAAAATAAAAATAAACCTAAGTTACAATTACACCTAACACTACATTATAATTAAATTAATCCCCTAAACTAACTACAATTAAATACAATTATCTAAATTACGAAGAAAAAAAACACTAAATTACAGAAAATAATAAAATAATTACAATTTTTTAAAACTAATTACACCTAATCTATCGCCCCTAATAAAATAACAAGCCCCCCAAAATAATATAAATCCCTACCCTATACTAAATTATAAATAGCCCTTAAAAGGGCCTTTTGCAGGGATTTGCCCCAAAGTAATCAGCTCTTTTACCTGTAAAAAAAATACAATACCCCCCAACATTAAAACCCACCACCCACACACCCAACCCCTCTATAAAACCCACCCAATCCCCCCTTAATAAAACCTAACACTAACCCCTTGAAGATCACCCTACCTTGAGACGTCTTCACCCAACAGGGAAGAAGTGGTCCTCCAGACGGCCAGAAGTCTTCATCCTATCTGGGCAGAAGAGGTCCTCCAGACGGGCAGAAGTCTTAATCCAGATGGCATCTTCTATCTTCATCCATCCGGGGCGGAGCGGGTCCATCTTCAAGACATCCGATGTGGAGCATCCTCTTCCTTCCGACGACTAACACTAAATGACGGTACCTTTAAGTGACGTCATCCAAGATAGCGTCCCTTCAATTCCGATTGGCTGATAGAATTCTATCAGCCAATCGGAATTAAGGTAGAAAAAATCCTATTGGCTGATGCAATCAGCCAATAGGATTGAAGTTCAATCCTATTGGCTGATACAATCAGCCAATAGGATTGAGCTCACATTCTATTGGCTGTTCCAATCAGCCAATAGAACGCCACCTCAATCCTATCGGCTGATTGGATCAGCCAATAGGATTTTTTCTACTTTAATTCCGATTGGCTGATAGAATTCTATCAGCTAATCGGAATTGAAGGGACGCCACTAAGTGTTAGTCATCGGAAGGAAGAGGATGCGCCCCGTCGAATGTCTTGAAGATGGACCCGCTCCGCTCTGGATGGATGAAGATAGAAGATGCCGTCTGGTCCAGACGGCATCTTCTATCTTCATCTATCCGGAGCGGAGGGCAGAAGAGGTCCTCCAGACGGGCAGAAGTCTTCATCCAGACGGTCTGAATGAAGACTTCTGCCCATCTGGAGGACCTCTTCTGCCCAGATAGGATGAAGACTTCTGGCCGTCTGGAGGACCACTTCTGCCCGATTGGGTGAAGACGTCTCAAGGTAGAGTGATCTTCAAGGGGTTAGTGTTAGGTTTTATTAAGGGGGGATTGGGTGGGTTTAAGAGTAGGGTTGGGTGTGTGGGTGATGGGTTTTAATATTGGGGGGGTATTGTATTTTTTTTACAGGTAAAAGAGCTGATTACTTTGGGGCCATGCCCCGCAAAAAGCCCTTTTAAGGGCTATTTGTAATTTAGTATAGGGTAGGGCTTTTTTATTTTGGGGGGCTTTTTTATTTTATTAGGGGGATTAGATTAGGTGTAAATAGTTTTAATTTTTTTTAATTATTTAATTATTTTCTGTAATTTAGTGTTTGTTTTTTTTCGTAATTTAGATAATTGTATTTAATTGTATTTAATTGTAGTTAGTTTAGGGAATTAATTTAATTATAGTGTAGTGTTAGGTGTAATTGTAACTTAGGTTTATTTTTATTTATTAACTATTGTACCTAGTTAAAATAAATACAAAGTTGCCTGTAAAATAAAAATAAACCATAAGCTAGATACATTTTAACTATTAGTTATATTGTAGCTAGCTTGGGGTTTATTTTATAAGCATTTAGTTTTAAATAGGAATAATTTATTTAATGAAAGTTATTCTATTTAGATTATTTTAAATTATATTTAAGTTAGGGGGTGTTAGGGTTAGACTTAGGTTTAGGGGTTAATATATTTATAATAGTGGCGGCGACGTTGGCGGCAGCAGATTAGGGGTTAATAAGTGTAGTTAGGTGGCGGCAATGTTAGGGACGGCAGATTAGGGGTTAATAAAATTTAACTAGTGTTTGCGAGGCGGGAGTGTGGCGGTTTGGGGGTTAATATATTTATTTTAAGTGGCGGCGATGTCCAGTCGGCAGATTAGTGGTTAAACATTTTATTTAAGTGTTTGCGATGTGGGGGAGGGTGCTTGGTTTAGGGGTTAATAGGTAGTTTATGGGTGTTAGTGTACTTTTTAGCACTTTAGTTAAGAGTTTTATGTTACGGCGTTAGCCCATAAAATTCTTAACTACTGACTTTTAAATGCGGTAGGAGTCTTGACAGGAGAGGCTGTACCGCTCACTTTTTCCAAGACTCGTAATTCCGGCGTTAGGAAAATCCCACTGAAAAGATAGGATACGCAATTGACATAAGTGGATTTGCGGTATGTTCGAGTTGCAGAAAAAAGTGAGCAGTACACCTGTACCTGCCAGATTCGTAATACCAGCGTTAGGAAAAAAGCAGCGTTGGGACCTCTCTACGCTGCTTTTTAAGGCTAACGCAAAACTCGTAATCTAGGTGATTATTAAACAGTAAAATTATATTTAAATTATTTTTCAAATTTTCAGGTATTTGAGTGGCAAGAGTTCCAAAGTATATATACAAATGTATACATGTGTACTGTATATACAGTATGTGTATATATGTATGTATATACATATAAATATATAAATACACATATAACACTATAGGCCAGATTGAAAGTAGAGCACTAAATATTGTTTGCAAGCAAGTAATATCAGTGCTCCACTTGTAATCTAGCCCAATATGGTAATGTATTTATCTTGTTGTGCTGGGTGTAACTCTTCATTGATCCTTTACCCTTTACACAAGGTCTTCGTCGCTCTAACCTGATGAGCTCTAATTTAGCTTGCACTTGTGCCATCAGATTTACTTTCAACTTGTAATATGAGAGCCAGTTAGAACGGGCGCAATATTTCAATATTGTGTGCACTAACATTAGCGCACCACTTGTAATCTAGCCCTCTGTGTTTAGCTTTTTAAATTTTTGGGTTTACAAGGTAAGTCTACTTAGGAGCCACAATGCATCACCCATGATCAGTACATCACCCAATCAAAAATAGCATACACACATAGCCACCAATAAGCAGCCATACTCTGCTCTGAACTTGCAAAGCACCATGGGGCCGATTTCTCAATTGTCACTGCAGTGAATCATGTCCGCCTGGCATCGCTAAATTCCCGACAGTAATATTGCACAAGCATTTAACAAGAAATGCTTGTGCAATGCCGCCCCCGCACATTCGCGGCCAATCAGCAGCTAGCAGGGGTGTCAATCATCCCGATCATATCGGGATGATTGCAGTCCGCTACCTGAAAGGTGGCAGACGAGTTAAAGAGCAGCGGTCTTACGACCACTGCTTCTTTACTTACGTTTCCAACAAGCCGGAAACCTCTGGGGGAGGATTCCGGCATCCACTGCTTGGTAAATCTACTCCCATGTCTGATGTGCAACCTTAACATTGTTTTTAAAGGGACATGAAAGATAGGGCATGTTGCCCATCATAGGCTGATCTAGAACTATCAGTAGTGAAGCTTCCATATAACCCTTTATCAGGAGTCAAACACATAAAAATAAATTGCTCTAACTGAATATTGCAGGTATTCTTCCCTTAATATTTATGTCCCTTTAATATCTGTAGATAAAGTGATTAAGCTTATGAATAACAAAGTGCAATGTTCTCTTGGTACATGTCCTCACTGGTAAATACAATTACTGATTACTGTAACAATTTATATTTAACTCTTTTTATGCTTTTTAATGAAAGCACTTTAAAAGGACGACAATAGGATTAAAATTAATGGTGGCTCCTTCAACTGATGGCCTCTGGCAGACAGGGTAAAAATCTACTATGTATAGAGGAAAGTGAATTAAGGGAGGGGAGGCTGGCATGAATAAGAAAAATCTTGTTCTCTGTCTTCCTCTCTTGTCAGACATTTTTCACTGTTATAAGAGTACAAATTATTTGTAGCTTCTGTAAATAAATGTTTGTCTTAACAAATACTACAATGTCTGGGTACAAATACTATATAACTAGACATAGATAAACAGATAGAGGGACTGAAGAACAGATAGAGCAATAGACAAACAGAGCAAAGGACAGAAATGATACAAAGGATGGACAAACAGACAAACAATAGATAGATAGATAGATAGATAGATAGATAGATAGATAGATGATAGATAGATGATAGATTGATAGATTGATAGATAGATATATAGATAGATGATAGATCGATTGATCGATTGATAGATAGATAGACAGACAGATGATATATGATAGATAGATAGATAAATAGATAGATAATAGATACTGAAGATAGATCAATAGATAGATAGATAGATGATAGATACTGTAGATATATCAATATATAGATACAGACAGATAGATAGATAGATAGATAGATAGATAGATAGATGATAGATTGATAGATATATAGATAGATGATAGATCGATTGATCGATTGATAGATAGATAGACAGACAGATGATATATGATAGATAGATAGATAGATAGATAGATAGATAAATAGATAGATAATAGATACTGAAGATAGATCAATAGATAGATAGATAGATAGATAGATAGATGATAGATACTGTAGATATATCAATATATAGATACAGAAAGACAGATAGATAGATAGATAGATAGATAGATAGATAATAGGTAGGTAGATAGAAAGATAGATAGATCGTTAGATAGACAGACAGGCAGACAGACAGACAGACAGACAGACAGACAGACTGACAAACAGGCAGACAAGCAAACATAGATATATATCAGGAACGAACAGATATATTTTTCCAACTATTTATTTAAGCAGTTTTGTGCCCAAAATATGAACCGATACTAGCATAAAGAACTGGCTGAGTCAATAGCATTTTATATACATATATGCTGGTGGAAGATTTATGTAGTAACTCTATGCAAAGCAAAAATAAATAAATAAATCATGAACAATCTGAAGCTAAGTGACACTTTGGCTCCTTTTTATTATATGTTGCTCTGGAGACCTGGAACCAATGCAAGAAGAAAAAAAACACAAAGCACCTTACAGCTTGACTGACTGTGCAAACCATTAATCATCAGCCAGATGTTATCAAAACAAAGGATTTATTGTCATTAGACTGTGGCTCCCTTTATCAGTTTTGATGTGGAGAGATCTTTAAATAGGTCTGCAGTGCTTGATATTTCTTGTCTTGCTCAGGCGTTTTGAATATAAGGGCTCCAGCAATGACCATTTGTGGTCTACATGTTTGTTTCCATCACATTAATTAACAGTAATCCTATTGTGATTTTCCATATTCACACTTGACTATAACGTCTGCAATATTGAAAATATATAACTATGAGGTGGGTCACAATCTATGGTTTGATAATTATTGTGATGTTTAACATCTGCAGATGATTCCTTTTCAATGTTGATGTTATCACAATAAAACATTTTCATTAACTATTAGCATAAATCAGTGTTCAGGCAGGGTCAAACACAGGATTTCATGCAGTTACCAAAAATAAGACCAGATAAAGCAGGGTCAAAGACAGACATAATAAATACCCAGGCATAGAACAGTGAGAGAGCAACTTTAAAGACCATAACATGCAACACCTTTGGTCATTCGTTAAATCGCATGCACAAGCATGTGCCAATAATCTGAAAAAATACTGTGTAACAAAACCTTGTTAAATGGATCTGATTAATTGCTTTTTTTTAACTCATCTGCCTATCATGCTTGTAAGTACTTCTATGTCAGGAGTAAGTGACTCCTGACTGCTTAATGGCTATGGCTTTAGAAGAGACCACCTCCTCTTTTTTTCTTGGCTATAGTAGTAGTGTTAATTTAAATGTTCTACAGAAAATCAAGTATAATCAGGTAGATATTAATTAAATTGAATTAGGAAATGCTTCAGGATGAGTTGAGCTAGAGTAAGGTAATTACAGGTAAATAAAGGAGCTGTTACCAGAGGCATCTATACAGGAACATACATAATAACGCTGACTATCTATAGCTTGGCAGAAGTTTGATACAGTAAATAGATATATAGGTACACAGGATACCAGTAGCAACAGTGGCAAGAACTTTAGATGGGAAGAAAAACAAGTGCACTACAGAGTAACTAGGGAATTCTGAAACAAAACTGAGGCCCATGCCTATCAAAGGCTGAAAATCCATGACTGAATGAGAACTGATACCAAGTTAGTAAATTAATGAAAGTTCAGTCAAGAAAACACATTAAAATTCATCCAAAAATCAAAGCAACGTATCAGGAGGTCCAAATGAAAATGTAATTTAGGGACAATTCATGGTTCGGACAAGTGGTACACGTGCAGAACCAAAAAAGGTCATATACCACAAATCTTGCAGTTCAAAAATCAACAACATATACTTTCGAAGAGCAGATGTGCAGCTGTAGGAGAAGCTAGGCTAAAAAATATACCTAGCCAAAGGTAGAAAAAAAAGTCAAAGTCCAGTTGTGGCTCTGAAAAGAAGGAACTGAACTGAGCCTTAGGAGATAAAGGTTTGTACCTGGCTCTAGCACCCAACATGACCACATTATTCTGGTTGCATTTTAGCTTAAAACTTTGGACTGGTTACAACACTGGCTTGGTATGGTAAGGAATGGTACAATATTTGTGTTCTATACAACATGGAAAAACATTAGCTCTAATGGCTCACTTACTCCCTGATGTTAATCTTCATGTCCTTTTCCATTTCCCCTGTGTCACTCTCTTTACCATTCTAATGTCACTATTGGTAAAATCCCAATGATACTCATTTAATTCTCCCATATCGCTCTCTTTGCACTCCCCATGTCACTGCTTCCATGTTTCTGAAGTCACTTTCCCACTCCTAAAGTGACTGTTTCTTTGCTCCAATGCCCCTCTTTCTAGTTCCCTGTTGCTCTCACAATTCACTCATGACACTTTGGGGAAGATTTACTAAGCAGCGGATGTTGCTATCTACCCCGTACTTTCCGGCTCTCCGAAAATATAAGTTAAGAAGCTGCGGTCACTTCTGAGGTGGCGGACGGCAATCAGCCTGATTGAATACGATCAGGTTGATTGAAACCCCCTGCTATCGGCTGCGATCGTGCAGGGGGTGGCATTGCACAAGCATTTCACTAGAAATGCTTGTGCAATGATAAATACAGACAGTGTATGCATTTATGGATGTGTGGCGGACATGATACGCTACAGAGGATTATGTCCGCCCGCACATTGATAAATCTACCCCTTTCTCTAAACTAGTATTTCACTCTCTCCATTTTACCCAATGTCATTCTTACTACAATCCCAATGTCACTTTCTCCATGTTACGCAATGTCATTCTCACTACAATCACTATGTCACTCTCTATGTTACCCAATGTCATTCTCACTATAATCCCCATGTCACTCTCTATGTTACCCAATGTCATTCTCACTACTATCCCCATGTCACTCTCTCCATGTTACGCAATGTCATTCTCACTACAATCCCCATGTCACTCTCTATGTTACCCAATGTCATTCTCACTACAATCCCCATGTCGCTTTCTATGTTACCCAATGTCATTCTCACTACAATTCCCATGGCACTCTCTATGTTACCCAATGTCATTCTCATTACAATCCCCATTTCACTCTATGTTACCCAATGTCATTCTCAGTACAATCCCCATGTCACTCTCTATGTTACCCAATGTCATTCTCACTACAATCCCCATGTCACTCTCTCCATGTTAAGCAATGTCATTATCACTACAATCCCCATGTCACTCTCCATGTTACCCAATGTCATTATCACTACAATCCCCATGTCACTCTCTATGTTACCCAATGTCATTCTCACTACAATCCCCATGTCACTCTTCACGTTACGCAATGTCATTCTCACTAAAATCCCCATGTCACTCTCTCCATGTTAAGCAATGTCATTCTCACTACAATCCCCATGTCACTTTCTATGTTACCCAATGTCATTCTCACTGCAATCCCCATGGCACTCTCTATGATACCCAATGCAATTCTCACTACAATCCCCATGTCACTCTCTATGTTACCCAATGTCATTCTCAGTACAATCGCCATGTCACTCTCTATGTTACCCAATGTCATTCTCACTAAAATCCACATGTCACTCTCTCCATGTTAAGCAATGTCATTCTCACTACAATCCCCATGTCACTCTTCATGTTACCCAATGTCATTATCACTGCAATCCCCATGTCACTCTCTATGTTACCCAATGTCATTCTCACTAAAATCCCCATGTCACTCTCTCCATGTTAAGCAATGTCATTCTCACTACAATCCCCATGTCACTCTATTTTACCCAATGTCATTCTCAGTACAATCCTCATGTCACTCTCTATGTTAACTAATGTCATTCTCACTAAAATCCCCATGTCACTCTCTCCATGTTAAGCAATGTCATTATCACTACAATCCCCATGTCACTCTCCATGTTACCCAATGTCATTATCACTACAATCCACATGTCACTCTCTATGTTACCCAATGTCATTCTCATTACAATCCCCATGTCACTCTTCATGTTACGCAATGTCATTCTCACTAAAATCCCCATGTCACTCTCTCCATGTTAAGCAATGTCATTCTCACTACAATCCCCATGTCACTTTCTATGTTACCCAATGTTATTCTCACTGCAATCCCCATGGCACTCTCTATGTTACCCAATGTCATTCTCACTACAATCCCCATGTCACTCTCTATGTTACCCAATGTCGTTCTCAGTACAATTCCCATGTCACTCTCTATGTTACCCAATGTCATTCTCACTAAAATCCCCATGTCACTCTCTCCATGTTAAGCAATGTCATTCTCACTACAATCCCCATGTCACTCTTCATGTTACCCAATGTCATTATCACTACAATTCCCATGTCACTCTCTATGTTACCCAATGTAATTCTCACTACAATCCCCATGTCACTCTTCATGTTATGCAATGTCATTCTCACTAAAATCCCCATGTCACTCTCTCCATGTTAAGCAATGTCATTATCACTACAATCCCCATGTCACTCTCCATGTTAAACAATGTCATTCTCACTACAATCCCGATGTCACTCTCTCAATGTTACCTAATGTCATTCTCACTACTATCCCCATGTCACTCTCTTCATGTTACTCAATGTCATTCTCACTACAATCCCCATGTCACTCTCTCCCTGTTACCCAATGTAATTCTCACTACAATCCCCATGTCACTCTCTCCATGTTACTCAATGTCATTCTCACTACAATCTCCATGTCACTCTCTCCAAGTTACTCAATGTCATTCTCACTACAATCCCCATGTTACTTTCTCCATGCTACCCAATGTCATTCTCACTACAATCCCCATGTCACTCTCTCCATGTTACCTAAGTCATTTTTCACTACAATCCCCATGTCACTCTTCATGTTACCCAATGTCATTATCACTACAATCCCCATGTCACTCTCTATGTTACCCAATGTCATTCTCACTACTATCCCCATGTCACTCTTTACGTTATGCAATGTCATTCTCACTAAAATCCCCATGTCTATCTCTCTCCATGTTAAGCAATGTCATTCTCACTACAATCCCCATGTCACTTTCTATGTTACCCAATGTCATTCTCACTACAATCCCCATGGCACTCTCTATGTTACCCAATGCCATTCAAACTACAATCCCCATGTCACTCTCTATGTTACCCAATGTCATTCTCAGTACAATCCCCATGTCACTCTCTATGTTACCCAATGTCATTCTCACTAAAATCCCCATGTCACTCTCTCCATGTTAAGCAATGTCATTCTCACTACAATCCCCATGTCACTTTTCATGTTACCCAATGTCATTATCACTGCAATCCCCATGTCACTCTCTATGTTACCTAATGTCATTCTCACTACAATCCCCATGTCACTCTCTATGTTACCCAATGTCATTCTCAGTACAATCCCCATGTCACTCTCTATGTTACCCAATGTCATTCTCAGTACAATCCCCATGTCACTCTCTATGTTACCCAATGTCATTCTCACTAAAATCCCCATGTCACTCTCTCCATGTTAAGCAATGTCATTCTCACTACAATCCCCATGTCACTCTATGTTACCCAATGTCATTCTCAGTACAATCCCCATGCCACTCTCTATGTTACCCAATGTCATTCTCACTAAAATCCCCATGTCACTCTCTCCATGATAAGCAATGTCATTACCACTACAATCCCCATGTCACTCTCCATGTTACCCAATGTCATTACCACTACAATCCCCATGTCACTCTCTATGTTACCCAATGTCATTCTCACTACAATCCCCATGACACTCTCTCCATGTTAAGCAATGTCATTCTCACTACAATCCCCATGTCAATTTCTATGTTACCCAATGTCATTCTCACTACAATCCCCATGGCACTCTCTATGTTACCCAATGCCATTCTCACTACAATCCCCATGTCACTCTCTATGTTACCCAATGTCATTCTCAGTACAATCTTCATGTCACTCTCTATGTTACCCAATGTCATTCTCACTAAAATATCCATGTCACTCTCTCCATGTTAAGCAATGTCATTATCACTACAATCACCATGTCACTCTTCATGTTACCCAATGTCATTATCACTACAATCCCCATGTCACTCTCTATGTTACCCAATGTCATTCTCACTACAATCCCCATGTCACTCTTCATGTTATGCAATGCCATTCTCACTAAAATCCCCATGTCACTCTCTCCATGTTAAGTAATGTCATTATCACTACATTCCCCATGTCACTCTCCATGTTAAACAATGTCATTCTCACTATAACCCGATTTCACTCTCTCAATGTTACCTAATGTCATTCTCACTACTATCCCCATGTCACTCTCTTGATGTTACTTAATGTCATTCTCACTACAATCCCCATGTCACTCTCTCCCTGTTACCCAATGTCATTCTCACTACAATCCCCATGTCACTCTCTCCATGTTACTCAATGTCATTCTCACTACAATTCCCATGTTACTTTCTCCATGCTACTCAATGTCATTCTCACTACAATCCCCATGTTACTTTCTCCATGCTACCCAGTGTCATTCTCACTACAATCCCCATGTCACTCTCTCCATGTTACCTAAGTCATTCTCACTACAATCCCCATGTCACTCTTCATGTTACCAAATGTCATTCTCACTACAATCCGCATGTCACTCTCTCCATGTTACCCAATGTCATTCTCACTACAATCCCCATGTCACTCTCTATGTTACCCAATGCCATTCTCACTACAATCCCCAGGTCACTCTTCAAGTTACCCAATGTCATTCCTACTACAATCCCCATGTCACTCTCTTTATGTTACCCAATGTCATCCTCACTACAATCCCCATGCCACACTCCATGTTACCCATTGTCATTCTCACTAAAATCCCCGTGTCACTCTCTCAATGTTACCCAATGTCATTCTCACTACAATCCGCATGTCTCTCTCTCAATGTTACGCAATGTCATTCTCACTTAAATCCCCATGTCACTCTCTATGTTACCCAATGTCATTCTCACTAAAATCCCCATGTCACTCTCTCCATGTTAAGCAATGCCATTATCACTACAATACCAATGTCACTCTCCATGTTACACAATGTCATTCTCACTACAATCCCCATGTCACTCTCTATATTACCCAATGTCATTCTCACTACAATCCCCATGTCACTCTCTCCATGTTGCCCAATGTCATTCTCACTACAATCCCCATGTCACTCTTCATGTTACCCAATGTCATTCTCACTACAATCCCCATGTCACTCTCTCCATGTTACCCAATGCCATTCTCACTACAATCCCCAGGTCACTCTTCAAGTTACACAATGTCATTCCTACTACAATCCCCATGTCACTCTCTTTATGTTACCCTATGTCATTCTCACTACAATCCCCATGTCACTCTCCATGTTACCCATTGTCATTTTCACTACAATCCCCATGTCACTCTCTCAATGTTACCCAATGTCATTCTCACTACAATTCCCATGTCACTCTCTCAATGTTACCCAATGTCATTCTATCTACAATCTCCATGTCACTCTCTCCATCGTACCCAATGTCATTCTCACTGCAATCCCCATGTCACTCTCTCTATGTTATCCAAAGTCCTTCTCACTACAATCCCCATGTCACTCTTCATGTTACCCAATGTCATTCTCACTACAGTCCCCATGTCACTCTCTATGTTATCCAATGTCATTCTCACTACAATCCCCATGTCACTCTCTTTATGTTACTCAATGTCATTCTCACTAAAATCCCCATGTCACTCTCTCTATGTTATCCAATGTCATTCTCACTACAATCCCCATGTCACTCTCTTTATGTTACTCAATGTCATTCTCACTACAATCCCCATGTCACTCTCCATGTTACCCAATGTCATTCTCACTACAATCCGCATGTCACTCTCTCCATGTTACCCAATGTCATTCTCACTACAATCCCCATGTCACTCTTCATGTTACCCAATGTCATTCTCACTACAATCCCCATGTCACTCTCTCCATGTTACCCAATGCCATTCTCACTACAATCCCCAGGTCACTCTTCAAGTTACACAATGTCATTCCTACTACAATCCCCATGTCACTCTCTTTATGTTACCCTATGTCATTCTCACTACAATCCCCATGTCACTCTCCATGTTACCCATTGTCATTTTCACTACAATCCCCATGTCACTCTCTCAATGTTACCCAATGTCATTCTCACTACAATTCCCATGTCACTCTCTCAATGTTACCCAATGTCATTCTATCTACAATCTCCATGTCACTCTCTCCATCGTACCCAATGTCATTCTCACTGCAATCCCCATGTCACTCTCTCTATGTTATCCAAAGTCCTTCTCACTACAATCCCCATGTCACTCTTCATGTTACCCAATGTCATTCTCACTACAGTCCCCATGTCACTCTCTATGTTATCCAATGTCATTCTCACTACAATCCCCATGTCACTCTCTTTATGTTACTCAATGTCATTCTCACTAAAATCCCCATGTCACTCTCTCTATGTTATCCAATGTCATTCTCACTACAATCCCCATGTCACTCTCTTTATGTTACTCAATGTCATTCTCACTACAATCCCCATGTCACTCTCCATGTTACCCAATGTCATTCTCACTACAATCCGCATGTCACTCTCTCCATGTTACCCAATGTCATTCTCACTACAATCCCCATGTCACTCTTCATGTTACCCAATGTCATTCTCACTACAATCCCCATGTCACTCTCTCCATGTTACCCAATGCCATTCTCACTACAATCCCCAGGTCACTCTTCAAGTTACACAATGTCATTCCTACTACAATCCCCATGTCACTCTCTTTATGTTACCCTATGTCATTCTCACTACAATCCCCATGCCACTCTCCATGTTACCCATTGTCATTTTCACTACAATCCCCATGTCACTCTCTCAATGTTACCCAATGTCATTCTCACTACAATTCCCATGTCACTCTCTATGTTACCCAATGCCATTCTCACTACAATCCCCAGGTCACTCTTCAAGTTACCCAATGTCATTCCTACTACAATCCCCATGTCACTCTCTTTATGTTACCCAATGTCATCCTCACTACAATCCCCATGCCACACTCCATGTTACCCATTGTCATTCTCACTACAATCCCCGTGTCACTCTCTCAATGTTACCCAATGTCATTCTCACTACAATCCGCATGTCTCTCTCTCAATGTTACGCAATGTCATTCTCACTTAAATCCCCATGTCACTCTCTATGTTACCCAATGTCATTCTCACTAAAATCCCCATGTCACTCTCTCCATGTTAAGCAATGCCATTATCACTACAATACCAATGTCACTCTCCATGTTACACAATGTCATTCTCACTACAATCCCCATGTCACTCTCTATATTACCCAATGTCATTCTCACTACAATCCCCATGTCACTCTCTCCATGTTACCCAATGTCATTCTCACTACAATCCCCATGTCACTCTTCATGTTACCCAATGTCATTCTCACTACAATCCCCATGTCACTCTCTCCATGTTACCCAATGCCATTCTCACTACAATCCCCAGGTCACTCTTCAAGTTACACAATGTCATTCTCACTACAATCCCCATGCCACTCTCCATGTTACCCATTGTCATTTTCACTACAATCCCCATGTCACTCTCTCAATGTTACCCAATGTCATTCTCACTACAATTCCCATGTCACTCTCTCAATGTTACCCAATGTCATTCTATCTACAATCTCCATGTCACTCTCTCCATCGTACCGAATGTCATTCTCACTGCAATCCCCATGTCACACTCTCTATGTTATCCAAAGTCCTTCTCACTACAATCCCCATGTCACTCTTCATGTTACCCAATGTCATTCTCCCTACAGTCCCCATGTCACTCTCTATGTTATCCAATGTCATTCTCACTACAATCCCCATGTCACTCTCTTTATGTTACTCAATGTCATTCTCACTAAAATCCCCATGTCACTCTCTTTATGTTACCCAATGTCATTCTCATTACAATCCCCATGTCACTCTCTATGTTACCCAATGTCATTCTCACTAAAATCCCCATGTCACTCTCTATGTTACCCAATGTCATTCTCACTACAATCCTTATGTCACTCTCCATGTTACCCAATGTAATTCTCACTACAATCCCCATGTCACTCTCTCCATGTTACCCAATGTCATTTTCACTACAATATCCATGTCACTCTCTATTTTACCTATTGTCATTCTCACTACAATCCCCATGTCACTCTCTATGTTACCCAATGTTATTCTCACTACAATCCCCATGTCACACTCTATGTTACCCAATGTCATTCTCACTACAATCCCCATGTCACTCTCTCCATGTTACCCAATGTCATTCTCACTGCAATATTCATGTCACTCTCTAAGTTACCCAATGTCATTCTCACTACAATCCGAATGTCAATCTCTCCATGTTACTCAATGTCATTCTCACTACAATCTCCATGTCACTCTCTATGTTACCCAATGTCATTCTCACTGTAATCCCAATGTCACTCTCTCCATGTTACGCAATATCATTCTCACTGCAATCCCCATGTTACTCTCTATGTTACCCAATGTCATTATCACTACAATCCCCAAGTCACTCTCTCTATGTTACTCAATGTCATTCTCACTAAAATCCCCATGACACTCTTTATGTTACCCAATGTCATTCTCACTACAATCCCCATGTCACTCTCTATGTTACCCAGTGCCATTCTCACTACAATCCCCATGTCACTCTTCATGTTACCCAATGTCATTCTCACTACAATTCCCATGTCACTCTTCATGTTACCTAATGTCATTCTCACTACATGCTCCATGTCACTCTTCATGATAACCAATGTCATTCTCATTTCACTCTCCATGTTACTCCGCATGTTACCTAATGTCATTCTCACTACATGCCCCATTTCACTCTTCATGTTACCCAATGTCATTCTCACTACAGTCCCCATGTCACTCTCTATGTTATCCAATGTCATTCTCACTACTATCGCCATATCACTCTCTTTATGTTACCCAATGTCATTCTCACAAAAATCCCCATGTCACTCTCTTTATGTTACCCAATATCATTCTAATTACAATCCCCATGTCACTCTCTATGTTACCCAATGTCATTCTCACTAAAATCCCCATGTCACTCTCTATTTTACCCAATGTCTTTCTCACTACAATCCCCATGTCAGTCTCTATGTTACCCAATGTCATTCTCCCTACAATCCCCATGTCACTCTCTATTTTAACCAATGTCATTCTCACTAAAATCCCCATTTCACTCTCTAATATTTACCCAGTGTCTTTCTCACTACAATCCCCATGTCACTCTCTATTTTACCCAGTGTCATTCTCACTACAATATCCCTGTCACTCTCTAAGTTACCCAATGTCATTCTCACTACAATCTCCATGTCACTCTCTCTATGTTACGCAATGTCATTCTCACTACAATCCCCATGTTACTCTCTATGTTACCCAATGTCATTCTCACTACAATCCCCATGTCACTCTCTATTTTAACCAATGTCATTCTCACTACAATCCTCATGTCACTCTCTATTTTACCCAATGTCATTCTCACTACAATCCCCATGTCACTCTCTATGTTACCCAATGTCATTCTCCCTACAATCCCCATGCCACTCTCTATTTTAACCAATGTCATTCTCACTAAAATCCCCATTTCACTCTCTTATATTTACCCAGTGTCATTCTCACTACAATCCCCATGTCACTCTCTATTTTACCCAGTGTCATTCTCACTACAATCCCCATGTCACTCTCTATGTTACCCAATGTCATTCTCCCTACAATCCCCATGTCACTCTCTATTTTAACCAATGTCATTCTCACTAAAATCCCCATTTCACTCTCTTATATTTACCCAGTGTCATTCTCACTACAATCCCCATGTCACTCTCTAAGTTACCCAATGTCATTCTCACTACAATATCCCTGTCACTCTCTAAGTTACCCAATGTCATTATCACTACAATCTCCATGTCACTCTCTCTATGTTACACAATGTCATTCTCACTACAATCCGCATGTTACTCTCTATGTTACCCAATGTCATTCTCACTACAATCCCCATGTCACTCTCTATTTTAACCAATGTCATTCTCACTACAATCCTCATGTCACTCTCTATTTTACCCAATGTCATTCTCCCTAAAATCCCCATGTCACTCTCTATTTTAACCAATGTCATTCTCACTAAAATCCCCATTTCACTCTCTTATATTTACCCAGTGTAATTCTCACTACAATCCCCATGTCACTCTCTATTTTACCCAATGTCATTCTCACTACAATCCCCATGAAACTCTCTATGTTACCCAATGTCATTCTCCCTACAATCCCCATGTCACTCTCTATTTTAACCAATGTCATTCTCACTAAAATCCCCATTTCACTCTCTTATATTTACCCAGTGTCATTCTCACTACAATCCCCATGTCACTCTCTATTTTACACAGTGTCATTCTCACTACAATATCCCTGTCACTCTCTAAGTTACCCAATGTCATTCTCACTACAATCTACATGTCACTCTCTCTATGTTACGCAATGTCATTCTCACTACAATCCGCATGTTACTCTCTATGTTACCCAATGTCATTCTCACTACAATCCCCATGTCACTCTTCATGTTACCAAATGTCATTCTCACTACATGCCCCATGTCACTCTTCATGTTACCCAATGTCATTCTCACTACACTCTCCATGTCACTCTTCATGTTACCCAATGACATTCTCACTACAATCCCCTTGTCACTCTCTATGTTACCCAATGTCATTCTCACTACAATCCCCATGTCACTCTCTTTATCTTATCCAATGTCATTCTCACTACAATCCCCATGTCACTCTTCATGTTCCCCAATATCCTTTTCACTACAATCCCCATGTAAATCTCCATGTTACCCAATGTCATTCTCACTACAATCCCCATGTCACTCTTCATTTTACCCAATGTCATTCTCACTACAATCCCCATGTCACTATCTATGTTACCCAATGTCATTCTCATTACATTCCCCATGTCACTCTCCATGTTACCCAATGTCATTCTCACTACAATCCCCATGTCACCCTCTATGTTACCCAATATCATTCTCACTACAATCCCCATGTCACTCTTCATGTTACCCAATGTCATTCTCACTACAATCCCCATGTCACTCTTCATGTTACCCAATGTCATTCTCACTTCAATCCCCATGTCACTCTCCATGTTACCCAATGTCATTCTCACTACAATCCCCATGTCACTCTCTCTATGTTACCCAATGTCATTCTCACTACAATCCCCATGTCATTCTTCATGTTCCCCAATGTCCTTCTTACTACAATCCCCTTGTCACTCTCCATGTTACCCAATGTTATTCTCACTACAATCCCCTTGTCACTCTTCATGTTACCCAATGCCATTCTCACTGCAATCCCCATGTCACTCTCCAAGTTACTCAATGTCATTCTCACTACAATCCCCATGTCACTCTCCATGTTACCCAATGTCATTCTCACTACAATCCCCATGTCACTCACCATGTTACCCAATGCCATTCTCTATGTTACCCAATGTCATTCTCACTACAATCTCCATGTCACTCTCTACATGTTACCCAATGTCATTCTCACTAAAATCCCCATGTCACTCTTCATTTTACCCATTGTCATTCTCACTACAATCCCCATGTCACTCTCTCCATGTTACCCAATGTCATTCTCACTACAATCCTGATGTCACTCTCTCAATGTTCTGGTTTTGGTTGAGTAGAGCGCTGGTACTATAAGGATCCCAAACACCCTATAAGTATAAGTTCCTTCAAGCTTATAAGGATTAAAATTAAAGAAAGGAAGAGATATAGGGGCGCTGTTACCAACTGAAGGGATCAGAATTAATTTGAGGATACAAATTTCCCAAATGTGCAAAAAGATCTTGATAAAGCTCTGAAAAGAGCGAAACGCGTCGAGCAGTGTGACTTACTTTACCTATGAACTTATACCATCAAGAATCTGAACATACAGATTAAATCAACATAACCCGGGTTATATATTTCTTTATCTACACCATCATTTGATCATCCTTTGGAAATCTGTAAGGTCTTATTATAACTGTGTGCATAAGCACTAAGTGCAGTTGTCATCTTTTATCAACATTCAAATAAAACCTCAACCGTATGAAACAAAGTAGCGTTTTTTTTCTGTTTTGGAAGACGACCTCCCACAGAGGAGTGTGACGTCAGACGCCAAGCACAGACAGCAGAGCGGGGAGAACTCCGGTTAAACAGAAAGCAGACCTGATACTACAGTCCAAAAATAGAAAAAACTGTAAGTAGAACTGCTTTGAACCAAATACTAGGATAACTTTGACTAAAATTGTGCTTTTAAACAAATCCCATTTAACTCTGGACTCTAATATATGTTATTTTTCACTGTGTGCATAGCACTAAGAGCAGTATAAAAATCTCTAAGGAAAAACAACGATATGAATCATTTTAGTCCAAAATGCTCTTGATTCAGATGAAGTAGTTACACAAAGTTTGTAGCAAATTGAAGTCAATATTGGGACATAAAAAGTGACTTTATAAAACGGATCTAAAATTTCAAGTTGTCACACTGAAATATACGAACTTTAATGTTAACCAATCTATGTATATACAGCTAGATAATCCTTTATCTTTATTGGTTGTGTACAATAATCAAATTTCTCAGTGATTTTTAAACATTTTTATTGAAAATTATTAGTTCTATCCTTTTTTATATTTTATTTTATTTGGGAGACGTCCCACAGTCGTGTCGGATACCAATTGGTAATTATAAAATTATGTTTATTATTGGTTTTATTAATATGTTTTAATAAATCATTTGTAATTGTATTTTATCCTCTCAAGTAATCCTTTCTTCTAGTCCACACTATTATCTTCTATACACAGGGTTCTAGTAATTCCAAGTGCACTAGCACAGCACATTAGAAGTTTAATATATTTCTATCGTTGTAACATTATACTTTTGGACCTATTTTTTATATTACACATAACACCATTTTTTCACTGATAATATAGATTCAAATATAAATTTCTTAAATAGTGGCTCAACACTCTAATTGGGCTATTAACAAAGAATATAGATTCACGTATTTTATTTGTTTTTCAATTCGTATTATCCCCCGCACATTTAGGCCAATAGCCAACCATATAAGCTAAGCAATCCTCAAAGTTAAATTAAACACGGGTATATAATCACTGATAGGTCACGATCCCTATAACAGGCTAAAGCGCCTTTTCTTATTCCATACATTTACACACTGGTTTATATTACCACATATTAGAAATTGTGGATTTTACATTTGTGTCCAACATTGGGAATATATTTTATTATTGATTATCTGTTTTTTGCACATTTGGGAAATTTGTATCCTCAAATTAATTCCAATCCCTTCAGTTGGTAACAATGCCACTATATCTCTCCCTTTCTTTAATCACTCTCTCAATGTTACCCAATGTCATTCTCACTACAATCCCGATGTCACTCTCTCAATGTTACCCAATGTCATTCTCACTAAAATCCCCATGTCACTCTCTCTTCATGTTACTCAATGTCATTCTCACTACAATCCCCATGTCATTCTCTCCATGTTACTCAATGTCATTCTCACTACAATCTCCATGTCACTCTCTCCATGTTACTCAAAGTCATTCTCATTGCAATCCCCATGACACTCTCTCCATGTTACTCAATGTCATTCTCACTACAATCCCCTTGTTACTTTCTCCATGCTAACCAATGTCATTCTCACTACAATCCCCATGTCACTCTCTCCATGTTACACAATGTCATTCTCACTACGATCCCCATGTCCCTCTCTTCATGTTGTTACCCAATGTCATTCTCACTATAATTCCCATGTCACTCTTTCCATGTTCCCTGCGTCAGATTACTCTCTCTAAGCTCCCCAGTTCAGTCTCTCTCAGATATGGCTTTCTCAATATGCTCCCTACATCACTATATCTACATTCCACATGTCACTTTTTCTGTGCCCCCCATCCCTCATTCCCCATGTCACTCTTCATGTTACCCATTGTCATTCTCACTACAATCCCGATGTCACTCTCTCAATGTTACCTAATGTCATTCTCACTACTATCCCCAAGTCACTCTCTTCATGTTACTCAATGTCATTCTCACTACAATCCCCATGTCACTCTCTCCATGTTACCCAACGTCATTCTCACTACAATCCCCATGTCACTCTCTCCATGTTACTCAATGTCATTCTCACTACTATCCCCAAGTCACTCTCTTCATGTTACTCAATGTCATTCTCACTACAATCCCCATGTCGCTCTCTCCATGTTACCCAATGTCATTCTCACTACAATCCCCATGTCACTCTCTCCATGTTACTCAATGTCATTCTCACTATAATCTCCATGTCACTCTCTCCATGTTACTCAATGTCATTCTCACTACAATCCCCATGTTACTTTCTCCATGCTACCCAATGTCATTCTCACTACAATCCACATGTCACTCTCTCCATGTTACACAATGTCATTCTCACTACAATCTCCATGTCACTCTCTCCATGTTACTCAATGACATTCTCACTACAATCTCCATGTTACTCTCTCCATGTTACTCAATGTCATTCTCACTACAATCCCCATGTTACTTTCTCCATGCTACCCAATGTCATTCTCACTACAATCCACATGTCACTCTCTCCATGTTACACAGTCATTCTCACTACAATCTCCATGTCACTCTCTCCATGTTACTCAATGTCATTCTCACTACAATCTCCATGTCACTCTCTCCATGTTACCCAATGTCATTCTCACTACAATCCCCATGTCACTCTCTCCATGTTACCCAATGTCATTCTCACTACAATCCCCATGTCACTCTCTTCATGTTGTTACCCAATGTCATTATCACTACAATCCCCATGTCACTCTCTTCATGTTGTTACCCAATGTCATTCTCACTATAATTCCCATGTCCCTCTTTCCATGTTCCCTGTGTCAGATTACTCTCCCTAAGCTCCCCAGTTCAGTCTCTCTCAGATATGGCTTTTTCAATATGCTCCCTATGCTCCCTACATCACTATATCTACATTCCACATGCTCCCATGTCACTCTTTCCGTATTTCTCTAACCCCTACATCACTGTCTATGCTCCCACGCAATGCTCCCTATTTCTCTAACCCTTATATCATTGTCTATGCTGCCATGTCACTCTCTCCATGGTTTTCAGGTCACTCTACAAATTCTCATTACATAAAATGATCATGTTTTCTCCATTTGAAACTCAACTATCCTCTTTGTCCCTCCAAATCTGATTTCTTTTAAATTAGTTCATTATGACTATTGACATTACCCTTTATTATTATTCTGTGCACGCAATTCATTCTATATTGTGTATTTGGCTCCATATATACAAGTGAAATGCTGCTCTGAGAGTCTCTCACCCCCTGCATATTTAGTTGATAATAATACACCAAGCATCAAATTATATTCTAATGTATTTTGTTCACAGATAAATATTGGCATAATCAATTTGCCTTAAACAATTCAGTCATGTTATGGACATATATGTATAATATTCATTTCATTAGTTTGAAATACATGCAGACCGTCATCAGGTTAAATCAAGATAAAATATTTCATTTTGCTAATAACACTAAACCAGACTGCCGCTGGCAGTGACCTTTTTACTTGAGAAATTCATCAGAGATTGTGGCAGTTGCAGGAAGCACATTCAGACAATCCAGATAAGGTATTACTTGTATTCCTCATCTCAGCAGCATCCTCCTTATGATGTATCATGGCCCAGAGACATCGTATTTCAAGGACAATAAGCATGTCTTTCAGTTTTTCTATGGGCACAGCGGTGTATGCATGAAGCATAATACTTAGTCGTTATAGTCACATATAACTCAAAGGATTGTAGCTAAGATTATTGATAATTAATTCAAACATGCGAAAAATATGTTTTTTTTTTAGACGTGCAATCAGATCCTTTGTTAGGATCCTAATGCGGAAGAAGGCGGCCGATCGTTGCGTTCGGCTCATTTCGGAGCCTGATTTATTCTTGTGAAAATGCAACACACTGAGGGCTAGATTAGGTGTGGAGTGCTAAATATTGCTCACACTTGCATGCTAACTTTGTTTGATTCAGATTTTTGTACGCGTTGGATAGTGCACGTATTAAAAGTTGAAAGTAAAATGTTTTCACTCAAGTGCTAACTCTACGCACACAAAAGCTGAAGTTACAATATTACGATCACGTCAATGTATTCTCCCCTAGTCTTTAATGGAGTGAAAAAAGTGGAAAAAACAACACCCTACTCATGTGTAAACCCGATTACGTTTAACCAAGTGTGCAAACCCGACATGAAATATTAATATTTCACATTCCAATGTTCTTCACATAGCAGAATATGTTCTATTTATTCACAAATACATATTTCTACATATATCTGATGATTTTTAGGGAAAATATATACTGTATATAACTATATATATATATATATATATATATATATATATATATATATATAAAAACAGGGAACAGAATAGCACTCCAAAGGTCTTTGTAAGTCTGAGGACAGGTCGTTATTGTGACCCGAAAACTAGAGTGCTATTCTGTTCCCTGTTTATATTTACTCTTTGAACAGCACCCAGGGCAAACATTACATATTAACTGGAGTGCACTTTGTCTGGACTGTATTTTTTTATATATATATATATATCAAATAAAAGTTCATGGGTGCATACACTCTCACCATCCATCCTCAACTGCCAGGGTGCTGTAGGAGTATTCAAAGATTCAGTAGTAAATAAGCACTCACTGGACTTTGGTCATCTGTGCAAACAAAAAGTGTTTATTTGTGACGTTTCGGGACACCAAACAGGCTTGTCAGAGGAAGGGACTGTTTGGTGTCCCGAAACGTCACAAATAAACACTTTTTGTTTGCACAGATGACCAAAGTCCAGTGAGTGCTTATTTACTACTGAATCTATATATATATATATATATATATATCTTATAATACAAAAGGCCAAGTATTTTTGTCCGAAGCTGTCATGCACAGTAAAGACTGCACAAGGACAAACACACCTGGCCTTCAACAAACTAACCTGTCCGCCACGAGTACTGGAGGCATAATGGGGGCGGTGGCAACTGGGCATGATGGGGGTGGGCCGGGTGTGACTGGGGCGGGGCCAGGCATGACAGGGGAGGGGACAGGTGGGCGTGGCAGGGGAGTGGCCATGAGAGAGAGAGAGAGATCAAAAGAGAGCAACAGAGAGGGGAGAGAGAGCAAAAGAGAGGAGAGAATAAGCAAAAGAGAAGAGAGAGAACAAAAGAGAGGAAAGAGAGAACAAAAGAGAAGGGAGAGAGAGCAAAAGAGGGAGGAGAGATAGCAAAAGAGAGGAAGAGAGACCAAAAGAGAGGTGGGAGGCAGAGAGCAAAAGAGAGGGGGGAGAGATAGAGAGCAAAAGAGAGGGGAGAGGGAGCAAAAGAGAGGGGGAGAGAGAGAGCAAAAGAGAGGGGGAGAGAGAGCAAAAGAGAGGGGGGAGAAAGAAAGCAAAAAGAACGGGAGAGAGAGAGCAAAAGAAAGGGGAGAGAGAGAGAGTGCAAAAGAGAGGGAGAGAGAGCTCAAAAGAGAAGGGGAGAGAGCGCAAAGTGTGGGGGGAGAGCGCACAAAATAGAGGGGGAAGAGAGAGAGTGCAAAAGAGAGGGGGAGAGAGAGAGAAAAAGAGAGGGGGAAGAAAGAGAGCAAAAAAGAGCGGGAGAGAGAGAGCAAAAGAAAGGGGGATAGAGAGCGCAAAAGAGAAGGGGGACAGAGAGAGTGCAAAAGAGAGGGGGAGAGAGAGAGCTCAAAAGAGAGGGGGAGAGAGCGCAAAAGTGTGGGGGGAGAGCGCGCAAAGTAAAGGGGGAAGAGAGAGTGCAAAAGAGAGGGGGAGAGAGAGAGCAAATGAGAGGGGGGAGATGGAGAGAGCAAAATAGTGGGGGGGGAGCAAAGGAGTGGGAGGAAAGAGAGTGAGCAAAAGAGAGGGGGAAGAGAGAGAATGCAAAAGAGAGGCGGGAGAGAGAGCGCAAAAGAGAGAGGGAGAGAAAGAGTGCAAAAGAGAGGGGAGAGAGCAAAAGAGAGTGGGGAGAGAGAGAACAAAAGAAAGGGGGAGAGAGAGAGCAAAAGAGAGGAGGAGAGAAAGCAAGAGGTGGAGAGAGAGAGAGCAACAGAGGGGGGAAGAGAGAAAGTGAAAGAGAGGGGGGAGAGAGCAAAAGAGAGTGGGGAGAGAGAGAGAGCAAAAGAGAGGGGGAGAGAGAGAGCAAAAGAGAGGGGGAGAGAGAGCACAAAAGAGAGGGAGAGAGAGAGGGAGAGCAAGGGGTGGGACCTCTGTACTGCAAAAAATGGCCAGTGTACACTAGCTTTAGGACTAGTATACTGTATATATATAAAATTATATATAGGTATAGATGTATACATATATATATATATATATATATATATATATATATTTATATATATATATAAAAATATGTATTTAAGAATAAAAATAACAATTATATAAGTAAAGAATATTGTAATGTGAAATATTTACAGTACATATACTCCTGTATATACTTCCTAGTCCTCTGTGATAAAAAAAAACCTTTTTTTCCTAACACCTAAGACCTCATATCTTTAAGCCCTTATATCTTTTGTATGCAATTTTTTAAAAGTTCTGAAGTTGCACTAACCTGACGCATGTTAAACTCAATTGAGCTCTAGCGAATGAGTTTACTTTCAACTTGTAATATGAGTGTTACTTCCGACACACACAAACACCCACAATTAACCCGATAAGGATTGTGCACAACTATTAGCGCTCTACTCGTAATCTAGCCCTAAGATTTGTGCAAATCCATGTCTTAGTGTGTTGAACTTTCACAAGAATAAATTTGGCTACGAAAAGAACAGAACACCACGAGCGGCTGCCTTCTTCTGCATTCAGATTCTAACAAAGGATAAAAAATGTATTCATCATAAATAATTGTTGTATATAAATTAAGTGCATTCATGTTCATTCTCTATAATCTTAAAGGGACATCACTAGTTATTTCAAATAGATTGAGCAATAACAAAATTTAAAGGCTAGCAGGCCCATTTATCAAGCTCCGTACGGAGCTTGATGGGCCGTGTTTCTGGCGAGTCTTCAGACTCGCCAGAAACACAACTTATGAAGCAGCGGTCTAAAGACCGCTGCTTCATAACCCTGTCCGCCTGCTCTGAGCAGGCGGACAGGAATCGCCGGAAATCAACCCGATCGAATACGATCGGGTTGATTGACAGCTCCCTGCTGGCGGCCGATTGGCCGCGAGTCAGCAGGGGGCGGCGTTGCACCAGCAGCTCTTGTGAGCTGCTGGTGCAATGTTAAATGCAGAGAGCGTATTGCTCTCCGCATTTAGCGAGGTCTTGCGGACCTGATCCGCAGTGTCGGATCAGGTCTGCAAGCCCTTTGATAAATGGGCCCGACAGTCAACACCAGAATTTTTGTTGTTTAAAAAGATAAATAATGTCTTTATTACCGATTCCCAAGTTTTGCATAACAAACACAGTTATATTAATATACAGTTATATTAATATACTTTTTACCTCTGTGATTACCTTGTATCTAAGCCTCTGTAGACTGCCTCCTTATCTCACTTCTTTTGACAGACTTGCATTTTAGTCAATCAGTGCTTATTCCTAGGTAACTTCACATGTGTGAGCTCAATGTTATCTATATAACACACATGAACTAACGTCCTCTAGTGGTGAAAAACTGTCAAAATGCATTCAATAAGAGGCGGCCTTCAAGGTCTAAGAAATTAGCATATAAGCCTAAGAATACCAAGAGAACAAAGCAAAATTGGTGATAAAAGTAAATTGGATAAGTTGTTTAAAATGACATGCCCTATCTGAATCATGAAAGTTTATTTTGGACTAGACTGTCCCTTTAAAGTGACTTCTTGTTCATTTTTCAAAATCATAAAGGGACAGTATACACCTTGGAACTACAGCAATTGTCTGCAGCCTTCCAATTGATTAACATAACCTAACAATTGTAAAACAGCTTAAAGGGACATGAAACACAGCATTTTTATTTTATGATTCAGATAGAGCATACATTTTGAAATACAATTCCATTTTACTTCTGTTACTAACTGTGCTTTATTCTCACCTGTGCTTCGGGTGTGTGGGTCTATGGAAGCCTTGGAGGGACAAAGTTCCTCAACGCTTTTCGCCCACGCAACAGCTGGGCTTTCTCAAGAGGGATAAGTCATGTCACTGGAAGTTATCTGAACACATTGGTAATCTAGTGACAAGAGGCATATATGTCCAGCCACCAACCAACAGCTAGTTCCCAGCTCCTCAGCCTACCTAGGTATTCATTTTAACAAAAAAACTAACGTCTAGATTTAGAGTTTTGTTGGTAATGACCCGCGTATCTAACGCTGGCTTTTTTCTGGCCGCACCTTTAAAATAACTCTGGTATTGAGAGTCCACAGAATGGCTGCGTTAGGCTCCAAAAAAGGAGTGTAGAGCATATTTAACGCAACTGCAACTCTCGATACCAGAGTTGCTTACGGACGCAGCCAGCCTCAAAAACGTGCTCGTGCACGATTCCCCCATAGGAAACAATGGGGCTGTTTGAGCTGAAAAAAACCTAACACCTGCAAAAAAGCCGCGTTCAGCTCCTAACGCAGCCCCATTGTTTCCTATGGGAAAACACTTCCTACGTCTGCACCTAACACTCTAACATGTACCCCGAGTCTAAACAACCCTAACCTTACACTTATTAACCCCTATTCTGCCGCCCCCGCTATCGCTGACCCCTGCATATTATTATTAACCCCTAATCTGCCGCTCCGTAAACCTTTGCTACTTACATTATCCCTATGTACCCCTAATCTGCTGCCCCTAACACCGCCGACCCCTATATTATATTTATTAACCCCTAATCTGCCCCCCACAATGTCGCCTCCACCTGCCTACACTTATTAACCCCTAATCTGCCGAGCGGACCGCACCGCTATTATTATAAAGTTATTAACCCCTAATCCGCCTCACTAACCCTATAATAAATAGTATTAACCCCTAATCTGCCCTCCCTAACATCGCCGACACCTAACTTCAATTATTAACCCCTAATCTGCCGACTGGAGCTCACCGCTATTCTAATAAATGGATTAACCCCTAAAGCTAAGTCTAACCCTAACACTAACACTCCCCTAAATTAAATAGAATTTTAATCTAACGAAATTAATTAACTCTTATTAAATAAATTATTCCTATTTAAAGCTAAATACTTACCTGTAAAATAAATCCTAATATAGCTACAATATAAATTATAATGATATTATAGCTATTTTAGGATTAATATTTATTTTACAGGTAACTTTGTATTTATTTTAACCAGGTGCAATAGCTATTAAATAGTTAAGCACTATTTAATAGCTAAAATAGTTAAAATAATTACAAAATTACCTGTAAAATAAATCCTAACCTAAGTTACAATTAAACCTAACACTACACTATAAATAAATAAATTAAATACAATTCCTACAAATAAATACAATGAAATAAACTAACTAAAGTACAAAAAATAAAAAAGAACTAAGTTACAAAAAATAAAAAAATATTTACAAACATTAGAAATATATTACAACAATTTTAAACTAATTACACCTACTCTAAGCCCCCTAATAAAATAACAAAGCCCCCCAAAATAAAAAAATGCCCTACCCTATTCTAAATTACTAAAGTTCAAAGCTCTTTTACCTTACCAGCCCTGAACAGGGCCCTTTGCGGGGCATGCCCCAAGAAGTTCAGCTCTTTTGCCTGTAAAAAAAAACATACAATACCCCCCCCAACATTACAACCCACCACCCACATACTGCTAATCTAACCCAAACCCCCCTTAAATAAACCTAACACTAAGCCCCTGAAGATCTCCCTACCTTGAGTCGTCTTCACCAAGCCGAGCCAAATTCTTCATCCAAGCGGAGCAAGAAGAGGTCCTCCATCCGGTAGAAGTCTTCATCCAAGCGGGGCAGAAGAGGTCTTCCATCCGATTGAAATCTTCATCCAAGCGGAATCTTCTATCGTCATCCATCCGGAGCGGAGCGGCAGCATCCTGAAGACCTCTGACGCGGAACATCCATCCTGGCCGACGACTGAACGACGAATGACGGTTCCTTTAAATGACGTCATCCAAGATGGCGTCCCTCGAATTCCGATTGGCTGATAGGATTCTATCAGCCAATTGGAATTAAGGTAGGAATATTCTGATTGGCTGATGGAGTCAGCCAATCAGAATCAAGTTCAATCCGATTGGCTGATCCAATCAGCCAATCAGATTGAGCTCGCATTCTATTGGCTGATCGGAACAGCCAATAGAATGCGAGCTCAATCTGATTGGCTGATTGGATCAGCCAATCGGATTGAACTTGATTCTGATTGGCTGATTCCATCAGCCAATCAGAATATTCCTACCTTAATTCCTATTGGCTGATAGAATCCTATCAGCCAATCGGAATTTAAGGGACGCCATCTTGGATGACGTAATTTAAAGGAACCGTCATTCGCCGTCTAGTCGTCGGAGAAGAAGGATGGATCCGCGATGGAGGTCTTCAAGATGGAGCCGGTCCTCATCGAATGAAGATAGAAGATGCCGCTTGGAAGATGATGGTTGCCGGTCCGGATCTACTCTTCTTCCCGGATAGGATGAAGACTTTGGAGCCTCTTCTGGACTTCTTCAGCTGTCGGATGATGGATGTCTAGCCCCCGCTTGGGCTTAGATGAAGATTTTGGAGCCAGGACCGATCGGTGATACCCTGTGAGGTGAAGATAAGGTAGGAAGATATTCAGGGGCTTAGTGTTAGGTTTATTTAAGGGGGGTTTGGGTTAGATTAGGGGTATGTGGGTGGTGGGTTGTAATGTTGGGGGGGGTATTGTATGTTTTTTTTTTACAGGCAAAAGAGCTGAATTCTTTGGGGCATGCCCCGCAAAGGGCCCTGTTCAGGGCTGGTAAGGTAAAAGAGCTTTGAACTTTTGTAATTTAGAATAGGGTAGGGCATTTTTTATTTTGGGGGGCTTTGTTATTTTATTAGGGGGCTTAGAGTAGGTGTAATTAGTTTAAAATTGTTGTAATATTTTTCTTATGTTTGTAAATATTTTTTTATTTTTTGTAACTTAGTTCTTTTTTATTTTTTGTACTTTAGTTAGTTTATTTCATTGTAGTTATTTGTAGGTATTGTATTTAATTAATTTATTGATAGTGTAGTGTTAGGTTTAATTGTAGGTAATTGTAGGTATTGTATTTAATTAATTTATTGATAGTGTAGTGTTAGGTTTAATTGTAACTTAGGTTAGGATTTATTTTACAGGTAATTTGGTAATTATTTTAACTATTTTAGCTATTAAATAGTTCTTAACTATTTAATAGCTATTGTACCTGGTTAAAATAAATACAAAGTTACCTGTAAAATAAATATAAATCCTAAAATAGCTATAATATAATTATAATTTATATTGTAGCTATATTATGGTTTATTTTACAGGTAAGTATTTAGCTTTAAATAGGAATAATTTATTTAATGAGAGTTAATTAATTTCCTTAGATTTAAATTATATTTAACTTAGGGGGTGTTAGTGTTAGGGTTAGACTTAGCTTTAGGGGTTAATACATTTATTAGCGGCGAGATTCGGTCGGCAGATTAGGGGTTAATAATTGAAGTTAGGTGTCGGCGATGTTAGGGAGGGCAGATTAGGGGTTAATAAATATAATATAGGGGTCGGCGGTGTTAGGGGCAGCAGATTAGGGGTACATAGCTATAATGTAGGTGGCGGCTCTTTGCGGTCGGCAGATTAGGGGTTAATTATTGTAGGCAGGTGGAGGCGACGTTGAGGGGGGCAGGTTAGGGGTTAATAAATCTAATATAGGGGTCGGCGGTGTTAGGGGCAGCAGATTAGGGGTACATAGCTATAATGTAGCTGGCGGCGGCATGCGGACGGCAGATTAGGGGTTAATAAGTGTAGGTAGCTGGCGGCGACGTTGTGGGGGGCAGATTAGGGGTTAATAAATATAATATAGGGGTCGGCGGTGTTAGGGGCAGCAGATTAGGGGTACATAAGTATAACGTAGGTGGCGGTCGGCAGATTAGGAGTTAAAAAAATTTAATCGAGTGTCGGCGATGTGGGGGGGCCTCGGTTTAGGGGTGCATAGGTAGTTTATGGGTGTTAATGTACTTTAGAGCACAGTAGTTAAGAGCTTTATGAACCAGCGTTAGCCCAGAAAGCTCTTAACTACTGACTTTTTTCTGCGGCTGGAGTTTTGTCGTTAGAATTCTAACGCTCACTTCAGCCACGACTCTAAATACCGGAGTTAGAAAGATCCCATTGAAAAGATAGGATACGCAATTTACGTAAGGGGATCTGCGGTATGGAAAAGTTGCGGCTGAAAAGTGAGCGTTAGACCCTATTTTGAGTGACTCCAAATACCGGCGGTAGCCTAAAACCAGCGTTAGGAGCCTCTAACGCTGGTTTTCACGGCTACCGCCAAACTCCAAATCTAGGCCTAAGAAAATTAGATAATAGAAGTAAATTGGAAAATTGATTAAAATTGAATGCTCTATCTGAATAATGTGTCATGTCCCTTTAAAGAAGCTTTTCAAGGGGTGTGTCCTGGGCATATTTTTTTTATATTTTATGTTTTAAATGCCTTTATTTATCATGGAAATCTGTAGCAATGCAGTGAATAATTTCTGATGCATACATTACAAAAAAATAACCTTAAAGGGAAATGAAACCCTCAATTGTTCTTTAATGATTTAGACAGAGCGTGCAATTTTATAAAACTTTCTAATCTTCTTATATTACTATATCATTTTTCTTTGTTCTTTTGGTATATTTTGTTGCAAAGCAGGTACATAGGAGCTGTCCCATTTCTGGAACACTATATTGCAGCAGTTTTGCAAGAATGTTATCCATTTAAAAGAGCAATAGATGGCAGCTCTATTTCTTGCCATGTAGTGTTCCAAATGCCTACCTCGGTATATCTTCAACAACGAATATCAATATCAATCACAATAAATTTTTTGGGTTTCATATCCTTTTCATTTTTTTAATCAAGCAAGTATACTTAAACGATTCCACCCCCAGCCCAAAAAACAACACTCTACATTCATCAGCTCCCTCGGAGGGTCTGAACCTCCAGTCTGCCCATTTGCCTGCCTCACAACCAATCTAGTCTTGAGGTTGCTCCCTCACAGCAGTAGTGGTCTATGACACACGTCCTCCTACTTGAAGTTACTCCAGAAGACGGATGACAGACATATCAACTGTGCCTGGCGAGTGGTGAGTCAAGTGGTGCCTATGCTAAGGCCTATATTGTTAGAACATATTTAAACTGCTGCACACGGACATTTTAGGAAGCTCTCTTAGATGTGGCTACATGCACTAAATGGAGCATGCTCAGTAGAAAATAGACTCTAGAAATCAACCCATATACTGCCCCTCCAGTCATGTATAGAAAGGATTGAACAGCTCTTTATTTTAGGGTAATATTGCTATTTTAGATGAAACAGACTGGATTATTTCCTCTCAATAAGATTTTATTGGACTCAAGCACTGCAAGCCCATCAACAATGCTCTACATAAACCTTACAAGCCTATCCTTTTCATTTTCACCTTCTCCATCTAAGGATTCTCTATCACATAACCTTCTAAGGGCTTCTACATCTTGTACCCTATCCTCATTTCTCAATTATCTCCATGTTCCCCATTTCCCTTTATTATTACTCCTTTGATTTAATGATTTCTCTGGTAGTTATCAGTGGTTGCCACCTATTGGTAATCTATACATTCCATATTCGTATTTGGAACATCAAAGATGTTATCCATTTGAAGATTGAGGGTAAATGACCATCTGCCTCATTTATTATGAATTTTACATACCATACTTTTGTTGTTTTACTGAACTATGTGTGCACTCTTTGGTAAAGGTCATTTCAAGTAGATGACTCCTAAGGGAAGCTTAAAATTGCCCTTCCAATGTGTGGTCATTCTCACCACTGTTCTCTGAGACCTAGCTTATATTGATATGGAGTAACCATTGTTTCATAATACAACCTGTTTATTCTTAGTGGCTTTATTCCCTCTCCTCTCATCCCCCTTTTCCTTTGATACTTGATATCAATTCTACATTGACACATTGATTGTACTGCACTTAGGTGGGCTGGACTTCATTTTTGAAATTTCGGACATCAATTGTCCTGACATGTTACTGTTGTTGATTAGAGCCTGTTTTTAATGATGAACAAAACCATTTATAATAAAATAATATAATGAATATTATAAAATAACATTTTAATAAATGTAACCAGAATAAATAGAAACATATTATGAATGAAAAGAGTTGTAAATCAATTTATGGGAACATTTAGACTATATTTAAATAAAATATGTTAATTAAAAGTATTTAATTAAATAAAGGTTATCAATGCAAAATAATGGATTGCAATGTGACAATGGTATGCAGCTTTTTGTCATTGCTATTTTTATTAAAAGCACAACAGAAGAGAGATCAATAACAGTAAGAGGTATAGAATGAGTTAACTGTCATTAATATGGTGCATTTTCACATTTCTGACAGCCATATTTTTCTTGTAACTAAAGGAATATTTTTTTTTTTTTCAACAATAGGTGGAGATTATTTTGAAATGGTGAAGGATTTACAATCATTTGCCCAGAAAATTGATTTAAAAAAAAATATTCTCCATAGCGTATTTGTTCTGGGTAAATTGATAGAATTGGAATCATGGTGCTTGGATGATATGATTTCTTCATATAATGACATCAATGAAGTCCTGTTACTTTATATAAAAAATAAAATAAAAATAAAAACAAGGAGTATTTATATGCCTCATCTGAGGGAGAATTGACTAAAGGGACATTCTCGTGCAAATATTGTTGTTGTTTTTGCAATACTGACCAAAGAACTCTATGGGCTAAATTACAAGCCCCTCGCTAATTTTTAATTTCGCTCATATGCTATGTTCTCTTAAAGGAAACTTTTAACGTGGGCAGGTTAGCGCAGTTGAAAGTAAAAAGTTAGCATAAGAGCACATTTCTAATGCTCACTAAATTCAGGACTTTATATCTCGCGATCATGCTGACTTCAATGGGGCAAGCTGTTAAAAAAAAATCTAGCACTTATCGCTCACATGCTAACCCGACACCTCATTTTTGGTAGGTATTTATTACGTTAGGGTTAGGTAGACTGTAGTGCTGATAGTTACTGTGGACATTATTACCATTCACAATAACAGTGTACAGCAGTATTAAAAGTAATGCATTGGACAAGTAGTGATGAACTTGTAATATCAAGGTAAATTTAGCTAGCAAACAAATTAGTATGTTCCATTACAAGTATATAGGATGTGTAATTTGATGATACAAGTAAATTGGAAAGTTGTTTAAACTGACATGCCCTATCTGAATCATGAAAGTTTAATTTGAACTAGACTGTCCCTTTAACTGGCATTAATGCCCACAACGTTCTAGAGTAAGCAATGCAAAAACAACATATCTAACAAATTAGAGTGTGCCATTTTTGTATCTGATTATTTATTATTTATTATTTATAAGTAAATGTTTTAATTTAAGAACAAATTAACTATAAAAATATATAACAAATATATAAAAGCCATAAGGTTGAGGAACAAATTTTAAATTCACAAAAAAATAAAATTAAATACATTTTTTATTTAATTTTAATTCTAAAAACATCAATATGATGCTTTATTTTGCTGAATATGTGGAAAGAAAAAAGGTAGAGTCTTAAATAGAGATAGGGGAAGATTAATCATTTCTATGAAGGGAACACATAATAGTTCTAGACTTTACATTATCCATAAAAAATTATAAAATAATTGTTTCAAATAAGAGAATTTATGATAACTTTGTCACAGTAACCTTGGAAAATAATGTATATAATTAATTAAGAGTTGTATGAATATATTTGAGTGTTAAACATTGTTGCTCAAGGTCTTGGAACATGTTTATCTTGAAGGGGAATATGAATACCATACTGCTGCACAAGTGACATAAGTACAAACTTTAAAACAATATAAAAACACGTGAACTAGCTTTACGCATTTCACGTTTTTATAGTTATAGATAAAGAGAGTCAGTAATAGATAGAGAAAAATAAACTAAAATAGAGAGATTGAGGAAGATGAGTAATGTATATGGGGGAAATACAACAACAGAAGACTTTACATTATATGTAAATTATAAAATAATTGCTTTAAAACAGAGGATGTGTGATATCTTTGTAATAGCAACCGGGGCAAAAAAATTAGCTAATTAATAAGAGTGGTTTGAATGTATTTGAACTGTATACATCAAAACGGCTTTCCACTATTTTTTTGTACCTATCGCCTAGATTTAGAGTTCTGCGGTAGCCGTCAAAAGCAGCGTTAAGGGCTCCTAACGCTGCTTTTGGCCGCCCGCTGGTATTTAGAGTCAGCCAGGAAAGGGTCTAACGCTCACTTTCAAGCCGCGACTTTTCCATACTGCAGATCCCCTTACGCCAATTGTGAATCCTATCTTTTCAATGGGATCTTCCTAATACCGGTATTTAGAGTCTTGGCTGAAGTGAGCATTAGACCCTCTACCGACAAGACTCCAGCCACAGAAAAAAGTCAGTAGTTAAGAGCTTTATGGGCTAACACCGGTTTATAAAGCTCTTAACTACTGTGCTCTAAAGTACACTAACACCCATAAACTACCTATGTACCCCTAAACCGAGGTCCCCCCACATCGCCGCCACTATAATAAATATTTTTAACCCCTAATCTGCCGACCGCACACCGCCGCCACCTACATTATCCCTATGAACCCCTAATCTGCTGCCCCTAACATCGTCGACACCTATATTATATTTATTAACCCCTAATCTGCCCCCCCATGTCGCCTCTACCTACCTACACTTTTTAACCCCTAATCTGCCGACTGGACCTCGCCGCTACTCTAATAAATGTATTAACCCCTAAAGCTAAGTCTAACCCTAACACCCCCCTAAGTTAAATATAATTTTAATCTAACGAAATAAATTAAATATTATTAACTAAAGTATTCCTATTTAAATCTAAATACTTACCTGTAAAATAAACCCTAATATATCTACAATATAATGAATAATTATATTGTAGCTATTTTAGGCTTTATTTTTATTTAACAGGCAACTTTGTATTTATATATATTATATATTTAACTATATATTATATATTTAACTAGGTACAATAGCTATTAAATAGTTATTAACTATTTAATAGCTACCTAGTTAAAATAATTACCAAATTACCTGAAAAATAAATCCTAACCTAAGTTACAATTAAACCTAACACTACACTATCAATAAATAAATTAAATAAATTAACTACAAGTACCTACAATTACCTACAATTAAATAAACTAAACTAAATTACAAAAAAACAAACACTAAATTACAAAAAATAAAAAAATTTACAAGAATTTTAAGCTAATTACACCTAATCTAAGCCCCCTGATAAAATAACAATGCCCCCCCCCCCAAAAAAAAGTTCCCTACCCTAATCTAAATTAAAAAAGTTAACAGCTCTATTACCAGCCCTTAAAAGGGCTTTTTGCGGGGCATGCCCCAAAGTAATCAGCTCTTTTGCCTGTAAAAAAAAAACACAATATCACCCCCCAACATTACAACCCACCACCCACATACCCCTACTCTAACACAAACCCCCCTTAAATAAACCTAACACTACCCCCCTGAAGATTTCCCTACCTTGAGTCGTGTTCACCCAGCCGGGCACCGATGGACCAAAAGAGGACATCAGGAGCGGCAGAAGTCTTCATCCTATCCGTGCAGAAGAGGACATCTGGACCGGCAGACATCTTCATCCAAGCGGCATCTTCTATCTTCATCCATCCATAGCGGAGCCGAGCCATCTTCTTCCAGCCGACGCGGATCCATCCTTCTTCCCCGACGCCTACTCGCTGAATGAAGGTTCCTTTAAATGACGTCATCCAAGATGGCGTCCCTCAAATTCCGATTGGCTGATAGGATTCTATCAGCCAATCTGAATTAAGGTAGGAAAAATCTGATTGGCTGATTGAATCAGCCAATCAGATTCAAGTTCAATTGGATTGGCTGATCCAATCAGCCAATCAGATTTATCTCGCATTCTATTGGCTGTTCCGATCAGCCAACCACTGAACGGTGGGGGTTTTTCAGCCCAAACTGCCCCATTGTTTCCTATGGGGGAATCATGTACGAGCACGTTTTTCCAGCTAGCCGCTACCGTAAGCAACACTGGTATTGAGAGTTGAAGTGGCGGTAAATATGCCTGTACGCTCCCTTTTTGGAGCCTAACGCAGACCTTCAGAGAACTCTAAATACCAGCGTTGTTTAGAAGCAGCGCTAGAAAAAAAAACGCGTAGCTAACGCACCCCTTTGGCCGCAAAACTCTAAATCTAGGTGTAATTTTGCAGAAAATAGTTTTTTTTATAAATTAACAAATAATCAAATCAAATGTAATTATTTTCATAATAAATACATTACTGTCATATAGACAGGAAATTTCTTTATTTTATTTTCATTTCACTCTAGTTTTCTGACAACATTGATAATGTTAAGTTGTTACATATTGAACATGTGCTGACAAATATGACTTAATTAGGATTACTATGAATAGTACAGGTGTGTAAGCTAACATGACTAGTGATAAAGTTCAATGAAAAGGTGTGACCAAACCGTCAATTATCTTAGTCATTATTCTCACGTGCATATATAATGTGTGCAGAGAGAGTAAATATTAAAGGTTAGCTTACACGTGGTGTAATTACATGGTGTAATTATGGTGGATTACAAGCACTCTGGTTTTCACAATCATTTGCGCGCCGGTTAAATAGCGCTGATATTACAAGTTGAGCACAATCACATTCTCAGAGTTGTGGTTAAAGATATACTAAAACCATTTTTTTTCTTTTATGATTCAGATAGAGCATGCAATTTCAGCAACTTTCTAATTCAATCCTATTACCAAATTTTCTTTGTTCTTTAGGAATCTTTATTTGAAAAAGCAGGAATGTAAATTTTAAAACACAATAAGAAAAGAAGAAGGTGCCACAATGGTGCAATATAAATGACAAATGGATAACGTAAAAGAAAACGCCATCATACTCACAGAATGAATGGCACTTGACAAGTGCTACAAAAGACTGCTGAACCTTTTGGAGCTGTTCAGAAAGCTCTGGTTCCAGTATCACCACCAGAGATTGTCCAAATGTCTCTGTAGAGCGGTGAGTGCTTCCTTGAGTCCCCCACTGAATTGGCCAAGAATGATAAACCCTTCAAGGCTCTCAAAACCAAACTCGGGAGAAAAGCCAAAAACTCTGTGAACCCCACAGAGCTCTGTTCCATTTCACACAGTGTGCTTCCACACTACCTGCTGTTGCAAAGGAAATATTTAGCAATGCAACTTCAGTAATAGCCACTTGCTGGACAAACCAGACACTGATCCCCCTCTACGAAGAAATTTGGACAACCTGGGTTGGTGATACTGGAGTCAGAGCTTTATGAACGGTTCCCAAAGGTTCAGCAGGCTTTTGTAGCACTTCTCAGGTGCTATTCAGTCTGTGAGTATGATGGTGTTTGCTTCAACGTTATCATTGATATTGCACCATTGTGACGCCTTCTTCTCTTATTGCTGTTTTCAGATCTTCTTGCTCGGTACCTTTTCCAGCTTTCGGAAGAAGTCAGCAGCTGCATTCTGGTGTTCTGGGATTCCTTTCTGGGTCACTATTGTCACACTCGATATCCAGGCTGTTTGGGATTGGGACTTAGTAATTGCATTATTTATTCTTTCACACTGGACACTGGTTCTGTACTATTTGTCACATCATATTTGTTATTGTGTTTTCTGTCTATTTAAAGTGCACTCCATGATACACTTTATGTTTTGTTGATATTAGTGGAATATATCACAATATCACACTATTTTTTATAGCAAAAGCTTGGCACATCCAGCTTTTTTTAGTTAACAAGGAATGTAAGCTTAGGAGTCTGCCCATCTTTGGTTCAGCACCTGGGTAGTGCTTGCTGATTGGTGGCTACATTAAATCACCAATCAGCAAGCGCAAACACAATTGCATAGTCTCATTTTCGCTAACCCAACATGAAAATAGAAATAATGTTTTCAAACACATGATGCCAGAGTCTTCAGTGACTCATTTTTAAAGAGCTGAGTTTCCTATTTTAAATATAGGTCTCATGGGTGTATGGACTTATTTTGGCACCAAAATAGGCAGTTTCAAAGCTCTCCCATATCCCAAGCTTTATTCTAAACAGAGGGTCTATATGTTTACAAAACTACTTTTCATAGTTTCCAGGTGATAAGGTTTTTCATTTTTCCAAAGAGGGGTCACATGCTTCCAACGTTGTACAGGGGTTGAGCTGAGGGCACTTCTGCTGCCTACAAGGTTCAGACACTAAACATTTGACCAAGAGCAGCACCGTTGATATGGCTTATTACCCTTAAGGGTCAACTCAATGCAGTAGGATTGTATAATTAACAAGTTTATCATAAAAAGACAAAGCAATAACACCTACAGTAAATTTCACAAAAGCAGTAGATTTTTTTTCTTTCACATTTATTTTTTTTCCTATTTTCCAGCCCACTGTATCATGTGACAGACATCAGCCAATCACAGACTAGTATCAGTATACCCTGTGATCTTGTGCGCATGCCCAGTAGGATTTTGTTCCCCATAAAGTGTGAATATAAAAAGTCTGTGCAAAATTTAATAATGGAAGTAAATTGGAAAATGTCTTAAAATTGCTGCTCTATCTGAATCATAAAAGTTTATTTTGACTTGAGTGTCCCTTTAATGTTCCGATTCTGAAGCACGCTTTAGGGAGTGAGTAGTGAGCAGAAGACAGATGCGCTACAGAAGTGTGTTTGCTTTTTAATTAAAAGCATCTTGGGGATACAGATGGTTCAATAATAGACTGCAGGATTCAAAGGACTAGCTTCATTGAAGCTTGTGAAGATTGGTTGAAATTTATTGAGCATCGATTCACCTTTATTCACCAGCAAACATCTATATTTTTTTCCATTAAACATCTATAGTTGTGTGAGGCGCCCACTGCCCAATGCACAATATCTTGCACATCAAGCGCAAACCATTACCATCTTGTAAAAACAATAGATATAACCACAACAGTTCGCAAACAAGCTTGCTAAATGGTTTATGTCGCTGTTTATAAGTGTCAGATATTCACATATCAGTTTAATTATGGTAAACTAGTTTCTCTGGATAGAATGAAAGGTGTCTGACTCTTGCGATCTTGCAGATGCTAATAAGTAGTTGGCCATGGGTGTTCCATAGTGTTGGTTTTTTTACCAATTTTTCACCAATGCTTTGAATGTGCAAACGGAATTTATAAAGACTCTATTACCCTTGTGAATCATCTCTTATCTCTGGAAGGAGGGTTTTGTGGCCCATAAAAATAGAGGTTCAAAGAAATGTGAAGAGGGTGGAGAGCAGAGACTTTAAGAAGGGAAACAAGAAGGAAGTTGGTGTCAGTTTGGAAATATTGTAAAGAAAGAAACTTCCGCTCACCCTTCTTGTCATGATATGCAGGACACAGCATAGAAGTAAACAGACTGCACAACGCATCGGACTTAGAAACTGCAATATAGACTACTAGTCCTAAAGCCCGTTCACACGGGCCATTTTTTGCAGTACAGCGGTCCCACCCCTTGCGCTCTCTCCCTCCCCTCTCTTTTGCTCTCTCTCTCTCCCCCCTCTCTTTTGCTCTCTCTCTCTCCCCCTCTCTTTTGAGCTTTCTCTCTCCCCCCTCTCTTTTGAGTTCTCTCTCTCCCCCCCTCTCTTTTGCGCTCTCTCCCCTCTCTTTTGCACTCTCTCTGTCCCCCCTCTCTTTTGCGCTCTCTCTCCCCCCTCTCTTTTGCTCTCTCTCTCCCCCCTCTCTTTTGAGCTCTCTCTCTCCCCCCTCTCTTTTGCGCTCTCTCCCCCTCTCTTTTGCGCTCAATCTCCCCCTCTCTTTTGCGCTCTCTCTCCCCCTCTCTTTTGCGCTCTCTCTCTCCCCCTCTCTTTTACGCTCTCTCTCTCCCCCTCTCTTTTGTGCTCTCTCTCTCCCCCACTCTTTTGCGTTCTCTCTCTCCCCCTCTCTTTTGTGCTCTCTCTCTCCCCCTCTCTTTTGCGTTCTCTCTCTCCCCCTCTCTTTTGTGCTCTCTCTCTCTCCCCCAATATCTTTTGCGCTCTCTCTTTCCCCCATCTCTTTTGCACTCTCCCCCCCTCTCTCCCCTCTCTTTTGTGCTCTCTCTCCCCTCTCTTTTGCGCTCTCTCTCTCCCCCTCTCTTTTGTGCTCTCTCTCCCCTCTCTTTTGCGCTCTCTCCCCTCTCTTTTGCGCTCTCTCTCCACCCCTCTCTTTTGCACTCTCTCCCCCCCCTCTCTTTTGCGCTCTTCCCCCCTCTCTTTTGCGCTCTCTCTCTCCCCCCTCTTTTGCGCTCTCTCTTCCCCCCTCTCTTTTGCTCTCTCTCTCCCCCTCTCTTTTGTGCTCTCTCCCCCCTCTCTTTTGCTGTCTCTCTCCCCCTCTCTCTTTTGCTGTCTCTCTCCCCCTCTCTTTTGCTGTCTCTATCCCCCCTCTCTCTTTTGCTGTCTCTCTCCCCCTCTCTCTTTTGCTGTCTCTCTCCCCCCTCTCTTTTGCTGTCTCTCTCCCCCTCTCTTTTGCTGTCTCTCTTCCCCTCTCTCTTTTGCTGTCTCTCCCCCCCTCTCTTTTGCTGTCTCTCTCCCCCCTCTCTTTTGCTGTCTCTCTTCCCCTCTCTCTTTTGCTGTCTCTCTCCCCCCTCTCTTTTGTTGTCTCTCTCCCCCCCACTCTTTTGCTGTCTCTCTCCCCCCTCTCTTTTGCTGTCACTGTCTCCTTCTCTCTATCCCCCCTCTTCTGTTCTCTCTCCCCCCTCTCTTTTGAGCTCTCTCTCTCCCTTCCCCTCTCTCTCCCTTCCCCTCTCTTTCCTCCCCCTCTCTATCTCTCTCCCCTCTCTATCTCTCTCCCTTCTATCGCGTGACCGTGCGCGACAACGCTCCCTTCATGCCCGGCCACGCCCCCTTCACGGCAATTCACGCCCGGTCACGCCCCTTCCAGCTGGTCACGCCCCTGCTCACGCCCACTTCTGCCGATCAGCTAGGGACTCAAAGGCCAGGTGTGTTTGTCCTCGTGCTGTCTCTACTGCACATGACAGCTTCGGACAAACAAACTTGGCATTTTATTATATAGGATAACGGCTATAAGCCATGCCCACATCCGGTGATGTCACACTCCCACTCTCATCACACTCCCCTTTTTTGGTTGAGGTCTGCTGTCGCAGCTGTTTGTGTTTGGCCTAATTTTTTGTGGACGTGTTTTGACAGAGTTTGCCAGCAAGTGGTGGTTTGATGTTCAGTATTTATTTCGTTAGGCTATTTATAAGTTATAGTTATATTAATTGAGCAGGAATTGGCACTAGTGGGGGTCCTTCAAAGCTAACAAGGTTGTCTTGTTTTTATTTTCTTTTATTTCTGTTTCATCATTTTCAAGTTTTGTTTTTTTGCTTTTATTAGTGTGAGCTGTTTTATAGAGGGATTTCTTTGTCTGTTTGCTTTATTTTTTTAGTTCTGTAAGGTTTACATGCGTTTTTGTGATGCACTCATGCCGGTATCCTTTACAGTGGAGCTCATTCTATGCGCCAAATGGCGAATAGTTAAAAAATAGATCCATCTCCATTGACAATAATAAAGAGTGAATCTAAACTTAAGGATGTGACAATCGACTAGTACACATTTTTATGAACTTAACAGTTTTCAAGTTGACATTTTGTCATTTTGTGATGAGTTTTTTTTTTTTTTTTCTTTGGTTTCCCAAATAAGTTTTATTTTATCTAGGACTGAAACCTTCAGGGACTTAAAAGGACAGTGTATTGTAAAATTAATTTCCCCTTTTTCTTCTACAATGACTTGTTATATCAGCTGCTGGGTATAAAATGTATGGGAAGTTCCTCTTTTTAGTATGTTTTTTTTATATGAAAAAGTTATCTATACAAATTGAAACCACAATACAATAAAATGGGAAGAGAGAGCAAACCTACGCCTAGATTACGAGTTTTGCGTTATGAGTGAAAAAGCTTCATAACGCTGCTTTTTCACTACCGCTGCTATTACGAGTCTTGTAGATATAACTGTACCGCACACTTTTTTTGTCTGTCACGCAACGTAACTACTGCACTTTTTAAAAAGTCCTTTTTTTAATGGGACTTCCATAGCGCCGGTATTACGAGTTTGCTTGTCCGGCCAAAAAGTGAGCGGTACAGCCCATAACTACAAGATCTGTACCGTAAACTGAAAGTCAGTAGTTATGGGTTTTACGTTACAAAGCTGTACCATAAAACTCATAACTAAAGTGTTACAAAGTACACTAACACCCATAAACTACCTATTAACCCCTAAACCGAGGTCCTCCCGCATCGCAAACACTAAAATAAACTTATTAACCCCTAATCTGCCGCTCCGGACATCGCCGCCACTATAATAAACGTATTAACCCCTAAACCGCCGCACTCCCGCATTGTAAACACTAGTTAAATATTATTAAACCCTAATCTGCTGCCCCCAATGTCGTCGCCACCTACATACACTTATTAACCCCTAATCTGCTGTCCCTAACACCGCCACAACCTACATTACTGTTATTAACCCCTAATCTGCTGTCCCCAAAATCATGCCACCTAACTACACTTATTGACCCCAATTTGCTGCCTCCAATGTCGCCACCACTATACTAAACTTATTAACCCCTAAACCTCTTGCCTCCCACATCACTAACACTAAATAAATATATTAACCCATAAACATAACCTTAAATCTAACCCTAACACCCCTAACTTTATTATAATTAAAATAAAACTAAATACAAATTACTATTATTACTTAAATAATTCCTATTTAAGACTATATACTTACCTGTAAAATAAACCCTAAGCTAGCTACAATATAACTAATAGTGATGTCGCGGACCTAAAATTTTGCGTTCGCGAACAGCGAACGCGAACTTCCGCAAAAGTTTGCGAATGGGCGAACTGGGCGAACCGCCATTGACTTCAATAGTGATGTCCCGAACTGTTCGCCCGCGAACGGTTCCCTGCGTACATAGCTTGTTCGCGTTCGCATTTGTGGGCGAACACATGGCGATCCGCCCCTATGTGTCATCATTGTGGAAACTTTGACCCTTTATGTCACAGCCGCCTGACACATTAGAGCCAATCAACATCAGACACTCCCTCACAGACCCTCCCAGCTACTCGGAATCCGCCATTTTAGACTCATAACGACCTTGCTTTCGTAATGAGAGGACGTGTTGTGTTTTTGCTTGTGACATTAATAGGAAAAACATAGCTAGGCTAGTGTATTTACAGTCCAGAAGGACTCCACTCATCTCTGCTGCAAGCACAGCACCCCAAAAAGCCCTTTTTAGGGTTATATTTCGTGCCGTTTTTTTTTTTTTTTTTTTTTGTTTTTTTTTATTAGCATTTTTTTTTGCTAGTGTAATCTAATTACATTTACTATCAGGCCTGTGTCTGTCAGGCTCACTCAGCATTAATATACCTCATTTTTTTTCAGTCTTTTGGTTAATTGGTCTGTGCCAGGCAGCCACCCAGCACTCATATCTATTCTTCTTCACCTTAATTTTAATATATAAAAAAAAAAGTTTAAATTTGTTTGCTAGTGTAATCTAATATAATTTTCTATCCGGCCTGTGTGTTTTGCTGACATACAGAGCCTACTTTGTTTACTTGCTGCCCTCCCTAGTCTATGAACCACGACTCATATGTGTTTAACCTTTTTTTTACTTCCCCCCCCCAAAAAAATAATTTCAATCATTTTTCTAGTGTAATCTAATAGTATTTTCTATCAGGCGTGTGTGTATCTGACTTACAGAGCCTACTGTTTTTAATAGCTGCCCTTCCAAGGCTATCAGCCACGACTCATATGTATGTGCTTAACCTTTTTCTTTAAATTGCCAAAAAAAGTCTTTAAATCATTATGCTAGTGTAATCTAATTTTATTTTCTATCAGGCCTGTGTCTAACTGTCTATCTGACTTACACAGCATACTGTTGTTAATTGCTGCCCTACGTAGCAGCCAGCCAGTGCGACCACTCATAGAGTCATATGTGCATTGCATGACTTAACATAATTTTAATATTAAAATCTAAAATTTTAAAATATTTTGCTAGTGTAATCTAACTTAATTTTCTATCAGGCCTGTGTTTTTGTCACTTACACAGCATACTGTGTTAAATTGCTGCCCTACCTACCATCCACGACTCATATCTGCCAGCCTGTGTGCCAGGCACAACTAGCCAATTAGTGGCACCAATCACAATTCTTGTAACAGTATATAAAAAAATAAAAATCATAATTTTTTGGACTGCAAATATTCAGTCTCCTAGTGCCATTGAATTGCATTTACCTCCTGCCTGCCACTGCCAGCCTTTTGTGCCAGGCCGTCTAGCCAACTATTTACACCAATCACAATTCTTGTCACAGACAGTATAGTTACTAATTAAAATTAAAAAAAATTTGATTGTTGATCTTAATCCTCAGTTTGCTCGTGCCCTAGAATTGCACTTTTCTACTGTCTTCCAAGCCTGTGTGCCAGGCCTACTTGAAAAATATTTACACCAATCATATTTGTTTTGACAGTATTCTTAATAATTAAAAATTAAAATTTTTGGTAATAGTTGTTGTGAATCCTCAGTTTGCTGGTGCCATTGAATAGCACTTTCCTCCTGCATTGCAGCCTGCTGTGAGCCAGGCCCACCTAGCCAATTGTTGCCAGCAATCATATTTCTTTTAACAGTATTGCAAAAATTGTCAATCATCACTGTTTTGACTGTCAGTAATCAGTCTCCTAGTGTCCTTGAATTGCATCTACCTCCTGCCTGCCAGCCTTTTGTGCCAGGCCGTCTTGCCAACTATTTACACCAATCATATTTTTTTGTCACAGTATAGTTACTAATTAAAATTAAAAAATTCTTGATTGTTGATGATCTTAATCCTCAGTTTGCTCGTGCCCTAGAATTGCACTTTTCTACTGCCTTCCAAGCCTGTGTGCCAGGCCTACTTGAAAAATATTTACACCAATCATATTTGTTGTCACAGTATTCTTAGTAATTAAAAATTAAAATTTTTGTTAATAGTTGTGAATCCTCAGTTTGCTGGTGCCAGTGAATTGCACTTTCCTCCTGCCTTGCAGCCTGCTGTGTGCCCGGCCCACCTGGCCAATTATTGCCAGCAATCATATTTCTTTTAACAGTATTGCAAAAATTGTCAATCATCACTGTTTTGACTGTCAGTAATCAGTCTCCTAGTGTCCTTGAATTGCATTTACCTCCAGCCTGCCAGCCTTTTGTGCCAGGCCGTCTTGCCAACTATTTACACCAATCATAATTGTTGTTACAGTATAGTTACTAATTAAAATTAAAAAATTCTTGATTGTTGATGATCTTAATCCTCAGTTTGCTCATGCCCTAGAATTGCACTTTTTTACTTCCTTGCAAGACCGTGTGCCAGGCCTACTTGAAAAATATTTACACCAATCATATTTGTTGTGACAGTATTCTTAATAATTAAAATTTAAAATTTTTGGTAATAGTTGTTGTGAATCCTCAGTTTGCTCGTGCCATTGAATAGCACTTTCCTCATGCCTTGCAGCCTGCTGTGAGCCAGGCCCACCTAGCCAATTGCCAGCAATCATATTTCTTTTAACATTATTGCAAAAATTGTCAATCATCACTGTTTTGACTGTCAGTAATCAGTCTCCTAGTGTCCTTGAATTGCATCTACCTCCTGCCTGCCAGCCTTTTGTGCCAGGCCGTCTTGCCAACTATTTACACCAATCATAATTTTTTGTCACAGTATAGTTACTAATTAAAATTAAAAAAATTCTTGATTGTTGATGATCTTAATCCTCAGTTTGCTCGTGCCCTAGAATTGCACTTTTCTACTGCCTTCCAAGCCTGTGTGCCAGGCCTACTTGAAAAATATTTACACCAATCATATTTGTTGTCACAGTATTCTTAATAATTAAAAATTAAAAATTTTGGTAATAGTTGTTGTGAATCCTCAGTTTGCTGGTGGAATTGCACTTTCCTCCTGCCTTGCAGCCTGCTGTGTGCCCACCTAGCCAATTATTGCCAGCAATCATATTTCTTTTTACAGTATTGCAAAAATTGTCAATCATCACTGTTTTGACTGTCAGTAATCAGTCTCCTAGTGTCCTTGAATTGCATCTACCTCCTGCCTGCCAGCCTTTTGTGCAAGGCCGTCTTGCCAACTATTTACACCAATCATAATTGTTGTCACAGTATAGTTACTAATTAAAATTAAAACATTTTGATTGTTGATCTTAATCCTCAGTTTGCTCGTGCCATTGAATTGCACTTTTCTACTGCCTGCCAGCCTGTGTGCCAGGCCCAACTATCCAATTAGTGCCAGCAATATTTCTTTTAACAGTATTGCAAAATTTGTCAATCATCACTGTTTTGACTGTCAATCTGCAGTCTACTAGTGCCCTTGAATTGCATTTTCCTCCTTCCTGCCTGCCTGTGTGCCAGTCCCAACTAGCCAATTAGTGCCACCAATCATATTTATTGTAACAGGATTGGAATTTTTGTTAATCATAACTGTTTTGACTGTGATTCTTCAGTCTCATAGTGCCATTGAATTGCAGTTTCCTTTCTCCCAGCGTGTGTGCCAGACATGCCCATTTGCCAACTAGTGCCAACAATCATATTTGTTGTCACAGTACTTTTAATATTTAAAAAAAATAACAATTTGTGATTTTTAAAACATCTGTCTTTTTGTTGTTGTCAGTCTCACAGCGTATACTGTGCCCACTTGCACAGTGCCACCACTCATATAATTGGTGTAATAGTATTGTTAGTGTCCATTTAAAAAAAAAATGACAGGCAGAGGCAGGCCACCCCGCAGGTTCCGCGGTCGTAGTCGTGGTGCTGTGATTCCTTTAGACCCTACAAATATGCACATTGTTCAGACGCCGGGTGCCAGGGGGGACGCGAAAAGTTCTGAGGAGGACCTAGTTGAATGGCTAACACAGGACACCCAATCTTCTTCAGCTTCCGCTGCTAGTACCCCTAACCTTGACGCTCCATCTACGTCCAGCTGTGCTTTGGGCAGGTCTCAAGTGACCAGTGCCACTCCCCCGCCTGTCGCCACCACCAACACTAGCACCACAGTCGCTTCACTTGATCTGTCACAGGAGTTATTGACACATCAGTTGGAAGAAAGGAGTGATGCGCAACCATCATTGACAGAGGATGTAGATAATAGTAATCAGTCTCAGTCAGGCAGCATTACCGACATGGACGTACGGTGTGATGATGATGATGATGTTGTACCCGCTGCTGCTTCCTTTCTTGATGTTTCAGATACAAGTGAAGCGGTTGATGATGATGATGTGTCGGTGGATGTCACGTGGGTGCCTGCTAGAAGAGAAGAAGAGGAGGGGGAAAGTTCAGATGGGGAGACAGAGAGGAGGAGCAGACAATTTGGAAGCATGGGGAGGTCGTCTCAAGGAGCTAGTGGCACAGTCAGACAGCATGCATCATCACCAGGGGTCAGCCAGACAGCACGCCGACGCCCATCAACGCATGCAGTTGCCAGCACCAGAATGCCGTCATCGCAGAGCTCAGCAGTGTGGCATTTTTTTGTGTGTCTGCCTCTGACAACAGCGATGCCATTTGCAACCTGTGCCAAAAGAAACTGAGTCGTGGGAAGTCCAACAGCCACTTAGGTACAACTGCTTTGCGAAGGCACATGGTCTCCGATCACAAAGGCCGATGGGAAAAACACATGAGTAGAAGCAGCACACAAAGTGAAAGCCGCCCTCCTCCTCCTGCTCCATCATCTTCAGCCACGTCAACCAGTGCTGTCCTCCTTGCCCCCTCTCAACCATCCTCCACTCAGTCTCTCTTACGTAGCAGTTCCTGGTCATCTGCCCACAGTCAGGTGTCTGTCAAGGACATGTTTGAGCGTAAGAAGACAATTTCTCAAAGTCACCCCCTTGCCCGGCATCTGACAGCTGGCTTGTCTGAACTCTTAGCCCGCCAGCTTTTACCATACAAAAAAAAATTTAAATTTGTATCTATTGGGACACTGCAGTGGAAGGTACCTGGCAGAAATTTCTTTTCACAAAAGGCAATCCCAAACCTGTACTCTGTTGTTCGAAAGGAAGTTATGGCATGTCTGGCACACAGCGTTGGGGCAAGGGTCCATATGACCACGGATAGCTGGTCTGCAAAGCATGGTCAGGGCAGGTATATCACCTACACTGCGCATTGGGTAAACCTGCTGACTTCTGACAAGCATGGAATGCGTGGCTCTGCAGAAGAGTTGGTGACACCGAAACAACTTGCAGGCAGGCCTGCTGCTACCTCCTCTAATCCTCCTACTCCATCCTCTTCCATAACCTCTTCCTCGGCTGAGTCCTATTCAACTTCTGCGTCTTGCTCCACATCTATGGCACCCCCCCCAGCTCCCCAGGTACTATGCTACATCCCGGGTAAGGCAGTGTCACGCCGTCTTGGGGTTGACTTGCCTGAAAGCGGAGAGTCACACTGCACCAGCACTCCTGACCGCCCTGAACGCACAGGTGGATCAGTGGCTGACTCTGCACCAACTGGAGATTGGCAAGGTTGTTTCTTACAATAGAAATAATTTGGTGGCGGCATTGAAATTGGGCAAGTTGACACATGTGCCGTGCATGGAACATGTGTGTAATCTAATTGTACAACGATTTGTCCATAAGTACCCAGGCTTACAGGACATCCTGAAGCAGGCCAGGAAGGTGTGTGGCCATTTCAGGCGTTCCTACACCACCATGGCGCACTTGTCCGATATCCAGCGTCGAAACAACCTGCCAGTGAGGCGCTTGATTTGTGACAGCCCGACACGGTGGAATTCAACACTGTTTGACTGCCTGCTCCAACAAGAAAAAGCTGTTAATGAGTATTTGTATGACCGGGGTGCTAGGACAGCCTCTGGGGAGCTGGGGATATTTTTGCCAAATTACTGGATGCTCATGCGCAATGCCTGTAGGCTCATGCGTCCTTTTGAGGAGGTGACAAACCTTGTCAGTCGCACCGAAGGCACCATCAGCGACATCATACCATTTGTTTTCTTCCTGGAGCGTGCCCTGCGAAGAGTGCTGGATCAGGCAGTAGATGAGCGTGAAGAGGAAGAGTTGTGGTGTCCATCACCCCCACAAACAGCCGAATCAGCATCGCTTGCTGGACCTGCGGCAACGCAGGAAGAGGATTGTGAGGAAGAGGAGTCAGAGGAGGAATGTGGCTTTGAGGAGGAGGAGGAGGAGGAAGACCGAGCACAACAGGCATCCCAGGGTGCTCGTTGTTGTCACCTCTCTGGTACCCGTGGTGTTGTACGTGGCTGGGGGGAAGAAGATACCATCAGTGAGATCAGTGAGGAGGAACGGGACATGATTAGCTCGGCATCCAACCTTGTTCAAATGGGTTTTTTCATGCTGTCGTGCCTGTTGAGGGACCCTCGTATAAAAAAGCTGAAGGAGAACGACCTGTACTCTGTGTCCACGCTCCTCGACCCCCGGTATAAGCATAAAGTGCCAGAAATGTTACCAAATTCCCGCAAGTCGGAAAGGATGGAGCATTTTAACAATAAATTAAAAACTATGCTTTACACAGCGTTTAAGGGTGATGTCACAGCACCACGGGAATGTAACAGGGGAAGAAATGAAATTAATCCTCCTCCTCCTCCTCCCACGACCATGGCGGCAAGGACCGGACGCTTGCCTGACGTCTTGTTGATGGAGGACATGCGTACCTTTTTAACTCCCATGCACCATCAGAGCCTTTCGGGATCCAGCCTTAGAGAAAGACTCAACCGACAGGTAGCAGACTACCTAGCTTTAACTGCGGATCTCGACACTCTCAGGAGCAATGGACCCCTTGACTACTGGGTGTGCAGGCTGGACTTGTGGCCTGAGCTATCCCAATTTGCAATGGAACTTCTGGCCTGCCCTGCTTCAAGTGTCCTGACCGAAAGCACTTTTAATGCAGCAGGAGGTTTTGTCACTGAGAAGAGAAGTCGCCTAGGTCAAAAAAGCCTTGACTATCTCCCTTTTATAAAAATGAATGAGGGCTGGATCCCGAAGGGACTGACATTGGGCGATACATTTGAATAAAAAAGGCCTGATGATGAGATGAGCTGGCTTGGGCTACAACTGGTACACAGGCTGGCCTTTTTTTTTGGTTATAAAGCCGGAGGACTTGCTTGACTTATCCGCCAACAACTAGTGTTCAAGCCACAAGCTTTTAGGGCACTTTTTAAATTTTTTACAAACATCAATTTTTCAGGCCGCTGCTACAGCAGTTGCTACAACAATACCCAATTTTTTCAGTCATTTGTACATTCCTAATTTTTCTGGCCTCTGCTGCAGCTCTGTGGGTACAAAACTCAAATAAAAAAAATAAGGTACATAACACTAGTGATAAAACTGTTACGAATTGTATAACTTAGCATCAGCAAACCACTCATATCTGGTGGACCATTAAATTGAACGCAAAATGCCACAAATTTGAAGGAGGAGGACCGACCAAGCATCTTTATCCGTCTCTTGGTTGCTCTAAATTATCTCCGTGTTCCATCTATGCCATACCTGTACTCTATTGTGCAAAAGGGTGGCATATGTGGTGTTTCATGCTGTTGTGCCTGTTGCGGGTCGTGGCCCATGGTATAAAAAGGCTGAAGGAGAACGACCTGTAATGGGTGGCCCATTAAATTTTTAGAAAAATGTTCCTGGTTCCTCTCAATTATCTCTGGGTTTCTAAAATGGATGCCATACCTGTACTCGCTTGTGCAAAAGGATGGCATATGTCGTGGTGTTTCCTGCAGTAGTTTCTGTTGAGGGTCCTGGACCCTCTTATAAAGAAGCTGAAGGAGAACGACCTGGAGTGGGAGTCCAAGCATGGTTTTTGGTGCTATTTCACTTTTCAAAAAAATTATCTGTGGGTTTCTAAAATCAATGCCGTACCAGTACTCTATTGTTCAAAAGGATGCCATATGTTCTCTTTCCTTCTGGTATTTTGTTTGAGGGTCCTGGACCCTCTGATAAAAAGGCCTAAGGAGAAAGAGGTGTACTGGGTGTCCACTCAATTTTTTTTTCTATTTCACATTTGACCAAAATTATCTCTGGGTTTGTAAAATCAATGCTGTACCTGCAGTAGTTTCTGTTGAGGGTGCTGGACCCTCTTATAAAAAAGCTGAAGGAGAACGACCTTGAGTGGGAGTCCAAGCATGGTTTTTGGTGCTATTTCACTTTTCAAAAAAATTATCCGTGGGTTTCTAAAATCAATGCCGTACCAGTACTCTATTGTTCAAAAGGATGCCATACGTCCTCTTTCCTGCTGGTGTTTTTTTGAGGGTCCTGGACCCTCTTATAAAAAAGCCGAAGGAGAAAGAAGTGTACTGGGTGTCCATCGAATCATTTGTTTGATTCAAATTCCGGTTGCAACAAATTAACTCCGGGTTTCTAAAATCAATGCCTTTCCTGTAATCTAATTTTCAAAAGGATGCCATATGTCCTCTTTCCTGCTGCTGGTTTTGTGGAGGGTCCTGGAGCCTCTGCTAAAAAAAGGCCTAAGGATAAATAAGTGTACTGGGTGTCTAATCAATCTTTTTTTAGATTTCAAGGTCGCAACAAATTATCCCAGGGTTTCTGAAATCAATGCCTTTCCTGTAATCTATTAGTCACAAGGATGCCATATGTCCTCTTTCATGCTGTTGTTTCTGTTGAGGCTCTGGGAGCCTCTTATAAAAAGGCCTAAGGATAAAGAAGTGTACTGGGTGTATAATCTATGTTTTTTTAGATTTCACGGTTGCAACTAATGATCTCTGTGTTTCTAAAATCAATGCCTTTCCTGTAATCTAATTTTCTAAAGGATGCCATATGTCCTCTTTCATGTTGCTGGATTTGTGGAGGGTCCTGGAGCCTCTGCTAAAAAGGCCTAAGGATAAAGAAGTGTACTGGGTGTATAATCTAAGTTTTTCTTTAGATTTCACAGTTGCAACTAATGATCTCTGTGTTTCTAAAATCAATGCCTTTCCAGAAATCTATTTTTCTAAAGGATGCTATATGTCCTCTATCCTGCTGCTGGTTTTGTTGAGGGTCCTGGAGCCTCTGCTAATAAGGCCTAAGGATAAATAAGTGTACTGGGTGTCTAATCCAGTTTTTTTTAGATTTCCCGGTTGCAACAAATTATCTCTGGGTTTCTCAAATCAATGCCTTAAATGTAATCTATTGTTCAAAAGGATGCCATATGTCCTCTTTCCTTTTTTTTTTTTTTCGGTAATTTTGTTTATTTTAGAAAATGTAATGCACTTATAGGTTCACTAAGATTATGACTTTGCACACTGCCATTTTCCATGCAGCATTTTGACATGTCGTGTGATATGACTAGAAGAATGGTATGTTTTTAATCTGCTGAGCATAATAAAAAATAAAAAAATAATAATAATTTAACTTGAGTTAATAACTGAAGCATGACTTCAGGAGTCAGGTGTGGTCGTAGGTAGTGGTTGTTAGCAGATTCTTTTTAATGCAAATTGCAATTGCCACAGCGTGCATAAAATGTGCGTCACTAGTCCAAATCTTACCTTTTTTTGCATTCAGGATTAGTTTGGTGTCCGGCGCCATATTGGAAAGGCAAAAAACAGGTCTCCGTACCCGTTGATATAAGGGGTGACTAGTGCTTTTACCAGGCTCCTCTTGGATAGCCCCAGAAAGTGTGACTATGAATCCCAAAAAGAAAATTAAATTAAGGTTGAAAACTAACTCCAAAGTAAATTGTAAGACCTGGAGCTCCTCAAACACATGTCCTACCGCAACAGCTATAGGCTCCGCCCCCCCAAATCTTACCTTTTTAATGCCAATTGATATTGCCACAGCTGGAACAACAGTAAATAACATGTGCGTCACCACAGTCTCCGAAGCTGTTGTCGGATGTATACAAAAACACTGATAAAGTATACCTTTCGGGCGCAAAGAGATGGCTACCGGAACACTCCAGGAACTTCCCAAGAGTCGCTGTCTTGTGTTTCTGGTGATGTTGGAGACATCTGGGTAGTGTACAGGGAGGCCCAAAATCCTCTCCATCTCTGTGCACCACAGGACAGGACGTCCTTGTCATCCATAAGCACATGAAATTGCTTGCATTTTCTTTGGTTTAAGAAGTTCAGCTTTTGTGTTGATAATACAGAATTAAATAAACTTTGGTTTCCTACCATACTCAAGACAATCTTGTAGTTCAAGCTTCAGACTTGCTGTGGGAAACAGTGGCCTGTCCATACCAGGAAGATGATTTAGACAGAAGTAACAGGCTCTGATTGCAGGTGACACATGTTTATCGTCAATCATCAAAGGGGTTGCGTGCAGAATATGGCTGATGGCCCCTTATTCACATGTTTGTCCAGAGCCACAACATTTGCAAACAGCCAGAAAAAAAGTCGGTTCTCACCAGCCTTAAGTTGAGCTTCAATTACCAAATGCTGATATTCAAAAAATAGACAAACAGTACATTAAAAAACACATTTGCAATATGGATTCACCAGAGCAAGGTCATTGCAAGTACTTCCCATGATAACAAAATTAAAATGCCACAACTTCCCCTTCACATTATTATTGTCACACTCCATTGTACTCCTATGCCCACCTCCCTGCTCTTGTTTTTGTTGAGGGTCCTGGAGCCTCTGCTAAAAAGGCCTATGGATAAATAAGTGTACTGGGTGTCTAATCAATGTTTTTTTCTATTTCCCGGGTCATATAAATGATCTCTGGGATTCTAAAATCAATGCCTTTCCTGTAATCTATTATTCAAAAGGATGACATATGTCCTCTTTCATGCTGTTGTTTCGGTTGAGGCTCCGGGACCCTCTTATTAAAAAGGCCTGAGGATAAATAAGTGTACTGGGTGTCTAATCAATGTTTTTTTCTATTTCCCGGTTGCAAATAATGATCTGTGGGTTTCTAAAATCAATGCCTTTCCTGTAATCTATTATTCAAAAGGATGACATATGTCCTCTTTCATGCTGTTGTTTCGGTTGAGGCTCCGGGACCCTCTTATTAAAAAGGCCTGAGGAAAAATAAGTGTACTGGGTGTCTAATCAATGTTTTTTTCTATTTCACGGGTCATTTAAATGATCTCTGGGATTCTAAAATCAATGCCTTTCCTGTAATCTATTATTCAAAAGGATGACATATGTCCTCTTTCATGCTGTTGTTTCGGTTGAGGCTCCGGGACCCTCTTATTAAAAAGGCCTGAGGATAAATAAGTGTACTGGGTGTCTAATCAATGTTTTTTTCTATTTCCCGGGTCATATAAATGATCTCTGGGATTCTAAAATCAATGCCTTTCCTGTAATCTATTATTCAAAAGGATGACATATGTCCTCTTTCATGCTGTTGTTTCGGTTGAGGCTCCGGGACCCTCTTATTAAAAAGGCCTAAGAATAAATAAGTGTACTGGGTGTCTAATCAATGTTTTTTTCTATTTCCCGGGTCATATAAATGATCTCTGGGATTCTAAAATCAATGCCTTTCCTGTAATCTATTATTCAAATGATGACATATGTCCTCTTTCATGCTGTTGTTTTGGTTGAGGCTCCGGGACCCTCTTATTAAAAAGGCCTAAGAATAAATAAGTGTACTGGGTGTCTAATCAATGATTTTTTCTATTTCCCGGGTCATATAAATGATCTCTGGGTTTCTAAAATCAATGCCTTTCCTGTAATCTATTATTCAAAAGGATGACATATGTCCTCTTTCATGCTGTTGTTTCGGTTGAGGCTCCGGGACCCTCTTATTAAAAAGGCCTGAGGAAAAATAAGTGTACTGGGTGTCTAATCAATGATTTTTTCTATGTCCCGGGTCATTTAAATGATCTCTGGGTTTCTAAAATCAATGCCTTTCCTGTAATCTATTATTCAAAAGGATGACATATGTCCTCTTTTATGCTGTTGTTTCGGTTGAGGCTCCGGGACCCTCTTATTAAAAAGGCCTGAGGATAAATAAGTGTACTGGGTGTCTAATCAATGTTTTTTTCTATTTCCCGGGTCATATAAATGATCTCTGGGATTCTAAAATCAATGCCTTTCCTGTAATCTATTATTCAAAAGGTTGACATATGTCCTCTTTCATGCTGTTGTTTCGGTTGAGGCTCCGGGACCCTCTTATTAAAAAGGCCTGAGAATAAATAAGTGTACTGGGTGTCTAATCAATGATTTTTTCTATTTCCTGGGTCATATAAATGATCTCTGGTTTTCTAAAATCAATGCCTTTCCTGTAATCTATTATTCAAAAGGATGACATATGTCCTCTTTCATGCTGTTGTTTCGGTTGAGGCTCCGGGACCCTCTTATTAAAATGGCCTGAGGAAAAATAAGTGTACTGGGTGTCTAATCAATGATTTTTTCTATGTCCCGGGTCATATAAATGATCTCTGGGTTTCTAAAATCAATGCCTTTCCTGTAATCTATTATTCAAAAGGATGACATATGTCCTCTTTCATGCTGTTGTTTCGGTTGAGGCTCCGGGACCCTCTTATTAAAAAGGCCTGAGGAAAAATAAGTGTACTGGGTGTCTAATCAATTATTTTTTCTATGTCCCGGGTCAAATAAATGATCTCTGGGTTTCTAAAATCAATGCCTTTCCTGAAATCTATTATTCAAAAGGATGACATATGTCCTCTTTCATGCTCTTGTTTCGGTTGAGGCTCCGGAACCCTCTTATTAAAAAGGCCTGAGGATAAATAAGTGTACTGGGTGTCTAATCAATGTTTTTTTCTATTTCCCGGGTCATATAAATGATCTCTGGGATTCTAAAATCAATGCCTTTCCTGTAATCTATTATTCAAAAGGATGACATATGTCCTCTTTCATGCTGTTGTTTCGGTTGAGGCTCCGGGACCCTCTTATTAAAAAGGCCTAAGAATAAATAAGTGTACTGGGTGTCTAATCAATGATTTTTTCTATTTCCCGGGTCATATAAATGATCTCTGGGTTTCTAAAATCAATGCCTTTCCTGTAATCTATTATTCAAAAGGATGACATATGTCCTCTTTCATGCTGTTGTTTCGGTTGATGCTCCGGGACCCTCTTATTAAAAAGGCCTGAGGAAAAATAAGTGTACTGGGTGTCTAATCAATGTTTTTTTCTATTTCCCGGGTCATATAAATGATATCTGGGTTTCTAAAATCAATGCCTTTCCTGTAATCTATTATTCAAAAGGATGACATATGTCCTCTTTCATGCTGTTGTTTCGGTTGAGGCTCCGGGACCCTCTTATTAAAAAGGCCTAAGAATAAATAAGTGTACTGGGTGTCTAATCAATGTTTTTTTCTATTTCCCGGGTCATATAAATGATCTCTGGGATTCTAAAATCAATGCCTTTCCTGTAATCTATTATTCAAAAGGATGACATATGTCCTCTTTCATGCTGTTGTTTCGGTTGAGGCTCCGGGACCCTCTTATTAAAAAGGCCTGAGAATAAATAAGTGTACTGGGTGTCTAATCAATGATTTTTTCTATTTCCTGGGTCATATAAATGATCTCTGGGTTTCTAAAATCAATGCCTTTCCTGTAATCTATTATTCAAAAGGATGACATATGTCCTCTTTCATGCTGTTGTTTCGGTTGAGGCTCCGGGACCCTCTTATTAAAAAGGCCTGAGGATAAATAAGTGTACTGGGTGTCTAATCAATGTTTTTTTCTATTTCCCGGGTCATATAAATGATTTCTGGGATTCTAAAATCAATGCCTTTCCTGTATTCTATTATTCGAAAGGATGACATATGTCCTCTTTCATGCTGTTGTTTCGGTTGAGGCTCCGGGACCCTCTTATTAAAAAGGGCTAAGAATAAATAAGTGTACTGGGTGTCTAATCAATGTTTTTTTCTATTTCCCGGTTGCAAATAATGATCTGTGGGTTTCTAAAATCAATGCCTTTCCTGTAATCTATTATTCAAAAGGATGACATATGTCCTCTTTCATGCTGTTGTGTCGGTTGATGCTCCGGGACCCTCTTATTAAAAAGGCCTGAGGAAAAATAAGTGTACTGGGTGTCTAATCAATGTTTTTTTCTATTTCATGGTTGCAAATAATGATCTGTGGGTTTCTAAAAACAATGCCTTTCCTGTAATCTATTATTCAAAAGGATGACATATGTCCTCTTTCATGCTGTTGTTTCGGTTGAGGCTCAGGGACCCTCTTATTAAAAAGGCCTGAGGAAAAATAAGTGTACTGGGTGTCTAATCAATATTTTTTTCTATTTCCCGGGTCATATAAATGATCTCTGGGATTCTAAAATCAATGCCTTTCCTGTAATCTATTATTCAAAAGGATGACATATGTCCTCTTTCATGCTGTTGTTTCGGTTGAGGCTCCGGGACCCTCTTATTAGAAAGGCCTAAGAATAAATAAGTGTACTGGGTGTCTAATCAATGTTTTTTTCTATTTCCCGGGTCATATAAATGATCTCTGGGATTCTAAAATCAATGCCTTTCCTGTAATCTATTATTCAAAAGGATGACATATGTCCTCTTTCATGCTGTTGTTTCGGTTGAGGCTCCGGGACCCTCTTATTAAAAAGGCCTAAGAATAAATAAGTGTACTGGGTGTCTAATCAATTATTTTTTCTATGTCCCGGGTCAAATAAATGATCTCTGGGTTTCTAAAATCAATGCCTTTCCTGAAATCTATTATTCAAAAGGATGACATATGTCCTCTTTCATGCTCTTGTTTCGGTTGAGGCTCCGGAACCCTCTTATTAAAAAGGCCTGAGGATAAATAAGTGTACTGGGTGTCTAATCAATGTTTTTTTCTATTTCCCGGGTCATATAAATGATCTCTGGGATTCTAAAATCAATGCCTTTCCTGTAATCTATTATTCAAAAGGATGACATATGTCCTCTTTCATGCTGTTGTTTCGGTTGAGGCTCCGGGACCCTCTTATTAAAAAGGCCTAAGAATAAATAAGTGTACTGGGTGTCTAATCAATGATTTTTTCTATTTCCCGGGTCATATAAATGATCTCTGGGTTTCTAAAATCAATGCCTTTCCTGTAATCTATTATTCAAAAGGATGACATATGTCCTCTTTCATGCTGTTGTTTCGGTTGATGCTCCGGGACCCTCTTATTAAAAAGGCCTGAGGAAAAATAAGTGTACTGGGTGTCTAATCAATGTTTTTTTCTATTTCCCGGGTCATATAAATGATCTCTGGGTTTCTAAAATCAATGCCTTTCCTGTAATCTATTATTCAAAAGGATGACATATGTCCTCTTTCATGCTGTTGTTTCGGTTGAGGCTCCGGGACCCTCTTATTAAAAAGGCCTAAGAATAAATAAGTGTACTGGGTGTCTAATCAATGTTTTTTTCTATTTCCCGGGTCATATAAATGATCTCTGGGATTCTAAAATCAATGCCTTTCCTGTAATCTATTATTCAAAAGGATGACATATGTCCTCTTTCATGCTGTTGTTTCGGTTGAGGCTCCGGGACCCTCTTATTAAAATGGCCTGAGGAAAAATAAGTGTACTGGGTGTCTAATCAATGATTTTTTCTATGTCCCGGGTCATATAAATGATCTCTGGGTTTCTAAAATCAATGCCTTTCCTGTAATCTATTATTCAAAAGGATGACATATGTCCTCTTTCATGCTGTTGTTTCGGTTGAGGCTCCGGGACCCTCTTATTAAAAAGGCCTGAGGAAAAATAAGTGTACTGGGTGTCTAATCAATTATTTTTTCTATGTCCCGGGTCAAATAAATGATCTCTGGGTTTCTAAAATCAATGCCTTTCCTGTAATCTATTATTCAAAAGGATGACATATGTCCTCTTTCATGCTCTTGTTTCGGTTGAGGCTCCGGGACCCTCTTATTAAAAAGGCCTGAGGATAAATAAGTGTACTGGGTGTCTAATCAATGTTTTTTTCTATTTCCCGGGTCATATAAATGATCTCTGGGATTCTAAAATCAATGCCTTTCCTGTAATCTATTATTCAAAAGGATGACATATGTCCTCTTTCATGCTGTTGTTTCGGTTGAGGCTCCGGGACCCTCTTATTAAAATGGCCTGAGGAAAAATAAGTGTACTGGGTGTCTAATCAATGATTTTTTCTATGTCCCGGGTCATATAAATGATCTCTGGGTTTCTAAAATCAATGCCTTTCCTGTAATCTATTATTCAAAAGGATGACATATGTCCTCTTTCATGCTGTTGTTTCGGTTGAGGCTCCGGGACCCTCTTATTAAAAAGGCCTGAGGAAAAATAAGTGTACTGGGTGTCTAATCAATTATTTTTTCTATGTCCCGGGTCAAATAAATGATCTCTGGGTTTCTAAAATCAATGCCTTTCCTGTAATCTATTATTCAAAAGGATGACATATGTCTTCTTTCATGCTGTTGTTTCGGTTGAGGCTCCGGGACCCTCTTATTAAAAAGGCCTGAGGATAAATAAGTGTACTGGGTGTCTAATCAATGTTTTTTTCTATTTCCCGGGTCATATAAATGATTTCTGGGATTCTAAAATCAATGCCTTTCCTGTATTCTATTATTCGAAAGGATGACATATGTCCTCTTTCATGCTGTTGTTTCGGTTGAGGCTCCGGGACCCTCTTATTAAAAAGGGCTAAGAATAAATAAGTGTACTGGGTGTCTAATCAATGTTTTTTTCTATTTCCCGGTTGCAAATAATGATCTGTGGGTTTCTAAAATCAATGCCTTTCCTGTAATCTATTATTCAAAAGGATGACATATGTCCTCTTTCATGCTGTTGTGTCGGTTGATGCTCCGGGACCCTCTTATTAAAAAGGCCTGAGGAAAAATAAGTGTACTGGGTGTCTAATCAATGTTTTTTTCTATTTCACGGTTGCAAATAATGATCTGTGGGTTTCTAAAAACAATGCCTTTCCTGTAATCTATTATTCAAAAGGATGACATATGTCCTCTTTCATGCTGTTGTTTCGGTTGAGGCTCAGGGACCCTCTTATTAAAAAGGCCTGAGGAAAAATAAGTGTACTGGGTGTCTAATCAATGTTTTTTTCTATTTCCCGGGTCATATAAATGATCTCTGGGATTCTAAAATCAATGCCTTTCCTGTAATCTATTATTCAAAAGGATGACATATGTCCTCTTTCATGCTGTTGTTTCGGTTGAGGCTCCGGGACCCTCTTATTAGAAAGGCCTAAGAATAAATAAGTGTACTGGGTGTCTAATCAATGTTTTTTTCTATTTCCCGGGTCATATAAATGATCTCTGGGATTCTAAAATCAATGCCTTTACTGTAATCTATTATTCAAAAGGATGACATATGTCCTCTTTCATGCTGTTGTTTCGGTTGAGGCTCCGGGACCCTCTTATTAAAAAGGCCTAAGAATAAATAAGTGTACTGGGTGTCTAATCAATGTTTTTTTCTATTTCCCGGGTCATATAAATGATCTCTGGGATTCTAAAATCAAAGCCTTTCCTGTAATCTATTATTCAAAAGGATGACATATGTCCTCTTTCATGCTGTTGTTTCGGTTGAGGCTCCGGGACCCTCTTATTAAAATAGCCTAAGGAAAAATAAGTGTACTGGGTGTCTAATCAATGATTTTTTCTATGTCCCGGGTCATATAAATGATCTCTGGGTTTCTAAAATCAATGCCTTTCCTGTAATCTATTATTCAAAAGGATGACATATGTCCTCTTTCATGCTGTTGTTTCGGTTGAGGCTCCGGGACCCTCTTATTAAAAAGGCCTGAGGAAAAATAAGTGTACTGGGTGTCTAATCAATTATTTTTTCTATGTCCCGGGTCAAATAAATGATCTCTGGGTTTCTAAAATCAATGCCTTTCCTGTAATCTATTATTCAAAAGGATGACAATTCAAAATCTATTATTCAAAAGGATGATAATCAATGTTTTTTTCTATTTCCCGGGTCATATAATTGATCTCTGGGATTCTAAAATCAATGCCTTTCCTGTAATCTATTATTCAAAAGGATGACATATCTCCTCTTTCATGCTGTTGTTTCGGTTGAGGCTCCGGGACCCTCTTATTAAAAAGGCTTAAGAATAAATAATTGTACTGAGTGTCTAATCAATGATTTTTTCTATTTCCCGGGACATATAAATGATCTCTGGGATTCTAAAATCAATGCCTTTCCTGTAATCTATTATTCAAAAGGATGACATATGTCCTCTTTCATGCTGTTGTTTCGGTTGAGGCTCCGGGACCCTCTTATTAAAAAGGCCTGAGGATAAATAAGTGTACTGGGTGTCTAAGCAATGTTTTTTTCTATTTCCCGGGTCATATAAATGATCTCTGGGATTCTATAATCAATGCCTTTCCTGTAATCTATTATTCAAAAGGATGACATATCTCCTCTTTCATGCTGTTGTTTCGGTTGAGGCTCTGGGACCCTCTTATTAAAAAGGCCTGAGGATAAATAAGTATACTGGGTGTCTAATCAATGTTTTTTTCTATTTCCCGGGTCATATAAATGATCTCTGGGATTCTAAAATCAATGCCTTTCCTGTAATCTATTATTCAAAAGGATGACATATGTCCTCTTTCATGCTGTTGTTTCGGTTGAGGCTCCGGGACCCTCTTATTAAAAAGGCCTAAGAATAAATAAGTGTACTGGGTGTCTAATCAATGTTTTTTTCTATTTCCCGGGTCATATAAATGATCTCTGGGATTCTAAAATCAATGCCTTTCCTGTAATCTATTATTCAAAAGGATGACATATGTCCTCTTTCATAATGTTATTTTCTGTTTAGGCTCCGGGAGCCTCTTATAAAAAGGTCTAAGGATAAAGAAGTGCACTGGGTGTCCAATCAATGTTTTTTTATTTTTCCCGGGTCATATAAATGATCTCTGAGATTCTAAAATCAATGCCTTAACTGTAATCAATTGTTCACAAGGATGCCATATGTCCTCTTTCATGCTGTTGTTTCGGTTGAGGCTCCGGGACCCTCTTATTAAAAAGGCCTAAGAATAAATAAGTGTACTGGGTGTCTAATCAATGTTTTTTTCTATTTCCCGGGTCATATAAATGATCTCTGGGATTCTAAAATCAATGCCTTTCCTGTAATCTATTATTCAAAAGGATGACATATGTCCTCTTTCATGCTGTTGTTTCGGTTGAGGCTCCGGGACCCTCTTATTAAAATGGCCTGAGGAAAAATAAGTGTACTGGGTGTCTAATCAATGATTTTTTCTATGTCCCGGGTCATATAAATGATCTCTGGGTTTCTAAAATCAATGCCTTTCCTGTAATCTATTATTCAAAAGGATGACATATGTCCTCTTTCATGCTGTTGTTTCGGTTGAGGCTCCGGGACCCTCTTATTAAAAAGGCCTGAGGAAAAATAAGTGTACTGGGTGTCTAATCAATTATTTTTTCTATGTCCCGGGTCAAATAAATGATCTCTGGGTTTCTAAAATCAATGCCTTTCCTGTAATCTATTATTCAAAAGGATGACATATGTCCTCTTTCATGCTCTTGTTTCGGTTGAGGCTCCGGGACCCTCTTATTAAAAAGGCCTGAGGATAAATAAGTGTACTGGGTGTCTAATCAATGTTTTTTTCTATTTCCCGGGTCATATAAATGATCTCTGGGATTCTAAAATCAATGCCTTTCCTGTAATCTATTATTCAAAAGGATGACATATGTCCTCTTTCATGCTGTTGTTTCGGTTGAGGCTCTGGGACCCTCATTAAAATGGCCTGAGGAAAAATAAGTGTACTGGGTGTCTAATCAATGTTTTTTTCTATTTCCCGGGTCATATAAATGATCTCTGGGTTTCTAAAATCAATGCCTTTCCTGTAATCTATTATTCAAAAGGATGACATATGTCCTCTTTCATGCTGTTGTTTCGGTTGAGGCTCCGGGACCCTCTTATTAAAAAGGCCTGAGGAAAAATAAGTGTACTGGGTGTCTAATCAATTATTTTTTCTATGTCCCGGGTCAAATAAATGATCTCTGGGTTTCTAAAATCAATGCCTTTCCTGTAATCTATTATTCAAAAGGATGACATATGTCTTCTTTCATGCTGTTGTTTCGGTTGAGGCTCCGGGACCCTCTTATTAAAAAGGCCTGAGGATAAATAAGTGTACTGGGTGTCTAATCAATGTTTTTTTCTATTTCCCTAGTCATATAAATGATTTCAGGGATTCTAAAATCAATGCCTTTCCTGTATTCTATTATTCGAAAGGATGACATATGTCCTCTTTCATGCTGTTGTTTCGGTTGAGGCTCCGGGACCCTCTTATTAAAAAGGGCTAAGAATAAATAAGTGTACTGGGTGTCTAATCAATGTTTTTTTCTATTTCCCGGTTGCAAATAATGATCTGTGGGTTTCTAAAATCAATGCCTTTCCTGTAATCTATTATTCAAAAGGATGACATATGTCCTCTTTCATGCTGTTGTGTCGGTTGATGCTCCGGGACCCTCTTATTAAAAAGGCCTGAGGAAAAATAAGTGTACTGGGTGTCTAATCAATGTTTTTTTCTATTTCATGGTTGCAAATAATGATCTGTGGGTTTCTAAAAACAATGCCTTTCCTGTAATCTATTATTCAAAAGGATGACATATGTCCTCTTTCATGCTGTTGTTTCGGTTGAGGCTCCGGGACCCTCTTATTAAAAAGGCCTGAGGAAAAATAAGTGTACTGGGTGTCTAATCAATGTTTTTTTCTATTTCCCGGGTCATATAAATGATCTCTGGGATTCTAAAATCAATGCCTTTCCTGTAATCTATTATTCAAAAGGATGACATATGTCCTCTTTCATGCTGTTGTTTCGGTTGAGGCTCCGGGACCCTCTTATTAGAAAGGCCTAAGAATAAATAAGTGTACTGGGTGTCTAATCAATGTTTTTTTCTATTTCCCGGGTCATATAAATGATCTCTGGGATTCTAAAATCAATGCCTTTACTGTAATCTATTATTCAAAAGGATGACATATGTCCTCTTTCATGCTGTTGTTTCGGTTGAGGCTCCGGGACCCTCTTATTAAAAAGGCCTAAGAATAAATAAGTGTACTGGGTGTCTAATCAATGTTTTTTTCTATTTCCCGGGTCATATAAATGATCTCTGGGATTCTAAAATCAAAGCCTTTCCTGTAATCTATTATTCAAAAGGATGACATATGTCCTCTTTCATGCTGTTGTTTCGGTTGAGGCTCCGGGACCCTCTTATTAAAATAGCCTAAGGAAAAATAAGTGTACTGGGTGTCTAATCAATGATTTTTTCTATGTCCCGGGTCATATAAATGATCTCTGGGTTTCTAAAATCAATGCCTTTCCTGTAATCTATTATTCAAAAGGATGACATATGTCCTCTTTCATGCTGTTGTTTCGGTTGAGGCTCCGGGACCCTCTTATTAAAAAGGCCTGAGGAAAAATAAGTGTACTGGGTGTCTAATCAATTATTTTTTCTATGTCCCGGGTCAAATAAATGATCTCTGGGTTTCTAAAATCAATGCCTTTCCTGTAATCTATTATTCAAAAGGATGACAATTCAAAATCTATTATTCAAAAGGATGATAATCAATGTTTTTTTCTATTTCCCGGGTCATATAATTGATCTCTGGGATTCTAAAATCAATGCCTTTCCTGTAATCTATTATTCAAAAGGATGACATATCTCCTCTTTCATGCTGTTGTTTCGGTTGAGGCTCCGGGACCCTCTTATTAAAAAGGCTTAAGAATAAATAATTGTACTGAGTGTCTAATCAATGATTTTTTCTATTTCCCGGGACATATAAATGATCTCTGGGATTCTAAAATCAATGCCTTTCCTGTAATCTATTATTCAAAAGGATGACATATGTCCTCTTTCATGCTGTTGTTTCGGTTGAGGCTCCGGGACCCTCTTATTAAAAAGGCCTGAGGATAAATAAGTGTACTGGGTGTCTAAGCAATGTTTTTTTCTATTTCCCGGGTCATATAAATGATCTCTGGGATTCTATAATCAATGCCTTTCCTGTAATCTATTATTCAAAAGGATGACATATCTCCTCTTTCATGCTGTTGTTTCGGTTGAGGCTCTGGGACCCTCTTATTAAAAAGGCCTGAGGATAAATAAGTATACTGGGTGTCTAATCAATGTTTTTTTCTATTTCCCGGGTCATATAAATGATCTCTGGGATTCTAAAATCAATGCCTTTCCTGTAATCTATTATTCAAAAGGATGACATATGTCCTCTTTCATGCTGTTGTTTCGGTTGAGGCTCCGGGACCCTCTTATTAAAAAGGCCTAAGAATAAATAAGTGTACTGGGTGTCTAATCAATGTTTTTTTCTATTTCCCGGGTCATATAAATGATCTCTGGGATTCTAAAATCAATGCCTTTCCTGTAATCTATTATTCAAAAGGATGACATATGTCCTCTTTCATAATGTTATTTTCTGTTTAGGCTCCGGGAGCCTCTTATAAAAAGGTCTAAGGATAAAGAAGTGCACTGGGTGTCCAATCAATGTTTTTTTATTTTTCCCGGGTCATATAAATGATCTCTGAGATTCTAAAATCAATGCCTTAACTGTAATCAATTGTTCACAAGGATGCCATATGTCCTCTTTCATGCTGTTGTTTCAGTTGAGGCTCCGGGAGCCTCTTATAAAAAGGCCTAAGGATAAAGAAGTGTGCTGGGTGTCCAATCAATGTTTTTTTTTATTTCACAGTTGCAAAAAAATTATCTATGGCTTTGTAAAATCTATGCCTTACGAGTCATCTATTGTTCAAAAGGATGTCATATGTCCTCTTTCCTGCTGTTGTTTTTGTTGGGGGTCCGGAACACTATTCTAAAAAGGCCGAAGGAGAACGACCTGTACTGTACTTGGTGTCCAATCATATTTTTGTTTTCAATTTCACTGTTCATAATAAATATTGCAGTGTAACTAAAATCAATGCCATACCTGTACTCTGTTATTCAAAAGGATGGCATATGTGGTGTTTCATTCTGTTGTGGTTGTTGAGGGTCGTGGCCGTGGGACAGCGTATAAAACGGCTGAAGGAGAACAACCTGTACAGCCTTGCTCCTCTTTTTAGGCAGGCCAGCTCTTTGCATACATGCCCACAGACTATGTAACGCATGCCTCTTTTAGGGAGAGGTGCAGCCATAATGCAGGGTCAGAACCTCTGCCTGCAACTCTTATACTCGATTTTGCGAAAGGAAGTAAGCTTACCATGGTTCCCTGCACGCATTGTTTGTTATATTTTGGTGAGGGTAATCATGATGGCCATGTAGACCACCACCACTGAGAGTCCTAGAAGTAACAGGGATGAGATGAAAGAGCTAAGAATAGTAGAACTTGAAACAACAGAGTTAGCCATGGGTGTTAGTGCAAGACCGCTTGGCTTTTTTTTGGCTTTGGGTGCGGCTATTCATGCAGGCCATATAGAGCTGCCACCATTCGGTGTCGTATCAGCTATTAAACTAATAAGAACAGTACTACCAAAATACAGCCAATGAAGGGCCTTATGAAGACTGAGCCAAGGTTGGATTGTAGTATTTGGTTAGCCTAATCATGATGGCCATGTAGACCACCACCGAGAGCCCTGGAAGTAACAGGGATGATGAGATGAAAGTGCTAAGAATAGTACTACTTGAAACAACAGAGTTAGCCATGGGTGTTAATCCAAGACCGCTTGGATTTATTTTTGTATTGGGTGCAGCTAATCATGCAGGCCACATAGAGCTGCCACCATTCGGTGTTGTATCAGCTATAAAAATAATAAGAACTGTACTATCAAAATACAGACAATGAAGGGCCTATGAAGACTGAGCAAAGGTTGGATTGTATTATTTTGTTCGGCTAATCATGATGGCCATGTAGACCACCCGTAACAGGGATGAAAGTGCTAAGAATAGTACTAATTGAAACAACCGAGTTAGCCATGGGTGTTAGTCTAAGACCACTCGGCTTTTTTTGGGGTTTGGGTGCAGCTAATCATGAAGGCCAGATAGACCTGCCACCATTTGGTGTTGTAACAGGTATTAAACTGCAAAGAACAGTACTACTTAACACAACCTACTTACCATGGGTCCCAGAGCATATGTTTGGTTATTATATTTTGTATGGGTAATCATCCAGGCCGTATAGACCTCACCAAATAGGAGGAGTTACAGAGATTAAAGTGCTAAGAATGGTAGTACTTAAAACACAACCTAGTTAAAATGGGTACCAGACTGCATGTCTTATTATTATATTTTTTCAGGGTAATCAGGCAGGCCATATAGAACACCCCCGATAGGGGGGGGGGGGAACAGGGATTAAATTGCTAAGAAAAGTACTAATTAACACAAGCTAGTTGGGTCCAAGAACGCATGTTTAATTATTAGACTTTATTAGGGTAATTATATATCTAACAAATCTATTTCTCTTCTGTCAATTCTATCTAACTATCAATCTATGTATATCTATCTATCCTATCTATCAATCTATCTTCTGTCCGGGATGTTTTGAGACAGCCACTTTGGGAATGTTAGTTGATTTAGGCCCATTATGGCTTAAAAGCAGACTCTGCATAAACTATGTAATTTTCCATGGGAGTTTTGCCAGGGATCCCCCTCCAGCATGCGACAGTTCAGGTGTTAGTACCCTTGAAACAACTTTTCCATCACTATTGTTGCCAGAAAAAGTCCTTGTAGGTTTTAAAGTTCGCCTGCCTATTGAATTCAATGGCGGTTCGCGCGGTTCGCGCGTACCGGGAACAATACTGGAAGTTCGAGTCCGCCGTTCGCGAACCGAAAATTTTAGGTTCTCGACATCACTAGACTTCAATAGGCAGGCGAATTTTAAAACCCACAGGGTCTCTTTCTGGCCACTAAAGTGATGGAAAAGTTGTTTCAAGGGGACTAACACCTGGACTCTGGCATGCCGGAGGGGGATCCATGGCAAAACTCCCATGGAAAATTACATAGTTGATGCAGAGTCTGTTTTTAATCCATAAAGGGCATAAATCACCTAAAATTCCTAAATTGTTTGGAATAACGTGCTCTAAAACATCAGGTATGATGTTGTATCGTTCAGGTAGTGTAAGGCTTACGCCTGCTTCACAGTGACAGATCAAACTCCCCATTTAACGCACCGCAAACAACTGCAAACAGTCCATTTGCACAACCGCAAACTCCCCATTTACACAAGGTTGGATACCAAGCTAGCCATGTCCCGTTCCTTGTCCTCACTGATGTCACTGCGCGTGCAATCACTTCCTGGGGTAACAGAAAATGCTCCACCCACAAGATGTTCCTATTATATTACTGCACTGAGGAGGCTGCCTGTATCTGTGTGTCCTGCTCCCTGGCCGGAGAGCACAGGGGACACCAGGTCGAGCTGCTGAATGAGGCTTCTGAGAAAAAGAAAAAGAAACTGAGAAATGTTCTGCAGAAACTGACCACAAAGAGAGAGGAGACTGAGAAAAGAGTCCAGAGTCTGCAGAAGCACAGAAGAGGGGTGCAAGAGAAAGCAGCTGGTGTAACAGAGAGACTGACTGCCCTGATTAGGGACATCAGGAAAAAGCTGGAAGACCTAGAGAAGCAAGTCCTGAGTGAGATCACCCGGCAGCAGGAGCAGGTTTTACTCACAATCTCTGATCTGATCCAGCAGCTGGGAAAAAGAGAACGACGAGCTAACCAGGAAGATTTGTCACATTGAGGAGCGGTGCAACATGACTGACCCATTAACTGTCCTACAAGAACAGGAATCACACAGAGATGAGATGCTTGTTCGGTCCTCCTACTTCCAATTTGGGGCACTGTGCGTGCAATCTAATGTGCCACCAGATAGGAGTGGTGTGTTAACTAGTACTATTCTTATCAGTTTAATCCCTGTTACGTCCCCTATCAGGGGATGTGTATATGGCATCGATTTTAGGAACCCGGAGATGATTTTAGGAACCGTGAGATGGAAAAAGATGCTTGGTCGGTCCGGCCACGAGATAGATAGATAGATACATAGATTAGATAGATCAATAGAAGCAATAGATACATTTGATGATAGATACGATAGATAGATAGATAGATAGATAGATTTGATAGATAAATAGATAGATTTGATAGATAGATAGATAATTTCCCAGACAGAGAATTACAAGACGGGCGGTCTGGGACCCATGGTAAGGTTCCCAGAGGCAGTTGCGTCGCCCGAGGCTCTGATTAGAACAGAGCACTCTGTGTATCTGCCCTTGGCCGAAATCGGAACATTCTTTAGCTTTCTGCCTGTCGGCCAAATGTCCGTCTGCCAAATGTCCGTCTGCCAAATGTCCGTCTGCCAAATGTCCTTCTGCATTTTGTCAGAGCACCGCGTTCAATCTACTGTGCCACCATATAGGAGTGGTGTGTTAACTAGTACTATTCTTATCAGTTTAATCCCTGTTACGTCCCCTATCAGGGGACGTGTATATGGCATCAATTTTAGGAACCCGGAGATGATTTTAGGAACCGGGAGATGGAAAAAGATGCTTGGACACCCAGTACAGGTCATTCTCCTTCAACCTTTTTATACGAGGGTCCCTCAACAGGCACGACAGCATGAAAGACCCCATATGCCATTACTTCCTTTTGCACAATCGAGTACAGGTATGGCATCGATTTTAGGAACCCGGAGATGATTTTAAGAACTGGGAGATGGAAAAAGATGCTTGGACACCCAGTACAGGTCGTTCTCCTTCAGCCTTTTTATACAAGGGTCCCTCCACAGGCACGACAGCATGAAAGACCCCATATGCCATTACTTCCTTTTGCACAATCGAGTACAGGTATGGCATCGATTTTAGGAACCCGGAGATGATTTTAGGAACCGGGAGATGGAAAAAGATGCTTGGACACCCAGTACAGGTCGTTCTCCTTCAGCCTTTTTATACGAGGGTCCCTCAACAGGCACGACAGCATGAAAGACCCCATATGCCATTACTTCCTTTTGCCCAATCGAGTACAGGTATGGCATCGATTTTAGGAACCCGGAGATGATTTTAGGAACCGGGAGATGGAAAAAGATGCTTGGACACCCAGTACAGGTCGTTCTATTTCAGCCATTTTATACGAGGGTCCCTCAACAGGCATGACAGCATGAAAGACCCCATATGCCATTACTTCCTTTTGCACAATCGAGTACAGGTATGGCATCGATTTTATGAACCCGGAGATGATTTTAGGAACCGGGAGATGGAAAAAGATGCTTGGTCGGTCCGGCCACGAGATAGATAGATAGATGGATACATAGATTAGATAGATAGATAGAGCAATAGATGCAATAGATACATTTGATGATAGATACGATAGATATATAGATAAATAGATTTGATAGATAAATAGATAGATTTAATAGATAGATAATTTCCCAGACAGAGAATTACAAGACGGACGGTCTGTGACCCATGGTAAGGTTCCCCGAGGCAGTTGCGGGGCCCGAGGCTCTGAATTTGGGGCACTGCGCGTGCAATCTACTGTGCCACCAGATATGAGTGGTGTGTTAAGTAGTACTATTCTTATCAGTTTAATCCCTGTTACGTCCCCCATCAGGGGACGTGTATATGGCATTGATTTATGAAATTTTGGCCGTGTACCTTCCACTGCGGTGTCCCAATAGCTACAAATTTATGGAACGCCTCAGACTCCACCAGCTTGTATGTTAAAAGCTGGCAGGCTAAGAGTTCAGACAAGCCAGCTGTCAGACGCCGGGCAAGGGGGTAAGTTTGTGAAATTGGCTTCTTACGCTCAAACATGTCCTTGACAGACACCGCGTCAAGGTTCCGAGCGGAAGCTGTAGAAGATTGGGTGTCCTGTGTTAGCCAGTCAACTATGTGCTCCGAAGATTTTGAGTTCAGGGTATGTGGCCTATTCTAGGGACAAAGGGAATCACAGCACCACGACCACGACGGCCCCTGCGGGGTGGCCTGCCTCTGCCTGTCATTTTTTTTTTAATTAGTGGTACTATGCGTGCAAGCTACTGTGACAACAGATATGAGTGGTGTGTTAAGTAGTACTATTCTTATCAATTTAATCCCTGTTACATCCCCTATCAGGGGACGTGTATATGGCATGGATTTTAGGAACCGGGAGATGGAAAAAGATGCTTTGACGGTCCTCCTACTTCAAATTTGGGGCACTGCGCGTGCAATCTAATGTGCCACCAGATAGGAGTGGTGTATTGAGTAGTACTATTCCTATCAGTTTAATCCCTATGTGGCTTTTTTTTTGTTTGATTTTTGAAGCCACAGTGCAGCACCAGAGGCCAGAAAAATTTGGCATGTATACATGCCTGAAAAATTAGGTATTGTTGCAGACGCTGCTGTAGCAGCGGCCAGAAAAATTGATGTTTGTTTCCCTGGCAGAAAGTGCCCTAAAACATGGCGGCTTGAACCCTAGTTGGTGGCGGATAAGTCACGCAAGTCATCCTGCATTCGAAGATAAAATACAGCAGCGTGTGGACCATTTTTAGTCCAAGGCAGCTCATCTCATCAGGCCTTTTTTACTCGAATGTATCGCCCAATGTCAGTCCCTTCGGGATCCATCCCTCATTCATCTTAATAAAGGTGAGGTAATCGAGACTTTTTTGACCTAGGCGACTTCGCTTCTCAGTGACAATACCTCCTGCTGCACTGAAGGTCCTTTCCGACAGGACACTTGAAGCGGGGCAGGCCAGAAGTTCTATGGCAAATTGGAATAGCTCAGGCCACAGGTCAAGCCTGCACACCCAGTAGTCAAGGGGTTCATCGCTCCTCAGAGCGTCGAGATCTGCAGTTAAGGCGAGGTAGTCTGCTACCTGTCGGTTGAGTTGTTCTCTGAGGCTGGACCCCGAAGGGCTGTGGCAATGCATAGGAGTTAAAAAGGTCCGCATGTCATCCATCAACAACACGTCTGTAAAGTGTCCTGTCCTTGCCGGCGTGGTCGTGGGAGGAGGAGTATTACTTTCACCTCTTCCCCTGTTAGATTCCCGTTGTGCTGTGACATCACCCTTATACGCTGTGTAAAGCATACTTTTTAATTTATTTTTGAACTGCTCCATCCTTTCCGACTTGCGGGAATTCGGTAACATTTCAAGCACTTTATGCTTATACCGGGGGTCTAGTAGCGTGGACACCCAGTACAGTTTGTTCTCCTTCAGCTTTTTTATACGAGTTTCCCTCAACAGGCACGACAGCATGAAAGACCCCATTTGCACAAGGTTGGATGCTGAGCTACTCATGTCCCATTCCTCATCCTCACTGATCTCACTGAAGGTATTTTCTTCCCCCCACCCACGTACAACACCACAGGTACCAGATAGGTGACAACAACAAGCACCCTGGGATGCCTGTTGTGCTTGGTCTTCCTCCTCCTCCTCAAAGCCACATTCCTCCTCTGACTCCTCTTCCTCACAATCCTCTTCCTGCATTGCCACTGGTTCAGCAAGCAATGCTGATAAGGCTGTTTCTGGTGGTGATGGTGACCACAACTCTTCCTCTTCCTCTTCACGCTCATCTATGGCCTGATCCAGCACTCTTCGCAGGGCACGCTCCAGGAAGAAAACAAATGGTATGATGTCGCTGATGGTGCCTTCGGTGCAACTGACTAGGTTTGTCACCTCCTCAAAAGGACGCATGAGCCTACAGGCATTACGCATGAGAGTCCTGTAACGTGGCAAAAAAATTCCCAGCTCCCCAGAGGCTGTCCTAGCATCCCGGTCATACAAATACTCGTTAACGGCTTTTTCTTGTTAGAGCAGGCGGTCGAACATTAGGAGTGTTGAATTCCAACGTGTCGGGCTGTCGCAAATCAAGCGCCTCACTGGCAGGTTGTTTCACCGCTGGATATCTGACAAGTGCACCATGGCCGTGTAGGAACGCCTGAAATGGCAACACACCTTCCTGGCCTGCTTCAGGACATCCTGTAAGCCTGGGTACTTATGCACAAAGCGTTGTACAATCAGATTACACACATGTGCCATGCACGGCACATGTGTCAACTTGCCCAATTTCAATGCCGCCACCAAATTACTTCCGTTGTCAGAAACCACTTTGCCGATCTCCAGTTGGTGCAGAGTCAGCCACTGATCCACCTGTGCGTTCAGGGCGGACAGGAGTGCTGGTCCGGTGTGACTCTCTGATTTCAGGCAAGTCAACCCCGATACGGCGTGACACTGCCATATCCGGGATGTGGAATAGTACCTGGGGAGCTGGGGGGTGCCGTTGATGTGGAGCAAGACACAGCAGCCGAAGAGGAATCAGCCCAGGAGGTTATGGAAGAGGATGGAGTAGGAGGAGTAGAGGAGGTGGCAGCAGGCCTGCCTGCAAGTCGTGGTGGTGTCACCAACTCCTCTGCAGAGCCAGTCATTCCATGCTTGGCAGCCGTCAGCAGGTTTACCCAATGCGCAGTGTATGTGATATACCTGCCCTGACCATGCTTTGCAGACCAGCTATCAGTGGTCAGATGGACCCTTGCCCCAACACTGTGTGCCAGAAATGCCATTACTTCCTTTTGCACAATCGAGTAGAGGTTGGGGATTGCCTTTTGTGCAAAGAAATTTCATCCGGGTACCTTCCACTGCGGTGTCCCAATAGCTACAAATTTTTTGAACGTCTCAGACTCCAACAGCTTGTATGGTAAAAGCTGTCGGGCTAAGAGTTCAGAAAAGCCAGCTGTCAGACGCCGGGCAAGGGGGTGACTTGGTGACATTGGCTTCTTACGCTCAAACATGTCCTTGACAGACCAACTGCCTGACTGAGACATATCACAGTTATCTACATCCTCTGTCAATGATGGTTGCGCATCACTCATTTCTTCACACTGAGGTGTACATAACTCCTCTGACAGATCAAGTGAGGCGGCTGTGGTGCTAGTGTCGGTGGTGGTGACAGGCGGGCGAGTGGTAAGTTGAGAGGTGCCTGAAGCTAAGCTAGAGGAGGAGGATGGTGCGTCAAGGTTACGAGCGGAAGCTGTAGAAGTTTGGGTGTCCTGTGTTATAAAGTCAACTATTTAATCAGAACTTTTCGTGTTCATGGTTCATGGTACGTATGGTATTATTCTATGACCAAAGGGAATCACAGCACCACGACCACGACGGCCCCTGCGGGTTGGCCTGCCTCTGCCTGTCATTTTTTTTTTCGATTAGTGCTACTATGCGTGCAAGCTACTGTGAGTGGGCACAGTATACGCTGTGAGCCTGACACAAAAAACCAGACTGATGTTTCACAGTCAAATTTTTTTTTTTTTTTTTTTTAAATGTACACTGACAGTGCACTACTAATAAACAAGATAATATGAGTGGTGGCACTGGGCAAGTGGGCACAGTATACGCTATGAGCCTGACACAAAAAAGCAGACTGATGTTTCAAAGTCAAAATAGTTTTTTTATTTTTAAAATGTACACTTACACTACTATTAAACAAGATAATATGAGTGGTGGCACTGGACAAGTGGGCACAGTATACGCTGTGAGCCTGACACAAAAAAGCAGACTGATGTTTCACAGTCAAAATAGTTTTTTTATTTTTAAAATGTACACTTACACTACTATTAAACAAGATATGAGTGGTGGCACTGGGCAAGTGGGCACAGTATACGCTGTGAGCCTGAAACAAAAAAGCAGACTGATGTTTCACAGTCAAAATAGTTTTTTTATTTTTAAAATGTACACTTACACTACTATTAAACAAGATAATATGAGTGGTGGCAATGGACAAGTGGGCACAGTATACGCTCTGAGCCTGACACAAAAAAGCAGACTGATGTTTCACAGTCCAAAAAGTTTTTATTTTTTTAAATGTACACTACACTACTATTAAACAAGATATGAGTGGTGCCACTGGGCAAGTGGGCACAGTATACGCTGTGAGTCTGGCACACACGCTGGCAGGCAGGCAAATGCAATTAGATTACACTAGCAGACTGATGTTTCACAGTCAAAAAAGTTTTTTTTTTTAAATTATTTACAATACTGTTACACCAGATATGAGTGGTGGCACTGGGCAAGTGGACCGGGCACACACGTTGGCAGGCAGGCAAATGCAATAGAATTACACTAGCAGACTGATGTTTCACAGTCAAAAAAGTTTTTTTTTTTTTTATTATTTACACTACTGTTACACCAGATATGAGTGGTGGCACTGGAAAAGTGGGCCGGGCACACACGTTGGCAGGCAGGCAAATGCAATTAGAATTACACTAGCAGACTGATGTTTCACAGTCAAAAAAGTTTTTTTTTTAATTATTTACACTACTGTTACACCAGATATGAGTGGTGGCACTGGGCAAGTGGGCCGGGCACACACGCTGGCAGGCAGGCAGGCAACTGCTATTAGATTACACTAGCAGACTGATGTTTCACAGTCAAAAAAAGTTTTTTTTAAAACAATTTACACTACTGTTACAACAGATATGAGTGGTGGCACTAGTTGGCAAGTGGGACTGGCACACACGCTGGCAGGCAGGCAACTGCAATTAGATTACACTAGCAGACTGATGTTTCACAGTCAAAAAAGTTTTTTTTTTTAAATTTACACTACTGTTACAACAGATATGAGTGGTGGCACTAGTTGGCAAGTGGGCCTGGCACACACGCTGGCAGGCAGGCAACTGCAATTAAATTACACTAGCAGACTGATGTTTCACAGTCAAAAAAGTTTTTTTTTAAAAAAATTTACAATACTGTTACAACAGATATGAGTGGTGGCACTAGTTAGCAAGTGGGCCTGGCACACACGCTGGCAGGCAGGCAACTGCTATTAGATTACACTAGCAGACTGATGTTTCACAGTCAAAAAAGTTTTTGTTTTTTTTAATTTACACTACTGTTACAACAGATATGAGTGGTGGCACTTAGCAAGTGGGCCTGGCACACACGCTGGCAGGCAGGCAACTGCAATTAGATTACACTAGCAGACTGATGTTTCACAGTCAAAAAAGTTTTTTTTTTAAATTTACACTACTGTTACAACAGATATGAGTGGTGGCACTAGTTGGCAAGTGTGCCTTGCACACACGCTGGCAGGCAACTGCTATTAGATTACACTAGCAGACTGATGTTTCACAGTAAAAATGTTTTTTTTAAATTTACACTTCTGTTACAACAGATATGAGTGGTGGCATTAGTTGGCAAGTGGGCCTGGCACACACGCTGGCAGGCAGGCAACTGCAATTAGATTACACTAGCAGACTGATGTTTCACAGTGAAAAAAGTTTTTTTTTTTAAATTTACACTACTGTTACAACAGATATGAGTGGTGGCACTAGTTGGCAAGTGGGCCTGGCACACACGCTGGCAGGCAGGCAGGCAACTGCAATTAGATTACACTAGCAGACTGATGTTTCACAGTCAAAAAAGTTTTTTTTAACAAAATTTACACTACTGTTACAACAGATATGAGTGGTAGCACTTAGCAAGTGGGCCTGGCACACACGCTGGCAGGCAGGCAACTGCAATTAGATTACACTAGCAGACTGATGTTTCACAGTCAAAAAAGTTTTTTTTTTAAAATTTACACTACTGTTACAACAGATATGAGTGATGGCACTGCAGGCAGGCAACTGCAATTAGATTACACTAGCAGACTGATGTTTCACAGTCAAAATTACACAGGCAAATTTATTTTAAAAAAAAATGATGTTCTAGCCCTAAAAAGGGCTTTTTGGGGTGCTTACAGTAGAGATCAGATGAGTCCTTCAGGACTGTATTGGACACTGAATACACTAGACTAGCTATCAATTTCCCTATAAAATCAGCAGCAGCTACACTATCCCTCCTCTCACTAAGAATGCAGGATCAGAATGAATCTAAAATGGCTGCTGTCCAGGAGCTGGGAGGGTCTGGGAGGGAGTGTCTGCTGCTGATTGGCTGAAATGTGTCTGCAGACTGTGAGATACAGGGTCAAAGTTTACTCAATGATGACGAATAGGGGGCGGATCGAACATCGCATATGTTTGCCCGCCGCGGCGAACGCGAACAAGCTATGTTCGCCGGGAACTATTGGCCGGCGAACTATTCGCGACATCCCTAATAACTAATAGTTACATTGTAGCTATCTTAGGTTTTATTTTTATTTCACAGGCAAGTTTGTATTTATTTTAACTAGGTAGACTAGTTAGTAAATAGTAATTAACTATTTACTATCTACCTAGTTAAAATCAATACAAAGTTACCTGTAAAATAAAACCAAACCTGTCTTACACTAAAACCTAACATAACACTAAAATTAAATAAATTAAATTAACAAAATAAATTTATCTAAATTACAAAAATAATAAACACTAAATTACACAAAATAAAAAAGAAATGATCAAATATTTAAACTATTTACACCTAATCTAATAGCCCTATCAAAATAAAAAAAGCCCTCCCGAAATAAAAAAAAACCCTAGCCTAAACTAAACTGCCAATAGCCTTTAAAAGGGCCTTTTGCAGGGCATTGCCCCAAAGAAATCAGCTCTTTTACCTAAAAAAAAAATACAAACAACCCCCAACAGTAAAACCCACCACACATGCAACCAAACCCCCCAAAATAAAATCCTATCTAAAAAACCTAAGCTCCCCATTGCCCTGAAAATGGCATTAGGATGGGCATTGCCCTTAAAAGGGCATTAAGCTCTTTTTCATTGCCCAAACCCCTAATCTAAAAATAAAACCCACACAATAAACCCTTAATAAAACCTAACACTAACCCCCGAAGATCCATTTACAGTTTTTGAAGACCGGACATCCATCCTCATCCAGCTGGGAGAAGTCTTCATCCAAGCGGCAAGAAGTCGTCCTCCAGGCAGGCAGAAGTCTTCATCCAGACGGCATCTTCTATCTTCATCCTTCCAACGCGGAGCAGCTCCATCTTCAAGACATCCGGCGCGGAGCATCCTCTTCTTTCGCTGGATCTTGAAGAATGAAGTTTCCTTTAAATGACGTCATCCAAGATGACGTCCCTTGAATTCCGATTGGCTGATGGATGTCTGGTCTTCAAAAACTGTAAGTGGGTCTTCGGGGGTTAGTGTTAGGTTTTATTAAGGGTTTATTGGGTGGGTTTTATTTTTAGATTAGGGGTTTGGGCAACGAAAAAGAGCTAAATGACCTTTTAAGGGCAATGCCCATCCAAATGCCCTTTTCAGGGCAATTGGGGAGCTTAGGTATTTTAGATAGGATTTTATTTGGGGGGTTTGGTTGTGTGGTGGTGGTTTTTACTGTTGGGGGTTGTTTGTATTTTTTTTTACAGGTAAAAGAGCTGATTTCTTTGGGACAATGCCCTACAAAAGGCCCTTTTAAGGGATATTGGCAGTTTAGTGTAGGCTTGGGTTTTTTTATTTGGGGGGGGGGGGGGCTTTTTTATTTTTATAGGGCTATTAAATTAGGTGTAATTAGTTTAAATATTTGATAATTTCTTTTTTATTTTGTATAATTTAGTGTTTATTTTTTTGTAATTTAGTTAATTGTATTTAATTAATGTAATTTATTTAATTTTAGTGTAATGTTAGGTGTTAGTGTAACTCATGTTAGGTTTTATTTTACAGGTACATTTGTAATTATTTTAACTAGGTAGTTAGTAAATAGTTAATAACTATTTACTAACTAGTCTACCTAGTTAAAATAAATACAAACTTGCCTGTAAAATAAAAATAAGACCTAAGATAGCTACAATATAACTATTAGTTATTTTGTAGCTAGCTTAGGGTTTATTTTATAGGTAAGTATTTAGTTTTAAATAGGAATTATTTAGGTAATAATTGTAAGTTTTATTTAGATTTATTTTAATTATATTAAAGTTAGGGGTGTTAGGGTTAGACTTAGGGTTAGGTTTAGGGGTTAATATATTTATTTAGTGTTAGTGATGTGGGAGGCCAGAGGTTTAGGGGTTAATAACTTTAGTAAACTGCGGGCGGCAACGTTGGGAGCGGCAGATTAGGGGTTAATAAATTTATGTAGGTGGCAACTACATTGGGGGCAACAGATTAGGGGTTAATAGCGGCGATGTCGGGGGTGGCAGATTAAGGGTGTTAGGTTTAAACATAAATTTTCTTTCCCCATAGGAATCAATGGGGCTGCGTTACAGAGCTTTACGCTCCTTTATTGCAGGTGTTAGGCTATTTTTTAGCCAGCTCTCCCCATTGATGTCTATGGGGAAATCATGCACGAGCACGTAAACCCAGCTCAAAGCAGCGCTAGTATTTGTGTGCAGTATGGAGCTCAACGCTGCCATATTGCCCGCTAACGCAGGTTTTTGGAAAACCTGTAATAGTAGCGCTAATAAAGGTGAGCAGTGGAAATAACTTGCAAGTTATTACCGAGCCGCTCATAACGCAAAACTCGTAATCTGGCCGCTAATTAGCTAATCTCTATATGTTTGCTCAGAATCCTTCTTATCTTATCTCACTGTATACACAGCTAGACAAATACTTATAGAGAACAATAGAACATGAGCTTTTATTATCTCTCTCTTTCACACCACCCACTGGGAGCATGATTTATTTATAAATCATCTTGTGTACATAGCTTTTCTACAATCAGTATGTAAGTATGTAAATTTTAAGTAAAGGGGGAATACAACAGGAAAAGCTGAAATTTCAATTGACAAATCAAAGGCACCACAGCTACTTGTAAACGATTTAATACACTCCAACAGGTAAAAAAGATCTTTGGGAACAAATTAAAGGGACAGTAAATGCAGTTAAACGTTCATGGTTCAGATAGAGCATGTGGTTTTAAGCAACTTTCCAATTTACATCTATTAACTTATTTGATTTGTTCTTTTTGTATCTCTTGATGAAAAGCATACCTAGGTAGGTTTAGGAGCAGCAATGTTCTACTGGGAGCTAACTGGTTATTTGTGGCTACATACATATGTCTCTTGACTTTGGCTAACCAGGTGTGGCCAGCTAGCATCCAGTAGTGCATTGCTGATCCTTCAACAAAGGATACCAAGACTATTAAGTACATTTGATAACAGATGTTAAAGGGACTGGACACTCCAACATTTTCTTTAATGATTCAGATAGAACATTCAATTTTAAACAACTTTCCAATTTACTTATATTATCAAATTTGCTTCATTTTCTTGTTATCTCTTGCTGAAGAAACAACATTACAATACTAGCAGCTAGCTTAACATATCTAGTTAGCCAATCACAAGAGATAAATATGTGCAAGCACCAATTAGCAGCTAGCTCAAAGTAGTGTAGGATATGTGTGTATCTTTTTAAAAAAATGAATACCTAGACAACAAAGCACATTTTAAAAGAGAACTGAATTTAAAAGTATAATAAAATCACATGCTTTATTTGAAACACCCAACCTTAAAGGGACATTAAACCCAAAAAAAATCTTTCATGATTCAGATAGAGCATGCGATTTAAAACAACTTACTAATTTACTTCTATTATCTAATTTGCTTCATTCTCTTGATATGTTTTGCTGAAAAGCATATCCAAATAGGCTTAGTAGCTGCTGATTGGTCGCTGCACATAGATGCCTCGTGTGATTGGCCCACCAATGTCTATTTCTATTTACTCAACAAAGGATATCTAAAGAATGAAGCAAATTAGATAATAGAAGTAAATGTGAATGTTGTTTAAAATTGTATTCTTTATCTGAATCATGAAAGAACATTTTTGGATTTAATGTCCATTTAAGGAGAGGAAAAAAACACAGTACCCTGTCCCTTTAACAAAAAAAGTAAAATACCAAAAGTCTGTTTAGTAGTGAGAACTTGTCAGAAGGATTCCTAATTACGCTACAAGTACACCTGTGCTGACACACTAGAAAAGTGTACGTTAAGCCAGGCTTTCATTGTGAGTGTGAATTTAATAGCTGCTTTCATTGATTAAACTTTACTGAACTTAGATTGTTTCCTTGGCGCTCTGGTTTGTGTGTGTTTTCGTGTTGCAGTGTTTTTACCAAGCTCCAGGGGAAGAAGTATAAGAGTTTGCTTTAAGGAAGGATCTGTTGTGGAACCGTTGGAGACGGATTCATTTCTGTACCATTTGCAATCAGAACTGTCGGAGCAGTGAGACTGAACCAACATTTTTCAATTAAATATGAAAATAGTAAATAATCCTTTTTGTGAGCTTTTCTCTCACATGTATCAAGAGACATATTTTAAATGCATATATTATTTTTGTGTTGCTGAGTGATCTAGCACTTTATTGTAATTGTTACTTTTTTTTTTTTACCATATTAAAATTGTCCATTTTAACCATATTTGAGGCTCGCTTGAAACGAAAGTTAAGAAGCAACGGTCGTACGACTGCTGCTCCTCAACCTATCCGCCACCTTTTAGGTGGTGGATTGAAATCATCCAGATCTGATTAGGATGATTGACAGCCCCTGCTAGTGGCTGATTGGCCCCCAGTGAGCAGGGGTGCATTGGACAAGCATTTGCCTTGCGCCACATCGCTTGCAGTGTATCACAGTCTTTAGACTAGACATGTGCATGGCGAAAAAATTCAGTTTGGTTTGGATCGATTCAGATTTTTTCGAATTTCGGTTCGGATCGATACGAATTCGGAAAAATTCTAATCAATTCGGTTTGGATTCGTTTCGGATTTATTTGGATTCGAATAAATTCGGCTGGATTCGGTTCGATTCGGTTCGAAATTCGGAATTTCGGTGTTAGGTGGGATGTGCTTTGTATTAGACTAGTATTATCTACTGTATATTAGGTGTAACCCATAGCAGAGTGATATAACCTAATATACTGTACAATACTAGTGTAATCCATGTCCATCCGAATCTACCAAATAAATCCGAATAAATCCAAACTAATTCGGATTTATTCGGTAGATTCGGCACTATTTTAATTCGGAAATTAAAATCGATCCGAATCCCGAATTTTACGAATTCGGCCGAATTTCCGAATAGATCCGAAATGAATCGCACATTTCTACTTTAGACATTTAGCGATGTCAAGCTGTAGCGAATCATGCCCACTCGATATTTAGTAAATCTACCTCCGTAGGCTTTTTTGCATGGATTATTATTTTTTTTACATGCGCAATTTACATTTTAACAAACATAGATGTCGATTCCAATCCTTCGGATATTTTATTACTATATTTAAAGAACTAGATCAGCCATAATTTTTTTCTAACAAAGAGATTATAATCTTTCCGAGTCAACAGCAGTCAAAGTTAATAACTGCCATAATATTTACTAGACTTGTGCAGCAGCAAAAAATTTGGTTCCTCCGAATCTTTTGGAACAAATATTCTGAACAATTTGTCTGCTGCACTATTCAGTATTTGTTTAATTTAAAACTAAATGAATACTGAATATTTGTGGAAAATTTACATTAGTTTTGATTAAATGAATAAATGTAAATGTTCCTTTGCTACAGGTGAAAAAAGTTCACCTGTAGTGTTATACTTACCTCTAGCATGCTGGAGAGCTGCGCTAACCCTTACCCTCCATCACAGAACCCTGGGCTGTGCTAATAGAAGGCTTAGAGTGGCGAATCCCAGGGCCTGCCCTCAAGGACCTTCTCCTTTAACGCAGGCTCTAGTATACGCCGCACTAAATCTCCTATTAGCGCGAAACAGGGCTCTGTGCAGAAGTGCCAAGATTAGGGTGGCTCTCCAGCGCTCTAGAGGTTAACCCGTAAAGGTAATTTAAAGAAAAACAAATGAATACTGTCGAATTTCGCTTTATTTAAATTTAGTTGGGGCATTCGTTCAGATATTCGTTTCATAAAAACAAAACAAAAACCAGTGTTTTCTGTGCAAATTCATATTTGTATAGAAACAAATGAACAATTCTAATATTCACCTATAACGACACAGTTAATGGCCATAAATGTTTGTCGATCACCGAAACCGGAAATGGGTTAATGTGATTATTGGACTTCATGTGTGTGTTTTGCATATGGAAAGTGTGGTGTTTCTTATACGTATTAAATAATCTAAATGCTATTTATATATGGGCTTGATGAGTACAATTGGTAGGTTTACTCAATAATGTTGTTTTTTTAACTTTTATTAATTAAAAAAAATATGTATTTGTTATACTTTTCAGCTAGTGAGTGAAAAAGATTAAGTGCGATTTTCAACTAAAATAAAGAAGAACAACGCAGGAATTTAATTTCCATAAGAAGAAATTGGCCTTAACTTATCTCGTCTTCTTCATACACATATGTAAATTACTATACCGTTTACTACTGATGGACTATACAATTGAGAATAATATATGTTTAATTAATCTAGACCATATAGTCATGTTTACATCTAAAAAAGTTTCAGAGTGTCTTGCACATGAGCAAGATAATAAAAGGATTCCAAAATCTCTTGGAATACTTGCAAACACATAAAAGAAAAAAAAGGACAGTTTTTAACTCTATCACGCCCTTTGGCTGCTGAATTTAACTTTATATTCTTACTAGGTGATACGCCTGCCCAGAGGGCAGTCTATGTTTAAAAAAAAACAATCCCCCAAGATAATTTTGCTAAAAATAAAAAATGTAAGATTGCATAAAAGGCTGACTAAGATGGCCGCACTTCACTGAAGCTCTCCATGCGAGCTAGGCATAGAGGATCATAACTGCTGAAAGCCTTGAGCTATCAAAATATAGGATCTTTATTTGGGCTCCGGAACACTTGGGGAACACCCGGTGTGACTTTGGTCTGGAACCTCCTGACTTTGCTGGCGACGCTGGTACCGCACCTTGTAAACCCACGTGTTTTTTTTACACTGCGTCATGAAACATCGCAGTCAAACAGATACACCGATGCCTATCTAAATGACCCTCAAGCTGGCCCGGACCACTCTCTAAAGAAGATAAAGGTGAACCCTATAACTTTATGTAGTGCTAATGCTCTATAACTTTATATCTTGATCTGAGCACTCTAATAGCTGTTCACTACCACTTCAGGACAAGCAGTGGATTGGAGATTTTTTCTTATATATATATCTGCCTGGAGGGCTTAACTAAAAAAATGTATGTGCTGAAGTGCTGCAACAAAGTAATTAACTATATTTATACAGAAGGTCTACCCTTTCCTTCTTTTTTTTCTTCCTGGATTTCGTTTCACAGTATATAACAAGACACTTATAGCTGAATGGAATTAACTCTTTAGAACCATATATTTGAGCAGAATCTCTGGCATAATTTACCTGTTGGGTGTTTACCCTATGTCCTGGCTTTAAAATAGTGTACACCCTCCTACTCCTTTTCCCACTGTTCTCTGTAGCAGTGGGTAATACCCAATACCTTTTCCCGTGATCGCTCTGAGAGAGCAATATCCCCAGGGAGTGGTGTACTACTGTAGAAAGGCAAAACTCTCTCCTATAACAGACACAATTAGCACCATCTCCAAACCCTCTCACTATGTCACAAAGGAAATTAACTAGGAGTGACAAATCTCAAAAATTAACACCAACAGCCCAGGGGGCCATGAGCTCTTTTTTCAAACAAGCAGACAAACAAAAATCTAATAAGGACCCTGATATAATGCAAACTTCTCAAGATGAAAGCTCATGTGAGGCCGTAGATGCTGCAATGGGGTTACAACCTAAAACTATTGAAATGGGAAAAGATGATATCATTACATATGGCGCTATGGAAGCCCTGATAGAACAGGTTAAGTCATGCATCAAGAGTGAATGTGCAGGCCTAAAAAAAGACATTTCTGACCTATGTTATAGGGTTGATACTTTGGAGGAACATGAATATGTGTCATTCCAGAAAATAGCAAATCTCTCCTCTAAGGCTTTTCAACATCATCACCGCATGGTAGATTTAGAAGATAAATTGGACGACTTAGAGAATCGCTCCAGGAGGAGTAACCTACGATTCAGGGGAATTCCTGAAACTGTTCAGGGAAATGAGATTCAGGACTACCTACAGTCTTTTTTCACAGACCTAATAAAGAGCAATTCAGGCAATTTATCTGACATTATACTTGACAGAGCCCATAGATCCCTATGCCCTAAACCATCCGATGGCTTACCTCCTTGTGATATCATTCTCCATTTCCAAAATTTCAAAACAGAGAAACTATTTACAACTATTCGAGAAAACAACCATCCAACATGTTTCAAGGCCACCGAATACAAGCGTTTCAAGACCTATCGACGCGGACGTTTCAAAAAAGGAGAGACTTTTCTTTTTTAATTTCTCACCTTCGTGCTTTGAAGATTCCATATAGGTGGGGGTTTCCAACCTCAGTTATAGCTGTTAAAAATGTGAAAAAATTTGAATGCTTTTTTCCACCTGATGCTGAGCAATTTTGCCAACTATTGGGAATATCACAGCCGGAATCGCAAGATTCAACCTCTCAATCATCAACATCAGCTAGACACGAGTCTCCTAAATCACAGAGGTGCCCTTGGATGGAATCTACAGCACCACAGAACAAAAGAAGACAAACCAATACCACTGGTACTGTGGAGGATCCACCTTGAGAAGGGACACGTAACTATATGATATTGTTACTAACGTCTTTACTATGCACACTTGAAGTTTCCTTTTTTCAGATACCACTGAGACTTTCTTCAGTTATTTACTAGTCCTTGACATGTTTGAATTATTTGATTAGATACCTAGCTGTTACCGCCACATATATAAATACTGTTAAGTTAGGATTAGACCTATTATGTATAGAGATCCCTTAAAGACCCGACTCACCTGAGTCGATGTGCCTACAAGGCTTTACAAAGCTCTCACTTAACCACCTATTGATATTTGCTATGTGGTAAAGATTGGTTTGGTTCAGTTGACAAAGTTGATAAATATATCTGTAGAAATGATTTTCTGTATAGACCCAAAGACCCTATTTTAAATATTACTCTTATACAAAATCTCCTCTCATATTGTAATTCTGCAGAAGCAATTGTTGGACTTGTTTCTATACCCTGTACTAAATCTGAATCTTGAATGCTGTCATGTTAATGTCACAACACTTTTATTTTTCTAACCTCATGTTTTTTCTAGGTATCACAGAGACTATATCCAGATATTTATTGTACTTTGTTATGTTAGTCTTGCTTGATTTTCTGATTGGAGGTCAATGTTACACATATAAGTGTTGTTGAGGTAGGTTTAGATTTAATATAGTTTGAGATTCCTATAGGAGCTGATTTACTTATTTTGTTGGGTCTATAAATTCCACAGAAGCCGTATTTAACCTCTTGTTGAAAGTTGCAACGTTGTAAAAATTCACTGGGCTCAATTTGTAAAACCGTTAAAATACTTGTAACTGCTACCCTAATTGTAGGCATGATGCCCCTACTCTAAGTATTATCTTTATATAGTGATCCTTCTCACATTGCAATATCGCTGAAGCGAGTACTAGACTTGCTACTATACCTTACATTATAATTGTGTATGATACGCCAAAATAGCACTAACTGATATTAAATAACAAATACTCCTATGACCCTGCTGTCTATACTGAGCTTAAGCTTGCATTAGTACCCAGCATAGTACACTTCCCTATGGCTAGTTGGACGGCAGTAATATAAACTCTGATAAATCGCTAAGGATTTTATTTTGATTAAGAACAGAATCCCCCTAACATTATTTGTCGGTATTATACCTAGTTCTCAGGGATAACCTAATTAGTTTAAGAGATATTCTTACATTTTAGGCACAGTCATGTCTTTCTCGGTTTCTTGAATGTTGAGAAGTTATTATATGTTATGAAACTGCCTTATGTTTTTATGTTGTCACTACAAGGTTATATTGTCTTCAAAGTATTTCACCTAGGTTAATAATGGTCCACCTGTTAATATAAATTATTAGCTAATTTTTTTCTTCCCTTCCACTTTGCTATACTCTCCCTTCTACTTTTTAGTAAAATCATGCCCAACTTGCCCAAAAGCCTCCAATATCTCTAGATCAGTTCTTTCTCTTTAAAGACTTCTGACATCACATCAATTTTTTATTCAACTTTCTACCTCCTACGCTAACTTTTTAATTTTCTAATCTATATTAGCTTATCAACACCCTCCTTGCACTTACAACTTGCTCTCCCTTTGATAATACATATATCCACAACACTTACAATGTCTACCCGCACATATGAAGGGTCTATAACTATTGCCACTCAAAATGTGAAAGGATTTCTTTCTGCTGAAAAGCGCTCAATCGCCCTTTATGACTTCTATAAAAAGAATTTAGACATAATAATGATTCAGGAAACCCACTTTAAGAAGACTCATGAGCCAAAACTCCCTTCTAAATATTATGACAAACACTACTTTAGCTCGGGCCCAACTAGACATTACGGCGTTTGCACCTTATTTAAACGCAACACATCATTCGACTTACTACAACAATTCAGCGACCCCGAGGGTAGGATCCTGATCTTGGTAGGCCTTTACTATGGAAAACCCATTACACTCGCAAACATTTATGCTCCAATCAAACCCACTTCCTGCTTCTTTCGCAAAGTCATAAACAAGCTGCTTGATATAGCTTAAGGCCCCATCTTATTAGGAGGGGACTTTAATTTTCCATCAGACCCTGCACTAGACACTCTTATCTTAGAAACTCACAGATCAAAAGCAATAATGCATTACTTCAATCACTCAATCTATTTGACAAATGGAGAATGGTACATACATCTACTAAAGACTATACTTTTTTCCCATCCACAACGATCATATACGAGGCTCGACTACATATTCTGTGACCAGGCTTTTCTTACGAACCTCGTTGACTCAAAGATATCACACACTTCGTGGTCAGATCACAGTTTAGTTAAATCTACCTTTAAATGGTCAAATAAACCCAGGCATAGATTGAACTGGAGACTAAACAAACACATTCTTACAGATACTGAAATCGTTGACCAACTAATTAAATATACAGATGAATATTTTCAGTTCAATATCTCCTCTGATACAAATGTTGTGAATAATTGGGAATCTTATAAATGCTTTATTAGGGGTATCATTATACAACTAACTGCGAAACTTAAAAAAACAAAGATCCGCTCAGTTTGACTCTCTGACCAGTATTCTCCTAGCTATGGAAAACTCACATAAACAAGATCCGAAATCCCCGCAAAATTTGACAGAAGTAAAGGAAGCTAGAGACAATTTTAACAAATTATTAACTGAAAATGCACATATGCGCGCTATGGCAACTAAAGCTAAATTTTTTGCGGAGTCAAATAAGGCGGGGAAAATGCTGGCCAGATTTAAAAAAAACCAGAGGCTCAACTCATATATCCATTCCATTAAACATAGCCCAGGAATAACATACACCAAAAATGAAGATATAACTAATAGCTTTGTTACATACTATACTTCATTGTACAATATTAGAAATACAAATGACCAAGTAAGACGAGATAAGATGAAACTGTATCTTGTCTCAATACATGTCCCCTCAATCCCAGAAGACGACCTGACTACACTAGACTCCCCTATCTCCTTACAAGAAATTGCAAACACAATTAAATCCCTTCCGAGTAATAAAGCCCCTGGTCTGGATGGCCTTTCTACCAAATTTTATCAGTTATTAGTAGGTAATATTGGCCCTTACATACATGAAGTGTTTCAGTCTATAGATCAAGGCCTCACATTCCCCCAGCCCCTTTTAGACGCCATAATTACAATAATTCCAAAGCCAGACAAACCTAAGGACATAGTAGGCAACTACAGACCAATTTCTTTATTAAACATCGATATTAAGATCTACGCTAAGATTTTGGCAAACCGTCTCAATCTTATTTTACGGAAGGCTATCCATCCGGACCAGGTTGGATTCATCAGGGGTCGCGAAGCAAAAGACAACACCACCAGACTACTTCACGCATTATACACTTCCCATGATCTTAAGAGCCCTCTTGTGCTTCTTTCCACCGATGCCGAGAAGGCTTTTGACAGGGTTGACTGGCATTTTATGTGCTCGGCCCTGTCAAAATTTGGTCTTTAAGACAAATTCATATCCAGAGTACAAGCATTATATAATAACCCTCGAGCTACGATTAAAGTTAATGACACGATCTCCCAGGCTTTCCCAATACCTAATGGCACTCGGCAAGGCTGCCCGTTATCCCCTTTTTTATTCGCCATTACGGTAGAAATATTAGCTATCCAGATTAGAAATAACCCAAATATCACAGGCATCTCATTTGGCAGTATTCAACAAACATGCCTTCTCTTTGCAGACGACATTATCTTTAATTTACAAGCACCATTAACTTCCCTACCAGCCTTGATACAAGTTTTAGAGACGTACAAACAATTTTCAAATTATTCAATAAATATGGAGAAATCCAGTATTATCCCTATCCATGTAAATTCAGCAGAATTAGACTTTCTTTTACATAAAACTCCCTTCTCTGTCACAAACACTCTTAGATACTTGGGGTTGCATATCCCAAAAAACCCTCAAGATCTGTTTCATGAAAATTATATGACACTCCAAACCAATGTTTTTTCCTTATTGGATGCATGGCACAAGCAGGGTCACCTTTCCTGGGTAGGCCGAGTAAATACAATAAAAATGATGATAGTCCCTAAATATTTATATATATTTCAAGCCCTTCCTATATCAATACCGGGACATTATCTACGACCCAACAAAAGATGTTAGAATCTTTTATCTGGGCATATAAAAGGCCAAGAGTGTCTCGCAACACCCTATATCTGAGAAAAGAAGAGGGAGGCCTAAACATCCCAAACTTAACACTATACCATAAGGCAACACATCTTGCACGAATAGTTGCATGGAATCATAACCCTCCATTTAAAACATGGATCCAAATTGAGGCAGCCTTAGTTAAACAAAGTGGAATGCAAGATGTTTGTTGGTTCCCTAAATCTCATAGGCCCCCCTGACTAAATCTAATGAATGTATCAGAGCCACACTAGCTATCTGGGATTCTCTTATCCAACACCCTAATACTCTTTCTACTCCAATCTCACCAATGACCCCATTACTGAATAATACCCTTTTTTTACCCAGTTTAAATATGAAGCTGAGGAAGCAACCTATAAAAATATGCCTATATTCTTACTCATAGATTCATCCCAGGTAAGAGATAGAACTGCTCTGAGAGATTCAATAGGTTCCCCTTTCCATAGTTGGTTCTCCTATCTTCAAATTCGACAGGCTATTCTTGATGGCCCTTATAGACACAATTGCCTCCGCCCGCTCAAACCCTTCAAAAAATTATGCCTCACTCAGGACATTCATAAATCTCACCTTTCTATCACATACAAGCTCTTAAGAGCTCTACATACGACCAGATTACCTTCCTATATCTCCAAATGGGAGACAGAGCTTCAGGTTCAGCTCCCGAATGACGCTTGGTTACAATGTTTTCGCATGACACATTCTTCCTCGACTTCACTTGCATTGGCCGAACTTAACTATAAAATCATTTCACGTTGGTACCTTACACCTCAAAAACTAAATGAAATATTTCCGGGAGCTAACTCTAGCTGCTGGAGGCGCTGCGGAGAGACCGGCACACTTTCTCATATATGGTGGTCCTGCAACAAACTATCGACTTTTTGGGCACAAGTGGAGCATTGCATCAACCTCACGTTAAGCACACAGCTCTCTCTTTCAGCATCAATGATCTTATTAAACCAAGTCCCTAGTTTGCAGTGTATATATCGCAAAAAATGACTACAACTGATGCTCACCTGTGCTAAACATATTATACCTAGGTTATGGAAACAAACACACACCCCCACATTCAGCCAATGGGAAGCTGAGGTAACACATATATTGTCCTTAGAGAGGAGACATTACTGTTTTTTGGGGAAGAAAGACTTTATACTAGATATTATCTTTTTATGGGAACAAAGAACACTACACAATTGCAGAGATAGCCCTTTATTATTTATGTACAAATAAATTATTATTCTTCATATCCATATACAATTAGGTAGGATATATTCTATTATTACCTGTCATATTAAGTGCAAGGAGGTTCTATTACATCACTCCCCTTTCTTAGTCCCTCTTTTACCGGTCCCTTTGACCCTTTTACTGATCCCTCCTCTTCCTTCTCTAACACCCATGCTGAATTGATTAGTAAAGAAATACAGTGTATTCCTACGTGTATGTATATTTACTGATCTATGTTATCTGTATGCCTGTTTGTGTTACTATTGTATAAGACAAATAAAAAACCTAACACTAAAAAAAACTAAACTACCCATTGCCCCTAAAGGGGCATTTGTATGGGCATTGCCCTTAAAAGGGCATTCAGCTCTTTTACTGCCCTTAAAGGGCAATCAGATCATTTACAGTCCATTAAATTCCAAATCTTAAAAATAACCCCCCCACAAAAAAAAAAAAAGCCTAAGACTAAGCTCCAAATAGGTACTCACCGTTCCTGAAGTTCGGCGGAGAAGGTCTTCTTCCAGGCGGCTCCATCATCTTCCATCTTCATCCTGTGCAAAGGCGGCATGGAACGGAGGTGCAAAGCGGTCTTTACTGATGCACGGATCCAGAGCAAAGGTCGTTAGCGGCGGTCTTCAGCGGCGGCGATCCTCAGCGTCATAAAGGCTCCTCTTCATCCAATCTCCGGCGTACACAAAAAATTGAAAGGAAGGTACTGCAAACAATTTGGGGTACCTTGCATTCCTATTGGCTGAAATGTTGAAATCAGCCAATAGGATTAGAGCTACTGAAATCCTATTGGCTGTTCAAATCAGCCAATAAGATTTCAGTAGCTCTCATCCTATTGGCTATTTGAGGCATAGTTTTAGGATTTATTTTTATTTTTTTTATTTTTAAGATTAGGGATTTTATTGGGCTGTAAAAGAGCTGATTGCCCTTTTAAGGGCAGTAAAAGAGCTGCATGCCCTTTTAAGGGTAATGTCCATACAAATGCCCCTTTAGGGGCAATGGGTAGTTTAGGTTCTTTGGTGTTAGTTTTTTTATTTTGGGAGGTTTGGTGGGTGGGGGGTTTTACTGTTAGCGGGGACTTAGTATTTATTTAATGTAAAAGAGCTGTTTAACTTAGGGCAATGCCCTACAAAAGATCCTTTTAAGGGCTATTGGTAGTTTAGTTTAGCTTAGGGGGTGTTTTTATTTTGGGGGGGCTTTTTTATTTCATAGGGATTAGGTTTATTTTTTTTTATTTTTGATCATTTCTTTTCTATGGCATGGAGAGTCCAAAACGTCATTCCAATTACAAGTGGTATATTCAACTCCTGGCCAGCAGGAGGAGGCAAAGAGCACCCCAGCAAAGCTGTTAAGTGTAACTTCCCTTACCCATAACCCCAGTCATGCTCTTTGCCTCTGTCAATTGAGGATGTGCGAAGTTGGTGTCTGAAGTTATTTAATTATTTTATGGGTACTTTTCCCTTCAAGCAAGGATTGGGGTCTAGCTGTGTCCATGTCACTCTCTTTAGTAAGAGTAGTGGTGGCTTTTAGCAGTTAAAAGGTGGTGAGGTAGTCTTTGCTTTACTTTTAACATTTTGCTGCCCCTTTGTAGAAAGCCAGAGTTAGTTACTCTGTTCTTTCTTTTCCTACAGGTCCATGACAGGGAGCGAAGTGCCTGTCACACCTATGTAGCAGCATCTGTCCTGCAGCTGGATCTTAGGTAATTGCCTTTGCCTTCTAGGTATTGAAGGACAGCAGCACTTAAGAGGTTAATCCTCATACAGATCAAAATTGGGACATAGATATCTTTTCTAATTAAGGATACTTATTTTGGACAGATTATGGCACAAATTGAGTCATAGATATCCTTTTTAGTTAAAGATACCCCGCTCATACAGAGGGTTAGGGACCAGAGCCCTGCTGTAAAGTGAAAACCGCCTTAAAGTGAAACAAGGCAGTTTTAGCTTTGTTTCCACTTGCCAGTGTGTTTAAAAACATGTTTGAACTAGCATATCTTAGGGGTGCAATAGGGCTAGTTTTAGTTTAACACTAGCACAGCACAGTATTCAATAAATACTGTACCTGTAAAATAGTGACAATTACTGTAGTAAAATTTGCCAAACTATAGCACTGAGACACAGATTGCACTGTAATGCTGTTAACAGAGTGAACTGTGCATAACAAAATGGTGCCAGTCACTTTTCTCGCAAACTCAAAATGATTACAGCACTATTTCATAATCCTTGGAGGTTGAACTTCAGCTCCACAAAGCGCTGTATTAGCGAATCGCTGTAAAGTGAAGTGCTGTAAAGTGAGGTATACCTGTACATTCTTTGGAGGATATAATACTGTTTGGGTTAAAGGTGTTATGAGAGACGTTATTTGGCTGGGGGACTCATAACCTTTATTGTGAGTGACACAGGTTTAATTTCCTCTAACTAGTGGGGTGTCAATCCTGTCCGGTAGGAGCTTTAGGCAATCTGAGGTTGCTTTGAAGGATATTTTTATTGCTCTCTAAAATTCTAATACAATTTAAAGATTTATTTTCTTTTACATTATTATTTAAAAGCTGAATTCTGTAATTATGGATTCAGAATTAGATCAGTCTATGTCTGTTAATAAATTCTTACTATGTTTAGAGGCTCAAATTGTTTTACCAATGCAATTTTGTTCCTCATGGATTTCTAAAATTTTAAAATTTAAAGACAAATTACTCCCTTCTGAGCCAAATGTCTCTCAGGATAATGCTGTGTGTGACATGCCTCAGCTTTCTCATTAAACATCCCAAGCCTTAGTTGTTTCCCATACGTGCCTTCTGTGTCTTCTCAACCACCGCCACTCAGATTACTTCTGCAGTATCGGCGGCTTTGTCAGCTTTCCCTTGATCGGGTAAGCGTAACAGGAAATCTATACATTTGTCCGCTAGTAAGGCTTCTGAGCCCTCTAAATCTGCGCTGGTCAACCTTTCTCAATTGTCTGTTGAGGAGAATACTTTAGTAGCTTCTGAACGTGAAATTTCTGACTCTGACACTTTGGCGGAGTCTGAAGAGGTTAATTTTAGATTTAAGCTTGAACACCTCCAGTTACTACTGAAAGAGGTTCTAGCTACTTTGGACGAACCTTCGGTTGCTGCCAACACCAAGACGTCTTCTAAACTAGATAGAGTTTATGATTCTCCATCTTCTGATGATATTGTTCCTTTTCCTAGGAAAATATCTGAAATTATAGCTCAGGAATGGGATAAGCCAGGGGTTACTTTTTCCCCTTCCCCTGTTTTTTTTCCTGTGGCTGACTCTATTTGAGACTCATGGCACACCGTACCTAAAGTAGAGGGAGCTATCTCTACTCTAGCTAAAAGAAATACCATTCCTAAAGAGGATAGTTGTTCTTTCAAGGTTCCAATGGATAAGAAGCTGGAAGCTTACTTAAAAAAGATGTACATTCTTCAGGGTTTACAGTGGCAACTTGCGGCAAGTATTGCCACGGTTGCGGGTGCAGCATCTTATTGGTGTGATGCCCTGTCTGATCCATGGGCCATGGACATAGTATCCCAGGGTTACAAAATAGGATTCAAGTCTTGCCCTCCAAGGGGTAGATTTCTCCTGTAAAGAATTTCCTCAAACCAGGTAAAGAGGGAGGCCTTCTTAAATTGCGTAAAGGACCCCTCCTCCCTGGGAGATATTGTACCAGTCCCTCTCGAGGAACAAGGTCTAGTATTCTATTCAAATCTATTTGCAGTTTCCAAAAAGGAGGGAACTTTTCGTCCCATCCTAGATCTAATGTGCCTAAACAAATTCCTCAGGGTTCTGTCCTTCAAGATGGAAACTGTTTGTTCCATTCTTCCATTGGTTCAAGAAGGTCAGTTCATGATGACCATAGACCTGAAGGACGCGTACTTACACGTTTTCATTTACAGGGATCATTACCAGTTTCTAAGGTTTGCCTTTCTGGACAAGCATTTCCAGTTTATTGCACTTCCGTTTGCTCTTGCAACAGCTCCCAGAATATTCACAAAGGTTCAAGGAGCACTATTGGCAGTGATCAGATCCCAGGGAATTGCGGTGGAGGGAATTGCGGTGGCGCCTTATCTAGATGACATCTTGATTCAGGCGTGATCTTTTCAACTAGCAAAATCTCATACAGAGATGTTGTTGTCTTTTCTACGTTCCCACGGGTAGAAGGGGAATCTGGAAAAGAGTTCTCTAGTTCCAACTACAAGAGTGATTTTCCTAGGGACAATCAAATAATCTCTGTCCATGAAGATTTTCCTTACGGACTTCTTGCTTCTTGCCTTTCACGCCAGTCTGCCTTTTGTCCATCAGTGGCTCAATTCATGGAGGTGATTGGTCTGAAGGTGGCTTCCATGGACATCATTCCTTTTGCTCAGTTCCATCTGCGACCGCTGCAGCTTTGCATGCTCTGTCAATGGAACAGAGACCATTCAGATTTATCGCAGAGGATAAATCTGGACCCCCTAACAAGAGTCTATCTCTCATAGTGGATTTCACAGAAAACTCTGTCTCGGGCACTTGCTTCCTGAGACCTTCCTGGGTGATTGTGACTATGGATGCCAGCCTCTCAGGCTGGGGAACTGTTTGGGGTTCTCTGAAAGCTCAGGATCTGTGGTCTCGGGAAGAGTATTCTCTTCCCATAAACATCTTGGAATGGAGAACAATCTTCAATGCCTTGACAGCTTGGCCACAATTATCTTTAGTCCGGTTTATCAGATTCCAGTCGGACAATATCACCTCAGTGGCTTACATCAACCACAAGGGAGGAACTCTGAGTTCCGTGGCCATGAAGGAGGTGACCCACATTCTGCAGTGGGCAGAGGCTCACAATTGTCTCCTATCTGCCATCCACATTCCAGGAGTGGACAATTGGGAAGCAGATTTTCTGAGTTGACAGACTTTTCATCCCGGGGAGTGGGCTCTCCATCCGGAAGTGTTCTCCAGGATAACCATAAGGTGAGGGGTTCAAGAGTTGGATCTGATGGTGTCTCATCAAAATGCCAAGCTTCCAAAGTACAGTTCAAGGTCAATAGATCCTCAAGCTGCCTTGATAGATGCTCTGGCGGTCCCTTGGGATTTCAGGCTAACATACCTGTTTCCTCCATTTACTCTCCTTCCATGAGTCATTGCTCATATCAAGCAGAAGACAGCATCTGTGATTCTAATAGCTCCTGTCTGGCTTCACAGGATCTGGTTTGCGGATCTGGTAAAGATGTCATCTCTTCCACCTTGGAGGTTACCTCTGAGGAAGGACCTTCTAATTCAGGGTCCATTCCTCCATCCAAATGTAGATTCTCTGAAGCTGACTGCTTGGAGATTGAACGTCTAGTCCTGTCTATACGCGGTTTTTCGGAGGCAGTCATTGATACTATGCTTCAGGCTCGTAAACCTGTTACTCATAAGATTTACCATATGATTTGATGTAAATACCTTTTTTAGTCGGGTGAGGATTCCACAAATTTTATCTTTTCTTCAGGATTGCCTGGAGTAGGGTTTGTCAGTCACTACTCTGAAAGGTCAGATGTCTGCTCTGTCTATCCATTTGTACAAACTTTTGTTCAGGTCCTGGTCATAATCAGGCCTGTGTTTAAACCTGTTGCTCCTCCTTGGAGCCTTAACCTAGTTCTTAAAGTTTTGAAGTAGGCTCAGTTTGAGCCAATGTGTATTGTTGATATAAAATTCTTATCTTGGAAGGTTTTGTTTTTCCTTGCTATTTATTCTGCTCGCAGAGTTTCTGAGCTTTCAGCTCTGCAGTGTGATTCCCTGTACCTTATTTTTCATGCAGATAAGGCGGTCCTTCGTACTAAATTGGTGTTTCTCCCTAAGATGGTGTCGGATTGAAACATTAATCAATAAATTGTTGCCCCTTCTTTCTGTCCTAATCCTTCTTCTCATAAGGAATGTATTTTGCATAACTTGGATGTTGTGCATGCTCTAAAATTTTACTTACAAGCTACTAAGGATTTTCAGCAATCTTCTGCCCTGTTTGTTGCTTTCTCTGGAAAGCATAAGCGTCAGAAGGCCACTTCTACTACATTTTCCCTCTGGTTAAGAAGTGTGATTCGTTTTTCTTATGAGACTGCTGGACAGCAGCCTCCTGAGAGAATTATGACTCATTTCACTAGGGCTGTCTCCTCATCTTGGGCTTTGAAAAATGAAGCTTCTATGGAACAGATTTGCAAGGCGGCAACATGGTCCTCTTTGCATAATTTTTTCAAATTCTGCAAATGTGATACTTTTGCCTCAGCTGAGGCTTCTTTTGGGAGTTTTTCAAGAGGTGGTGCCTTTTGTTTAGGTCCTCCTGCTTTGTTCTCCCTCCCTGTTCATTCTGTGTCCTCTAGCTTGGGTATTAGTTCTCACTAGTAATTGGAATGATGTGGACTCTCCATGCCATAGGAAAGAAAATAAAATTTACGCTTACCTGATAAATTTCTTTCTTTTCGGGCATGGAGAGTCCATGACCCTGCCCTCTTTTTTAATTAGAATTTGGCAGTTTTTCTGAGTAAACCTCAGGCACCTCTTTCCCCCTTGTGTCTCTTCTTTTTCCATTTTCCTTTGGCTAAATGACTGGGGATTATGGGTAAGGGAAGTTACACTTAACAGCTTTGCTGGGGTGCTCTTTGCCTCCTCCTGTTGGCCAGGAGTTGAATATCTCACTAGTAAAGGAAATGACGTCATGGACTCTCCATAAGCATAAATTTTGTTTTTGTTTATTTTTTTTTTGTAATTTTAGACTTTTTTATTTTTTGTAACGTTAGATTAATTTTTTGTAATTTAATGTTAGGATTTTTTTATTTTAAGTGTAATTTAGTAGTAATTGGGGTTTATTTAGGGGGTGTAAGATTAGGGGGCTTAGTAATTAAATTAGTTATTTGCGTCTTGGAGGGTTGACGGTTTAGGAGTTATTAGGTTAATTAGGTTTATTGCAATATAGGTGGTTGGTGGTTTAGGGGTTAATAGGTTAATAAGGTTTATTGCGATGTGGGGGTTTGTAGTTTAGGGGTTAACAGTATAGGGTTAGGTAGTTTCTGTTGTGGGTGTTTAGCGATTTAAGGGTTCTTTTTTTTGCTAATACTTAGTACAGGCGGTTAGTTTTATTTTTTTATACTTCGTGCGGGCAGTTCATCTGTTTTTAATAAGTTGTGCGGGCGGTTAGTTTTTTTTTTATTTCTTGCGGGCGGTTACGTGTTTTTTAGTTATTTCATGAGGGCGGTTGCATGTGTTTTTTTTTTTTTTTTTAAACTTTGTTTGCCTACGCTGCATGCAGTTGGATTACGAAAATGGCGGGATGGTGAAAGAATTCCATTTCAATGCTACGGATTAAAACATTACTTTGAACTCTTCATAAGTATTGTGTTTACTGCGCATGCGTTGGGGTGAGAACGTCATATAATTAGATGCAATATAGAATATAAATAAACATTTTGCATTAAGAATAGCCCCTTTTTTGTTGGCTGTCGTTTTTAATGTCAACATGAAAATAAAATTACTTCTTTTAAAATAAAACTAACTAAAAGTATGTTTTTTTAATGCACTAATAACCTAACAACCACAAACTGCTGACCATACTAATAATGTCCCTGTTCAAATTCCTTAAAACACATACACATGTATTTCTGAGGGTTTTCAACACAACAGCTTAATTGCACGTCACCTATTAGTAGACATGTGCAGCGTTTAAAAATTTGGTTTGTCTGAATCTTTGGGAACAAATATTTGGGGAAATTATTTTCCCTGAATATTCGTCTGCTGCATTATTAGGTATTCCTTTTGTTTTTAAGGAAACAAATACTAAATATTCATGGAACATTTACATTGATTTTCGTTAAACAAATCTAAATGTTCTTTTGCTACAGTCGAAAAAGTTCACCTGCAGCCTTATACCTGGAGAACTGTGCTAATCCAAATCCTTCCTCGCAGACTAAATCGATGCTTAAAAGGATAGTAAACACCAAAAATTTTATTGTTTAAAAAGATAGATAATCCCTTTGTTTACCATTCCCCATTTTTGCATAACCAACACTGTTATAGAAATATACTTTTTATCTCTGTAATTACCCTGTATCTAAGTTTCTGCTGACTATCTCCTTATCTCAGATCTTTTGACAGACTTGCATTTCAAGCAATTAGTGCTGAGCACAATCACCTACATTACGAGTTTTGCGCTAAACAGGGTGCGAAACTAACGCCAAAAAAGTTGCGTTATTTCCCTCTCCATAGCTCTGCCATTACAAGTTACTGAAAAGTCTCCTTGTGCGTGCGATATGGTGTTGTTAAGCTTTATACCGCACCAAATCCAAGGGCTGCTTTGACGTGCTCATGCACGCTTTCCCCCATAGACATCAATGGGGAGAGAGTGTTAGAAAAAAAACTGAAGTGTGGAATGAAAAATCTCCATAACGCAACCCCATTGATGTCTATGTTGAAAAAAAAAATTACGCTTAAACCTAACACCCTAACATAATAACCAAGTCTAAACACCACTAATCTAATCACTATTCCGACGCTCCCCGATATGGCCGGCACTATTTCAGTAGCTCTCATCCTATTGGCTGTTTTGAACAGCCAATAGTATTTCAGAAGCTCTCATCCTATTGGCTGATTTGAATTTGAAGAATTAAATCAGTCAAAAGGAATGCAAGGTACGCCATTTTGAAATGGCTACCATGCATTCAACTTCAGTATACGGCGGTGACCGTATGAAGAGGATGCTCGGCGCAGGATAGGATCGACTTCCAGGAAGGCTCCGCTTTCACCACCAGGATGAAGATAGAAGACGCCCCAGGATGGATGAAGTTATCTCCGCCTAGATGAAGACTTCTTGCTGCCTGGATGAAGATGGATGTCCAGACTTCAGGAACCGTGAGTAGATATTCTGGGGTTAGTGTTTTTTTTTTTTTTTCATTTTTGTGTGTGTTTTTTTTTTTGTAGATTAGGGCTTTTTGAAAAGAGCTGAATGTCCTTTTAAGGGCAGTGAAAAAAGCTGAATGCCCTTTTAAGGGCAATGCCCATACAAATGCTTCTTTAGGGTCAATGGGTAGCTTAGTTTTTTTTTTAGAGTTAGATTTTTTTTATTTTGGGGGGTTGGTTGGGTGGTGGGTTTTACTGTTGGGGGGACTTTGTATTTTTTTTACAGGTAAAAGGGCAATTCCCTACATAAGGCCCTTTTAAGGGATATTGGTAGTTTATTGTAGGCTAGGCTGTGTTTTTATTTGGGGGGCTTTTTTATTTTTATAGGGCTATTAGATTAGGTGTAATTGTTTTTATTTTTGATAATTTAGTTATATTGTAATTTTAATTTTAAGTGTTTAAGTGTTAGGTTTAGGGGTTAATAGTTTAATTTAGTGTTTGTGATTCAGGAGGGTGGCGGTTTAGGGGTTAATAGGAAGTTTATGGGTATTAGTGTACTTTGTAACAGTTTAGTTATGAGTTTTGTGAAACATTTTTGTTTTGCAAAATCCATAACTACTGCTTTCATATGGCGGTATGGATCGTATCGGTATAGGCTGTAGAGCAAGCTTTTTAGCCTCAACTCACAACCTGTAATACCGGCTTTGAAAATCCCACAAAAAAAACATAATTTTTTTGAGTGTGGAATGGACGTTGCGTTACAGGCTAAGATTAGTGATGTCCCGAACTGTTCGCCCGCGAACGGTTCACAGCGAACATAGCTTGTTCGCGTTCGCGTTTGTGGGCGAACACATGGCGATGTTCGATCCGCCCCTATGTGTCATCATTGTGGAAACTTTGACCCTTTATGTCACAGCCGCCTGACACATTAGAGCCAATCAACATCAGACACTCCCTCACAGACACTCCCAGCTACTCGGAATCCGCCATTTTAGACTCATAACGACCTTGCTTTTTTAATGAGAGGACGTGTTGTGTTTTTGCTCCTGACATTAATAGGAAAATCATAGCTAGGCTAGTGTATCTACAGTCCAGAAGGACTCCACTCATCTCTGCTGCAAGCACAGCACCCCAAAAAGCCCTTTTTAGGGCTATATTTCGTGCCGTTTTTTTTTTTGTTTGTTTGTTTTTTATTAGCATTTGCCTGGCTTTCAGCTGTGTGTTTAAGGCTCACAGCATATGCTGTGACTACTGCCACCACTGATATCTCCCTAACAACATTAGTTTAAATTTAACTAACCCAAAAATATAATTATTTTTCTAGTGTAATTTTTTTTCATTTTCTATCAGGCCAGTGTCACACTGCATATACTCTGGTTCATTGCTCTGTGCCAGCCAGCAGCCAGCAGTGTTAATATCCGTTTATAACATTATTTTTAATTTAAAAAAAAAACACAAAAAAATATTTTTCTAGTGTAATCTAATTACATTTACTATCATGCCCGTGTCTGTCAGGCTCACTCAGCATTAATATACCTCTTTTTTTTTCAGTCTTTTGGTTAATTGGTCTGTGCCAGGCAGCCACCCAGCACTCATATCTATTTTTCTTTCACCTTAATTTTAATATATAAAAAAAAAAAAGTTTAAATTTGTTTGCTAGTGTAATCAAATCTAATTTTCTATCCGGCCTGTGTGTTTTGCTGACATAGAGAGCCTACTGTGTTTACTTGCTGCCCTCCCTAGTCTATGAGCCACGACTCTATGTGTTTAACCTTTTTTTAATTCCCCCCCCCAAAAAATAATTTCAATCATTTTTCTAGTGTAATCTAATAGTATTTTGTATCCGACATACATAGCCTACTGTTTTTAATAGCTGCCCTTCCAAGGCTATCAGCCACGACTCATATGTATGTGCTTAACCTTTTTCTTAAAATTTCCAAAAAAAAGTCTTTAAATCATTATGCTAGTGTAATCTAATTGTATTTTCTATCAGGCCTGTGTCTAACTGTCTATCTGACTTACACAGCATACTGTTGTTATAATTGCTGCCCTACGTAGCAGCCAGCCAGTGCGACCACTCATAGAGTCATATGTGCATTGCACTTCTTAACATAATTTTAATATTAACCCCTTAATGACCGGACCATTTTTCAATTTTCTTACCTGTCATGAGATGCAGGACATATGCAGGACACAGCAATGATGGTACAACTCTATTTTATTACAGAGCATAGCAATACACATCCAGACAGGTTGATTGTACTAAACTAACTGCGACACAGACACCGGACCTAAGCCCCGCCCACCAGCTAGTGACATCACATCCTGCTATCATCACATCTCCCCCTTTTTCAAAGGCAAAGCATACATTCACATATATTAAATAACAAAGTACACCAACAGGGTATACAACAACATTTTGTTTTAGAACATTATAAGAACAGATGGATTAGAAAACATGAACAAATAAATTACATCCTGACTTGGACATCGGGGTAGACTACCCTAGTCCACAGTGACCATGGGATTATTCTGCCCATACTTCCGGTCACTGTTCTAGCTAAAGTCAGTCCCTGTATCGGGCCGGAAGCCTCACCACTCTTCCGCTTGATGTAACTTTGCATGAACTGTCCTCTGATACAGAAGATGGTGAACAAGAGTCTGCTGGAGGCAAAGATATATCCCCGCTATAATCTTGCTGAGGGGAAGGCACCTCTCTTAGAACAGGAGATCCCACCGGCGGTGGTACTGAGGTATCCGGTTCCAGACTCTCAGGTACAGGCTGAAGATGTCTTCGGTTACGGCGTGTAACCGTCCCTCCCTCTGTAAGGACTGTGTAAGACCTTGGTTCTGGAGAGCGGCCCACTACCGTAGCAGGCGTCTTCCATTTCTTCTCATCATCCAGTTTAATTCTGACACTTTGGCCCGCTTTCAGTTCCTGTAAAGGCCTGACAGAATGTCTCCTGTCGTAGAAGAAACGATAACCCTTTTTGGCCTCTTCATCCCTCCTAAGGACTTCGTCCCGAGGAACAGGGCCAGGCGGCTTGAAGACACCCACTGAGGGTAAAGTGGTGCGAATCTGGCGTCCTAGCATCAGCTGTGCCGGGCTAAACCCGGTGGCTTGAATGGGCGTCGCCCTGTATGACAAGAGGGCTAGGTACGGTTCAGATTGCTTTAGAATGAATTTTGTTGTTTGAACTGCCCTTTCAGCCATTCCGTTGGCCTGCGGATAATGTGGACTTGACGTGGAATGTACAAAATCATATTCCCTGCTGAAAGCACTGAACTCTGTAGAAGCGAACTGCATGCCATTATCACTCACCAGCTCCATTGGAATGCCCCAGCGGGCGAACAAGCTCTTCAGGCGAATGATAACGGCCTGACTTGTGATATCATTCAGGGGTGCTATTTCCAAATACCTGGAATAGTAGTCGATAACAACAAGAAACTTTTTCCCGTGCAGTTCGCACAAATCAGCAGCTATTTTCTGCCACGGCCCCGCAGGCAGCGGAGTAGACATTAAGGGCTCCCTTCTCTGAGTAGGCCGGCGTTCCCGGCAAAAGGCACATTTAGACACGTGATTTGCAATGTCGGAGCTGATCCCAGGCCACCACACAGCTGTAGCTGCTCTTTCTCTGCACTTTGTAATGCCTAAGTGGCCATCGTGAATCCTGTTTAACATCTCCTTCCTCATGCTGACAGGAATTACAATACGGTCTTGGAACAGCACCAACCCCTCCAGCTCCGTGAGCTGTGACCTCTCTGGCTGGTAAGCATTTAAAGACATCCAGGCTGCCCGGCTCTCGGGCCAGCCATCTCTTATGTACCTTATAACTTCTTGCAGATCTGTGTCCAAATATGTCTCTTTCTTTATCTCTTCCAGTTTCCTTGAAGAAATGGACTTAGAGGCCAGAACTGAATCAACATACACTTTTACATCCGACTCTGTGGAGGATTCTTCAGCAGCAGCCAGCGGGAGCCTGGACAGTGTATCTGCCACAACCAGCTGCTTCCCCGGCACATGCACTGCCTGAACATTGAACCTGAGTAGTCTCATTAAAAGTCTCTGGCATCTCAAGGGTGTTTTGTCGATGTCATAAGAATTGATAAGAGGGACTAGCGGTTTGTGGTCAGTTTCCAGACTAAATTTCTCCAAACCCACTAGATAACGCTGAAAGCGCTCACAGGCCCAAACTGCAGCCAGGCACTCTTTCTCAATTTGAGCGTATTTTGACTCCGCAGCCGTCAGTGTGCGGGAACAGTAGGCGATGGGCTGTAGTTTGTTGTCATTCAGCTGCAGGAGTGCAGCCCCCAACCCATAACTGCTTGCATCGGCACTAACCACAGTCTTTTTTGAAGGGTCGTAGAACCCCAGCACTGGGGCAGACCCCAGCAGGGACTTAGCATGCAGGAACGCTTTTTCTTGTGAGGGTCCCCAGACCCAGGCAACATCTTTCTTAAGCAACTCTGTGATAGGGTGCAAAACTGTAGATAAATCCGGAAGAAACTTGCCCACGTAATTTACAAGGCCCAATATCTTTCTCAGCTCATGTACATCAGAAGGGCCTTTCATCTGTTCGATAGCCCGAATTTTCTCGGGGTCCGGCTTGATGCCATCCCCGTTGATGATATGCCCAAAGTAGCATAATTCAGTTTTCCTAAAATGACATTTTTCTTTATTCAGCTTCAGCCCAGACTCTTTGATAGCCTGCAGCACACAACTCAAACGCTGATCATGCTCCTCCACTGTAGACCCATACACTAGAATGTCGTCCATGACGACTGCTGTGCCCACGTGGCCACTCAGGAGAGAACTCATTTCCCTCTGAAAGATCTCAGGAGCGGAGGATATCCCAAAGGGAAGTCTGCAGAAACAGAACCGACCTACCGGAGTGATAAAGGTAGTCAGTTTGCGGCACTTTGGATCCAGGGGGATCTGCCAAAAGCCGCTAGAAGCGTCTAATGTGGAAAAGAACTTCGCCCCAGCCAACTTCGGGGCTATATCTTCCAATGTCGGCAGCACAAATCTCTCCCTCTTCACTGCCTCATTCAACCTTTTCAGGTCCACACAGATGCGCACCTTTCCGTTTTTCTTTGCAACTGGAACAATGGGGGCACACCAATCAGTTGCTTCAACAACCTCTTCAATAACCCCCATAGACTTCATGCGCATGAGCTCTTTCTCCACTTGAGGCATGAGCGGGAACGGAATTCTACGAGGAGTAGAAATACTATACGGGACTGCGTCACTTTTAAGTGCTATACAGACAGGTTTGCAGCTCAGTAGGCCCAACTCGCCAAACATATCTTCAGAGATCTCATTCACTCTGGCCACGAGGCCCAAGTCACAGGCTGCTTTTCTGCTCAATAAACTGTTAACACACTGACCTCGGATCACATGCACCCACATGGTGAACTTCCTTTGTTTGTACTCACAGCTGGCAAGAAATTTCCCCACACAATCAATGCGGCCACCAGGACTATGAACATTTGTAGTAACCTTCGCCAGCTGGGGCTGTCGAGGCAGTTTCATAAATTCAGCAAAAGACATTACAGTGATATCAGCTCCTGTGTCAATCTTAAAATCAACATTGGCTCCCATTACAGTAAAGGTAACTTTCCAATCTTCCTCTGAGCTTGTCCGTTCCACAACAGACCCCACAAAAGACACTTCCTGACCCTCCTGGTCACTGTCCACTTGCATCTCCTTAATGTATTCAGTTTTACACACCACTTAAAAATGGCCTATTCTGTTACATTTTCTGCATCTTTTATCTCTGGCCGGGCATATAGCACTCTGATCATGAGCCCGGTAGCACCGTGTGCATCGGCCATGTTGCCCCCATCCACTTCTAGGCCTTTCCAGTACTTTAGATCTACCGCTCACACTGTGCCTTTCACTAGTAATTTTCCTAGACTGTTGCACTTCATCCACAATACTCTCAGACCTCAGATCAGCACTTTGCTTTTTCACCAGTTCACTCTGGCGGGCCATCCTAATAGCCCCGTCTAATGTTAAATCAGGCTCTAACTGCAGCTTCAGGGAGACTTCAGCATCTGCAATTCCAATAACTATTCTGTCTCTGATTTGCTCTTCTTTGGCAACACCAAACTCACAGAATTCAGCTAATTCATACAGGCTGCGCACAAATGACTCCACAGATTCTCCCACACGCTGATTACGTTTGTGAAAACAAGCTCTCTCATGAATCACATTTCTTTTGGGCACAAAGTGGGCACTGAGTTTATCCATAACTATATCAAAGTTAACTTCTTCCCCTTCTTGGAAAGTAAAAGCATTGAACACTGGCTCTACATCTTTCCCCATAGAGTATAAAAGAGAATTAACTTGTACTTCACCACTCTCCTTGTTCAGTTTGGATGCAATCCTGAAGCGCTGAAACCGCTGACGCCATGTGGGCCAAGCTGCAGGCTGAGAAAAGTCAAAAGGCTCAGGTGGGGTAAACTTTGACATCGTTATCATCAGAAACAGAAGCGTAGTCCAGAACTTCTGACACCATGTCATGAGATGCAGGACATATGCAGGACACAGCAATGATGGTACAACTCTATTTTATTACAGAGCATAGCAATACACATCCAGACAGGTTGATTGTACTAAACTAACTGCGACACAGACACTGGACCTAAGCCCCGCCCACCAGCTAGTGACATCACATCCTGCTATCATCACATTACCCTTAATGACAATGGCTATTTTTACATTTCTGCGGTGTTTGTGTTTAGCTGTAATTTTCCTCTTACTCATTTACTGTACCCACACATATTATATACCGTTTTTCTCGCCATTAAATGGACTTTCTCAAGATATCATTATTTTCATCATATCTTATAATTTACTACAAAAAAAATAATAAAATATGAGGAAAAAATGGAAAAAAACACACTTTTTCTAACTTTGACCCCCAAAATCTGTTACACATCTACAATCACCAAAAAACACCCATGCTAAATAGTTTCTAAATTTTGTCCTGAGTTTAGAAATACCCAATGTTTACATGTTCTTAGCTTTTTTTGCAAGTTATAGGGCCATAAATACAAGTAGCACTTCGCTATTTCCAAACCACTTTTTTTCAAAATTAGCGCTAGTTACATTGGAACCCTGATATCTGTCAGGAATACCTGAATATCTCTTGACATGTATATATTTTTTGTTAGAAGACAACCCAAAGTATTGATCTAGGCACATTTTGGTATATTTTATTCCACCATTTCACCGCCAAATGCGAGCAAATAGAAAAAAAAACTTTACATTTTTCACAATTTTAGGTTTCTCACTGAAATTATTTACAAACAGCTTGTGCTATTATGGCACAAATTGTTGTAAAAGCTTCTTTGGGATCCCCTTTGTTCAGAAATAGCAGACTTATATGGCTTTGGCATTGCTTTTTGGTAATTAGAAGGCCGCTAAATGCTGCTGCGCACCACACGTAAATTATGCCCAGCAGTGAAGGGGTTAATTAGGTAGGTTGTAGGGAGCTTGCAGGGTTAATTTTAGCTTTAGGGTAGAGATCAGCCTCCCACCTGACACATCCCACCCCCTGATCCCTCCCAAACAGCTCTCTTCCCTCCCCCACCCCACAAATGTCCCCGCCATCTTAAGTACTGGCAGAAAGTCTGCCAGTACTAAATAAAAGGAAAAATATTTTAGCTGTGATGGACTCCTGCCTTAGCCCCAACCTCCATGATCCCCCCCAGCTCTCTAACCCTCTCCCCTATCTAATTGCGGCCATCTTGGGTACTGGCAGCTGTCTGCCAGTACCCAATTTGGCCAAAAACAAAAGTATTTTTTGCTCTTTTTCTTTTTTTGGGGGGTTTTCTGTAGTGTAGCAGCCCCCCACAGTACCCCTACCCCCCTCCCCCTCCCAGATCCTTTTATATTATTAAAAAAAAATATATTTTTCCCCCCCCTCTTCCCTACTCATTGGTGTCAGTGGCCAGCTAATGCGCGCGCACGCGCGTCCCCCGCACACTCCCGGCACCTGGCGTGCACATTGCACTTCTAGGAACCGGATGCCGGGTAGCGATGGGCCGCCCACCCGCCTCCCTGTTGCGCTCCCACCCACCAACGAACCGGCACCATCACTACCGGTGCAGAGAGGGCCACAGAGTGGCCCTCTCTGCATCGGAGTCTTCTAAAAAGGTATTGCAGGATGCCTCCATATGGAGGCATCACTGCAATACCCTGAGAGCTGCTGGAAGCGATTGCGATCGCTTCCAGAACTCTCTTAGACAACTGACGTACCAGGTAGGTCCATTGTCATTAACTACTTGTTAATGCATGACGTACCTGGTACGTCAGTTGTCATTAAGGGGTTAAAATCTAAAATTTTAAAATATTTTGCTAGTGTAATGTAACTTAATTTTCTATCAGTCCTGTGTTTTTGTCACTTACACAGCATACTGTGTTAAATTACTGCCCTACCTACCATCCACAACTCATATCTGCCAGGCCCAAGTAGCCAATTAGTGGCACCAATCACAATTCTTGTAACAGTAATAAAAAAAAAAAATCATAATTTTTTGGACTGCAAATATTCAGTCTCCTAGGGCCATTGAATTTCATTTACCTCCTGCCTGCCACTGCCAGACTTTTGTGCCAGGCCGTCTAGCCAACTATTTACACCAATCATAATTGTTGTCACAGTCAGACAGTATAGTTATTAATTTAAATAAAAAAATTTTTAGTGTTGATCTTAACCCTCAGTTTGCTCGTGCCTTTGAATTGCACTTTTCTACAGCCTTCCAAGCCTGTGTGCCAGGCCTACTTCAAAAATATTTACACCAATCATATTTGTTGTGACAGTATTCTAATAATTAAAAATTAAAATTTTTGGTAATAGTTGCTGTGATTTGAATCGTCAGTTTGCTGGTGCCATTGAAACACACTTTCCTCCTGCCTTACAGCCTGCTGTGAGCCAGGCCCCTACCTAGCCAATTGTTGTCAGCAATCATATTTCTGTTAACAGTATTGCAAAAATTGTCAATCATCACTGTTTAGACTGTCAGTAATCAATCTCCTAGTGTCCTTGAATTGCATCTCCCTCCTGCCTGCCATCCTTTTGTGCCAGGCCGTCTTGCCAACTATTTACACCAATCCTAATTTTTTGTCACAGTATAGTTACTAATTAAAATTAAAAAAATCTTTATTGTTGATGATCTTAACCCTCAGTTTGCTCGTGCCTTTGAATTGCACTTTTCTACAGCCTTCCAAGCCTGTGTGCCAGGCCTACTTAAAAAATATTTACACCAATCATATTTGTTGTGACAGTATTCTAATAATTAAAAATTAAAATTTTTGGTAATAGTTGCTGTGATTTGAATCGTCAGTTTGCTGGTGCCATTGAAACGCACTTTCCTCCTGCCTTGCAGCCTGCTGTGAGCCAGGCCCCCACCTAGCCAATTGTTGTCAGCAATCATATTTCTGTTAACAGTATTGCAAAAATTGTCAATCATCACTGTTTAGACTGTCAGTAATCAGTCTCCTAGTGTCCTTGAATTGCATCTCCCTCCTGCCTGCCATCCTTTTGTGCCAGGCCGTCTTGCCAACTATTTACACCAATCCTAATTTTTTGTCACAGTATAGTTACTAATTAAAATTAAAAAAATCTTTATTGTTGATGATCTTAACCCTCAGTTTGCTCGTGCCTTTGAATTGCACTTTTCTACAGCCTTCCAAGCCTGTGTGCCAGGCCTACTTAAAAAATATTTACACCAATCATATTTGTTGTGACAGTATTCTAATAATTAAAAATTAAAATTTTTGGTAATAGTTGCTGTGATTTGAATCGTCAGTTTGCTGGTGCCATTGAAACGCACTTTCCTCCTGCCTTGCAGCCTGCTGTGAGCCAGGCCCCCACCTAGCCAATTGTTGTCAGCAATCATATTTCTGTTAACAGTATTGCAAAAATTGTCAATCATCACTGTTTAGACTGTCAGTAATCAGTCTCCTAGTGTCCTTGAATTGCATCTCCCTCCTGCCTGCCATCCTTTTGTGCCAGGCCGTCTTGCCAACTATTTACACCAATCCTAATTTTTTGTCACAGTATAGTTACTAATTAAAATTAAAAAAATCTTTATTGTTGATGATCTTAACCCTCAGTTTGCTCGTGCCTTTGAATTGCAATTTTCTACAGCCTTCCAAGCCTGTGTGCCAGGCCTACTTAAAAAATATTTACACCAATCATATTTGTTGTGACAGTATTCTAATAATTAAAAATTAAAATTTTTGGTAATAGTTGCTGTGATTTGAAACCTCAGTTTGCTGGTGCCATTGAATAGCACTTTCCTCCTGCCTTGCAGCCTGCTGTGAGCCAGGCCCCCACCTAGCCAATTGTTGTCAGCAATCATATTTCTGTTAACAGTATTGCAAAAATTGTCAATCATCACGGTTTAGACTGTCAGTAATCAGTCTCCTAGTGTCCTTGAATTGCATCTCCCTCTTGCCTGCCATCCTTTTGTGCCAGGCCGTCTTGCCAACTATTTACACCAATCCTAATTTTTTGTCACAGTATAGTTACTAATTAAAATTAAAAAAATCTTTATTGTTGATGATCTTAACCCTCAGTTTGCTCATGCCTTTGAATTGCACTTTTCTACAGCCTTCCAAGCCTGTGTGCCAGGCCTACTTAAAAAATATTTACACCAATCATATTTGTTGTGACAGTATTCTAATAATTAAAAATTTAAAATTTTGGTAATAGTTGCTGTGATTTGAATCGTTAGTTTGCTGGTGCCATTGAAACACACTTTCCTCCTGCCTTGCAGCCTGCTGTGAGCCAGGCCCCCAGCTAGCCAATTGTTGTCAGCAATCATATTTCTGTTAACAGTATTGCAAAAATTGTCAATCATCACTGTTTAGACTGTCAGTAATCAGTCTCCTAGTGTCCTTGAATTGCATCTCCCTCCTGCCTGCCATCCTTTTGTGCCAGGCCGTCTGGCCAACTATTTACACCAATCCTAATTTTTTGTCACAGTATAGTTACTAATTAAAATTAAAAAAATCTTTATTGTTGATGATCTTAACCCTCAGTTTGCTCGTGCCTTTGAATTGCACTTTTCTACAGCCTTCCAAGCCTGTGTGCCAGGCCTACTTAAAAAATATTTACACCAATCATATTTGTTGTGACAGTATTCTAATAATTAAAAATTAAAATTTTTGGTAATAGTTGCTGTGATTTGAAACCTCAGTTTGCTGGTGCCATTGAATAGCACTTTCCTCCTGCCTTGCAGCCTGCTGTGAGCCAGGCCCCCACCTAGCCAATTGTTGTCAGCAATCATATTTCTGTTAACAGTATTGCAAAAATTGTCAATCATCACTGTTTAGACTGTCAGTAATCAGTCTCCTAGTGTCCTTGAATTGCATCTCCCTCTTGCCTGCCATCCTTTTGTGCCAGGCCGTCTTGCCAACTATTTACACCAATCCTAATTTTTTGTCACAGTATAGTTACTAATTAAAATTAAAAAAATCTTTATTGTTGATGATCTTAACCCTCAGTTTGCTCATGCCTTTGAATTGCACTTTTCTACAGCCTTCCAAGCCTGTGTGCCAGGCCTACTTAAAAAATATTTACACCAATCATATTTGTTGTGACAGTATTCTAATAATTAAAAATTTAAAATTTTGGTAATAGTTGCTGTGATTTGAATCGTTAGTTTGCTGGTGCCATTGAAACACACTTTCCTCCTGCCTTGCAGCCTGCTGTGAGCCAGGCCCCCAGCTAGCCAATTGTTGTCAGCAATCATATTTCTGTTAACAGTATTGCAAAAATTGTCAATCATCACTGTTTAGACTGTCAGTAATCAGTCTCCTAGTGTCCTTGAATTGCATCTCCCTCCTGCCTGCCATCCTTTTGTGCCAGGCCGTCTGGCCAAATATTTACACCAATCCTAATTTTTTGTCACAGTATAGTTACTAATTAAAATTAAAAAAATCTTTATTGTTGATGATCTTAACCCTCAGTTTGCTCGTACCTTTGAATTGCACTTTTCTACAGCCTTCCAAGCCTGTGTGCCAGGCCTACTTAAAAAATATTTACACCAATCATATTTGTTGTGACAGTATTCTAATAATTAAAAATTAAAATTTTTGGTAATAGTTGCTGTGATTTGAAACCTCAGTTTGCTGGTGCCATTGAATAGCACTTTCCTCCTGCCTTGCAGCCTGCTGTGAGCCAGGCCCACCTAGCCAATTGTTGTCAGCAATCATATTTCTTTTAACAGTATTGCAAAAATTGTCAATCATCACTGTTTTGACTGTCATTAATCAGTCTCCTAGTGTCCTTGAATTGCATCTCCCTCCTGCCTGCCATCCTTTTGTGCCAGGCCGTCTTGCCAACTATTTACACCAATCCTAATTGTTGTCACAGTATAGTTACTAATTTAAATAAAAAAAATCTTGATGGTTGATCTTAATCCTCATTTTGCTTGTGCCATTGAATTGCACTTTTCTACTGCCTGCCAGCCTGTGTGCCAGGCCCAACTATCCAATTAGTGCTAGCAATCATATTTCTTTTAACAGTATTGCAAAATGTGTCAATCAACACTGTTTTGACTGTCAGTCTGCAGTCTACTAGTGCCCTTGAATTGCATTTTCCTCCTGCCTGCCTGCCTGTGTGCCAGTCCCAACTAGCCAATTAGTGCCACCACTCATATTTATTGTAACAGGATTGGAATTTATGTTAATCATAACTGTTTTGACTGTGATTCTTCAGTCTCCTAGTGCCATTGAATTGCAGTTTCCTTTCTCCCAGCGTGTCTGCCAGACAGGCTCATTTGCCAAATAGTGCCAAACAATCATATTTGTTGCCACAGTACTAGTAATATTTAAAAAAATTAACAATTTGTGATTTTTAAAACATCTGTCTTTTTTGTTGTTGTCAGTCTCACAGCGTATACTGTGCCCACTTTCACAGTGCCACCACTCAATTGGTGTAATAGTATTGTTAGTGTCCATTTAAAAAAAATGACAGGCAGAGGCAGGCCACCCCGCAGGTTCCGTGGTCGTGGTGCTGTGATTCCTTTAGACCCTACAAATATGCACATTGTTCAGACGGCGGGTGCCAGGGGGGATGCAAAAACTTCTGAGGAGGACCTAGTTGAATGGCTAACACAGGAAACCCAATCTTCTTCAGCTTCCGCTGCTAGTCCTCCTAACCTTGACGCACCATCTAAGTCCAGCTGTGCTTTGGGCAGGTCTCAAGTGACCAGTGACACTCCGCCGCCTGTCGCCACCACCAGCACTAGCACCACAGCCGCTTCACTTGATCTGTCACAGGAGTTATTGACACATCATTTTGAAGAAATGAGTGATGCGCAACCATCATTGACAGAGGATGTAGATAATAGTGATCAGTCTCAGTCAGGCAGCATTACCGACATGGAGGTACGGTGTGATGATGATGGTGATGTTGTACCCGCTGTTGCTTCCTTTCTTGATGTTTCAGATACAAGTGAAGCGGTTGATGATGATGTGTTGGTGGATGTCACGTGGGTGCCTGCTAGAAGAGAAGAAGAAGAGGGGGAAAGTTCAGATGGGGAGACAGAGAGGAGGAGGAGGAGGAGGAGACGATTTGGAAGCACGGGGAGGTCATCTTAAGGAGCTAGTGGCACAGTCAGACAGCATGCATCGTCACCAGGGGTCAGCCAGACAGCCCGCCGACGCCCATCAACGCATGCTGTTGCCACCACCAGAATGCCGTCATCGCAGAGCTCAGCAGTGTGGCATTTTTTTTGTGTGTCTGCCTCTGACAACAGCGATGCCATTTGCAACCTGTGCCAAAAGAAACTGAGTCGTGGGAAGTCCAACAGCCACCTAGGTACAACTGCTTTGCGAAGGCACATGGTCTCCCATCACAAAGGCCGATGGGAAGAACACATGAGTAGAAGCAGAACACAAAGTGAAAGCCACCCTCCTCCTCCTGCTCCAGCATCTTCAGCCACGTCAACCAGTGCTGTCCTCCTTGCCCCCTCTCAACCATCCTCCACTCAGTCTCTCTTACGTAGCAGTTCCTGGTCATCTGCCCACAGTCAGGTGTCTGTCAACGACATGTTTGAGCGTAAGAAGCCAATTTCTCAAAGTCACCCCCTTGCCCGGCGTCTGACAGCTGGCTTGTCTGAACTCTTAGCCCGCCAGCTTTTACCATACAAGCTGGTGGAGTCTGATGCTTTCAAAAAATTTGTATCTATTGGGACACCGCAGTGGAAGGTACCTGGCAGAAATTTCTTTTCACAAAAGGCAATCCCAAACCTGTACTCTGTTGTGAGAAAGGAAGTTATGGCATGTCTGGCACACAGCGTTGGGGCAAGGGTCCATATGACCACGGATAGCTGGTCTGCAAAGCATGGTCAGGGTAGGTATATCACCTACACTGCGCATTGGGTAAACCTGCTGACTTCTGACAAGCATGGAATGCGTGGCTCTGCAGAAGAGTTGGTGACACCGCCACGACTTGCAGGCAGGCCTGCTGCTACCTCCTCTACTCCTCCTACTCCATCCTCTTCCATAACCTTTTCATCGGCTGAGTCCTCTTCAACTTCTGCGTCTTGCTCCACATCTATGGCACCCCCCCAGCTCCCCAGGTACTATGCTACATCCCGGGTACGGCAGTGTCACGCCGTCTTGGGGTTGACTTGCCTGAAAGCGGAGAGTCACACCGCACCAGCACTCCTGACCGCCCTGAATGCACAGGTGGATCAGTGGCTGACTCCGCACCAACTGGAGATTGGGAAGGTTGTTTCTGACAATGGAAGTAATTTGGTGGCGGCATTGAAATTGGGCAAGTTGACACATGTGCCGTGCATGGCACATGTGTGTAATCTAATTGTACAACGATTTTTCCATAAGTACCCAGGCTTACAGGACGTCCTGAAGCAGGCCAGGAAGGTGTGTGGCCATTTCAGGAGTTCCTACACGGCCATGGCGCACTTTTCTGATATCCAGCGTCGAAACAACCTGCCAGTGAGGCGCTTGATTTGCGACAGCCCGACACGGTGGAATTCAACACTCCTAATGTTTGACCGCCTGCTCCAACAAGAAAAAGCTGTTAATGAGTATTTGTATGACCGAGGTGCTAGGACAGCCTCTGGGGAGCTGGGGATATTTTTGCCAAATTACTGGACGCTCATGCGCAATGCCTGTAGGCTCATGCGTCCTTTTGAGGAGGTGACAAACCTTGTCAGTCGCACCAAAGGCACCATCAGCGACATCATACCATTTGTTTTCTTCCTGGAGCGTGCCCTGCAAAGAGTGCTGGATCAGGCAGTAGATGAGCGTGAAGAGGAAGAGGAAGAGTTGTGGTGTCCATCACCCCCACAAACAGCCGAATCAGCATTGCTTGCTGGACCTGCGGCAACGCAGGAAGAGGATTGTGAGGAAGAGGAGTCAGAGGAGGAATGTGGCTTTGGGGAGGATGAGGAGGAGGAAGACCGAGCACAACAGTCATCCCAGGGTGCTAGTTGTTGTCACCTCTCTGGTACCCGTGGTGTTGTATGTGGCTGGGGGGAAGAAGATACCATCAGTGAGATCAGTGAGGAGGAGGAACGCGACATGATTAGCTCAGCATCCAACCTTGTTCAAATGGGTTCTTTCATGCTGTCGTGCCTGTTGAGGGACCCTTGTATAAAAAAGCTGAAGGAGAACGACCTGTACTGGGTGTCCACGCTCCTCAACCCCCGGTATAAGCATAAAGTGCCTGAAATGTTAGCAAATTCCCGCAAGGTGGAAAGGATGGAGCATTTTCATAATAAATTAAAAACTATGCTTTATACAGCGTATAAGGGTGATGTCACAGCACCACGGGAATGTAACAGGGGAAGAAATGAAATTAATCCTCCTCCTCCCACGACCACGGCGGCAAGGACCGGGCACTTTCCTGACGTCTTGTTGATGGAGGACATGCGTACCTTTTTAACTCCCATGCACCATCAGAGCCTTTCGGGATCCAGCCTTAGAGAAAGACTCAACCGACAGGTAGCAGACTACCTAGCTTTAACTGCGGATCTCGACACTCTCAGGAGTGATGGACCCCTTGACTACTGGGTGTGCAGGCTGGACTTGTGGCCTGAGCTATCCCAATTTGCAATGGAACTTCTGGCCTGCCCCGCTTCAAGTGTCCTGTCCGAAAGGACTTTTAGTGCAGCAGGAGGTTTTGTCACTGAGAAGAGAAGTCGCCTAGGTCAAAAAAGCCTTGACTATCTCACTTTTATAAAAATGAATGAGGGCTGGATCCCGAAGGGACTGACATTGGGCGATACATTTGAATAAAAAACTACTGATGATGATATGAGCTGCCTTGGGCTACAACTGGTACACAGGCTGGCCTTTTTTTTTGGTTATAAAGACGGAGGACTTGCTTGACTTATCCGCCAACAACTAGTGTTCAAGCCACAAGCTTTTAGGGCACTTTATAAATGTTTTACAAACATCGATTTTTCTGGCCGCTGCTACAGCAGTTGCTCCAACAATACCCCAATGTTTCAGTCATTTGTACATTCCTAATTTTTCTGGCCTCTGCTGCATCTCTGTGGGTACAAAACTCAAATAAAAAAAATAAGGCACATAACACTAGTGATTAAACTGTTACGAATTGTACAACTTTACACACCACTCATATCCGGTGGACCATTCAATTGAACGCAAAATGCAACAAATTTGAAAGAGTAGGACCGACCAAGCATCTTTATCCATCTCTTGGTTGCTCTAAATTATCTCCGTGTTCCATCTATGACATACCTGTACTCTATTGTGCAAAAGGGTGGCATATGTTTTGTTTCATGCTGTTGTGCCTGTTGTGGGTCGTTGCCCATGATATAAAAAGGCTGAAGGAGAACGACCTGTAGTAATGGTTGCCCCATCCAGTTTTTATAAAAATGTTCCTGGTTCCTCTCAATTATCTTTTGGTTTCTAAAATGGATGCCATACCTGTACTCGCTTGTGCAAAAGGATGGCATATGTGGTGGTGTTTCCTGCAGTTGTTTCTGTTGAGGGTGCTGGACCCTCTTATAAAAAAGCTGAAGGTGAACGACCTGGAGTGGGAGTCCAAGCATGGTTTTTGGTGCTCTTTCACTTTTACAAACAATTATCTGTCGTTTTCACAAATCAATGCCGTACCAGTACTCTATTGTTCCAAAGTATGCCATATGTTCTCTTTCCTGCTGGTATTTTGTTTGAGGGTCCTGGACACTCTTATAAAAAGGCCTAAGGTGAAAGAGGTGTACTGGGTGTCCACTCATTTTTATTTTCTATTTCTCATTTGACCAAAATTATCTCTGGTTTTGTAAAATCAATGCCGTACCTGTACTCTATTGTTCAAAAGGATGCCATACGTCCTCTTTCCTGCTGGTGTTTTTTTTTGAGTGTCCAGGACCATCTTATTAAAAGGCCTAAGGAGAAAGAGGTATACTGGTTGGCCACTCATTGTTATTTTTCTATTGAACAATTGACCAAAATCATCTCTGTGTTTGTAAAATCAATGCTGTACCTGTACTCTATTGTTCAAAAGGATGCCATTCGTCCTCTTTCCTGCTGTTTTTTTTTTTTGAGGGTCCAGGACCCTCTTATAAAAAGGCCTAAGGAGAAAGAGGTGTACTGGCTGTCTGTCATGAACCAAGCCTCCAGACGAAAAAGAAAAAGAAAAGGTCTGGGAGGCATTCTGCTAAGAAGGGCTGTGTGGGGATTTGAACCTGTGACTCTGTGGTTGCTATTTCTGTTTGCTTACATGTTGAGCCACAGCCAGTTCTAGCAATAGCATGGATCTTAAAAGATCTGATAAATAACTATTTGCCTTACTTGTTATTACACCTGTGCAACACACAGGTGTTCTCAATTCTGGAATTAATCAGAACCAACCCTGTGCAAAACCTCCCTATTTAAGGATGGCTTTTAGTCTGCATTTTTGTCTTCACATTGGATCTGTTTTGTCAAGTCAGAACCTGTTTCCTGTACTTCTTTGGAGAAAGATTTCCTTTGCACCTGTTTACAAGGTATTACCAGGAGAAAGCCTTTACCTTTAAACCTGTTACCAATCTTCAAGTTTGTTTCCTGCTTTATGCAATTCCTGCACTTGGCCATTGCCAGGAGAAAGATTTCCTTTGCACCTGTTTACAAGGTATTACCAGGGCAAAGCCTTTACCTTTAAACCTGTTACCAGTTTGCAAGTTTGTTTCCTGCCTTCAGCAATTACAAGGAGAGAGACTTTACCTTTAAACCTGTTACCAGTTTGCAAGTTGTTTCCTGCATTGTGCAATTCCTGCACTCAGCAATTACAAGGAGAGACTTTACCTTTAAACCTGTTACCAGTTTGCAAGTTGTTTCCTGCATTGTGCAATTCCTGCACTCAGCAATTACAAGGAGAGAGACTTTACCTTTAAACCTGTTACCAGTTTGCAAGTTGTTTCCTGCATTGTGCAATTCCTGCACTCAGCAATTACAAGGAGAGAGACTTTACCTTTAAACCTGTTACCAGTTTGCAAGTTTGTATCCTGCCTTGTGCAAATCCTGCACTCAGCAATTAGTAGGAGAAAGACTTTCCTTTTTGAATCTGCATCTCTGCTTACTTTGTTTGTTTATTTTCACTCCTGCTGTATGTGGTCTTAACATACCTGAGTAGCATATTTAAATATTCTGCAAGTATTTGCTTAAACAAAGTATTCTGTTGTTTAAATAAATTTGTTTTCATTTTCAATCAGTATGGCTTCTACTAATCTTCCTTTAAAGCAACTGTTCCAGACAATGAGGCTCTCACATGATATCCTGAGACAGAACATGACAGAATGTGAAGACCCTAAAAGAGAGCCCTCTGGGATTATTGCTGTATTGGAATCAGTGTTAAAGTTTATTAAGGACATACTGATTAACTTCATGGAGCTGGTGGAAATGTTATCTCTCCCAACCAAAACCTTGTCTGAAGTTACCTCCCAAACAAGGAAAGGTTTTAAAGAACCCTTAACAGAAGAGGAAAAGACTCGGCGAAGACAGCTTAACCTCTGTTTCTATTGTGGGGGAACTGGTCACCGCATCACAGGGTGTCCAGTAAGACCCCCTAGAGGATCAAGTCGAGATACAGCCAAGTTTAAAATGGACTCTGATGTTAAGGGAACAAATTATTCTTCCACTAGCAAACTTATAGATACCCCTGGAGAGGATCCAGCTACTGAGAATACATCTATTCTACAAGCAACCGTTTCTAACACGCTTCAAGAAATGGTACCTGATTTGAAACAGATGGTTGTTGGCAGTACAACTTCAACAACATCCACTACCCATGCCACTGCCTCTGTTTCTGCATCTACCACATTGGGGAACTCTGCAAAAACACCTCCTGGAAATCCTGCACATTACCTTGTTTCTGCCTTGGTTGGAGATCCATCTAACAAAAGTCACTCATCAGACATAAAAGTGACAAATCTTCCAGCTGAATCAGACCCTGACAAATCTAAAGTTCCACACCTCCCTGCACCACCTTCACCCAGCTACTCATTGACTGAGAAAGAATTGAATGAGATGGTTGAATTGGATATAAATGACACAGAAAATGAATTCCTGGACTCTGAAGGAGAGGTCATACCTTACCCGGAGGTACTCTACCCATCAGGCAGATATGACCCAGATAACAAATTCCTTGACTCTGAAGGAGAGGTCTTTTCCTACCCGGAGGTACCCTGCCCATCAGCCAGTCCATTGCAAGCTGCTGGGTATAATCAGGAACCTCTAAATCAAAACTGTCTTGGTTTTTCAGCTCTTGTTATGCCTACAGGGATATCTTCTAAGGGTCCCCAATCTCAGGCAGCTGTTCCAAGCAAAGAATCCATTCCATCTGATTGTATTAGGGCTTCAAATGGAACACTTGTTCGTAAATCCCACCTTCAGATGTTTGAACAGGCTTTGAGCGCCCAGAGTGCGCTCTTTGGAGGGGGCATCTGTCATGAACCAAGCCTCCAGACGAAAAAGAAAAAGAAAAGGTCTGGGAGGCATTCTGCTAAGAAGGGCTGTGTGGGGATTTGAACCTGTGACTCTGTGGTTGCTATTTCTGTTTGCTTACATGTTGAGCCACAGCCAGTTCTAGCAATAGCATGGATCTTAAAAGATCTGATAAATAACTATTTGCCTTACTTGTTATTACACCTGTGCAACACACAGGTGTTCTCAATTCTGGAATTAATCAGAACCAACCCTGTGCAAAACCTCCCTATTTAAGGATGGCTTTTAGTCTGCATTTTTGTCTTCACATTGGATCTGTTTTGTCAAGTCAGAACCTGTTTCCTGTACTTCTTTGGAGAAAGATTTCCTTTGCACCTGTTTACAAGGTATTACCAGGAGAAAGCCTTTACCTTTAAACCTGTTACCAATCTTCAAGTTTGTTTCCTGCTTTATGCAATTCCTGCACTTGGCCATTGCCAGGAGAAAGATTTCCTTTGCACCTGTTTACAAGGTATTACCAGGGCAAAGCCTTTACCTTTAAACCTGTTACCAGTTTGCAAGTTTGTTTCCTGCCTTCAGCAATTACAAGGAGAGAGACTTTACCTTTAAACCTGTTACCAGTTTGCAAGTTGTTTCCTGCATTGTGCAATTCCTGCACTCAGCAATTACAAGGAGAGACTTTACCTTTAAACCTGTTACCAGTTTGCAAGTTGTTTCCTGCATTGTGCAATTCCTGCACTCAGCAATTACAAGGAGAGAGACTTTACCTTTAAACCTGTTACCAGTTTGCAAGTTGTTTCCTGCATTGTGCAATTCCTGCACTCAGCAATTACAAGGAGAGAGACTTTACCTTTAAACCTGTTACCAGTTTGCAAGTTTGTATCCTGCCTTGTGCAAATCCTGCACTCAGCAATTAGTAGGAGAAAGACTTTCCTTTTTGAATCTGCATCTCTGCTTACTTTGTTTGTTTATTTTCACTCCTGCTGTATGTGGTCTTAACATACCTGAGTAGCATATTTAAATATTCTGCAAGTATTTGCTTAAACAAAGTATTCTGTTGTTTAAATAAATTTGTTTTCATTTTCAATCAGTATGGCTTCTACTAATCTTCCTTTAAAGCAACTGTTCCAGACAATGAGGCTCTCACATGATATCCTGAGACAGAACATGACACTGTCCATCGAATCATTTTTTTTATTCAAATTTACATTTTAAAAAAAAATTCTATGGGTTTCTAAAATCTATGCCTTTCCTGTACTCTATTGTTCAAAAGTATGCCATATGTCCTCTTTCCTGCTGGTTTTTTGTTTGAGGGTCCTGGACCCTCTTATAAAAAGGCATTATGGATAAAGAATTGTACCTGGTGTCCATCCAATCATTTTTTTTAATTCAAATTCACGGTTGCAACAAATTATCCCCGGGTTTCTAAAATCAATGCCTTTCCTATAATCTTTTTTTCACAAAGGATGCCATATGTCCTCTTTCCTACTGCTGGTTTTGTTGAGTGTCCTGGAGCCTCTGCTAAAAAGGCCGAAGGATAAAGAATTGTACTGGTTGTCTATTCAATGTTTTTTTAGATTTCACAGTTGTAACTTATTTTTTCTGTCTTTCAAAAATCAATGCCTTTCCTGTAATCTATTTTTCAAAAGGATGCCATATGTCCTCTTTCATGCTGTTCTTTCTGTTGAGGCTCCGGGACACTCTTTTAAAAAGGCCTAAGGATAAAGAAGTGTACTGGGTGTCCAATCAATGTTTTTTTTTTTCTATTTCCCGGGTCATATAACTGATCTCTGTGTTTCTACAATCAATGCCTTTCCTGTAATCTAATTTTCAAAAGTATGCCATATTTCCTCTTTCCTGCTGGTGTTTTTTTTGAGGGTCCAGGACCCTCTTATAAAAAGGCCTAAGGAGAAAGTGGTGTACTGGGTGTCCATCGAATCATTTTTTTGATTCAAATTTACATTTGCAAAAAATTATCTATGGGTTTCTAAAATCAATGCCTTTCCTGTACTCTTACTGTATTGTTAAAAAGTATGCCATACGTCCCCTTTCCTGCTGGTGTTTTGTTTGAGGGTCCTGGACCCTCTTATAAAAAGGCCTAGGGAGAAAGAATTGTACTGGGTGTCCATCCAACCATTTTTTTTATTCAAATTCACGGTTGCAACAAATTATCCCCAGGTTTCTAAAATCAATGCCTTTCCTATAATCTTTTTTTCACAAAGGATGCCATATGTCCTCTTTCCTACTGCTGGTTTTGTTGAGTGTCCTGGAGCCTCTGCTAAAAAGGCCGAAGGATAAAGAAGTGTACTGGGTGTCTATTCAATGTTTTTTTAGATTTCACATGTGTATCTTATTTTTTCTGTCTTTCAAAAATCAATGCCTTTCCTGTAATCTATTTTTCAAAAGGATGCCATATGTCCTCTTTCATGCTGTTCTTTCTGTTGAGGCTCCGGGACACTCTTCTAAAAAGGCCTAAGGATAAATAAGTGTACTGGGTGTATAATCTATGTTTTTTTAGATTTCACGGTTGCAACTAATGATCTCTGTGTTTCTAAAATCAATGCCTTTCCTGTAATCTAATTTTCTAAAGTATGCCATATGTCCTCTTTCATGCTGCTGGTTTTGTGGAGGGTCCTGGAGCCTCTGCTAAAAAGGCCTAAGGATAAATAAGTGTACTTGGTGTGTAATCGAAGTTTTTTGTGATTTCACGGTTGCAACTAATGATCTCTGTGTTTCTAAAATCAATGCCTTTTCTATAATCATTTTTTTCAAAAGGATGCCATATGTCCTCTTTCCTGCTGCTGGTTTTGTGGAGGGTCCTGGAGCCTCTGCTAAAAAGGCCGAAGGATAAAGAAGTGTACTGGGTGTCTATTCAATGTTTTTTTAGATTTCACATGTGTATCGTATTTTTTCTGTCTTTCAAAAATCAATGCCTTTCCTGTAATCTATTTTTCAAAAGGATGCTATATGTCCTCTTTCATGCTGTTCTTTCTGTTGAGGCTCCGGGACACTCTTCTAAAAAGGCCTAAGGATAAATAAGTGTACTGGGTGTATAATCTATGTTTTTTTGGATTTCACGGTTGCAACTAATGATCTCTGTGTTTCTAAAATCAATGCCTTTCCTGTAATCTAATTTTCTAAAGTATGCCATATGTCCTCTTTCATGCTGCTGGTTTTGTGGAGGGTCCTGGAGCCTCTGCTAAAAAGGCCTAACGATAAATAAGTGTACTTGGTGTGTAATCAAAGTTTTTTGTGATTTCACGGTTGCAACTAATGATCTCTGTGTTTCTAAAATCAATGCCTTTCCTATAATCATTTTTTTCAAAAGGATGCCATATGTCCTCTTTCCTGCTGCTGGTTTTGTGGAGGGTCCTGGAGCCTCTGCTAAAAAGGCCTAAGGATAAAGAAGTGCACTGGGTGTATAATCTATGTTTTTTTAGATTCCACGTTTGCAAAAAATTATCCACGGGTTTCTAAAATCAATGCCTTTCCAGTAATCTATTATTCACAAGGATGCCATATGTACTTTTTGATGCTGTTGTTTCGGTTGAGGCTCCGGGAGCCTCTTATTAAAAAGGCCTAATGAAAAATAAGTGTACTGGGTGTCTAATCAATTTTTTTTTCGATTTACCGTTTGCAACTAATGATCTCTGTGTTTCTGAAATCAATGCCTTTCCTATAATCATTTTTTCCAAAGGATGCCATATGTCCTCTTTCCTGCTGCTGGTTTTGTCGAGGGTCCTGGAGCCTCTGCTGCGCATAATAAAGAAAAATTTTTTATTTAACTTGACATAATAACTGAAGCATGACTTCAGGAGTCAGGTGTGGTCGTAGGTAGTGGTTGTTGTTAGCAGATTATTTTTATTGCAAATTGCAATTGCCACAGCGTGCATAAAATGTGCGTCACTAGTCCAAATTTTTTTTTTTCATTCATGATTAGTTTGGGGTACGGCGCAATTTTGGAAAGGCAAAAAACAGGTCTCGGTACCCGTTGATATAAGGGGTGACTACTAATGCTTTTACCAGGCTCCTCTTGGATAGCCCCAGAAAGTGTGAGTATAAATCCCAAAAAAAAAATTAAATTAAGGTTGAAAAATTACTCCTCTTTCATGCTGCTGGTTTTGTGGAGGGTCCTGGAGCCTCTGCTAAAAAGGCCTAAGGATAAATAAGTGTACTTGGTGTATAATCAAAGTTTTTTGTGATTTCACGGTTGCAACTAATGATCTCTGTGTTTCTAAAATCAATGCCTTTCCTATAATCATTTTTTTCAAAAGGATGTCATATGTCCTCTTTCCTGCTGCTGGTTTTGTCGAGGGTCCTGGAGCCTCTGCTGCGCATAATAAAGAAAGAAAAAATTAATTTAACTTGACTTAATAACTGAAGCATGACTTCAGGAGTCAGGTGTGGTCGTAGGTAGTGGTTGTTGTTAGCAGATTATTTTTATTGCAAATTGCAATTGCCACAGCGTGCATAAAATGTGCGTCACTAGTCCAAATTATTATTTTTTTTTTCATTCAGGATTAGTTTGGGGTACGGCGCAATATTGGAAACACAAAAAACAGGTAATCGTACCCGTTGATATAAGGGGTGACTACTACTGCTTTTACCAGGCTCCTCTTGGATAGCCCCAGAAAGTGTGACTATGAATCCCAAAAAGAAAATTAAATTAAGGTTGAAAACTAACTCCAAAGTAACTTGTAAGACCTGGAGCTCCTCAAACACACGTCCTACCTTAACAGCTATAGGCTCCACAACCCACAAATCTTAACTTTTTCATGCCAATTGATATTGCCACAGCTGGAACAACAGTAAATAACATGTGCGTCACCACAGTCTTCGAAGCTGTTGTCGGATGTATACAAAAACACTGATAAAGTATTCATTTAGGAGCGCAAAGAGATGGCTACCGGAACACCAGGAACTTCACAAGAGTGGCTGTATTGTGTTTCTGGTGATGTTTGAGACATCTGGGTAGTGTACAGGGAGGGCAAAAATCGTCTCCATCTCTGTGCACCAAAGGACATGACGTCCTTGTCATCCATAAGCACATGAAATTGCTGGCATTTTTGTTGCTTCAAGAAGTTCATTTTTTGTGGTGATAGATAGTACTGAATTAAATAAACTTTGGTTTCCTACCATACTCAAGACAATCTTGTATTTCAAAATTCGTACTTGCTGTGGGAAACAGTGGCCTGTCCATACCAGGAAGATGATTTAGACAGAAGTAACGAGCTCTGCTTGCAGGTGACACATGTTTATCGTCAATCATCAAAGGGGTTGCGTGCAGAATATGGCTGATGGCCCCTTATTCACATGTTTGTCCAGAGCCACAACATTTGCAAACAGCCAGAAGAAAGGTCGTTTCTCACCAGCCTAAGTTGAGCTTCATTTAACAAATGCTGATATTCAAAAAAATAGACAAACAGTGCCTTAAATAACACATTTGCAATATGGATTCACCAGAGCAAGGTCATTGCAAGTACTAAGTTCCCACGATAACAAAATTAAAATGCCACAACTATGCAATCTTCACCTTCAGATTATTATTGTCACACTCCATTGTACTCCTATGCCCAGCTCCCTGCTCTTGTTTTTGTTGAGGGTCCTGGAGCCTCTGCTGAAAAGGCCTATGGATAATAAAGTGTACTGGGTGCCTGTTCAATTTTTTTTTTTATTTCCCGGTTGCAAGTAATTATCTCAGTGTTTCTAAAATCAATGCCTTTCCTGTAATCTATAATTCAAAAAGATTGACATATGTCCTCTTTCATGCTGTTGTTTCAGTTGCGGGTCCGGGACCCTCGTATTAACAAGGCCTGAGGATAAATAAGTGTAACCGGTGTCTAATGAATGTTTTTTTCTATTACACGGATCATATAAATGATCTGTGGGTTTCTAAAATCAATGCCTTTCCTGTAATCTTTTATTCAAAAGTATGACATATCTCCTCTTTCATGCTGTTGTTTCGGTTGAGGCTCCGGGACCATCGTATTAAAAAGGCCTGAGCATAAATAAGTGTCACGGGTGTGTAATCAATTTTTTTTTCTAATTTCGAGGTTGCAAATAATGATCTGTGGGTTTCTAAAATCAATGCCTTTCCTGTAATCTTTTATTCAAAAGGATGACATATCTCCTCTTTCATGCTGTTGTTTCGGTTGAGGCTCCGGGACACTCATATTAAAAAGGCCTGAGCATAAATAAGTGTCACGGCTGTCTAATCAATGTTTTTGTCTAATTTCAAGGTTGCAAATAATGATCTGTGGATTTCTAAAATCAATGCCTTTCCTGTAATCTTTTATTCAAAAGGATGACATATCTCCTCTTTCATGCTGTTGTTTCGGTTGAGGCTCCGGGACCCTCGTATTAAAAAGGCCTGAGCATAAATAAGTGTCACGGCTGTGTAATCAATTTTTTTTTCTAAATTCACGGTTGCAAATAAAGATCTGTGGTTTCTAAAATCAATGCCTTTCCTGTAATCTTTTATTCAAAAGGATGACATATCTCCTCTTTCATGCTGTTGTTTCGGTTGAGGCTCCGGGACCCTCGTATTAAAAAGGCCTGAGCATAAATAAGTGTCACGGGTGTGTAATCAATTTTTTTTTCTAAATTCACGGTTGCAAATAATGATCTGTGGCTTTCTAAAATCAATGCCTTTCCTGTAATCTTTTATTCAAAAGGATGACATATCTCCTCTTTCATGCTGTTGTTTCGGTTGAGGCTCCGGGACCCTCGTATTAAAAAGGCCTGAGCATAAATAAGTGTCACGGCTGTGTAATCAATTTTTTTTTCTAAATTCACGGTTGCAAATAATGATCTGTGGGTTTCTAAAATCAATGCCTTTCCTGTAATCTTTTATTCAAAAGGATGACATATCTCCTCTTTCATGCTGTTGTTTCGGTTGAGGCTCCGGGACCCTCGTATTAAAAAGGCCTGAGCATAAATAAGTGTCACGGCTGTCTAATCAATGTTTTTGTCTAATTTCACGGTTGCAAATAATGATCTGTGGGTTTCTAAAATCAATGCCTTTCCTGTAATCTTTTATTCAAAAGGATGAAATATCTCCTCTTTCATGCTGTTGTTTCGGTTGAGGCTCCGGGACCCTCGTATTAAAAAGGCCTGAGCATAAATAAGTGTCACGGCTGTGTAATCAATTTTTTTTTTCTAAATGCACGGTTGCAAATAATGATCTGTGGGTTTCTAAAATCAATGCCTTTCCTGTAATCTTTTATTCAAAAGGATGACATATCTCCTCTTTCATGCTGTTGTTTCGGTTGAGGCTCCAGGACCCTCGTATTAAAAAGGCCTGAGCATAAATAAGTGTGACGGGTGTGTAATCAATTTTTTTTTCTAAATTCACGGTTGCAAATAATGATCTGTGGCTTTCTAAAATCAATGCCTTTCCTGTAATCTTTTATTCAAAAGGATGACATATCTCCTCTTTCATGCTGTTGTTTCGGTTGAGGCTCCGGGACCCTCGTATTAAAAAGGCCTGAGCATAAATAAGTGTCACGGCTGTGTAATCAATTTTTTTTTCTAAATTCACGGTTGCAAATAATGATCTGTGGGTTTCTAAAATCAATGCCTTTCCTGTAATCTTTTATTCAAAAGGATGACATATCTCCTCTTTCATGCTGTTGTTTTGGTTGAGGCTCCAGGACCCTCGTATTAAAAAGGCCTGAGCATAAATAAGTGTGACGGGTGTGTAATCAATTTTTTTTTCTAAATTTACGGTTGCAAATAATGATCTGTGGCTTTCTAAAATCAATGCCTTTCCTGTAATCTTTTATTCAAAAGGATGACATATCTCCTCTTTCATGCTGTTGTTTCGGTTGAGGCTCCGGGACCCTCGTATTAAAAAGGCCTGAGCATAAATAAGTGTCACGGCTGTGTAATCAATTTTTTTTTTCTAAATTCACGGTTGCAAATAATGATCTGTGGGTTTCTAAAATCAATGCCTTTCCTGTAATCTTTTATTCAAAAGGATGACATATCTCCTCTTTCATGCTGTTGTTTCGGTTGAGGCTCCGGGACCCTCGTATTAAAAAGGCCCGAGCATAAATAAGTGTCACGGCTGTCTAATCAATGTTTTTGTCTAATTTCACGGTTGCAAATAATGATCTGTGGATTTCTAAAATCAATGCCTTTCCTGTAATCTTTTATTCAAAAGGATGACATATCTCCTCTTTCATGCTGTTGTTTTGGTTGAGGCTCCAGGACCCTCGTATTAAAAAGGCCTGAGCATAAATAAGTGTGACGGGTGTGTAATCAATTTTTTTTTCTAAATTTACGGTTGCAAATAATGATCTGTGGCTTTCTAAAATCAATGCCTTTCCTGTAATCTTTTATTCAAAAGGATGACATATCTCCTCTTTCATGCTGTTGTTTCGGTTGAGGCTCCGGGACCCTCGTATTAAAAAGGCCTGAGCATAAATAAGTGTCACGGCTGTGTAATCAATTTTTTTTTCTAAATTCACGGTTGCAAATAATGATCTGTGGGTTTCTAAAATCAATGCCTTTACTGTAATCTTTTATTCAAAAGGATGACAGTACTACCAAAATACAGCCAATGAAGGGCCTTAGGAAGACTGAGCCAAGGTTGGATTGTAGTATTTGGTTAGGCTAATCATGATGGCCATGTAGACCACCACCACCGAGAGTCCTGGAAGTAACAGGGATGATGAGATGAAAGAGCTAAGAATAGTAGAACTTGAAACAACAGAGTTAGCCATGGGTGTTAGTGCAAAACCGCTTGGCTTTTTTTTGGCTTTGGGTGCGGCTATTCATGCAGGCCATATAGAGCTGACAACATTCGGTGTCGTATCAGCTATTAAACTAATAAGAACAGTACTACCAAAATACAGCTAATGAAGGGCCTTAGGAAGACTGGGCCAAGGTTGGATTGTAGTATTTGGTTAGGCTAATCATGATGGCCATGTAGACCACCACCACCGAGAGTCCTGGATGTAACAGGGATGATGAGATGAAAGAGCTAAGAATAGTAGAACTTGAAACAACAGAGTTAGCCATGGGTGTTAGTGCAAAACCGCTTGGCTTTTTTTTGGCTTTGGGTGCGGCTATTCATGCAGGCCATATAGAGCTGACAACATTCGGTGTCGTATCAGCTATTAAACTAATAAGAACAGTACTACCAAAATACAGCCAATGAAGGGCCTTAGGAAGACTGAGCCAAGGTTGGATTGTAGTATTTGGTTAGGCTAATCATGATGGCCATGTAGACCACCATAGTAATAAGAACAGTACTACCAAAATACAGCCAATGAAGGGCCTTAGGAAGACTGAGCCAAGGTTGGATTGTAGTATTTGGTTAGGCTAATCATGATGGCCATGTAGACCACCACCACTGAGAGTCCTGGAAGTAACAGGGATGATGAGATGAAAGAGCTAAGAATAGTAGAACTTGAAACAACAGAGTTAGCCATGGGTGTTAGTGCAAAACCGCTTGGCTTTTTTTGGGCTTTGGGTGCGGCTATTCATGCAGGCCATATAGAGCTGACAACATTCGGTGTCGTATCAGCTATTAAACTAATAAGAACAGTACTACCAAAATACAGCCAATGAAGGGCCTTAGGAAGACTGGGCCAAGGTTGGATTGTAGTATTTGGTTAGGCTAATCATGATGGCCATGTAGACCACCACCACCGAGAGTCCTGGAAGTAACAGGGATGATGAGATGAAAGTGCTAAGAATAGTACTACTTGAAACAACAGAGTTAGCCATGGGTGTTAATCCAAGACCGCTTGGATTTATTTTTGTATTGGGTGCAGCTAATCATGCAGGCCATATAGAGCTGACAACATTTGGTGTTGTATCAGCTATAAAAATAATAAGAACTGTACTATCAAAATACAAATAGTACTGAGCAAAGGTTGGATTGTAGTATTTTGTTCGGCTAATCATGATGGCCATGTAGACCGCCCGTAACAGGGATGAAAGTGCTAAGAATAGTACTAATTGAAACAACAGAGTTAGCCATGGGTGTTAGTCTAAGAACACTCGGCTTTTTTTTGGGTTTGGGTGCAGCTAATCATGAAGGACAGATAGACCTGCCACCATCTGGTGTTGTAACAGGTATGAAAATGCAAAGAACAGTACTACATAACACAACCTACTTACCATGGGTCCCAGAACATATGTTTGGTTGTTATATTTTGTAAGGGTAATCATGCAGGCCATATAGACCTCCACCGATAGGGTGAGTATGAGTAACAGCTATTAAAATGCGAAGGACATTACTAATTAACACAACATAGTTACCATGGGTCGCAGACCAAGAGCAGATGTCTTATTATTATATTTTGTATGGGTAATCATCCAGGCCGTATAGGCCTCACCAAATAGGGGGAGTTACAGAGATTAAAGTGCTAAGAATTGTAGTACTTAAAACACAACCTCGTTAAAATAGGTAGCAGACCACATGTCTTATTATTATAATTTTTCAGGGTAATCTGGCAGGCCATATAGAACTCCCACGATGGTGGGGGGGGAACAGGGATTAAAGTGCTAAGAAAAGTACTAATTGACACAAGCTAGTTGGGTCCAAGAACGCATGTTTGATTATTAGAATTTATTAGGGTAATTATATATCTAACAAATATATCTATTTCTCTTCTATCGATTCTATCTAACTATCAATCTATGTATATCTATCTATCCTATCTATCACTATCAATCTATCTTCTGTCCGGGATGTTTTGAGACAGCCACTTTGGGAATGTTAGTTGATTTAGACCCATTATGGCTTAAAAGCAGACTTTGCATCAACTATGTAATTTTCCATGGGAGTTTTGCCAGGGATCCCCCTCCAGCATGCAACAGTCCAGGTGTTAGGACCCTGGAAACAACTTTTCCATCACTATTGTGGCCAGAAAGAGTCCTTTAAGGTTTTAAAGTTCGCCTGCCTATTGAATTCAATTTTAGGTTCTCGACATCACTAGCTAAGATGCTTGCGGTATAGTTGTACCGACACTACTCGTAAAATGCGTTCCTGGCCATTACGCTGGAATGGCCATTTTTTAGAGTTAAAAGCCGTACCGCAACACCTCTAGCTGGGACAAACTGTCAAATGCATTTGGAGATGAGACAGCCTTCAAGGTCTTTGAAATTAGCATATGAGCCTACCTAGGATTACCTTCAACTAAGAATAAAAAGAGAACAAAGCACATTTGATGATAAAAGAAAATTAGAAAGTTGTTTAAAATGACATGCCCTATCTGAATCATGAAAGTTTAATTTGGACTTTACTATCCCTTTAACACAGCAGATCCCAGGGTCTGCGCTAAAGGATCTGCCGCACCAAGGGCCCGATCCGATATGCAGCGTCGCCCGCAAAAGTCTGCAACGCCAGATTTATTTGGTATCCAATATACAGCGTAAAGACTTACGCGTGCAGAATTCAGAAAATCTACTCCATTCTCATCTCGCCACAAATTGCAGGCGCAGCAACCCTTGCACTGACTAAAAAAACAACGTAACTCTCTGAAGGCCTAACAAACGCATGCGCAATCACATACATATCAGCCGCTTGATCTCAAACAGTTAAACCTCTTCTAAGCATTTATTATTCTTGCCCCTGCAAGTGTGTCAAACCAATCACAAACAGCACAACCTCTCACCTGCAGCCTTAAAACACCTGGCAATGCACACCCTCATTAGCAACCATGTTTCCCCTGCTTTACTTACAACACATAGAGAGACAGCATTGTGGAGCACAAGGGGTGCTGGAAGCTTTACAAGCCCCTGTTGTGGAGGATATACCTGCTGCTGCTGTGGAGGATATACCAGCTGCTGATATAGTTGCTGCTGAGGTCCCTGGTCATGGTGCTGTAGCCGTCCCTGCTCCTGCTGCTGCTGTCCCTGCTCCTCCAGCTGTTGTTCCTGTTCCTGGTGCTGTCCCTGCTGCTGTTGTTGCAGCAGCTGGCCATAGGCCAGATGGGCCTATAAGACGTCGGCATCAGCAGAGGGGAAGAATAAGGGCACCAAGGATACACAGGGTTAGGGTCATCCTGTTTGGAATGACAGAAGTGGAGGTCAGGGAAAACTATCGCTTGACTTCTGCAAGCCTCATTGACCTATCTGAGGTCTTGAAGGATGATATTGACCCTCAAGCGAATAGGTACCTAGCTCTGACTGGTATGCAGAAGTTGTTGTGTGTTGTACACTTCCTGACATCTGGCTCATTCCAGTCAACAGAGGGGCTTGTGTCTGGCCTAGCGCAGTCCACCTTCTCCAGGCTCCTAGGGGAGGTTTTGACTGCTCTAGATAACCAGACACAGTGATACATTCATTTCCCCCGTACCCCCAGGAATGGAACAGTCTTAAACAAGGCTTCTATCAACTGGGGGGTATTCCCAATGTCATGGGGGCAATTGATTGCACACATGTGCATATCATGGCCCAACATGAGGAGCCATTCCTCTATATTAACAGGAAAGGGTTTTACTCCTTGAATTGCCAGATGGTCTGTGATACCACTCTGAAATTCACACATGTGTATGCAGGCTTTCCAGGGAGTGCCCATGATTCCTACATCCTTCGCCAGACCTCCTTATTCCAGCTTTTTGATTCTGGAACACACTCGGGAGGTTGGCTGCTTGGTGAGTATGCTTCATTCTGTCTGTATATTTCTACTAAAGGGACACTAAACACAAGATAATTATGTCATGTTTCAGATAGAAAATACAATGTTAAACAACATTACAATTTACTTCTATTATCTAATTTGATTCATTCTTTAGATATCCTTTGTTTAAGAAATAGCAATGCACATAGATGAGCCAATCACATGAGGCATCGATGTGCAGCCACCAATCAGCAGCTAATGAGCATATCTAATATGCTTGTCAGCAAATGATATCAATAGAATGGAGCAAAATACATAATAGAAGTAAATTATAAAGTTGAATAAAATTGCAGGTTCTTATTAACTCATGAAATAAGAAATGTGTGTTTCATGTCCCTTTAAAGGGACAGTATACTATAAATAGTTTTTCACTTAAAAGGACATTTTATTAAAATGGCATGTTCTGAATCATGAAAATAGAATTTTGTATAGACTAATCCTGGCATAAAAGTAAATTGCTTACAATGCACCAATTTAATTTTTTTGTAAAATATATATTTTAAATGAAATCCATGTTATGTCCCTTTAAGCACACAATGAACCTGTAGTAATCATAATACATATATTACAGGTGACGCAGGGTACGGCTGCAGACCATGGCTGTTAAGCCCCTTGGCACACCCCCTTACAAAGCCACAACTTTGGCCTACTCAAAACCAGATTCAGGTGTCTGGATTAGACAGGCGGAGCTTTGCAGTATAACCCCAACAAAATGTGTTCCATTGTCAATGCATGTTGTATTCTACATAACATTGCTGTGGACACACATATATTGGGGGACATAGAACCAGAACAAGATCAGCAGCTGGTTCCTGTACCTGAGGATGTGGACAGGGGGACACTGAGGGGGAATGAAGTGAGGGACTTTGTCATCTGTCAATACTTCACCTGTAAGTTACTTGTTCATAAGTACAGTAAACCGTAACATTCACATGTATTATGATGTTTGACTGTACCTCACCAACCATTGCATGTGTATCTATCATGTCTGGCAGAATACATACAGCGGATTTCCACTGCATGTAAATTAAACTACTACATCCCACCCCCTTCCCTTAACCACTCTAATTACTGAAAATGTCTCATTTGTTTAATTCATGTTCAGGTCACTATGATTTATTGACTATCATTAATAAGAATGAAAATGGATGTTTATACCTTATGTTCACACCTTCTGGAAATACATTAATATTTATATATATACCCATGTGTCAATTTATATTGGATGTTAGAATATACCCATGTGTCAATTTATATTGGATGTGAGAAACTTTGATTTAAATCTTAGAAGTGAATATTACTATATGTACCCTTCATACACAACTATGTAATGTGGTTTATAGAACATGAATATGTCATAAACATGATAATATTACCTTTGTTTGCCATTTCCACACAGGTCATATTATATGTTTTAACAATATTAGTGTACTAAAACACACCTCACGTGGATGTGGATGACAATTATATGGTAAATAACAGAGGACAAGATTTATGGTGAACTATAAGAATATTTATTTCTTTTTTGGCTTCTTGGATGAGAGAGCTGAGGTGGCTGTAGTGGATTGCCTTCTTCTCCTGGTTTGAGAAGATTCTGCTGTTTCTGCTGGTGTGCTGGCCACAGATGATAGGCTGGAGGCAGTGTCCTGCTGGTGTGTAAAGTGCTCAACCAACACACCCAAGAGTTGATTTTGTTCTCTCCATCTATTGTCCATTTGCATCTGCATATCAGAAAGAATTTGCATCATCTGTGATTGGTTATGAACACTTGCACTTAACAATGCTGCTATGTCCCTCTGTAGCTCTATGCTACGTTGTTGTCTCCTCTGTTGAATGTGTGACATTAAAGGATGTTATATCTCAAATACATATAATACTGGTGTGGGGGATGTTACTCACCAGCATGATGTGCTGTGGTTGCAGCCCCTGAGTCACGAGCCCCTGGAAGTCCACGGACTGCTGTGATACCTTGGTGTGGGTTCCTCCCTTTCCTCTCCCTCCTCCCCCTTTCTGTCCCCATGTGCACCCTCTGTCCCTCTTCTAGATGTGCCTGGTCTCTGGGGCTCTCTGGCATCTCCCCTCCCATCATCCCTTCTAGCTCTCCCTCTCCCCACTCCACTTACTCCCTTACAGGGACCCCACTGCTCCTCCTGTCCTCTACAATACTCCTCTCCCTGCCACTCCTCTCCCCTCCTCCCCTCCGCCCTACCTCTCCCTTCATCCTCACACTACACACACTCACACACTCACACTCACTCCCAGTTCAATCACGCACAATCACAACCAAACACTCAGCCTATCACACTGTAAAATTGAAATAAAATGTGTGAGGTGTTTGAAAAAAAGTGTGGTGTATTTGTATATGTATGTATGCAATATGTGTGCAATATGTAAAAACATGTGTAAGTGTACAAGCTTAATCAACCAACAATGCAACCTAACTAACTCCTCTGTTTGCGCCTCTCTCTCTACTCTGACTAATCCTCCACTCCAGTGTAGTGTGCTGTAGCTCAACGAACCATCCAAACACACTGAAGAAAATGGCGGCTGCGCATGGGTTTATATATGACTTTTAAATAGCGTAATTAGTGTTGCATTTTTAGATGGAGTCGCGGTTCATTTTTACGAGTGTTAGCCTAAATTGCATAAAACTACTATTTATTGAGACTTTACAAGGACATAATACAGGCGTAAGTTACTTGCGACGACTAAAATGTGTATTTGCGTACTTTTCGGAAGATCGCCAGTTTGTCCTAATTACGCCAGTTTAGCATCTAACGGCGCAGTATATGTAATACCCCAATGTGCGAGGTGAAATTACGGGCAGCGCGGGTACCCACGCTTGCGCCGAAAACTACGCTGTATATCGGATCGCGCCCTAAGCCTCCAATTATCGCAGCCCAGGACTCTAAGAGGAAGGGTTGGGATTAGCACACAAGTAAGAATGTTAACCCTTAAAGATTATTTAAAAAAAAATGAATACTGACAAATTTTATCAGTATTTCTTAATTTTCTTGACATTTAGATGGTGCATTCATTTGGATATATATACATACATATATATATATATATATATATATATATATATATATATATATATATATATATATATATATATATATATAAAGGTAGAGACAGGTGCACTCTCACAAACTTAATTCCTTGGTCAGGGTGCTGAGTGGAATTTCAAATATAAACAGAAGAAAACAGCACTCACTTGACAGCAAAATATGTCCTTTATTCAAGTGACGTTCTGGACCAGGTCTGATGAAGGACACCTTTTGCTTTCACCTTTAGCTTTCAAGCCCAGTGAGTGCTGTTTTCTTCTGTTAATATATATATATATATATATAGGCTGTTCCATTCAAACACTTTGTAATATTCCATATACATTTTAACCGTTATAATATATTGTATTTATTATTTTATATGAATAATTTTATTAGATAGTGTATTTGAGTGTAACAATTTAGCTCATTGTATTTATGTTGTGGTTAGTTCAATTTTTATTTTAGACCTAACCCTTTATGTGAGGTCTTCAGTTGCACTAATCCAACTTGTAATATGCTTGCAATTTAGCATGGTCGAGATATAGCAACATTAGAGCTCCACTTGTAAACTTATCCAATATATTTAACTCCTTAGTTTCCATAACGTGGTCTGATACATTGTCTAGCAATGTATTGTAACTTTCTCTGGCAACCAAATAGTTAAAGTGCAAAATTCTAACTACAACTTCATAGGTTCATTGGCTACAAATTCCCTCTACCATTACATTTTATACAGGGCTAATGAGGTTGCACACACAAAGTGACTATTTACCATTAGGTTACATACAGGGTTAATGACTTAGCACACACAAAGTGACTATTTACCATTACATTACATATAAGGTTAATGATGTTGCACAAACAGAGTAACTATAGCATCCCCTGACATGATGCTTTTGTACAGGCTACTGCTGAAATCAATTCAGCCCTGCAGTCAATATCATCTGTCAGTGTGAAAAGGGGTAATTGTAATTAGCTTGACTAAACTAATATATGTATGAGATTATTGAACATATTGACTGTGACAGAAAAATATCATCTCATAAGAAGGTCGGGAATTAATACGTGATCTCATCTAAATGAGAAAGATTATAAATAAGCAGTGAGTAATAAACAATCAAGGACACAACATTAGAGTTCTGCAACCCTCTTGTTTGTCTTGGCAAAGGATCAGTATAATATAGACTATATTATGTGACATAGTAAATTAATCTGCAATGCTTCAGTTCTGTGCAGTATACCTACTCTCCCTGATTAGTGCCCAGTGTCTGTCAAGGCTCTTTATATTGTAAATATCTCTGATAGTCTTTAGCCTTGCTCACACTGGCTTTGTAGAGCTCCCTTTGTTTTCTGGACTTTAAGAGCTGTTTGATGTTTTCTGGCCTTTAAGATCTGTTTAAAAGACTTGAATGATTGCTTTGTTTGATTGATGATGTTGTTAACCTAAGCTACTGTGGATATTGGTTAAATCACTCCACTTATGATGGGGTTTTAACTGAGAAGTGGAAATTTGTTGAGTATTAGACATGGCAAGAAAATATAATAACAATTAGAGATGTACATGGGTGAAAAATTTGTTTTTCAGGTTTTTTTTCCATACTTATATTTCGCTAATTGAATTAGCTTCTGTTTATCATTTGACAAATGGACATAGTTTGCTATCAGAAACCTCATCTGCCAGGCTTTTCAGCAAGCCGCGGGTAATGTAATGCCACCACCTGCTCGCGCGAGACCAATCAAGCATGAACAGGGGCTCAACTATCCCAATCAGATCATGTGATATACCTTTAAGGTATATCTCCTCCTTTCCACTTCCTATTGTTATTTAAGCTCACTTCCTATTAGGTTTGTTGCCTGATAATTGAAGCTTTTTCACACAGGTGATCTGTGTTGATTCGCATATGTTTTTGGTTGACCTGCATCACTGCTACTCTCTTTTCGGAGATCAAGTTACCTCTGCTAACCCACCTGTGGACCACAGCTGCATATTCTCTGATCCTCCATCAGCTCTGTCAGCTGTTCCCGCTCTGAGTAAAGTCCAATTCAGCTTCTGATTAGCAGCAGAGCAAAACCTAACCGGATCCTCCAGCTTCTCCTTCCGGCTCCTCAGACAGCACGCTAGCTACACGAGTGTTTCCAAACAAACACCGAAAGATACTCAAATTCTCTCTCATCTCTTACCTGGAACATAACTAAGCTAAGATACTGTAAGCGTTATTGTAATACTTCTGTGTCCACTTTTCATAAGACTGTACCGTTGCATTTGTTTGCTTAGTTATTCCGTATTATCTGGAGATCTGTGGAGTTATGCTGATTCTATTGAGCAAATATATGGAAATATTACATCCAAGTGAACTGCTTACCTACTAGTTCTTAGATCTAACTCAGGATATGTCAAGCTAGTATTTTGGTTATAATCGATGTGTACGCTGTATCATTTAACTAACCACATCTTAAAGCCTCATTCACATATCTACTCCAAATGATATTAACAGATTCACAACCATCATCTCTCTGCCTAAATCTGGGTTTAATTTCATATGTTCTAACCCAAACAAAGCAGACATTGCCATTACCTTAGTAATTGTTCATTCTATAACACCCATTAATACTAAATATGTTATCTGGGTATATATATATAAGAGCAACAAACCCTGGTTTTTACTAACCAGCACATTCTGAATAAAATCCTTAATGAATTATCACAGATCAAGATGATTTAAGTCTGCAACACTTTACGTGCCAGAAGGCCAAGTAGCTGTAGTCGTAAGACTTAAAATTTTCGTCAAAACTGGACAGACTTATAGTAGATAATATTGCCGAATCATATAGAGAAGCATTCAAATTGCACTAGTTTAACCTATGTGACAACCAGAGACCTATGATGACCTCAGCAAAGTTTTGAAGTGATATTTTAAAACGACTAAAAGTCCGATATGGTATGTCACTGTAATGTGTGACTCTTAGTACATAGTGCATCAGTGAATGACTAGTAAGTATGAAATCCGGTATGATTTGATTATTCGATTCGTGCCATATAACTACGGACAGCGGTAATGTAAACAATTTGTAAATTACATCGGCACACTACAATCTGACAGGAGGCGTCATTACAATGGGCGTGTACAAGTTACATAAGTGAAATAACTATCCAATAACAGCTAACCACGTAAGAAAGGGGAAGCGACATTGTTCCGCTAAGCGCAATTGGTCAATGTTAGGGGTGTAACTGACACACGTTACTGATTGGCCATAACAGCGATAGGGATAGGCTTTTAAAGCAGCCACTTTCGACACTCGGCTTGACAATACGAATATACACACATTTAAAAAGGCCATCTCCAAGGCCGAAACGCGTTTGTGGAGTTCATAAGAAATTATTTTGTTTTACTTTTTTCACTCTTAATGGTCTTTGTACATTGGAAGCCCTGGGGGGTCTGCCTCTGTCACCTGAAGCCGTGTATCCAGTTACGGCCAGGAATACAGGGAGGCTTTTACCCCAGGACTTCTGTACACTGATGAGAGTGTTTTGTCTATCATTGGTTTTATCTTTAATTTAGCTCTGCTCATATCTCCCTATTGGGAGATAGGTGATATTCATCACTTTTAATGATTATTAATTAAAGTGTAATTGATTTTATACCTAAACCATACACACCTAACTAACTGTCTTAATACAGTAGGTTACTATCATAGGAGTTGTGAGTGCTAATAACCCCCACCTTTTGTCCTATCCCCTTCTTTCCCTTATTTGAGATTTAGTAATTGGGTATAGCACCGAGGTTTATACCTTCCAGACTCCTAATTCATTATGACACTGTGCCAATACAAATCCTCATTCCTTTTGTAATATTTGTATATTATAATGGACAAATTTGCCATTTGCGGGTGCAAGATAAATTAACGCTCCACTTGTAATGTAGCCCTCAGTCTTTTAAATCATAGTCATAAATTCAGACTCAAATGAAAGCGAGATCACTAATTTTGTTTGCATTCATTTGAAAATGTAAAATTAGTGGTCTCTTTATTGATTGAATGGACAGTCTACAGCAGAATTTTTATTGTTTTAAAAGATAGATAATCCCTTTATTACCCATTCCCCAGTTTTGCATAACCAACACAGTTATAATAATATACTTTTAACCTCTGTGATTATCTTGTATCTAAGCCTCTGCAAACTGCCCCTTTTTTCAGTTCTTTTGACAGACTTGCAGTCTAGCCAATCAGTGCCTGCTCCCAGATAACTTCACGTGCACGAGCACAGTGTTATCTATATGAAATACGTGAACTAACACCCTCTAGTGGTGAAAAACTGTTAAAATACTTTCTGAAAAGAGGTGGGCTTCAAGGTCTAAGAAATTAGCATATGAACCTCCTAGGTTAAGCTTTCAACTAAGAATACCAAGAGAACAAAGCAAAATTGGTGATAAAAGTAAATTGGAAAATTGTTTAAAATTACATGCTCTATCTGAATCATGAAAGTTTATTTTGGCCTAGACTGTCCCTTTAAATGAACTAATGTATGAAACACAACATTTTTGTTGATTATTTTATGTGGTTAAAATCATTATTTTAAAAGTGTGTACTTCTTAAAATTTACAGTGTTACACTATTTTATAGTGATCCCCCTTGTCCCTTGATTGATTCCTGTGTCAACCAATGAGTAGCAAGATTCATGTTTCTTATTGCTAACTCTGACCCCATTAAAAATATGTTTAAAAAATATATTTTTAGGCTGCTTCTGGCTTGTAACAGTAGCACTAGCTACTACTCTGCTATTTTGCAGACATTCACCATAAGAAAAAAAGGTTTAAACAAATGTCTCTTAACAAAAGAAAAATGGTGTCAAAATTTGGTTGAACCAAACACCCTAATGAACTAATCTTGAAAGAAAAAAATGTTTCCTGTGAAGGACAAGTCATAAACCTGTGCTTATGATTATTTTAATTAAAACTTATAGGTAAAAACATGTAGTTATAGATTTGTTTTTGTGACTGACTTTTTTTTATACTTTTTATTATACTCACTGCATGTTAATAACGTTCATTCAAGTTAACATGCTTAAAGGGACAGTCTACTCCAGAATTATTATTGTTTAAAAAGATAGATAATCCCTTTATTACCCATTCCCCAGTTTCGCACAACCAACACAATTTATATTAATATACTCTTTACCTCTGTGATTACTTTGTATCTAAGCCTCTGCAGATTGCCCCCTTATTTCAGTTTTTTGACAGTCATGCATTTTAGCCAATCAGTGCTGACTCATAAATAACTCCAAGAGAGTGAGCATAGTATTACCTATAGAGACACACAAACTAGCGCTGCCTGGTTGTAAAAAAAAATGTAAAAATGCACTGAGATAAGAGGCGGCCTTCAAGGACTTATAAATTAGCATATGAGCCAAACTAGGTTTAGCTTTCAACAAAGAATACCAAGAGAACAAAGGATATTTGATGCTAAAAGTAAATTGGAAAGTTATTTAAAATTGCATGCCTTATCTGAATCATTAAAGTGTAATTTTGACTAGACTGTCCCTTTAATAACAGTAAATTTGACTTGTCATGAGTTATTGGTGATCAATTTGCTCAGTATAGTTTGTAACATCGAAATCATGGACCCTGAACTCTTTACTGCAACAGGGTAATGGCTGCATACCCTTCATTCCTCAACCAATACAATTTGGGAGATAGTGTATTACCCCCCTTAAAGACAAACAGCCCACATCTCTGGATTGATATAGGCCCATTTTGGTATACTTGTAGCCAGTATTTGGCTGCCAAATATAATCATATAAAAAAAAATTGTTAACTTTTTTGCAGAGTACTGCAGTCATGAGACAAATGATTGTAAAGGATTCTCTAGGATACCCTTTGCTCAGAAATGGTAGACATGCATGGCTTTACCATTGATTTTTGGTAATAAGAAGGCCACTAATTGCAGCTGTGCACCACGCCTCTTAAATTCCCTTAAGTGAAGGGTTAATCAGTTAGCTTTTAAAGATAAAACGTATTGTAGTGCAGTAATTACCCTCCCACTTGACACTTACCATCTCTCTGATCCCTCCTTAACAGCTCTCTTCCCTGACCCCTCCCACTGGTCAGCTTCATCTTCTTTGGTACTAGCAGACATATAGGCCTCTATTTATCAAGGTCTGGTGGACCTGATCCGACAGTGCGGATCAGGTCCGCCAGACCTCGCTGAATACGTAGAGCAATACGCTCTCCGTATTCAGCATTGCACCAGCAGCTCAGCTCAGATTTGCGGCCAATGGGCCGCCAGCAGGGGGGTGTCAATCAACCTGATCGTACTCGATCGGGTTGATTTCCGGCGATGTCTGTCCGCCTGCTCAGAGCAGGCGGACAGGTTATGGAGCAGCGGTCTTTGTGACCGCTGCTTCATAACTGCTGTTTCTGGTGAGTCTGAAGACTCGCCAGAAACACGGGCCATCAAGCTCCTTTTGGAGCTTGATAGGTAGGCCCCTATGTGTGAGCGGTTCATTTCTGGTTTAGTGTTATTACAAATATCCTGAATTGCTGACATAACTTTATATATCACTTTGAGTACTGTGTATTATAGCTTGTGAAGGGCTTAATAAATATGTAGATTTTTTTCAAATAAATATCTAATATTAATCAAGACTGGGACTATGGGATAGATTTATCATAGTGCGAGCGTACATGATACGATATAGCGTATCATGTCCGCTTCAAATTGATAAATGCTGACAGCATACGCTGTCAGCATTTATCATTGCACCAGCAGTACTTGTGAACTGCTGGTGAAATGCCGCCCCCTGCAGATTCACGGCTAATCTGCTGCTAGCAGGGGGTGTCAGTCAACTTGATCGTATTTGATCGGGTTGATCTCTGTTTGTGGCCTCAGAGCAGGAGGACAGTTATGGAGCAGCGGTCTTTAGAAACAGAGGCATCAAGCTCCACACGGCGCTTGATAAATCGGCTCCTAGGTGTTAGTCAGTTTCATAGTAAATAATTCACTAATCCTTGTACCTCATGGTTCTAATCTTAAGTCTTATTTTAATGTATCATATGTATTCCTTTCTCCTTTCAGAGTGGTTAAATGGGTGACAGCTCGACTAAAATGTGGTGGGGTTAATGCTCCCTTGGTGTGACCAAGTGTAACCCCCTATCAGGTAGGAAGGATGAAGAGCTCTTGAAAATCCAGTGAAACTGTAGTAGGTGAACCAAGTGCATTCCATTGCGTGTTTCCAATCTGGAATCGTGACCATCTGTAGTAGGGATTTGGTTTAGGAACTTAGTTGCCGCTATTCTTATGTTTTGAGTGCAAAAAGGTTGCCTGATAAAGATATTTGTTAATAAATGTGACCATGACAGATCTTCCTTCAAGATATGTCTTTATGTCTCAGTGATCAGTGCTCAGTTTGCCTAGAAGGCTATCGCTGCACCTCACTAACGAGGCCCACAATAGGACGAAACGTATGTCTGGGGTTATGCTGATTCTCTCATTCAGAGAGGGATTGCCTAGTATTTTAGGACTGGACTGCACTCTTTAGTCAGTATCAGACTGATATGCTTCAGGAAAGCTCTTCTCTGTGAAAGGCACATGTTGAGCAAAAAGAGGCTGCTCCTTGGGTGGTAACTAGCCATATAACAAGCTATGATACTATTGTTCGTTCACAGGTTTAGCGCTTTTCTCTTTTTAATGTTGTGTCTTTTTGTCTTATTTAGGTGTTGATATGTTTGGGTATAGATCAGGTTTAAGAGGGTGGTGCTGTGTCTCACAGAAGAACAAATGGGTAATTGAATAACATGGTATACGGTAAAAAATATCTCTAAAATAAACTCATTGTAGTGGTTAAACTCAAACTATTACAACTGTTTTAGAGTTGAAAATAGCCATGTTTTATTTTTTTTTTACATTTTATTTGTTCTACTCTATATCGAAAGCTATAACATAAAATGGTGTTTCAATAAAAAAGACCTAAAGGTACAATAAACTCAACTAATCTCCCTGTAAAATGTTTAAACTAGGAAAATAAAGCAATATTGTAACATACATGTATTATTGATTTTGCCTGCTTTTGCTGTAAAATACCTCTGAATTTGTGGTTGTTCTACCCCCTGCAGAGCGGTTGTAATGAATCATCCTACTTAAAGGGACAGTCAAGTCCAAAAAAACTTTCATGATTCAAATAGGACATGTAATTTTTTTTTTTTATTATTATTATTATTTTTATTAAGCATCAGGGGTATTAATACAACATGAATTCAGGTACAAAACAAAAAGAAAAGAAGAAAAAAAAACCCAAACAAAACCAGCTCTTATAATACCAGAGCCACATCTTGAATAGACAATGAAATCATGATTTTTACATTTCAATAAGTTATTCAACTACATGCTTTAAACAAACCACCTGATGCCCCTTTTTCTCTTTTTTCCCCTTCCCTCCCCCCTCCCCTTTTCCTCTGTTCTTCCCTATATTTTGTGTCGAAAATATTTTAACTACCTTACGTAATTAATTCATACATAGTACCCATCCAATATGGGAGCTAAAGGAGCAGAGAAAAAAAAAGGGGGGGGGGAGGGTATAGAACAAAAGAAATATACCAATCTGTTGGTTGCGAGGGGTTTACCAAACTCCCAGGAGAACCAGTTCCATATCTCTAAATGGGTAGATCAAATGTTCAACCTCTCTAGGAGAAAACATTTTGATAAAATTTGACCATTTAGAAAAAAAACTCCTCACATCTTGGTCGTTCTGTAGATTAGTGTCTAATTGTTCCATGATACACTGTTTCTTCAAACAATTTTTTATCTCTAAGATACTCGGGACTGCTCTCGAGCTCCACTTCTTCAAAATTAAATACCTCACTGCTAGAATTACCAAAACGACTATTTTAAATTTGTCCTGGGGGAGGCCTAAGTCCTCCGTGGGGAAAACTATATTTGCAGGGGATAGCGTCAATGAGGTGATGCCCATCAGGCTGGTGAGCCAGTATTGCATTTTTGACCAACAGTTCCTGATTTTTGGGCAATACCAGAACATGTGGATGAGATTAGCCGAGGGATATGAGCATTTTGGACATTTGTTAAAACTAGCACTTCAACATTTAACTCCCTTCTCTGGCGAAAAATACGTCATATGTAGTAACTTAACATGTGCCTCCCGCCAAGTGGCGGAAAGTGTGACACTTGAAATTGCTTGTATTGATGAGGTTACTACAGGGATGACCACTGAATCTTCCGGGAGTATTGCTGTCCATTTGGTCTGATTTTTTTCTACTATTTCTGGGCCTTTAAGAGAGGTCAATTTTTGGTATATATATGAGATTGATGACCGACCGTTTTTAGCTAATAATATCCAATTTTCAAGTATACCCAAGGACCAATCCCATCCAAAATCATTTACTAATTTGAGTGCGAGATGTCTTGCTTGAAGATAAGCGAAGAAATTTTTATTAGAGAGTTGGAAGTCCTCTTTAATAGAATCGAAGGTTTTGATACATCTTCTTTGAAAATCAAGTAATTGAGCGATGCTTACTAGGCCCAGAGATTCCCATTTAGAGAAGAGAGCCGATTGTATCCCAGCTTGAAATTGTGGATTATTTAAAAGTGGTGAGAAGCGTGAAACTCTAAATTGTATATGCAGCATGGAGCATATCTTTTTCCACATCTGGATTGGATTATAGATGGACTTTATTTTTTTTATTTCAGGTGGGATTATATTATTATTACAGTGTAGTAGCGCTATTAAAGAATATGGGTGAGCTATATTATTTTCAAGATCAAGACTCGTTATATAATTAGCACTAGTTAACCAATCTACCACCACTCTAGCTTGAAAAACTACATTGTATAACCGAATATCTGGTAAGGAGAGTCCCCCGTATTCTATAGGAAGCATTAGTTTGGAAAAGGAAATCCTGGGTTTCTTATTCTGCCATATAAAAGAGCGAAGTGCCGAGTTAAAAGAAAGAATATCTTTTGTTTTCAAAATAAGTGGAGTATTCTGAAGCACATACAGGATTCTGGGGAGAAGAGTCATTTTATAAAGAGCAATACGTCCTGACAAAGACAAAGGAAGTTTCTGCCAGTTTTTAAAGGCTTGCTTAGCTCTATTAAGTACCAGAAGAATATTTAGGTCATACCAATCGTTAGGGTTGGGAGAAATCCAGATACCTAAGTACTTGAATGCATCTGGGACTATAGAGAATGGAATAGTTACACAAGAGTCCTTAGTATGTTTAAGCCAGCATAACTCTGATTTTAAAATGTTCACTTTATAACCAGAAAAAGAGCTGAATTGATCTATAATGTCAAGAAGTCTTGGGATATTTCTGGCTGTGTTCGAGATGTAGATCAGGACATCATCTGCATAGAGTGCAATTTGCAGTTCTTTTCCCTTAATTTTATTCCCTTCAAGTTGATGGCGAATTTGGATAGCGAGGGGTTCAATAGCCAGGTCAAAAAGTAAAGGGGAAAGAGGACACCCCTGCCTGGTCCCCCTCCCTAATCTTATATCTTGTGTTAAACCACCATTAACCATAATTCTCGTAGATGTGTTACTATACAAATTATTAAATAAACGAAGAAAGTTACCTCTAAGTCCAAACTGCTGTAGCGAGAAACTTAAGTGGTCATGATGTACCGAATCGAATGCTTTTTCATCGTCGATAGATATAATCGCCATATCAGAGGTGTCCTCTTCCCCCATCCCCCTCAAATCCAGCATTTTAAAATATTCTATTAACGTAAATTCTTCTCTTATTTTGGCTGATGAATTTCGATTTAATAAAAAACCAGCTTGGTCTTTATGAATAATGGTGGAAATCAACGGTTGGAGTCTGTGCGCTAAAATGGATGTCAGAAGTTTGTAATCCGTGTTTAATAGCACGATAGGTCTATATGACTCCTTTTTATTTGGGTCTTTCCCCTGTTTTAGGATAAGGGTTGTATATGACACAACAAATTCCTTAGTTGGTGTGTTACCAGAGATATAAATATCGTTAAAGAGTGAGGTTAAATGGCTTGTTATTTCGGGTGAGGACATGTAATTTTAAACAATTTTCCAATTTACTTTTATCACCAATTTTGCTTTGTTCTCTTGGTATTCTTAGTTGAAAGCTAAACCTAGGAGGTTCATATGCTAATTTCTTAGGCCTTGAAGGCCGCCTCGTATCTAAATGCATTTTGACAGCTTTTTACCCCTAGAGGGCGTTAGTTCATGTGTTTCATAGATAACATTGTACTTACTCCTGTGGAGTTATTTAAGAGGTAAAAAAGTGAATTAATATGGCAGTGTTGGTTATGCAAAGCTGGGGAATGGATAATAAAGAGATTATCTATCTTTTTAAACAATACAAATTCTGGAGTAGTATCAGAGCACAAAATCATTTACATATGTCCCTCTTTGTTCACAGCAAATGAACATGGATTTCATCAGGGGTATATACCTGAAATGCTCTTGATTTGTAAAACTAACGGGCTAACATACTGACAGATTTTTACATTTTCAATTTTCAATTTTAAAACATTTCTTATGAAAAAACAACATTTCTATTATATCCTGAGTATTATTTCTTTAATAGAAGCATGTCTATTACAGTTTCCATTATTAGTCACAGTACAAGGGTTGTCAAACCTAATGCTCTGGGCCCAGATTTCTTCTTTCATGATTCATACAGAGCATACAATATTAAACAACTTTCCAATTTACTTCTGCTATCTAGTTTGCTTCATTCTCTTGGTATTATTTGTTAAAAGGAACACCTAGGTAAGCTCTGAAGGAGCAATGCGCTACTAGGACCTAGCTGCTGGCTGGTACCTGCACATATTTGCATCTTGTCATATGGGTGGACTGAGCAGCTTGGCAAATAGGACCTAGACTGGGGGCCCAGCAAATAGGGGGGAAATGGCATCTTCATGACTCTTGGTGTGCTACTTAAGCTGGGGCTGACAGCTGCCCTATCGGTAACTAAGCAGTTAAGTGGGGGTTTAGGGTCAGCCCTAGAGTGTGGGGGGCTCTGTCCGGGTCTGTTGCTGTGAACTGGCTATGAGTAAGGCTACGGCCGAAACGCGTAAGCCACAGCATTAGGTGTTTTTTGATCTACTATTCTGTTCCCATGTTGGACTTTTAAATACTTTTTGGAATAAAAATTAACCTATTTTTTTAACTCTGACCCCGGACCAGTTCTTTCTTTTTTGACAATATTGCCGTTTAATTACGGGGATCAGATCCAAGGAGCGTGTGCTGGTACTTATTGTCCAATGGGAGGCAGGAGGGTGTGTATCATTTAGCCACTCACGGTCCGCATCGTCAGGAGTGAGTCACGCCAAGGCCTGTGTGCAGCCGGAACTGTATCTGAGAGAGGAGCTTCACAGCAAGCGGTGTTAGGCATACCCGCGTTTTACCCCAAAGGAAGGGAGGCGAGGCAGCCCAGGATCACCGGAGTCGCTGACTCCCTCTGGCATCACAGTGAGTAAAGATAATACTGTTCGATGGTCTGTGAATGAAATTGACATTATATCACATTGCAGCAAAGCGATTTCAGCCCAGTTTTACCAGTAATCTCTGCACGGACTGTACCGTACATGGTTGTTTCATTGAACTCACATTTTGGCATTTGACACACAGGCGGGATTTTCAAAGTGGAAACAACTTACATCAGCCTTTGTATCTTGCTGACAGACTTAACCATTTGTGTTATATCCACTTTTTCACACCACAAATATTCCCTTTGTACCAGCACACCTTATCCCCACATAGTATACATTTTATGGGGATTCTTATGATGAGGACACCTCTGTCTACTACACCACTTTCTTTTTTGCTGTTGCTGTGAGGACCATGGAGTGTGTGGTTTGGCCCTGGAGGTTGGGGGCCCTGTCTCTGGCCCTTGATGTTGGTGGTCTCGACCCTGGCGTTTGGGGGGCCTGGAGGGAGTCGTGCAGGGCAGAGAGTCAACCAAGTTAATCTGCATGAAATTTGAATACTTTTAGGTCAGTATTAGAAAGTGGGGGCCCTTGCCTAATTTTTTCCCAGAGCCCTGATTGGTCTCAGTCCACCCTGCTTGTCATTGGCTTGCCAATGTGTTCAGCTAGCTCCCAGCAGTGCATTTCTGATCCTTCAACAAAGGATATCAAGAAAATGAAGCGAATTTGATCATAGAAGTAAAGTGGAAAAGTGTTTTTATTGTATGTGCCATCTGAATCATGAATAAAATGGCTTTTGTGTCATTTTAATGGCCTCCTGCTACTCTTTCCCCTCCTCCTATCTTTAATACAAAGTACAAAATGATCATTCCTGCGCCTGTTTCTCTGGCTTTGTGTTTTATGTAGATCTGTGCTACTTATCTCTGTAAAGAATTTTTTATTTTAATATACGAGTATTAAAGGGACATGAAACCCTTTTTTTCTTTTGTGAATCAGATAGAGAACTTTTTCCAATTTACTTCTATTATCAAATTTTCTTAGTTCTCTTTGTATCTTTTGTTGAACAGCAGGGATGTAAGCTCAGAAGCGTGCATAAATATGGCAGCAGTTTTGTAAGAGCGTTATCCATTTTTAAGAGCCCTATTTCCTGCTATGTGGTGCTCCAGGCACCAACCTAGGTATCTCTTCAACAAAGATTATCATGGGAACAAAGCAAATTTGATAATAGACGTAAAATGGTAAACTTTTTTAAAATGTTATGCTCTATCTGAATCACAAAATAAAATATTTGGATTTCATATCCCTTTAATTGTAGGTTCATTTGTATACCTTATAACTCTTGCTTGCAACTAAAAAAAATATACCAAGGCAACCCTTTGATTGAAAATCGTGTTCTCTATTATGGATGCCTGTGAATTTCCCTTTAATGGGACACTGAACCCAAGTTTTTTTCTTTTGTGATTCCAATAGAGTATGCAATTTTAAGCAACTTTCTAATTTACTCCTATTATCAATTTTTCTTCGTTCTCTTGCTATCTTTATTTGAAAAAGAAAGCATCTAAGCTAAGGAGCCAGACAATTTTTGGTTCAGACCCTGGACAGCACTTGTTTATTGGTGGGTGAATTTATTCACCAATCAGAAAGAACAACCCAGGTTGTTCACCAAAAATGGGCCGGCATTTAAACTTACATTCTTGCTTTTCAAATAAAGATAGCAAGAGAATGAAGAACATTTGATAATAGGAATAAATAAGAAAGTTGCCTAAAATTGCATGCTCTATCTGAATCACGAAAGAAAAAATGTGGGTTCAGTGTCCCTTTAAGTGTTTATTCAGTAAATTTTCATTAAAGCCAAATTGATTGAAAGCTTTTGAAGGTTATGTTTCCCTGATGACTTATGCAGTAAAACTCCATATTTCTTGTATAAAATGATACCTTATATTCTAAGAAATGTGTTTAGCATATCTATGAAACTAAACAAATCCCCCAAAAAATAACTCCCAGGTCAGAAAATCATTCCCCAGAAGAGGATGCAGAAATGTAGTCTCAGCTAACAACATTAAACAGAATATATTGAAGCTGGTGGCTCAGATATACTGTTTGGAGATGTGGATATCAGCGTTGACAATCGATCTTGTGATTTAAAACACGCTCAGGCTGCATCCACTTTCAGAAAATCTGTATTCTCTACCAATCCTATCACAAACAGTTAGCAATAATATTTATTCATAGCTATATGCATCTCACTAACTATAGCCATTATAAATGATGCATCTATGCTTTTTCTTTTTTCTTTTTTTTTTAAAACAAATATATATTATACTCTCTTTGTTAACCCCTTGTCTGCCAAGCGCTGCATCAACACAGATGACAAGTTAAAAGCATGTTGGAACGCCTGCCAGATTAATTTGTCTTTGTGCGATTCTGCTAACTGAATGTTTCTAATGATTTGACAAATTACAGCCAGCAGCTTGTAGAAAGATAAGTCAACAGATCTTCCGTACATCAGATTGTGTTTTGGATGTTTATTATATAGACAGTTTCTTTTTAAATGAGCTGTGATATTAGAAGGTTCCCCTTTGGAGATAAAGCTAAAGAGAGGACAACAGTTCCTAGTTAACATACTTCTTAGGGGTCAATTTATTATTGGCTGAATTGGGCCAATTCACCTTGTTTCGCCGGGAAAATTAACAAGCAGCGGTCTATTGTCCGCTGCTCCTTAACTCATATGCCACCTCTGAGGCTGCGTGCAGCAATCCACCTGATCCTATACAATCGGGCTGATTGACACCCACTGCTAGCGGCCGATTGGCCGCAAATCTGCAGGGGGCAGTATTGCACAAGCAGTTCACTAGAACTGCTTATACAATGCTGAATACAGACAGCGTATCATGTCCGCCAGACTTTAATACATTGACCCCATAGAGTCTATCTAAGCTGCTCTGATTACTATCCTATATGACTATAAGTTCAATTAGTGTTAAAGATTTTTTTTTAAAGTACCATTAAATACAATAGAATTGCAAAGTTAACAATTGCATAACAGAAAGAAAGTGCAATTGTTTGAATTTTAAATGAGCATTTTTTTTCTGCAAAATTTCAAAATTTACTTTAATTTGCCATGCCCTGTGTCATGTGACAGCCTTCAGACAGTCACAGACTCATATAAGTATACACTGTGAACTTTTGCAAATGCTCAGTAGAAGCTGACACCTCAGATGGGCCCATATGAAAAGACAATTTAATAATGGATGTAAATAGGTAAGTCTCTAAAACGACATGCTCTATCAGAATCATGAAAGTTTAATTTCCACTTTAGTTTACCTTTAGATGAGCATTTATGCACAGTGTATTTAGGAACACTAGGGTAGAGTCACTAACAGCCTCTTTATCCTCTCTAATCTCACCCATGTTTTTATTTTTATGAAACCAGAAGTAAACTTTAAACGTGCGCGGGTTAGCGTGCATATTACAAGTTGAAAGTAAAATAACTTCAGGACTTAGAATATTGAACATATCTGATGTATGTTTTGTAAAATAAATATTTATACCTATATATATACAATATCTCACAAAAGTGAGCACACCCCTCACATTTTTGTAAATATTTTAATTATATCTTTTCATGTGACAACACTGAAGAAATTACACTTTTCTACAATGTAAAGTAGTGAATGTACAGCCTGTATAACAGTGTAAATTTGCTGTCCCCTTAAAATAACTCAACATACAGCCATTAATGTCTTAACCATTTGCAACAAAAGTGAGTACACCCCTAAGTGGAAATGTCCGAATTGGGCCCAAAGTGTCAATATTTTGTGTGGTCACCATTATTTTCCAGCACTGCCTTAACCCTCTTGGGCATGGAGTTCACCAGAGCTTTACATGTTGCCACTGGAGTCCTCTTCCACATCTCCATGACAACAACACAGAGCTGGTGGATATTAGAGACCTTGTGCTCTCCCACCTTCCATTTGAGGATGCCCCACAGATGCTCAATAGGGTTTAGGTCTGGAGACAGTCCATGACCTTTACCCTCAGCTTCTTTAGCAAGGCAGTGGTCATCTTGGAGGTGTGCTTGGGGTCATTATCATGTTGGAATACTGCCCTGCAGCCCAGACTCCGAAGGGAGGGCATCATGCTCTGCTTCAGTATGTTACAGTACATGTTGGCATTCATGGTTCCCCCACTGAACTGTAGCTCCCCACCCCAGTGCCGGCAGCACTCATGCAGGCCCAGACCATGACATTCCCACCACCATGCAACACATAGCAATTAAAATAATTTGCTTACCCACATTTTCCTGCTTCCCAGGAACCTATTTTCTGACTCCTAAACACAATCTTATTATCAACAAAATTCCAGTACATATGATCCCCCTTCTTAATAAACCTTTATAAAGTACTCCCACAGTAATCCAAATCAACCTACATGATCCTGCACAAGATGCCCCTTGCTTTATATCTAAGCTCTTCATCTCCTCCCCAAGTTCCACCACCAAACCTAACTCTTACTACTATCTAAAGTACACGCCCCAAAACCCCCATTAATTTAACAATTTAGTCAGAGATCACTTATATTAATGCCCCAACATAACAATTCCCTGTTTTCAATGTCTTCTGGACATGCATCATCAGTATCCTCACTGGTTTAGGAATTATATAACAAACAATGGCAATTCCAATTGGCCAATCTGGTTAACCAATAAAGATTGTATTTGTTAGCCTCATTCTCAAATCATTTCTGAAACTCATACATGTTTTCTGTTCTTCTCTTACCCTCGTTCACAGTGACATACCATATGCTTGTACACTAGTGTGTCATGTGGCCCGGGCTGAGAGGAAGTATAAGCAGATGAGTGGTAAAACTGATTATCAAGCTGTTTTACAATATGTTACACATAATAATTTGACACAGTTTTTACTAGAAACAAACCTCTCTTCAGACACAAAGCTTTTTTGAGTATGATGTATACCAGAGGAAATAGATTGGGCAGGGCTAAAATGTAAAGTTTTTGGGAAAATATTAGACATGAGCGTTCTGGAATCTGTTGGCGCTCTACAAATAACCGATAATAATAATAATAGACATGTCAATTAACAGAGGGGATAAACCTAAAAGTTAATGGAATGGTTTGGCAGCATGATGACCTAGAAAAACATTGTAGAAATACAAAATGATAATGATCCATGTATACTGAGACACTAACTAATCAATAAATAAAAAGATAGAAGCGCTCAACCTTGGAACAAACAATAGCATAATAGCTTGTTCTATGGCTAGTTACCACCCAAGAAGCAGCCTCGTTTTGCTCAACATGTGCCTTTCACAGAGAAGAACTTTCCTAAAGCATATCAGTCTGATCCTGACTTCACAGTACAGTCCAGTCCAGAAATACCAGGCAATCCCTCTCTGAACGAGAGAAACAGCAAAACCCCAGATGTACGTTTCAGCCTATTGTGGGCCTCGTAAGTGAGGTGCAGCCATATCCCTCTAGGCACACTAAGCAATGGGTCCACGTCTGGATTCCCGCATCACACTTAGGGAGACTTCCCTAAGTGTCATAATTTGCATAAATAAAAAGAGAGAAGCGCTCAACCTGGGAACAAACAATAGCATAATAGCTTGTTCTATGGCTAGTTACCACCCCAAGAAGCAGCCTCTTTTTGCTCAACATGTGCCTTTCACAGAGAACAACTTTCCTAAAGCATATCAGTCTGATCCTGACTTCACAGTACAGTCCAGCCCCGAAATACCAGGCAATCCCTCTCTGAACGAGAGAAACAGCAAAACCCCAGACGTACGTTTCAGCCTATTGTGGACCTCGTCAGTGAGGTGCAGCCATATCCCTCTAGGCACACTAAGCAACGGGTCCACGTCTGGATTCCCGTATCACACTTAGGGAGCCTTCCCTAAGTGTCATAATTTGCATAAATAAAAAGAGAGAAGCGCTCAACCTGGGAAGAAACAATAGCATAATAGCTTGTTCTATGGCTAGTTACCACCCAAGAAGCAGCCTCTTTTTGCTCAACATGTGCCTTTCACAGAGAACAACTTTCCTAAAGCATATCAGTCTGATCCTGACTTCACAGTACAGTACAGCCCTGAAATACCAGGCAATCCCTCTCTGAACGAGAGAAACAGCAAAACCCCAGACGTACGTTTCAGCCTATTGTGGGCCTTGTCAGTGAGGTGCAGCCATATCCCTCTAGGCACACTAAGCAACGGGTTCACGTCTGGATTCTTGCATCACACTTAGGGAGACTTCCCTAAGTGTCATAATTTGCATAAATAAAAAGAGAGAAGCACTCAACCTGGGAACAAACAATAGCATAATAGCTTGTTCTATGGCTAGTTACCACCCAAGAAGCAGCCTCTTTTTGCTCAACATGTACCTTTCACAGAGAAGATCTTTCCTAAAGCATATCAGTCTGATCAACAAACAGAAACAGATGTGCCACATGGCCCAATATTGCAGGTTGCAGAGGATGATATATATGATAAATTATTGCACTCACATATATTAAAGCACCTCAAATGGTGCTAATGACACAGTCTGGGATCTATAACAGTCACCCAGCAGACCGACCTCCTGGATTGATACAGAGTCTGTATAAAAGATAGAAAGCACAAAAAGCCTATATGGCCTAGTATTGTATGGCTAGGGTTATAGCACACTAGTAAGATATAAAGTTTAAACTCACATTTGGTGGAGCATCTCCAGTGATGCTATAGAGGCAAGCTGGGATCAATTCAGTCACCCAACAGACTTATACCAAGGCATACAGGATACAGCAGTCCTCTTTGCTTGTCTATAGGTCAGTAAGGTCCTCAAAGAATAACCAAATCTCAGGCAGCAAGTGTTTTAGTTAAAGTTAAAATCACTTTAATAAAATATAGAATAATTGCGACGCCTTTCACAGAGAAAAACTTTCCTAAAGCATATCAGTCTGATCCTGACTTCACAGTACAGTCCAGCCCTGAAATACCAGGCAATCCCTCTCTGAATGAGAAAAACAGCAAAACCCCAGACGTACGTTTCAGCCTATTGTGGGGCTCATCAGTGAGGTGCAGCCATATCCCTCTAGGCACACTAAGCAACGGATCCATGTCTGGATTCCCGCATCACACTTAGGGAGACTTCCCTAAGTGTCATAATTTGCATAAATAAAAAGAGAGAAGCACTCAACCTGGGAAGAAACAATAGCATAATAGCTTGTTCTATGGCTAGTTACCACCCAAGAAGCAGCCTCTTTTTGCTCAACATGTGCCTTTCACAGAGAAGAACTTTCCTAAAGCATATCAGTCTGATCCTGACTTCACAGTACAGTCCAGTTGAGCAAAAAGAGGCTGCTTATTGGGTGGTAACTAGCCATAGAATAAGCTATTTATGCTATTGTTCGTTCTCCAGGTTGAGCGTTTCTCTCTTTTTATTCATGCAAATTATGACATTTTGGGAAGACTCCCTAAGTGTGATGCGGGAATCCAGATGTGGACCCGTTGCTCAGTGTGCCTAGAGGGATATGGCTGCACCTCATTGACGAGGCCCACAATACGCTGAAACGTACGTCTGGGGTTTTGCTGTTTCTCTCGTTCAGAGAAGGATTACCTGGTATTTCAGGGCTGGACTGTACTGTGAAGTCAGGATGCTTTAGGAAAGTTTTTCTCTGTGAAAGGCACATGTTGAGCATAAAGAGGCTGCTTCTTGGATTGGAACAGCCAATAGAATGTGAGCTCAATACGATTGGCTGATTGGATCAGCCAATCGGATTGAACTTCAATCTGATTGGCTGATTGAATCAGCCAATCAAATTTTTCTACCTTAATTCCGATTGGCTGATAGAATCCTATCAGCCAATCGGAATTCGAGGGACGCCATCTTAAAGGAACCGTCATTCGTTGTTAGTCCATCGGGGACGGTGGATGTTCCGCGTCGGCTGTCTGAAGATGGAGCCGGAAGAAAGAAGATAGAAGATACCGTTTGAAGGAAGACATCGCCCCGGATTGAGGATCTCTTCTTTGCCGCTGGATCAAGACTTCGCCCGGATGGAGGACCTCTTCTTTGCTGCTTGGATCAAGACTTCGCCCGGATTGGTTGAAGAATTGGCTCGGCTGGGTGAAGACGGCTCAAGGTAGGGAGATCTTCAGGGGGTTAGTGTTAGGTTTTTTTATTTTGGAGGGCTTTATTATTTTATTAGGGGGCTTAGGTTAGGTGTAATTAGGTTTAAACTTCTTGTAATTCTTTTTTATTTTCTGTAATTTAGTGTTTTTTTATGTTTTGTACTATAGTTTAGTTTATGTAATTTAATTTAATTTAGCTAATTGTAGGTAATTTATTTATTATATTTAATGATAGTGTAGTGTTAGGTTTAATTAATTTAATTTAACTTAGGTTAGGATTTATTTTACAGGTAATTTTGTAAGTATTTTAACTAGGTAGCTATTAAATAGTTAATAACTATTTAATAGCTATTGTACCTAGTTAAAATAAATACAAAGTTGCCTGTAAAATAAATATAAATCCTAAAATAGCTACAATATAATTATTCGTTATATTGTAGCTATATTAGGGTTTATTTAGTTTTAAATAGGAATACTGTAGTTAATAAGATTTAATTTATTTCGTTAGATTAAAATTATATTTAATTTAGGGGGGTGTTAGGGTTAGGGTTAGACTTAGCTTTAGGGGTTAATACATTTATTAGAGTAGCAGCGAGGTTCGGTCGGCAGATTAGGGGTTAATACTTGAAGTTAGGTGGCGGTGACATTGGGGGGGCAGATTAGGGGTTAATACTATTTATTATAGGGTTTGCGAGGCGGGAGTGCAGCGGTTTAGGGGTTAATAACTTTATTAGAGTAGCGGCGAGGTCCAGTCAGCAGATTAGGGGTTAATAAGTGTAGTTAGGTAGCGGCGACGTTGGGGGGGGCAGATTATGGGTTAATAAATATTATATAGGTTTTGGCGATGTTAGGGGCAGCAGATTAGGGGTTCATAGAGATAATGTAGGTGGCGGCGGTGTGCGGTCGGCAGATTAGGGGTTAAAAAATAACTATTTAATAACTATTGTACCTAGTTAAAATAAATACAAACTTGCCTGTAAAATAAAAATAAAACCTAAAATAGCTACAATATAATTATTAGTTATATTGTAACTATCTTAGGGTTTATTTTACAGGTAAGTATTTAGTTTTAAATAGGAATAATTTAGTTAATAATAGTAAGTTTTATTTAGATTTATTAAAATTAAATAATAAAATAAAATAAAATTAAAGTTAGGGGGGGGGTGTTAGTGTTAGACTTAGGTTTAGGGGTTAATAAGTTTAATATAGGTGGCGGCGGGCTCCGGGTACAGCGGTTTTGGGGTTAATAGTATACATTTATTATAGTTGCGGCGGGGTCCGGGATCCACAGGATAGGGGTTAATAACTTGAATATAGGTGGGCGGTGGTGTTGTGGGGGGCAGGATAGGGGTTATAGGTATGATGTAGGTGGCGGCGGGGGTCCGGGAGAGGCAGGGTTTAGGGTTTAGGAGTTAATACCATTTATTATAGTTGCGGATTGTGTACAAAGAGCGGCGGTTTAGGGGGGTAATAACTTTATTTAGTTGTGGGGGGCTCCAGGTAGAGTGGCGGATATAGGGGGTATAAAACAGTGTAGTTTAGTGTGGGTGCTTAGTGACAGGCTATCAAAAAAGCTGCGAAGAAAGCCGATGAGCAGCAAGATCGATGACTGTCAGTTAACAACAGTCCGCTGCTCATCGCTCCATACTTGGTGCGCGGCTTCTTGACAGCTTTTTTGATAACTTTGGCGAACGTAATAAGGTCCGCGGCGGCGATGGTAGGCGAGCTTAGGCGAGCGTATTGGGCCGGCGAATGCAGCTAAGTAGACGGCTTCATAACTAGAGGCAAATGACTTAAAAATGATAGTTGACAAAAGCAAATATAAGGCCACTAAAGCTATATCTGCTTGGGACTATTCACAGCAAATGAAAGCTTCTCAGATTTGGTCAGGTAATAGAATGGGCTGTGTCATAACCATTACATTTATCTAGATGACTTAGAAGTAATACCACTGCCAAAGTAGGTTTCATAGTATTATATCATGATCGTGTTTAATATACTTGGTTCTGGCCAGTGTTGATGTTAATTTACTAGTTTAGCAATATCAATCTTGGTATGAAGGTATAAATCAGTTGAGTATATGTTCTGTTCACAAATTGAAAGATTGTAGGCTACCCAGAGTTTTGGAAGAGATCACAGTTCCAAGACAGGGGATAAATATGTCAGGTTTATTTACCCCAGAAATAGAACATGAGGTGTGAGGTAGAGTCCAGTGGAATCTAAGCTGTTTTTGTTCTTTAGAGAGGTTTGAAAGTGCTAAGGAAGGCGCTATCATGTAATACAGTTTTATAGTAATCTAGTCCCTTCTATTAATAGCTCTAATTCAAATATGTCTAATTCTAATTTTAATTGGTGTATGCTGTGGAAATAGGTTAAATTAAAAAAAAAATGATCTGTTGGTTTACTTATCTTGTGGAACAAATCTCACTTTAAAGGGACACTGCTACCCAAACATTTTCTTTTGTGATTCAGATTGAGCATTAAATTTTAAGCAACTTTCTAATTTACTCCCTACTATCAAATTTTCTTAATCTCTTGGTATCCTTTATTTGAAAGCAAGAACTGTAAGTTTAGATTGCAGGACTATTTTTGTGAACAACCTGGGTTTTGTCCCTTGCTGATTGGTGGATAAATTCATCCACCAATAAAAAAAAATGCTGTCCAGAGTACTGAAACCAAAAAAAAGCTTAGATGCCTTCTTTTTCAAATAATGATAGCAAGAGAACGAAGAAAAATTGATAATAGGAGTAAATTAGAAAGTTGCTTAAAATTGCATGCTCTTTCTGAATTACAAAAGAAAAAAATTGGGCTCAGTGTCCCTTTAAGTTAAAAACATATTTAATATGGTGTAATTATAGTTTTATAATATTTTGGGAAAATGGGATTGTGGGCATTATGGCCTCTTCAGAGGGCCCTGCCTAGTCCGATATGTTTATGTTTACAAAATGGTATATCTATATATACTGTATAAATAAATAATAAATATAAACATGTCAGGATCACTTCAGCGTTAATTGCATTCAGATTTTTTTTTATAGGCTTCCCAGTCTACTTCTCCTGGTAATGGATACGTTTCATCAGTGATAAAATCATTTCTATATATGTTGTTTGCTCTGCATTTTGATTTTTTTCCCAGTATCCCTTCTCTTATGATTCTCATCTAACATAGTCTACTTATTATTCCCTGGTTTCCAACTGTGCTACTACTTCTGTGTATGTTAGCTACATGTGCACTACCCCAACCTACTTTGTCTCTCAATCTCAACCTAGACCCTGGTTTTACTATTGTGGCACAGCTGTCTTATCATTAACTCACCCCCACTTTGGCCCTTTCTATCTGCTTTGTGCAAGGACCCCATCTTTGTCATATCTAGTCAGTGCAAACGGAGCTCATACATTTCAATGCTTCCTGTATCTGCTCACTAAGACCTCACAAAATAATATACATATATGTGTGTGTGTGTGTTTGTGAATGTATTTATAGTACATGTAGGGTTGGCATTGAAGGAAAAGTGGAGGTAGTCATTTGGCACCAGTATTTGCAGTTTCTACTTACAACACTATTTTAACATATCTGCTTGGTCTTTGCCATTACAAACACAAGCAAATATGTAATGGTCTCTGGCTGACATCTGACTGACTTTATTTGGATATTTTAGTTGACTGCTGTTGTCTATATATTCCATTTCGGATGGATGATAAAGAAAGCCTCACATGGTTTTCCTGCAGTCATGGCATACAGGTAACACAAAATAGTGGCTTAGCAACTATTGATGTAAAAATAGGAATAATTGGAAGCTATACAAGTTTATTTCAGTTCTACTCTATAGCAACCCTGCTCCCCACATACAAATAACCTAATACTAGACAAATTGCCCTGCAGTGCCCCCTGCTGTATCATTGCTGCAATAAGTATACTGACTTTTCAGTATCTAGCACTTGATCACACAAAGCCCAGATGAAAGAATGTCCAGTCAAGTATAACTTTAATCACAGCTTTTAAGCAATGAAACTTGTACACATCTTAAAATATGCTATACCATTTATTATTGCAACTAAGTTTTTCATAGGGATTTCCATTATTTTTTATTTTGTCATTCATTAGCACCTACCCCGAAAGGGGATTGCTGTGTTAAAGCATGATACACTAAAGCAAAAAGAATGTGATATTGCATATTCATAATATGCATATCTTACCCAGGATACTCTGGTGCATTGGTAACAATGTATACAGAGTAGTTGTGCTGAAAACCAAGCGGGATACTTGTCTAGATGCGCTAATTGCCTACACAATAATTCTATGGCACTGGCATTTGTTAGTGATAGAATGTAGAAAATGGCAGCTAATTTCTAAGGTGGATTTATTAGAGTAAAAGTGCAACACACAAATATCTGTGCAAATATTGGTTGTAACACTATTATTTGAAAATATCCGGTGGTAAAATTAGCAGAATGCCCGTAGACCGTTGACATTTTTTGCATTCTTTTCACAATAACGAATGCCAAAATGTGAAATGTACATTCCTAGCGTCTTTGGTTATAAAAATTACCTGAAAATGATATGAAATTTTAAATCATGCAGCATATTTAATAGATCTACAAACAATGAATGTGCGCTTATAAAGGATTTAAGAAATCTTACTCAATTTATATATATGTGCAAACAAATAATAGACACGATGATCGGAGAATTCAATAAACTCCAAGAGAATGAGAGACAGCAATAGTGAAGTCCTGTAATACAATTTTCAATTAAAACAGGTATTAGCTGTACTTTACATAGTTCAGAGCTTATAACAAAGCTCTGATTTTAAAAGCCCATGAGGACTATGCAATGGAGACAAAGAAGTGGAATATTGGCTTGCTGAAAAACTTTTATTGAAGGTATGTGTACAATCCCCAGGGTTTATAGAAGGGATAAAGCAGAGCAAGAACCTCCACATATATAGCCCGTTACGGAGAACAATGTCCCTGGAATTGCGGTACAACGGTTCAGAAGATAAGTCCCTGCCCTCTCTGTGACATCACTGTCCTACGTATCCAACACGTTTTGCCAAGAGGTGCTTGGCTTTGTTAAGGATCCTTGACAAAGCCAAGCACCTACTGGTGAAACATATATAGATAGACAGACAGACAGACACATAGGACAGACAGACATACAGACAGATAAATAGATAGATAGATAGACAGACAGACAGATGGATAGGTAGATAGATGATAGAAAGATAGATTAATAGATGGGTAGATAGATAGAAAGATGATAGATAGATAATGAATAGATAAATAGATATATAAACATATGATAGATAGATTATAGATAGATAAATAGATGGATAGTTATATAGATGATAGATATATAGATGAAGATAGATAGATTAATAGATGGGTAGGTAGATAGAAACATAGATGATATACATTTTTCCATTCAGACTACCTAGTGCCACTGTAGAAACTCTACATTCTATATTTGTTCTTCATCCTTAGACCTTCTTCACAGTATAAAAGATTCTCCCCATAGCACTATATCCATATCTCATACTATGTTGACATCTGTGCTTTGCTCTGGTATATAATAGTTAATAATGCGCTGTGGTGTTTCTATGCCTTGGACTGGTGTAATCCTATGTGAGGCGTGTTGTGGCTCCATAGAGGTTTACTGCGACAGCTATATACACAGAATGCTTCGAAACATTCTCCTCACAACTAAAAATCAATCTTGTATTATTACATTTCGCCTCATTAAGTGACCCCATAGGCTCTCCCCACACCATACTCCACTCTCTGTGCCTCAGACCAATTACCCAGGACCCAATAACTAATAAATGAGTTTAAGCTATAGCAATAATTTTAATGGTTTAGACCCTCACACAGGGGTCATGAAACAGAAAAAGGAGAAACTGGCAAAGCCCCCGAGTATGGTGGCACATTCTTTAGACAGGGGGTGAGAGGATTCGAGTGAGAGATGGAATCTGTCAGTTCATACATCTTTACTCTAAACAGTTGCTGCTAATGCAGTGCTAGAAATCCTGTGCCTCTGAGCAATGGGCTATGTCAGCAGTGCAGAGAATATTCTCCGTAAGGTCACTGGTGATAGATCTCTTGCTGCCTTGCAGAAGATGAATGCCTTTAGTACACAGGCCTTGGCACAGAGACAGATAGACAGGGGCACTTCTCGCTCCAATCTGTGCTCTTCAAGATTGCAGGAGGGGAGGGGATGCTCTTAATACCAGTCAATTTATTTTGGGCTAACCCCATCATGATCTCACATAGCTACATAATTCTCAGTCACTCTTAGATATATTAGGCTGAAATGGCCAAACTATACTTTTATAGTCATTGTCCGATTGTCACAACAAAGATTCACCGTGATGCTGGGTGTCTGATATCACCAATCACTATTCCTGTGATTGTAAATTAGATGTATTAATGTAAAGTTATTATTACTAGGTGTATTTGGCACATTAGGTAACTGACTAGGGGTACCTCAACTATCGCAAATACTCGAAGGATTAAGTCCGTTTGTGATTTAAAGGGACAGTCTACATAGAAGTTTTATTGTTTTAAAAGATAGATACTCCTTTATTACCCATTCTCCAGTTTTGCATAACCAAACACAGTTATATTAACCCCTTAAGGACCAGCGACGTACCCTGTATGTCACTGGCCTTTTTTTGGGACTTGATTGTTTTATAGCAGCGGTCTTGCCACCAGCGTTGAGACTGCTCTATTCCACACAAGCCTGCTGGAGGAGGGAGTGCATTAATAGCGTGGTTCTTGCTAGACTTGCGCCTATTATGTCCTGAAAAAAACATTAACGACCAGTGACATACAGGGTACATTGTGTCATTAAGGGGTTAATATACTTTTTACCTCTGTGATTACTTGTATCTAAGAACCCTTCTTCCAGCCCCCTGATCACATGACTGTGACTGTTTTATTATCTATTGACTTGCATTTAGCATTGTGTTGTGCTAAATCTTAAAGGGCCATAATACCCAAATGTTTAAACACTTGAAAGTGATGCAGTATAGCTGTAAAAACTGACTAGAAAATATCACTTGAACATCTCTGTAAAAAAGAAAAGATATTTTACCTTAAAAGTTAGTCAGTAGCCACATCCCATAGTAAAGGAATTCTAAGCAGCATATCAGTATGTCTGTCCCGGGACAGCCGAAGGACTGAGCCTTGTGCACCTCTCATCTTATTTCCCTATTCAGCGTAGGAAGTTTACAATGAAATCTCATGAGAGTTAAGTACAAATCTCATGAGATCACAGTAAAATAGTTCATGGCCTCACACTGCTGATGCTGATTGGCTGCTGTTCATTTCTTTCATTTTTTTTTAAGTGCAGCTGGCAGCAGCTAAGTTTAACTTTTACACAGAAACTTACTCTGCTGAGCTGAGGAAATTGTGAGGTAAAATATCTTCCTTTTTTACATAGAGATGCTCAGGTGATATTTTCTCTGTCAGCTTTTTACAGTTATACTGCATCAGTTTCAAGTGATTTTGCATATGAGTATCATGTCCCTTTAAATAACTTTCTGTGCCTGAACACAGTGTTATCTACAGTATATGGCCCACGTGTACTTTCAGAGGCCTGCAGGCTCGCCAGAAACACGGGGCATCAAGCTCCATTCGGAGCTTGATAGATAGGCCCCATAGAATGAATCTCTGTAGTTTTAAGCAGAAGGTGCACAAAACCAAAGGTCAAGTAGTAAAGTTCTTCACATATTTTTAAAAATAGACCTCTGTCAGATAGATAGCCGTAACACCAGAAAAGATCTCTTGTCCTACTAGCACCTCTGCTTAACAGACAGAAAATGTACTTTCTGCTTTACATAGGGTCACGATTATAAGTGGAGTGCAAAATATCGCTTTTGCTAAGACAATATTTGCACTCCACTTTAGAATACGAGAGCACGCAAAAGTGTGCTGGTATTACAGGTGGAGCGTGCAATGCGAACGCGACCTCACGTTTGCATTGCACGAAAGCATTGCGTTCACGAGAGCATGCTTCCATAGGCTCCAATGAGAGCCTCGTTTCTGATGCCGTGAGACACGGCATGAGAACTAGCGCATCAAAGGTGTTAAGACGTTGCAGTGATGGGCAGCAATTGTAAATATATATGCATATATATTTATGTAGACAAAAAAGTTTGTGTTCTGCGCCTTTCTTCTGTGGTAATATACAGATAGTGGGGTATACTATCTCCCCCTATACCTAAGAACTTACTTCAAAAGAACCTCAATCCATATGAGGTAAGTAGTCACCCTTCACAAATATCCCTCCAGACACTGTAACGAATCCAATCTGAATCCACTGTGCTGTAAGCTGAAGCTGAGTGTAGAATCCTCACTGTAGAGTATGATGTCTCAGAATATATGCAGGGGAACCGACAAAAAGGTCCAAAAAATAGTGAAGTATGTTTTTATTAAGGAACAACACAATATAAGACACAGTTGTCAGCCCACTCACACTATATAACCTCAATCCTATGAGGTAAGTAAAAGCCAGAGTTAAAAATTCAATACAGTGTAACCGGATAATACAAAAAGCCCCAGAGTCATTGATGACTCAAACTATAGCCGTACTCGCGTCCCTGACGCGTTTCAAAGTCACCTTCTTCCTCAGAGGGGTAGAAGTACGGAGTAACTCCCTATAGAATGCAATATAAAGGCACTTTTCAGTGCCGTTTTTTTTTTTTTTAACATCCTAAGTGAAGTTTTTTAATGTTTTTTTTTTTTTTTAAATGCTACATTTAAAAAAAAAGAAAAAGAAAACTAACACTTAAAGGGACAGTCAATGCCAAATTTTTTATTGTTTTAAAAAGATAGATAATCCCTTTATTACCCATTCCCCAGTTTTGCACAGCCAACATGATTATATTAATATACTTTTTTACCTCTGTGAGTACCTTGGTATCTAAGCCTCTTCTGACAGCCCCCCTGATCACATTACTTTTTATTTATTATCTATTGACTTGCATTTTAGCCAATTAGTGCAGTGTCTGCCACAACTTTCATGGGCGTGAGCACAATGTTATCTATATGGCCCACATGAGCTACCCGTCTCCTGTTGTGAAAAGCAAATAAAAAATGCATGTGACAAGATGCTATCTGTTGTGGCTTACAAACCAGGAAGAAATTTGAGGGCTAAAGGTTATAAAGTATTTTTAATATAACAATGTTGGTTGTGCAAAGCTGAGGAATGGGTAGTAGAGGCATTATCTATCTTTTAAACAATAACAATTTTGGTTTTGACTGTCCCTTTAAGTTTGGGGGCATTTGGGGGACTTTAGGCCTAGATTTGGAGTTTGGCGGTAGCCGTGACAACCAGCGTTAGAGGCTCCTAACGCTGGTTTTAGGCTACCGCCGGTATTTGGAGTCAGTCAGGAAAGGGTCTATCGCTCACTTTTCAGCCATGACTTTTCCATACCGCAGATCCCCTTAAAGTCAATTGCGTATCCTATCTTTTCAATGGGATCTTCCTATACTCCGGTATTTAGAGTCGTGTCTGAAGCGAGCGTTAGAAATCTAACGACAAAACTCCAGCCGCAGAAAAAAAGTCAGTAGTTAAGAGCTTTCGGGCTAACGCCGGTCATAAAGCTCTTAACTACTGTGCTCTAAAGTACACTAACACCATAAACTACCTATGTACCCCTAAACCGAGGTACCCCACATCGCTGCACTCGATTACATTTTTTTAACCCCTAATCTGCCCGACCCGCCAACCTACGTTATCCTTATGTTACCCCTAATCTGCTGCCCCTAACACCGCCGACCCCTATATTATATTTATTAACCCCCTAACCCTGCCCCCCTCAACGTCGCCGCCAGCTAACCTACACTTATTATCCCCTATCTGCGTCCGCACGCCCGCGCCAGCTACATATAGCTATGTACCCCTATCTGCTGCCCCTAACACCGCCGACCCCTATATATATATTTATTAAACCCTAACCTGCCCCCCACAACGTCACCTCCACCTGCCTACACTTATTAACCCCTAATCTGCCGAGCGGATCTCACCGCTACTATAATAAAGTTATTAACCCCTAATCCGCCTCACTCCCCGCCTCAATAACCCTATAATAAATAGTATTAACCCCTAATCTGCCCTCCCTAACTTCGCTGACACCTAACTTCAATCCTATTAACCCTAATCTGCCGACCGAATCTCGCCGCTATTCTAATAAATGGATTAACCCCTAAAGCTAAGTCTAACCCTAACACTAACCACCCCCCCAAACTTAAATATAATTTACATCTAACGAAATTAATTAAACTCTTATTAAATAAATTATTCCTATTTAAAGCTAAATACTTACCTGTAAAATAATCCTAATATAGCTACATATAAATTATAATTATATTATAGCTATTTTAGGATTAATATTTATTTTACAGGTAACTTTGTTATTATTTTAACCAGGTACAATAGCTATTAAATAGTTAAGAACAATTTAATAGCTAAAATAGTTAAAATAATTACCAAAATTACCTGTAAAAATAAATCCTAACCTAAGTTACAATTAAACCTAACACTAACACTATCAATAAATTAATTAAATAAATACCTCCAATTACCTACAATTAAACCTAACACTTACCACTATCAATAAATAATTAAATACAATATCTACAAATAACTACAATGAAATAAACTAACTAAAGTACAAAAAATAAAAAAGAACTAAGTTACAAAAAATAAAAAAATATTTACAAACATCAGAAAAATATTACAACAATTTTAAACTAATACACCTACTCTAAGCCCCCTAATAAAATAACAAAGACCCCCAAAATAAAAAAATGCCCTACCCTATTCTAAATTACTAAAGTTCAAAGCTTCTTTTACCTTACCAGCCCTGAACAGGGCCCCCTTGCGGGGCATGCCCTAAAGAATTCAGCTCTTTTGCCTGTAAAAAAAAACATACAATACCCCCCCCAACATTACAACCCACCACCACGTACCCCTAATCTAACCCAAACCCCCCTTAAATAAACCTAACACTAAGCCCCTGAAGATCTTCCTACCTTGTCTCTCACCATGCCAGGTATGACCGAATCGTTCCCAGGCTCCGAAATCTTCATCTAAGCCCAAGCGGGGGCTAGACATCCATCAATCCGACGGCTGAAGAAGTCCAGAAGAGGCTCCAAAGTCTTCATCCTATCTGGGAAGAAGAGTAGATCCAGACCGGCAACCATCTTCTTCCAAGCGGCATCTTCTATCCTTCATCCGATGAGGACCCGGCTTCATCTTGAAGACCTCCACCGCGGACCCCATCTTCTTCCGACGACGACTTCCCGACGAATGAAGGTTCCTTTAAGGGACGTCATCCAAGATGGCGTCCCTCGAATTCCGATTGGCTGATAGGATTCATCAGCCAATCGGAATTAAGGTAGGAAAATTCTGATTGGCTGATGGAAATCAGCCAATCAGAATCAAGTTCAATCCGATTGGCTTATCTGATCAGCCAATCAGATTGAGCTCAGCCATTCTATTGGCTGATTGGAACCAGCCAATAGAATGCGAGCTCAATCTGATTGGCTGATTGAATCAGCCAATCGGATTGAACTTGATTCTGATTGGCTGATTCCATCAGCCAATCAGAATTTTCCTACCTTAATTCCGATTGGCTGATAGAATCCTATCAGCCAATCGGAATTCGAGGGACGCCCATCTTGGATGACGTCCCTTAAAGGAACCGTCATTTGTCGGGAAGTCGTCATCGTAAGAAGATGGGTCCGCGGTGAGGTCTTCAAGATGGAGCCGGTCCTCATCGGATGAAGATAGAAGATGCCGCTTGGAAGAAGATGGTTGCGGTCCGGATCTACTCTTCTTCCCGGATAGGATGAAGACCTTTGGAGCCCTCTTCTGGACTTCTTCAGCGTTGGATGATGGATGTCTAGCCCCAGCTTGGCTTAGATGAAGATATCGGAGCCAGGACGGATTGGTGTGATACCCGGTGAGGTGAAGACAAGGTAGGAAGATCTTCAGGGGCTTAGTGTTAGGTTTATTTAAGGGGGGGTTTGGGTTAGATTAGGGGTATGTGGGTGGTGGGTTTGTAATGTTGGGGGGGTATTGTATGTGTTTTTTTACAGGAAAAAGAGCTGAATTTCTTGGGGCATGCCCCGCAAAGGGCCCTGTTCAGGGCTGGTAAGGTAAAAGAGCTTTGAACTTTTGTATTTAGAATAGGGTAGGGCATTTTTATTTTGGGGGGCTTTGTTATTTTATTAGGGGGCTTAGAGTAGGTGTAATTAGTTTAAAATTGTTGTAATATTTTTCTTATGTTTGTAAATATTTTTTAATTTTTTGTAACTTAGTTCTTTTTTATTTTTTGTACTTTAGTTAGTTTATTTCATTGTAGTTATTTGTAGGTATTGTATTTAATAATTTATTGATAGTATAGTATTAGGTTTAATTGTAACTTAGGTTAGGATTTATTTTACAGGTAATTTTTTAATTATTTTAACTATTTTAGCTATTAAATAGTTCTTAACTATTTAATAGCTATTGTACCTGGTTAAATTAAATACAAAGTTACCTGTAAAATAAATATTAATCCTAAAATAGCTATAATATAATTATAATTTATATTGTAGCTATATTAGGATTTATTTTACAGGTAAGTATTAGCTTTTAAATAGGAATAATTTATTTAATAAGAGTTAATTAATTTTGTTAGATTTTAAATTAATATTTAAGTTAGGGGGGTGTTAGTGTTAGGGTTAGACTAGCTTTAGGGGTTAATACATTTATTAGAATAGCGGTGAGCTCCAGTCGGCAGATTAGGGGTTAATGTTTGAAGTTAGGTGGTCGGCGATGTTAGGGGAGGGCAGCTTAGGGGTTAATACTATTTATTTTAGGGTTGTGAGGCGGATTAGTGGTTAATAACTTTATTATAATAGCGGTGCCCGGTCGCGCTCGGCAGATTAGGGGTTATAAGTGTAGGCAGGTGGAGGCGACGTTGTGGGGGGCAGATTAGGGGTTAATAAATATAATATAGGGTCGCGGTGTTTAGGGGACAGCAGATTAAGGGTACATAGGATAATGTAAGTAGCGGCGGTTTACGGAGCGGCAGATTAGGGTTAATAAATAATATGCAGGGGTCAGCGATAGCGGGGGTGGCAGAATAGGGGTTAATAAGTGTAAGGTTAGGGGTGTTTAGACGCGGGTACATGTTAGAGTGTTAGGTGCAGACGTAGGAAGTGTTTCCCATAGCAACAATGGGGCTGCGGCGTTAGGAGCTGAACGGTGGCTTTTTTGCAGGTGTTAGGTTTTTTTTTTCAGCTCAAATAGCCCCATGTTTTCTATGGGGGAATCGTGCACGAGCACGTTTTTGAGGCTGGCCGCGTCCGTAAGCAACTCTGGTATCGAGAGTTGAATGTTGCGTTAAATATGCTCTATGCTCCTTTTTTGGAGCCTAACGCAGCCATTCTGTGGACTCTCAATACCAGAGTTATTTTAAAAGTGCGGCCAGAAAAAAGCCAGCATTAGCTACGCGGGGTCGTTAGCAACAAAACTCTAATCTAGCCGTTAGAAAATTAACTAGAATCATGGTTATTTAGCGCTCCACTTGTAATCTAGCCCATAATAGGCAGACTGTAACAGCTTTCCTATTGTTACCCATATTAAGAGAGGGTGGGGCTAGAAATTGTATTTCCCTGAATGTGGGGAAAGTTATTGCATACAATCACCAAATACAATAACCCGTCATGTTTACTATAACTTTTTCCATATTATAACATTGTCACAACCCGTGGGAACTTTGCCTATTCTAAAAGGGGCTTGAAATTGACAGATTATTCTCACCCAGGAAAAAAAAAAAAGCTCTGGATTGAGAATTTATATTTTTTGCTTTTTAATAAAAATTGGATCCAAGTAAAGTTTAATAAATTAGTTTATTATGATATAAATAAGGTTTCTGTTTGTATGTTTGTTTTTGCTAAGTTTGAGACAGATATCGGAATATTTAACTGTCAGATTTTTCTTTGGGTGGTAACAATTTTAAGCTTTGGTGGTAATTAACAAACACACTGACAACACCATCGAAAGTTCAGAATTCATTAGATGCCTGTTAAGAATCCTCAAACCGCTTGTTGACTCTATAAAGGAAAAACTCGCTTAATGCATTTTCTGATGAAATTTTTATTTTAATTTTTTTCATTTTAGTGTTTGTCTAAAAACAAATACACATTTCTATTGTCTACTATTGCTCAGAATCAGCACTTCCACATTTTAATCAACTGTTTTGCTTTTTTAATGAAAATTAATTAAATTGAAAAAAAAAAAAACTTTCCAGTTTACTTATATTATCCTAGTGCCACTAAATATATGTTGCTGTAGGGTTCTCTTCTGTGTGTTTCCATGTGACTTCTTACAGATGCCACTTAATATATGTTGCTTTAAGGTTCTCTTCTGTGTGTTTCCATGTGACTTCTTACAGATGCCACTTAATAATGTTGCTTTAAGGTTCTCTTCTGGTGTGTTTCCATGTGACTTCTTACAGATGCCACTTGATATATGTTGCTTTAAGGTTCTATTCTGTGTGTTTCGATGTGACTTCTTACAGATGTCACTAAATATATGTTGCTGTGTGGTTCTCTTCTGTGTGTTTCCATGTGACTTCTTACAGATGCACTAAATATATGTTGCTTTAAAGTTCTCTTCTGTGTGTTTCCATGTGACCTTCTTACAGATGTCACTAAATATATGTTGCTGTGTGTTCTCTTCTGTGTGTTTCATGTGACTTCTTACAGATGCCCACTTAATATATGTTGCTGTGTGGTTCTCTTCTGTGTGTTTCCAATGTGACTTCTTACAGATGTCACTAAATATATGTTGCTGTGTGGTTCTCTTCTGTGTGTTTCCATTTGACTTCTTACAGATGCCACTTAATATATGTTGCTTTAAGGTTCTCTTCTGTGTGTTTCCATGTGACTTCTTACAGATGTCACTAAATATATGTTGCTGTGTGGTTCTCTTCTGTGTGTTTTCCATGTGACTTCTTACAAGATGCCACTTATTATATGTTGCTTTAAGGTTCTCTTCTGTGTGTTTCATGTGACTTCTTACAGATGCCACTTATTATATGTTGCTTTAAGGTTCTCTTCTGTGTGTTTCCATGTGACTTCTTACAGATGCCACTTAATATATGTTGCTTTAAGGTTCTCTCTGTGTGTTTCCATGTGACTTCTTACAGATGCCACTTAATATATGTTGCTTTAAGGTTCTCTTCTGTGTGTTTCCATGTGACTTCTTACAGATGTCACTAAAATATATCTTGCTGTGTGGTTCTCTTCTGTGTGTTTCCATGTGACTTCTTACAGATGCGACTTCATTTATGTTGCTTTAAGGTTCTCTTCTGTGTGTTTCCATGTGACTTCTTACAGATGCCAACTTAATATATGTTGCTTTAGGTTCTCTTCTGTGTGTTTCCATGTGACTCCTTACAGATAGCCACTTGATATATGTTGCTTTAAGGTTCTCTTCTGTGTGTTTCCATGTGACTTCTTACAGATATCACTAAATTATGTTGCTGTGTGGTTCTCTTCTGTGTGTTTCCATGTGACTTCTTACAGATGCCACTAAATATATGTTGCTTTAAGGTTCTCTTCTGTGTGTTACCATGTGACCTTCTTGCAGATGACACTAAATATATGTTGCTTTAAGGTTCCTTCCGTGTGTTTCCCTTGTGAATTTCTTACAGATGCCACCAAATATATGTTGCTGTGTAGTTCTCTTCTGTGTGTTTCCATGTGACTTCTTACAGATGCCACTAAATATATGTTGCTGTAGGGTTCTCTTTTGTGTGTTTCCTTGTGATTTCTCACAGATTCCACTAAATATATGTTGATGTAGGGTTATCTTCTGTGTGTTTCCCCTTGTGATTTCTTACAGATGTCACTAAATATATGTAGCTGTGTGATTCTCTTCTGTGTGTATCAGTGTGACTTCTTACAGATGTCACTAAATATATGTTGCTGTAAGGTTCTCTTTTGTGTGTATCGGTGTGACTTCTTACAGATGTCACTAAATATATGTTGCTGTGTGGTTCTCTTCTGTGTGTTTCCATGTGACCTTCTTACAGATGCCACTAATATATGTTGCTGTAGGGTTATCTTTTGTGTGTTTCCTTGTGATTTCTTACAGATGTCACTAAATATATATTGCTGTGTGGTTCTCTTCTGTATGTATCAGTTTAACATCTTACAGATGCCACTAAATATATGTTGCTGTGTGGTTCTCTTCTGTGTGTTTCCATGTGACTTCTTACAGATGCCACTAAAATATATGTTGATGTAGGGTTATCTTCTGTGTGTTTCCTTGTTATTTTTTTACAGATGCCACTAAATATATATTGCTGTGTGGAGTCTCTCTTCTGTATGTTATCAGTGTGACACTCTTACAGATGCCACAAAATATATGTTGTTTAAAGGTTCTCTTCTGTGTGTTTCCATGTGACTTCTTGCAGTATGCCACTAAATATATGTTGATGACGGATTATCTTCTGTGTGTTTCCTTGTGATTTCTTACAGATGCCACTAAATATATATTGCTGCTGTGGTTCTCTTCTGTATGTATCAGTGTGACATCTTACAGATGCCACTAAATATATGTTGTTTAAAGGTTCTCTTCTGTGTGTTTCCATGTGACTTCTTGCAGATGCCACTAAATATATGTTGATGTAGGGTTATCTTCTGTGTTTTTCCTTGGGATTTCTTACAGATGCCACTAAATTATATGATGCTGTGTGGTTCTCTTCTGTGTGTTTCCTTGTGCCTTCTTACAGATGCCACTAAATATATGTTATATGTTGCTTTGGTTTTTTTTTTCTGTCTGTTTCTCTAATGTGACTTCCTACAGATGCCACTAAATATATTTTACTATATAGTTTTCTTTCTTTGTGTTTTCCATGTCACTTCTTACAGATGCCACTGAAAATATGTTGTTGTGTGGCTCTCTTCTGTGTGTTTACCATGTCCCTTTCTTACAGATGCCACTAAATTATGTTGCTAAAGGATTTTCTTCTATGTGATTCATTGTGACATCTTACAGATGACACTAAATATACGTTGCTTTGTGGTTCTCTTTTTTGTGTTTCCATGTCACTTCTTACAGATGCCACTTAATATATGTTGCTTTTAAGGTTCTCTTCTGTGTGTTTCCATGTGACCTTCTTACAGATGCCACTTAATATATGTTTGCTTTAAGGTTCTCTTCTGTGTGTTTCCATGTGACTTCTTACAGATGCCACTTAATATATGTTGCTTTAAGGTTCTCTTTCTGTGTGTTTCCATGTGACTTCTTACAGATGTCACTAAATATATCTTGCTGTGTGGTTCTCTTCTGTGTGTTTCCATGTGACTTCTTACAGATGCCACTTTCATTTATGTTGCTTTAAGGTTCTCTTCTGTGTGTTTCCATGTGACTTCTTACAGATGCCACTTAATATATGTTTGCTTTAATGTTCTCTTCTGTGTGTTTCATGTGACTTCTACAGATGCCACCTTGATATATGTTGCTTTAAGGTTCTCTTCTGTGTGTTTCCATGTGACTTCTTACAGATGTCACTAAATATATGTTGCTGTGTGGTTCTCTTCTGTGTGTATCGGTGTGACTTCTTACAGATGTCACTAAATATATGTTGCTTTAAGGTCTCTCTTCTGTGTGTTTTCCATGTGACTTCTTGCAGATGACACTAAATATATGTTGCTGTAGGGTTCTCTTTTGTGTGTTTCCTTGTGATTTCTTACAGATTCCACTAAATATATGTTGATGTAGGGTTATCTTCTGTGTGTTTCCTTGTGATTTCTTACAGATGTCACTAAATATATGTTGCCTGTGTGGTTCTCTTCTGTGTGGAATCAGTGTGACTTCTTACAGATGTCACTAAATATATGTTGCTGTTAAGGTTCTCTTTTGTGTGTATCGGATGTGACTTCTTACAGTTGTCACTAAATATATGTTGCATGTGTGGTTCTCTTCTGTGTGTTTCCATGTGACTTCTTACAGATGCCACTAATATATGTTGCTGCTAGGGTTATCTTTTGTGTGTTTCCTTGTGATTTCTTACAGATGTCACTAAATATATATGCCTGTGTGGTTCTCTTCTGTGTGTTTCCAATGTGACTTCTTACAGATGCCACTCAAATATATGTTGATGTAGGGTTATCTTCTGTGTGTTTCCTTGTGATTTCTTACAGATGCCACTAAATATATATTGCTGTGTGGTTCTCTTCTGTATGTATCAGTGTGACATCTTACAGATGCACTAAATATATTTGTTTAAAGGTTCTCTTCTGTGGTGTTTCCATGTGACTTCTTGCAGATGCCACTAAATATATGTTGATGTAGGGTTATCTTCTGTGTGTTTCCTTGGGATTTCTTACAGATGCCACTAAATATATGATGCTGTGTGGTTCTCTTCTGTGTGTTTCCTTGTGCCTTCTTACAGATGCCCACTAAATATATGTTATATGTGCTTTGTTTTTTTTTTTTTCTGTGTGTTTCTCTAATGTGACTTCCTACAGATGCCACTAAATATATGTTACTATATAGTTTTCTTCTTTGTGTTTCCATGTCACTTCTTACAGATGCCACTGAATATATGTTGTTGTGTGGCTCTCTTTCTGTGTGTTACACCATGTCCCTTCTTACAGATGCCACTAAATATATGTTGCTAAAGATTTCTCTTCTATGTGATTCATTGTGTCATCTTACAGATGACACTAAAATATATGTTGCTTTGTGGTTCTCTTTTTTGTGTTTCCATGTCACTCTCTTGCAGATGCCACTTAATATATGTTGCTTTAAGGTTCTCTTCTGTGTGTTTCCATGTGACTTCTTACAGATGCCACTTAACTATATGTTGCTTTAAGGTTCTCTTCTGTGTGTTTCCATGTGACTTCTTACAGATGCCACTTAATATATGTTGCTTTAAGGTTCTCTTCTGTGTGTTTCCATGTGACTTCTTACAGATGCCATAATATATGTTGCTTTAAGGTTCTCTTCTGTGTGTTTCCATGTGACTTCTTACAGATGCCACTTATATATGTTGCTTTAAGGTTCTCTTCTGTGTGTTTCCATGTGACTTCTTACAGATGCCACTTAATATATGTTGCTTTAAGGTTCTCTTCTGTGTGTTTCCATGTGACTTCTTACAGTTGCCACTTGATATATGTTGCTTTAAGGTTCTCTTCTGTGTGTTTCCATGTGACTTCTTACAGATGTCACTAAAAATATGTTGCTGTGTGGTTCTCTTCTGTGTGTTTCCATGTGACTTCTTACAGATGCCACTAAATATATGTTGTGTTAAGGTTCTCTTCTGTGTGTTTCCATGTGACTTCTTGCAGATGACACTAAATATATGTTGCTTTAAGGTTCTCTTCTGTGTGTTTCCTTGTGATTTCTCTACAGATGCCACCAAATATATGTTGCTGTGTGTTCTCTTCTGTGTGTTTCCCAGTGACTTCTTACAGATGCCACTAAATATATGTTGCGGTAGGGTTCTCTTTTGTGTGTTTCCTTGTGATTTTCTTATAGATTCCTCTAAATATATGTTGATGTAGGGTTATCTTCTGTGTGTATCAGTGTGACTTCTTACAGATGTCACTAAATATATGTTGCTGTAAGGTTCTCTTTTGTGTGTATCGTGTGACTTCTTACAGATGTCACTAAATATATGTTGCTGTGTGGTTCTCTTCTTGTCTTTCCATGTGACTTCTTACAGATGCCACTAAATATATGTTGCTGTAGGGTTATCTTTTGTGTGTTTCCTTGTGATTTCTTACAGATGTCACTAATATATATTGCTGTGTGGTTTCTCTTCTGTAATGTATCAGTTTAACATCTTACAGATGCACTAAATATATGTTGCTGTGTGGTTCTCTTTCTGTGTGTTTCCATGTGACTTCTTACAGATGCCACTAAATATATGTTGATGTTAGGGTTATCTTCTGTGTGTTTCCTTGTTATTTTTTTACAGATGCCACTAAATATATATTGCTGTGTGGTTCTCTTCTGTATGTATCAGTGTGACATCTTACAGATGCCACAAAATATATGTTGTTTAAAGGTTCTCTTCTGTGTGTTTCCATGTGACTTCTTGCAGATGCCACTAAATATATGTTGATGTAGGGTTATCTTCTGTGGTTTCCTTGTGATTTCTTACAGATGCCACTAAATATATATTGCTGTGTGGTTCTCTTCTGCTATGTATCAGTGTGACATCTTACAGATGCCACTTAAATATATGTTGTTTAAAGGTTCTCTTCTGTGTGTTCTCCATGTGACTTCTTGCAGATGCACTAAATATATGTTGATGTAGCGGTTATCTTCTGTGTGTTTCCTTGTGATTTCTTACAGATGCCACTAAATATATGATGCTGTGTGGTTCTCTTCTGTGTGTTTCCTTGTGCCTTCCTACAGATGCCACTAAATATATGTTACTATATAGTTTTCTTCTTTGTGTTTCCATGTCACTTCTTACAGATGCCACTGAAAATATGTTGTTGTGTGGCTCTCTTCTGTGTGTTACCATGTCCCTTCTTACAGATGCCACTAAATATATGTTGCTAAAGATTTCTCTTCTATGTGATTCATTGTGACATCTTACAGATGACACTAAATATATGTTGCTTTGTGGTTCTCTTTTTTGTGTTTCCATGTCACTTCTTACAGATGCCACTTAATATATGTTGCTTTAAGGTTCTCTTCTGTGTGTTTCCATGTGACTTCTTACAGATGCCACTTAATATATGTTGCTTTAAGGTTCTGTTCTGTGTGTTTCCATGTGACTTCTTACAGATGCCACTTAATATATGTTGCTTTTAAGGTTCTCTTCTGTGTGTTTCACATGTGACTTCTTACAGATGTCACTAATATTATATCTTGCTGTGTGGTTCTCTTCTGTGTGTTTCCATGTGACTTCTTACAGATGCGACTTCATTTATGTTGCTTTAAGGTTCTCTTCTGTGTGTTTCCATGTGACTTCTTACAGATGCCACTTAATATATGTTGCTTTAAGGTTCTCTTCTGTGTGTTTCCATGTGACTTCTTACAGATGCCACTTGATATATGTTGCTTTAAGGTTCTCTTCTGTGTGTTTCCATGTGACTTCTTACAGATGTCACTAAATATATGTTGCTGTGTGGTTCTCTTCTGTGTGTTTCCATGTGACTTCTTACAGATGCCACTAAATATATGTTGCTTTAAGGTTCTCTTCTGTGTGTTTCCATGTGACTTCTTGCAGATGACACTAAATATATGTTGCTTTAAGGTTCTCTTCTGTGTGTTTCCTTGTGATTTCTTACAGATGCCACCAAATATATGTTGCTGTGTAGTTCTCTTCTGTGTGTTTCCATGTGACTTCTTACAGATGCCACTAAATATATGTTGCTGTAGGGTTCTCTTCTGTGTGTTTCCATGTGACTTCTTACAGATGCCACTAATATATGTTGATGTAGGGTTATCTTCTGTGTGTTTCCTTGTGATTTCTACAGATGTCACTAAATATATGTTGCTGTGTGGTTCTCTTCTGTGTGAATCAGTGGGACTTCTTACAGATGTCACTAAATATATGTTGCTGTAAGGTTCTCTTTTGTGTGTATCGGTGTGACTTCTTACAGATGTCACTAAATATATGTTGCTGTGTGGTTCTCTTCTGTGTGTTTCCATGTGACTTCTTACAGATGCCACTAAATATATGTTGCTGTAGGGTTATCTTTTGTGTGTTTCCTTGTGATTTCTTACAGATGTCACTAATATATATATTGCTGTGTGGTTCTCTTCTGTATGTATCAGTTTAACATCTTACAGATGCCACTAAATATATGTTGCTGTGTGGTTCTCTTCTGTGTGTTTCCATGTGACTTCTTACAGATGCCACTAAGTATATGTTGATGTAGGGTTATCTTCTGTGTGTTTCCTTGTTATTTTTTTACAGATGCCACTAAATATATATTGCTGTGTGGTTCTCTTCTGTATGTATCAGTGTGACATCTTACAGATGCCACAAAATATATGTTGTTTAAAGGTTCTCTTCTGTGTGTTTCCATGTGACTTCTTGCAGATGCCACTAAATATATGTTGATGTAGGGTTATCTTCTGTGTGTTTCCTTGTGATTTCTTACAGATGCCACTAAATATATATTGCTGTGTGGTTCTCTTCTGTATGTATCAGTGTGACATCTTACAGATGCCACTAAATATATGTTGTTTAAAGGTTCTCTTCTGTGTGTTTCCATGTGACTTCTTGCAGATGCCACTAAAATATATGTTGATGTAGGGTTATCTTCTGTGTGTTTCCTTTGGGATTTCTTACAGATGCCACTAAATATATGATGCTGTGTGGTTTCTTCTGTGTGTTTCCTTGTGCCTTCTTACAGATGCCACTAAATATATGTTATATGTTGCTTTGTTTTTTTGTTTCTGTGTGTTTCTCTAATTTGACTTCCTACAGGATGCCACTAAATATATGATTACTATTTAGTTTTCTTCTTTGTGTTTCCATGTCACTTCTACAGATGCCACTGAATATATGTTGTTGTGTGTCTCTCTTCTGTGTGTTACATGTCCCATCTTACAGATGCCACTAACATATATGTTGCTAAAGATTTCTCTTCTATGGATTCATGTGTGACATCTTACAGATGGACACTAAATATATGTTTGCTTTTGTGGTTCTCTTTTTGTGTTTCCATGTCACTTCTTACAGATCCACTTAATATATGTTGGCTTAAGGGTTCTCTTCTGTGTGTTTCCATGTGACGTCTTACAGATGCCCACTTAATATATGTTGCTTTAAGGTTCTCTTCTGTGTGTTTCCCATGTGACTTCTTACAGATGCCACTTAATATATGTTCTTTAAGTTCTCTTCTGGTGGTTTCCATGTGACTTCTTACAGATGTCACTAAATATATGTTGCTTGTGGTGTTCTCTTTTTTGTGTTTCCATGTCACCTTCTTACAGATGCCACTTAATATATGTTGCTTTAAGGTTCTCTTCTCTGTGTTTCCATGTGACTTCTTACAGGATGCCACTTAATATATGTTGCTTTAAGGTTCTCTTCTGTGTGTTTCCATGTGACTTCTTACAGATTCCACTTAATATATGTTGCTTAAGGTTCCTCTTCTGTGTGTTTCCATGTGACTTCTTACAGATGCCACTTAATATATGTTGCTTTAAGGTTCTCTTCTGTGTTGTCTTCCCATGTGACTTCTTACAGATGCCACTTGATATATGTTACTTTAAGGTTCTCTTCTGTTGTGTTTCCCATGTGACTTCTTACAGATGTCACTAAATATATGTTGCTGTGTGGTTCTCTTCTGTGTGTTTCCATGTGACTTCTACAGATGCCATCTATAATATATGTTGCGTTAAGGTTCTCTTCTGTGTGTTTCCATGTGACTTCTTGCAGATGACACTAAATATATGTTGCTTTAAGGTTCTCTTCTGTGTGTTTCCTTGTGATTTCTTACAGATGCCACCAAATATATGTTGCTGTGTGGTTTCTCTTCTGTGTGTTTCCATGGTGACTTCTTACAGATGCCACTAAATATATGTTGCTGTAGGGTTCTCTTTTGTGTGTTTTCCTTGTGATTTCTTATAGATTCCACTAAATATATGTTGTTGTTAGGGTTATCTTCTGTGTGTTTCCTTGTGATTTCTTACAGATGTCACTAAATATATGTTGCTGTGTGGTTCTCTTCTGTGTGTATCAGTGTGACTCTTACAGATGTCACTAATTTATGTTGCCTGTAAGGTTCTCTTTTGTGTGTATCGGTGTGACTTCTTACAGATGTCACTAAATATATGTTGCTGTGTGGTTCTCTTCTGTGTCTTTCATGTGACTCTTACAGATGCCACTAAATATATGTTGCTGTAGGGTGATCTTTTGGTGTGTTTCCTTGTGATTTCTTACAGATGTCACTAAATATATATTGCTGTGTGGTTCTCTTCTGTATGTATCAGTTTAACATCTTACAGATGCCACTAAATATATGTTGCTGTGTGGTTCTCTTCTGTGTGTTTCCATGTGACTTCTTACAGATGCCACTAAATATATGTTGATGTAGGGTTATCTTCTGTGTGTTTCCTTGTGATTTCTTACAGATGCCACTAAATATATTGCTGTGTGGTTCTCTTCTGTATGTATCAGTGTGACATCTTACAGATGCCACTAAATATATGTTGTTTAAAGGTTCTCTTCTGTGTGTTTCCATGTGACTTCTTGCAGATGCCACTAAATATATGTTGATGTAGGGTTATTTCTGTGTGTTTCCTTGGGATTTCTTACAGATGCCACTAAATATATGATGCTGTGTGGTTTCTTCTGTGTGTTTCCTTGTGCCTTCTTACAGATGCCACTAAATATATGTTATATGTTGCTTTGTTTTTTTTTTCTGTGTGTTTCTCTAATGTGACTTCCTACAGATGCCACTAAATATATGTTACTATTTAGTTTTCTTCTTTGTGTTTCCATGTCACTTCTTACAGATGCCACTGAATATATGTTGTTGTGTGGCTCTCTTCTGTGTGTTACCATGTCCCTTCTTACAGATGCCACTAAATATATGTTGCTAAAGATTTCTCTTCTATGGGATTCATTGTGACATCTTACAGATGACACTAAATATATGTTGCTTTGTGGTTCTCTTTTTTGTGTTTCCATGTCACTTCTTACAGATGCCACTTAATATATGTTGCTTTAAGTTCTCTTCTGTGTGTTTCCATGTGACGGTCTTACAGATGCCACTTATATATGTTGCTTTAAGGTTCTCTTCTGTGTGTTTCCATGTGACTTCTTACAGATGCCACTTAATATAGGTTGCTTAAGGTTCTCTTCTGTGTGTTTCCATGTGACTTCTTACAGATGTCACTAAATATATGTTGCTTTGTTGTGGTTCTCCCTTTTTGTGTTTCCATGTCACTTCTTACAGATGCCACTTAATATATGTTGCTTTAAGGTTCTCTTCTCTGTGTTTCCATGTGACTTCTTACAGATGCCACTTAATATATGTTGCTTTAAGGTTCTCTTCTGTGTGTTTCCATGTGACTTCTTACAGATGCCACTTAATATATGTTGCATTAAGGTTCTCTTCTGTGTGGTTTCCCATGTGACTTCTTACAGATGCCACTTAATATATGTTGCTTTAAGGTTCTCTTCTGTGTGTTTCCATGTGACTTCTACAGATGCCACTTGAAATATGTTACTTTAAGGTTTCTCTTCTGTGTGTTTCCATGTGACTTTCTTAACAGATGTCACTAAATATAGGTTGCTGTGTGTTCTCTTCTGTGTGTTTCCATGTGACTTCTTACAGATGCCACTAAATATATGTTGCGTTAAGGTTCTCTTCTGTGTGTTTCCATGTGACTTCTTGCAGATGACACTAATATATGTTTGCTTTAAAGGTTCTCTTCTGTGTGTTTCTTGTGAATTCTTACGATGCCACCAAATATATGTTGCTGTGTGGTTACTCTTCTGTGTGTTCCCATGTGACTTCTTACAAGCATTAGCACTAAATATATGTTGCTGTAGGGTTCTCTTTTGTGTGTTTCCTTGTGATTTCTTATAGATTCCACTAAATATATGTTGTTGTAGGGTTATCTTCTGTGTGTTTCCTTGTGATTTCTTACAGATGTCACTATATTATATGTTGCTGTGTGGTTTCTCTTCTGTGTGTATCAGTGTGACTTCTTACAGATGTCACTAAATATATTTGCTGTAAGGTTCTCTTTTGTGTGTATCGGTGTGACTTCTTACAGATGTCACTAAATATATGGTTGCTGTGTGGTTCTCTTCTGTGTCTTTCCATGTGACTTCTTACAGATGCCACTAAATATATGTTGCTGTAGGGTTATCTTTTGGTGTGTTTCCTTGTGATTTCTTACAGATGTCACTAAATATATATTGCTGTGTGGTTCTCTTCTGTATGTATCAGTTTAACATCTTACAGATGCCACTAAATATATGTTGCTGTGTGGTTCTCTTCTGTGTGTTTCCATGTGACTTCTTACAGATGCCACTAAATATATGTTGATGTAGGGTTATCTTCTGTGTGATTCCTTGTGAATTCTTACAGATGCCACTAAATATATATTGCTGTGTGGTTCTCTTCTGTATGTATCAGTGTGACATCTTACAGATGCCACTAAATATATGTTGTTTAAAGGTTCTCTTCTGTGTGTTTCCATGTGACTTCTTTGCAGATGCCACTAAATATATGTTGATGTAGGGTTATCTTCTGTGTGTCTCCTTGGGATTTCTTACAGATGCCACTAAATATATGATGCTGGTGTGGTTCTCTTCTGTGTGTTTCCTTGTGCCTTCTTACAGATGCCACTAAATATATGTTATATGTTGCTTTTGTTTTTTTTCTGTGTGTTTCTCTAATGTGACTTCCTACAGATGCCACTAAATATATGTTACTATATAGTTTTTCTTCTTTGTGTTTCCATGTCACTTCTTACAGATGCCACTGAATATATGTTGTTTGTGTGGCTCTCTTCTGTGTGTTACAAATGTCCCTTCTTACAGATGCCACTAAATATATGTTGCTAAAGATTTCTCTTCTATGTGATTCATTGTGACATCTTACAGATGACAATAAATATATGTTGCTTTTGGTTCTCTTTTTGTGGTTTCCATGGTCACTTCTTACAGATGCACTTAATATATGTTGCTTTAAGGTTCTCTTCCTGTGTGTTTCCATGTGACTTCTTACAGATGCCACTTAATATATGTTGCTTTTAAGGTTCTCTTCTGTGTGTTTCCATGTGACTTCTTACAGATGCCACTTAATATATGTTGCTTTAAGGTTCTCTTCTGTGTGTTTCCATGTGACTTCTTACAGATGTCACTAAATATATCTTGCTGTGTGGTTCTCTTCTGTGTGTTTCCATGTGACTTCTTACAGATGCCCACTTCATTTATGTTGCTTTAAGGTTCTCTTCTGTGTGTTTCCATGTGACTTCTTACAGATGCCACTTAATATATGTTGCTTTAAGGTTCTCTTCTGTGTGTTTCCATGTGACTTCTTACAGATGCCACTTGATATATGTTGCTTTAAGGTTCTCTTCTGTGTGATTTCCATGTGACTTCTTACAGACGTCACTAAATATATGTTGCTGTGTGGTTCTCTCTGTGTGTTTCCATGTGACTTCTTACAGATGCCACTAAATATATGTTGCTTTAAGGTTCTCTTCTGTGTGTTTTCCATGTGACTTCTTGCAGATGACACTAAATATATGTTGCTTTAAGGTTCTCTTCTTGTGTGTTTCCTTGTGATTTCTTTACAGATGCCAACAAATATATGTTGCTGTGTAGTTCTCTTCTGTGTGTTTCCATGTGACTTCTTACAGATGCCACTAAATATATGTTGCTGTAGGGTTCTCTTTTGTTTGTTTCCTTGTGATTTCTTACAGATTCCACTAAATATATGTTGATGTAGGGTTATCTTCTGTGTGTTTCCTTGTGATTTCTTACAGATGTCACTAAATATATGTTGCGTGTGTGGTTCTCTTCTGTGTGAATCAGTGTGACTTCTTACAGATGTCACTAAATATATGTTGCTGTAAGGTTCTCTTTTGTGTGTATCGGTGTGACTTCTTACAGATTTCACTAAATATATGTTGCTGTGTGGTTCTCTTCTGTGTCTTTCAATGTGACTTCTTACAGATGCCACTAAATATATGTTGCTGTAGGGTTATCTTTTGTGTGTTTCCTTGTGATTTCTTACAGATGTCACTAAATATATATTGCTGTGTGGTTCTCTTCTGTATGTATCAGTTTAACATCTTACAGATGCCACTAAATATATGTTGCTGTGTGGTTCTCTTCTGTGTGTTTCCATGTGACTTCTTACAGATGCCACTAAGTATATGTTGATGTAGGGTTATCTTCTGTGTGTTTCCTTGTTATTTTTTTACAGATGCCACTAAATATATATTGCTGTGTGGTTCTCTTCTGTATGTATCAGTGTGACATCTTACAGATGCCACTAAATATATGTTGTTTAAAGGTTCTCTTCTGTGGTGTTTCCATGTGACTTCTTGCAGATGCCACTAAATATAGGTTGATGTAGGGTTATCTTCTGTGTGTTTCCTTGTGATTTCTTACAGATGCCACTAAATATATATTGCTGTGTGGTTCTCTTCTGTATGTATCAGTGTGACATCTTACAGATGCCACTAAATATATGTTGCTGTGTGGTTCTCTTCTGTATGTATCAGTGTGACATCTTACAGATGCCACTAAATATATGTTGTTTAAAGGTTCTCTTCTGTGTGTTTCCATGTGACTTCTTGCAGATGCCACTAAATATATGTTGATGTAGGGTTATCTTCTGTGTGTTTCCTTGGGATTTCTTACAGATGCCACTAAATATATGATGCTGTGTGGTTCTCTTCTGTGTGTTTCCTTGTGCCTTCTTACAGATGCCACTAAATATATGTTATATGTTGCTTTGTTTTTTTTTTCTGTGTGTTTCTCTAATGTGACTTCCTACAGATGCCACTAAATATATGTTACTATATAGTTTTCTTCTTTGTGTTTCCATGTCACTTCTTACAGATGCCACTGAATATATGTTGTTGTGTGGCTCTCTTCTGTGTGTTACCATGTCCCTTCTTACAGATGCCACTAAATATATGTTGCTAAAGATTTCTCTTCTATGTGATTCATTGTGACATCTTACAGATGACACTAAATATACGTTGCTTTGTGGTTCTCTTTTTTGTGTTTCCATGTCACTTCTTACAGATGCCACTTAATATATGTTGCTTTAAGGTTCTCTTCTGTGTGTTTCCATGTGACTTCTTACAGATGCCACTTAATATATGTTGCTTTAAGGTTCTCTTCTGTGTGTTTCCATGTGACTTCTTACAGATGCCACTTAATATATGTTGCTTTAAGGTTCTCTTCTGTGTGTTTCCATGTGACTTCTTACAGATGTCACTAAATATATCTTGCTGTGTGGTTCTCTTCTGTGTGTTTCCATGTGACTTCTTACAGATGCCACTTCATTTATGTTGCTTTAAGGTTCTCTTCTGTGTGTTTCCATGTGACTTCTTACAGATGCCACTTAATATATGTTGCTTTAAGGTTCTCTTCTGTGTGTTTCCATGTGACTTCTTACAGATGCCACTTGATATATGTTGCTTTAAGGTTCTCTTCTGTGTGTTTCCATGTGACTTCTTACAGATGTCACTAAATATATGTTGCTGTGTGGTTCTCTTCTGTGTGTTTCCATGTGACTTCTTACAGATGCCACTAAATATATGTTGCTTTAAGGTTCTCTTCTGTGTGTTTCCATGTGACTTCTTGCAGATGACACTAAATATATGTTGCTTTAAGGTTCTCTTCTGTGTGTTTCCTTGTGATTTCTTACAGATGCCACCAAATATATGTTGCTGTGTAGTTCTCTTCTGTGTGTTTCCATGTGACTTCTTACAGATGCCACTAAATATATGTTGCTGTAGGGTTCTCTTTTGTTTGTTTCCTTGTGATTTCTTACAGATTCCACTAAATATATGTTGATGTAGGGTTATCTTCTGTGTGTTTCCTTGTGATTTCTTACAGATGTCACTAAATATATGTTGCTGTGTGGTTCTCTTCTGTGTGAATCAGTGTGACTTCTTACAGATGTCACTAAATATATGTTGCTGTAAGGTTCTCTTTTGTGTGTATCGGTGTGACTTCTTACAGATGTCACTAATATATGTTGCTGTGTGGTTCTCTTCTGTGTCTTTCCATGTGACTTCTTACAGATGCCACTAAATATATGTTGCTGTAGGGTTATCTTTTGTGTGTTTCCTTGTGATTTCTTACAGATGTCACTAAATATATATTGCTGTGTGGTTCTCTTCTGTATGTATCAGTTTAACATCTTACAGATGCCACTAAATATATGTTGCTGTGTGGTTCTCTTCTGTGTGTTTCCATGTGACTTCTTACAGATGCCACTAAGTATATGTTGATGTAGGGTTATCTTCTGTGTGTTTCCTTGTTATTTTTTTACAGATGCCACTAAATATATATTGCTGTGTGGTTCTCTTCTGTATGTATCAGTGTGACATCTTACAGATGCCACTAAATATATGTTGTTTAAAGGTTCTCTTCTGTGTGTTTCCATGTGACTTCTTGCAGATGCCACTAAATATAGGTTGATGTAGGGTTATCTTCTGTGTGTTTCCTTGTGATTTCTTACAGATGCCACTAAATATATATTGCTGTGTGGTTCTCTTCTGTATGTATCAGTGTGACATCTTACAGATGCCACTAAATATATGTTGCTGTGTGGTTCTCTTCTGTATGTATCAGTGTGACATCTTACAGATGCCACTAAATATATGTTGTTTAAAGGTTCTCTTCTGTGTGTTTCCATGTGACTTCTTGCAGATGCCACTAAATATATGTTGATGTAGGGTTATCTTCTGTGTGTTTCCTTGGGATTTCTTACAGATGCCACTAAATATATGATGCTGTGTGGTTCTCTTCTGTGTGTTTCCTTGTGCCTTCTTACAGATGCCACTAAATATATGTTATATGTTGCTTTGTTTTTTTTTTCTGTGTGTTTCTCTAATGTGACTTCCTACAGATGCCACTAAATATATGTTACTATATAGTTTTCTTCTTTGTGTTTCCATGTCACTTCTTACAGATGCCACTGAATATATGTTGTTGTGTGGCTCTCTTCTGTGTGTTACCATGTCCCTTCTTACAGATGCCACTAAATATATGTTGCTAAAGATTTCTCTTCTATGTGATTCATTGTGACATCTTACAGATGACACTAAATATATGTTGCTTTGTGGTTCTCTTTTTTGTGTTTCCATGTCACTTCTTACAGATGCCACTTAATATATGTTGCTTTAAGGTTCTCTTCTGTGTGTTTCCATGTGACTTCTTACAGATGCCACTTAATATATGTTGCTTTAAGGTTCTCTTCTGTGTGTTTCCATGTGACTTCTTACAGATGCCACTTAATATATGTTGCTTTAAGGTTCTCTTCTGTGTGTTTCCATGTGACTTCTTACAGATGTCACTAAATATATGTTGCTGTGTGGTTCTCTTCTGTGTGTTTCCATGTGACTTCTTACAGATGCCACTTCATTTATGTTGCTTTAAGGTTCTCTTCTGTGTGTTTCCATGTGACTTCTTACAGATGCCACTTAATATATGTTGCTTTAAGGTTCTCTTCTGTGTGTTTCCATGTGACTTCTTACAGATGCCACTTGATATATGTTGCTTTAAGGTTCTCTTCTGTGTGTTTCCATGTGACTTCTTACAGATGTCACTAAATATATGTTGCTGTGTGGTTCTCTTCTGTGTGTTTCCATGTGACTTCTTACAGATGCCACTAAATATATGTTGCGTTAAGGTTCTCTTCTGTGTGTTTCCATGTGACTTCTTGCAGATGACACTAAATATATGTTGCTTTAAGGTTCTCTTCTGTGTGTTTCCTTGTGATTTCTTACAGATGCCACCAAATATATGTTGCTGTGTGGTTCTCTTCTGTGTATTTCCATGTGACTTCTTACAGATGCCACTAAATATATGTTGCTGTAGGGTTCTCTTTTGTGTGTTTCCTTGTCATTTCTTATAGATTCCACTAAATATATGTTGATGTAGGGTTATCTTCTGTGTGTTTCCTTGTGATTTCTTACAGATGTCACTAAATATATGTTGCTGTGTGGTTCTCTTCTGTGTGTATCAGTGTGACTTCTTACAGATGTCACTAAATATATGTTGCTGTAAGGTTCTCTTTTGTGTGTATCGGTGTGACTTCTTACAGATGTCACTAAATATATGTTGCTGTGTGGTTCTCTTCTGTGTCTTTCCATGTGACTTCTTACAGATGCCACTAAATATATGTTGCTGTAGGGTTATCTTTTGTGTGTTTCCTTGTGATTTCTTACAGATGTCACTAAATATATATTGCTGTGTGGTTCTCTTCTGTATGTATCAGTTTAACATCTTACAGATGCCACTAAATATATGTTGCTGTGTGGTTCTCTTCTGTGTGTTTCCATGTGACTTCTTACAGATGCCACTAAATATATGTTGATGTAGGGTTATCTTCTGTGTGTTTCCTTGTTATTTTTTTACAGATGCCACTAAATATATATTGCTGTGTGGTTCTCTTCTGTATGTATCAGTGTGACATCTTACAGATGCCACTAAATATATGTTGTTTAAAGGTTCTCTTCTGTGTGTTTCCATGTGACTTCTTGCAGATGCCACTAAATATATGTTGATGTAGGGTTATCTTCTGTGTGTTTCCTTGTGATTTCTTACAGATGCCACTAAATATATATTGCTGTGTGGTTCTCTTCTGTATGTATCAGTGTGACATCTTACAGATGCCACTAAATATATGTTGTTTAAAGGTTCTCTTCTGTGTGTTTCCATGTGACTTCTTGCAGATGCCACTAAATATATGTTGATGTAGGGTTATCTTCTGTGTGTTTCCTTGGGATTTCTTACAGATGCCACTTAATATATGATGCTGTGTGGTTTTCTTCTGTGTGTTTCCTTGTGCCTTCTTACAGATGCCACTAAATATATGTTATATGTTGCTTTGGTTTTTTTTCTGTGTGTTTCTCTAATGTGACTTCCTACAGATGCCACTAAATATATGTTACTATATAGTTTTCTTCTTTGTGTTTCCATGTCACTTCTTACAGATGCCACTGAATATATGTTGTTGTGTGGCTTTCTTCTGTGTGTTACCATGTCCCTTCTTACAGATGCCACTAAATATATGTTGCTAAAGATTTCTCTTCTATGTGATTCATTGTGACATCTTACAGATGACACTAAATATATGTTGCTTTGTGGTACTCTTTTTTGTGTTTCCATGTCACTTCTTACAGATGCCACTAAATATATGTTGCTGTGTGGTTCTCTTCTGTGTGTTTCCATGTCACTTCTTACAGATGCCATTAAATATATCTTGCTGTATGGTTCTCTTCTGTGTGTTTCCATGTCTCTTCTTACAGATGCCACTAAATATATGTCGCTGTGTGGTTCTCTTCTGTGTGTTTCCATGTCTCTTCTTACAGATGTCACTAAATATATGTTGCTGTGTGGTTCTCATTTGTGTGGTTCTCTAAGGTGAATTCTTACAGATGCCACTAAATATATGTTACTATAGGGTTCTCTTCTTTGTGTTTCCATGTCACTTCTTGCAGATGCCACTAAATATATGTTGGTGTGTGTTTCTCTTCTGTGTGTTATCATGTGACTTCTTACAGATGCTACTAAATATATGTTGCTATAGGGTTCTCTTCTGTGTGTTACCATGTCCCTTCTTACAGATGGCACTAAATATATGTTGCTGTGTGGTCTCTTCTGTGTGTTTCTATGTGCCTTCTTACAAATGCCAGTAAATATATGTTGCAGTGTGGTTCTCTTCTGTGTGTAGGGGTATGACTTCTTACAGCTGCCACTAAATATATGTTGCTTAAAAGGTTCTCTTCTGTGTGTTTCCATGTGACTTCTTACAGATGCCACTAAATATATGTTGGTTTAAGGTTCTCTTCTATGTGTTTCCATGTGACTTCTTACAGATGCCACTTAATATATGTTGCTTTGGGGTTCTTTTCTGTGTGGTTCTCTAATGTGATTTCCTACAGATGCCACTAAATATATGTTACTATAGGGTTCTCTTCTTTGTGTTTCCATGTCACTTCTTGCAGATGCCACTAAATATATGTTGCTGTGTGGTTCTCTTCTGTGTGTTTCCATGTGACTTCATATAGATGCCACTAAATATATGTTGCTGTGTGGTTCTCTTCTGTATGTTACAATGTCCCTTCTTACAGATCCCACTAAATATATGTTGCTATATTTTTCTCTTCTGTGTGTTTTGTTGTGACTTCTTACAGATGCCACTAAATATATGTTGCTGTGTGGTTCTCGTCTGTGTATTTCCATGTCCCTTCTTACAGATGCCACTAAATACATGTTGCTGTGTGTTTCTCTTCTGTGTGTTTCCATGTCCCGTCTTACAGATGGCACTAAATATATGTTGCTGTAGGGTTTTCTTCTATGTGTTTACTTGTGACTTCTTACAGATGCCACTAAATATATGTTGAAATAGGGTTCTCTTCTGTGTGTTTCCATGCCACTTCTTACAGATGCCACTAAATATATGTTGCTGTGTGGTTCTCTTCTGTGTGTTTCCTTGTGCCTTCTTACAGCTGCCACTAAATATATGTTGCTTTGGGTTTTTTTTCTGTGTGTTTCACTAATGTGACTTCCTACAGATGCCACTAAATATATGTTGATGTGTGGTTCTCTTCTCTGTGTTACCATTTGAATTCTTATAGATGCCACTAAATATATGTTGCTATAGGGTTCTCTTCTGTGTGTTATTATGTCCCTTCTCACAGATGGCACTAAACATATGTTGCTATAGGGTTCTCTTCTGTGTGTTTTGTTGTGACTTCTTACAGATGCCACTAAATATTTGTTGCTGTGTGGTTCTCTTCTTTGTGTTTCCATGTCACTTCTTACAGATGCCACTAAATATATATTGCTGTGTGGTTCTCTTCTGTGTGTTTCCATGTCCCGTCTTACAGATGCCACTAAATATATGTTGCTGTGTTGTTCTCTTCTTAGTGTTTCCATGTCACTTCTTACATGCCACTAAATATATGTTGCTATAGTTTTCTCTTCTGTGTGTTTTGTTGTGACTTCTTACAGATGCCACTAAATATATGTTGCTGTGTGGTTCTCTTCTGTGCGTTCAATGTCCCTAAATATATGTTACTATGGGTTTCTCTTCTTCCACGTCACTTCTTACAGATGCCACTAAATATATGTTGCTGTGTGGTTCTCTTCTGTGTGTTACCATGTGATTTCTTGCAGATGCCACTAAATATATGTTGCTGTGTGGTTCTATTTTGTGTGTTTCCATGTCCCTTCTTACAAATGCCATTAAATATATGTTGCTGTGTGGTTCTCTCTTCAGTGTGTTTCCATGTCCCTTCTAACAGGTGGCACTAAATATATGTTGCTGTGTGCTCTCTTCTGTGTGTTACCATGTGCCTTCTTACAAATGCCAGTAAATATATGTTGCTGTGTGGTTCTCTCTTCAGTGTGTTTCCATGTCCCTTCTTACAGGTGGCACTAAATATATGTTGCTGTGTGATTCTCTTCTGTGTGTTTCCATTTGACTTCTTACAGATGCCTCTACATGTATGTTGCTTTAAGGTTCTCTTCTGTGTGTTTCAATGTGACTTCTTGCAGATGCCACCAAATATATGTTGCTTTAAGGTTCTCTTCTGTGTGTTTCCTTGTGATTTCTTACAGATGCCACCAAATATATGTTGCTGTGTAGTTCTCTTCTGTGTGTTTCCATGTGACTTCTTACAGATGCCACTAAATATATGTTGCTGTAGGGTTCTCTTTTGTGTGTTTCCTTGTGATTTCTTACAGATTCCAATAAATATATGTTGATGTAGGGTTATCTTCTGTGTGTTTCCTTGTGATTTCTTACAGATGTCACTAAATATATTTTGCTGTGTGGTTCTCTTCTGTGTGTATCAGTGTGACTTCTTACAGATGTCACTAAATATATGTTGCTGTAAGGTTCTCTTTTGTGTGTATCGGTGTGACTTCTTACAGATGTCACTAAATATATGTTGCTGTGTGGTTCTCTTCTGTGTGTTTCCATGTGACTTCTTACAGATGCCACTAAATATATGTTGCTGTAGGGTTATCTTTTGTGTGTTTCCTTGTGATTTCTTACAGATGTCACTAAATATATATTGCTGTGTGGTTCTCTTCTGTATGTATCAGTTTAACATCTTACAGATGCCACTAAATATATGTTGCTGTGTGGTTCTCTTCTGTGTGTTTCCATGTGACTTCTTACAGATGCCACTAAATATATGTTGATGTAGGGTTATCTTCTGTGTGTTTCCTTGTTATTTTTTTACAGATGCCACTAAATATATATTGCTGTATGGTTCTCTTCTGTATGTATCAGTGTGACATCTTACAGATGCCACTAAATATATGTTGTTTAAAGGTTCTCTTCTGTGTGTTTCCATGTGACTTCTTGCAGATGCCACTAAATATATGTTGATGTAGGGTTATCTTCTGTGTGTTTCCTTGTGATTTCTTACAGATGCCACTAAATATATATTGCTGTGTGGTTCTCTTCTGTATGTATCAGTGTGACATCTTACAGATGCCACTAAATATATGTTGTTTAAAGGTTCTCTTCTGTGTGTTTCCATGTGACTTCTTGCAGATGCCACTAAATATATGTTGATGTAGGGTTATTTTCTGTGTGTTTCCTTGGGATTTCTTACAGATGCCACTAAATATATGATGCTGTGTGGTTCTATTCTGTGTGTTTCCTTGTGCCTTCTTACAGATGCCACTAAATATATGTTATATGTTGCTTTGTTTTTTTTTTCTGTGTGTTTCTCTAATGTGACTTCCTACAGATGCCACTAAATATATGTTACTATATAGTTTTCTTCTTTGTGTTTCCATGTCACTTCTTACAGATGCCACTGAATATATGTTGTTGTGTGTCTCTCTTCTGTGTGTTACCATGTCCCTTCTTACAGATGCCACTAAATATATGTTGCTAAAGATTTCTCTTCTGTGTGATTCATTGGAACATCTTACAGATGACACTAAATATATGTTGCTTTGTGGTTCTCTTTTTTGTGTTTCCATGTCACTTCTTACAGATGCCACTAAATATATGTTGCTGTGTGGTTCTCTTCTGTGTGTTTCCATGTCACTTCTTACAGATGCCACTAAATATATCTTGCTGTATGGTTCTCTTCTGTGTGTTTCCATGTCTCTTCTTACAGATGCCACTAAATATATGTCGCTGTGTGGTTCTCTTCTGTGTGTTTCCATGTCTCTTCTTACAGATGTCACTAAATATATGTTGCTGTGTGGTTCTCATTTGTGTGGTTCTCTAAGGTGACTTCTTACAGATGCCACTAAATATATGTTACTATAGGGTTCTCTTCTTTGTGTTTCCATGTCACTTCTTGCAGATGCCACTAAATATATGTTGCTGTGTGTTTCTCTTCTGTGTGTTATCATGTGACTTCTTACAGATGCTACTAAATATATGTTGCTATAGGATTCTCTTCTGTGTGTTACCATGTCCCTTCTTACAGATGCCACTAAATATGTGTTGCTGTGTGGTTCTCTCTTTAATGTGTTTCTATGTCCCTTCTTACAGATGGCACTAAATATATGTTGCTGTGTGGTCTCTTCTGTGTGTTTCTATGTGCCTTCTTACACATGCCAGTAAATATATGTTGCGGTGTGGTTCTCTTCTGTGTGTAGGGGTATGACTTCTTACAGCTGCCACTAAATATAGGTTGCTTAAAAGGTTCTCTTCTGTGTGTTTCCATGTGACTTCTTACAGATGCCACTAAATATATGTTGCTTTAAGGTTCTCTTCTGTGTGTTTCCATGTGACTTCTTACAGATGCCACTTAATATATGTTGCTTTGGGGTTCTTTTCTGTGTGGTTCTCTAATGTGACTTCCTACAGATGCCACTAAATATATGTTACTATAGGGTTCTCTTCTTTTTGTTTCCATGTCACTTCTTGCAGATGCCACTAAATATATGTTGCTGTGTGGTTCTCTTCTGTGTGTTTCCATGTGACTTCATGTAGATGCCACTAAATATATGTTGCTGTGTGGTTCTCTTCTGTATGTTACAATGTCCCTTCTTACAGATCCCACTAAATATATGTTGCTATATTTTTCTCTTCTGTGTGTTTTGTTGTGACTTCTTACAGATGCCACTAAATATATGTTGCTGTGTGGTTCTCGTCTGTGTATTTCCATGTCCCTTCTTACAGATGCCACTAAATATATGTTGCTGTGTGGTTCTCGTCTGTGTATTTCCATGTCCCTTCTTACAGATGCCACTAAATACATGTTGCTGTGTGTTTCTCTTCTGTGTGTTTCCATGTCCCGTCTTACAGATGGCACTAAATATATGTTGCTGTAGGGTTTTCTTCTATGTGTTTACTTGTGACTTCTTACAGATGCCACTAAATATATGTTGATGTAGGGTTCTCTTCTGTGTGTTTCCATGCCACTTCTTACAGATGCCACTAAATATATGTTGCTGTGTGGTTCTCTTCTGTGTGTTTCCTTGTGCCTTCTTACAGCTGCCAATAAATATATGTTGCTTTGGGGTTTTTTTCTGTGTGTTTCACTAATGTGACTTCCTACAGATGCTACTAAATATATGTTGATGTGTGGTTCTCTTCTCTGTGTTGCCATTTGAATTCTTATAGATGCCACTTAATATATGTTGCTATAGGGTTCTCTTCTGTGTGTTATTATGTCCCTTCTCACAGATGGCACTAAACATATGTTGCTATAGGGTTCTCTTCTGTGTGTTTTGTTGTGACTTCTTACAGATGCCACTAAATATTTGTTGCTGTGTGGTTCTCTTCTTTGTGTTTCCATGTCACTTCTTACAGATGCCACTAAATATATATTGCTGTGTGGTTCTCTTCTGTGTGTTTCCATGTCCCGTCTTACAGATGCCACTAAATATATGTTGCTGTGTTGTTCTCTTCTTAGTGTTTCCATGTCACTTCTTACATGCCACTAAATATATGTTGCTATAGTTTTCTCTTCTGTGTGTTTTGTTGTGACTTCTTACAGATGCCACTAAATATATGTTGCTGTGTGGTTCTCTTCTGTGCGTTCAATGTCCCTAAATATATGTTACTATGGGTTTCTCTTCTTCCACGTCACTTCTTACAGATGCCACTAAATATATGTTGCTGTGTGGTTCTCTTCTGTGTGTTACCATGTGATTTCTTGCAGATGCCACTAAATATATGTTGCTCTGTGGTTCTATTTTGTGTGTTTCCATGTCCCTTCTTACAAATGCCAGTAAACATATGTTGCTGTGTGGTTCTCTCTTCAGTGTGTTTCCATGTCCCTTCTTACAGGTGGCACTAAATATATGTTGCTGTGTGATTCTCTTCTGTGTGTTTCCATTTGACTTCTTACAGATGCCTCTAAATGTATGTTGCTTTAAGGTTCTCTTCTGTGTGTTTCAATGTGACTTCTTACAGATGCCACTAAATATACATTGCTTTTGGGTTCTTTTCTGTGTGTCTCTTTAATGTGACTTCCTACAGATGCCACTAAATATATGTTACTATAGGGTTCTCTTATTTGTGTTTTCATGTCACTTCTTACAGATGCCACTAAGTATATGTTGCTGTGTGGTTCTCTTCGGTGTGTGTTTCCATGTGACTTCTTACAGATGCCACTAAATAAATGTTGCTGTTTGGTTCTCTTCTGTGTGTTTACATGGGACTTCTTACTGATGCCATTAAATATAAGTTACTCTATGGTTCTCTTTTGTGTGTTTCCATGTGACTTCTTTCAGATGCCACTAAATATATATTGCTGTGTGGTTCTATTCTGTTTGTTTCTCTAACGTGACTTCTTACAGATGCCACTATGTTTCCATTTCACTTCTAACAGATAATAGGCTATGATTAAGCACCACTAGAGGGTGTGAAATGCGTCAGGCTGTTTATTTCCCTACCCCCCTGTCTTGTGTCTTGCCAATGACTGTTTGTAATTTTTTACTTTTTCATTAAAGTTTAAAAACATTTTATTGGACCTTTGGAAGTAGTGCCTGCTCTGTTTTCTTGTGCTTTGATTGTTTCATTAGCGGTCACTGATCAGACCGCAGCTACGGCACTTCACTACAATCATTTTCTACTGGACACCTTCCTTTGGCTTTTGGGTTCCGGATTGGTCCTACACTGCTCTACCACATGGGTCTACATTCCGCTTGTCAGCAGCCACTAAATGTATATTGCTGTAGGGCTGTCTGCTGTGTGTTTCCATGTCCCTTTTACATTAATATCACAGCTGTCACAATGTCACAACCAGATTGTCATTATGGAGAAATCTGTGCCACAGCAATGTCTTCTGTACATGAAAGTCACAGGCAACAAAGCTGGCAAAGTGCAAACTTCCAATATACCAATACATGCTAGATATGGATGCATTGCCTTGTGAATCCTTACTTACTTTAGTCCTAAACCCAAATTCTGCAATTCTGCAATGATTCTGCCACTCACCTGTTATTTAAATTGGTAGATGATTATTTTCTTGAATCAAAATGTCATGAGCTGTAAGACTCTAGTATAGATGATATCTCAGCCCACTATGTGTAATTGATGTTAGCAATATTGTGCCTTAAAATGCAGACAGATACCGATACCTTCAAGGTAACTTGTTTTACTAAGGAATAGTCAGCTGCAAATATTACGTACTGAGAAAAGGAAAACTATTAACAGGACATAGAAAAACAAAATATCTTCTCTTCAATGGGCCCCAGAGACCATATGAATTCCGCAGAATCATCTCAGAAATGAGCTGGTTATCATATCAGAAAACATTACATTTCCAGGGTATTTCTCAAGCTACTGCAGCTTGAAGGTTATAGAAAAAAGAATTTAACTAACAATGCTGAAAATATATGAGCTCTATAATAGGAAAACAAAGTTTCTGGCAGCTAAGCAGGCTGCTCTTAGCTATTTCTGCATTTCATTAAAGTAGAGGTGATTCTAAGGTGAACACAATGTTCTATAATATTTGGACAATGTAAAGATAAACAAATCAAAGGCTTACTTCAATCTATAATTTCCTCATAAAACACGTTTGTGTTTACTGTCAGCTTAATGCTGCAAATTGCCCTCTTGTAACTTCCAAATATCTGTATGTTCTTTAAGGCATCTGTAACATACTGCCCAGCTCTAAGCATACCATACATGTATATCTGCTATCAGTTGTCTGAGTATCCTGGGCACCACTGCCCAGCTCTAAGCACACCATACATGTATATCTGCCATCAGTTGTCTGAGTCTCCTGAGAACCACTGCCCAGCTCTAAACATACCATGCATGTATATCTGCTATCAGTTGTCTGAGTCTCCTGGGCACCACTGCACAGGTCTAAGCATACCATACATGTATATCTGCTATCAGTTATCTGAGTCTCCTGAGCACCACTGCCCAGCTCTAAACACACCATGCATGTATATCTGCTATCAGTTGTCTGAGTCTCCTGAGCGCCACTGCCCAGCTCTAAGCATACCATACATGTATATCTGCTATCAGTTGTCTGAGTCTCCTGAGTGCCACTGCCCAGCTCTAAGCATACCATGCATGTATGTCTGCTATCAGTTATCTGAGTCTCCTGGTCACCACTGCACAGCTTTAAGCATACTATACATGTATATCTGCTATCAGTTGTCTGAGTCTCCTGGTCACCACTGCCCAGCTCTAAATATACCATGCATGTAAATCTGCTATCAGTTGTCTGAGTCTCCTGGGCACCACTGCCCAGCTCTAAGCATACCATACATGTATATCTGCTATCAGTTATCTGAGTCTCCTGGGCACCACTGCCCAGCTCTAAGCACACCATACATGTATATCTGCCATCATTTGTCTGAGTTTCCTGAGCACCACCGCCCAGCTCTAAACATACCATACATGTATATATGCTATCAGTTATCTGAGTCTTCTGGACACCACTGTCCAGCTCTAAACATACCATGCATGTATATATCTGCTATAAGTTGTCTGAGTCTCCTGAGCACCACTGCCCAGCTCTAAACATACCATGCATGTATATCTGCTATCAGTTATCTGAGTCTCTTCGGCACCACTGCACAGCTCTAAGCATACCATACATTTATATCTGCTATCAGTTGTCTAAGTCTCCTGGGCACCACTGCCCTACTAGGATTTCATACATATATATTTGTAATATTATGTTCTATCAATCTCATTGTTTTCTTATGCAATTGCTGCTGTGATACTGTGTCTTATGTGTTTAATTGGTTCCCACTTTTGTAAAAATTTTCAAAATATTCATATTCCTTTTTGCTACCTCCTGTCTCTATAACAAACAACATTATTCAATTATTTCTTCTCCCTCTCGACCTACACTGTTCATTAGCCCATGTCTCTTAAACTCACCTTACTTTTGTACTCATTAATTTTACCTATTCCTAAACACTCTCTCCCCCCCCGCACCTCGTCTCAAAAACAGTCTCATTACTGCAAATCTGTATCTCATCTCATGTCACTCTCCCTCTTGCTTTTACTAACTGCTGGTGACATCTCCCCTAATCCTTGACCCCAACAACTGCCTAGCTGTGCACATCTATGTGTACCGCCCCATAGACTCAGAAAACAAAACTCTGCCAACCTTACTCACATTCCTCTTGTATCTAAAGCCACTACCCCTTTCACTTGTGCACTCTGGAAGTCTTGCTCTGTTTGAAACAAGCTCACTTCTATGCATGACCTCTTTATCTCCCACTCCCTTAACCTTCTGGCCCTAATCGAAACCTGGCTCTTTCCCTTAGAAATGAGGAAGAAGGAAGGCTGAGTCCAAGTGTCAGGAAAAGAGTTTATTGCAAGAATAGGCTTTCAGAATGCAAGGTAAGCTCCAATCTTACGCGTTTCGCGCATGGGCACATGCGCTTCATCAGAGATATCTGTCTCTGCTGTTCAGGATCCATATAAGGGGGTGAGTGGCCAATCAGGACAAGTGTGGTCCTTTACTCTTCAGATTTGAAAAATTATCGGCAGGTGTATAGTTTAATGGTCACCCACTAGTATGTTTACATCGATCCTGTGCAGCAGAAGACTGAGAAGAACAGATAGATAATGGTTAAATGATTTTTTGATTTTTAAAAATAGAACTTGATTGTACATAATGTTTCAAACATATATATATGAATATCAGTGGATGTAGTACTGAATAAAGTCACAAAGGCGAATGCCTGTCTGGGTGCTTATTGTATAATTTGCTTCAGTTTTGGTTTCTATATTTTCACATTTAGAGGTGAGCACATCTTGAAGTTAAACAGTTAGACCATATTTTAAAATCCCGTAATTTGACAGAACCCTTTATGGGGAATATTAGGCTTGTGGGGATAATATGTGGCCTAACTTGGACAGGAATTAACAATAGCCTTTAATGTGACTTACAGTACTACTCCAAACATCATCATGCATAAAAATAGTTAATAATTAATTAATAACATTTCGTTGGTCTAATAGCATTTGTAACAATCTTTAATAAGTTGTATTTGGGAATTACTCCTGTGAGGTCACTAGGAAAGTGTGTGTTTACTTTACTATGTATCTGGGGTCCCCTAATAATATTTGGCTCATAGTTGTGTATCACAAGTGGTGTTAAATGAAATAACAGAGGTGAAAATTTGCTCTAAAAATAAGTATTGCCAATACTAAGGGAAGGAGTTCTGTTATTTGATACTCTAGGGGAATGCTGGTGTATGTTAGCTGCCTTACCTGTTGTGAATAACAACGCAGGGTAAGGAATTAGCACTATTAGATAAGCTTGATAAAAAAGTTTTTTGTGTTTTTTCTTATTAAAATAGATTAGCTAAAGGAAAAGTTAATAATTAATTTATTATTGAAAGAGGGATGAATCTAACAATACCTTTACTAAGAACATTTTATAGTTTCTTATGTATATGTCGATTGGTTATTTCTTCTAGTTTCTTACTTTTCTCTACTCTGAGGTTTTCTATCTTTGGTAGGGGATTTAGGATCTAAAGACAGCTAGGATGAATGGAAAAAGGGTGTCCTGTTCACTCAATGTATAGATTGACATCATATCTTTTGTTCATGCCTTGTGGTGCCCTAGTTTGCAGCATGAAGATCCAGTATACTTCTCTTTTGGATAGTGTTTTATTCCTATCTCCTCCCAGTTGATTATTTATTATATGTTCAATTGCTTTGAATGTGAAATGAGTCAGTTTTTGTGGATGTGTATGAAAGTGTTTGGCCACTGGTGTTCTGGGGAATTCTTCCTCTATGGATAGGAGATGTTCCCTTATGCGGTCTTTTAAGGGGCGTGTGGTAATACCCACATATTGTTGTTGGCAGTATGAGCATGTGATCAGATAAATTATGTATGTTGATGTGCAATCCATCCTAGTGGTAATGGGGTATGTTTTGTTGGTTTGCGAGGAAGTGAATGTTAGGCACTTGTCAGTATGTTTGCAGCTTTTACATGGTATACGACCACATCTGTAGTTTCCTTTGATGGGGGTGAGCCAATTAGTGATTGATGGAGTTCTATTGTGAAACTTATGTGTAATCTTGTCTCGTATTGTTGGTGCTTTTTTAGCTACAAATCTAATGCGTTTCTGTAATTTATCCCTTAGTGTGGTGTCACTGTTGAGGACAGGTAGATACTTCTTGATAATTCTAGTGATGGTATAAAATTGTTTACTGTAATTTGTGACAAAACATATGTCTTCTTTTATAGCATTTCTGTTAGATGTGCTTTTGGTTGTTTTGCTGGTTAACAATAGTGTCCTATCCATTTTCATTACTTGAGATTTGGTTTTAAGAAGGGAGCTTTTTTTATAGCCTCTAGCTACTAATCTATTTGTGAGTTCATCTGCTTGTTTGATGTATGACTGGAGAGAACTACAGTTTCTCCGCAGTCTGAGGTATTGACCCTTAGGGATGCCTCTTTGTGTGTGTGGAGCATGGCAAGAGTCTGCTCTTAATATCGTGTTTCTTGCTAGAGGTTTTCTGAATGTGCTAGTTATGATTTCTCCTACACTATTGTTTTCTAGTGTGAGGTCTAAGAAATTGATGATGTGGTCATCATTTTGATGTGTAAATGTCAAATTGAGTGTATTATTGTTGAAGTAATTGATGATTTCTTGGATGGTGACTTCTGTGTTCTTCTTGTAGATCAGGATTAAGTCATCTATAAATCTGCCGTATATAACTACTTTGTCCTCAAGGGCCAGTCCACCCCCAAAGAGATAAAGATGTTCAAAATACCCCATATACAAGTTTGCATATGAGGGGGCAAACTTGGCCCCCATGGCAGTGCCACATTTCTGGAGGTAGTAATGGCCCTCGAAGACAAAGTAGTTGTGTGTAAGAAGAAATCTCGTAAGTTCCACAAGGAATGTGATAAATTCCTCTGAGTAACTAGTGTGTCTCCTTAGCATATATGTCAGAGCTGTGAGGCCTTCCTCATGGGGGATGCTCGAATAAAGTGCTGAGACATCTATGGATAACCAAGTGTAATTATCTTGCCATGTTATTGCTTGAATTTGTTGTATTAGATGTGTGCTGTCGCGTATATACCCTGGCAGGGATTTGACTATGGGTTGTAATATGTTGTCTAGCCTGTTCCCTACTCTTTCGCACAGTGAGCCTCTGCTGGCCACTATAGGTCTGCCAGGTGTGTCAATAAGAGTCTTATGAATTTTGGGGACTGTGCGAAATGTAGGGATAGTAGGGTACTCAACTAGGCAATAAGCGGCTATATCTTGAGTTAGGTGCCCCTCTTCTACTGCAGAATCTAATAGATTGTGAAGTTCTTGTTTAAATTTATGTGTCGGATTGAAGGTCAATTTTGAGTATGTCTCGTTGTCATTTAGTTGTCTGTATACCTCTCTTTTGTAATCATCAGTGTTGAGGATTACTATTGCCCCTCCTTTGTCTGCTGGGGTAACCACTATATCTTTGTTAGTGCTAAGTGATTTAAGTGCCAATTGTTCACTGATAGATAGATTGTGTTTACTTGTCGGATTATTAGTGGGGTTGGGAGCATTCTCTAAAGAGGAATGTAAACTAGTGAGTTCCAACTCTATAAGGTTTTGGAACGTCTCTATTGCTTCACTTCTGCTGTGGACTGGGTAGAATTAAGATTTAGTGTGTGATAGTGCTTTGAATATAGGAACTGTGTCATGAGTGCTGGCTTCTCTAAGTGTGATAGCTTGGAGTGAGGTGAGAGTGTTCAAGTCACAGAGGTCTCTGAATTGTAAACCTATGGAGTCAGTATTTTCTTGTGTTGTATTATCTGGCTGTGAGCTATTCTCTTGTTCATTCTCAGTGCTTGTGATTTGTGAAAAATGCTTGTATAGTGTAATTTTTCTAACCAAGGCATTAATATCTAGAATAGTGGAAAAAAGGTCAAAGTTGGTGGACGGGGCAAAGGATAACCCTTTGTTCAATAGACTAATTTGTGAGCTGTTAAGGGTAATGTTGGATAGGTTGATTACTGACCCTACTTCTTTTGTATGGTCTTTTTTATTCTGCTTGGATAACGTAGTGGTAAATCCTTTTTTGGTGTACTACTGGTAATCAGTGTTTGTACTAGTGTTGACAGTTTAATTCTGCCATCAGAGGTGCTGTGGCTTGTTGTTTCTTCATTCGAAGTGTGTGCTTGTGATTCTTCAACTATCTGTGAGCCCTCTGTGTTGTCTGTGTCGATACTTGAGAATGTGACTCGCTTGGCGTTAGGAGTGTGGTTGAAGTGACCCTTTCTTTTGCTTTTGTTCTTATTTTTGTGATTGTGTTGTTTGGAATCATCTTTGTGTCTATATGGTTTGTCTTTCTGCCAGGAATATACGATGTCTAATTCGTAATCCTTTACATCTCTCTGGTATTTACTCACTTTTCTTTCTGATAGTGTGGAATCTAGCTGTTGCATGGTTGAGTCCAGTTGGGTTTTGTAGTCTATATATTTTTTAGTATGTTCAAATGGTTTAAGAGACTCTAAGGTCTCTTCTATCTGTGTTAATAGGGAATCTCTCTCTTCTTTCTTATGTTTGAGCAGCTGCTTCATCAAAATGATGGAGCAGTTGGTCAAATTATTGTTCCATTCATCCATGAAGCTTTGGTTGTGTCGAGCAAAGGATGGATATTTCTTCATCCTAAGCCCCCTAGGGACTTTTCTTTCGTTGATGTAGAGTTCTAAGAACTCTATATCCCACCAGAGATTACTTTCTTTGTATTTAATGTTTTCTAGGTTAGAGAAAATGTTAGTTAGATCCCTCTCTAATGGTTCATCTGTTCTAGTGGAGTTACCTTTTAGTGCTGTACTCATTATGAGTTTTCTTCGGTCTGTGTCTATTACTCCTGTAAGGGTGTTACTTTCAGCCATAATGGTAAGCTAGTATGTCTAGTTGCTTGAATAAGCTTAGTGTAATAGTGTAAAACAGTATGTATGTAGAAAGCCTATTATTAAATTTAAGAAACTGTAAAGAGGATAAAGATCCTGGGTAGGGATCAAGGCGAACCAGTTTCTTAAAGTGAAATTGGCACAATGTACACAGCATCCACTGCTGCTCTGTCACATGGGAGTCTCCACCTCAGCCATACTCCTAGGTCTGATAATAGACATTGAGGTGGTGTAGGTATTTTACTTTCCTCTCGTTGCACCTGACAACAAAATACAACACATCTCTTCCCTCATATTTTCCTCATTTGAAACCCACATGATTCGCTTATTTTCTCCCCTCTCTATACGTGTTGCAGTCATATACTGACCCCCTGGCTCCTCAACTCAATTTCTAGATCACTTGACTGCCTGGCTACCCTCATTCTTGGTGACTTCAACATCCCTTTTGACAATCCCACTGCCTCCTCTCCAAAACAACTTTTACAACTCCCTTCCTCTTTCGGTTTGTCACAATGGACTGATTCTCCCACTCACAAAGATGGTCACTCCCTTGACCTGATATTTAGATATCGATTCACTATCTCAAACTTCACAAACTCCCCTTTTCCTCTTTCTAACCACCATCTCCTCACTTGCAACATATCATCCCTCCCTACAACTCTCCTTCCTCCACAGAAGCATTATGTCATTAGATCAGCAACAGCTTGATAATTCCCTTGAACCTCTCCTCTCATCCTTCTCCTCCTTTTTCTGCCCTAACCAATCTATCTACCACTATAATTCCACCCTAACATCTGTCCTTAACAATCTGGCCCCTCCTACTATAGCTTGGAAATCACACACTCATCCTCAGCATTGGCATACTCCTATGATGCAGTACCTACGCAGATGTTCCCGTACTGCTGAGCGGCACTGGAGAAAATCTCGGAGTTCAGCTGATTTTCTTAATTACAAATTCATCCTGAATTCCTACTATATTTATTTTATTTATTTGAGTTCATAGGGATCTCATTTTGGGAGCTTGTATCTTTTAAATGTTGGAGTTTATATATTTTAATTCACTTTCTATAAGCAACATTACTCCTCTACTCTTATCTCTAATCTTTCTTCAAACCCAAAATGTCTGTTCTCCACTTTCAATACTCTTCTCCGCCCACCACAACCTCCTAATACAATGTCACTTTAAGACTTTGCCAGACACTTCAATAACAAAATTGACTCCATCAGAAACGAAATCCGCTCTCAACATAATTCCATTCCATAACCACAACCCACATAGCCATAAACTTAGCTCTTTCTCCCCTGTTACTGAGGAAAACGTTTCAGCACTTATACTGCGCTCTCACCTCACTACCTGTCCCCTTGACCCCATACCCTCACATCTATTCCCCTCCCTCTCTTCTACCCTTACCCCTATACTCACAGACATTTTCAACCTCTCCCTCAGCACCGGTATTTTTCCCTCATCTCTGAAACATGCACTGGTCACACCTATCCTCAAAAAACCTTCCCTTGATCCAACTTTCCCATCCAACTACCGCCCTATTTCCCTCCTCCCTCTTGCCTCAAATCTTCTCGAAAAACTAGTATATGCAAGCCTATCCCATTTCCTTACTTTAAACTCCCTCCTTGACCCACTGCAATCTGGATTTCGTCCCCATCACTCCACAGAGACAGCAATCATTAAGGTTACCAACAACCTACTTGCAGCAAAATCAAAAGGCCGCTTCTCTCTGCTTATCCTCATTGATCTGTCTGCAGCCTTTGATGCTGTTGACCACCCTCCTTTGCTCCACACCCTCCAATCCTTTGGCATCTGTGACACAGCCCTATTGTGGTTCTCTTCCTACCTGTCAAACTGTACCTTTAGTGCAGCCTTCTCTGGGGCCTCCTCTGCCCCATCAACACTTTCTGTCAGGGAACCGCAAGGCTCTGTCCCCTACTCTTCTCAATCTACACGTCATCATTAGGTTCCCTAATAAAGTCCCATGGTTTCCAATATTATTTGTATGCCGATGACACCCAAATCTATTTCTCTGCACCAGACCTATCTCCTTTCTTGCTAACCCGTGTCACTAACTGTCTTGCTCACATCTCTTCCTGGATGTCCTCTCACTACCTCAAGCTAAATCTGTCCAAAACTGAGCTTCTTATTTTCCCCCCTTCTTCCAAAATCTCCACCCCCAATCTCTCTATAAATGTCGACAACTCCATCATTACCCCTACCCTACATGCCCGATGTCTCGGGGTCACATTTGACTCATATCTTTCTTTCACTCCTCACATTCAGTCCTTGACTAATGCCTGCCACTTCCACCTTAAAAACATCTCTAAAATTAGACATTTCCTTACACAAGACACAATTCAGATTTGAATACACTCTCTCATCCTTTCCCACCTCAATTACTGCAACTCTGTCCTCTCTGGTCTCCCCAGCTGCCGCCTAGCTCCTTTACAATCCATTATGAAGGCCTCTGTCAGGCTCATCTTCCTTACTCGTCGCTCTTCATCTGCTGCACGTCTCTGCCAATCCCTTCACTGGCTTCCTCTTGCCTCCAGGATTAAACACAAAATTCTCACTCTGACATACAAAACCCTCAACTGCACTGCTACCCCCTATATCTTAGACCTTGTCTCCAAATACTCTCCCTCCCGTCCCCTTTGCTCTGCTCATGACCTCCTACTCTCATCCTCTCTTGTTACTTCATCACACTCCCATTTACAGGACTTCTCCAGACTGGCTCCCATCTTGTAAAACTCTCTGCCTTGCTCCACAAGACTCTTCCCTAGTTTTGAAAGCTTCAAGCGCTCCCTAAAGACTCTACTGTTCAGGGATGTATACAACCTATACTAACCTTTATTCATACCAGTTCCTCTCTTCCATTGCTATCCCCTGAACCCCCTTAGCATGTATGCCTAAGAGTCCAGCTGTTTGTAGATCACCTTTTTAAGAGCTGACTACAACAGTGAACTCTTGGCAGGGCCCTCTACCCATTTGATCCCTATCATTGTTTTGTTGTACTCAGCCTTTGTTTATAGTGCTGCAGAATCTGTTGGCGCTCTACAAATAACCGATAATAATAATCTTTACTATCATTGAATTTCCTTTATCTGTTCTGAGCACCATTGTAATCCCCTACAGTCCCTCTGCTCGTAAGAGAATCACTACTATCCTGACAGGGTTTTTTCCCTGTTGTGTTTGCCATGTGCTGCTGGCAGCCATTTTACTCACCTCTCTTCCTGACTATAGTGCATTGTGGGGGATGCTGCTCACTTCCTGCACTTCCTTTTATGGCCAGACTGGTGTGCATCATCCATGTGAGACAGGATGCAGTCTCAGAATTGTGATGTCATCACTTATTATTTAAAGGGCCTCTGTTCAGTATGCTTTGCCTTTGCGTTGTCTCAGACCTGTTTGTGAGAGTACCTGTGTATTACCTGGCTGCCTGACGTCCTTCCTGGTTCCTGATCCATGGCTTGTTCCTGACTCTGCTGTTTTCCTTGTTCCTGATTCCGGCTCGTCTGACTATTCGCTTTGGCTCCTGACTTGGCTCGTCTGACTACCAGCTCTGGTTTTGACTCCTGGCTTGTTATTTGACTTATTTTTGCACTTCTCGTCTCAGTCTGATTCCTGGCACCCTGACATTACGCAAAGGCCATGAATCCTGGTGGTGCTACCTTTACCTGCCATCATTTCCAGGATGGATGAACAGGATCACCACTTGGATCAATTTGCACTAGCCCTGCAAACCCTGCTGACTCTCACTGCACATTTGGACCAAAGTGTTCCGCAAGTTATGGCTGCTCCTGTGTCCGCTGCTGCACCTATGCCTACCAGGAGCATGTCCGGTTCTGGACCTCTACCTCAGCGATATGGAGGCGATCCTATTCAGTGCAGAGGGTTTTTGAACCAGGTGGGCATTTACTTTGAGATGTTACCTCAGGCGTTTCCCTCTGACAGAGCTAAGGTGGGATCTCGTTACTCTCTGGCACAGCTCTTGCCTGGGCTAATCCCTTGTGGGAGACTAATAAACCTGTGATTTCAAATTACCCTGAATTTGTGGCCTCCTTTCAAAGGGTATTTGATGTTCCGGCTCACTCCTCCTCTGCTGTTAAACGACTCATGTCCATTCAGCAAGGTACAAGATCTGTTGCTCAGTATGCTATTGAGTTCCGTACGCTTGCCGCAGAGGTAGGTTGGAACAATGAAGCCCTTGTTGCCGCCTTCTTTCATGGGCTCTTTGATGCGATTAAAGACAAAGTTGATGCCAGAGATTTACCAGAGGATCTCGAGGCATTGGTGTCTTTTTTGATCCTAATTGACATCAGACTCAGAGAGAGGCCCTCTTTCAAGGAGTGCTTGCGGAAGCCTCCTGTTCCGTTGTCTCTAACGTGTTCATTCCCACCAATGCCTCCCTCTCCTCCCATGCCTCCTGGTCCCGAGTCACCAGGTACTGCTGAGCCGATGCAGCTGGGATTCACTCGTCTCTCCATGGCAGAGAGGGCCTTTAGGAGGAGGGAGGGGCTCTGCCTCTATTGTTGGTTACAGGGTAACCTTTTGAAGTCTTGTCCTACATGGCCGGGAAACGCTCACACTTAAGGTCCTGTTGGGGGCAAACCTTGGGTGGTTTATCCTCGTCCTCGGAACTGCTTAAGGAGAAATCTTTGGTCATGGTTGTTTCCTGGGTGGACTCCTCCATAGTCACAGTCTCCATAGTCACTCAGGCTCTTGTTGACTCCGGTGCTGCGGGCTATTTCATTGACAGTGCTTTTGTATCAAAGCACTCCATTCCTGTTTTGCCTCGGTCTGTACTGCTTGCTATTGAGGCCATTGATGGCAGGCACCTTCAGCCTGCACTCGTAACTCACGAAACTGCTCCGTTGTCCATGGCTGTTGGGGCTCTCCATTTTTAAACCATCCAGTTCCAGGTGATAAACTCTCCACATTTTCTGGTTGTTCTGGGTTATCCGTGGCTCCAAAAGCACAACCCCAGTCTCGACTGGCGCAGGTCCAAAATGTTGTCGTGGTCCCCGCAATGTATTTCCACTTGTCTTCGGAAACCAGTTAAAGTCTTGTGTACTTCTTCGGTATCTCAATTGCCAGAGGAGTACCGAGAATTCCTAGACGTGTTTGACAAGGTGCGTGCTGGTACGTTGCCTCCTCACCGGTCTTACGATTGTGCCATAGACCTGCAACCCGGAGCCATTCCTCCTCGGGGCCGGGTGTACCCTCTGTCTGTTGCAGAGAATTGTGCTATTTAGGAGTATGTTGCCGATGCTCTGTCACGGGGGAACATCCGCAAATCCTGCTCTCCTGCAGGGGCTGGCTTCTTCTTTGTGAAGAAAAAGGGTGGCGAGTTAAGACCATGTATCGATTATAGGGGTCTTAATCGTCTTACCATTAAGAATGCTTACCCTATTCCGCTTATTACGGAACTCTTTGACCACCTCAAGGATCTTTACTAAACTTGATTTGAGCGGAGCGTACAATCTTGTTAGAATTAAGGAGGGCCAAGAATGGTAAACAGCATTTAACACCAGGAGCAAGCATTATGAGTATCTTGTAATGCCATTTGGCCTATGTAATGCTCCTGCTGTTTTTCAGGAATTTATTAATGATGTCCTACAAGATATGTTGCAACAGTGTGTTGTGGTGTACTTAGACGACATCCTCATACACTCACCCACACTTGAGGCTCATCGTTCTGATGTTACACGGGTTCTTCAGAGACTATGTGAGAACGGCCTGTTTTGTAAACTCGAGAAATGTGAGTTCCATCAGACTCAAGTAACCTTCCTAGGTTATGTTATCTCCGTTGCAGGGTTCTCCATGGATCCTGACAAGTTATCTGCAGTTCTGCAGTGGCCTCGCCCAGTTGGTCTTCGGTCTATTCAACGTTTTTTGGGGTTCGCCAATTACTATAGAAAGTTTATTAAAAACTTTTCTTCCTTGGTCAAAACTATCACAGACATGACCCGTAAAGAGAATGATCCACTCCATTGGTCACCTACTGCCATTAAGGCCTTTGATAGTCTTAAGACTGCTTTGCTGCCGCTCCAGTTCTGGCTCATCCTAACCCTGTCCTGCCTTTCATTCTTGAGGTCGATGTGTTTGAGACTGGAGTAGGTGTCCTCTTGTCTCAACATCCCACGCCTGACGGTTCCTTGCATCCATGTGGTTTCTTCTCTAAGAAATTGTCTCCAGCAGGGTGCAATTATGAAATTGGCGACAGGGAATTACTGGCCATAATTTTGGCACTTAAGGAATGGAGGCATCTTCTCGAGGATACTAGCGTGCCAGTGCTCATTCTTACTGACCACAAGAATTTAACTTATCTATCTGAAGCAAAACGTTTGTTGCCCCGACAGGCCAGATGGGTGCTATTTTTGTCTCAGTTTAATTATGTGGTCTACTACCTGCCTTATAGTAAGAATGTTAGGGCTAATGCCCTCTCTCAACAATTTTCACATCTGTCCAAGGAGGAGTCTGTACCTACTCCTGTTATACCTCCTGACCATATTTTGGCTACCATACGTACTAATTTGACTTCTCCCTTGGGGGAGGAGATCCTAGCTGCACAAACCAATGCACCTCCTGAGAAACCTAGTGGTAAGTGTTTTGTTCCTGAGAATCTTCGAACTAAACTTTTGGACACTTACCACTATCCTAAAGTCGCAGGTCACCCAGGCAAGAACCAAATGATTTGGTCTGTCAGTCGACAATTCTGGTGGTCAGGTCTTCGTTCCTATGGTGAGCGTCCTTGGACACATCTTTCCATGGACTTCATTGTGGAGCTCCCTGTTTCCAATGAGAATACTGTTATCTTTATGGTGGTTGACCGTTTTTCTAAAATGTCACATTGCATTCCCTTGATGAAGCTACCTACCGCTCAGGAGCTAGCTTAAATTTTTGCCCGGGAGGTCTTCCGTTTACATGGGTTACCCAAGGAGATAGTGTCAGACCGGGGTAGCCAGTTTGTCTCCAGATTGTGGGATCCAGCTTTCCTTCTCCTCGGCATATCACCCTCAATCCAATGGGGCTGTGGAACAGTCTAATCAAGCTCTGGAACAGTTCCTCCATTGCTATGTCTCAGATCACCACAATAATTGGTCTGAACTGTTACCTTGGACAGAGTTTGCTCGTAATAGTGCTATTAATGCTTCCTCCAAGTTATCCCCGTTCATGGCGAATTATGGGTTTCAACCATCCTTGTTGCCCGATTCATTCATGTCTCAGGGTATTCCGGCTTTGGAGGAGCATCTCCGGCAACTCCATTCCATGTGGGTGCAGATTCAGGATTGCCTTCATTGTTCTATGCAGCGCCAAAAGTTCCAGGCTGATCGTAGGCATCTGCCCGCACCTTCCTACCAGGTTGGTGAGAGAGTTTGGCTGTCCTCCCACAAATTGAACCTTTGTGTGCCTTCCAATAAATTGGCTCCCCATTATGTTGGTTCTTTTTGAATACTTCGACGGGTTAATCCTGTGGCCTACGCTCTTGACCTTCCTCCTGCTATGCGCATCTCCAATATTTTTCATGTCTCCCTCTTGAAACCATTCATTTACCACTGTGTTGCCTCGTCCCTATCCTATCTTTGTTGACAACTATGAGGAGTATGAGGTCAGCAGCATTATTGACTCTCGTATGTCCAGGGGCCGTGTACCGTATTTGGTTCACTGGAGGGGCTATGTTCTGGAGGAGCATTCTTGGGTTCCTTCCTCTGATGTTCATGCTCCCGCCCTCCTCCGTGCCTTCCATGCCCGTTTCCCCAATAAGCCTTTTGTCCTCCCGCGGGGTAAGGGTCGTTGAGGGGAGGGTACTGTCAGGGTTTTTTCCCTGTTGTGTTTGCCATGTGCTGCTGGCAGCAATTTTACTCACCTCTCTTCCTGACTATGGTGCATTGTGGGGGATGCTGCTCACTTCCTGCACTTCCTTTTATGGCCAGTCTGGTGTGCATCATCCATGTGAGACAGGATGCAGTCTCAGAATTGTGATGTCATCACTTATTATTTAAAGGGCCTCTGTTCAGTATGCTTTGCCTTTGCGTTGTCTCAGACCTGTTTGTGAGAGTACCTGTGTATTACCTGGCTGCCTGACGTCCTTCCTGGTTCCTGATCCCTGGCTTGTTCCTGACTCTGCTGTTTTCCTTGTTCCTGATTCCGGCTCGTCTGACTATTCGCTTTGGCTCCTGACTCGGCTCGTCTGACTACCAGCTCTGGTTTTGACTCCTGGCTTGTTATTTGACTTGTGGACTTTTTATTATTTTATGCTATTAATAAAGGTGTGATTATTTTTGCACTTCTCGTCTCAGTCTGATTCCTGGCACCCTGACATTTCCTTGAATACTTTATATGTGCCTTTGCTATCAAAGGATTTCCTACATCTCCTGTACACCAACTGCCCTCTAGGATACCATAGATGCAGCTCTGATATCATGACATTTCCTGCATCCTCAGTAGTTCTTGGCACCACAGCCCATTTATAATCCCTACATATCACTGTTCTTAAGAGAACCACATCCCTCTAAGGATACCATACATGCACTATTTCTATCATCATATTCCCTACTGCTGTCCTGTTCTCCTGGTGAGCACTGTCTTTTGGGGATCTCTTATGATCGCTTAACTCTCAAGAGAACCATTGCCTTCCTTAGATACCAATCAAGCACCTATGCTACTATGGGATTTCTTACAACTATCCTATTCTTTTGGGCACATCTGCCCATCTGAGATCCATTACAGTACTCTGCTCTTAAAGGAACCACATGCATGCACCTCTGATATTATGAAATCTCTTACAACTGTCTTGTTTTTGTGAGCACAGTTGCCCATCTGAGATCCCTTACAGTACTCTTACTCTTAAGGAAACCAGTGTTCTTTAAAGAAACATTATAAGTGTCTTTGCTATCAAAGAATTTCCTACATCTCCTGTTCTTCTGGCAATCTCTGCTCTCCTAAGATGCATTGCATGCACCTCTGCTATTATGGGATTTCCTACAGTTCCAGTATTCCTGGGCACTATTGCCCTTCTGGAATCTGCTATAGTCCTAGTACTCTTAAAGAGACATTTTAGTCAAAATAAAACTTTCATGATTCAGATAGAGCATGCAATTTTAACGCTCCAATTTACTTTTATCGTCAAATTTGCTTTATTCTCTTGGTATTCGTTTTTGAAAGTTAAGCCTAGTTAGGCTTATATGCTTATTTCTACATAATTGAAGGCCACCTCTTATCTCAGTGCATTTTGACAGTTTTTCCCAGCTAGACAGGGCTAGTTCATATGTGCCACATAGATAACATTGTGCTCACTCCCCTGGAGTTATCTATAAGTCAGTGCTGATAGGATAAAGTGCAATTCTATCAAAAGAACTGAAATAAGGGGGCATAGGCTTAGATACAACGTAATCACAGAGGTAAAAAGTATATTAATATAACCATGTTGGTTATCCAAAACTGGGGAATGGGTAATACAAGGATTATCTATCTTTTTAAACAATTATATTTCTGGAGTAGGCTGTCCCTTTTAGAGAACCACTTCCCTTCTAAAGATAGCATATGTACCTGAGCTATCATGGGATTTTCTAGAGTCCTGCCTGTATTCCAGGATACATACACCTCTGCTGTTACAGGATTTTCAACCACTGTGGATTCCCGGAAAGTACTGCACTTCTAGAAAAATTACATGCACGTCTGCTATCATGTAATTTCCTGCAGCTCCCCCTCCTGTACTGCTGAGCACCACTGTTTTTCTAGGATATTTTAAATGCAGTTCTGCTCTCACTAGATTTCCTACAACCCCTTGTAGTCTTTGGATCAGCTATCTTACCTTTGCTATAATATAATTTATTGCACTACTTTGTCCACTTCCGAACCACTGCAAGCTGACACAATACTTTAAAGGAACCTCTTCTATAAAATGTCTTTCTGTCACCCTACTTTCCTTGAATACCTTTCCTACATCTCCCCTGTTCCTGTGGGCACCACCGCTGTCCTAGGGTACCTTACATTTACCTATTATATCATTCCTTTTTTCTACAACTCTCCTGTCCTCCTGGTGACCACTGCTGCCCTAGGGTACCTTACATGTATTTATGCTATCATGTACCTCCTTCACGTTCCCTGCTCTCCTGGTCACTACTGATGACCTAGGGACCTTACATGTACCTCTGCTACCATGGGGTTTCCTTCACGTTCCCTGCCCTCCTGGTCATTAATGATGACCTAGGGTACCTTACATGTACCTCTGTAAAATAAACCCTAATATAGCTCGATTGAGCTCGCATTCTATTGGCTGTTCCGATCAGCCAATAGAATGCAAGCTCAATCTGATTGGCTGATTGGATCAGCCAATCAGATTGAAATGAATTCTGATTGGCTGATTCCATCAGCCAATCAGAATATTCCTACCTTAATTCCGATTGGCTGATAGAATCCTATCAGCCAATCGGAATTCGAGGGACGCCATCTTGGATGACGTCATTTAAAGGAACCGTCATTCGGCGAGTAGGCGTTGGTTGAAGAGGACGTTCCGCGTCGGCTTGGAAGAAGATGGCTCCGCTCCGCTCCAGAAGAAAGAAGATTGAAGATGCGGCTTGATAGAAGACTTCATCCCGATGATGGACTTCCGACTTCAGCCCGATGATGGATTTCTTCAGCCGCCGCTTGGATCCAGACTTCAGCCCGAGGATGGATGTCACTCTTCAGCCCCCAGCTTGGGCTTGGATCAACACTTCCGAGGACCGATCGGTGAACCTGTTATGGTGAAGATAAGGTAGGAAGATCTTCAGGGGCTTAGTGTTAGGTTTATTTAAGGGGGGTTTGGGATAGATTAGGGGTATGTGGGTGGTGGGTTGTAATGTTGGGGGGGGTATTGTATGTGGGTTTTTTTACAGGCAAAAGAGCTGAATTCTTTGGGGCATGCCCCGCAAAGGGCCCTGTTCAGGGCTGGTAAGGTAAAAGAGCTTTGAACTTTTTTAATTTAGAATAGGGTAGGGCATTTTTTTATATTAGGGGGCTTAGAGTAGGTGTAATTAGTTTAAAATTGTTGTAATATTTTTCTAATGTTTGTAAATATTTTTTTATTTTTTGTAACTTAGTTCTATTTTATTTTTTGTACTTTAGTTAGTTTATTTCATTGTATTTATTTGTAGATATTGTATTTAATTAATTTATTGATAGTGTAGTGTTAGGTTTAATTGTAGGTATTTTATTTAATTAATTTATTGATAGTGTAGTGTTAGGTTTAATTGTAGATAATTGTAGATATTGTATTTAATTAATTTATTGATAGTGTAGTGTTAGGTTTAATTGTAACTTAGGTTAGGATTTATTTTACAGGTAATTTTGTAATTATTTTAACTATTTTAGCTATTAAATAGTTCTTAACTATTTAATAGCTATTGTACCTGGTTAAAATAAATACAAAGTTGCCTGTAAAATAAATATTAATCCTAAAATAGCTATAATATAATTATAATTTATATTGTAGCTATATTAGGGTTTATTTTACAGGTAAGTATTTAGATTTAAATAGGAATAATTTATTTAATAAGAGTTAATTTATTTCGTTAGAATAAAATTATATTTAACTTAGGGGGGGTGTTAGGGTTAGGGTTAAAATTAGCTTTAGGGGTTAAAGAATTTATTAGAGTAGCGGTGAGCTCCGATCGGCAGATTAGAGGTTAATACTTGAAGTTAGGTGTCGGCGATGTTAGGGAGGGCAGATTAGGGGTTAATACTATTTATTATAGGGTTATTGAGGCGGGAGTGAGGCGGATTAGGGGTTAATAACTTTATTATAATAGCGGTGCGGTCCACTTGGCAGATTAGGGGTTAATAAGTGTAGGCAGGTGGAGGCCACATTGTGGGGGGCAGATTAGGGGTTAATAAATATAATATAGGGGTCAGCGGTGTTAGGGGCAGCAGATTAGGGGTACATAGGGATAACGTAGTTGGCGGCAGTGTACGGAGCGGAAGATTAGGGGTTAAAAATTTTTTATAGAGTAGCGGCGATGTGGGGGGCCTCGGTTTAGGGGTACATAGGTAGTTTATGGGTTTTAGTGTACTTTAGAGCACAGTAGTTAAGAGCTTTATAAACCGGCGTTAGCCCAGAAAGTTCTTAACTACTGACTTTTTTCTGCGGCTGGATTTTTGTCGTTAGATTTCTAACGCTCACTTCAGCCACGACTCTAAATACCAAAGTTACAAAGATCTCATTGAAAAGATAGGATACGCAATTGATGTAAGGGGATCTGCGGTATGGAAAAGTCGCGGCTGGAAAGTGAGCGTTAGACCCTTTCCTGACTGACTCCAAATACCGGCGGTAGCCTAAAACCAGCGTTAGGAGCCTCTAACGCTGGTTTTGACGGCTACCGCCCAACTCTAAATCTAGGCCTATGAAATGTAACCAATCCCTTAGAATTACATTTAGTCAATGTTCATTTCACAAAATGATGTTCCTTATATGAAGATTCCTACCTGAGATCTCTTATTTTTGATTTAGTATTTTCAACTTATATCCTCTCTCCTGGGGTCATTTATTAACAGTTTTGCTCTATAGTATCTTGTTCAGACACTTCTGCCTTCATGGACTCTCGGACAGAAACCTAATAAAGGAATGTCTGCACTTCTGAGATTTCTTACATTTACTTCTGCTTTCTTAGGACCTTTTTCCATTTGTCTTCAATCTCTAGGGGTTTCTTACATGGACAGAGGTTCATTTATACTTTAACTCTTCTCATCTCTTATAGGTATTGATGAACTTTTGGAATTATTACTGTTGTCCTGAGACCTCATGCACAAACCTCAAATGTCCTGGGATTTATTTATGCTCACATGGGATTTCATTCAGGCTTCTATATTGGGATAATTATTCCCTAACTTGATAAATGCAAGATAATCCGGTAGAAAAGTGATAGATTTTCACTAACTTGATAAATGCAAGATAATCCGGTAGAAAAGTACAAATTTCTGTGTGCATGCAATGGGAATAAGAAGTTAATTATAACTATAGGTGTGCACAGCAGTTTTCAAATTCTCAGTTTTTTTGCTTCAAATACTGTTTTGACACAGCGATCCTTTTAACAGGATTAATCCTGTTAAAAGGATCGCTGTGTCAAAACAGTATTTGAAGCAAAAAAACTGAGAATTTGCATATCTAATTTGCATGTCTTACCCAGAATTCTCTTGTGCATTGGTAACATTGCATATGGAGTTTTTCTGGGGAAAAGTAAGCGGGGATTCTTGCCTAGATGTGCTAATTTTCTATGCAAATATTTGTATTGATTTAATTATGAGACCCGGAGGATTTTAATCTCAGTTTTTTATCTCCTCCATAATTTTAATGAATTTATATATATATATAAAGTTTCCGTCTCGCCAGAAAAACGTTAGTTAAGAAGCAGCTGTCATCATTCAGCGATGTTTGTCAGACATGATCCGTTGAGCGGATCATGTCGGGCAGACCGTTAATTAATCTGCCCCTGTGTGTAAGTCAGGGACTGTGTGTGTATAGGTGCATGTGTGTGAGAGAGACTGCGTGTAATTGAGGGACTGTGTGTGTATGTATGTGCGTGCGTGCGTGTGTGTGAGAGAGACTGTGTGTAAGTGAGGGAATGTGTGTGTATGTGCGTGTGTGTGAGAGAGACTTTGTGTAAGTGAGTGATTGTGTGTGTATGTACGTGTGTGTGAGTGAGACTGTGTATAAGTGAGGGACTGTGTGTGTATGTGTGTGTGTGTGAGAGAGACTGCGTGTAAAGTGAGGGACTTTGTGTGTATGTGCGTGTGTGTGTAAGAGAGACTGCGTGCAAGTGAGGGACTTTGTGTGTATGTGCGTGTGTGTGTAAGAGAGACTGCGTGTAAGTGAGGGAGGGACTGTGTGTATGTGTGTAAGAGAGAGGCTCTCCAGAAACACGGAGGATACATATGCCCCACTGTGTTTGTAAGTGAGTGACTGTGTGTGTATATGTGCGTGTGTGTGAGAGAGACTGTGTGTAAGTGAGGGACTGTGTGTGTGTGTGTGTGTGTGAGAGAGAGAGACTGTGTGTAAGTGAGGGACTGTGTGTGTATGTGCGTGCGTGTGTGTGAGTGAGACTGTGTGTAAGTGAGGGACTGTGTGTGTGTGAGAGAGAGACTGTGTGTAAGTGAGAGACTGTGTGCGTATGTGTGTGCGTGTGTGTGAGAGAGACTGCGAGTAAGTGAGGGACTGTGTACTTTGTGTATATGTGCGTGTGTGTAAGTGAGGGACTAAGTGTGTGTGTGTGAAAGAGAGAGAGACTGCGTGTAAGTGAGGGACTGTGTGTGTGTGAAAGAGAGAGAGACTGCGTGTAAGTGAGGGACTTCGTGTATATGTGTGTGTGTGTGGAGAAAGAGATTGCGTGTAAGTGAGGGACTTTGTACTTTGTGTATATGTGCGTGTGTGTAAGTGAGGGACTGTGTGTGTGTGAGAGAGAGAGACTGCGTGTAAGTGAGGGACTGTGTGTGTATGTGTGTGGAGAAAGAGATTGCGTGTAAGTGAGGGACTGTGTACTTTGTGTATATGTGCGTGTGTGTAAGTGAGGGACTGTGTGTGTGTGTGTGTGTGAGAGAAAGACTGCGTGTAAGTGAGGGACTGTGTGTGTATGTTTGAGAGAGAGAGAGACTGCGTGTAAGTGAGGGACTGCGTGTGTATGTGTGTGTGTGTGAGAGAGAGAGACTGTGTGTAAGTGAGGGACTATGTGTGTGTGTGTGTGTGAGAGAGAGAGAGACTGCGTGTAAGTGAGGGACTGTGTGTGTGTGAGAGAGAGAGAGGCTGCATGTGAGGGACTGAGTGTGTATGTGAGAGAGAGAGACTGCGTGTAAGTGAGGGACTGTGTGTGTATGTGTGTGTGTGTGTGTGTGTGTGAGAGAGAGAGACTGCGTGTAAGTGAGGGACTGTGTGTGTATGTGTGTGTGAGAGAGAAAGACTTGTGTGTAAGTGAGGGACAGTGTACTTTGTGTATATGTGTGTGTGTGGGTGTGAGAGAGACTGCGTGTAAGTGAGGGACTGTGTGTGTATGTGTGTGTGAGAGAGAAAGACTTGTGTGTAAGTGAGGGACAGTGTACTTTGTGTATATGTGCGTGTGTGGGTGTGAGAGAGACTGTGTGTAAGTGAGGGAGTGTGTGTTTGTGTGTGAGACTCTGTAAGACATTCTGTGTGATAGACAGTGTGTGTGAGAGAGACACTGTGTGTGAGTGAGACTGTGGGGCATATTTATCAAGCTCCGTGTTTCTTGCAAGCCTTCAGGCTCACCAGAAAACACAAGTTTTGAAGCAGATGCTCCATAACCTGCTCTGAGGCCACGGATAGCAATAAACCCGATCAGATACGATCGGGTTGATTAACACCAGAACTGCTTGTGCACTGCTGAATGCGGAGAGCGTATGCTGATCGGATAATGTCGGACAGACATTTAATAAATAGGCCCCTGTATGTGTGTGTAACTCTGTGTATGTGAGACAGACACTCTGTGCATGTGTGTTTGAGAGAAAGAGACACTCTGTGTATGTGTGTGAGAAAGATACTGTGTGTAAGATAAACATTGTATGTGTGTATGTGAGAGAGAGAGATACTTTGAGAGTTTGAGTGTGAGAGTGTGTGTGTGTGTGTGTGTGTGTATGTGAGAGAGAGAGATACTTTGAGAGTTTGAGTGTGAGAGTGTGTGTGTGAGTGTGTGTGTGTGTGTGTGTGTGTGTGTGTGTGTGTGTGTGTGTGTGAAAGAATGTGTATGCAAAGGAGAGTATTTATTTGTTCCTGCATCATTTAAATAAACAACCACATACTAGTCCATCCTGGCTTGTGTGAAACTTTCATGAGAGTTATTTACTACCTTTCAGGCTTGACAACCCATATTAAAGTGTGCACACATTGCTCTCAAAGCAGACTGGGTAGACATCCCAAGACCCTGCAAAACTCACAGCCCTAGGGGCTTACCAGCAATCACAGTCAGCTGCACAACATTCAGGGACTCGGGCAGCCTGGGTGCAAAGCCCATAGTTACAATTAAAAATCAAAATTATCGACAAAACAAATAAAAAGTATGGCACTCTCTTACAAGGACACAGCTAGACTAAAAGAAAAAATGGAAGAGTAAGTTACAGTGTTTGGCCAAAGTCTGAGGCACGCTAACTTCAGGACCGCGCTAACTTCTTCACCCATTAGACCCCTATAGGGCGAGCTGAAAAAAAACTATTAGCTATCACTCTTGCACTAACTACGCCAGATTAACTCCGCTAAACCAGAAGGTGAGTTAAAAATACTTCAAATGCCTATGTTCTTCACATAGAAGAAACTGTTCTTTTTACTTTAAATATATTTTTATATATATACATTTTTGTCAAATCTATATTTTGAAGCCTTATATAATATTCCTGATCCAAAAGACATGCAGAAGGAGCAGGACAGGGCTAATTATGTTTCATAAACTGGCATCACTGAACTTCCAGATCAAGTAGCGAAGGACATAGGGGTCGATTTATCTTAAGACCGCTGCTTCTTAACTGCTGTTTAGCTTTTTATCTATGGGGAAAAATATACAGGTATATATATATATATATATATAAAAATATGTATTTAAAGTACAAATTACATTATCCTGCAAGTAAAGAACATTGGCATGTTAAATATCTACAGCAAACACAAAGTAAAACCCATATATATATATATATATATATATATATATATATATATATATATATATATATATATATATACAGGGAGTGCAGAATTATTAGGCAAGTTGTATTTTTGAGGATTAATTTTATTATTGAACAACAACCATGTTCTCAATGAACCCAAAAAACTCATTAATATCAAAGCTGAATATTTTTGGAAGTAGTTTTTAGTTTGTTTTTAGTTTTAGCTATTTTAGGGGGATATCTGTGTGTGCAGGTGACTATTACTGTGCATAATTATTAGGCAACTTAACAAAAAACAAATATATACCCATTTCAATTATTTATTTTTACCAGTGAAACCAATATAACATCTCAACATTCACAAATATACATTTCTGACATTCAAAAACAAAACAAAAACAAACCAGTGACCAATATAGCCACCTTTCTTTGCAAGGACACTCAAAAGCCTGCCATCCATGGATTCTGTCAGTGTTTTGATCTGTTCACCATCAACATTGCGTGCAGCAGCAACCACAGCCTCCCAGACACTGTTCAGAGAGGTGTACTGTTTTCCCTCCTTGTAAATCTCACATTTGATGATGGACCACAGGTTCTCAATGGGGTTCAGATCAGGTGAACAAGGAGGCCATGTCATTAGATTTTCTTCTTTTATACCCTTTCTTGCCAGCCACGCTGTGGAGTACTTGGACGCGTGTGATGGAGCATTGTCCTGCATGAAAATCATGTTTTTCTTGAAGGATGCAGACTTCTTCCTGTACCACTGCTTGAAGAAGGTGTCTTCCAGAAACTGGCAGTAGGACTGGGAGTTGAGCTTGACTCCATCCTCAACCCGAAAAGGCCCCACAAGCTCATCTTTGATGATACCAGCCCAAACCAATACTCCACCTCCACCTTGCTGGCGTCTGAGTCGGACTGGAGCTCTCTGCCCTTTACCAATCCAGCCACGGGCCCATCCATCTGGCCCATCAAGACTCACTCTCATTTCATCAGTCCATAAAACCTTAGAAAAATCAGTTTTGAGATATTTCTTGGCCCAGTCTTGACGTTTCAGCTTGTTTGTCTTGTTCAGTGGTGTTCGTCTTTAAGCCTTTCTTACCTTGGCCATGTCTCTGAGTATTGCACACCTTGTGCTTTTGGGCACTCCAGTGATGTTGCAGCTCTGAAATATGGCCAAACTGGTGGCAAGTGGCATCTTGGCAGCTGCACGCTTGACTTTTCTCAGTTCATGTGCAGCTATTTTGCGCCTTGGTTTTTCCACACGCTTCTTGTGACCCTGTTGACTATTTTGAATGAAACGCTTGATTGTTCGATGATCACGCTTCAGAAGCTTTGCAATTTTAAGAGTGCTGCATCCCTATGCAAGATATCTCACTAGTTTTGACTTTTCTGAGCCTGTCAAGTCCTTCTTTTGACCCATTTTGCCAAAGGAAAGGAAGTTGCCTAATAATTATGCACACCTGATATAGGGTGTTGATGTCATTAGACCACACCCCTTCTCATTACAGAGATGCACATCACCTAATATGCTTAATTGGTAGTAGGCTTTCGAGCCTATACAGCTTGGAGTAAGACAACATGATAAAGAGGATGATGTGGTCAAAATACTCATTTGCCTAATAATTCTGCACTCCCTGTATATATATATATATATATATATATATATATATATATATATATATATACAGTATGTACACATATATACATATATACATAGATAAACATATTTAGACATCTCTATTTATGCATATATATGTTATAGCCCTTTGAAACCTGTTTAATCAAACACCTTTTTACCATATATAAAAAGAGAGAAGCGCTCAACCTGGGAACGAACAATAGCATAATGGCTTGTTACCACCCAAGAAGCAGCCTTTTTTTGCTCAACATGTGCCTTTAACAGAGAAGAACTTTCCTGAAGCATATCAGTCTGATCCTGACTTAACAGTACAGCCCAGCCCCATATACCATATATCTTTGAGCCTTTATAAAAAAATTTAATATTTTGTTTTTTACATAATTTTTATCAGTATATATATATATATATATATATATATATATATATAATTGTAACTGTACTTTAAATTGTATTTATGCAACTTTGTTTTCTTCCCCTACCCTTTACACAAGCTCTCAAGTCACGCTAACCCACTGAGCATTTGTCGCAACTTACATTTAACTTGTAATATGCATGCTATTTTTATTGCGCACAAAAAGCCGGAATAAACTACATCGCTTGCATGCAAATTATAGCACTCCACTCGTAATCTAGTCCTAAATTGGAAATTTTGGTCTGAAACCTTAAAGAATTTCAAATTCTGTCCTAAAATGATTAACCGCAGGGGTGTGTCCAAGCCGCAGCCATGATGGGACGCAATATAGGGAAGCTCCTCAACTAACTTAATAATCTGCTGATTATCTTCACCCTAATAAGCCATCATCCTACATAATCTAGGATATTAACCTGGAAGAAGTCAAGGAGCTGACTAAACCTTATACCACCACCCTGTTCCAACAAACAAAAAACTAATTTTGGCCTGTCTGAGAAAGCTACGGCCTAATACCATCAGCTCATCACCCCCCCCCCCTAGTTAGTCCACTGACCGGGTAAAGCTGTCACATCTTGTTAAATTTATCAATTCTCCCTGGGACTTCACACTTAAATATGGAGAAGGATATCTATATACAGATTCAATTTCTACTCCAAGACTTTGGACTCGGTGATAGAAAGCTTGTTTGTAAAATTATATGATGTAAAGATGTTCGCACTGGAGTGCGAATATAATATTGTAATGATTGAAAGTGTTCAAAATTGATTGCTTGTATGTATTTGAAATGGGCGTGTTTTCTTCATTCAACATACATTGCAAATTTTTTTTTGGTTTGCGTAATGTTAAATACCCACTTCGTATCTGTAATTCTGTATTCATAGGCCTCTATTTAACAAGCCATCAACCGCAAATACGCTGGAATTCCGCAGCGTATTTGTGGCGAGGCTGATTCGCCATAGTTATCAAGCCCTACAGACCGCCAAAAGTAGAATTTAGTGACGTAACATATGACCCGCCGGACTCAGTCCGACACAGATCGATGCTTACGTCATTCCAGATGTTCTGAACGCAAGTTCGGCACAATCTGACTACTTTTGTAAGTTATCAAAGAAGAACCAGGTACACTCTCCACTATTCCAGCCCAGCGTACCTGGTTTTCAATCCAACGCCCTGGAGGCGGCGGATCCAATAGGATGTCTGAAATAAATCCTAACCTAAGTTACAATTACACCTAACACTATACTACAAAATAAATTAAATAACCTACAATTAAATAAAATTAACTAAAATTATCTAAAGTACAAAAAAAAAACCACTAAATTCCAGAAAAAAAATTACAAGAATTTTAAACTAATTACACCTAATCTAAGCCCCCTAATAAAATAAAAAAATCCCCCCAAAATAATAAAATTCCCTACCCTATACTAAATTACAGTTAGTCCATAAAAGGGCCTTTTGCGGGGCATTGCCCCAAAGTAATCAGCTCTTTTACCTGTAAAAAAAAGAAATACAACCCCCCCAACATTAAAACCCACAACTCACACACCCAACCCTACTCTAAAATCCACCCAATCCCCCCTTAAAAAAACCTAACACTACCCCCCTGAAGGTCACCCTACCTTAAGACATCTTCACCCAGCCGGGCACAAGTGGACCTCCAGACCGGCAGAAGTCTTCATCCTATCTGGGCAGAAGAGGACATCCAGACCGGCAGAAGACTTCATCCTATCTGGGCAGAAGAGGACATCCAGACCGGCAGAAGTCTTCATCCTATCTGGGCAGAAGAAGACATCTAGACCGGCAGAAGGCTTCATCCAGGCGGCATCTTCTATCTTCTTCCATCCAACAAGGAGCGGCTCCATGCTGAAGACATCCGACGCGGAGCATCCATCGATCCCGACGACTAAACGACGAATGACGGTTTCTTTAAATGACATCATCCAAGATGGCGTCCCTTGAATTCCGATTGACTGATAGAATCCTATCAGTCAATCGGAATTAAGGTAGGAAAAATCCTATTGGCTGATGCAATCAGCCAATAGGATTGATCTTGCATTCTATTGGCTGTTCCGATCAACCAATAGAATGCGAGGTCAATCCTATTGGCTGATTGGATCAACCAATCGGATTGAACTTCAATCCGATTGGCTGATTGCATCAGCCAATAGGATTTTTCCTTCCTTAATTCTGATTGGCTGATAAAAATCAGCCAATCGGAATTCAAGGGACACCATCTTGGATGACGTCATTTAAAGGAACCGTCATTCATTGTTTAGTCGTCGGGATCGATGGATGCTCCGCGTCGGATGTCTTCAAGATGGAGCCGCTCCTCGTTGGATGGAAGAAGATAGAAGATGCCGCTTGGATGAAGCCTTCTGCCTCTGGATGTCCTCTTCTGCCCGGATAAGATGAAGACTTCTGCCGGTCTGTATGTCCACTTCTGCCCGAATAGGATGAAGACTTCTGCCGGTCTGGATGTCCTCTTCTGGCCGGATAGGATGAAGACTTCTGCCCCTCTGGAGGTCCACTTGTGCCCGACTGGGTGAAGACGTCTCAAGGTAGGGTGATCTTCAGGGGGTTAGTGTTAGTTTTTTTTAAGGGGGGATTGGGTGGGTTTTAGAGTAAGGTTGGGTGTGTGGGTGGTGGGTTTTAATGTTGGGGGGGTTGTATTTCTTTTTTTACAGGTAAAAGAGCTGATTACTTTGGGGCAATGCCCCGCAAAAGGCCCTTTTAAGGGCTATTTGTAATTTAGTATAGGGTAGGGAATTTTATTATTTTGGGGGGCTTTTTATTTTATTAGGGGGCTTAGATTAGGTGTAATTAGTTTAAACTTCTTGTAATTTTTTTATTTTCTGTAATTTAGTGTTTTTTTTTTGTACTATAGTTTATTTTATTTTATTGTATTTAATTTTAGGTAATTGTAGTTAATTAATTTAATTTATTTAATGATAGTTTAGTGTTAGGTGTAATTGTAGCTTAAGTTAGGATTTATTTTACAGGTATATTTGCATTTATTTTAACTAGGTAGCTATTAAATAGTTATTAACTATATAATAGCTATTGTACCTAGTTAAAATAAATACAAAGTTGCCTGTAAAATAAATATAAATCCTAAGCTAGCTACAATGTAACTATTAGTTTGTAGCTACCTTAGGGTTTATTTTTTAGGTAAGTATTTAGTTTTAAATAGGAATTATTTAGTTAATAATAGGAATATTTATTTAGATTTATTTTAATTATATTTAAGTTAGGGGATGTTAGGGTTAGGGTTAGACTTAGGTTTAGGGGTTAATTACTTTATTATAGTGGCGGCGGTGTAGGGGGGCAGGATAGGGGTTAATATGTATAATGTAGGTGGCGGTGGGCTCCGGGAGCGGCGGTTTAGGGGTTAAAAAATGTATTTGGTTGCAACGGGGTCTGGGATCGGCAGGATAGGGGTTAATAACTTTATGTAGTTGGCGGCGGTATAGGGGGCGGCAGATTAGGAGTTAATATGTATAATGTAGGTGGCAGCGGGGTCTGTGAGCGGTGGTTTAGGGGTTAATATATTTACTATAGTTGCGGCGGGGTCCAGGAGCGGCGGTTTAGGGGTTAATATATTTATTATAGTTGCAGCGGGGTCCGGGAGCGGTGGTTTAAGTGTTAATAACTTTATTTAGGTGCGGGGGGCTCCGGGACTGGCGGTATAGGGGTAAAACAGTATAGTATAGTGTGGGTGCTTAGTGACAGGCTAGCAAGAAAGCTGCGAATAAGCCGATGAGCAGCGAGATCGATGACTGTTAGTTAAGAACAGTCTGCTGCTCATCCCACCGTACTTGGTGCGCAGCTTTTTGACAGCTTTCTGGATACATTTGGCCAACGTATTCTGGTCCGCGGCGGCAATGTTAGGCGAGCTTAGGCGAGCGTATTGGGGCCGTTGAATGCAGGTAAGTAGACAGCTTGATAAATAGAGGCCATAATCTCTTTCGAAAGTGTCTATTGATCAATTGTATTATCAACCTTGATCTTAGAAATTCAAATGTGTATATTATAAATATTAATTGTCCAAACTCATGTATTATTTATGACTTATGTTTATTTTAAAATACAAAGAAAATTAATACAATTGTATTCATAAGTAAAGCAATGCAATGCAATGTATTTATAAATTTTTAAATAAAAAATAATTATTAATCATGTGTTTCCTCACACTGGTGTTTAAAGCAGGGTCCTGTGAAGAAAATTTGTTTTGAATTATTTCATGTTCATAATCCTAATCTACAACAATATCTAGATTTTTTTCAAAGGCTAAATTATGATATTTCAATGCTCCTCCAGTTGTATATATACAACAGAATCTACTCTTAAGAAGTCCAAATGTACGTTCAATAGCTGATCTTGCTTTTGAGTGTGCGTCATTGAACTTCATTTATTTTCTGTTTACTGGTTTGGAGACAAGTGTGATTAATCATTTGTAACATGGGTATCCTGCATCTCCTGTTGGATGTATGATTTATGGTTAGTATAACAAATAATTTATGGTATGTATTAGACAATTAAACATCTTAGTACATAACTTACCAAGTATCAAACCATTTCCACAAATTCCTGCATTCATATCTTCATAAAGGAGTGATTGCTTCAGAATTTAAGAATCATGTGCATGCCCTGGAAAAGCTGACAACAGAGAAATAATTTTGTATTTGTGGTCACATACTACTTGAGTGTTTAGAGAGTGCCTCCTCTTTCTGTTAAAATATGTTTCTGGATGATTAATTGGTGCACAAATTTGAATGTGTGTGCAGTCAATACAGCCTAGAGTATTTGGTATTCCATAATGTTCATATAAATATTCCTTAATTATATTTTTCTCATTTGCAGTAATTGGAAATGTAATAAATCTGTCGATAATCTTTTTGAAAACATTAATAACCTGGTTAAGAAATCTGGAAAAAGCACTTTGTGACACACCTGTAATTGAACTGGTAGTATGTTGGAAAGAACCTGTTCCCAAAAAAATGAAGTGTGGTCAATAATTTAACAATTCCTGGTATTTCTCTATTTCTCCTTGTTCTAGGATCCAAATCAACTTTAAATAATTTGTAACGGGTAATTATAACTGATTTATTAAATCTAAATCTTTGAAATACAATATCATCAGGCATGTCACTTAAAAACTGTCTTTCTCTGTATGTTCCGGGCCTGTATACCCTTTGTTTCCTTGTGGTTGTTGGTTCTGAAATTAATCCTTGAGATTGTTCAACATCATTTTCATTCAATATTTCTATCATATTTGTATGATGTGTTATCAAACTCCTTCTTCTCCTTTGAATTCTTCTATGTTGAAATAATGCATAAAATATATATTTTGCCATCTGTAATTATAAATACAAAATCGAATTCTAAATTAAATATTTTAGTAAATTTCAAATCTTATTTTTTGAAATCATTTTCGTAAACTTACCCTCGTAAATTGAATTTTGTGCACTTTTTTTTAAAATTACATAAAAATATTTATAGTCTAGCAATTGCTTTTTCCGACGCTCTTTGATCACGTCATTTTGGATCATTGCGCATTTTGTAATAAAGTTTTACAGTGAAAACATACGCAATCATCCTTCGCTATTTCAATATAAACTTCATAAATTTATTTTTTAATATTCGTAACTGCAATCGTTACGTAATTCAACATTATAAAAGTACCCTTTTTATGGCGCAAATTTTTCTATGCTACTTTCCTGAGGAAACTTAAAATTCGATTTTCATTTTCCAAAGCGAAACAAGTGTATATAAATTCAGAAAATATTAACAACAATGGTAAGTACATATAATCCACCATATTATATATTTATTGTATATGTTATTTTACATTTCCTTTGATTTTATTAAAGAAATATGACACATTTAATGCTAATGATATTTTATAAAATATTTTTAAAATATTTTATTCATAGGTTCTAACAACTGGAATATCATCCCAAAATAGTGAGTCTGGTAGAAACCCTGCATTCACAGAAGAGGAAAATATTGTATTAGCACAGCAAATGCAAATGTATTATGATAAACTGTTTGGATTCATGTCTGCAAAAACTTCTAATTTTCAAAAGAATTCAATATGAGAAAAATTTGCAAAATCTCTATCAGCTGTAGGTGTTAGGCCCAGATCAGTGTCCAAATGCAAAAAAAAGATACTCTGATTTAAAAATTAAAGTTAAAGCAAAAATGGGAAAAGAAAAACTGAAAGAAAGAAAAGAGTTGGTGGAATATATGTACCAATCGCATACTCTGAATCTGAAAAATAATTAGAGAATTAATCCCAGCTGAAATGGTTTCTAGAGTTCCTGGACTTACTAATATTGGTGTAAGAACAGGTAATTTTGAATATGTTTATGGATAATGTAATTAAATATATGTATTGAAATAAGAAATATAACCAAAAATAAAAAGCATTTCTTTTTTAGTTGCAGAAAAACAAAATGAAAGCTCAAAGAGAAAATATTGAGACACCATCACTGGATCTTAATGAATCTAATATTAATGAAAATGAAATGTTTGATAGTTTAGAATGTAATATCATTAATAAAGAAATAAGTGTTGAAAGTTAACTACCACCCAACAATATACCATCTCAAAATGAAATACCAATAAATGTAGTGTTGGATTTATCACAAGCCACATTTTCAAATAGTAACATAGAACAGGAGGAGGAAAACAGCATTAGCAATGATGCTGAACATACAATTATTTATTTACAAAATGAAAATAATTCATTGCCATCAGAAAATGAGAACAATCCTGAGGACAACAATTTTTTTAAGGATGTTGGTAAATTTAGTTATAAATTAATACAACGTAACGTGACAGACTTGAGATTATGAATAACACCATTGCTTGAATTGATGGAAGAAATAGTTCAACAAAATCATGCAATGAAAAAATTAAATGATTCTGTTGAAAAAAGTAATACACATTTGGAACACTTTTTAGTGAGTCAAAGATTTTTTTTCTATGTCAAAAAAATGATTGTACTAATACTCCTTTAAATTGAAATGTTAGTTCTTCAGAAAATGCTGAAAATTTAAATTCATTTGTAAAAGAATCAACCAATTTATGTAATTCAGATATTGATGGAATAAATTCTGATGTTATAATTTCTGATGGAAAAAGAAAAGGAAATCAGAATTCTGATGGTAATCTTCCAGCTAGTAAAAAAACAATAAGAAAATATAGAAAAGGAAAATAAATTTAATATGTGTATATTATTATTCTGTGAGTTAAACATAGTAATTTTAAATAAATGAAGATAAAATACTCGTAAAATATGTGTATGATTGTTTTGTTTAAGAAATATTAAAGGGAAAGTGCACACAAATATGCAGACAACTATGTGTATTATAAACTAATATAAGTAAGAATATGATTTTATAATTATACAAACATCCATGTTCATTAATTATATAATCATACTTGTGAACACCCCCCACTGAAATCATAAATCAAATGTACATGTCCCTTTAATACATGTGAGAAAAATATGTAATGTGTTGTATGGTGTATAACTCAAGAAAATAAAGAGACCAATTTGTAAACATTATTTTTAATATCTTTCAAACAAAAAACAAATAAAACAAACATAAGAAATTAATGTGGATGATAAAATGGTCCATCACATGTTTTAACCCCAGAATACAATGCCCTTTCCTTCCACCTTCTTTCTCTGAACATCATAGCACGCTCTTTTGGTTTTCAATAATTCTGGTTAAAAGTCTTTTGATTTTTTTGGTTGTAAACTTTATTTTTTCGAAAATAGTGAAGGATTGAGTCTTTTTAAAACTGTGATATTAGTGTTTATATTTTCAAGCAAATCACACATTTTCTCAAATGTATTCTCTTCCCGTTTTCCTGTTAGATTAAAAAAAAAAAAAGTATCATTTTAAAATACATTTAAAATTTAATTGCAATAAGCACAAATTTAAAATGTTGTTTGGATAAAGAAAATAATAAAAAATTAATTGAAAGTTCATGTGTTGAAAAAAAACTGTGTGACAACAATGTCATTTGTTTTAAACTTAAAAAAATATGCAAACACATAAGTGACATTCTTTATTAACAAGTAAATTAAGGTGTAAATGAATACATACCTTGTTCATGTGGTTGAAGATCTTCTGCATTGTCAGCATCCACCATATTTCCACTAATTGCATTTTCATTTTCAGCATCTTTAAAAATACAAAAACTAAATTTGTTATAAACAAAATGATATATTATTTTATATATTACAAGTAGTGAAAATAAAATATAGTGCACCCATTAATGTATAACAAATCCCTTTTATGGATGCATAATTAATAACCATCCATTACAAGTGCTTTTAACATTATTCACAAATCAGAGGAAGGTTTTAGGGGTTAAACTTTGCAGATGTAAGGAGATATCAATATAGATCAGGGGATTTACATATTGGACTACACTGAACCCACTGATAGAGCATGCAATTTTAAGCAACTTTCTAATTTACTCCTATTATCAATTTTTATTTGTTCTCTTGCTATCTTTATTGGAAAAAGAAGGCATCTAAGCTAAGGAGCCAGCAAATATTTGGGACAGCACCTGTTTATTGGTGTGTGAAATTATCCAACAATCATGAAGAACAACCCAGGTTGATCATCAAAATGTGCCTACATCTAAACTTACATTATTGCTTTTCGAATAAAGATAGCAAGAGAATGTAGAAAATGTGATAATAGGAGTAAACTAGAAAGATGATTAAAATTGCTTGCTGTATCTGATTCACAAAAGAAAGAATAAGGGTTCATTATCCCTTTATATTGATGTTTTAATTTACATGCTAAATGATTATAAAATAAAATAATAAAAAATGTATATATATATAGGTAATGATAAATTCGAATTCCTGAATGTCTTCAATTTCGAATTGGTCACTTTCACCTGCTTGCCTCAGTGGTTTCAGCAAGTAATGCTGGTGATGTGATTACTTCTTGCACTAAATTAAAATAAACTGTATGTAATATTTTTTTAAGGAACATGATATGTTAACTAAATTAAAAAAAAACTTCCCTTCATCCACATCCACAGTATTCTTTTGCTGTTGCAACATCACTTTCTGGGCCCACAGAGACATCTACATGTTCTTCACACAAGGGAGAAGCTTGGGAAGATGATGCTGAAGTAGACTGCTGCTAAATGTCAACATTAGGGTTTACAGACATTAAAAATTTAATAAATATTCTTTCATATTTTAAAAATCACCTCCTCTTATTCTTTCTAAGAACTTTCCCTTTAATGTCTGCAACCCTTTTGCGACATTGAGCCACAATCTTTATATGTGTGGCATTTAAATTGACCATTTCAGCAATATCTTCCCAGATTGCATCAATTGTCTTTAAACTAGTGTCACACCTCTGTGGTCCAAAAAGCATATCATAGTTTGGCTCCAAAGCAGATACAAGAATTTCGTTCTCCACAATTGAAAACCTCTCATCAACCATTTTCAGCAAATCTCATCAACTGCCTCACAGAATAAAAATATGCTATACATTAAGGAAATATACATGTAACCAGCGTAAAATGTAAAATACTCTGTGATTGGAGAATACTAAGGAAGTACTCATACATACGCGTACATAAATTTATTGCAAGGTATTATGGTAACAGAAATAATATAACAGTAAATATGATTGGTTAAAGGGACACTGTAACCAAATTTTTTATTTTGTAATTCAGAAAGAGCATGCAATTTTAAGCAACTTTCTAATTTACTCCTATTATCAATTTTTCTTCGTTCACTTGCTATCATTATTTAAAAAAAAAAAGGCATCTAAGCTTTTTTTTGGTTTCAGTACTCTGGACAGCACTTTTTTTATTGGTGGATGAATTTATACACCAATCAGCAAGGACAACCCAGGTTGTTCACCAAAAATGGGCCGGCATCTAAACTTACATTCTTGCATTTCAAATAAAGATACCAAGAGAATGAAGAAAATTTGATAATAGGAGTAAATTAGAAAGTTGCTTAAAATTTCATGCTCAATCTGAATCACAAAATAATTTTTTTGGGTACAGTGTCCCTTTAACAAATATTGCACATTGAACATTTTTTCAAAACATATACGCAATTTCGTAATAAATGAACTACAAATGAGTGAAAATATTAAATAAATAAAGAGCGTAAAAAAGTTTATTGTACGATTTCAATTAAAGAATAACAAAATATAACCAGAACAGTAAAAGCAAAATTCAATGCGGAGAGTTTCATTGCTAAGGAGAGGGCGTAAGATGAGCGTTCCATGGGCGTAACGTGAGTAAATCTTGCAGGTTTCACCGATATGTTACGATGATATAAAAACATAGGCCATACGAATCACACATTTAACACACATACATGTCTCGCCACCCATCCTTTGGCAAATTAACATGAATAACATTATTTACAATATTTATTTCATTTAAAAAATATAACGATATAACGTAATTAGACAATATACTATAACTGTAGTTTTACATTTTGAAATATGCAAACACAAACTGAAATAAAGTGAATCATTTAAATTACGAAGCAACGTGATGATATTTCGAAACCCATTTCGAAGTTTGTGAAATGATATAAGGAGACGAAGCCTAGAGTTTACTATGGACAGCTTATTGCGTAACGTATTGTTTACAATGGACTGCCCACTTTATATGATCATTACGCAAGGCGTGAAATTTGCGAGATGGGCGAGTCAGAAATACACATTTCTCGCCGCCAATGACAAGCTTTCTATCATGGAGCCCTTTGAGCAACAGATGCTTCAAAATTTTGACAATCTCAGGTACTCTGCAAGAATGCTTTGGAGTGAGGGAGAGCAACACGCATATGAGGTAGCCAGAGGGAGGGATATCGCTACGCAGCATAAGGAACCCATATCTGCTGTGCTACGTCTCTGCCCTAAGTCTACAGATGTTACTGAGACCGGATAGACACCGGAGGAGCAGAGGTTGATCCTATCTATGGGAGAACCTGAAGGAGCTCAGCAAAGCTGGACCTCACACCTCTGACCTAGCTAATAATTACCCCGAGTCCGGTAAGAAAACGGAGAAACAAGCGATTACAGCATCTGTCATGGATCCAACAATTCCCTATTTGTGGAGTGGTTCTAAGGCCTTGAATCATTAAGCGGGTTACACTATGGTGCGTCCTCAAGCTCCCGGGAAGGTACGGCCGGCCCCCGGAAACACAATTGCGCTATTGCCATGAATCAGATTGGCACGATTCTAGCCCTTTCATTACAGAGGTTACAAAGTGTCTTTACAGATACAGAGTCCGTCAACACAGTTGGTCCAAAAATCCCTCTATTAGTAATCATCATCCGATCAAGCCTGCATGACTATTGGCTCCCTCATGGACTGTACAGCTTTCCTACAAACCAATTACTCGACATAGGCTGTCTACTCAGGAAAGGTGCGGGTTAACTATATGGACACATATCCCTCCTTACGGTTAATAGATAATTTTCGGTTTAAGCCTAATCTCCACACTTTTACTCTCATGTTTATTGGAATATTGCTATATGTTCTGGCTCCCTTCCTCCCTGCATTAATTTACTGTGGATTTCTGCGTGGCAAATATGGTCTCTTATAAGCTTTATATATTGTACCACTATCCTAAGAAAACCACCCAGCAGAGAATAGGTAGTACATGTAATAACTGTGCTTAACTGATACCATCCCATATTCTCTTAAGGGGCTCCTAGCTATCTTACCCTACTTATATATTGCAGTCAACAGATAGATAATTTGCATCACATGTTAAATATTGGATTATAGTCACTACAAAGCACATTACACACTCAAAATTTGCCCACTAACACATCAATGCAGACTCCAATTCCCAACCTATTATTTATATTCCATACTATACTCTTCAGCACCTTTATTAATGTGAACATACTTTATACAGCTATATTTCACTCTATGCACATTTTATGGAAATACATGTCGCTGGGGCTGAAATAGTATTTATCTAAACTTGTTATGCTTAGTTACTGAATTATTAATGTTACTTGTTATCTTCTTAGAGTGCAATTTTTTCCCTTTGCCTGCTATTAGAAAGTAGAGATCCTCCATTACTACATAGGCCTCTATTTAACAAGGTCTGGCGGACCTGATCCGCCAGACCTCGCTGAATACGGAGAGCAATACGCTCTCCATATTCAGCATTGCACCAATGCCGCCCCCTGCAGAATCGCGGCCAATCGGCCACCAGCAGGGGGTTGTCAATCAACCCGATCGTACCAGATCGGTTTGAATTGCAGCGATGTCTGTCGGCCTGCTCAGAGCAGGCGAACAGGTTATGGAGCAGCGGTCTTTGTGACCGCTGCTTCATAACTGCTGTTTCTGGTGAGCCTGCAGGCTCGCCAGAAAGACGGGGTATCAAGCTCCATTTGGAGCTTGATAGATAGGCCCCTTTGTCACAAATTCCAGGGTTCTCATTTATTTGCTCTATCACTAGCTTTAACAGCATCTAAATCATTATTATCATTTCTGTTAGATTTAATTTCATGTTACCCACAATCCTTCATTATCAACATGGCAGATAGCAATTTTGTTTATATGTGTTCAAATAATTTATATGTCTCAATTGCGGTTAGAAGTTCCAAATTCCCTTCCCTCAGCCAGCGAGGGTGGGATTCTAATTAATAGTTTGCCATAACATATAATCCTGGATAAAGAGATACTATTAGTTCCATCAGAATCTTATCTTAGCCAATATGGGTACATTTGTTATACTTAAGTGGAATTTATTACTTAAAGCTAACTAATCATCTTATTCTTATGCACTAATCTCCAAGCGGTGTTTATCCGCTGCTCAAATTTACTAAATATAAATATACTATTTTTGTGGTTATATTTAGAGCACCTTTGTTCCTATATCAGTTGGTTCATAAGTAACCAATGCATTAGCCACTGTTAAAAGCTATTATTTATATGTTACAAAAAGAGATTCTCAAATTTCTGATAACATTGCAATGTACAACCTTCATATGTCAATGTGTCAGACGTAATTGTTTTTATCTGCAACATGGGAAGGAGGTAACGTCAACGGTACATGTATATTGCTAGTTATATTATTTCATTGTTGTTTGTATACCAAGAATCTCAATATAAGATTATAAAAAAAAAACATATGATTAACCGCATATTTTACCTCTATTCCAATCCTGTCACTAGAGTAAAACTTAATGGTCTCCTTTTGTAATCCAAAATGGAACTTGTCAAGAATGCCTGCTATCGCTAATCCTATTTGTGCTAACCATGATGGTACTTGCATTTTACATTAGACATAACAGTGACATCTAAAGTATCACATTAAGACCAAATAAATATAAACTTTCCATTTACGCAGATGACATATTGATATCCCTGGTCTCCCTGAGATCCTAACTTCAGTTTTTACTCTCCAAATTCCATAGACTTGGTCAATTATTTTACTTTTTTATTAATGTGCAGAAATCTGAATTGTTGAATATTTCCTTGAATGAAGTGGCATATTAAAGCTTTAATTGTCTTATGCCCATATAAATAACAATCAAACCCCCTTTGTTATTTAGGTGTCAATCTGGCAGTTAAAGGTATGGTAAAGTTGAGCCCATCTTACATAGAATAAAAAATAAGCATAAGTTTCATTCATCGTTATTATCCTAATTGTCATAATTACTTCTATTTCTACCTTACAAGTACTCGCCCGACACAAATCTTTCCTCCGCCCGCCATTTTTGAATAATTGATTGACAGTGTAGATTTATATTAACATCCAATTAGCTTTCCCCCTCCCCCCGGGGGGTCAGCCCATCCATTCCTACGTCACTAGATTCCTGAGCGCATGCGTTTTACTAGAATCATCATAGTTCCACCCGTGCTCGTTCGTGAGATGCGCATGCTCTGTGCGACCTGTCTTACTATTCAGCGGTGAATCTCAGAATAAGCATTGCATCAATACTTTTGATCAATGAATACTTTGTATCGTCGGCAAGTTGCACATGCACAGACGAAATCTACTTTGTGAACGTGCTTTTACCTGACGTAGAGAGCGGGTGGGACCACTCTCTGACATGAAGCAGAGAAACACGGAAGTGTCATGGGGGCGGAGTTGGCAAATAAACGGTAGGAAAAATAAAGATTAGATTGCATCTAAAGTATGGCATAAAAATAAAAATAAAGTTAGCGACTACGTTGTTATTGACTATTCGAATGCTTAGAGGCTTTCAATACCACTAAAGTTTACCTTTACTTTAATCCAAAACAATTGTTTTAAACAAACTATCAGAAGTTGTTACTTGACACTCAAAAAAAAAGCTTAAAAGACTAGGCTTATAAAACCCTGTCATGGTGGGAAGAAAATTCAGGCCATCAAAATGGCCATTTTACCCAAAATTATTTTTATCATGAAAGCAGTATACTTTCCTCATCCTATTTAAGTGAACTACAAAAGTGTCTAAATTGGGGATCAATTAGACCAAGAATACAATGCTCTGCAATGTAGAGACCCATAGGGGAGGAAGGAATGGGAGTCCCAAATGTCCTATTCTATTAACAGGCAAGTACTCTTCAGGGAGTTCTAGATTGAATCCTTTTTGAACTCACAAATTTTGAAAGCACCTAGGGTAGGTGCATTCTATTGGGTGCCAAAGGACCAAAGACGAAATATAAAACTTAATATCACTATACATAAATGGATCTTTATATCCTGGGACAGACTCATTACATGCCGCAAGGGCATTTAATCGGCGACCTCTCCTTTAACTCCTCTATCTTTTCATGCAGAATTCTTGGGGGAACTAACATCCATGTTGGGGACTAGAGTGGTTTGGGGAGACTCTATACCAATCATTATGGTTCTAGAGAATGTAAAATTAATTTATAGGTAATAATTAAAGAAGATTTCAGGTGGAACATTTTCCACATGGTTTAAATATGCTCAAGGGCATCACCTGATTCAATAGACCTCCGACAGAATTTGAAAAATGGTGTCTAATAAAGTACACAGTAAAAGGCTCATTAGCTATGGCTCAGTGTTTCTTGAGTACACTCCATGAGAGAAACCTCCCCAGTTATACTAACAAAAAAACCATAGTATTAAGAAAAGATCTTGTCAACAAGACATGGTAAAATATATTTTCTAAAACTCATCGATCTCTCTCCAGTTATTAGAGCTGACAATTATTAACAAGCTGGTATTTAACTCCGGCATGGATTCATCTGTTATTTCCTCATTCCACTAGGTTTTGTTGGAGAGATTGTGGGGGGTTGGGCAGCATGTTACACATCTGGTAGGAGTGTGCATTTATTAGACCTATTTGATAAGTGGTACAGTCATTAGAAAGACACCTTTTAGGGGTTCATTTTAAATGACATGCTCTGCTAAACTATTAACCAAAAGGATCTTGTAAAATTAGGCTCACACTTTTTCAGATAGCTATTAACAGTGCTAAGTCCCTGTTAGCTAGAAACTGAAAGTCATCACAAAGTCTTACTAAATAAATGTGGATGGGAAGAAACAAGGAATTTCTAGGACTGGAAGTGTATGGATATTATAGGAAACAAAAAAGTAACTCTTAACTTAATGTTGAGTTTTATTAGGGAACAATATAAGTCGTAACATCATGAAATTAGACACTCTCTGGATAATAAGAGGCCCTCCATCCTTGTCCCGCCCCTCCTACCGCCTTTTCTTTCTTTCTTTGGTAGTTTATTAACTTATATGCGGATATAGGTGGTTAGCAAGCCGGTATAGAGACTGAAATATAATGATCAACTGTAACAGAAGGTCCCGGTGGAGTCCAAAGGACTTGTAACATTTTTGCAGGAACCTGTGGCCATCAGGTCACTTTTGTGATATCATGACTGATATTATATATTGTGTTTATCTTTTTTTTTCCAAAAATTATGTTATTTCATTGTCTGTTAATTGTCTTTACACATGATAAATGTAACATCAATAAATATCAATAAACTTTGAAAAAAAAAAAAAGGAAAAAATATTATATTATACGTTTCAAGGTATTTGACTGGGAAGGGCTTAAAAGTGTGTGTGTGTATAACATTTGTTTGAATACTCATTTGAATGTTCAGTCAACATTTTATAATTACCTTATTTTAGCACATAGACATGTACATCATTGAGAATCCCCTATTGTAGTAATTACTCTAAGTATCTAATATAAACACGTGGATAATATAAAAGATTGGAATGAAAAACATAGCATGCCTGAACATTTTTGTCAAGCACATAATAAAGACCCATCAGTTTTAATAACAATAATACTGGAACAGATTCCCCCCTGTCCTCAGAGCCAACTATGACTCACTTGATTAAGACAGTGTGAGACAAGGTGGATCAATATGTTAGAAAGTCTAACCCCCAAAGATTTGAATATCAACATTGACCTTCAAGCTTTTATGTATTAAATATTGTGGGAAAGTTAGGCTGGCTTTAGGGTGCTCTATATAAACACGATTACATGTGGTAGAACATTATTGTTATTGTATGAGTTTTTATTGTTATTGTGAACAAGATAGATTCATAGTTGTATTTATATTAGTTAACATTTTAATGAGGTACCGCTACCGGTCTTACTAAACCTCTTGAAAAAGTCAGCCTGTGTGTGGATAAAATGCGTTGAGTATAAGAACTGGGTAGCAATAGGTCCGGTGTCTGTGAGAAATACCGTGCATCGGTGTAACTATTAATTAATATATCTGAGACATTCCCTCTGCTGCCTGGCTACATGAGAGAAGGCTTCCGTAGAGGGTTCCGCAACTCCATGTTTATGATATGCTATAACTTTTTTTATATTTTGTAAGTGCAATTTTTTGTCATTTAAAAAAAACACCTCTCTGAGTCACAGATGTCCTCTTTTTCTTTATTTGTGTTTTGAGTATCCTAAATAAATTCTGTTCAAAATACTGCAGTTTTAGGGGCCGAATTATTACTGTGCGAGCGGACATGATACGATATTGCGGATCATGGCCACTGCACATCGATAAATACCGATACGCTGTCGGCATTTATCATTGCTCCAACAGTTCTTGAGAACTGCTGGTGCAATGCCGCCCCCTGCAGATTTGATTGGCCGCTAGCAGGGGGTGTCAATTGATTTCTGGTGATGTCTGTCCGCCGCCTCAGAGCAGGCAGACAGGTTATGGAGCAGCAGTCTTTAGAGCCTGGAGGCTCACCGGAAACACGCCCCATAATGTCAAGTGGTTTTACAAAAAACTTTTAAAATGTTAAGACATTGCTGGTATAACCTGGTGGTAATAACACGTATCTCCATTAAAGGAACATGAAAACCTTAATTATTCTTTCATAATTCAGACAGGGTAAACAATTTTAGACATCTTTCCAATTTATTTTCTTATCAAATTTGCTGTATTATATTGTTATTCTTTGCTGAAGGAGCAGCAATGCATTACTGGGAGCTAGCTGGAAGTGTTGGGTGAGCCAATTAAATTGGCATATATTTGCAGCCAGCAATCAGTAGCAAACTCACAGTAGTGCATTGATGAGCATACCTGAGCCTATCTAGGTATGCTTTCCAACAAAGGACACCTGCAGCACAAAACAAATTAGGTAATTTAAGTAGATTGTAAAGTTGTTTAAAATGTAATCCCCTGTCTAATCCTTGAAAAAAAAACAATGTCCCTTTAAAGTCTATGAAGATATTTTATGCCACTACTAGTTTATTTAAAACAGCAATGGAAACTAGGCTGAGAATGGGATCAGATTGAGTATAGCAGTCATGTTACAATTATGTTATAGTAGTTTCCTTTGGCAGTAGCACCTTTTCTATTACTTGGTAACTGCCACAGTACTTAAATGTGATCACTGACCTACAGGGATGTTGCTAGGCTGTATCACTGTCCCTATAATAGCAGCATACAATTACACTCTACTCCTCCATGAGGTTTTATGTAACAGCACAAACAAATGACACCAGCACCAATAAAATGGATTAAAAAGACCATACAAGTTAAACACTGTGAATAAAACCCAATGGTGCTCACTCCATCACAAAATGCTCCTCTTTAAATCAAAGTAAATAATAAATTCCTCTTATGAAATCTTTTTTGCATTCATACAGGAGGTATCTACAATGCACAGCATGAAATAAACTGCTCCACTACACAAGCACCTCACTGTGATAACCAACCCTAACCTACAACAGTGTTACTCAACTCTAATCCGCAGGACCCCTAATAGGCCAGATTTTCAGGATATCCTAACTACAGGTGAATTCAGCTAATGGCCCTAGTCAAAAAGGATGATGTTCCTGGAGTCATTCTTAAGTAATTAATGACTCCAGACTAGTCATCATAGGCCATCCGGAAGTATGCCCACAGACCAAAATATTTAAATGATATGACTCTAGAGTTATTCACTGGCTGTTCATGCTTGTGAAGTAATCAGTAAGGTAATATGCTAATCATTCTGAAGTCATCACCCAGAATTTTTTACCTTAGCTGATGATGTCGGATGATGTGCAAATTACTTCTAAAGTAGTTTGATGATCATCAAATGACTTCAGAATGGTCTCTAAAGTAATCCTGTTTGTCTTGGTGGTGAGAGCAGGTTAGTAACCATGGTAAATGATCAGCTGATTATTTCACCTAGGCTCTAGTTAAGATACCATGAAAATCTGGCCTGTTAGGGGCTCTTGAAGACTGGAGTTTAGAAACAATGGCCTACAATAGAGGAGGAAGGGTATGGAGATTCTCATCAAACACAATCCGATAACCTAAAAATAACCTCCTGCATTCTCATCCAACTCTTCCTCTGTGCTTTTCATCAGTGGTTTTATTATATTTTTGCTCATATAAATAAACATAAATCTAAGAATCTTAATCTGATTTCAAGTGAGTGCCAGACAACATGCTACAAATTAATAGCTTTATTTAGCACACAATTTGATTTACAGCATTATAATTATGGTATAATGTGGAACGGCCAATATACATGTATTATCCAATTAATCATATGACATGTGTGTGAGTTTATAAAAAAATTAAATTAGATCCACCTTATTGTTTTATATCTAATTATATCGCAATCTACTTTCCTCATCTGTCAATACTTCCTCACAGTCTCTTCTGAAAGACTTTTCCAGAACTGTGCCTATTATATGGAACTCTTTGTTTCGCTCAGTCCGATTTACCTATAGTTTCTCCAAAGCTTCAAGCATTCCTTAAAAACATATCTGTTCAGGTATGTATACAACTTATTTTAAAGAGACATAATACTCATATACTAAATCCCTTGCAAGTGATGCAGCATAACTGTAAAAAGATAACAATAAAATATCACCTGAAGATCTCTATGTAAAAAAGGAAAATATTTTACCTTACAATTGCCTTAGCTCACAATAGTAAGTGCTTAGTGAACAGTTATTCTTCAGCTACTGTCCAGCTACATGTTAAACAAGAAAAAAATAGCAAATCAGCTTCATCAGTGGTCGCACTTTGCTTTACTGTGATCTCATGTGATTTAAATGAAATCTCACTAGATTTTATAGTAAACTTCCTTCAACTGAGTAGAACTAAATATATTTGAGAACAAGTTCCCAAAATAACTAGTAGTGCCAATATATATTGATAACATTATCCATAAACCAACCAACCAACAAAAATCAATGGTGATAAATTAATAATATTCTTAGTAAATTAATAATTCCACTGCGTGACTATAACATGCATGCCCAAATTATTATAATAAATAATTTTGGTATTTCACTCGGGTATTAAAACTCAGTGTGAAAATATGTGAATCGAAGCAAAATAATGGTTATAGTGAAAAAAGTTAATAAGTGATAAATGTTCATCACACAAAAAAGGTTTTCGACAAACACAAAGCAGCTCCTCTTTATACGGATAAAACGTAGTCCCCAATTCAAGTACGCAGAGAGATCTAAAGAAAGATAAAAGAGGGCGCTCCATTGGTGAAGTATGTCTCGATGTTACGTTAAGACAGTTAAAAGAGTATGAACTTAATACTCACAAACACATTGCACTCAGCAGTGCAAATGAGGCAGGCTGAACTCTCAAAGTTGTTCAGCTAACTCGCAGACCGGCTTTACACCTCCACTGCTCTCTCCACCCTTGAACAGCACCACTATAGAATCCACAGTTCATGGGTAAAGGCAAGGTAAGTAGGTCCAAAACTACCTCAGTGGATACACAGAGGATAACCGGGGACTCACAAAGAATATAACAATGTATTCACAACACGTTTCTCAGTACATGACTGTTTCATCAGGTGATAAAATATACAAATACAAGTGAGCTTTAATAACTGACCTCCTCGGCGTGTTCAAATATCACAAAAATGTCCAGCACACACTGCAAGGTATTAGGTGCATGCTATAGCTGGGTACTGCACAACCCAGCAGCCAGTAATCCAAAAGTAAAAAGAATAGCAGCACTCCAATGGAAATTTCTTCAGAATCTATTTCATAGCTAAGAGCACAAACAAGACGTTTCAGACTACATGTCCTTCATCATGCCATAATTACATCATTTCCACATCCTCCTTAAATACCCATTAGGACACACCCATCACCACAACATTTAACTCTTTGAACACCATAATTAGCAAAATTTCTTAATAGCATATATAGATATCCTAACTCTAATTATACTATTTTATACTTCAAAAAACTTATTCACCTATACCAAAAAACAAGGGGTGAAATGTTATACAATGATTTGGAGGCAAAACACAATAAAAAGAATTTGTAGAGAATATTGTAAAAAATATTCATTTAAATTTCTTCTTATTTCTTTGTTTCTTTTTTCTTAATTCTTTTTTCTTTTTTTTCTTTTCATCACCACAAATTGTAATTAGATTGGGGAACATCATATTTCTATATACAACACTATATATTCAGGAAAGAAAAGAGATTAGAGAACCAATCTTAGATATTATTATTAAAATAAGGCATATTTTACAAAAAAAACAGATAAATCATGATCCTTATTCATACCCAATGGTGATAATGAATTTAACGTAAAAATCCAGAATGCCTCCCTCTGTTTAAGATGCTGTTCTCTATCGCCACCTCGCCTACTAGGGGCAATGTGCTCTAAGACTTGAAACCTAAGTTGACTAACTCCATGTTGGGCCTCTAAAAAATGAACAGCTACTGGGAACTTCAAATTTTTTTCTCCTAATGTTTGATTTATGTTCAGTGATCCTATCACGGACCCTGCGGGTCGTCTCACCTAAATAAATTAACCCACATGGGCATTTAAGGAGATATATTGCATAATCTGTATTACAAGTCAGAAAATCTTTAATCCAAATTTTTTTTTCAGTTGGCTAGATTCTCAAATCTCGCCAACTGTCTGATAAGGAGGTTTATTTACCTATTTCTTACAATCCTGTTTTTTCTACTTAAAAAGAATTAAATAAATGTATAGACGTTGCTGTTCAGAAAGGCATTGTGGGACAGGAAGAAAAAGATTTCTTGAATAACAGACATCCGAGAACACCTGTCATTTATACACTACCAAAAGTGCACAAAAATGTATTAAAACCACCGGGCCGCCCTATTGTGGTTAGTGTTGACAGTGTGTTCTTGAATGTCTCAATCTATCTTGATCGTATCTTGAGAGGGTTTGTAGTTGAATCCCAATCTTTTATTAAAGATACTGGGGATTTCCTAAATAAATTGGAGGACATCTCTGTCCCTTTAAATAAATGTATTCTCTTCAGTATGGATGTCATGATGGGGGTGTGGGAGCTGTGAAGAAAATTTTGGCAACTTCTAACTTATATACTGAAGAAGAAAAACAATTTATTCTGGAATTATTAGAAATTATTCTTCACTAAAACTATTTTTTATTTCAGGATCAGTTTTTTTATACAGAAACAAGGCACAGCAATGGGCTCCAATGTCGCCCCTACATATGCCAACATATTCATGAATATATATGAAGAGAAACTAGTATATAGTAATGATTTATTTAAACAATATGGTGCCACTTGGTGGCGCTATATTGATGATGTGTTTGGCATATGGCTGGGTGACATTGGAAGCCTATTGCAATTTGTGGATATATTGAATTCAGCTACTAGGAATATTAAATTCACTCTGGTGGGTAGTGAGGAGAGTGTAGCTTTCTTGGACACATTGGTGTTCAAAGAAAATTGGAGTATCAGGGTGGATTTATTTAAAAAAGAAACAGATAGAAATGAATTACTATTGGCAAATAGTGCACATCCTCTGTCTTTAAAGAATTCCCTTCCCAGGAGCCAATTTATGCGGATATGACGCATTGTGTCAGATGACAAGACAAGTATGGTTAGGCTCAGGGAAATGGGAAATCTCTTTTTAAATAGAGGATATGATCAAAAACTTATTCAGAAGGAGATTGTTGGATCAATGGAGATGACAAGAGAAAGTTTGTTGAAACCACAGGTTAAGTCTAAAGAGAAAAATGTTGACAGGCTTGGCTTTGTCTCTAAATTCAATGAGTTTAATACACATGTCCAGAAATTATTCATAAACACTGGTATATTTTGAAAAATTGCAATCCAGGTATACCTGAGTTTCAGAATGCCCCTATGCCAGCCTACAAAAGAGGGGTTAATTTAAGAGATACTCTAGTTAAAGCAGACATTGGGAGTGCTAGAATGAATAGACAGAAATATATCACCAGTAAAAATATGGGATGTTACCCATGTCTTGGATGCTCCCATTGTAACAACATGATAAAGGGGCCTATTTTTGTCTATCCACAATCAGGAAAAAAAATTTGGATTAAAGATTTTCTGACTTGTAATACAGATTATGCCATATATCTCCTTAAATGCCCATGTGGGTTAATTTATTTAGGTGAGGCGATCCGCAGGGTCCGTGATAGGATCACTGAACATAAATAAAACACTAGGAGAAAAAATTTGAAGTCCCCAGTAGCTGTTCATTTTTTAGAGGCCCAACATGGAGTTAGTCAACTTAGGTTTCAAGTCTTAGAGCGTAAAAAAGGTATTTGGTTAACTGCGCTTTGAAACCCTATTAAGCCTATGAAAAAGTGTGAGGGACCCCACCCTCTGTGATAACTGAAAATAGATTCAAAATAGAATCTTTAATTCATAAGCGCTACTAAAAGCTTAAAATAGGTGACATATACCTCACAAATGCACAATGAAGTCTCTCTCCGGTAGATGCTGCCTCATAGACACAAACACACTTTCTTTAGTATGTCATATGCGGGTATATAATACTAAACAGTGGGGTCTTTGTATGGTAACCTGGTTAGCTTTGTGAATCTGCCTATTATATATATACTGTATAGTATCATATAACCGCATGTGACATACTAAAGAAAGTGTGTGTGTGTCTATGAGGCAGCATCTACCGAAGAGAGACTTCATTGTGTGTTTGTGAGGTAGAGGGAGCCTATTTGTAGTAGTATATATCTTCGCATAAGGCTTCCGTAGTCTGTGTTTTCAGTTATCCCTCGACTAGAGAGAGTTTCAGACGGGTGCTCCAGCTGATCACCAATTCGTGCTACTGCGAGGAAGGATATACTGTTGGGAGCCGCCAGAAAGGATTTCTTTGTCGCTGGAAAGGATATACTGCTGTAAGCTGTTAGCCACTGAAGGGATCTTCGGACATCTTTACACCAGACCCGGTGTAAGTAAAAGTGTGAACCTCTATTTGGTAACCCTTCTGCTGTGTGATCCGGCTTCCTTATCTCATTCCAGCTTTATACTTCGACATCTCGTCTGGCTTGTCATTTGAATTCACGTCTTGGCTTGTTTGGAAATCATCTGTACCTACAAGTTCATCATCAGTTTCTTCCAAATTGTTATTTATTGTTGCAAAGTGTATTTGTTACAAATGCTTTTTGCTCATTTTGAATCTTTTGTATCAGTATATGCTACACATTTTATTGCGCCTGATCAACGCATGTAGAGTGTTTTTTGTATATTGAATTTTTTTTATATTGAATCTATTTTTTATAAGTTGTTATATATAAAATGTATGCAGATTTTGCACTTTATTCATTTGTTTGTTTTTATTCTAGCCTTGTTTTTTGGCTATCAATTTGATTCACTTTTTAAAATCACTTTCAAAATATCTAAAGCATTAGCTGTTTTAGCCAATTAGTGTTTTTTTCTGCACATATATATATTTTTTATATATTTTTTTCATATTTTTCTATTTTCTCTTTTCTCTTTTTTTTCACTTTTCATCACATATATATTAATTTATTATACACATATGTTTATTTATTTATGTCATCTATTTTAAGCTTTTAGTAGCACTTATGAATTAAAGATTCTATTTTGAATCTGTTTTCAAGTCTTAGAGCACATTGCCCCTAGTAGGCGAGGTGGCGATAGAGAACAGCATCTTAAACAGAGGGAGGCATTCTGGATTTTTACGTTAAATTCATTATCACCATGGGGTATGAATAAGGATTATGATGTATCTGGTTTTTTTGTAACATATGCCTTATTTTAATAATAATATCTAAGATTGGTTCTCTAATCTCTTTTCTTTCCTGAATATATAGACCTAGATTTGGAGTTTGGCGTTAGCCGTGAAAACCAGCGTTAGAGGCTCCTAACGCTGGTTTTAGGCTACCGCCGGTATTTGGAGTCACTCAAAATAGGGTCTAACGCTCACTTTTCATCCGCGACTTTTCCATACCGCAGATCCCCTTACGTAAATTGCGTATCCTATCTTTTCAATGGGATCTTTCTAACTCCGGTATTTAGAGTCGTTTCTGAAGTGAGCGTTAGACATCTAACGACAAAACTCCAGCCGCAGGAAAAAAGTCAGTAGTTAAGAGCTTTCTGGGCTAACGCCGGTTTATAAAGCTCTTAACTACTGTACTCTAAAGTACACTAACACCCATAAACTACCTATGTACCCCTAAACCGAGGTCCCCCCACATTGCCGCCACTCGAATAATTTTTTTTAACCCCTAATCTGCCGACCGCCACCTACGTTATCCTTATGTACCCCTAATCTGCTGCCCCTAACACCGCCAACCCCTATATTATATTTATTAACTCCTAATCTGCCCCCCTCAACGTCGCCTCCACCTGCCTACACTTATTAACCCCTAATCTGCCGACCGGACCTGAGCGCTAATATAATAAAGTTATTAACCCCTAATCCGCCTCACTAACCTATTGGCTGATCGGAACAGCCAATAGAATGCAAGCTCAATCTGATTGGCTGATTGGATCAGCCAATCGGATTGAACTTGATTCTGATTGGCTGATTCCATCAGCCAATCAGAATATTCCTACCTTAATTCCGATTGGCTGATAGAATCCTATCAGCCAATCGGAATTCGAGGGACGCCATCTTGGATGACGTCCCTTAAAGGAACCGTCATTCGTCGTTAGTCCATCGGGCCAGCAGGATGTTCCGCGTCGGAGGTCTGCAAGATGGATCCGGAAGAAAGAAGATTGAAGATGCCGTTAATAGAAGACTTCATCTGGATCATGGACCTCTTCAGCTCCCGCTTGGATGAAGACTTCATCCGGATCATGGACCTCTTCAGCTCCCGCTTGGATGAAGACTTCATCTGGATCATGGACCTCTTCAGCCCCCCGCTTGGGCTTGGATCAGGACATTGGAGGAGCTCTTCTGGACAGATCGTTGAACCCGGTGAGGTGAAGACAAGGTAGGAAGATCTTCAGGGGCTTAGTGTTAGGTTTATTTAAGGGGGGTTTGGGTTAGATTAGGGGTATGTGGGTGGTGGGTTGTAATGTTGGGGGGCTTGGGTATTGTATGTTTTTTTTTACAGGCAAAAGAGCTGAACTTCTTGGGGCATGCCCCGCAAAGGGCCCTGTTCAGGGCTGGTAAGGTAAAAGAGCTTTGAACTTTAGTTATTTAGAATAGGGTAGGGCATTTTTTTATTTTGGGGGTCTTTGTTATTTTATTAGGGGGCTTAGAGTAGGTGTAATTAGTTTAAAATTGTTGTAATATTTTTCTTATGTTTGTAAATATTTTTTTATTTTTTGTAACTTAGTTCTTTTTTATTTTTTGTACTTTAGCAAGTTTATTTAATTGTATTTATTTGTAGGAATTGTATTTAATTAATTTATTGATAGTGTAGTGTTAGGTTAATTGTAGGTAATTGTAGGTAGTTTATTTAATTAATTTATTGATAGTATAGTGTTAGGTTTAATTGTAACTTAGGTTAGGATTTCTTTTACAGGTAAATTTTTAATTATTTTAACTATTTTAGCTATTAAATAGTTCTTAACTATTTAATAGCTATTGTACCTGGTTAAAATAAATACAAAGTTACCTGTAAAATAAATATTAATCCTAAAATAGCTATAATATAATTATAATTTATATTGTAGCTATATTAGGATTTATTTTACAGGTAAGTATTTAGCTTTAAATAGGAATAATTTATTTAATAAGAGTTAATTAATTTCGTTAGATTTAAATTATATTTAACTTAGGGGGGTGTTAGTGTTAGGGTTAGACTTAGCTTTAGGGGTTAATACATTTATTAGAATAGCGGTGAGCTCCGGTCGGCAGATTAGGGGTTAATAATTGAAGTTAGGTGTCGGCGATGTTAGGGAGGGCAGATTAGGGGTTAATACTATTTATTATAGGGTTAGTGAGGTGGATTAGGGGTTAATAACTTTATTATAGTAGCGCTCAGGTCCGGTCGGCAGATTAGGGGTTAATAAGTGTAGGCAGGTGGAGGCGACGTTGAGGGGGGCAGATTAGGGGTTAATAAATATAATATAGGGGTCGGCGATGTTAGGGCAGCAGATTACGGGTACATAAGGATAATGTAAGTAGCGGCGGTTTACGGAGCGGCAGATTAGGGGTTAATAATAATATGCAGGGGTCAGCGATAGCGGGGGCGGCAGATTAGGGGTTAATAAGTGTAAGGTTAGGGGTGTTTAGACTCGGGGTACATGTTAAAGTGTTAGGTGCAGACGTAGGAAGTGTTTCCCCATAGCAAACAATGGGGCTGCGTTAGGAGCTTAACGCAGCTTTTTTGCAGGTGTTAGGTTTTTTTTCAGCTCAAACAGCCCCATTGTTTCCTATAAGAGAATCGTGCACGAGCACGTTTTTGAGGCTGGCCGCTTGCGTAAGCAACTCTGGTATCGAGAGTTGAAGCTGCGTTAAAAATGCTCTACGCTCCTTTTTTGGAGCCTAACGCAGCCTTTATGTGGACTCTCAATACCAGAGTTATTTTTATGCTGCGGCCAGAAAAAAGCCGGCGTTAGTTTTTCGGGTCGTTACCGACAAAACTCCAAATCTAGCCGATAGTGTTGTATATAGAAATATGATGTTCCCCAATCTAATTACAATTTGTGGTGATGAAAAGAAAAACAAGAAAAAAGAATTAAGAAAAAAGAAACAAAGAAATAAGAAGAAATTTAAATGAATATACTTAAGTATTTTTTACAATATTCTCTACAAATTCTTTTTATTGTGTTTTGCCTCCAAATCATTGTATAACATTTCACCCCTTGTTTTTTGGTATAGGTGAATAAGTTTTTTGAAGTATAAAATAGTATAATTAGAGTTAGGATATCTATATATGCTATTAAGAAATTTTGCTAATTATGGTGTTCAAATAGTTAAATGTTGTGGTGATGGGTGTGTCCTAATGGGTATTTAAGGAGGATGTGGAAATGATGTAATTATGGCATGATGAAGGACATGTAGTCAGAAACGTCGCTATCTTGTTTGTGCTCTTAGCTATGAAATAAATTCTGAAGAAATTTCCATTGGAGTGCTGCATCAGTTACCGATCTCTATACTTTATCATAACATACCAGTATATTATTATTTAATACTCCAAAAAAAACTCTGAGAGTTCAGCCTGCCTCATTTTCACTGCTGAGTGCAATGTGTTTGTGAGTATTAAGTTCATACTCTTTTAACTGTCTTAATGTACCATCGAGACATACTTCACCATTGGAACGCCCTCTTTTCCTTCAACTGAGGAGGGAAATAACATGACTGTACTGTACATGCTAGATGTGTGATCACTTGCAAGTCCCGGGACAAGAATCCTGATTGGCTGCTTAAAGTCCCTTTACAATAAGATGTGGCTACTGAGGAAATTTTGAGGTAAAATATCTTCCTTTTTTACATAGAGATGTTCAGGTGATATTTTCTAGTCAGCTTTTTACTGCTATTCTGCATCACTTTCAAGTGTTTCAACATTTGGGTATTATGTCCCTTTAAGGCAGTGCTTTCTAAACTGTGTGTCGTGACACATTAGTGTGTCGGCAGCAGTGTGTAGGTGTGTCCCTGCTTCAGCACAAATTTTTTTGAATTTCAAATTCTTTTTAAATTTTATTTTGGTTTGACACATGATTGATACCTAGTGGTTCACAGATCATCTTTACCTATTGGCGCAGTTTAGCGGGAACTGAAACTATTCCCATTTGCGGCACATTGGCTCCTGACTGCACGTGTAGTCTCCTCAATCGGATTGTGACTGCATGTGTAGTCAGTGAGTGGGACAGCAGTGTGTTTGCAGCATGGGCAGTAGTCAGTAGGACTCGCAGAGCTCTGAGAGCAACAGCCAGAGGCGTAACTAGAAACCACAGGGCCCAGGTGCAAGAATCTAAGAAGGGGCCCCCCACCACCTCTCCCCCCTCCAAAAAAAGGTGAATTTAATACAGATATATATAAAAAAAAAATACATTTAACACAGAAAAAATGTGAATCAGATTACATGTCTGCAAAAAGAGGTACCCTGTGCCCACAGTCTGTGAGATGGTCTGACCCCCTATTACTGTATATATATATATATATATATATATATATATATATATATATATATATATATATATATATACACTATTTAACTCCCCAGTACTGTATATAGTAGGTTAGTGACACAGTCTGTAATCTGCCGGTGAGATGGCTGGCCTCACCCTACCCGCCCAGTACTTTATAAAGTGACCACGGTAGTCAGTGGCATGGTCCACCACCCCCATACTGTATATAGTGGTACTGTATAGTGACACTGTTTACCCTCTGCCCCCCATGCTGTAGTAACAAGGTCTGTAATTTGCTGGTTCCACAAACACACATGCATGCATAAATACACACACAGTCACATACATACACACACACACACATAAACACCAATAGGTAAAACAGAAACACTAACCCCTGTAGTCATGTCACACTCACATGATATCAGTGCAGGCGACCTCTGCACCCCCTGTAGTTTCGCCCCTGGCAACAGCTTTAACACTGAGCTGAAGTCAGAAGTCAAAGTGTTTTATTTTTTTGCAGCTAGCTCCCAGTAGTGCATTGCTGTTCCTGCTCTTGATATATGGATAGGAAGTGGAAGCTTAAAAATGCTTGATGATAAAATGTGAGTGTCTTTATCTAATATTCCACTACATATTCAGAAACTGTGCTCATCCCATCAACCTCATACATCCCATTAAAATTGTAAGTAGCTATTGGTGTTACTAAACTTTTTTTTAATTCTTGCACATACTTACTGTTACTTGTAAATACATTTTGTTATTATATAATTTATGTATGTGTCCGTATCTCTTAAAACAAGTGAGTTTAACCTCCTGTTTGCTAGTACAACTGAATTACTGTGTTGCAAAATTATGTAGGTCTAAAAAGTGTGTCACCAACATGAAAAGTTTGGAAAGCTCTGCTTTAAGGTGTATCTCCTGTTTCTGTTCCCCCTCCCTCAACTTCACCATGTACTTCCTTTATCCTTTACAATGTAAGCTCACAGGTTTAACTGTCCTGTTGATTGTTTTATGTAAATATGGTTTACAACTTACAGTGACTCACAGACTCTACCTGTTATGATTTATGTAAATGTTGTCTGATAATTGTTCTCCGCTACAGTATACTTTAATGTTACAGCACTGCGTAATATGTTGACGCTGTATAAATTACAAAAAAATATATAATTAACCATGTAACAGACACTATAAACCCTGGTTTGTCTGTGCAATGAAATCTAAATGTAAAAATAGAGCACAAAGAAACTAAATCCATTTTCAGTAAGCATCACCTGACCAGGAACAAGAATTTAACATACAGTAAAAAGACACGAGTCTTACGAGTTTTGTCAGTAAAAACCTGCGGGGCTAACAAGCCTTTTTTTTCCAGCACTCCCTTAAGCCAACGCTGGTATTACGAATTTTCTGAATGGCTGCGTTAGCCTCAGAAAAGTGAGCGTGGAGCCAAATATAGCTCCACTTCAACCCTCAATACCAGCGTTGCTTAAGTCAACGGTAAGCTGTGCACGATTTCCCCATAGGATACAATGGGGCTGAGCTGGCTGAAAAAAAAACCAAACACCTGCAAAAAAGCAGCGTCCAGCTTCTAACGCAGCCCCATTGTTTCCTATGGGGAAACACTTTCTAAGTCTACACCTAACACCCTAAAATGAACCCCGAGTCTAAACACCCCTAATATTACACTTATTAACCCCTAATCTGCTGCCCCCGACATCGCTGACACCTGCATTATATTATTAACCCTTAATCTGCCTCTCCCGACACCGCCACCACCTACATTATCCCTATGAACCCCTAATCTGCTGCCCCCAACATCACCGACACCTATATTATATTTATTAACCCCTAATCTGTCCCCCCAACGTTGCCGCCACCTACCTACAATTATTAACCCCTAATCTGCTGACCGGACATCACCGCCACTATAATAAATGTATTAACCCCTAAACCGCCGCTCTCCCGCCTCGCAAACACTATAATAAATTTTATTAACCCCTAATCTGCCCTCCCTAACATCGCTGCAACCTACCTACAATTATTAACCCCTAATCTCCCGCCCCCAACGTCGCCACTACTATAATAAAGTTATTAACCCCTAAACCTAAGAGTAACACTAACCCTAACACCCCCTAAGTTAAATATAACATAAATAAAACAAAATAAATTTACTATAATTAAATAAATTATTCCTATTTAAAACTAAATACTTACCTATAAAATAAACCATAAGATAGCTACAATATAATTTAATAATTACATTGTAGCTATTTTAGGATTTATAATTATTTTACAGGCAACTTTGTATTTATTTTAACTAGGTACAATAGCTATTAAATAGTTAATAACTATTTAATAGCTACCTAGTTAAAATAATTGCAAAATTGCCTGTAAAATAAATCCTAACCTAAATTACAAATACACCTAACACTACACTATCAATAAATTAATTAAATAAATTAACAACAATGATCTAAACTAAAATACAATAAAATAAAATAAACTATATTACAAAAAAAACGAACACTAAATTACAAAAAATAAAAAATATTACAAGAATTTTAATCTAATTACACCTAATCAAAGCCCCCTAATAAAATAAAAAAGCCCCCCAAAATAATAAAATCCCCTACCCTATACTAAATTACAAAAGTAATCAGCTCTTTTACCAGCCCTTAAAAGGGCTTTTTGTGGGGCATTGCCCCAAAGTAATCAGCTCTTTTACCTGTAAAATAAAATACAAGACCCCCCCAACATGACAACCCACCACCCACACACCCCTACTCTAAAACCCACCCGATCCCCCCTTAAAAATCCTAACACTACCTCATTGAAGATCACCCTACCTTGAGCCGTGTTCACCCAGCAACTGGCACCGATGGGCCAGAAGAGGACATCCGGAGCGGCAGAAGTCTCCATCCGATCAGGGCAGAAGAGGTCCTCTATCCAGCAGAAATGTTCATCCAAGAGGCATCTTCTATCTTCATCCATCCGGCGCGGAGCGGCTCAATCTTCAAGAAAGCCAATAGAATTGACCTTGCATTCTATTGGCTGATTACATCAGCCAATCAGATTTTTCCTACCTTAATTCCGATTGGCTGATAGAATCCTATCAGCCAATCAGAATTCGAGGGACGCCACCTTGGATGACGTAATTTAAAGGAACCTTCATTCATCGTTAGTCGTCGGGAAGAAGAGGATGCTCCGCGTCAGATGTCTTGAAGATGGACCCGCTCCGCGCCGGATGGATGAAGATAGAAGATGCCGCTTAGATGAACATTTCTGCTGGATGGAGGACCTCTTCTGCCCTGATCGGAAGAAGACTTCTTCCGCTCCGGATGTCATCTTCTGGCCCATCGGTGCCCGGCTGGGTGAACACGGCTCAAGGTAGGGTGATCTTCAATGGGGTAGTGTTAGTTTTTTTTAAGGGGGGATCGGGTGGGTTTTAGAGTAGGGGTGTGTGGGTGGTGGGTTGTAATGTTGGGGGGTACTTGTATTTTATTTTACAGGTAAAAGAGCTGATAACTTTGGGGCAATGCCCCGCAAAAAGCCCTTTTAAGGGCTGGTAAAAGAGCTGATTACTTTTGTAATTTAGTATAGGGTAGGGAATTTTATTATTTTGGGGGGGGGCTTTTTTATTTTATTAGGGGGCTTAGATTAGGTGTAATTAGATTAAAATTCTTGCAATATTTTTTTATTTTTTTTGTAATTTAGTGTTTTATTTATGTTATATTTAACTTAGGGGGGTGTTAGGGTTAGGGTTAGACTAAGGTTTAGGGGTTAATAACTTTATTATAGTAGCGGCGACATTGGGGGCGGGAGATTAGGGGTTAATAATTGTAGGTAGGTTGCGCCGATGTTAGGGAGGGCAGATTAGGGGTTAATAATAATTATAGTGTTTGCAAGGCGGTTTAGGGGTTAATACATTTATTATAGTGGCGGCGATGTTCGGTCGGAAGATTAGGGGTTAATAATTGTAGGTAGGTGGTGGCGACGTTGGGGGGGGCAGCTTAGGGGTTAATAAATATAATGTAGGTGTCGGCGATGTTAGGGGCAGCAGATTAGGGGTTCATAGGGATAATGTAGGTGGCGGCGATGTCCGGTCGGCATATTAGGGGTTAAATAATTTAATTATAGTGTTTGCAATGTGGTTTAGGGGTTCATAGGTAGTTTATGGGTGTTAGTGTACATTGTAGCACTTTAGTTAAGAGTTTTATGTTCCGGCGTCAGCCCATAAAACTCTTAACTACTGACTTCTAAATGTGGTTGGAGTCTTGGAGGTAGAGGCTCTACTGCTCACTTTCTCCAAGACTCGTAATACCAGCGTTAGGCAAATCCCATTAAAAAGATAGGATACGCAATTGACGTAAGGGGATTTGCGGTAGCCTCGAGTCGCGGAAGAAAAGTGAGCGGTGAGCCTCTACCTGTCAAACTCGTAATACCAGCGTTAGATCAAAAGCAGCGTTGGGACCTCTCAACGCTGGTTTTTAAGGCTAACGCAAAACTCGTAATCTTGCCGAAAATAAATAAACCTAAAAAAACACTCAAATGGCAAAAATATACTGATTAAAAGAAAGAAGCTTGAATGTTTTTTTTTCAAGATGTATAAATATTCTCCAAAAAAGTGTATGCATAGGAATTATACCGTAACATTCATATTCGTATAATTGCTTTATTCTTTGCATTTGATTGAAACTTAAAATGAGCAACCCCTTTAAAGAATAAACAGATGAACAAATGCACATGACACAAAAATAGATTTGATTAATTCAGGAGGTTAAAGCTTTTACTCTTAAAAAGACATTAAACAATTTGAGATGGTAATATAAAATGATAAATCGTATGTATAAAAAAGCTCTGCAATACACTGTCATTATTTATTTTATCCTTTTTTCCTGTAATTGCATTCTTAAAATTGTGAGCTTTTCACTTCCTGTTAGAAATGGAAGTGCAGAACACTGTTATATTCCACACAGCCATTGGCTGCACACTCTAGTGACCTATTTATAACTGTCCCTAATTGGCCACAGCAGAGAAGGTAACCTAAGTTACAACATGGCAGCTCCCTTTGTTTTATAGACACAAAGGGGCCGCATTATTAATGTCTGTCTGACATGATACGCTATAGCGTATCATGTGCGACAGAAATTACTTAATGCCAACAGCATACGCTATCGACATTTAACATTGCACAAGCAGTTCTGGTGAACTGCTTGTGCAATGCCGCTAGCAGGGGTGTCAATCAACCCAATCGTATAGGATCGGGTTGATTGCTGTCCGCCGCTCAGAGCAGGCGGACCAGTGAAGGAGCAGCGGTCTTAAGGCTCTTGATAAATTAGCCCCTTAAACTTTACACTTATTTTGTCAATATTTAAACAGCTAATGAAACTTTAAAAAATACATCTACATGTCATTCTCAGACTAATCTTTTCTATGACTGCATTATTATATCTAGCCTTTACTTACGCCTAGATTACGAGTTTGGCATTAGCCTTAAAAAGCAGCGTTGAAAGTTCCCAACGCTGTTTTTAACGCCCGCTGGTATTACGAGTCTGGCAGGTACAGATGTACCACTCACTTTTCTTCCGCAACTCGAGGCTACCGCAAATCCCCTTACGTCAATTGCGTATCCTATCTTTTTAATGGGATTTGCCTAATGCTGGTATTATGAGTCTTGGAAGAAGTGAGCGGTAGACCCTCTCCTGACAAGACTCCTAGCGCATTTAAAAGTCAGTAGTTAAGAGTTTTATGGGCTAACGCCGGAACATAAAACTCTTAACTAAAGTGCTAAAAAGTACACTAACACCCATAAACTATCTATTAACCCCTAACCGAGGCCCCCCCCCCCCACATCGGAAAAACTTTAATAAATATATTAACCCCTAATCTGCCGATCAGACATCGCCACCACTTTAATAAATATATTAACCCCTAAACTGCTGCACTCCTGCCTCATAAACACTAGTTACATTTTATTAACCCCTAACCTGCCATCCCTAACATCGCCGACACCTACTTACATTTATTAACCCCTAATCTGCCACCCCCAATGTCGCCGCTACTATATTAAAGGTATTAACCCCTAAACCTAAGTCTAACCCTAACCCCCCCTAACTTAAATATAATTTAAATTAAATAAATTTAACATAATTAAATAAATTAATCCTATTTAAAACTAAATACTTACCGATAAAATAAACCCTAAGATAGCTACAATATACAGTGGGGCAAAAAAGTATTTAGTCAGCCACCACTTGTGCATGTTCTCCCACTTAAGAAAATGAGAGAGGCCTGTAATTTTCATCATAGGTATACCTCAACTATGAGAGACAAAATGTGGAAACAAATCCAGACAATCACATTGTCTGATTTGGAAAGAATTTATTTGCATATTATGGTGGAAAATAAGTATTTGGTTAATATCAAAAGTTCATCTCAATACTTTGTTATATATCCTTTGTTGGCAATGACATAGGTCAAACATTTTCTGTAAGTCTTCACAAGGTTGTCACACACTGTTGCTGGTATGTTGGCCCATTCCTGCATGCAGATCTCCTCTAGAGCAGTGATGTTTTGGGGCTGTCACTGGGCAACACGGACTTTCAACTCCCTCCAAAGGTTTTCTATGGGGTTGAGATCTGGAGACTGGCTAGGCCACTCCAGGACCTTGAAATGCTTCTTACAAAGCCACTCCTTCGTTGCCCGGGCGGTGTGTTTGGGATCATTGTCATGCTGAAAGACCCAGCCACGTTTCATCTTCAATGCCCTTGCTGATGGAAGGAGGTTTGCACTCAAAATCTCACGATACATGGCCCCATTCATTCTTTCATGTACACGGATCATTCATCCTGTTCCCTTTGCAGAGAAACAGCCCCAAAACATGATGTTGCCACCCCCATGCTTCACAGTAGGTATGGTGTTCTTTGGTTGCAACTCAGCATTCTCTCTCCTCCAAACACGACGAGTTGTGTTTCTACCAAACAGTTCTACTTTGGTTTCATCTGACAATATGACATTCTCCCAATCCGCTTCTGGATCATCCAAATGCTCTCTAGCATACTTCAGACGGGCCCGGACATGTACTGGCTTAAGCAGGGGGACACGTCTGGCACTGCAGGATCTGAGTCCCTGGTGGCGTAGTGTGTTACTGATGGTAGCCTTTGTTACCCTGGTCCCAGCTCTCTGCAGGTCATTCACTAGGTCCCCCATGTGGTTCTGGGATGTTTGCCCACCGTTCTTGTGATAATTTTGACCCCACAGGGTGAGATCTTGTGTGGAGCCTCAGATCGAGGGAGATTATCAGTGGTCTTGTATGTCTTCCATTTTCTAATTATTGCTCCCACAGTTGATTTCTTCACACCAAGCTGCTTGCCTATTGCAGATTCAGTCTTCCCAGCCTGGTGCAGGTCTACAATTTTGTTTCTGGTGTCCTTCGACAGCTCTTTGATCTTCACCATAGTGGAGTTTGGAGTGTGACTGTTTGAGGTTGTGGATAGGTGTCTTTTATACTGATAACAAGTTCAAACAGGTGCCATTAATACAGGTAATGAGTGGAGGACAGAGAAACCTCTTAAAGAACAAGATACAGGTCTGTGAGAGCCAGAAATCTTGCTTGTTTGTAGGTGACCAAATACTTATTTTCCACCATAATATGCAAATAAATTATTTCCAAATCAGACAATGTGATTGTCTTGATTTGTTTCCACATTTTGTTTCTCATAGTTGAGGTATACCTATGATGAAAATAACAGGCCTCTCTCATCTTCTTAAGTGGGAGAACTTGCACAATTGGTGGCTGACTAAATACTTTTTTGCCCCACTGTAACTAATAGTTACATTGTAGCTAACTTAGGATTTATATTTATTTTACAGGCAACTTTGTATTTATTTTAACTAGGTACAATATTTATTAAATAGCTATTAACTATTTAATAACTACCTAGCTAAAATAAATACAAAATTACCTGTAAAATAAATCCTAACCTAAGTTACAATTACATCTAACACTACACTATCATTAAATTAATTACCTAAACTACCTACAATTAATTACAATTAAATTCAATAAACTAAATTACGGGAAAAAACTCACTAAATTGGAGGGGAAAAAAAGAATTACAAGAATTTTAAACTAATTGCACCTAATCTAATCCCCCTAATAAAATAAAAAATCCCCCCAAAATAATAAAAATCCCTACCTTATACTAAATTACAAATAGCCCTTAAAAGGGCCTTTTGCGGGGCATTGCCCCAAAGTAATCAGCTCTTTCACCTGTAAAAAAAATACAATACCCCCCAACATTAAAACCCACCACCCATACACCCAATCCTACTCTAAAACCCACCCAACCCCCCCTTAAAAAAACCTAACACTACCCCCCTGAAGGTCTCCCTACCTTGAGCCGTCTTCACCCAGCCGGGCACAAGTGGACCTCCAGAGGGGCAGAAGTCTTCATCCAATCCGGGCAGAAGAGGTCCTCCAAGCGGCAGAAGTCTTCATCCAAGCGGCATCTTCTATCTTCATCCATCCGGAGCGGAGCAGGTCCATCTTCAATGCAGCCAACGCAGAGCCATCCTCTTCAAACGACGTCCTAACACTGAATGAAGGTTCTATCTGATAGGATTCTATCAGTCAATCGGAATTAAGGTAGGAAAAATCCTATTGGCTGATCCAATCAGCCAATAGGATTGAAGTTCAATCCTATTGGATGATTGGATCAGCCAATAGGATTGAGCTTGCATTCTATTGGCTTTTCCAATCAGCCAATAGAATGCAAGCTAAATCCTATTGACTGATCCAATCAGCCTATAGGATTTTACCTAAGGGGGGTATTGTATTTTTTTTACAGGTGAAAGAGCTGATTACTTTGGGGCAATGCCCCGCAAAAGGGCCTTTTAAGGGCTATTTGTAATTTAGTATAGGGTAGGGATTTTTATTATTTTGGGGGGATTTTTTATTTTATTAGGGGGATTAGATTAGGTGTAATTAGTTTAAAATTCTTGTAATTCTTTTTTCCCCCTGTAATTTAGTGTTTGTTTTCATAATTTAGTTTATTGAATTTAATTGTAATTTATTGTAGGTAGTTTAGTGTTAGGTGTAATTGTAACTTAGGTTAAGGTTTATTTTACAGGTAATTTTGTACTTATTTTAGCTACGTAGTTATTAAATAGTTAATAACTATTTAATAACTATTGTACCTAGTTAAAATAAATACAAAGTTGCCTGTAAAATAAATATAAATCCTAAGCTAGCTACATTGTAACTATTAGTTATATTGTAGCTAGCTTAGGGTTTATTTTATTGGTAAGTATTTAGTTTTAAATAGGATTAATTTATTTCATTATGGTAAATGTATTAAGCTTAATTTAAATTATAATTGTTAGGGGGGTTAGTCTTAGGGTTAGACTTAGGTTTAGGGGTTAATAAATTTAATATAGTAGCGGCGACATAGGGGTCGGAAGATTAAGGGTTAATAAATTTAATATAGTTGCGGCGACGCTGGGGGGGGCAGATTAGGGGTTAATAACTGTAATGTAGGCGGTGGCGATAGCGGGGGCGGCAGATTAGGGGTTAATAAGTGTAAGATTAGGGGTGTTTAGACTCAGGGTTCATGTTAGGGTGTTAGGTGTTTATAGGGATAATGTAGGTGGCGGCGGTGTCCGGAGCGGCAGATTAGGGGTTAATAATATAATGTAGGTGTCAGCGATAGTGGGGGCGGCAGATTAGTGGTTAATAAGTGTAAGATTAGGGGTGTTTAGACTCAGGGTTCATGTTAGGGTGTTAGGTGTAGATATATTTTTTATTTTCACATAGGAAACAATGGGGCTGCGTTAGAAGCTGGACGCTGCTTTTTTGCAGGTGTTAGTTTTTTTTTTCAGCCAGCTCAGCCCCATTGTTTCCTATGGGGAAACTGTGCACAAGCACGCTTAGCGTTTAGCCAGCTCACCGCTGACTTAAGCAACGCTGGTATTGAGGTGAGATGTGGCGCTAAATTGTGCTCTACGCTCACCTTTTTGCGGCTAATGCCAGGTTTAAAAAAGTCTGTAATACCAACGTTGTCTTAAGGGAGCAGTGGGAAAAAAAGGCTCGTTAGCCTCGCAAGCCTTACCGACAAAAACTCGTAATCTAGCCGTTAGTGTTTAAAGTCCCATTAAAGCAAGAAAAATACATTTAAAAATAGATGGTCTTCTTTCAGAATATAATTTTTACCATACAACATGCTTTAACATGCCTATTGTGCTTCTTTTGCCTTGTTTTATACAATAATGTACTAAGGGATATTGATTTTGATTATATAATCACAGTGTTATAGTAGTAATTATTTGGACGAGCTACAGATCTTTACTATATTTGATTGTAGCTATTAGGATTAACTGTGAATGAGTCTGCACATTGCTCTAAGCAATCACTGTGTAGTATGTAGTACAGAATCTGAGCTCCAGATAAGCACAATTTTACAACAAAAACAAGGTATTTTACAGAATAAGCTATGAAACTAAATACATTTTTATTAAAATGGTTCATTTATGGGGAATTGAACGTTGAGTGTTATGTCGCTTTAAATAAATATAAGCTTGGTTTGAAAGATTCCCTACTAAAGGAAGAGGGTAGAAAAGATGCTACTGTGATTAAAAAGCCTAAAATACTTATTCTGCCTTGTATCATACAACATTACACCAATAAATATTGATTTTGATGTTTTAAATTGTGTTGTTTCTTACACAACAACATAAAGACTGTGGGGCATATTTATGATTGTGCGAGCGGATCATGTCCACTGCACATCGATAACTGTGAACATTTCGGCATTTATCATTGCACCAGCAGTTCTTGTGAACTGCTGGTGCAATGCCGCCCCCTGCAGATTTGCGGCCAATCGGCCCGCTAGCATGGGGTGTCAATCAACCCGATCGTATTTGGAGCAGTCGGACAGGTTATGGAGCAGCGGTCTTTAGACCACTGCTTCATAACTTCTGTTTCTGGCGATCCTAAAGGCTTGCGGGAATCAAGCTCCGTACGAAAATTATAATTAAAACATCACAACCAATATTTCTGGAAAGTTCTGTTTTTTTGTAATATGTTGGGGGTTTTTTGTCTTTGTTTTTTTTTCAGCAAAATCAAGCAAAATACATAAGGAATTAAATAATAATGATGTCACTTTAAATACATTTATAAACTCAGTATGAAAGACCCCCTAAAGGCAAAGGGCAGACAAGCTGCTAAAATGAAAACTGATTAAATCATGAAAATCAATATTTCATAGTACATTATTGTATAAAACAAGGCAAAATAAGCACTTTAGGCGTGTTAAAGCATGTTGTATAGTAAATGACAACATAAAAAAAATATTCTGAAAGATCACATGCTACCGTAAGTTTTCCTGCTGCTATGAAAACCGTAATTAAAACATCAAAATCAATATTTCTCTTCATAGGGTTGTATGATCCAAATGAGAATAATCACTTGTTACGCCATGTTGTATGTTACATGATAAATGTTAAAACGTTCACTTGAGATGCTGATGTGCTGGGATTGTCAGCCATTTTTCCACATTTAATTGAAACAAAATATCAGCTAGTTCTCAGGAGGCAACTGCTGAAGTAAATGAGGTGACATCACCAGTCCTTTAGTAAAATGGGAGCTAGCATCCATATTTGGGTAGTGTTTGACACATACTGGAAAAAATTGTACTTCCAAAAGAAAAAAATTCTATTGTATTTCCAAAAAAAAAGAAAATTGTACTTTCAAAAAACAAAATTGTATTTGTAATTAAAGATTTGTATTCTAATAACAGAATTCCAAAAAAAAAAAAATATTTGTAAAATTAGATTTGTATTCGAACGTCACAATTTATGCATAATTCTAAAGAATTAGACACATGTGCCTTTTTTGACAGCAATCTTATTCCACAGATTTAGGCTTATGTTTTGGGTTGCATCGACGCATTTGTTGTGCATTTGAAATAATGTTTAAAAAATTCTGTGAGGATCCATTCTAACGACACAATGAAATATATATTTAGTTAGCAAAAGGTCCAAAGACTCCAAAAGTGTTAAACAGTCACCATGAATTTTGCAAATGTTCAGACCTCAAACATGGAATTCCGCAGACATTTTTCAAGGGAGGGGCAATAAAGTGAAATATGCCCTGACATTAAACACACACACACATATATATATATATTGAGGCCCTGTCTAAGAGCTCTTAATAGGTGAACTGAGCTGCACGGACATGGGCAACACTATGTCTGAAACTGTATGGAATGAAATAAATGTGTACCAGAGGGATTACAACTACGTTGTATTCTAATGTGGAGTCACGTGAATAACCATTATAATGCCTCACTCTGAGCCATGTATCTATCAGCTCTTAGACAATTTGTGATTAGGTATTCAGTAAATAAATACACACAAGTATACATTGTTTGATCAGTACATATGTGGTTTTATTTCTATTTTTATATCAGGATTGAATGTGTATTTGGCCATATATTTCTTTTTGGTTATGTATTGCATTGTATCTTTTTTGTTATACTATGAAATGTACATACAGGGAGTGCAGAATTATTAGGCAAGTTGTATTTTTGAGGATTAATTTTATTATTGAACAACAACCATGTTCTCAATGAACCCAAAAAACTCATTAATATCAAAGCTGAATATTTTTGGAAGTAGTTTTTAGTTTGTTTTTAGTTTTAGCTATTTTAGGGGAATATCTGTGTGTGCAGGTGACTATTACTGTGCATAATTATTAGGCAACTTAACAAAAAACAAATATATACCCATTTCAATTATTTATTTTTACCAGTGAAACCAATATAACATCTCAACATTCACAAATATACATTTCTGACATTCAAAAACAAAACAAAAACAAATCAGTGACCAATATAGCCACCTTTCTTTGCAAGGACACTCAAAAGCCTGCCATCCATGGATTCTGTCAGTGTTTTGATCTGTTCACCATCAACATTGCGTGCAGCAGCAACCACAGCCTCCCAGACACTGTTCATAGAGGTGTACTGTTTTCCCTCCTTGTAAATCTCACATTTGATGATGGACCACAGGTTCTCAATGGGGTTCAGATCAGGTGAACAAGGAGGCCATGTCATTAGATTTTCTTCTTTTATACCCTTTCTTGCCAGCCACGCTGTGGAGTACTTGGACGCGTGTGATGGAGCATTGTCCTGCATGAAAATCATGTTTTTCTTGAAGGATGCAGACTTCTTCCTGTACCACTGCTTGAAGAAGGTGTCTTCCAGAAACTGGCAGTAGGACTGGGAGTTAAGCTTGACTCCATCCTCAACCCGAAAAGGCCCCACAAGCTCATCTTTGATGATACCAGCCCAAACCAGTACTCCACCTCCACCTTGCTGGCGTCTGAGTCGGACTGGAGCTCTCTGCCCTTTACCAATCTAGCCACGGGCCCATCCATCTGGCCCATCAAGACTCACTCTCATTTCATCAGTCCATAAAACCTTAGAAAAATCAGTTTTGAGATATTTCTTGGCCCAGTCTTGACGTTTCAGCTTGTGTGTCTTGTTCAGTGGTGGTCGTCTTTCAGCCTTTCTTACCTTGGCCATGTCTCTGAGTATTGCACACCTTGTGCTTTTGGGCACTCCAGTGATGTTGCAGCTCTGAAATATGGCCAAACTGGTGGCAAGTGACATCTTGGCAGCTGCACGCTTGACTTTTCTCAGTTCATGGGCAGTTATTTTGCGCCTTGGTTTTTCCACACGCTTCTTGCGACCCTGTTGACTATTTTGAATGAAACGCTTGATTGTTCGATGATCACGCTTCAGAAGCTTTGCAATTTTAAGAGTGCTGCATCCCTCTGCAAGATATCTCACTATTTTTGACTTTTCTGAGCCTGTCAAGTCCTTCTTTTGACCCATTTTGCCAAAGGAAAGGAAGTTGCCTAATAATTATGCACACCTGATATAGGGTGTTGATGTCATTAGACCACACCCCTTCTCATTACAGAGATGCACATCACCTAATATGCTTAATTGGTAGTAGGCTTTCGAGCCTATACAGCTTGGAGTAAGACAACATGCATAAAGAGGATGATGTGGTCAAAATACTCATTTGCCTAATAATTCTGCACTCCCTGTATGACTCAAGGCTAATCAGTCTGGTTAGTTGCTATGGGCACAGACTCACATTTGATTGGTGGTGCACTGGGGGGAGGGTCTTATGTATTTCTTTATAATGTTTCACTGGTCACTATTTCTTTGTCGGAGGAAGAGGTGAAAGCCTCGAAACGTCACACAGTAAATCTATTTTGAAACTTTTAAATCCAGAGAGTGCATTATTTTCTTTCATTTATATATACATATATATATATATATATATATATATATATATATATATATATATATATATTACTGTTCCTTGTTCAGTGGAGGATTACCTTATATTTTGGGCTGGGCCGACATTACTAGGAGACATCAGACTGATATACTAAAGGAAAGTTCTCCTCTGTGAAAATCACAACTGGGCTAACAGAGGCTGCTCCTGGGTGGTAACTTGCCATAGAACAAGCCACTGAGCTGTTATTTGTTCCTGGTAAAGCGCTTCTCTTTCTGTATCATTTGTATTATGACCCTGGAGAAGTCTACCTAGTAGTGATGGGGGAAACCAGACGTGGACTCTTTGCCCAGTGTTCGTAGAGGCGTATTGGCTGCACCTCATTGACGAGGCCCACAGAAGGCAGAAACAATTGTCTGAAGTTGCCCTGTTCAGTGGATGATTGCCTGGTATTTCAGGGCTGGACTGACCTTACTGGGTGAGATCAGAATGATATACTTCAGGAAAGTTCTCCTCTGTGAAAAGCAGAATTGGGTTAAAAGGGGCTGCTCCTAGAACTCGCTATAGAACAAGCCACTGAGCTGTTGTTTGTTCCTTGTAGAGCGCTTCTCTTTCTGTATGCAGGGGTTAAAAATTATCACAAAATACTACTTGTCCTGGTCTACTAATACGCTATAAACTTAGAGTCACTATAACTTTAATACATTTTTACAATTTTTGGGGAGTGTAATAAAATGAATGTCTTTATCCAGACTCCTAACTAAATGAAAATAGGAGTATATAGATTTATGTATTATTTATTGCTTTGTTTATTTCATCGGTTGCATTATACAGTTTTAAAGAAGGAAAACATAATCAAAATTAAACACAAAATAATCAATATAAGTTTACCTATACATATAAACCTAAAACTGTCAATAGTACATTACCTAAAATATGCAATAAACAATCCACTATTTGTGCTATTGCCAAAACTTTTAACACACTATTCCAGCATGTGAGTAGGAGGACTCTGTACAGAAAGTATTAACTCAGAGCACATTACTGTTGATGAATTAATGAGATATTGTATTCTTTTCAGCTGTTAAAAATGTGTTGGGAGTTGAAATCCTGCTACTTGAATCATAGCACACATACACACAGCTTTGAGGAGGGGGTGTGACCTCTTGAAAAACTTTCTGCCTTCCAGGAAGCTCACTCCCCAGAACTGTAAAATGCATGCTGGGAATTAGAGTCCAGAACAGCAGTGGCACAATACCGAGAGAGAAATAGTGAATTACAAATTCCAGAATGCTATGTAACTCTCAGAATACTGTTCTTCTTCCTTTAAATTAGAGCTAAATTCAGGGAAATTAAAAGTAAAAAAATGGACATTCAAGTCAATTGTTTCCCCCCCCCGCAGTTTGTACTCTCTCCCCCCCCCCCTGTGGACTCCCATGGCCTCAAAGCCCTTTCTCAAGCATGATTACCCATATACCTAGAGTACATTAATACACAAACTTTAATGCACTAAGTAATAAAGTATGTTTTACATTTAGATACACTTTGAATTTGACACATCATGTCAACTACGTTACACCTTGTGAAGAGGATATGCAGTTTACAGTAACACGGATTTTAGCTGCAGAACATTTTGCTAATTCAGTGCTACATAATGTGTGAATCAAACATCATTTTAGTGTTATAAGTATGTCGTAGAAACATAAACAAAAAAACACAGATTTTGATGGCGGATAAGAACCATAGACCCTAACAAGTCTGCCTCTTTTCCCTATAATGAGTAAGCTTAATTAGTTTGTAGGGTAGCCTTATGGCTGGCACATGAATTATTGATATTCCCCACAATGGACATGTATTCCATTAATCAACAACTCTTTTGTAAAGAAGTGTTTTTCCTGAACCTTGAACTAATCTTACTTTACTGCAATACATGAAAGAATCTTGCAATTAGCATACTATGCTGACATTAAAAACAATCCTCAGTACACATACATATTAAAAAATGTTCCGTTAAAGACTCAATGGTAAAGCAAATACAGGTACTGTGTATAACAATATCTGCATATGTGAATATTAACTTGATTTACTTCTATGTTATAACTACTAGCAGTAGTAAAAAAGATCATTTGATTTAATTAACATTTAAATACCTAATTAGCACGGTGCAGCACTACCCGTCTTATGTACAGATAATAATGAAACTGTAGAGCTTTGTCACCTGACTTTTGTCTGGAATCAGACTGGCTCACCTCAGGATTCTGTTTGAGTCTTACAGGCAATATGTGAATTAGGTTTTTTCTTCTAGTGTTTTGTCATCAAAGCAAAACAAAACAAAACCTCCCTAAATACATTGTAGATATGAAGCAGGTAGACATCAACATATTACAGCTAACTAGATTATAGATCACTGGGACTGAATAATTAAACAAGAAACAGTAGGTCTCTTCCAATGATTTACTATAATTTATATGATTTCTTTCAGAACCACCAATCACCACTTTAAATCAGGAACATTTTCCAAACATTTGTCTTTTCTTAAAAATTTACAATGTTAGGGATAAGCTCCTCACTATTTAGATGAAATTTAATATGAGCTCATATACTCTATAACTTCAAAAACCTCAGCCTTCATTTGTAGTAAATAATCACAAGCAAGGTCCTCTACACATGTTTCCTTGTTGAAGGTGTAAAAAATGATTAATGTCCCAGATACAATTATATTAACAATAAACAAATGAAATATGTATTAATAGTTTACATCAACCATGTGATAGCTAGAGGGTTAAAGGAATACCAAACCCACATTTTTTCTTTCATAATTCAGATAGCGCATGCAATTTTAACGAAACTTTCTCTTTCTATCTTTATTTAAAAAAGCAGAAATGTAGCCACCAATAAGCAGACGATGCTCTGCGCCTCCACAGCTCCGTGCCACCAGGATGAAGATAGCAGATGCCCCCACGATGCAAGAAGATGTCGCCGCCTATATCAAGACTTCTTGCCGCCTGGATGCAGATGGATGTCCGGACTTTAGGAACTGAGAGTAGATTTTCTGGGGTTAGTGTTCTGTTTTTTCTGTGTTTTTTTTTTTTAGATTAGGGATGGGCAGTAAAAGAGCTGAATGCACTTTTAAGGGCAATGCCCATACAAATGCCCCTTTAGGAGCAATGGGTAGCTTAGAATTTTTTATTTTGAGGGTTTGGTTTGGTGGGGGGTTTACTGTTAGGGGTACTTTGTATTTTTTAGGTAAAAGAGCTGTTTAACTTAGGGCAAATCCCTACAAAAGGACATTTTAAAGGGACAGTCTACCTTAGAATTGTTATTGTTTTAAAAGATAGATAATCCCTTTATTACCCATTCCCCAGTTTTGCATAAACACAGTTATATTTATATACTTTTTTCCTCTGTGATTACCTTGTATCTAGGAACCTTCTTCCAGCCCCCTGAACACATGACTGTGACTGTTTATTATCTATTGTCTTAAAGTTAGCATTATTTTGTGCTAGATCTTAAATAACCACCTGTGCTTGAACACAGTGTTATCTATATGGCCACGTGTACTTTCTGTCTCTTTGTGTTGAAAAGAGATTTAAAAAGCCTGTGATAAGAGGCAGCCCTCAAAGGCTTAGAAATTAGCATATGAGCCTACCTATGTTTAGTTTAAACTAAGAATACCAAGAGAAAAAAGCAAATTTGATGATAAAAGTAAATTGGAAAGTTGATTAAAATTAAAAGTCCTATCTGAATAATGAAAGTTTAATTAATACTAGACTGTCCCTTTAAGGGCTATTGGTAATTTATTGTTAGGTTAGGGGGTGTTTTTATTTTGGGGTGTATTTTTTTGTTTTTATAGGGCTATTAAATTAGGTGTAATTTTTATTATTTTTTATGTTGTCTACATTATTATTTTAGATAATTTAATTTTTGATTTTTTGTAATCTTAGTGTTTTTTTTATTTTTCATAATTTTTGTGTTTTTGTTTTTTGTAATGTTAGATTTTTAAAAAATTTCGTAGTGTTAGATTTATTTAAATTTGTAATTTGTTTTTTATTTTTTCCTAGTGTTAGGTTTTTTTGATCATGTAATTTAGGATTTTTAATTTGTAGTTTATTTTATTAGAATAGTTATGTTCGGTTAATTTATATTTTAATCTTAGGGTTTTTTTTATTTCACAGGTAAGTTTTTATTTATTTTAAGATAGTTATATTGTACTTTTAATTTAAAAAAGTTTGGGGGGTTGTTAGGTTTAGGGGTAAATATTTTAATTTAGTGTTTTGCAATGTTGGGGGGCGGTGGTTTAGGGGTTAATAGGGTAGTTTATGGGTGTTTATTGTACTTTGTAACATTTTAGTTATAAATTTTGTGAAACATTTTTGTTTCGCAAAATCCATAACTACTGGTCTCAGATCACGGAATGGATCATGTCGATATAGGCTGTAACGCAAGCATTTTAGCCGGACCGCACATCCTGTAATCCTGCACTCAAACTTTATTTTTTGTGTGCGGAATGGATCGTTGCGTTACAGGCTAAAATGCTTGCAGTATCGCTAAACCGCCACGACTTGTAATACGGGAGACCTGCCATTCCATGCGCAATGGCCAATTTTTCAGCGGTATAGCTGCATAATTTGCAGTGTTTTGCTGTATCAGATCAATAGAGGAAAAAACTAATTAAATAAAAATGTATATCCTAATGTTATTCTATTTTCATTCATTTAATTCATTTGTTAATGGCGGACTTTATTTTGATTTTAATGTCCCTTTAAACAGATTATTACTTGGGGTTTTCCAATAACCTCCACATGCCTCGAAATCCCACACTATAGCATCAGTGCCATATCTTACAAAGAAGCATTTCTGCTCCTGTCAAAATGTGTAGTGTTTATAATATCATCTAGGGAAAGATAAATTGTAGTTTTGTATGTCTTTAAGTATTGTCTGTTTATTACTCTGTGTCAAGTTATTGTTGATGATAAAAACTAAATACCGTCCTTGGGGATATGACAATTTGTTGTCTGTTTTACATAAGCTGCAAACTGCTGTTCATTGAAATGCAAAAGAATTCTGTTGTAAAAAAATAAATAAATAACAAAACAAAAGCAAATTACTTGTGTTGGTTGCACGCTGAAAACGCATTGCGGGGGGTGACAGTTAAGGTGTCTGCTTTGTTTTCTTTCTGTGGATCCCCGTAGGGTACAAATGTTTTATTCTTCAAGACTTCTCTTTCTCTCTTAGCAGGTGCAGCTCAATTTAATCTGACGATTAAGATGTTCTTGAGATTGCTGAATTCGAAAAAAAAGGAAAAGTAGCCAAATGTCTCACAGTGTTCTCCCTTCTGAATTCCAAATCATCTTTTATACATATTTTATTCCCCAAATAAATGTTTTCAAAGAAAAAGCACAGTGTATTTCCAAGCATATGTAACAATCGCTATGATTGCTGAATGAAGTGTGTCATTTTATACCCTCTCCCAATGAATGTGTGTAACCCTGGATTTACATAAATTTATGCGAATTTGTAACCCAAGAGACTATAAGCAAACTGATTTCCCATAATTTAAAAAAAAAATCATGGAGTCACTGGACCTGGGGAGATTATATACTTAGCTCTATTTTAAACATGGCCCGTTCCTATGTTTGCCAAGCACACACTCATAACTAAGGGCTACTTCTCATGTTCAGCATTAAAGTAGTTGATATTTTATTGCTTGGTACTATTCCCAGCATTGCAATGTTTCTTTATATATCTGTTAGATGCTTGGTTAGTCTTCTTTTGGCCCCTGTTCCTTGCTTGCCCCATGTGTTATTGCTGCTGGTCTTTCCTGCCCTGTTCTTCTTTAGGCCATTGTTGTCTATGTCCCTGAAGAACATTATTGCTTATGTTCTTGCCAGTCGTTACTGCATGTATTTCTGTTGGGGATTACTGCATATATTTTCACCTATCAATATTTCCTGTGCTTCCCCTGACAATTGCTGCCTATGTTCTTGGCTAATTACTACATCCTGTATTCTTGTAGTACTTCCTGTATTCTTGCAGTACTTCCTGCTATCCATTACTGCCTATAATCCTGCTGGTCAATACTGCTTCTGTTTATGCTCGTGCTACCATCCTCTATTCCTGATATACCAGCTGACCATTGTTCACTGCTTAACTGGCAAACCAGTTCCTTAAACATGTTTCCTGCTAGTGGAAACCTTCCTATGTGTTTCTAATCCTGTTCCATTAAAGTGTACTGCTCTGCTGGTGACCTACTTAGCACTATTCACCTGTACTTATGTAACTGAAGCTTTTACAAGGATACCCATGCTACATAAGACTTGACCTCCTAGAGACTCTGACCATAAATACTCTTGCCATTGTCTTTGTTGTTGTCTGGTTTTCTGAAATACTTGTTTACTACTCTCTGGACTATCATATGTATTCCACAAAGAAGAATTACACGTATAGGGACCTATTTACTATGTTGTGAGCGGACATGATCCGATATAGCGGATCATGTCCGTTGCACATCGATAAATGCCGATATAACTTGGAAAAAAATCACCGGCTTTTCTGTATTCATTGCATTCATTTAAAGAAAAAAACAGCACAGATTGAGAAGCGTCTTTAAAGAATTAATACATTAACAAATGAAAGCAATACAGAAATGATTTGATTCATTCATGAGGCTAAAGCTGTTACTTTAATGGTGGGAAAATCTTTTCTGCAGGCAGTTTTACATTAAATAGTATACAAAATGGAGAGCATAAATGTTCCACCCTGGGTGTGCAACTACCAATCTACCAGGTTCAACTTCCACTCTGACTTAAAAAAGTCATTAAACTTACAGAAAACTTTGATACCAATTGACTTCTCTCTCCACACCAATAAAATGTCAGCTTGACAAAAATTCCAATGGGTGATAGGCAGCCATCTCTTGGTGATGAGTATATCAGTCTAAAAAACAAAAATAAAAAAAGAGAGCACCCCCAAAAGGTGTAGAATCTTCTATAAGTGTAATAACACACAACTATACACAATACTCACCATTGGAAGTGCAAACATAGGCATCTTGAACCTTTAAGAGCCGTTCAGTTACCTCTGGTACTGTTGTTATTCCGTCTCACCAACAATATGGTGGATCTCAAACTCTGGATCTTCAATACGCCTAGTATCAGCAAACACCCAATTTAAAGATGCCGTATTCCCACTTTGGGCTCGATTATGAGCGGTGTGCTAACTGTTGTGTGCGAGTAATAAAGGTATATGCGGCATTTTTTTTTTCACGCATCAGAAGAAGCACGTGTATTTAGAGTTGAAAGTAATGGTGTTCGCTTGAGCACAATTGAATTTTACACCCATCAGTTTAGCGTGACTTTAGAGCTCTGGTTAACTGTTACTCGAGACAAAAAAGTTGCACAAAAACTATATTTAAAAATGCATTAAACAGTTAGAAGGGCTCAAAGGTATGAGGTCTTAGGTGTTAGAAAAAAATGCATGCAAAGGACTTTAACAAAGGGATACATAGAGATAACAAGCTAAGGATAGGTGCACAATGCAGGGTAGCGGCTTCTAAGGCTAATAAGATACTGGCATGTATTAAAAGAGGCATTGAAGGGATAGGAAAGTCAAATTTAAACTTGCATGATTTAGATAGAGCATGTCATTTTAAGACCCTTTTAAATTAACTTCTATTTTAAATGTGTTTTGTTCTCTTGGTATCACTTGTTGAAAAAGAATATGCACATATCCTACACTAGTGGGTGCTAGCTGCTGATTGGTGCCTGCACATATTTGTCTCTGACGGCATCAAAACGAGGCTCCCATTAAAGCCTATGGAGGCGTGCTCTCTAGCAATGCGAATGCGAGCTTGCGTTTGCATTGCGCTTAACTTGTAATACCAGCGTACATTAGCGTGTGCTGTTATTAATCAGTGGAGCGTTAATATCGCTTGCGCCCAAGCAATATTTAGTCCCAAATCAGATTTAATTTGACAAAATTAATTTGAAGGACATATTCCTAAACTATTTAAATACATTCCACCAGGTAAAAAGGATAAATGGAAACACATTAACGCCTTTAGGACCAGGCACGTACAGGTTACGTCCTACAAAAACTGTCACTTAATGATAAAGGACGTACCCTGTACGTCCTTAGGGTTTTCAATCGCTGGAAGTGATCGTGGTCACTTCCAGAAGCTTTTAGGGTATTGCAGTGAAGTCTCGATATTGAGGCATCCTGCAATACCGTTTTTTAAGCATCTGGTGTAGAGAGATCCACTCTGTGGCCCTCTCTGCATCGACCAACGATGGTGCCAATCGTTGGTGGGTGGGAGCCATTGCAGGGAGGCGGGTGGGCAGCCCCATCACTGGAGAAGTTCCGGCCAGCAGGGGATCTGACTTGCGGGAGCACGGGAGATACACAACAAGTGGCGGGAGAGGAGGGTGGGATGGGGGAATAATGTTGGGAAAAAAATTTGGGAGGGGAGGGGGGTAGGGTATTGAGGATGGGCAGCTAGACTACAGAAATTGGGGTTTTTATTTATTTTTATTAAAAAAATGTCAATTTTATAGTAAACTGGGTACTGGCAGACAGGTGCCAGTATCTAAGATGGTGGCCAATAGGTTGAGGGGGGAGTCTTAGAGAGCTGTTTGGGGGGACGGGGTCAGGGAGGTTGGGGGATAATGGGGGACCCTACACTTCAGATTAAATCTAAAAAAAAACAACCTTTATTTTTATACCTATTGTGAGGTGGGGGAGAGAGCTGTTTGAGGGGGGTTATGGAGGGATCAGGTGGTGTGATGTGTCAGGTGGGCGACTGGTCACTACACTAAAGCTAAAATTAACCCTTCAAGCTCCCTACAAGATACTTAATAAGTGTGGTGTGCAGCGGAATTTAGCGGCCTTCTAATTACCAAAAAGTTATGCCAAAGCCATGTATGTCTGCTATTTCTGAACAAAGGGGATCCCAGAGAAGCATTTACAACCATTCGTGCCATAATTGCACAAACTGTTTGTAAATAATTTCAGTGAGAAACCTAAAGTTTGTGAAAAAGTTAATGATTTTTTTTATTTGATCGCATTTGGAGGTGAAATGGTGGCATGAAATATACCAAAATTGGCCTAGATCAATACTTAGGGTTGTCTACTACACTACACTAAAGCTAAAGTTAACCCTACAAGCTCCATACAAGATACCTAATTAACCCATTTACTGCTGGGCATAAAACAAGTATAGTGCGCAGCGGCATTTAGAGGCCTTCTAATTACCAAAAAGTAATGCCAAAGCCATAAATGTCTGCTATTTCTGAACAAAGGGGATCCCAGAGAAGCATTTTCAACCATTTGTGCCATAATTGCACAAGCTGTTTGTAAATAATTTCAGTGAGAGACCTAAAGTTTATGAAAACGTTAGTGAAAAAGTTAACAATTTTTTTCAATTGATCGCATTTGGCGGTGAAATGGTGGCATGAAATATACGAAAATGGGCCTAGTTCAATACTTTGGGTTGTCTGCTAAAAAAAATATTTACATGTGAAGGGTTATTCGGAGATTCCTGGCAGATATATATCGCTAATTTTGAAAAAGAATGGTTTGGAAATAGCAAAGTGCTACTTGTACTTATTGCCCTAAAACTTGCAAAAAAAGCAAAATTTAAGAAAATGTAAACATTGGGTATTTCTAAACTCAGGACAAAATTCAGAAACTATTTAGCATGGGTGTTTTTTAGTGGTTGTAGATGTGTAACAGAAACGTGTGTCTTTTTCCATTTTTTCATCATATTTTATAATTTTTTTATAGTAAATTATAAGATATGATGAAAATAATGGTATCTTTAGAAAGTCCATTTAATGGTGAGAAAAACGGTATATAATATGTGTGGGTACAGTAAATGAGTAAGAGGAAAATTACAGCTAAAAATAAACACCGCAAAAATGTAAAAATAGCCCTGGTCCCAAACGGTAAGAAAATGGAAAAATGGTCTGGTCAATAAGGGGTTAAAGAAGATGCGGTCTGCATCACAAACTAGCAATTCCTACTATGACCGACTCTCTACCATCCTGGGTTCACATTCTTTTGCTGATTAGCGTCCTATTTTAGTATGGCCTCCAGGAAGTCAATTCAGCTGTCATTCAAAATGCCTGATTCCAGTGACCACAGTCTACCGTCACTTATTAATTACAGAAAGATACTGACAATCGCTGCTCAGAATTCACACATATCCTATTTTTTTTTTACATATTTACTTGAGAATGTATACTTCTATTTATGTTGTATCTTTTAGACACAACCTATAAATAAATTAAGCACTGTACAAAAATGTTAAATGTGTTAATCTACAGCACTGATTATGTGTAAATTACTGGAATATCTACAGCAGCTAGAAGATCATTTGGATATTAAACTGAACATGTCTCGACTGAAATGCCCTAAGAGCATAATCCTTTAGTGGCTTTGAGGACTTTGCCTCTAGGCGCTGGATTTTGTCATGTGTAGTAATAACAAAATGCTCAGAATTGCTGGAATAAAAATCAGTGATTGTTCAGTGCCCTCTATAGCTCATTTCCCAGAATGCACAGCAGAGATTTTGCTCAGAACACGATAATCACAATTTTATTTATAATAACCATGAAGTGTATTAAAAGGAATATATATAATCCTAGAATTACCCAAGCGGCTGTGGGTAAAGCCCGATGTAATTTAATTACACTGTGGGTAAAGCCCGATGTACTGTAATTGCCCCATCTACACAATTTTTTTTTATTTTTGCCTCACCGATCCTATGGCATCCACCCCAAGTGAACCTTGGGTAATGAGGTTTACAAGGGGGTTTTTTCCCCCTTGAATCCCCCAGGCTTAGGCGAAAAAAGATAGTGAAGATTTGGGAATTAAAGTGCATCGTATATATGTTTGATGCAGTGACTCGATCATTCAAAAGGGATTTATAGTATTACATCAGGCTTTATCCACAGCCGCTTGGGTAATCCTAGCATTACCCGGGTAATGTTAGGATTACCCAATATCTGACTATACCCGCAACATATGTATGTATATATATATTCTTATGCTTTCTAAAAAATTATCGCTGCTATTCAAAATCAAGTGTATTTTTAAATTCGCTTGATATTTGTGCACCCGTTATTCCAAATAATTAATGCATAAAAAATAACAGGCATATTTTATGATAAAGTAATTTTTTATTATTTTGTTGCAAGTGCATAATAACAAAAAGAAATATAAATCAAGAAATTAACAGTACAAGGAAACAGAAATCCTGGTTTTCTAAAATTACATTGTGAATAAAGTGGTACAAGTTACGTGTCATTGAGTCATACAATCTCCATATCATAACCTATGAGGCCACTTTTACAAACAAAGGGCTCCATAGCACCCAGCATTTATGAAACAATAATCAATACAGTAAAGAATTTTCTCTTGTGGCTGGAGTTAGAGTAATTTAATATACAGTTGTGATGCTTTAAGGTTCGCTTAGGTTACATACTGCCAGGATAAGAAATAATAAATTAAAGAGATAGTGAAGGGGGAAAAAGTTAGAAAGAGCAAAGAGAGAGAGAGAGAAGTGTGGTATAGATGAAGGGGTGTCTCCTGACCATTCTACTCCGCTTTATTCGGAAGTTGGTTATATGTGGGGTTAGTATGTCTCCTATTAATCTGAATTTTATCTATCGTGTTTGGGGGTTTTAAAGTTCAAATATTAGGACAGTCCAAGTGGGGGGCTCTAGTGGACTAGACTAGTGTATTAGGACACATTGTGTAATATCCAGTAGTACCATACTTTCTGGAAGGTTTCTTGAGTATCTAGAAGAAATGCTGCCTGCTCTGACATGTTATAATAGAATTTAATTTTTAGTTTGATTTCTTCCCAGGACGGGGCGCTCTCCCTCCAATGGCGGGCTATACATATCCTCGCGGCTGTGCACGATATCCTAATAAATAAATTAATGTATTTATTAAATTCTTCAAGTCTGACGTGGAGTAAAGCTTGTTCTATGGTAAGCTTAATAGGGCTGTCTATGATGTAGCTTAAGAACCGCGATAGCTGGTTCCACACCCTGCGTATTTGTGAGCAGTCCCACCGCATATGTTTATAGTCCCCTAGCTCCCCACAGCCTCTGTAACAGAGTCTAGATCTATCCTTGGTGGAGTTTGAGGTTATCAGCGGTGTTAGGTACCAGCGAAAGTTGGTCTTGATGCAGTTTTCCCACATATCTGCATTTAAGAGTCCCTTCCCTGCACTAGATAGCGTTACATGCCACTCTTGAGTCTCCACCTCCCTATTGATATCCCTTTCCCATTTGGTTTGTAAGGTGGATTTAACATTGTCTGATGCTAGCTGAGTTGCTTGGTATAGCCTAGAGATAGTGTTCTTGGGCCTGGATGAGGTGCTGCATATGTTCTCTAGTACAGAGGATACGTTTTTAGATATGGATGGTAGGATAGGGTGAATGATAGAGCTGAGTTGTAAGTATAAGAACCATTCTAATTTGATTGGCTGCAGTTTTTCTTGTAGTTGTGTGTAGCTCATCATTTTACTTCCCACCAACAAGTCAGCTATTCTATAGAGTCCTCTATTTTCCCATTTTTGGATAATGGGAATCAGTTCATGCCTAACCAAGCTTGTAAGTGTGGCTTTAGAGGAATGTGTGGGAAGTAGAGTTAAAGAGGTGGTCAATCTAGACCATTGTTTAATCATAAAGTCTATTACTGGATAGATGTGTTGCTTCCTATTAAGGCACTGTTTAGGGTTCCAAAGAATCATGTCTCGTGGGGTGATTCCTGCTATATCTGTTTCTAATTGTGTCCAAATAATGTCTTTGTCTGGGTCATTGAGGAGTGCGGTCTGTGCTAGTCTGGCTGCCTGATAATAGTGTTTAAGGTTTGGTGCCCCCACCTCCCCCATTTGTCTGTTCCTAGAGAGAACTGCCGAAGGGATTCTGGCCTTTTATAACAGGCATATTTTAAAGGGACACTAAACACATTTCATGCACCTCCCTTTAATTATGGGTGCTGCCTTTATGGAACATACATACAGGTATCTGAAAGAGAGTTATTATACACGTGCAAACAGGTCAGCACAGGAATATAGTGAAAAATAGAATTCAAAATAACAGCACCCATGACTCGAGGGAGGTGGGGATTAACCTCGGTATTATGCTAATAAAATGTATTTAGAGTTTAAAGTCCCTTAAACATGCATAGAAGTAGAAACCGTCATTAAACAAACATGCAATGCAAAACTTTTCTACTGTGATTCAGATAGAGAATACAATTTTAAACAACTTTCCAATTTAATTGTATTATCTAATTTCCTTTGTTATCTTGATACGCTCAGGAGCAGCAATGCACTACTGGGAAATAGCTGCTTATTGGTGGCTGCACATATATACCTCTTGTCATTGGTTCACAACAATGTGTTCAGCTAGCTTCCTGTAGTGCAATGCTGTTCCTTCAATAAGGTATACCAAATAAATGAAGCAAATTTGCTAATTGAAGTAAATTGGAATATTGTTTAAAATGTTATCTTCTATCTAAAACACAAAAAAAAACATTTGAGTTTCATATCCCTTTAAGGAGTCATTAGGGATGGGCGAATGTGTTTATATCCGAATTCGAATGTTAGAACGAATGTTATTGTAGAAATTCGATTTACATAATAAAATGTTAAGAACGAATATTCTTAAAAATTCGATTTTCAAATGTTATTTACAGTTTTCGAATGTCACATTCGAATTTGAATGTCACATTCGAATTCAAATGTTACATTCAAATATCACATTCAAATTCGAATATTACATTTATAAAACACAATTGTAGACTAGAAACACTATTTCGAATGTCACATTCGAATCGAATATCACATTCAAATCGAATGTCACATTCGAATTCGAATATTACATTTATAAAACACAGTATTAGACTAGAAATACTATTTTGAATTCAAATGTCACATTCAAATCAAATATCACATTTGAATCGAATATCACATTTAAAACACAGTATTAGACTAGAAATACTATTTCAAATTCGAATGTGAAAATCGAATTTGAATGTCACATTCGAATTCGAATATTACATTTCGAAATACATAACTCACCACTTGCAATGATATCCATTGAAATTATGGGGCACGCCAAAAAAGGCAGTCTTTTAAAAATGATCTGGTAAATATATTTTTACTATTAAATTATTTATGACACTAGTTTGTGAACTATTCTTAGTGTATGATCACTCTCAGTAAAGCTAGGGTTGCCCGCTGTGCTCCATAAAATTATCGGACGACCTATAGGTACTGGACATGGGACGTAGCTAGGTACACACAATGTCCCTCCAAAAGCTCACCCTTAGGACCCACCCTTGATCCCACCACATATATTTTTCACCCCTTGGTTGCCAGTAACACATATACGTAGTAGTGATGTGACCCCCTTGGCTGCCAGAAGTAAACACCCAGCAATTATTGAACACCCCCATGGTTGCCTGTTACACATATAATAGAAAAAGCACAGTGTAACCTTTTGAGCCCTATTTCTAATTCATAAAGGCATAGAAGGCTCTTTACATTTAGTTGACAGGGGTCTTTAAGTGTCCAGTATTTTAGTACAGATTGCACTGGATAGCCTGCTAAAATACTGGACACCCTATTTGTATGGTTCAGATCAACTATAATTAAAATCAATTGATACAGACATAAAGGCTTTTAAATGTGGGGACTCTACTTTTTTTTTTTTTTTTTTTTTAATAAAGATTTTTATTGAGAAAATTAGGTACAAACATGAATAACAACAGTATCCGCGCAGGGATAAGATTATGTTCGTACAATCACATTTTCAGTGTAACTTAAGACAAATTTGAAAGTTCGTCATGAACAAATAATGAAAACCAATAGTTGAGCCTATTTATCTTGAGACAACATAGAAATAGAGAGAAAAGGAACAAAGGTAGAAACACTGACAATAAATTAATAAAAGACAGTCTTCAAAGTTACCGAATTATTCCTCGTTTTCTGATATGAAACATTAAATGCAGAGATTCAAATAACTCTTGTAGATAATTAGGAGGGAAAAAAAAGGGGGGAGAGGGGAAGGGGGGGTGAACAAGGGGGGAAATGGGGCGGGAGGAAAAAGGTTGAGTGACTCGATTTTCATAAAGAGTCTTAGTTGGGGAACTTCTCTACCCATGGACGCCATATATCAAGGTAAGTGTCTAATGCGTCCATGGCAGTGTAAGCATAAGATTCCATATTGTGAAGGTATGTGACAGTAGCTAGGACTTGCTTGATATATGGAGGGGATCTCTGTTTCCAGGATTTCGCTATCTCAAGTTTAGTGGACATAAGCAGATATATGGTTAGGTATTTTTGTGCTGTGGTAAGTGGGGGAAAGTCTAAGTGGAGGATACATGTTTGGTGGCTAAGTAGGAGAGTGATGTCCAGCTGTCTAAGGATGTTAAAAAGTTGCTGCTCAATTATTCTCCAAGAAGCAGCGTTAGCCGAATAACTCCAGCTCAATAAATGAGTTAAGCGAGCTGCTTGGTAATATAGTATAATGTTTGGGAAACGTAAACCGCCTTTAATAACATTTCTTTGTACTTTTTACCTTTCCAAACATAGGATGTGATGAGGCTCTGTAATCTGTTAAGTATGGGTCTGGGGATATTTATTGGAAGGGACCGGAATAGGTAAATAATCTTCGGGATAAAGGACATCTTAATTGCAGCTATCCTGCCTGTCCAGGATATCTCTCGGTATTCCCACGAATCTAAGAGTTTATGCCATTCAGGAAGTCTGTCTGAAAATTTTTTAGAGATGATAATGGAAGTGTCCATACTGAGATGTATACCTAGCAATTTAACGGACTGGGCAGACCAGTGAAATTTATATAGACTCTGTAACCTAACTAAGTCAGTAGGTGGTATGTTTAAATGTAGGGCCTCAGTCTTGGTAAGATTCAATTTGCAATGACTTAACAAGGTAAATAGCTTGAGTAAATCAAAAACAGCAGGGAGAGACCTAAGAGGTTGTGTCAAGAGTAGCATGATGTCATCAGCATAAAGTGAGATTTTATGCTATGTCTCAGAAGTGTAAAACCCTGTGATATTCGGATCTAATCTAATTGCCTGAGCTATGGGTTCTATTGAAAGCGCAAACAATAAGGGTGAAAGGGGGCACCCCTGTCTGGTCCCATTGGATATTTGGAAAGGATCAGATTGGAAGCCCACTCCTTTGACCGTAGCCGAGGGATTGGAATAGAGTGCTTGTATAGCTGTGATAAAAGTGGTCAGGCACTGAAACACCCTCATAGTTTCCCACAGATAATCCCATCTCACCCTGTCGAAGGCCTTCTCGGCGTCTAACGACAGGGTGAGCATGGGAGTCTCCAGGTCAGCTGCTCTAAATAGAACATCTATCACACATCTTGTTGCATCAGGGCCCTCTCTCATGGGGATGAAGCCCACCTGATCAGGGTGGACTAAGGAGGGAATTATTTTAGAGAGGTGATTGGCTATGATTTTAGCGTACAACTTAGTATCCAGGTTTAGCAAGGAAATAGGACGGTAACTTCTGCAGTCTAAAGGGTTCTTGCCCGGTTTAAGGATGGTGGTGATAGCCGCTTCTAGGTATTCCTTACGGAAGGAACCTTTTCCCATTACTTCATTGAAAACTCTACATAAGATGGGGGCCACTGTATTACGATAAGTTTTATAAAACTGACCAGAAAAACCATCTGGACCCGGTGACTTAGTTATTTTAAGTTCTTTTATATTATTTCTAACTTCTTCCAGAGAAATCGGGGCGGTAAGATCCCGGTAGCTTTCTTGGGAAACTTGAGGGAGGTTAAGGGTCTCTAAGAACCTACGAATCTTCCGAACCTTGAGGAGAGGGGCCAGATCTGAGACTTCCAGGTTGTATAAATCCGCATAATAAACCCGGAAAGTTTCCCCAATCTCTTTTGGGGAAGTAATCACCCCATGTCGCGAGATAAGCTGCAGTATTTTAGCTTGTGCTGTTTGGTTTCAAAGTTTTGCAGCTAAAAGTGAGGAGGTCTTATTACTTTTATAATAGTAAATTTGTTTAAACTTTTCTAAATTTGCCTGCGTTCTCGGAAGTTCTAAGGTCTTAATCTGTCTCGTAAGATCAGAGATTTGGGTGTTCAGTTTAATAGTGTAGGAAGTAGAGAGACTACTTTTGAGCGATCTGAGTTGGCAAGTCAGTGTGTCTAGGGATGCATTCTGTGCTTTATGAATCTGTGCTGCTTTGGAGATATAATGACCCCTAAGGAAAGCTTTGAGGGACGCCCATAAGACTTCTGCGGTGACACAAATAGTGTCATTCACTTCTAAAAAGCTTGTTATTAACTCATGAGTTTCCAGTTTAAGAGTTGGGTGAGTGATTAGATAGTCTTTAAGTCACCAAGTAGGGGGAGGTGAGTAAGTGAAATGTGGGCCTAGTGTAAGGATACTAGAATCATGATCTGACCAGGATACTGGGAAGATCTTAGCTTGTGTAACGTGCTCTAGTGCATGTGAGCTCATAAAGAAGAAGTCAATACGAGTGTAGGATCGGTGTGGAGGGGAGTAAAAGGTAAATTCTTTATCAAAGGGGTGTAGTGCTCTCCAGACATCGTAAAGGTCGTATTGGGCAAATAGTTTTTGAAATGCTATGGAAAGGGGATGCGTGGATCTCTCTTCCACAGAGATCTTCAGACATAATCTATCCAATGTAGGGTCCCATATCAAATTTAAATCACCACCTAAAATCAGCTCACCTTGTTTGACAGTTAATACCAGGTCTAATAGGTGTCTAAGGAATTGAATTTGTTTTGTGTTGGGGGCATAGGCATTTACTATGGTAGTTAGTTTGTCATTTAATCTGCATACTAATACAATGTACCGGGCCTGCGGGTCAATTTCTATATAAATAGGCTCATAAGTTACTAGGGAGTTGATAAGGATCGCAACGCCTCTGGATTTGGAGCTGAACGAAGCCGTAATGATTATTGGATACTTCTTATATTTATGGGAGGAGTCAGCGCTAGTGAGCCAATGTGTTTCTTGAAATAAGGCAACATCTATTCTGGCGCGTTGTTGCATGCTTAGCATGAGGCTGCGCTTAGTAGGGGAGTTGAGGCCCTGCACGTTGAGTGTTAGAATGCGCAATTGGGCCATGTCTATAATATGGTAATAACGGTAAGGGTAGAAGGGGTGGGGGGAAGAGAAAAAAAAAAAGGGGGGGAGAGAGATTATGTGTACAATGCTACTGAATCTACGAGAGTAACAAGTCAAAGCAAGTGCATAATATCACAATAAGAACCAAATATGGGGGGGATATTCAGCGGGCAAGAGCCGCTCATATATAGAAGGGGAAGGGGTGGGGGGGGGTTGGAGTTATGCGTGTATATATAATGACAATAGAGTAAAGGAGAGTAAAATTGGGAGTACGCAATAAGGTACAAAGATTGGTAAACCAAGTGCTATATATATAAGGATAGGGATATTAGGTGAAGATGCTTGCTTAACTAAGCACCAAACACTAAAAATTAAGGCAGGGTGGTACAAGTAGTAACATACGGAAGAGGGGGGGTGCCTGAATATAATAAGTAGAAGGGAGTTCTCCACAAATGACAAATATCTAAGAGAAAGGGAGAACTATAGGGGATTGTGGTCTAGGGATCTTCAGAATCATGAACTTTTGGGAGGATATGTAAGCGTGGGTGCGTGGACAAGAATAACAGATACAGTTATAAAGGCTATCTCTCGTATGTAGTATGATAAATAAACCCAACAGACAAATATTGTATATAGTGATAAACAAGACAACAAACATTATAAAAAGAATAAAATCATAACCAAGAACTATAACTATAAGAGGTCGCTGTGTTGACAGAATGAGGTTAACTTTTATTAAGCTGGAATAGTTGGGGTGGGGGCTTAAAGGGCATCAATCGTCCTTAAACAGGTGGAGAGATATATTATCTAAACCGGGGAGTGTGGAAAAGCGGGTGATGGTATTCACCTTCTATTCATGTTGGGGCTTCTACTCTAGTAAGTGTTACTGTGTAAGGATTGTCTAGCCTTTCTCTCCCTTGTTACCTTTTTTACTATCTGTCATTTCTAGAGAATATGGGAGCTGTTAACTGTGCGACATGTTCGTGTATGTTATGTAACAATATTCTACTATAACAGGATAATTATTCTATAACCTAAAATAGGAAGAAGCCTAATCTATTATAGTAAGTAGGCAAACATGGTATAGGGCGGTCCTAAAAGAGATAAGCACGCCACATGTATTTCAGTTCGTGAACTACCTGTTGTGTAATGTCCCATAATAGATGGGTGATATAATCCTTAAGCGACCTCAAGGTGTACGCAAATAGAAATTAGGTTTCTGGGTTAGGAAATAAGAACATCAACATAAGAGAACAATAATACAAGAACCAGTAACATAATAATAGTGGACATAACAAAACACATTACATTACCATTCGCTATACTGATTGACCATGTTGTCCCTAGTAAATGGTATTATCAAGTTCATCTCACTAAAGAAGGTAATAATGACCAGTAATTAACAGGGAGATTGTCCTTCAGATTATGGATTAAATCAAGGGTCTCCTTGGGTGGAAGGAATCTCTTTTCTTTTAGTTTGGTAGTTGAATCTTTGTGGAAGTGGGCGCCATTCAAGTGCAGAAGCATTGAGCTTCTCAGATTGGGCAGTAGGATCTTTAGGTTCATTTTGAGAGCGGAGAAGGCCGGCAGAGAGTAGAATTTTGCACCCTTGTTCAGGGGTGGAGACAATGTATGACCGGTCTTCTATTTGGAAAAATAACTTGACCGGGAAGCTCCATCTACATTTTATATTGTTTTGGTGTAAGGCCTGGGTTACTTGCTGAAAGGAGCGCCTTTTGGTTAGCGTAAGTGAAGATAAGTCAGGGAATATCTGAATGGTTTGGTATGGGTCTTTTAATTGTTTGTTTTGGTATGATGCTCTGAGTAACTTCTCTTTGAACGTATAGTAGTGCAATCTGATAATTACATCTCTGGGGGAACCAGAGGGGGCATTTCTTGGCCACAGGGCTCGATGGGCTCTATCAATCAAGGCCTCTTGTTCTTGCACCGAGCCTAGCAATTCTTTAAATAACTCTGAAAGGTATTTGGTAAGTTCAGTTGTGCCTACTTCTTCTGAAATGCCGCGGATTCTGATATTATTACAGCGGGACCTATACTCTAGGTCCGCCAGTTTTGACTCTAAGTCTGTAATCATTTCCGCTAGCGATTGTGTATATGCCAAAAGGTTAGAGTGATCCATGTGAAGGTCTTCTTTTTTTTTTCAGGTTTTCAGTCCTTTCTCCTAATAGGGAGATATCTCTTTTAAGTTCCGAGACTGAGGTTTTGAGCTCTTATTTAAGAGATGCATGGTGGGAGTCCATCTTGTCTGAGAGTTCTTTGATAGAATCCAAGATAGAAGAGTGTGAGGTCAGTGCTCTTTCTGCTGAATGAGAAGTGGGCCTATGGGGCCCTTTAGTAGAGGTTAGTGATTCTCGTGAATCCTCATCTGACATATCCTGTTCATATGGTGTCTTATTCAAGAAGTGGTCTGAGAGGGTCCTTTTCGGTAGGTCTGCATGTTTAGGCTTCTTTTTTTGTGAATGAGACATATTATGTCTAGGGTAAATAGCGGCATTTAAAGTTCCGGTGAAATAGGATTACAATAGTCTCCTATGGTATGTGGCAGTTGGAGAATGAAGATTCGGCACCCCTCCCCCTGCAGGGTGAGCTCAGCACATCATTATGCCTTGAGAGTAACTATAGAAATGGGGGACGCTGCCTGTTAAGGTCGTGCCTTGTCTATAGCTTATATGGGGATAGCAATATATAAATGATAATGCTCTGCCTCTCACCAGGGACGTATGCTCTCCCTGAGCAGGTTGGGAAAAGGACTGTGGGATATGACCTGTAGGTAAATAAGGCCTACGGGAAAGGGAGGTGAGGGGGCAGACAAAACCAATGCAACAAGGTTGTAGTTGACCAGGACAAGGTGGCTTCAGAAGGGGGCACTATTTCTTGAAAATTAGGTGTTGATTCCTTAGACTTATAGGTACAGCCCGTCTAATTATGTAACTTTTGGTTATTCCTACAGAGCCCTTGATCTATACAAAGTCCTGTCTATGAGATCCCAGCAGAATAGTATATAGCCGTTAACTGCTATTTAGCGGTAGCAAGGGTAGGTAGCAAGTGAGTCTCTTTAGGCTGAATGTATGTCACTTAGTAAGGTCCCATAAGCTGTAATCCAGGCTGCAATAATATAGTGTATGGATAGCTTAGTCCCAAGGCCTCAAGCAGTAGGGTTGGTGGTAACAGTGTTGTAACTACTGCTTAATGTGTGAGGTGATTGAAAAAGTTATAGAGTGACTCTGTGTAAAAGCCTCCCCTGAGCCTGTCACAATAACAACCCTCACACAAATATTAAAAATAGCGGTGTTTCATTCACACAATATAGTGTGTAAGGGACTGGTGTTGACTTACTGTGTGGAATGAGTATAGATGAGGCCTCTTCTAGCTGCCACGTGGGTACGTCCCTTAGGGTCCTTTCTTGTTAGGCCTCTAACATGGGCCTCCCCATTGCTGCCTTGGAAAACACTATCGTGCAGTAGGATGCTGCTGAGGTTGAACGGTATGACTGGGCTGTAATCTTAGGGCCACAGAACTGAGTGTGCTGATGCACTCGTCAATACGAACGTGTGAGCAGAACTCCCTATCTGCAGTTCCCTCCGGTGTCAGGCGATTAAGATTTGGGCCGCCAGCTGCAGCGGTAATGCGGCCAGGTATGGTGTAGGAGGATGGACAGATGAAGGAGCCCAGGCGAGCTGCGAGGTAGTTGCCACAGATGGGAGCCGGACTACGTATTACATCGGCTCCAGCAAGAACTAGGTGGGTGCAGAGGAGATCTGATGCGTAAGCGCTTCTGTGCGGCTCTCTGTCCGTAAAACTCTCTTCGCCTGACTTCAAAGCTAGTCAAGTACAGCAGGCAGTTATAAGGGAGTAAGGGAAGGCAAATAGGTAAATATTGGGTAATAAATATACTATATAACAGGGGAAAATAGCACTTGGTCTACGGAGCAAGCTAGTAGTGCGACTACCCGATATCGTGGCTAACTCTGCCCCCTGGGACTCGACTTTTAAATAATGACAAACCCAGTACCTGTAGTTTCCTAGCTATAATGCACAATTACATAAACTAATTTGTATAGCTGGTAACCTCAGAGGTAATCACATGACATGATCCTGAGACTCAGCCATAGCTTTGTAGGTATTACCAGACCAAAGCAGTTCATGTCATTTAAATAATCTATTCCCAACATATAAGTACTGGAAATTTAGGATCTATAATGGGAGTTATGTAAGAACTTAAAGGGTCAGTAAACACCTTGTAATTACAAGACATTTCTGTTACCTTCCTACAGAATAACATATCAGCCAAGTGTAAACATTTGTTTAACAAAATAAAATCCTGTTTACTGCAATTGGTTTTCAATAGAAAAACTGCACCCTTATTTGGAGGAGCCTAATAAGTTTGAGTCGGCAGATAACAAGGCAAATCATTGCCATTAAGTTAGTATAAAGTGAATTGTTTTGCAGTTGTTATCTATTAAAGCCAATTAGGAAAATATTTGATGCAAAGTTAGCTCTGAAAAGTAAGCAGGATGCAGTTCCTACGCAATGTACAATTTTTAAGAGCTAAATTACATAAAAAAGGGGCAAAATAAATAATGAATATATTACAAAGTTGTTTTATTGTGCATAATTAAACATCTTATGTTAAAGCTTTACTAATAACAGGCTAAACTGACAGTCATGGTATAATGTGATGCCTGATTGCCTGGTTGTCATGGTGACAGTCTTAGGGGAGTGGCTTATGTGATGCAGCAGTTATGTCACAAAACACAAAGCAAACACCCTCATAACTGCTGCTCACTTTACTGGAGTTGCCAGACTGATCCTGATGAGCTTCAATAATCACTGACATGTAAATATAAGTTATCTAATATCTTTATTTCACAGCTAGCACATTACAGTACAGTTAGTGCTTTACAACCACAGCTCTGTATATGTGCTGATATGAAGAACAGTGACTACCTCCAACACAACGCAAATGGCACCCATTGGGAGCTGCTGGTATGAACTCCAATTACTACAGGTAGTCTTACTAATACTAAGACAACTTTATATACGTTGTATAATAATATGTTGTAAAATAATACAGATAAATGACAGAAGTAGTAGCTTAAACTTTGTAGGTTCATACAGGCACCAGTACTCTGAGACAAAACATAGCATACAAACTGTACCTAATAATTATCAATTTTATCTTCACATCTTTATTTAAAATACATATAATTTAATAAATATTTTAATTTTTTAAATAATTATTTTAAACATTAGCCATAACTGTAGGACACACCAATGCCTTTCTGTGTTTCCTCTACATATCTTTATAAGATTTGCAACTGGCAGTAAAGGCTTTAAACCAACTTTAAGTATTGTAAGAATTATGCATCATTAGTCTGCAAATGCTCTAAAGCAAGGACTTCTAGTAAAGGCCTGGAATATAAACCCCACAGCATATGTCTGCAATGTATATGCTGCAAACTCATTGGTGCTGGGACCCTCATTACACACTGTACTGTAAGGTGCAGCATCTGATGCAGCTGTTTGTTCTGCTTGATTGGCGATCTGAAATAAATTCAGATCAGACTGATGCGCATCTTACCAGCAGCATTCTCGCTGATGGCAGATGTTCTCACACTGCAAACTAACTGGTGCTAGGACCCTTATTAAACACCATACTGTAAGGTGCAGCATCTGATTCAGCTGTTTTTTCTTCTTGACCCGAATGAAGAAAAGATAACTGGTGATATAAATTCAGATCAGACTGATGTGCATCTGGCTTGCAGTATATGCGCTGATGGCAGATGTCCTTCAAGAATTTTTATATTACTAAACTGTAAGTATCTAAGGCAAGATTTTCTGAGATTAACACGTTTTTTGAGCAAAACATCTCATTAAAACATTAAATTGTAAATACAGATCCTGCTCCAAGAGCCTAGAGACATGTGCAGTGAGGTCAGATCATTTCTCACATTTCCATTGCGCTTTTTCTTTACTTTCCCATTTAAAAAAAATATTTAGCTTTAATTTTGTTCTGCATGTTTAAAGCTTTCTGTACTTTTCAAGGCTTATTGATATAAGATATACAAATCATCTCTGTGACACTACAACTTGAATCATGACACCAACAATAAAGTATAATTACACTTACACTACTATAACTTTATATATAGAAGAATACAATGATATGATTAATATGTTTGCACTTATATCCTCAATGCAATGCCTTGACATAGGGACACCAATAATACTAGTAGGTTACAAGCACCTTGCAGCTGGTTTACAATTTTATCTGAGAACTGCAGCACCCTGGAACAAGGACTACCACGCCTGTGACACTGCATTATAAGGTACAGTGTGTCATGCACCTATCTTCTTGCATTGGATGAAAAATCCTTACAAGATGTGCATAGACTGATTCATATCTGGCAAGCAGTATAACGAAGATTTAAATACTCTATGACAGTGGCAGGAAGATTTAATTTTTTTAGAGGGACTAGTGTTATGCTGAGTGCAGTCTTACATCAGGGTTAAGTTCTCCTTAAATACAAGATCGTACGCCTTTTGAGCAAAGCACTGAAACACTAGATTGTAAGCTCATTGGAAAAGGGTCTGCACCCATGGAAATCCTTTAGAGCAGGGACTCCCACTGTACTAAATTTATGTATTGTTGATAATAGAGTGATATAAACCCTCCATTTAATTAGTTCAGCAAAGAATAAATATACAATGGATAGAATATATAAATTATTCCACAAAGTGTAAATGCAAAATGCATTTTTAATATGGCACCCCTTATGCTTTTGTCAGTTTAAACCAGTAGTATAGCAAACTGTGAAATACATGAGACTTAAATAACACAGCATCAATCATAAGCAGCCTAATTTGCTACTTTGGGACTCTTTCTTACGCAATTCATTATGGTTGATGCTGATGTCCTCGAGCATTTTATCCTTTGTTTACGGGCTGCCCATTATATTGAAATGGATTTTGAATTATAAGTGATGTATTTTTGCACAGATAAGTATATTTATTTTTTGCTAAGATTAATACAATGAAGGGATAAGCCCTAAATGGGCCAACAGGCTGTCTATGCATGGTGCTGCTGTTCTTCTCAAGCATTCATTTCACACTTTGTAAGTATGGTTATGAAAATTAATGTAATCATCAACAAAACTGGCATATAACTGTAAACCTAAAATCAATGCTTGAGTCCAAAAAAATAGCAACCACATCATACTGAAGAGCCCCAACGAGGGCAAAGCAACCTGCCTATAGTGAAAACATACTTTACATTTGTAGTATTACAATATATTATTCCCCTGCAAGACACCACTCTTTTTGTACTGGATTTGTATCTAAGCAGAACTACTATAGAATAATAAGGCTTCCATATGTCATAAGATTTGAGATTTTGCCTGATAATCGAGTGCCCTTGACATATTAAAAGGGTTCCTACCTAAAACTATTAAATTGTCAGATGTTCTGCACACATCTGCAATAAATATGTTTGTATATTTAAATATTAGGACTAGTGATGTCGCAAACTTAAAATTTTCCATTCGCGAACGGCGGACTCAAACTTCTGCAACTATTTGCAAATTTTAAAACCCACAGGGACACTTTCTGGCCACAATAGTGATGGGAAAGTTGTTTCAAGGGGACTAACACCTGGACTGTGGCATGCCGAAGGGGGATCCATGGCAAAACTCCCATGGAAAATAACATAGTTGATGCAGAGTCTGGTTTTAAGCCATAAAGGGCATAAATCACCTAACATTCCTAAATTGTTTGGAATAACGTGATCTAAAACATCAGGTATGATGTTGTATCGATCAGGTAGTGTAAGGGTTACGCCCACTTCACAGTGACAGACCAAACTCCCCGTTTAACGCACCGAAAACCCCCGCAAACAGTCCATTTGCACAACCACGAGATAGATAGATTTGATAGATACATAGATACATAGATTAGATAGATAGATCAATAGATGCAATATACATTTGATAGATACGATAGATAGATAGATAGATAGATAGATAGATAGATAGATTTGATAGATATATAATTTCCCAGACAGAGAATTACAAGACGTGCGGTCTGGGACCCAATGTAATGTTCCCAGAGGCAGTTGCGGCGCCAGGGGACGTGTATATGGCATGGATTTTAGGAACCAGGAGATGGAAAAAGATGCTTGGTCGGTCCTCCTACTTCAAATTTGGGGCACTGCGCATGCAATCTACCGTGGCACCAGATATGAGTGGTGTGCTAAGTAGTACTATTCTGATCAGTTTAATACCTGTTACTCCCCCTATCGGGAGAGGTGTATATGGCATGGATTTTAGGAACCGGGAGATGGAAAAAGATGCTTGGTCGGTCCTCCTACTTCAAATTTGGGGCACTGCGCGTGCAATTGTGGCCGGACTTTTAGCCGACGGCCATTTGGCCTAAAGACATTTGTCTGACGGACATTTGGCCGAAACACAAGTGGCTGTCACAAAACAGTCTGGCCACGAGATAGATAGATTTGATAGATAGATAGATACATAGATTACATAGATCAATAGATGCAATATACATTTGATAGATACGATTGATAGTTACATAGATTTGATAGATAAATAGATAGATTTGATAGATATATAAATTTCCAGACAGAGAATTAAAAGACGTGCAGTCTGTGACCCATGCTAAGGTTCCCAGAGGCAGTTTCGGCACCAGGGGATGTGTATATGGCATGGATTTTAGGAACCGGGAGATGGAAAAAGATGCTTGGTCGGTCCTCCTACTTCAAATTTGGGGCACTGCGCGTGCAATCGTGGCTGGACTTTTAGCCGACGGCCATTTGGCCAACGGACATTTGGCCGAAACACAAGTGGCTGTCACAAAACAGTCCGGCCACGAGATAGATAGATTTGATAGATAGATACATAGATTACATAGATCAATAGATGCAATATACATTTGATAGATACGATAGATAGTTAGATAGATTTGATAGATAAATAGATAGATTTGATAGATATATAATTTCCCAGACAGAGAATTACAAGACGTGCGGTCTAGGACCCATGGTAAGGTTCCCAGAGGCAGTTGCGGCACCACGATACGTCTATATATCGCATGGATTTTAGGAACCGGGAGATGGAAAAAGATGCTTGGTCGGTCCTCCTACTTCAAATTTGGGGCACTGCACGTGCAATCGTGGCTGGACTTTTAGCCGACGGCCATTTGGCCGACGGACATTTGGCCCACAGTCCTGCCATGAGAAAGATAGATTTGATAGATAGATACATAGATTACATAGATCAATAGATGCAATATACATTTGATAGATACGATTGATAGTTAGATAGATTTGATAGATAAATAGATAGATTTGATAGATATATAATTTCCCAGACAGAGAATTACAAGACGTGCGGGCTGCGACCCATGGTGAGGTTCCCAGAGGCAGTTGCGGCACCAGGGGACGTGTATATGGCATGGATTTTAGGAACCGGGAGATGGGAAAAGATGCTTGGTCGGTCTTCCTACTTCAAATTTGGGGCACTGCGCGTGCAATCGTGGCCGGACTTTTAGCCGACGGCCATTTGGCCGATGGACATTTGTCCAACGGAGATTTGGCCCGAAACACAAGTTGCTGTCACACAACAGTCCGGCCACGAGATAGATAGATTTGATAGATAGATAGATAGATAGATAGATAGATACATAGATTACAAAGATCAATAGATGCAATATACATTTGATAGATACGAATGATAGTTAGATAGATTTGATAGATAAATAGATAGATTTGATAGATATATAATTTCCCAGACAGAGAATTAAAAGACGTGCAGTCTGTGACCCATGGTAAGGTTCCCAGAGGCAGTTTCGGCACCAGGGGATGTGTATATGGCATGGATTTTAGGAACCGGGAGATGGAAAAAGATGCTTGGTCGGTCCTCCTACTTCAAATTTGGGGCACTGCGCGTGCAATCGTGGCTGGACTTTTAGCCGACGGCCATTTGGCCAACGGACATTTGGCCGAAACACAAGTGGCTGTCACAAAACAGTCCGGCCACGAGATAGATAGATTTGATAGATAGATACATAGATTACATAGATCAATAGATGCAATATACATTTGATAGATACGATAGATAGTTAGATAGATTTGATAGATAAATAGATAGATTTGATAGATATATAATTTCCCAGACAGAGAATTACAAGACGTGCGGTCTAGGACCCATGGTAAGGTTCCCAGAGGCAGTTGCGGCACCACGATACGTCTATATATCGCATGGATTTTAGGAACCGGGAGATGGAAAAAGATGCTTGGTCGGTCCTCCTACTTCAAATTTGGGGCACTGCACGTGCAATCGTGGCTGGACTTTTAGCCGACGGCCATTTGGCCGACGGACATTTGGCCCACAGTCCTGCCATGAGAAAGATAGATTTGATAGATAGATACATAGATTACATAGATCAATAGATGCAACATACATTTGATAGATACGATTGATAGTTAGATAGATTTGATAGATAAATAGATAGATTTGATAGATATATAATTTCCCAGACAGAGAATTACAAGACGTGCGGTCTGGGACCCATGGTGAGGTTCCCAGAGGCAGTTGCGGCACCAGGGGACGTGTATATGGCATGGATTTTAGGAACCGGGAGATGGGAAAAGATGCTTGGTCGGTCTTCCTACTTCAAATTTGGGGCACTGCGCGTGCAATCGTGGCCGGACTTTTAGCCGACGGCCATTTGGCCCAAAGACATTTGTCTGACGGACATTTGGCCGAAACACAAGTGGCTGTCACAAAACAGTCTGGCCACGAGATAGATAGATTTGATAGATAGATAGATACATAGATTACATAGATCAATAGATGCAATATACATTTGATAGATACGATTGATAGTTACATAGATTTGATAGATAAATAGATAGATTTGATAGATATATAAATTTCCAGACAGAGAATTAAAAGACGTGCAGTCTGTGACCCATGGTAAGGTTCCCAGAGGCAGTTTCGGCACCAGGGGATGTGTATATGGCATGGATTTTAGGAACCGGGAGATGGAAAAAGATGCTTGGTCGGTCCTCCTACTTCAAATTTGGGGCACTGCGCGTGCAATCGTGGCTGGACTTTTAGCCGACGGCCATTTGGCCAACGGACATTTGGCCAAAACACAAGTGGCTGTCACAAAACAGTCCGGCCACGAGATAGATAGATTTGATAGATAGATACATAGATTACATAGATCAATAGATGCAATATACATTTGATAGATACGATAGATAGTTAGATAGATTTGATAGATAAATAGATAGATTTGATAGATATATAATTTCCCAGACAGAGAATTACAAGACGTGCGGTCTAGGACCCATGGTAAGGTTCCCAGAGGCAGTTGCGGCACCACGATACGTCTATATATCGCATGGATTTTAGGAACCGGGAGATGGAAAAAGATGCTTGGTCGGTCCTCCTACTTCAAATTTGGGGCACTGCACGTGCAATCGTGGCTGGACTTTTAGCCGACGGCCATTTGGCCGACGGACATTTGGCCCACAGTCCTGCCATGAGAAAGATAGATTTGATAGATAGATACATAGATTACATAGATCAATAGATGCAATATACATTTGATAGATACGATTGATAGTTAGATAGATTTGATAGATAAATAGATAGATTTGATAGATATATAATTTCCCAGACAGAGAATTACAAGACGTGCGGTCTGGGACCCATGGTGAGGTTCCCAGAGGCAGTTGCGGCACCAGGGGACGTGTATATGGCATGGATTTTAGGAACCGGGAGATGGGAAAAGATGCTTGGTCGGTCTTCCTACTTCAAATTTGGGGCACTGCGCGTGCAATCGTGGCCGGACTTTTAGCCGACGGCCATTTGGCCGATGGACATTTGTCCAACGGAGATTTGGCCCGAAACACAAGTTGCTGTCACACAACAGTCCGGCCACGAGATAGATAGATTTGATAGATAGATAGATACATAGATTACAAAGATCAATAGATGCAATATACATTTGATAGATACGAATGATAGTTAGATAGATTTGATAGATAAATAGATAGATTTGATAGATATATAATTTCCCAGACAGAGAATTACAAGACGTGCGGCCTGTGACCCATGGTAAGGTTCCCAGAGGCAGTTGCGGCGCCAGGGGACGTGTATATGGCATGGATTTTAGGAACCGGGAGATGGACAAAGATGCATGGTCGGTCCTCCTACTTCTAATTTGGGGCACTGCGCGTGCAATCATGGCCAGACTTTTAGCCGACGGACATTTGGCCGACGGACATTTGGTCGAAACACAAGTGGCTGTCACAAAACAGTCCGGCCACGAGATACATAGATTTGATAGATACAGGGAGTGCAGAATTATTAGGCAAGTTGTATTTTTGAGGATTAATTTTATTATTGAACAACAACCATGTTCTCAATGAACCCAAAAAACTCATTAATATCAAAGCTAAATATTTTTGGAAGTAGTTTTTAGTTTGTTCTTAGTTTTAGCTATTTTAGGGGGATATCTGTGTGTGCAGGTGACTATTACTGTGCATAATTATTAGGCAACTTAACAAAAAACAAATATATACCCATTTCAATTATTTATTTTTACCAGTGAAACCAATATAACATCTGAACATTCATAAATATACATTTCTGACATTCAAAAACAAAACAAAAACAAATCAGTGACCAATATAGCCACCTTTCTTTGCAAGGACACTCAAAAGCCTGCCATCCATGGATTCTGTCAGTGTTTTGATCTGTTCACCATCAACATTGTGTGCAGCAGCAACCACAGCCTCCCAGACACTGTTCAGAGAGGTGTACTGTTTTCCCTCCTTGTAAATCTCACATTTGATGATGGACCACAGGTTCTCAATGGGGTTCAGATCAGGTGAACAAGGAGGCCATGTCATTAGATTTTCTTCTTTTATACCCTTTCTTGCCAGCCACGCTGTGGAGTACTTGGACGCGTGTGATGGAGCATTGTCCTGCATGAAAATCATGTTTTTCTTGAAGGATGCAGACTTCTTCCTGTACCACTGCTTGAAGAAGGCGTCTTCCAGAAACTGGCAGTAGGACTGGGAGTTGAGCTTGACTCCATCCTCAACCCGAAAAGGCCCCACAAGCTCATCTTTGATGATACCAGCCCAAACCAGTACTCCACGTCCACCTTGCTGGCGTCTGAGTCGGACTGGAGATCTCTGCCCTTTACCAATCCAGCCACGGGCCCATCCATCTGGCCCATCAAGACTCACTCTCATTTCATCAGTCCATAAAACCTTAGAAAAATCAGTCTTGAGATATTTCTTGGCCCAGTCTTGACGTTTCAGCTTGTGTGTCTTGTTCAGTGGTGGTCGTCTTTCAGCCTTTCTTACCTTGGCCATGTCTCTGAGTATTGCACACCTTGTGCTTTTGGGCACTCCAGTGATGTTGCAGCTCTGAAATATGGCCAAACTGGTGGCAAGTGGCATCTTGGCAGCTGCACGCTTGACTTTTCTCAGTTCATGGGCAGTTATTTTGCGCCTTGGTTTTTCCACACGCTTCTTGCGACCCTGTTGACTATTTTGAATGAAACGCTTGATTGTTCGATGATCACGCTTCAGAAGCTTTGCAATTTTAAGAGTGCTGCATCCCTCTGCAAGATATCTCACTATTTTTGACTTTTCTGAGCCTGTCAAGTCCTTCTTTTGACCCATTTTGCCAAAGGAAAGGAAGTTGCCTAATAATTATGCACACCTGATATAGGGTGTTGATGTCATTAGACCACACCCCTTCTCATTACAGAGATGCACATCACCTAATATGCTTAATTGGTAGTTGGCTTTCGAGCCTATACAGCTTGGAGTAAGACAACATGCATAAAGAGGATGATGTGGTCAAAATACTAATTTGCCTAATAATTCTGCACTCCCTGTATATACATAGATTACATAGATCAATAGATGCAATATACATTTGATAGATACGATTGATAGTTAGATAGATTTGATAGATAAATAGATAGATTTGATAGACATATAATTTCCCAGACAGAGAATTACAAGACGTGCAGCTGGGACCCATGGTAAGGTTCCTAGAGGCAGTTGCGGCACCAGGGGACGTGTATATGGCATGGATTTTAGGAACCGGGAGATGGAAAAAGATGCTTGGTCGGTCCTCCTACTTCAAATTTGGGGCACTGCACGTGCAATCGTGGCTGGACTTTTAGCCGACGGCCATTTGGCCGACGGACATTTGGCCCACAGTCCGACCATGAGAAAGATAGATTTGATAGATAGATACATAGATTACATAGATCAATAGATGCAATATACATTTGATAGATACGATTGATAGTTAGATAGATTTGATAGCTAAATAGATAGATTTGATAGATATATAATTTCCCAGACAGAGAATTACAAGACGTGCGGTCTGGGACCCATGGTAAAGTTCCCAGAGGCAGTTGCGGCACCAGGGGACGTGTATATGGCATGGATTTTAGGAACCGGGAGATGGAAAAAGATGCTTGGTCGGTCCTCCTACTTCAAATTTGGGGCACTGCGCGTGCAATCGTGGCCGGACTTTTAGCCGACGGACATTTGTCCGACGGAGATTTGGCCCGAAACACAAGTGGCTGTCACACAACAGTCCGGCCACGAGATAGATAGATTTGATAGATAGATACATAGATTACATAGATCAATAGATGCAATATACATTTGATAGATACGATTGATAGTTAGATAGATTTGATAGATAAATAGATAGATTTGATAGATATATAATTTCCCAGACAGAGAATTACAAGACGTGCGGTCTGCGACCCATGGTAAGGTTCCCAGAGGCAGTTGCGGTGCCAGGGGACGTGTATATGGCATGGATTTTAGGAACCGGGAGATGGACAAAGATGCATGGTCGGTCCTCCTACTTTAAATTTGGGGCACTGCGCGTGCAATCATGGCCAGACTTTTAGCCGACGGACATTTGGCCGACGGACATTTGGTCGAAACACAAGTGGCAGTCACAAAACAGTCCGGCCACGAGATACATAGATTTGATAGATAGATAGATAGATACATAGATTACATAGATCAATAGATGCAATATACATTTGATAGATACGATTGATAGTTAGATAGATTTGATAGATATATAATTTCCCAGACAGAGAATTACAAGACGTGCGGTCTGGGACCCATGGTAAGGTTCCCAGAGGCAGTTGCGGCGCCAGGGGACGTGTATATGGCATGGATTTTAGGAACCCGGAGATGGAAAAAGATGCTTGGTCGGTCCTCCTACTTCAAATTTGGGGCACTGCGCGTGCAATCGTGGCCGGACTTTTAGCCGACGGACATTTGACCGAAACACAAGAGGCTGTCACAAAACCGTCTGGCCACGAGATAGATAGATTTGATAGATAGATAGATAGATAGATAGATACATACATAGATTACATAGATCAATAGATGCAATATACATTTGATAGATACGATTGATAGTTAGATTTGATAGATAAATAGAAAGATTTGATAGATATATAATTTCCCAGACAGAGAATTACAAGACGTGCGGCCTGGACCCATGGTAAGGTTACTTCCTTTTGCACAATCGAGTACAGGTTGGGGATTGCCCTTTGTGCAAAGAAAATTTGGTTACCTTCCACTGTGGTGTCCCCTATCAGGGGATGTGTATATGGCATGGATTTTAGGAATCGGGAGATGGAAAAAGATGCTTGGTCGGTCCTCCTAATTCAAATTTGGGGCACTGTGCGTGCAATCTAATGTGCCACCAGATAGGAGTGGTGTGCTAAGTAGTACTATTCCTATCAGTTTAATCCTTTTAAGTGTCTTTTTTTTTGTTTTGTTTTTGAAGCCACAGTGCAGCACCAGAGGCCAGAAAAATTTGGCATGTACACATGTCTGAAAATTAGGTATTGATGTTTGTTTCCCAGGCAGATAGTGCCCTAAAACATTGCGGCTTGAACCCTAGTTGGTGTCGGATAAGTCACGCAAGTCATCCGGCATTTGAAGATAAAATACAGCAGCATGTGGACCATATTTAGCCCAAGGCAGCTCATGTCATCAGGCCTTTTTTACTTGAATGTATTGCCCAATGTCAGTCCCTTCGGGATCCATCCCTCATTCATCTTAATAAAGGTGAGGTAATCTAGACTTTTTTGACCTAGACGACTTCTTTTCTCAGTGACAATACCTCCTGCTGCACTGAAGGTCCTTTCTGACAGGACACTTGAAGCGGGGCAGGCCAGAATTTCTATTGCAAATTGGGATAGCTCAGGCCACTGGTCAAGTCTGCACACCCAGTAGTGAAGGGGTTCATCGCTCCTCAGAGTGTCGAGATCTGCAGTTAAGGCGAGGTAGTCTGCTACCTGTCGGTTGAGTTGTTCTCTGAGGGTGGACCCCGAAGGGCTGTGGCGATGCATAGGAGTTCTGCATGTCCTCTATCAACAACACGTCTGTAAAGCATCCTGTCCTTGCCGGCGTGGTCGTGGGAGTCGGAGGATTACTTTTAGCTCTTCCCCTGTTAGATTCACATTGTGCTGTGACATCACCCTTATACTCTGTGTAAATGCTGTGTAATATTTTGGAAATGCTGCATCCTTTCTGACTTGTTGTAATTTGGTAACATTTCTGGCACTTTATGCTTAAACCGGAGGTCTAGTAGCGTGGACACCCAGTACAGGTCGTTCTCCTTCAGCTTTTTTATACGAGGGTCTCTCAACAGGCACAACAGCATGAAAGACCCTATTTGCACAAGGTTGGATGCCGAGCTACTCATGTCCCGTTCCTCTTCCTCACTGATCTCACTGAAGGTATCTTCTTCCCCCCAGCCACGTACAACACCACGGGTACCAGATAGGTGACAACGAGCACCCTGGGATGCCTGTTGTGGTTGGTCTTCCTCCTCCTCCTCAAAGCCACATTCCTCCTCTGACTCCTATTCCTCACAATCCTCTTCCAGCGTTGCCACAGGTCCAGCAAGTGATGCTGATAAGGCTGTTTCTGGTGGTGATGGTGACCACAACTCATCCTCTTCCTCTTCACGCTCATTTACGGCTTGATCCAGCACTCTTCGCAGGGCACGCTCCAGGAAGAAAACAAATGGTATGATGTCACTGATGGTGCCTTCGGTGCGACTGACTAGGTTTGTCACCTCCTCAAAAGGACGCATGAGCCTACAAGCATTGCGCATGAGTGCCCAGTAATGTGGCAAAAAAATTCCCAGCTCCACAGAGGCTGTCCTAGCACCACGGTCATACAAATACTCGTTAATGGCTTTTTCTTGTTGGAGCAGGTGGTCGAACATTAGGAGTTTTGAATTCCAACGTGTAGGGCTGTCGCAAATCAAGCGCCTGACTGGCATGTTGTTTCGGCACTGGATATCGGAAAAGTGCGCCATGGCCGTGTAGGAACGCCTCAAATGGCCACACACCTTCCTGGCCTGCTTCAGGACGTCCTGTAAGCCTGGGTACTAATGCACAAAGCATTGTACGATCAGAATACACACATGTGCCATGCACGGCACATGTGTCAACTTGCCCAATTTCAATGCCGCTACCAAATTACTTCCATTGTCAGAAACCACTTTGCCGATCTTCAGTTGGTGCAGAGTGAGCCACTGATCCACCTGTGCATTCAGGGTGGACAGGAGTGCTGGTCCGGTGTGACTCTCTGCTTTCAGGCAAGTCAACCCCAAGACGGCGTGACACTGCCGTATCCGGGATGTGGAATAGTACCTGCAGAGCTGCGGGGTGCCGTTGATGTGGAGCAAGACGCAGCAGCAGAAGAGGACTCAGCCGAGGAGGTTATGGAAGAGGATGGAGTAGGAGGAGTAGAGGAGGTGGCAGCAGGCCTGCCTGCAAGTTGTGGCGGTGTCACCAACTCCTTCTCTGCAGAGCCACGCATTCCATGCTTGGCATCCATCAGCAGGTTTACCCAATGCGCAGTGTAGGTGATATACCTGCCCTGACCATGCTTTGCAGACCAGCTATCAGTGGTCATATGGACCCTTGCCCCAACACTGTGTGCCAGACATGCCATTACTTCCTTTCGCACAATCGAGTACAGGTTGGGGATTGCCTTTTGTGAAAAGAAATTTCGGCCGGGTACCTTCCACTGCAGTGTCCCAATAGCTACACATTTTTTGAACGCATCAGACCCCACCAGCTTGTATGGTAAAAGCTGGCGGGCTAAGAGTTCAGACAAGCCAGCTGTCAGATGCCGGGCAAGGGGGTGACTTTGTGACATTGGCTTCTTACGCTCAAACAAGTCCTTGAAAGACACCTGACTGTGGGCAGATGAGCAGGAACTGCTCCGGACGAGAGACAGAGTGGCGGAATGTTGAGAGGGGGCAAGGAGGACAGCAGTGGTTGACGTGGCTGAAGATGCTGGTCCAGGAGGAGGATGGCGGCTTTGAGTTTGTGTGCTGCTTCTACTCATGTGTTGATCCCATAGGCGTTTGTGATGTGCGATCATGTGCCTTCGCAAAGCAGTTGTACCTAGGTGGGTGTTGCACTTAACACGACTCAGTTTCTTTTGGTACAGGTTGCAAATGGCATCACTGTTGTCAAAGGCAGACACACAAAAAAATGCAACACTGCTGAGCTCTGCGATGACCCCGGGTGCTGATGCATGCTGTCTGACTGTGTCACTAGCTCCTTGCGACAACCTCCCCCTGCTTCCAACTCGTCTCCTCCTCCTCTCTGTCTCCCCATCTAAACTTTCCCCCTCTTCTTCTCTTCTAGCGGGCACCCACGTGACATCCACGGACGCATCGTCATCATCAACCGCTTCACTTGTATCTGACAAATCAACAAAGGAAGCAGCAGCAGGTACAACATCATCATCATCACACCGTACGTCCATGTCTGCAATGCTGCCTGACTGAGACATATCACTGTTATCTACATCCTCTTTCAATGATGGTTGCGCATCACTCATTTCTTCCAACTGATGTGTAAAAAACTCCTCTGACACATCAAGTGAAGCGGCTGTGGTGCTAGTGTTAGTGGTGGCAGCAGGCGGAGGAGTGGTGGTAACTCGAGAGGTGCCCGAAGATAAGCTGCAGGAGGATGGTGTGTCAAGGTTTGGAGTGGAAGCTATAGAAAATTGGGTGTCCTGTGTTAAAAAGTCAACTATGTCCTCCTCAGAACTTTTCGAGTTCATGGGACGTGGCCTCTGAACACTGGGCAATATTCTACGGCCAAAGGGAAGAACAGCACCACGACCACGACGGCACCTGTGGGGTGGCCTGCCTATGCCTGTCATTTTTTTTTAAATGTACACTTACACTACTATTAAACAAGATATGAGTGGCGGCACTGGGCAAGTGGGCACAGTATACGCTGTGAGCCTGACACAAAAAAGCAGACTGATGTTTGACAGTCCAAAAAGTTTTTATTTTTTTAAATGTACACTTACACTACTATTAAACAAGATATGAATGGTGCCACTGGGCAAGTGGGCACAGTATACGCTGTGAGCCTGGCACACACGCTGGCAGACAGGCAACTGCAATTAGATTACACTAGCAGACTGATATTTCACAGTCAAAAAAGTTTTTTTTTAAATTATTTACACTACTGTTACACCAGATATGAGTGGTGGCATTGGGCAAGTGGGCCGGGCACACACGTTGGCAGGCAGGCAAATGCAATTAGAATTACACTAGCAGACTGATGTTTCACAGTCAAAAAAGTTTTTTTTTTTTAATTATTTACACTACTGTTACACCAGATATGAGTGGTGGCACTTGGCAAGTGGGCCGGGCACACACGTTGGCAGGCAGGCAAATGCAATTAGAATTACACTAGCAGACTGATGTTTCACAGTCAAAAAAGTTTTTTTTTTAAATTATTTACACTACTTTTACACCAGATATGAGTGGTGGCACTGCAGGCAGGCAACTGCAATTAGAATTACACTAGCAGACTGATGTTTCACAGTCAAAAAAGTTATTTTTTTAAATTATTTACACTACTGTTACACCAGATATGAGTGGTGGCACTAGGCAAGTGGGCCGGGCACACACGTTGGCAGGCAGGAAAATGCAATTAGAATTACACTAGCAGACTGATGTTTCACAGTCAAAAAAGTTTTTTTTTTTTTAATTATTTACACTACTTTTACACCAGATATGAGTGGTGGAACTGCAGGCAGGCAACTGCAATTAGAATTACACTAGCAGACTGATGTTTCACAGTCAAAAAAGTTTTTTTTTTTTTTAATTATTTACACTACTGTTACACCAGATATGAGTGGTGGCACTGGGCAAGTGGGCCGGGCACACACGTTGGCAGGCAGGAAAATGCAATTAGAATTACACTAGCAGACTGATGTTTCACAGTCAAAAAAGTTTTTTTTACAAAATTTACAATACTGTTACAACAGATATGAGTGGTGGCACTAGTTAGCAAGTGGGCCTGGCACACACGCTGGCAGGCAGGCAACTGCAATTAGATTACACTAGCAGACTGATGTTTCACAGTCAAAAAAGTTTTTTTTAAAAATTATTTACACTACTGTTACAACAGATATAAGTGGTGGCACTAGTTGGCAAGTGGGCCTGGCACACACGCTGGCAGGCAGGCAGGAAACTGCAATTAGATTACACTAGCAGACTGATATTTCACAGTCCAAAAAGTTTTTTTTTGCAAGATTTACACTACTGTTACAACAGATATGAGTGGTGGCACTGCAGGCAGGCAACTGCAATTAGATTACACTAGCAGACTGATGTTTCACAGTCAAAATTACACAGGCAAAAAAAAAAGAACAAAAAAAAAAAAGATGTTTCTAGCTCTAAAAAGGGCTTTTTGGGGTGTTGTCCTTACAGCAGAGATCAGATGAGTCCTTCAGGACTGTAGTGGACACTGAATACACTAGCCTAGCTATCAATTTCCCTATAAAATCAGCAGCAGCTACACTATCCCTCCTCTCACTAAGAATGCAGGATCAGAATGAATCTAAAATGGCTGCTGTCCAGGTGCTGGGAGGGTCTGGGAGGGAGTGTCTGCTGCTGATTGGCTGAAATGTTTCTGCAGACTGTGAGATACAGGGTCAAAGTTTACTCAATGATGACGAATAGGGGCCAGATCGAACAAGCTATGTTCGCCGGGAACTATTTGCCGGCGAACTATTCGCGACATCACTAATTAGGACACCAAGAATATCTGTTAATAATAGCAGCAACCGGATCACCCGAAAACCCCTAGCAGTTATGTCCATCCTTATTTCAGTGCAGGCCTCCATTTCCCAAGTTGCCTACTTGCCTCATTTGTCAGTGCCATGATGGTCTAGATATCTTTATTAGGACCACTACTCAGATAAGACAAGCATCCCTTAGAAAATGTAACACACACTGCATAAATGAAAACTTCAAAATCCTCACATTTTCATATATGACGTAAGAAAAACAGGCTCATCATACTGTAACAGACCTAGTAAAGAAGGCTTGATTACAGTATACTGAGAACAGCCCTATAAATACTTAGAAATCAGCCATTTAGATATTTTAAATTGCACTTTTAAAATCAAAAATCTGGTGTCAGATCAAAATAATTGCCAAAGAAAGAGGATCAATACATTATTTGTTTAAAAACTGAATAATAAAATATGAATTTGTGCACATGTCTAGTAAATTCTTTATAGCTTAAAGGGACACTGTAGTCAGAAATGATATGCAAATAAAATCGTAGTCTAGTTTCAAAACTCTTATTTTCTAATGTACTTCATTTATTAAATATGTACCCTTTGGCCAATAATTTACTTTGAAATATTAATTGTTTCCCAACCTACTTATATGTCAGCCGTTACGGATTACCAATCCGTGCTGACAACTGCAGTTGTAAGATGGCGTTTTTTCTGAACTAATGCGCATGCGCGAGTTACCGCAGCGTCACAGGAAACGTCACCATCTGCAGTAGAATAAGGCAAGTAGAATCTATCAGCAGCAGTCGAGTGAGCTGCGCACATCACGTAAATACATAGGTCACAATCGCTTCCAGAATCGCCCTAGAGTAAACGAGCAAACTATACTTAAAATGAAAACTAGCAGGTACGCTCAGCACTTTTCCGGCCCAGCGTACCTGGTTTTAAATCCGCCGCCCTGGAGGCAGCGGATCTCATAGGAATCAATGGGAGTCTGACCATAGCGAAAGTTCAGTTTCGCTGCTGCCAGACATCCCATTGATTCCTATGGGAAATGTCTACACCTAACACCCTAACATGTACCCCGAGTCTAAACACCCCTAATCTGCCCCCCTACACCGCCATAACTAAATAAATGTATTACCCCCTAAACCGCCGCTCCCGGAGCCCACCGCCACTATAATAAATATGTTAACCCCTATACCGCCGCTCCCGGAGCCCACCGCAAGCTACATTATACATATTAACCCCTAATCTGTCCCCCCCTACACCGTCGCCACCTATAATAAATTTATTAACCCCTATCCTGCCCCCCTACACCGCCGCCACTGTAATAAAATGATTAACCCCTAAACCTAAGTCTAACACTAACCCTAACACCCCCCTAACTTAAATATTAATTAAATACATCTAAATAAATGTAACTCTTATTAGCTAAATGAATCCTATTTAAAACTAAATACTTACCTTTAAAATAAACCCTAATATATCTACAATATAAATAATAATTATATTGTAGCTATCTTAGGATTTTTTTTTTTTTTTTACAGGCAACTTTCAATTTATTTTAACTAGGTACAATAGCTATTAAATAGTTATTAACTATTTAATAGCTTACCTAGCTAAAATAAAGAGAAATTTACCTGTAAAATAAATCCTAACCTAAGTTACAATTACACCTAACACTACACTATACTTTAATAAATGAATCCTATTTAAAACTAAATACTTACCTGTAAAATAAACCCTACGATAGCTACAATGTAATTAATAATTACATTGTAGCTATCTTAGGATTTATATTTATTTTACAGGTAACTTTGTATTTATTTTAGCTAGTTAGAATAGTTATTAAATAGTTATTAACTATTTAATAACTACCTAGCTAAAAGAAATACAAAATTACCTGTAAAATAAATCCTAACCTAAGTTACAATTAAACCTAACACTACACTATCATTAAATTAATTAAATTAATTACCTACAAATAACTACAATTAAATTCAATTAAATAAACTAACTAAAGTACAAAAAATAAAAAAAGCTAAGTTACAAAAAATAAAAAAATAAGTTACAAACATTTAACAAATATTACAACAATTTTAAGCTACTTACACCTAATCTAAGCCCCCTAATAAAATAACAAAGCCCCCCAAAATAAAAAAATGCCCTACCCTATTCTACATTAAAAAAGTTCAAAGCTCTTTTACCTTACCAGCCCTTAAAAGGGCCTTTTGGGGAGCATGCCCCAAAGAAAACTGCTCTTTTGCCTGTAAAAGAAAAATACAGCCACCCCCCAACATTAAAACCCACCACCCACATACCCCTAATCTAACCCAAACCCCCCTTAAATAAACCTAACACTACCCCCCTGAAGATCATCCTACCTTGAGTTGTGTTCAGCCAGCCGACCACCGATGGAACCGAAGAGGAGATCCGGAGCGGCAGAAGTCATCATCCAAGGAGCGCTGAAGAAATCTTCCATCCGATGAAGTCATCATCCAGGCGGCGCTGAAGAAATCTTCCATCCGATAGAAGTCTAAATCCAGGCGGCGTCTTCAATCTTCATCCATCCTGAGCGGAGCGGAGCCATCTTCAGAGGAGCCAATCAGCCAATCAGATTCAAGTTCAATCCGATTGGCTGATTGGTTCAGCCAATCGGATTGAACTTGAATCTGATTGGCTGATTCAGTTAGCCAATCAGATTTTTCTATCTTAATTCCGATTGGCTGAGAGAATCCTATCAGCCAATCGGAATTTGAGTGACGCCATCTTGGATGACGTCACTTAAAGGTACCGTCATTCGTCGTTAGTCGTCGGGAAGAAGAGGATGGATCCGCGTAGGCTCCTCTGAAGATGGCTCCGCTCCGCTCAGGATGGATGAAGATTGAAGACGCCGCCTGGATTTAGACTTCTATCGGATGGAAGATTTCTTCAGCGCCGCCTGGATGATGACTTCATCGGATGGAAGATTTCTTCAGTGCCCCTTGGATGATGACTTCTGCCGCTCCGGATCTCCTCTTCGGTGCCATCGGTGGTCGGCTGGCTGAACACGACTCAAGGTAGGATGATCTTCAGGGGGGTAGTGTTAGGTTTATTTAAGGGGGGTTGGGTTAGATTAGGGGTATGTGGGTGGTGGGTTTTAATGTTGGGGGGGGCTGTATTTTTCTTTTACAGTCAAAAGAGCAGTTTTCTTTGGGGCATGCTCCGCAAAAGGCCCTTTTAAGGGCTGGTAAGGTATAAGAGCTTTGAACTTTTTTAATGCAGAATAGGGTAGGGCATTTTTTTATTTTGGGGGGCTTTGTTATTTTATTAGGGGGCTTAGATTAGGTGTAAGTAGCTTAAAATTGTTGTAATATTTGTTAAATGTTTGTAACTTATTTTTTTATTTTTGTAACGTAGCTTTTTTTATTTTTTGTACTTTAGTTAGTTTATTTAATTGAATTTAATTGTAGTTATTTTTAGGTAATTAATTTAATTAATTTAATGATAGTGTAGTGTTAGGTTTAATTGTAACTTAGGTTAGGATTTATTTTACAGGTAAATTTCTCTTTATTTTAGCTAGGTAAGCTATTAAATAGTTAATAACTATTTAATAGCTATTGTAGCTAGTTAAAATAAATTGAAAGTTGCCTGTAAAATAAAAATAAATCCTAAGATAGCTACAATATAATTATTATTTATATTGTAGCTATATTAGGGTTTATTTTAAAGGTAAGTATTTAGTTTTAAATAGGATTAATTTAGATAATAAGAGTTACATTGATTTAGATGTATTTAATTAATATTTAAGTTAGGGGGGTGTTAGGGTTAGTGTTAGACTTAGGTTTAGGTGTTAATCATTTTATTACAGTGGCGGCGGTGTAGGAGGGGCAGGATAGGGGTTAATAAATTTATTATAGGTGGCGACGGTGTAGGGGGGGACAGATTAGGGGTTAATATGTATAATGTAGCTTGCGGTGGGCTCCGGGAGTGGCGGTATAGGGGTTAACATATTTATTATAGTGGCGGTGGGCTCCGGGAGCGGCGGTTTAGGGGGTAATACATTTATTTAGTTGCGGCGGTATAGGGGGGGTCAGGATAGGGGTTACTAGGTATAATGTAGGTGGTGGTGGGCTCCGGGAGCAGCGGTTTAGGGGTTAATACATTTATAAGAGTTGCGGCGGGGTCTAGGAGCGGCGGTTTAGGGGTTAGTAACTTTATTTAGGTGCGGGGGGCTACGGGGGCGTCGTTATAGGGGGTAGAACAGTGTAGTATAGTATGGGTGCTTAGTGACAGCTTGTTTACATATAAACTGAACAAAAAAAGTTACTGCTTTAGTTCTTTTTAATTGTAAACAGCCGTACAATATTTAGCTAGATATAGGACGTGTCAATGTTATCTAATACGTAGAAAGTCTGGATAACCGATTCAATAGATTTTCCCTCCAATGCGCAAGAGTAAAACTAACAGAGATGTGGGTAACTTCGGCTTCTACAATTACAAATGCGCATGCGTGATTTAGCTGAATTGACGCACAGGCTTATTAGGAAGGGTTATGCTGGTAATGATATGCATAGGAGCGAAATGTTATTGGTCAATCATTTCATATACACACTATGCCGAAAACGATGGGCTGGGAAAGGTGACGTCATGGCCGGGTAATATTTAGTTAAAATATAAGGTTTATAAGCTTCTTTTTATACAAAATATAGGTTAGTAGCTTTTAATAGATGATAATTATACAAAATATGGGACTATTGAGTAACGAAAAAAGTAAAAAACAGTAATCCTTTAATAAAAAATATAATGTTCTAATTTATTGTTATTGTTAAATGTTAACACATACACATTTAAAAGTACAGTTACGGGGGTGGAGCCAGCTACTGAAGAGAACAGACGTGCTTCCCTGGGGCTCACTCTTACAACTCTAGACTAATTAATTATACTGAAACTTCCTTGCCTAAAAACAGGGATTTTACTCTTATAGAGCATCATAGACAAGTGTCCTTAATAATACCCTCAGGGAGAGCACATTCAGACATGTCTTTAAAGTGGTTTAAGTGGAATAGCGCTCCAGCATGAAGAGGCCTAATGGCGGGAATCGGCTCTCATATCTCTAAGATCCTTCCTACTGTTCCCTTCGGGAGGAGATAGCTTCGGGAAAGCTCTTGTCCCTTTCTCTACATAAGGGATCAAGGAGAGCCACTGAACCGGAGACCGCTTCACTGACCAGGGCCTTTGAACCCTCCATCTACCCAGAGCCTGATAAGTGAGCTGTAATTGAAAGTATACTGAGTCTGGACAGATTAAGCACATACTTCAAACGTAAACACCTACAGAGATCAACACCTCTGAGACACTACCCAGCTATGGGGGAACTGTATATCTTAGCCAACTCTCTCCTGAGGGATCTAGAGGCCAAAATGGATTATCAGTTTGAAGACCTGGCCTCGCTCTGCAGAGTACACAACTGTGGCATTCTCCCTATAGCAGAACTTGTACCTCTCACGGATGGCATGTCTTCTGCCTCCCCTTCAGATTCCACCGTTCCGTCCAGGAATAAGAAGCAGGAGGGGAACCTCAGCGCCTCATCATACGACGCACCTAAGTATGACCAGCAATTCCGCCGATCTGCGGAAGCCACGCTCGTCTCTACTGAGCCCTCTGCAGATGCCGGGAGTGATGCGGCCGGCCTCCCTGGCTCACGCGGAGTATCAACACACTGGATCGGCCCTTCTGTCAGAGGTGCACAACACTCTAGCATGGTCTCCTTTATCCCTAGAACCAGAGGTCAGTGCATTCAGAAGCCAGAGAACTGTAGAGATGGGGCGCAACAGACACAAATACAGTCTCCCGCGCCATTTTGGCTAACCTCTCAGAAGCGATTACCTCGTCCCCCAGCAATAGAGCGTGCTGGGCCGCATCTAGATGCCCCACTGAAAGTCCAACTGGTGGTCGGCAGACCAATACTTACTACACACACCGCTATAGACAGGTTGTTTCTAATTACTAACAGCTTAAATGCACCTGCACAGTGGTTGGGCCCATTCACTAATCTGGTCACCGGCCTCTTAATTTGGTCTACACATCGGAGCCCCTCTCTTCATGGTCCCTCTGGGATGAATAAACTATTCAGAAGAGGTATTGGCTAAAAGAAACACCTCCACAGGATAGTACAGGTGGATACTTTCTCCCAAGACCCTAAAGCTGATACTGATCGCTAATTTGTTATGCTAAGTTTGGGGACCCCTAGTCAGGACCTGCTGCTATCCTCCACATGTAGTTATCTGATCTTTAATCATAATGGAGACTTAAGCCTTCTGATATAGAGAATAATTGTCGTAGGATCAGAGTGTTTATTTTTGTTTGTTTAGTATTGCTTTATTTTTTTTTCCTCCTTACTGTTTGGCATATTTTGATTGTTCTGTCAGCTATATCCTCCTTGTATTTCATATCATAGGCAACCAGATTTACTTTATTGTTTGCTTAGGGTTCCTTGCCTATAGTAACATGCATTAGGTTACAGATTTATCCACTGCATTAATACCAACAGTCTAGGGAGTCCTGTATATATTAGGGGTATAGAAAGGTTAGATATGCAAGCTTCCTCATATAAGTATGTTTCTACAATGTTGTCCAGAGTGTGAACATATCTAGATAGGGTTAATGTGCAGCCTTAAATGCATATATAAGTATTAAAATTCTCTTAACCCTTCTGGGTAACTAGCATGTTCTATGCTTGCCGAACACCTTCCCTTAAGATGCCCTACATATTGAGCCTTATGGCAAGTAATCCTCTATCATAGGCTATATTATACCTCGAGTCTCACTATTGTCATAGATCTATTCATGGGAGCATTCCTATATGTTGCTTCCTTATTGAGGAGATGTAACCTGCTGCTATAGCAAATTACACTTTTAATTACACATATTGCTGACAAGCAGGGACAGCTTGATATTTACATATTTATGTTCAGGACATCTTTTCACGTGGCGACCAAAAACACTTGAAGAAAGTTAGTATAATGGGTATTGGTTACTTAGTGTTTTACCGCATTCTGCCAATACCAGTTAGCTACTATACTCCCCCAAGCCCTTCATCTCCATCGCCTATAACAGATTAATCCTATCATAATGATCATGATGTCTCGATTAGAATGTGCCCTTCTCTTTTCAGTCATGTGGTTGTGGCATTTTGTTGTCCTAGCTCTCATAATATAATATATTCCCATCATATGGGCCTGTCCCCCCCCCCCACACCCAAATATTTTTTTTATTATTATTTTTAGTATAAATTACGGGTCATGGTCCATACGAGTCCGTCATATTTAAATTTAAACTCACCTGAAGGCCCTAATATGGTTGGCTCTGCCCTCCTCTTTTCCTCCCCCTCCCACCTCCCTCATAACTCGAGTGGCTCTTGCCCACTGCTACTCCCTTTCTTCTCCACTCCCTATGACCCATCTGAGGTCTCTACAAAAGCCGACTCTCCACAACACGATGGTTTCAATAAAAAATTATAGTTTATTTTTATCTATCTATAGATGTGGAGACCATGTCTCACTTCATAAAATATAAAATGAAGTTACATCCTAAAAAATAATTGAGATACCATAATAGGCCCTCATAAGTTTTTTTTTATTGGTTTTCTATGTACTTTAAGCACAGTCAGTGAGGTGAGCATACTCAAGATACACGGGAGCGTATTAATCTGACTATAATATTTTGTCATATGTATAATTGAATGTTATCTTCTTATACCCCAATGACTTGCATGTCTACATGTTTAATATGCATAATGATGATGTTACTTTTCATCTCTCCCATACTTCACTTACATTTTATTGCTGTCTGTGCCGGCATTTGGACCTGTATTATTGTTTATTGCTGTTTGTTAACATTATATCTCAATAAAAAAATTATTTAAAAAAAAAAAAAAAAAAAGTACAGTTACACTCATAATAACTCTATCTGTTAAAAAAAATAATAAATACAAATATTGCTTTAATAAGTTAAAAGGGCTCAAATGTATGAGGTCTCAGGTGTTATAAAATAAAAAACTGCACAGGGGTTTAACATAAAGATACATACATAGACATGTATAAATATGTATATATGGATATATATATATATTTATGTGTGTACATATGTATTTATATGTCTATATACATATTTACGGACATATAAACACTTAAATACATATGAATACATATATAAACATATATATATATATATATATATATATATATAGTGCATTGGAGCTCTTTGCAATTAAGAAGATGAAAACAGAAAAAACATATTTATGCAATATTCATAAGTGCTTAACTGTGTATTTATATACTCTTTTGCCCTAAACCCTCTAATCATTCGGCCTTTGTGACACAGCCCTCTCATGGTTCTCTTTCTACCTGTCTAACCGTACCTTTAGTGTAGCCTTCTCTGGGGCTTCCTCTTCCCCCGTTACCACTTTCTGTTGGGGTACCGCAAGGCTCTGTCCTTGGTCCCCTTATCTTCTCAATCTATACGTCATCATTAGGTTCCCTAATAAAGTCCCACAGGTTTCAATATCATTTGTATGCTGATTACACTCAAATCTACATCTCTGCTCCAGACCTATCTCCTTCCTTGCTAACCCGTGTCACTAACTGTCTTTCTCACATCTCTTCATGGATGTCCTTTCACTACCTTAAGCTAAATCTCTCAAAAACTGAGCTCCTTATTTTCCCCCCTTCTTCTAAAATCACCACCCCTGATCTCTCTATAACTGTTAACAATTCCATCATTATCCCTACCCCGCATGCCTTGGGGTCACACCTTTCTTTTACACTTCACATTCAGGCCTTGGCTAAATCCTGTCGCTTCCACCTTAAAAACATCTCTAAAATTAGAAATTTCCTTACACAAGACACAATTAACATTTTAATCCACTTTCTCATCCTTTCCCGCTTTGAATACTGCAACTCGGTCCTCTCTGGTCTCCCTAGCTGATGTCTAGCTCCTTTACAATCCGTAATGAATGCTTATGCCAGGCTCATCTTCCTTACATTTCGCTCTTCATCTGCTGCAACTCTCTGCCAATCCCTTCACTGGCTTCATCTTGCCAGGATTAAACACAAAATTCTGACTCTGACATACAAAGCCCTCAACTGCACTGCTCCCCTCTATACCTTAGATCTTGTCTCCAGATACTCTGCCTCCCGTCCCCTTCACTCTGCTCACAACCTCCTACTCTCCTCCTCTCTTGTTACCTCCTCACATTGCCATTTACAGGACTTCTCCAGACTGGCTCCCATCTTGTAGAACTCTGCCTCGCTCCACAAAACTCTCCCCTAGTTTTGAAAGTTTTAAACACTCCCTAAAGACCCTTCTGTTCAGGGATTCATACAACCTACAATAACCTTTCCTAATACCAGTTCCTCATCTCCATTGCTATCCGCCATGTACCCCCTTAGAATGTAAGCCTAAGAGCCCAGCTGCTTGCAGATCACCTTCACAAGAGCTGACTACAACAGTGCAACCCTCTACCCATTTGTTCCCTATAAATGCTACCTTGTATACCGCCTATGTTTATAATGCTGCAGAATCTGTTGCCGCTCTACAAATAACAGATAATAATAATAATAATAATAATAATAATAATATATATATATCACATTTCAATGTTCTGCACAAAGGGGAATATGTTCTATGTATTTTTAAATATATATTCCTATATTCCTATATATCTGTATACATATATATGTGTGCATATATCCATCAGATATACATATATTTATTCTTTAAGAATAAATAGAACATATTCTGCTATGCGCAGAACATTAGATTATGAAAGATGCAATATTATCTTCTTATAGTACACTTTTAAATAACCGCCATCGTGTTTGTGTGTGTGACTTGTGGGTGCTAGGTATTTTGTCAATTTTTTCAGCTCAATTGAAGTCTATGGGGGAATGCGATTTTGTATTTGCAACTTTTCAAAGTCTATTTTTTACTGTGACGTTACGAACATGAGAGAGCAAACTTTTTACTTTCCACTCATAATACGAGCGTGAATTTCAGAGAGCAAAAAATTACAGTCATTGCTGTAATTGTATCTCTTTGGTTGCCAGTAACACATGTACAGAGCAGTGATGTTATCACCTTGTCTGCTAGAGGTACACACCCAGCAATGATTAAACACCTCCATGGTTGCTTGTAAGACATATAATAGAAAATGCACAGTGTAACTCCTTTTTGAGCCATATTTCTAATGCATAAAGGCCCAGAAGGGGGTCTTTAAAAATACTGGACATTTAGGTGTCCAGTAATTATGTACAGATTTTATTGGACAGCCTGCTAAAATACTGGACTTTTCCAGTTTAATACTGGACACCTGACAACCTTAAGTATAGTTGATGATGTACAACTAACTTTGCTGGCATTATGTACATCCTATTTGAAGTAAGATGCTGTCTGTTTTGAAAAAATCCCAAAAGTTCAGAAAATGGTTATTAAGTCATTGGCTCCTTTATCTTTCACTGCTGAGTATTTCTAACTTATTGATATATTGCTGCAGATAGACATTGCTGTAAGCCATGTATCTGTATTTCCTCTCTAATGCAAATGCACAAGTGTACCACCCCCTTCTCACACACAATCTAGAGCCCAGGAATGAAGTGGTTTCTCATGCAGGGGACCTTAGAGCAGGACTTTTATGGAAACTCACAGCGGCCAGCCTGAGACGTAACTGCAGCCAAACTGCATCCAGACTGATGAGAGGAGCAGGAGCAGAGCTCAGCAGCACAGGATTACAGACAGATTATTCCTACCCAGGCCCAAGAGAACACTGAGCTCACCTTTACACCCCAGCCTCCCAACAGTTAACATTCCTCTCAGTCCTCTGAGTCCTGACAATTTGTAGTCAAGAAATATATAGCCACTAAGTCTAAGCCGCTGCCACAACTGACATCCCTTTCCTCTCCTCCCCAAATTACTTACCGGTCCAGGCTTCAATTTACAGTCACGGGCAGGGCAGGCACCAGGCACGACGCGCTAGAGACAGTCCTCAGGCTCTGGCTCTTCCCCCACTTATTGCTCCCTCAGTCCCTCCTGACCTGCGCGCTGGGAGTGGGAGGAGTTAGGACCCGCCTGCGCCGTGCTAGTGGTGTAAACTGTAGAGTCGGATAAACAGTAGATTACATTTACACACACTTACAGGAGGCGCCGGCGGCACAGACTGAGACTCACAGACCGTGACGACTCAGACGACACTGACAAAGTGACAAACAATGGAAGTTCACACTTGCATTGATTGAGACTGAGAGTGACTCAAGACAGAACAGCAGGGTTGCTAAAATCGCCGCTGGAGTCTGGGACTGTCACAACAGTCTACTGTCTGGTGGAGGCTTTTGCGCCCCCCATAATTTTGCGCCCGGGGCAACCGCCCCTGTGGCCCCCCCACGCTACGCCACTGCATACACTTAAGGATTAATCCTTGCCCATTACAGTTCACAAGCTTAAACAAAAAGAGGCCCCAACCCAAATTTGTTATATATATATATCAAAGCACAAGCAGGTCAATGATGGCTAATTCTGGGCTAGATCACAAGTGGAGCACTAAATTATTGTGCTTCCACAAACGGGGCACATTTGCCCATTTGCGGGAGTGCAATAATTAACCAACCATTACAAGTGGCTGGTTATTGCTACCGCAAGCTTGCGGTAGCAGTTAGCGCTTTTAAAATTAACCAGTGATCGGTTAATAATTTAGGTCTCTACTTGTAAACTAGCCCTGTTTTTGTTATGCAGGGATTCATTTCTAATATATTCTATGAGTTGAAAAGAACATTGTACTGTAATTTTTTGTCCCTTTAGTGGGTACCCAATTATCAATTTTTTGTACGAAAGCTCCTTAAACTTTACCTTTATTTTGCAATTTGAAATACCAGAATTTTCTTGTTTAAAAGGTACATTATAGCGGGAAATGTACATGCTCTAATTCATTAAAGAATATAATTTTTTCACTAGCAACCCAGCAACTCTATGGCCTAAATTACAAGTCGAGGGCAATTGATTTTGGTGTGCTAAGAGAATAGCACACAATCTGCTATTACAAGTGGATGGTGTTAACCAGAATATCTTAACATGGCTGGCTTTTTTTAGCGCACAGAGGGAGGGCTATTAGCGCTCATAATGCAAGTGGTTAATTAAGTGCTGCACTTGAGTGCAATACAACATACCATTGAAAACACCCTTGATAAAGTCTGAACAGTGTGGTCGAAACGCGTAGGTTGATCTGTAACAGACTTTGAAACTGGATAAGAGCCATCCTGTCACTAGAAAGATATACAGCCAAACCACAACTGTATGATTGACTTCAATGGAACCACCTGTGGATGCCACTATTTTGGACAGCAGTGAGAACCTGTCAAAAAGTGGAGGCTATCTAGGGCACTGTGTTACACATTTTAAAGAGTTTTAATTCTGTAAGTGCATATTTATCATTTGTTTATGACCAATAAATATAATTGCATTTGAGTCTGGGATGCGCTTGTTTTTTTTGTATTATATAGATCATTCACTTTGAAGACTTAACTACGAGTATTATATGAATCAACTGCTCACAAGGACTTACATATAGTGAGACAGACTTCAGCTGCAAAATTATATGGAATAAAGTATTTAAGTTCTATTTATCCTATATTTGTGTGTGTGTATCATATATGTTATATATGTGTGTGTACATTATGAATGTGCATGTATGTGTGAAGTGTTTTAAACTTAATTTTCAGTGAAATACTGTGGTAAATAACTAAGGGCCCAATGCTCTAAAGCTTTCCACTCAGATGAAATCTAACATAATTGTCCAGCACTGAACAAATCCTCACAAAATTCTAGAAGTGCAAATTGTGCTAAGGGGTGTTACCTGCTTTGGTAGATGATGGACAGACAAGTCCAGTGCAAAATAGAACTGCATGACTTGAAAGTTTTGTTACATTTACTCTTTATTTACATTTGATGCTTTGCATTTTATTTTACTTTAGACTTTTAGCACATTTAAGCTTTGCAGTTTCTATTTTATATTTTAATGCATTTACATTCTGTATACAGGATTGTGATTTTACATATTCTGATTATGCTTTGATGTTTCTGTGTAACTTTAACAAATTAGGAATATTCTTTTTTTTTAATTGTTTGTTTTCTAATTTTAAAGAACATTTAAAAATGTTTGTTTGAATAATCAAATGTTTAGCTATGTATTTTACATTAAATTTGATAATATTACTAACATTTGATTTCAACTTTGTTTTATCTGAATTTGATTTTTAATATTCTATTTTGAAATAGTATTTCTAATCTACAGATATCTTTTATAAATGTAATATTCTAATTCGATTTTGGAATAGTATTTCTTATCTACTTTTATCTTTTATAAATGTAATATTCAAATTAGGAACCAACATTTATAATCAAAAGCAAAATTCAAAATCGAAAGTTACATTTGAAATTGAAACTTACATTCAAATTTGAAACCAACATTCAAAATCAAAGCGAAAATTTGAACTTGAAAGTTATATTTGAAAAACGGTAAAAATTAAAATCACATTTTAAAGAATTCTTATCACATCTGATTTTCCAAATTGAATTTTGACAATAAAATTTGTTCTACCATTCAAATTAAAATTTAAACACATGCTCCCATCCCTACTCAACAGTGCTAATATTGGAGCGCTCCACTTGTAATCTAGCCCAAACTGTTAAAAAACACATTTAATTTGCCTGTTTTTGCTATAAAATAAATTTTAAAAAATAGAGGACGTATTGCCTTCATCATTCCTAAGAGTTATGTGTGATTTACATCTGTCACTGATTTGCTTCAGCAAAGGAGGCTATGAAGACATATTCCACCTGGCTTCTATAGGGTATATAATTGAACTGATCTAGATTTGCAAAAACTTGTAAGTTAAAGGGACAGTCTACTCCAGAATTTGTATTGACTAAAAAGATAGATAATCCCTTTATTACCATTCCCCAGTTTTGCATAACCAACACTGTTATATTAATATACTATTTACCTCTGTAATTAATTTGTATCTAAGCTTTTGCAGTCGTGCAGTTTAGCCAATCAGTGCTGACTCCTAGGCAAATACACAGGGGTGAGCACAATGCTATCTATATGGTACACATTAACTAGCGCTGTCTAACTGTGAAAAATGGTCGAAATGAAGTAAAATAAGAGGTGGCCTTCAGTGGCTTAATAATTAGCATATGAGCCTACCTAGTTTTAGCTTTCAACAATAAATACCAAGAGAACAAAGGAACTTTGATGAAAAAAGTACATTGGAAAGTTGTTTAAAATTGCATGCCCTATCTCAATCATTAAAGTTTAATTTTAACTAGACTGTCCCTTTAAATACTATAACTATGACATTACATTACTTTTATAATTAAAAGGCAAGTCTTGCACTGTGGAACATATACATTATTACAAATAGGAAACATATTACACAAACACAATATTATTTGTTTAATTTGATCCATAGACCTATGTTATTTTTTATTTATTTATGTATTTTTTTATTCTTGCTCACATTACGAAGTCTACATTCATTATAGAAAAAATATACTAAAACTTAGTTATAAAAGTAGAGATTAAAAGGAAGAACATAGTAAACAAATAAAAAGTAGACAAATAATAAAATAAAATAAAGAAAGTGAAAAGCTTGTCATCTTCACTAAACATTTGAGGGTGTTTTATATGTTTGAAAATTCTTAAATTAAACGCTGCTGTAAAGAAGTACTCCAGTCTTTGAAAAGCAACGTGGCCCTGAAATGAATAATTCATGGGGGACTTTAAGATAAGTGAGTTCCCCGCAGGCAGCTGAGCTAAAACTCTGATTGTTGTGTTCAAAGCAAAAAAAAAAAAGTGTGGAAGGTTTCAGGAGACAGAAATTAGTGAAACTTACATTCAAATTTGAAACCAACATTCAAAATCAAAGCGAAAATTTGAACTTGAAAGTTATATTTGAAAAACGGTAAAAATTAAAATCACATTTTAAAGAATTCTTATCACATCTGATTTTCCAAATTGAATTTTGACAATAAAATTTGTTCTACCATTCAAATTAAAATTTAAACACATGCTCCCATCCCTACTCAACAGTGCTAATATTGGAGCGCTCCACTTGTAATCTAGCCCAAACTGTTAAAAAACACATTATTTAATTTGCCTGTTTTTGCTATAAAATAAATTTTAAAAAATAGAGGACGTATTGCCTTCATCATTCCTAAGAGTTATGTGTGATTTACATCTGTCACTGATTTGCTTCAGCAAAGGAGGCTATGAAGACATATTCCACCTGGCTTCTATAGGGTATATAATTGAACTGATCTAGATTTGCAAAAACTTGTAAGTTGTTATAACCTAATTACGGTGATTAAAGGGACAGTCTACTCCAGAATTTGTATTGACTAAAAAGATAGATAATCCCTTTATTACCATTCCCCAGTTTTGCATAACCAACACTGTTATATTAATATACTATTTACCTCTGTAATTAATTTGTATCTAAGCTTTTGCAGTCGTGCAGTTTAGCCAATCAGTGCTGACTCCTAGGCAAATACACAGGGGTGAGCACAATGCTATCTATATGGTACACATTAACTAGCGCTGTCTAACTGTGAAAAATGGTCGAAATGAAGTAAAATAAGAGGTGGCCTTCAATGGCTTAATAATTAGCATATGAGCCTACCTAGTTTTAGCTTTCAACAATAAATACCAAGAGAACAAAGGAACTTTGATGAAAAAAGTACATTGGAAAGTTGTTTAAAATTGCATGCCCTACCTGAATCATTAAAGTTTAATTTTAACTAGACTGTCCCTTTAAATACTATAACTATGACATTACATTACTTTTATAATTAAAAGGCAAGTCTTGCACTGTGGAACATATACAGTATTACAAATAGGAAACATATTACACAAACACAATATTATTTGTTTCATTTGATCCATAGACCTATGTTATTTTTTATTAATTTATGTATTTTTTTATTCTTGCTCACATTACGAAGTCTACATTCATTATAGAAAAAATATACTAAAACTTAGTTATAAAAGTAGAGATTAAAAGGAAGAACATAGTAAACAAATAAAAAGTAGACAAATAATAAAATAAAATAAAAAAAGTGAAAAGCTTGTCATCTTCACTAAACATTTGAGGGTGTTTTATATGTTTGAAAATTCTTAAATTAAACACTGCTGTAAAGAAGTACTCCAGTCTTTGAAAAGCAACGTGGCCCTGAAATGAATAATTCATGGGGGACTTTAAGATAAGTGAGTTCCCCGCAGGCAGCTGAGCTAAAACTCTGATTGTTGTGTTCAAAGCAAAAAAAAAAAAGAGTGGAAGGTTTCAGGAGACAGAAATTAGTGACCTTCAGAGTAAAGAAATGTCATAGAAAGAAGAAATGTTTAAAAAATGTTTTGCCAAAAGCAACACAAGAGGCGCAGATGATGCGTAAGTCAAGCTGGCTGAATTTATAAGTATTAGCATAGCCAGGCTAGAGGGCAAAATATGCGGTTTCTGGTCAAGTTTTAAGATGCTACAGAGTCAGGACCGACTCAACCATAGGACTAAGTGGATTCAATGGACCCAGACAGCACTTGACAAGGGGCTGCACTCCATTGACTGAGTCAGTCAATGGCAGACTCATACCACTCCTATTCTCTGTTGGGGAAAGAGCAGGCTCCCAGCAGCATAACCTCATCATGCACAAAGCACAGATCCAATCAGAGGCGACATTTAAGGTGGGACTAGTGCATCTCTTCCCAAACTACCTTCCAACTTATTGCACAATATTGCATTGGTTGCATGCAGGTAGGCAGGCAGGTTTAGTTAGGTCAGCGAACAGGCTAGTAGATTGATATGCTAATCAGTAATGGTAAGGGGGGAGGCGTAATTTATTGCTTGGACCCAGGCAGCACAATATCTTGAGCTGGCCCTGTAAAGAGTGTCACTTTATAGAATTTAATCTTTTGGTTACTAACCCTAATCTTAGCTCAGGGCATTTTGACAGTTTTTCACCAGTTCATGGTATTTCATGTGTTTCATATAAATAACACTGTTTTCATGCACGTGGAGTTCCTAGGAGCCCGCACTAATTAGCTAAAATGCAAGTCTGTCAAAAGAACAGAAATAAGGGGCAGTTTGCAGAGGCTTAGATACAAGGTATTTACAGAGGTAAAAAGTGTATTAATATAACTGTGTTGGTTATGCAAAACTAGGGAATGGGTAATAAAGGGATTATCTATATTTTAAAACAATACAAATTCTGGTGTAGACTGTCCCTTTAATGAATTTTCGTTCTTATCAATATTTAATTGTGTAAACAAATATCTAAAGGAATATTCATTCTACCATTTAAATTTTGATTTAGCCACATTCTCCCACCCTACTGGTAAAGGGGCATTGCTGTTTACCATGAGTGTCCAGACAGGGTGGCAAAGAGGGCAATTGCCACCCCCCTATATTTGCCCTTTATATCTAACCATAAGCAAAGCACCCATGTGAGTTACTCTTTTGATAAAAGTTTGCTCTTATTTTTAAAAGCTCTCTCAGTTTAAAGATGTTCTCAGACTTATGTTCTCTGAGGTGGCCGAGCAAAATCCCCCCGAGAGAACGAGAGTAGTGGCAGGCTTTGATACATACGGGCAGTGGATGTACAGAATCCACTGTATGCCACGAAGGTGAGCAGACAACTTTTGAAGTTTAAAAGCTCGTCCGCTCACCTTATAATACATGTGGGCCATAAGCTTCTGATCCCTTCCCAGGCAAACACCTTGTCATATACCATATCCTTTTTAAAACCTTTATAAACATTTATTTCAATAATAAACATATTTTACAATGAAAATGTGTGTGTGTATATATATATATATATATATATATATTTATATATATATATATATATATATCTATATATACACAGGGCCGCCAGTAGAAATTTTGGAGTCCCTGACTTAACCATTGATCAGTCGTCGTCGTCCCTTTGACATGTGCAATTTTTGACCAAGTGTCTAAAACATATATATGCACTTTATTCTTAAGTGTAGTCAAACTTGAAATGTTGTAAAGGTAGTAACACACAAACACAGAAACAAACAGGCACTCATACTCTGAAACACACACTCACACATAAGGATTCACATATAGACACTCTAGCAGACACGCAAAGAAACACACAAACAGATTCAGACACAGACACCCAAACAGACACTCAGCATTTGTTACATTGACCTGACAAGTTTTGTCAAAAAAAGGGAGATTTACAAAACAAAATATGGAGTTATGATTATCTTTTTGTCAAGGAAGATGCCAACTAAATGATGACAACAGCATGCAGTGGCTGAAACGAAGGACCCTGTACTGCCTAAACAAAAATGTAAAGATTAAATGGTGGATTGGTGACTTCCGGAAAGGTCTCATTAGTCTCAAAGTCTTTTGAAAGGTGTGAATAATCAGTAGTAAGGTCAAATTGTCCTAAAAAGGAAGAGACAATGGACACACACACACAAACTCAAACACAAACTTGCACATACACCCAAGGAAACACTGACACAGACAGACTCAGAAAACACACAAATACATGCACACACAGACAGACACCCACAGAAAACACACAAAGACATACATACACACACACTCTCACTGAGACATCCACAGAAAACACACAAAAACATACACACACTCTCACAGAGACACCCACACAAAATGCACAGACATACACATACCCACACAGAGACACCCAAAGAAAACACACAGACATAGGCAAACACCCTCACAGAGACATCCACAGAAAACACAGACATACATACATATACCCACCCTCACAGAGACATCCACAGAAAACACACAAAGACATACACACCCACCCTCACAGAGGCATCCAGAGAAAATACACAGACATACATAAACACACCCTCAAAGAGACACCCATAGAAAAAGCACAAAGACATACACGCACACCCTCACAGAGACACAGACAGAAAAATTATACATACACACTCATAAAGACACAAACAAAAGCACAAAGACATAAACACAGACACCCACAGAAACACTCACAGGAGGCAAAATGTCAGCACATTGTATCCCCTAAATCAACAGTGTGTGACATGCATGATAAAAAAAAAAAATGCATAAATTAAGAGATCACTTTTTAGAGAATCATATTTGTAATTGTGCAAACAAAAATAATTCTGTGAATTCAAAATTGTACATTAATGATCTGGGTAGATGGCTATATGAAGAAAAGTACTTTTCAAAGGTTGACATGTTTGTTTGTGTTTCCCCATTTTCCCCAACCAAGAGCACCATTTCAAATATGGTGTACAAATGTTCCCATCTGTCAGCTGTACTTATGGATTTTGAAAATGCAGATGTAAAAATCTTAGATAAAATGTCTCCTTGCATCTGGAAAGTCCTTGCATAAAGAGGCAGTAAACTGAAATGTAATTAAAATATATATATATATTAATAAAAACAACTCATATCTGCCAAAAGGGCACCTACCATTTCTGTATTGAGGAGGAAACATTTCTGCATGGCTTTAAATATAGAATTTCTACAGCATTGTCAAACAATCATACACTGCTGCATATTGATAAAAAAAATATATTTTTATGGACCCCTGGCCCCACCATACAACTACTACAACACTGAAGTTACAATCCGAAATTGCACAAAGAAATAAAAAAAATGTACTAAGTAAGTCCTAACTCCTTTGCAAATGAAAGGGATCTGCCCTCTGACTCAGGCACACACTGTACAAACTTAAGTGCCAAGTCTGTCTCACACTGTGCAAAGTGGTTTAGTGCACACTCAGAAATCCTCTCAAATGCTAATGCTTTACTCCTTGTAATAACATTTCCCACGCTCAATAGCACTCTGCTGTAGTACCGAGTGGTGGCTGCCAAAATGTAATTTTTTTAAAATAATACTTGTTCTTGCCTCATGGGGCCCCCTGGCCCTTTGGGCCCCTGACAGGAGTCACCCCTGTCACCCCCTAATGGCGGCCCTATATATATATATATATATATATATATATATATATATATATATATATATATATATATATATATGAGAATAGAAAGGAGCAGGGTGGTGCAGAGAACCAAAAGCTAGAAAACACAGTCAATGTGTAACAATGTAAATATAGAACAGCAAATAAGATGAAATATAATAAATATAATAAAATTATTACATGTACAGAATCAAATACATAAAATAAGTGAAAAGCAAATAAATAACAGATATATCAGAGGGTGATATAAGGAAAATATGAAATTGGCCTAGGCCCAATGATGAGTCTAAAATAAAATAAAATAATCCAGTGCACATCAAATGTAGAGAACACAATCTTCTTGTGATAATCCCCCAATGGATGTACACTTACTTCAAAGAACCTCAATCAAATGAGGTAAGAATGTAGCACTTTCATAGATGGGCAAGGCACCTCCTGTAGAATGGATGGAATACGATAACAGTGGGTCTCCCAGTATATAAACTTCTGTGTCTTGGAATACTGATAGTAGAACCTTCCCAGACTCCTTGTGCTCTCTTTAGTGAGTGGTAACTTCCAATTCCTGGGTTTAGTGAGAGATATTTGGAATCACTACATCAGCTGGATTGTTCCCTTTTCTTTGCTTCACTTTTGACTTTCTTGGATTACAATATACATTTTTCTTTTGTTAACTAGTCAACTAGTACAGCAGATTGCATGAGTGAGTGACTCTGCTGTACTAGTTGACCTAATTTCTACACTGAGAAATACTACAGAGCAGCATGAAACATCAGTCCATACTGAGCTTGAGGTCAAACTGATGGAGGAGCCCAGTACGCTTCTACTTGTTCAAAGTGATTGTTATGATACCAAAGTGGCATATTCCCTTCTCTCCAATCCTGGTGTACGATCCTTCCTACCATGTGGACCTACGAGAGAGGATGCAGCCGATCCCCCAAATGGAAATCCCCACTGGGAGTGGGCTGGTAGACTTACCGGTAAAGGTTTTGTTGGACCAAGACATACTGCCAGAACCAGAACTTGACCACATCGCCAATAACCCTCATTATGCTTCCAATTAGTTCAATGGCGTCTCACTTCTAAATAGTGAGTACCTACTCATGGCAGACAGCGGGATGTCTACATTTCAAATTGCCCTAACAAGCATGCAGCCCACATGGCTGAACCAGCAATGGGTCAACTCTTCACATGTGTGCTCTCAAGAAACTGTTGGCATTGGATAAGGTAGTGCGACACCTCGCAGAGACTTTCCTTTACTCTTATGGTCATGTTAACCTAATGATGACTCTGCAACCTGAAATTACAGACCCTTGCTTATATATTCCTAACTTTTTTCCCTTAAGTTTTACGGGGCTTTCTACTGGCCAATTGGGTATTTCTCCTACACAACGTTTCTGCAACACTGTGTGAGCTCAACTAGGCAGTCTGACATTTGAGTATCTGACAGCAGCTTAATTAGATGCACGTGGTCAGCTTGTTCTTCACAGTTAGACAAGGCCTCCCCTACTCAATTAATCTAACACTGTGGGACATTGGATACACAAGATCAGCATTATATATGACAAGTCTGGACAATGACGGTTTCCTGAGAAAATCCCTTTTTGTATTTATTGCTGTTATTTATGTGGGGACTTGGCTATAACTACAGTAACTTTCATGGGTAAACCCTCAGTATATGTATAGTTCCTAGAACCCCTATGGTATTTTAGACGAGACCCTAAACCTACCAAATGTCATTATCTTATGTTACTTAGATAATCCATTTCAGTTAACAGTATACTCTTCTGCATGCCGTGACCTATAACAGATTCATTGTTTGCTTTCTCCCTACCCCTTTATTAGTAATCAACACCATTTCTTAGGGACCTTTACTTTCTAAAATCACCTTAACACAGGTGCAGCATAACCTATTGTTGCCCACCTAAAACAATAGTTACTTACAGTGCATATCCTTTCCACATTGCCCAGCACCCCCCTTGTAACAGGGACCCACAGGTTTTAGCAAACACCTTATAGTAATACACGCTGTTCCTCACCTCCTAAGTGTCTTGACCCGACAACCTTACTCAGACATACCAGATACGAGTAATAGACAACTATATACTATCCTATAATTGGTGCATTTAATTTTCTTACCCACAAGATCAACAACTTCCTAACTCTACACAGCTTTATTGTGTTATTGTGTTAGAGGAACTAACCACCTAGACAGGGTTATAGCCACTATCATTGCTGTCTATTTGTACTACTTTATCAAAAGCGGTGTTTGTCCGATGAATATTGAGCTATAATTATATGTTAATATGTATGTGCTATGCCACTAAGTCGTTTTCAATGCAAAATATATGGAATGTAAATGAGAACTATGTGGAAAACACTCATTTTATTATATTAAGTGGCTCTAGCGCAAAATTTTATACTTACATTTCATGGCTTGTAGCTTACGCATGTATAGCAGCATTGTGAACATGTAGTTAGTTGGTCTATGATCTATATTGCTCATAAGTGACACTGATTTATGTCTGACTTTTTATATGACCAGCACATATACGAACACTACTACCTAGAGTTGCCACGTAATCACTAAATAACAATGTAAGCCTGTTTATATTTACAATGTAATATACCCCTTTGGCTTCTTGCACACTTCCAAAAACGTTTTGATTATGGGAGAAGGGTGGATCCTAGCAATATAGATTTAAACCCTAACACTATCTACTACACTTCTTACTCAGTTACTGCTTAGCTGACTCCCACCTATTAAATGTGATAGCAGCCCCTTTTATATCCTTACTGTACTAAAGATAAATTTCTTTATGTATATTCCCCTTGGATTAACCTCCCGCAGCACCAATATTAAACTCCTGTATCTGAATCTAACACTTACTGAACAACCTTTTGTACCAATCCCATACAGAGAGTCCAATAGACATATCATACTCACTCATGCTGTTGGAAAGAGGTGTCAGGCTTTTACAATTCAAATATTTATATCACATAGAGCTCTGTGAGTTGATATTTAAATGGCATCTAACTGAGGCACATCGAAAAGGCAATAATACTACCCACTCTATATATTTATATTTATATCCTGTTTTGCCGGTGGTGTTGTGTGCGGCTGCTAGTCGCCATTGTGACTGATAAAGTATAAACTGCTAGCTCATGCTCATTTCTATTTTATGTATACTATCAGATGTCAATATACTTATTTGCTAATGAGCTATATAATTATAATACCCATTATTAAAGCAGCTCTCATCTGCTGATTTTCCCTTATTTCTTATCAAATGGTCCAAAAGTGACCTCCACGTAGCTACTAACTGCCATAAAATTACTTACCTATCTGGCCCACATGAGACCTCTGCCATAGTTATATCAATTCTCTAATCATTAAGAAAAATTAGGTTTCATTTGTGTGTGTTTTATTTTATTGTTGATACTTGCCTGTTTTCTATTACTTAACATGTCTCAATATATATAGTTGGCTTGCAAGTTATGATTCTAACAGTTTTTTGTTTTTGCATGAAGGCATCGATTTATTGTATGATCACTGCAATATCTTGACCTGTTAATACCTTGTATCCTCAATTTTTTTTATTAATGTATAAAAACCTCAATAAAATAAATAATTAAAAATGAATTATGACTTGAGTGACCTTTTAAAGTGAAAGTCAAGTTTTTTAAAATCAAAATTAAAAGATAAGTATTTTTTTTTTTTTCAAATATCTTTTTATTGTTGTCCGGTAAAGCAATACACACATTCCAGTTATTACATTTTGTGCGGCCATCATGTCCGGTGACACGATTTACATTGCAGTTCATAAATGAAATACAGTATAACACAAAGTAATGTCACATTGTGGGGTGTAGAATATTTTCTTCTTTTGTCCACACTTTGTTTCTATCTTACATGATATCTATCTGGTCTGTGTGATTACACTTCCCCGACATAATCTTTTTCCATTATCTTTATCACAAATAAGACTAAACCTATATTTAACCTAATCTAACTAATAACATTAATAAACCTAAAAATCTAATATTATTACTCTTGAGGCCCAGCGGAGGAGAAAGAAAAAAAAAAAAAAAAAAAAAAAAAAGGGGAGGGGAGGGAAGGCTGAGGGAAGAGGAGGAGGAAAGGAAAGGAGGGGGAGTCATTCCACTTACGGAGTAATTGTCGTTTAAAATAAATGTGCCCACTCCCCTCTCAGTTCCGCTTAAATAAAAAGAACTGAGTCCTTAAATGGGGTCAGAATCAGTCTCTGAATCTCCAATTCAAAGGTAAGTATGAGTCTGCGCCATTTACGCAGGAATAAACCCAGCCTGTTCTGAACATCCATCCTAACATCCATTTGTTCCGTAAATATCTGTGTTCTAAGTAGGTTCCTAAAGCCCGCAAAGGAAGGGCCCTTCCTTATTGTCCAGTTTTTTAAGATACATTTTCTAGCTAACAGTAGTACTAGACTCAATACTGCGTCCTGTTGTCTGTGTTGTGTTTCCCAGTGTAAAAAGAGGATAGTTTCTGGACTGAGCGTGAGGTGTATCTGTAAGGACTTATTAATCCAGTATTGTATTTTATTCCAGTATTGTCTGACTGACGGACATTCCCACATATAATGTAAGAGAGTATGGGCCTCTACTGCACATCTCACGCATTGGTTAGGACGCATAGGCACCCATTTGGCTAGTGTTCTTGGTGTGAGATAGGCCCTATGGAGGAAACGTATCTGGGATTCCCTGTACATGGTGGACAATGTGGCTGATTTAGTTCATTCGAGGCCTCTTCTTATGTCGTCCCAAGTAATGCCCTCAATTCCTACACGGGACCACCCTGCTTGCACTGAGTCCCTTGTGCTCTGTGCTCTTTGCTGTATGAGTGTTTGATAGATTTCCGATAGGGAAAACTTACCCATTGTGTACAGTGTTTGTGAAATGCGGAAGGGTGAACCCTCCCAAAATTCAGGTGCGTTCCAAGTATTGATATAGTGGCGTACCTGTAGAAAGGCAAAGAAATGTGTTCTCGGTATCCCAAACTCTCTCTGTAAGGCACCAACATTTTTAATCTCTTTTGTTAGCGGGGTTAATAATTGTTTAAGTGATTTCAGTCCTTTCTGTTCCCAGACCACAAAGGGTTGGGTTTCCGAACCCGCCGGGAAGTCTGGGTTTTTGACAATAGGCAGGTAGCTTGAAGCATGGCAGGATTTCTTCAAAAACTTATGAGCCTGATGCCAAGCCTTTAATGGTTCGCTGAATAACATGTTAAGGCCCAGAGCCCTCACAGATCTCATGTTTGAGATGTGTGGTAGGTATGCCAGGGAGACGTCCCCCAAAACAGCCTGCTCCAGAGAGGGTCGACAAAAATGATGAGTTCCCACCTGCCAGTCCAGTACTAGGCGAATTAGGGCTGCCCAGTTGTACAGCCTGAAGTCTGGCAAAGCCAGGCCCCCATTAAGAAAACCCATGCTCAATTTTTCCCTCGAGATCCGTGGCTTACCCCCCTTCCAAATGAAGCGGGTCGCCGCTGAGTTTAGCATTTTGACGTCTGCTTTGCTTAAGAGTAGAGGGAGCATAAGAAGCGGATAAAGAAGGTGGGGGAGTATCACCATTTTAAGAAGATTGATCCTACCTGAGAGTGACAAAGGAAGCGATCTCCAGCTATTCATCTGCGCCTGCAGTTTTGCGCATACAGGTGTCAAATTATTAGCGTATAGCTTGTTTGGGTTTGCAGAAATCTTAATGCCAAGATATGTGATATCATGTTTAGCCACCGAGAACGGAAATTCCCCGCTTGAGTCAACTTTTCTGAGGAGCCACAGGATCTCAGATTTATGCATATTGACTTTATAGCCTGAGAACCGGCCAAAGTCGGTGAGGGTTTCTAGTATATGCGGTATATATGTGTGGGGATTTTGTACAAACAAGAGCATATCGTCCGCATATAGCGCCAGATGCTGTGGGTGTCCTGCCAAATCTATGCCAGGAAAGACCTGTTTTAGCTTGATACCCAGCGGTTCCAGAGCAATGTTAAAGAGGAGGGGTGATAAGGGGCAACCCTGTCAGGTTCCTCTATGTAAATAAATGTTTGCCGAGAACATATTGTTAACTAGTATATTAGCAAAGGGGGCACGGTACAATTTTTTGATAAAAGTTAGAAAGGGGCCAGAAAAGCGAGCCCTTCCATCACCCTTCCTTTTGGTCCAAAAGTGTTGAATGACCTGTAGAACCCTACGAACATTGACCACTGACGATCTTGCATACATGAATCCCATTTGATCCATGTGAATGATGTCAGGTAGTATAAATTTAAGTCTTTCTGCCAAAAGTTTAGTTAATATCTTGTAGTCAGAGTTTAGTAAAGAGATTGGCCGGTAGGACTCTGTTAGAACACTGTCCTTCCCCGGTTTGGGTATGAGAGTGATATATGCCGCGGAGAATTCCGGTACCAGTGCTTTCTCCCCCTCAAAGTAAGTCGTGTATAAACTCGCCAGTGTCGTGGAGACCTGATCCTTTAGGAGCCGATAGAATTCTATTGGTAATCCATCCGGGCCTGAGGCTTTGCCCAGCGACATGGACATTATCGTTCTCTGGATCTCCTCCTCCCCTATGGGGGCATTTAGTTTCTCCAGTTGAGAATCTGAGATCTGTGGAAAGTTGATATTTTCCCAAAACTTATCTTTTAGTTCGGCGTTTGGGGAGCCCTCACTGGCATAAAGAGTGGTATAATAAGACGCGAATGTTTCAGCTATTGAATCAGCGTCTTTCACTAATTTTCCCTGCCTTTTCAGGGCTGGGATATGTTTGGAGGATGTGTTCATATTTGCTAACGCTACCATGAGCTTCCCTGACTTATCCCCAAATCTATAATATTTATTGGTTCGCAGGAGCGCCTGTGAAGCCTGGTTGGCCAGTAAGGCATCATATTCCTTTTTTGTGTCAATGTAATTGCGGTAATTGAGACTAGAGGGGGTCGCACAGTAGGTGCAGTAAGTCTCCGCTAGGCGATCTCTCAGTTTCCTAAGTTTCTCGGTGGATTGCTTTTTCCTGCGTGCCAAGTAGGCAACAATGTTGCCCGACAAGACAGCCTTAGCGGTTGCCCAGAATAGTTCCGGTGAACTTATATGCTGTGCATTGTTTACCCGGTAGTCATCCCAACAATGAGTTAGGTGGCTCTGGAATTCCTGGGAATACAGTAAGTATTTGGGGAATTTAAGGGTTCGTCTATTGCAAACCGACGGGTTCTTATCTATGAAAAGCGCTATGGGTGCATGGTCTGAAACCGCCACTTCCCCAATTTTGGTGTCTATGGTACGTGTAATGAGAGAGTTTGAGATTAGAAACATATCTATGCGGGACATAGAGGGTGATGCACGTGATGCACAGGTATAATCTTTCCCATCAGGGTTCAGTTGCCTCCATATGTCCACCACGCCCAGGGAGTTCCCCAGTAGAGCAAAAGTATCCTTTTCAAATTTTTCTGAGATTTTAGCCGTCTATTTAGGTTTCCCGCTATGTGTCCCTCTTAACCTATCACAATGGGGATTAGGAGAGAGATTAAAATCACCCCCCAGTATAATGTGTGTACCCAGGTAGGGAGAGAGGACTGTTACAATGTTATTCCAAAAACCCCTATCTTTTAAGTTCGGGGCATAGATGTTGCAAAGTGTATAGGTTTGCTCTGCAACACATATTTGCACTATTATATATCTGCCTTCCGGGTCTTTGAGCACTTCCCTAACCTCGTGTTCAAGTCTTTTACCTAGGAGTATTGCGACCCCCCTACTGGCAGAGCTATATGAGGCGTATTCAACCCTCCCCACCCAGTCAGATCTCAACTTCTCATGTTCTGCATCTAAAAGATGCGTCTCTTGAAGAAATGCGATCTCTGCTTTCTTTTTCCTAAGCTGTGTGAGTATTGTTTTTCTTTTTATTGGGGAATGAATGCCCCCAATGTTCCAGGAATAGACGTTAAATTTTAATGTTTAACTGGATCCTGTATCTTGTTTTGGTATCTGTATATGAATATGTGAATAATGTCCCAAGTGTGAGGGTATGAAAGGGGAAGGATAGGAGGGGCAAGAGAGGGAAAAAAAAATAATTAATTTCTCACCGTAGTGGTCAGACTCCCGGTTCAGTCCTCCACCACTATGAACCACCGCCAGGCCTCTACTAGCATCTCTAAGTAACAGTAGTTCTAAAATGAAGAAACATAGAAGAATTGTTACCCTGACATATTTCGTGAACTGTTTAACATGCATGTGGAGAAGCAGTAGAAGAACAATAAGAACTTTCATACAGGTTGTAATAGATTCCATAAGTCGGACTATGTCCAAGTGAGTTATAACCTGTAAATAATGCATATAGACATATGTGTTCAAAAACCATGAAACATTTAACAGATGGGTTGCTTCGTTCCAATAACCAAGCGAGCATATTAGATCTCTCATCAGCACTGTACATTCTGACCCAACCTGTGCTTGGGGTGTAATTAGGAACGGAGGGTTATAAAGGCTTACATCCCATCCTTATTCACACATAAATGATCCTTCTCCTTTGCTTATGCGTTCTAAGTGCCCTGAACCTTGAAAGTAACCTATGGTAACATACAACAATATAAAACTCAAACTTAAACTTAACTTCAAAGCTCTGGGTCCGCGTGTAACCGCAGACCCATTGTCAATTATTTCAGTGGCCATCAGGACAGACTATTTGATTTGAAACCTAGGGTGAGTCCCTATTTAAGTAAGATGTCTCAGACTCTTATTCCGCTACAGTTTCAACCCTCCTCCCCTCTTGGATGATTCTGGCGTGGGCTGCGTGGGGGGGCCCCCCCACCTTCTAGGAAATTTTGAGCTGCAGTGGGGTTGTCAAAAAATGTTGGGCCTCTGGGGGTCATAATTTTAAGCCTAGCTGGGTATAGCAGGAAGGCTTGTCTACCCTCCCTATGAAGTTGTGAGCAGATTGGTGAAAATTCCCTTCGGCGTTTCATAAGGTCCACCGAGAAATCTTGAAACAGGAGCAAGCGTGCATTTTCATACATCACATTGTCCATTTTTCTGTAAGCTCTTAATAATGCCGTTTTGGTCTGGAAATGTAGAAACTTGATCATGATTGGCCGGGGTTGGGGTAAGATATCTAAGCCAGCCCTTTCTGGACCTACCCTATGAGCACGTTCCACCCCACCCTCAAGATCCTGTTTAGGTATCTTCAGTAATGTGGGGAGTATATTTTCAACAAAGTGGATGATGTCTGCTGGTTTTACTGATTCGGGGAGACCCAAGAGGAGCACATTATTGCGTCTCGACCTATTTTCCAGGTCATCTATTTTTAATTGCAGGGTCATGGCTTGTCTCTCTAAGGATTCAATTTTATTTGAGTTAGATACATTAGAATCTTCCAAGTCAGAGATTCTATTCTCAGCTTCTGCTACACGTGTGGAGAACTGTTTAACATCGTCTGTGAGAGTATCAACCCCCCTCTGCAAATTGTCAATTTTGGGCATAAATAGTAAAGATATCTGTTTAACAATGGGGTGTGTGTCAAGTGAAACGTTATCTGGGCAATTGTCTGTACTAGCTCCCGCGTTAGAGGAGTCAGCTCCAGATTTATTTCTGCCAGAGCTAGTTTTGCTGCGACTTGCCATGGGGGTATTCGTTAAGTATTTCTCCATATACCTTTACAAGTGACAAAACGGTTAACATATGCAGATGTTATTCTAACAGTAGGCTAGTAAGACCCCTTTCAACCAAAATATGACACAGTGTATGTGAATGACTTAACCAGTACTAGCAATGTCCTATCACTGAGGTAAACCAAGTGTTAGTGGAAGAAAGGCATGGGTTAGTACAGATAAACAACACAATAATGGTTATACAGTTTATACCACTCTTCCCCCTCCAGAGTAAATGGGGGGCAACACAAGACTGTCAGCACAGCGTTCTTCATCTGCCCCTTCAGGAGGGCAAAAGCCCTGTGTTTGGTTGTATATGGGTTGAGGGTAGCAGTGTTGTCTGGTAACACAGTCCTTCAGTTTGCTACGGCTTGGCAGTTCTGACTATGGAAAGGTCTTGCAAGGGTCAAGGGTCCTGCTTTTAGTAATGTCCCCTGAGGTGTGTTGTGTCTCCAGTACTACCAGTTCTAGGACTCACTCATGTGGTGGCAGGGTTAACGTCTGCCATTAAAGGTGTGATAAATGCGGCCTGTAGTAGAAATTACACAGTGTCACTACCAGAAGTGCGAGTGGGTGGTCAGGTGGGCTGAATGGTATACCCAAGAGTTAAACTGAAACTTGTTCCCAGGTTCTTTTTATGCAAAGCCTTGCAAAGTCCAAGCTATCTGATCCTGGTGACTTCCTTTGGGGAATGCTGTGTACTTGCTGCTGGCAGTTACTTTAGCTCCGGCCTCTCTCCTGCAATGCTAGGCCCAATGTTTGTAGCTATAAGGCCGTTTTTCCCAGTCCCATAAATAGAGTATTGGCGTAGCAGTGTGTAAATGTCCCCAGGAGCAGAGATGTTAGCTGTAGCAGCGGTTTCCCCAGCAGCATGTGAGTGCAAAGCTTTACTTTACCCAGTGTGTGCTCCGGAACCCGCCAGAGTGTAGGGCCTCTCCTTCAAGATGGCGCCTGTTTTCGCGCCAGTCGGAGCTCCCTCTGTAGCTTGCGCCCCCAGTGGGATCAGTCTGGCCGGGTCGGCCGATGCTGTGTCAGCAGGTCCACCTCAGAATTGGGCAGTCAGCGAACTGAGTGAGTATTCCCGGAGCAGCGTAAAGGTAGAAGAGGGCCGTAGTCCACGTGGGGTTGCGGCAGAGCTTTCCTCACGGCAGGTGTCTCCACGATGGGGTCAGTCTCCCTCTGAGCAGTACCACTGATCCGAGCTGGTAAGCAAGTCCTGTTGATGCCTCCGGTAGGGTGGATTTTTAGTGCGCCCCTTCAGCGCTTCTTGTGAGACTGTGACTTCGGTGGCGGAGCGGTGTACGGCTCCAGAACTAAATGCGGAGGGGGGTCTCTCCCGCTTCTCCTCCGATCCGGGCAGCAAACTTCTGCCTAGGGGTTATTAGTGACCACAGGGGATATAATAGCAAGGCAAGAGGCAGCCCAAAATAGGTTTTAAAGTTAGTTTTTGTGCTGCTGTATGCGGAGCTCCCTTCGCCTGCTGCTTCTCCCTTGGCCCTCCCACCGGAAGTCCCAAAAGATAAGTATTTTATCAAAACAAGTGAAATGTAAAGTTTGATGAATGAAAGTGCCCTTATTTTTAATAGGGTTTTTTAAAAAAACAGTTAAATGATTCATTAAACTTGACATTCACTTTAATATTACATATTCACTGTCGATGGCTTTTAACAATCTGCCAGTGTCATAGAAGCATCACCTCCCACTGTTAAATATAGTAAAACTCCTTCAACTCTTTCACCGGCAATCAATTGCGATACGAATCCTTTTATAACATAACGCTATTGATATTAAGCTTACAACATCGGGCCCTTCAAGGGAAACAGAGAGAAAAAGAGGGAGAGAGAATGGTATTCAAAGGGACAGTAATGTAGAGAGGGGCATGAGAGGATGAGGAGTAGCTAAAGGCTGATGAGAAGAGTAAGTCAGAGGATTGTGTTATAGTGTGAGGAGTGAAGGATGCTTGAGTGTACAGAGGATATGGTGACATTTTAAAAGATTCTGTGAGGAGAAAAATTTCAGACACAGCAAACCACCTAGCGCAGTGCAGGGGGCAATTGGGCAGCAAAATAAAAATTTATATGTACAGTATATGAATATATATATATTTATTTATGTATTGATATGTGTATATACACAAATAAATAAAAACGGAAAATAGAGCACAGGTAAGAGCAAGACAAAATATGTTTATTAAATCATGGAGGATAAAAAGGCATAAAAATGCTACATGTAGAGTGGAGTCAGACGCGTTTCGGCTCACACCTTCATCTGTGACCTAAAAACATTATATGACTGAACATGTATATACCCTCAGGCAAAATCTGATTGGATAATCAGTCAAGAAAGAAACCCCCCCTTTTAACACCTGCCATGCTGCCCATCTGCAACAGGGAAACAAAAACATAAACATAAAAGCACTAAAACAATAAATGTATAGGCAACAATATAACATCAATACAATAAACATGTATAATGTTCATAAAAGTTATTATTGTTGAAAAAAGTTTTTGAAAAAAAAGTGAGACATAAGGAGTTATGGACAACTATACAGATCAAGAAAAGTGGAGGACAGCAAAGGTAACTTGACCTAAAATAAAATGTATCTCAACACTTTTGAGTCATTAACTCCAAACATTAATAATTTTGGAGTCTATGTTGAAACCATAGGACACCCTTGTCCTCAGGGTGAAAATCCAGAAAGCCTCCCTCCTGGACAGGAGAGTGTCCAGATTGTCCCCCCTGGATGGTTTACGAATATGGTCTATATATAAGTAATTTAAAGTTTTGGAGATCACAGTCATGTTTCACTATCAAATGATCTGCCAAGGCTGAACATGGAGTGATAGAAGTTATGTCATTAAGATGCACCCTGATCCTAACTCTGGCTTCCCTGGTTGTCATGCCTACATATTGAAGGTTACAAGCCTGGCAAGTAACCAAATAAATCACATATTTAGATCTGCAATTTGAGCAATGATCTATATTGTAAGTTCTCTGAGTAACCTTAGACTGAAAATGCTTAGATACCGTTGTATGTCCGCATGCTTTACAATTATGTTTACCACATCTGAAGTGACCTTTTGCGGTCAACCAACCGCTTTGTGTGTGTACTCCGGATCATACTGGGAGAAAGTGATTTCCTAGCGTTTGGTAGGGATGGGCGAATGTTTCGCAACATTCGAAAAACGGCACGAATTTTAACACATTCGTTCGTTCGAATCGAATTTCGAATGTTTACATAACTTTCTAACATTCGATTTTCGAATATTTGGTTTCGAATTTTACGATTACATTCGAAAAAATTTGAATTCGAAAAATTCGAATTTAGATTGTAATAGTATTTCTAATGCTTTTTCTTTAAATGTATTATTCGAATTATGCAATATTCGAATTCGAAAAATTCGAATTTAGATTGTAATAGTATTTCTAATGCTTTTTCTTTAAATGTAATATTCGAATTATGCAATACGTGTATTCGAATTCGAAAAATTCAAATTTAGATTGTAATAGTATTTCTAATGCTTTTTCTTTAAATGTAATATTCGAATTATGCAATACGTGTATTCGAATTCGAAAAATTTGAATTTAGATTGTAATAGTATTTCTAATACTTTTTCTTTAAATGTAATATTCGAATTATGCAATACGTGTATTCGAATTCGAAAAATTCGAATTTAGATTGTAATAGTATTTCTAATGCTTTTTCTTTAAATATAATATTCGAATTATGCAATACGTGTATTCGAATTCGAAAAATTCGAATTTAGATTGTAATAGTATTTCTAATGCTTTTAAATGTAATATTCGAGTTCTGCAATACGTGTATTCGAATTCGAAAAATTCGATTTTAGATTGTAATAGTATTTCTAATACTTTTTCTTTAAATGTAATATTCGAATTATGCAATATTCGAATTCGAAAAATTCGAATTTAGATTGTAATAGTATTTCTAATGCTTTTTCTTTAAATGTAATATTCGAATTATGCAATGTGTGTATTTGAATTCGAAAAATTCGAATTTAGATTGTAATAGTATTTCTAATGCTTTTTCTTTAAATATAATATTCGAATTATGCAATACGTGTATTCGAATTTGAAAAATTCGAATTTAGATTGTAATAGTATTTCTAATGCTTTTAAATGTAATATTCGAATTATGCAATATTCAAATTCGAAAAATTTGAATTTATATTCCAATTCGAAAAATTCGAATTTATATTCGAATTCAAAAAATTCGAATTTTGAATGTAGACATTCGATATAATTATAAACATTCAAATTTGAAAGTGACATTCGAAAACTGTAAATAACATTCGATTTTCGAATTTTTAAGAATATTCGTTCTTATCGACATTCGAATTTAGAATTCGAATTTCGGTAATAACATTCGTTCTAGATTCGAAATTAGAAAATTTGCACATTCGCCCATCCCTAGCGTTTGGTTACGTCTTGAAACAAAACAGAAACCCTGTTTCACAAAGGGATTTAGTAATTCATCACCCATAAGTATTGGAAGATTTTTCTTCACAATCCTAACTATCTCATCGTATTGCCTACTGAACTTGGTACTAAAATGTATTTTATCCTCCTTGTCAATAGCATTTTTAGTTTTAGTTTTATCCTTCAACAAGGAAGATCTATCTAAACTATGTACCTGTGATAGGGCCTTATCAATCACTGAAGTGCTATATCCTCTAGCAAGGAATTTTTGTTGTAAATGTGCACTTTCCGAAACGTGTTATGACTAGTACAATTTATTCTCAATCATATGAATTCTCCTTTAATCATGCCAAAACCTGTACATTTTTGATGTAGGCTTTTTCCATGAAGAATGGTGTTGGATTTTATAGGCTTGCAGCCCCTGTCTATCTATGTATCTATCTATCATCATTCTATTTATCTATCTGTCTGTCTATTTCTTTGTCTGTGTGTTTAGCTAGGAATATGTACATATATATATATATATATATATATATATATATATATATATATATATATATATATATATGTATATATATTTATGTAGAAGACAATAAGCTTTGAATTTGACTGTGTTTTTTCCATGTGCAGAGTAGTTTCATTATGATCTCTATTGTGTGTATTAAATTAATTTATTATCTGTTTAATTTATATTTTTACATAAAATGCAATTTTGCTGAATTATTATTTTTTTTTTTTAAACAAGCTTTATTGAAATAAAGAAAAAGCATACATCAATCCTGTTACAATCAGTCATACATTGTTTTAAAGATTTCAACAAATGTTAGGCAACTTAGGTATTAGCTAATACATCTGCAGAATAATGTATACTGTAATTCTATAACTGGGAATTAGGAACATAGAAGTTGAATGTTTATTAGTGTCCAAGTCTATCATAATGGGGATTTCCTTTCTCAGCCTTTGAGCTTGCATTTTTAAATGTTAGTTCTAACTTGTCTCCTCCCCTGTCTTTTTCCCTTTTCGTCTTCTCTCTTTCCCCCTTTCCTTTAGAGGTTTTATTGAGATTGAGGGAAACAGCTTATAAACATGACCAAACATAATACCTTTTGTAGGAACAATAACTCTGAGGAACAACAAATGTACAAAGAATAACTTTTTATGAGAGAGATGCAGCCATAGAAAAGGCATCCAATAATATGGTTTGGTGTAAACATGTGGATCCCAGCTATGGCACCTGGGTACACTATCCAGTTAGGAGGCACCCAATAGAGCTAACTCAATTCACATCGAGCCTCCCACTCAATCCAGTTGGCCCCCCCTATTTCATCCTGGCTAGCTCTGAAAAAAAAAAAAAAAGGGGGGGGGGGCTCAAGAAGGACTTTTCCAGTCCTTCGGAGCATAGGGGTTGTATTCGTAACTGTGATGGGTTCCGAGGGGGACATTTTAGACCAGTATCACGTAATGATAGGAGGTATTAGAAGCTTTGCTGAATTATTTTGTTACTAATTTAAATGTTTTTTAACAGTAAAAATGTTTACTCTTTTTTCCAGTCTATCTGTCTATCTATTTATCTATCTATTTATCTATCATCTATCTATCTGTCTATCTCTTTGTCTATTTGTCTGTCTGTCTAGCTAGGTATATTGGATTCATTTTACACAATTATTGTTAATAAATGTTAAAAACTAAAATGACAAAGTTATGATAATTTATACCTTGTACATGGAATGAATTCACTTTTCAGTGTTTGCAATTTGCATTAAAAACAGAGATTGAACCTGTGACATTTGCAAGCTTTTCACCTGTAAACTTGTCAGTGAATAATTTAGAGCCCTGGCTTTGTTAGTTTCTTAAAGAAAGTAAATACATCATATTATTTTATATTATCTCTACCAATTTGTACTGTTCAACAGCTGTCTCTTCATAAGGTTAGATTGCTGACTATGGCCTCGATTCTAATCTTTTCAAAATTCTTATTCAATATTGAAAACACAAAATCAGCCTTTATTTATTTATGTATTTATTTTAAAGTTTACAATCTTACAGAGTTCAACCCAGCTGAGATTTATGACTCCCACATTATTCAATTTCCATTTCACTACAAGTGCCCTGTTTACAAATGATAATGGTTGTCGATCACCAGAAAAAAAAATTACATGTAAAAATAGAACTGCTCTCCAGGGGCAAGATTACATATGCGGCATCGCCCGCAAAAGCTGGCAACGCCGTTTTTCCGCAGTTTTGGTATCACATATACAGCGCCGCATATATTTCACCAGTTGCCCGCAATTTTTACTCCCATAAGCTAACATAGAACCGCGTCGCAAATCTTACGCGGCTAAATTTTACTCCATTTTCACCTCGCCACACATAGGCAGGCGCAGCAAGACTTTCGCTGAGTATGTAAGCACTGTAACCCCCTGAAAATAGTAATTAACACCTAACACATGCGCAATATCTATCTACCACAATAACTAATAAACTATATTAACTGCTACTCTGCCAACCCCCACATTGCAAAACATTTAATCAACCTATAAACCCCTAATCCGCCAACCCCCCACAATGCTATATACCTAATAAAGTGATTAACCCCTAAATCGCCATCACCCCACAATGCAATATACCTTAAAAAAATATGAACCCCTAATCCGCCATTCACCAATATTGCAAAATACCTATTAAAGCTATTAACCCCTAAACCGCCACCCCCCACCAACTCAATAAACTTAATTAACCTATTAACCCCTATACCGCCATTAACCCACATTGCAACAAACCTAATAAATCTATAGACCCCTAATCCGCCAAACCCCCACAACGAAAATAACAAATTAAATTACTAAACTTCTTAACCTAACACCCTCTAACCTAACACACCCTAAATTAACCCCAATTACCTAAATTAAAAAATACTAAATTACAAACAATTAAAATAAAAAGCTAACATTACTTAAAAATAAAAAAATCTAAGATTAGTAGCTCTCATCCTATTGGCTGATTTGAATTTGAAGACTGAAATCAACCAATAGGAATGCAAGGTACCCCATATTTAAACGCGATCCTTGAATTTAATCCTCAGTGTGCGGCGGTGATCGTATGAAGAGGATCTCCACGCTCCATGGCTCCGCAGTCGCAGGTCTTCAGTTCCACCATCGCCGGTCTTCAGTTCCGCGGTCACTAGTTCTTAAGTTCCACACTCCACGCTGGCTTGTTCCTGGAATAGAAGATATTGCCACTTGGAAGAAGACTTTACCGCTAGACTTCAGAAACCATGAGTACCTGTCTGGGGGTTAGACTTAGGCTTTTTTTTTAATTTATTTGGGTTTTTTTAAAATTTTTATTAGGGATTTAATGGGCCTTTGAAAAAGAACTGAATGCCATTTTAAGTTCAATGCCCATACAAATGTCTCTTTAGGGGCAATGGGTAGTTTATAATTTTTTAGTGTTAGGTTTTCTATTTTGGGGGGTTTGGTGGGTGGGGGTTTTACTGTTAGAGAGGTGACTTAGTATTTTTTAAGGTAAAAGAGCTATTTAACTTAGGGCAATGCCCTACAAAAGGCCCTTGTAAGGGCTATTGGTTGTTTAGCATTAGATTAGGGGGTGTTTTTATTTTGGGGGCTTTTTTATTTTCATAGGGATTAGGTTTAATTTTATAATTTTGATCATTTGGTGTATTATTTTATGTTATGTTAGAATGTTTTATTTTTGTTATCTTAGATTAATTTAGTCTTAGTTGTTTTTGTTTTTTAAGTAATGTTAGCTTTTTTATTTTAATTGTTTGTAATTTAGTATTTTTTAAGGCCTAGATTTAGAGTTGGGCGGTAGCCGTCAAAACCAGCGTTAGAGGCTCCTAACGCTGGTTTTTAACGCCCTCTGGTATTTGGAGTCAGTCATTAAAGGGTCTAACGCTCACTTTCCAGCCGTGACTTTTCCATACCGCAGATCCCCTTACGTCAATTGCGTATCCTATCTTTTCAATGGGATCTTTCTAACTCCGGTATTTAGAGTCGTGTCTGGAGTGAGCATTAGAAATCTAACGACCAAACTCCAGCCGCAGAAAAAAGTCAGTAGTTAAGAGCTTTTGGGCTAACGCCGGTTTATAAAGCTCTTAACTACTGTGCTCTAAAGTACACTAACACCCATAAACTACCTATGTACCCCTAAACCGAGGTCCCCCCACATCGCCGCCAATCTAATATAAATTTTTAACCCCTAATCTGCCGACCGCCACCTACGTTATCCTTATGTACCCCTAATCTGCTGCCCCTAACACCGCCGACCCCTATATTATATTTATTAACCTCTAATCTGCCCCCCACAACGTCGCCGCCAGCTACCTACAATAATTAACCCCTAATCTGCTGACCGCAAAGCGCCGCCACCTACGTTATCCTTATGTACCCCTAATCTGCTGCCTCTAACACCGCCGACCCCTATATTATATTTATTAACCCCTAATCTGCCCCCCACAACGTCGCCGCCAGCTACCTACAATAATTAACCCCTAATCTGCCGACTGCAAAGCGCCGCCACCTACGTTATCCTTATGTACCCCTAATCTGCTGCCCCTAACACCGCTGACCCCTATATTATATTTATTAACCCCTAATCTGTCCCCCTCAACGTCGCCGCCACCTGCCTACACTTATTAACCCCTAATCTGCCGACCGGAGGTCACCGCTATTCTAATAAATTTTTTAACCCCTAAAGCTAATTCTAACCCTAACCCTAACACCCCCCTAAGTTAACTATAATTTTATTCTAATGAAATAAATTAACTCTTATTAAATAACTTATTCCTATTTAAAGCTAAATACTTACCTGTAAAATAAACCCTATTATAGCTACAATATAAATTATAATTACATTGTAGCTATTTTCGGATTAATATTTATTTTACAGGCAACTTTGTAATTATTTAAACCAGGTACAATAGCTATTAAATAGTTAATAACTATTTAATAGTTACCTAGTTAAAATAATAACAAAATCACCTGTAAAATAAATCCTAACCTAAGTTACAATTAAACCTAACACTACACTATCAAATTAATTAAATAAAATACCTACAATTATCTACAATTAAACCTAACACTACACTATCAATAAATTAATTAAATACAATATCTACAAATAAATACAATTAAATAAACTAACTAAAGTACAAAAAATAAAAAAGAACTAAGTTACAAAAAATAAAAAAATATTTACAAACAAGAAAAATCTTACAACAATTTTAAACTAATTACACCTACTCAAAGCCCCCTAATAAAATAACAAAGCCCCCCAAAATAAAAAAATGCCCTACCCTATTCTAAATTACAAAAGTTCAAAGCTCTTTTACCTTACCAGCCCTGAACAGGGCCCTTTGCGGGGCATGCCCCAAGAAATTCAGCTCTTTTGCCTGTAAAAAAACACATACAATACCCCCCCCACAACATTACAACCCACCACCCACATACCCCTAATCTAACCCAAACCCCCCTTAAATAAACCTAACACTAAGCCCCTGAAGATCTTCCTACCTTGTCTTCACCATTCCAGGTTCACCGATCGGTCCAGAGTCTTGATCCAAGCCCAAGCGGGGGGGCTGAAGAGTGATGTCCTTCCTCGTGCTGAAGTCTGGATCCAAGCGGCGGCTGAAGAAATCCATCATCGGGCTGAAGTCGGAAGGCCATCATCGGGATGAAGTCTTCTATCAAGCCGCATCTTCAATCTTCTTTCTTCTGGAGCGGAGCGGAGCCATCTTCTTCCAAGACGACGCGGAACATCCTCTTCAACCGACGACTAGACGACGAATGACGGTTCCTTTAAGGGACGTCATCCAAGATGGAATCCAATCAGCCAATCAGATTGAGCTCGCATTCTATTGGCTGTTCCGATCAGCCAATAGAATGCGAGCTCAATCTGATTGGCTGATCGGATCAGCCAATCGGATTGAACTTGATTCTGATTGGCTGATTCCATCAGCCAATCATAATATTCCTACCTTAATTCCGATTGGCTGATAGAATCCTATAAGCCAATCGGAATTCGAGGGACGCCATCTTGGATGACGTCATTTAAAGGAACCGTCATTCGTCGTCTAGTCGCCGGTTGAAGAGGATGTTCCGCGTCAGCTTGGAAGAAGATGGCTCCGCTCCAGAAGAAAGAAGATTGAAGATGCGGCTTGATAGAAGACTTCATCCCGATGATGGACTTCCGACTTCAGCCCGATGATGGATTTCTTCAGCCGCCGCTTGGATCCAGACTTCAGCCCGAGGATGGATTTCTTCAGCCGCCGCTTGGATCCAGACTTCAGCCCGAGGATGGACGTCACTCTTCAGCCCCCCGCTTGGGCCTGGATCAACACTTCTGAGGACCGATCGGTGAACCTGGTATGGTGAAGATAAGGTAGGAAGATCTTCAGGGGCTTAGTGTTAGGTTTATTTAAGGGGGGTTTGGGTTAGATTAGGGGTATGTGGGTGGTGGGTTGTAATGTTGGGGGGGGGTATTGTATGTGTTTTTTTACAGGCAAAAGAGCTGAATTTCTTGGGGCATGCCCCACAAAGGGCCCTGTTCAGGGATGGTAAGGTAAAAGAGCTTTGAACTTTTGTAATTTAGAATAGGGTAGGGCATTTTTTTATTTTGGGGGGCTTTGTTATTTTATTAGGGGGCTTAGTGTAGGTGTAATTAGTTTAAAATTGTTGTAAGATTTTTCTTATGTTTGTAAATATTTTTTTATTTTTTGTAACAGTTCTTTTTTATTTTTTGTACTTTAGTTAGTTTATTTAATTGTATTTATTTGTAGATATTGTATTTAATTAATTTATTGATAGTGTAGTGTTAGGTTTAATTGTAGATAATTGTAGGTATTTTATTTAATTAATTTATTGATAGTGTAGTGTTAGGTTTAATTGTAACTTAGGTTAGGATTTATTTTACAGGTGATTTTGTTATTATTTTAACTAGGTAACTATTAAATAGTTATTAACTATTTAATAGCTATTGTACCTGGTTAAAATAATTACAAAGTTGCCTGTAAAATAAATATTAATCCGAAAATAGCTACAATGTAATTATAATTTATATTGTAGCTATATTAGGATTTATTTTACAGGTAAGTATTTAGCTTTAAATTGGAATAAGTTATTTAATAAGAGTTAATTTATTTCGTTAGAATAAAATTATATTTAATTTAGGGGGTTGTTAGGGTTAGAATTAGCTTTAGGGGTTAAAAAATTTATTAGAATAGCGGTGAGCTCCGATCGACAGATTAGGGGTTAATACTTGAAGTTAGGTGTCGACGATGTTAGGGAGGGCAGATTAGGGGTTAATACTATTTATTATAGGGTTAGTGAGGCGGGAGTGAGGCGGATTAGGGGTTAATAACTTTATCATAGTAGCGGTGCGGTCCGGTCGGCAGATTAGGGGTTAATAAGTGTAGGTAGGTGGCGGCGACGTTGTGGGGGGCAGATTAGGGGTTAATAAATATAATATAGGGGTCGGCGGTGTTAGGGGCAGCAGATTAGGGGTACATAGGTATAATGTAGGTTGCGGCGGTGTACGGAGCGGCAGATTAGGGGTTAAAAATAAAATGCAGGTGTCTGCGATAGCGGGGGTGGCAGATTAGGGGTTAATAAGTGTAAGGTTAGGGGTGTTTAGACTCGGGGTACATGTTAGGGTGTTAGGTGCAGACGTAGGAAGTGTTTCCCCATAGGAAACAATGGGGCTGCGTTAGGAGCTGAACGCGGCTTTTTTGCAGGGTTTTTTTTTCAGCTCAAACAGCCCCATTGTTTCCTATGGGGGAATCGTGCACGAGCACGTTTTTGAGGCTGGCCTCGTCTGTAACCACCGCTGGTATCGAGAGTTGCAGTGGCATTAAATTATGCTCTACGCTACCTTTTTGGAGCCTAACGCACTGAAAACCCTGCCAGCGGTATTTAAAAGGTGCAGCCAGAAAAAAGCCTGCGTAGCTAACGCACCCCCTTGGCCGCAAAACTCCAAATCTAGGCGTATGTTAGGTAATTGGGGTTAATTTAGAGTGTGTTAGGTTAGGGTGTTAGGTTAGGGGGCTAGGTAATTTAATAAGTTATTTGCGTTGTGGGGGTTTGGTGGTTTAGGGGTTAATAGTTTTATTAGGATTATTGAGTTGTGTGGTTTTGGCGGATTAGGGGTTAATAGATTTATAAAGTTTGTTGCGATGTGGGTTAATGGCGGATTAGGGTTTAATAGTTTAATTAGGCATAATGCATTGTGGGGGGGTTGTCGGTTTAGGGGTTAATATTTTTAATATTAGTTCCGATGTGGGTTTGATGGCGGATATAGGGGTTTTACGTGTCTGGTTTATTTTTGGGAGGCGGTTAGACTTTTACAGGAAATTTAAAAAAAAAATTATTTTCTTAGGCGCCGGCAGTTTCTAAAGTGCCATAAGTCACTGGCGACTCCAGAAATTTGTATTTACACTCATTTCCGGACATCACTAGTTTATCCGACTTATGAACTGCTGGCGGGGTTTATGTGATTTCCCAATGTGCGAGATGAAATTACGGGCAGTGCGTGTTTCAGAAGCGCCACATATGTAATCTCGAGCCAGGCTGCACAGCCGGTCTCATCAACTGACCAGCCCACTCATCCAACTGCATGTTCCAACTATTGATTTCTTGTAGATATGTTTTTTTTTTGTTCTTGTACCATATGGGTGACTTTTCTGATATCTGATCTGATATTTTCTAAATAGGAAAATTGTCTTATCATTTACATTGTGATCACTAAAATGTAAAAAAAAAAAAACAACAACAATGCAAGTTCAATGAATACTGGACTTATTTTTTGTGTTATATCTAAAATATTGCTTTTAAAAATGTACTATGGTTTCTTAATGTGCCCCTTGTCCTGTATAGACCTTCAGGATTGTGGAGGGATGTTCCTGAGAGTTGAGGTTTGTCCTTATTGGCAAATAAATATTGATGCAGTCGTATCACATATAGACTTTCTTCTAGACTGAATTTAAATTTAAAAAGATTTGACTAAACATTTTTGTTCACACAAAAAATATTCTCAACATGTTTCAATGCTATTCTTTCCCTTGCCTTGTCAGTTTTCAGGATTATTTTTCTTCTTAAAGGGGCAGCAAACGTACACAATAATGTTATATAATTCTGCACATAGTGTATGTATGTATTGGGTACTTGTAAAGTGCGGCTAATCACCCATAAGGGTCTCAAGGCGCTGCTCATGCGCCGACAGTGCAGAATTATATGCCATTATTTTAGCGACAACGTTATACTTCAAAGTATTTCAAAGATTATTTATCCCAAAGTAGAATTTTGTAGAACGCCGCTCCTGGCTGAGCTGGTCTGTTATTTTCAGAAGGGCATCGTGGCACGCTGTCTAGTTACAGCTGACCCGATTGTGCCATTAAACTCAATGTACCTCGCTCCCACTACCAGACCAGGCTGTGACTAGACAGTGTACCATGATGCGCTTCTGAAAATAACAGACCCGCTCAGTAGAGGGGCGTTCTACAAAATTCTACTTTGGAATAAAAAAATCTTTAAAATACTTTGAAGTATAAAGTGGGCGCTAAACATTACTATGTAGGTTACCTGTCCCTTTGTATTTGGAAAGCATCAAGCCTTTACTTGGGATTGAAATATGATATTTGATGTCTTCACCATGGGTTGCAGGAAAATGTATACTTATTGCAACAGGTAAATTAGTGTGTTGTATTATTGAGATTCAAAGTGATCAAATTATTTTTATTATTTCTCAGTTCATAATTTTATGACCGCTGCTCCATAACTTGTCCGGTTGCTCTAAGGGGGCGGACAGAAATCAACCCGATCGAATACGATCGGCTTGATTGACACCCCTGCTAGCAGCCGATTGTTCGAAAATCTGCAGGGGGGCGATATTGCACCAGCATATGATATGATCGGAACAGCCAATAGAATGCGCGGTCAATCCAATTAGCTGATTGGATCAGCCAATCGGATTGAAATTCAATCTGATTGGCTGATTGAATCAGCCAATCAGATTTTTCTTACCTTAATTCCGATTGGCTGATAGAATCCTATCAGCCAATCGGAATTCGAGGGACACCATCTCGGATGACGTCCCTTAAAGGAACCGTCATTCGTCGTTAGTCCGTCGGTTGAAGAGGATGGCTCCGCGTCGGCTGTATGGAAGATGGCTCCGCTCCGGATGGATGAAGATAGAAGGCCCTGCTTGGATGAAGACTTCTACCGGATGGAGGACCTCTTCTTGCCCCGCTTGGATGAAGACTTCTACCGGATGGAGGACCTCTTGTTGCTCCGCTTGGATGAAGAATTTGGCTCGGCTGAGTGAAGATGACTCAAGGTAGGGAGATCTTCAGGGGGTTAGTGTTAGGTTTATTTAAGGGGGGTTTGGGTGGGTTAGAGTAGGGGTATGTGGTTGGTGGGTTTTAATGTTGGGGGGGTTGTATTTTTTTTTTACCGGTAAAAGAGCTATTTACTTTGGGGCAATGCCCCGCAAAAGGCCCTTTTATGGGCTGGTAAAAGAGCTGATTAATTTGTAATTTAGAATAGGGTAGGGCATTTTATTATTTTTGGGGGCTTTTTTATTTTATTAGGGGGCTTAGATTAGGTGTAATTAGTTTAAACTTCTTGTAAAAAAAAAAATATTTTCTGTAATTTAGTGGGTTTTTTTTTGTAGTATAGATTAGTTTTTTTTAATTGTATTTTAGTTTAGCTAATTGTAGGTAATTTATTTAATTAATTTATTGATAGTGTAGTGTTAGGTGTATTTGTAACTTAGGTTAGGTTTTATTTTACAGGTAATTTTGAAATTATTTTAACTAGGTAGCTATTAAATAGTTATTAACTATTTAATAGCTATTGTACCTAGTTAAAATAAATACAAAGTTTCCTGTAAAATAAATATAAATCCTAAAATAGCTACAATGTAACTATTAGTTATATTGTAGCTATATTAGGGTTTATTTTATAGGTAAGTATTTAGTTTTAAATAGGAATAATTTATTTAATTATAGTAAATTTATTTAGATTAATTTAAATTATATTTAAGTTAGGGGGGTGTTAGGGTTAGGGTTAGAGTTAGGTTTAGGGGTTAATAACTTTATTATAGTAGCGGCGACGGTGGGGGCGGCAGATTAGGGGTTAATATTTGTAGGTAGGTGGCGGTGATGTTAGGGAGGGCAGATTAGGGGTTAATAAAATGTATTATAGTGTTTGCGAGGCGGGAGTACAGCGGTTTAGGGGTTAATACATTTATTATAGTGGTGGCGAGGTCCGGTAGGCAGATTAGGGGTTAATAAGTGTAGGTAGGTGGCGGCGACGTTGGGGGGGCAGATTAGGGGTTAATAAATATAATGTAGGTGTCGGCGATGTTAGGGGCAGTAGATTAGGGGTTCATAGCTATAATGTAGGTTGCGGCGGTGTCCGGAGCGGCAGATTAGGGGCTAATAATATAATGCAGGTGTCAGCGATAGCGGGGGCGGCAGATTAGGGGTTAATAAGTGTAAGATTAGGCTTGTTTAGACTCAGGGTTCATGTTAGGATGTTAGGTGTAGACTTAGAAAGTGTTTCCCCATAGGAAACAATGGGGCTGCGTTAGGAGCTGAACGCTGCTTTTTTGCAGGTGTTAGGTTTTTTTTCAGCCAGCTCAGCCCCATTGTTTCCTAAGGGGATATCGTGCACAAGCACGTTTTTCTAGCTTACCACTACCGTAGGCAACGCTGGTATTGAGGGTTGAAGTGGAGCTAAATTATGCTCAACGCTCCCTTTTCTGAGGCTAACGCAGCCATTCAGACAACTCTAAATACCAACGTTGTCTTAAGGGTACGCTGGAAAAAAAAGCAGCGTCAGCACCGCAGGTCTTTACCGACAAAACTCTAAATCTAGGCGACAGTTTGTTTATAATGGAGCACTTAGCAACAACAGTATTGAACTGAGCAGGCACACAGAAGTTCAGCTAGACTGGCAGCATTAGCAGTTTACTGTTTTAATAAAGAATTTCTTCTTTGAGTGGATAACCTTAGAACCCTCATTTATTAAAAGTACTTTGCTACCTCAAAAATATAACAGCTTCCAAAGTCTACAAATCCAAACTATTTGTTTTAGCACGTTATTTTTTTATATTAAATATGTTACAGACACTTATTCGTTCCTTGAAAATTGTGATGCCGTGTTACCAGAATATTTTCACAGGTGGAGCAAGTGAATCCATCGTTCCTGAATTTTCACAAAAAATGGCATTATCCTAGATTTAACAAAACTCCATGGTGAGATAATATCTCGCTGAAAAAACTCACCGCATCACCACAACTTTGAAAATTGCTTAATTCAAAGATATTTGTAACCACCTCTCATATCCGTGAGTTGAGAGATGAACTCAATCAGAAGAATTTCATTTAAAATGTAACCTTTAACTTTTTGCTACATTGATTAAGCCCCTTAATAGAAAGAGTTGCTGGTCAGGATGAGTTCCTTTATGATACAAGACTGTCTTCAAAACACTGTCCAGGAAAATTGACAATATATACAATATCATACACATTAAAATATAAAAACAATATACACATATAGAAATGAGAGCAAATGAGAGTAGAAATTGGACTCAATGTACCCTGATGGGTTAAATAGAGAAATGGATTTATCAGTCTTCCTCTAATTGTACCAAATATATATATAGGTTTCTACTCTTATTTGCTCTCATTTCTATATGTGTATATTGTTTTGATATTTTAATGTGTATGACATTGTATATAGTTTATTGTCATTTTTAATGTATTTCCATGCCATTGAGTGTTCATTTTCACCTGGCCTTGTGCTATTTGTAACTTTGTACAGATAGACTCTAAAATTCTAGCATTCATTCCCATTGTGAACATTAGAGGGCAGCATTTTCTCTACCTCTGAATAAAATGTTAAGGTGTAGGGAGTGTTCAAAATACAAGCTTGTGATTGGTTAGTCACACCTTTAAGTTAAGGTACAAGTGCACTCTTCAGTATGCATGATTAAGGGACTGTGTTCCCGAAACATCACATAACTATCCTTTTATGTGTATTAAATAAAGGACATTTTATACATTGAAAGGTGCTGAGGATTGTTTATTTGGATTACTGTGTAGCTGGAGGTCACCAGCTTTTCCCTGCATGCACCTAGGGGTTGCTGGTCTCACCTTGGATTGTTTTTGCATTGATATTTGCGTCCATTGATCCGTGTAACCGGGGTTAATTACAGCTTTAATTACAGCTTCAGTTATGGAGAAGCAGCAAAAAACGGATGACACTAAGGTGTTGATGTACACTGAAATGGAGGCTGCCCGTATCATAACTCTTACTAGGGGTTCCAGGGAATTTCTCAAAACCAATTTGGTACTAGATTATGGGAAAAAATATGAGAATCTGAGAAGCAAAAACACTGCTTGGGATTTGCACATTACCACACTTTCTGAATATCACCGGTTTAAGAGAATACCCAGGGGTTTGAGGATGAAAACCCGTCCCACTTTACTATGTGATAATGAAGAATATTGTGGAAAGTTTGAGGCTATAGTAAGTAAGTGTCCTAATGACCTTATAACACTTACCGTTGAATATTTACTTAAAGATGTGGAACAACAAGACAAAGATATTGAGAATTGTAAAGTTGAACTAACAAAATTATTATCAATAGAAGTGCTTGATGAGTTCATTAAAAAGATGGATGTCAAGATCGCTAAATTGAAAAAAGAAATACAAAGGCTTAAATTCATCCGAGATGAAGATGACTATATTAAAGGCAATGTTTACAAATGAAAACCCGGGTATAGGGATACCAACAAAGGATTCCCCACTACGTCATTTAGGCATCAAGGCTGCCAAGCCTATCAGCAGAACAAACGGAGAGAAGGGGGTGGCGTTTCATTGCACTGTTCAGTATACATGATTAAGGGACTGCATTCCCGAAACGTCGCATAAATATCATTTTATGTGTATTAAATAAAGGACATTTTATACATTAAAAGGTGCTGAGGATTGTTCATTTGGATTACTGTGTAGCTGGGGGTTGCCAGTTTTCCCTGCGTGCACCTAGTCTGACAAGGCTTGACCTGTGGTTGCTGGTCTCACCTTGTTTTTGCATTTATTACCCATTTCCCAGTTTTGCATAACCAAAACTGTTATAGAAATACACTTTTTACCTCTGTGATTACCTTGTATCTAAGCCTCTGCAGACTGCCGCCTTATGTCACTTCTATTGACAGACTTGCATTTTAGCCAATCAGTGCTCACTCCAGGGTAACTTCACGTGCATGAGCTAAATGTTATCTATATGAAACACATGAACTAATGCCCTCTAGTGGTAAATATGCTTTCAGATTAGAGGCAGTCTTCAAGGTCTAAGAAATTAGCATATGAACCTCCTAGGTTTAGTTTTTAACTAAGAATCGCAAAAGAACAAAGTAAAATTGGTGATAAAAGTAAATTGGAAAGTTGTTTAAAATTACATTCTCTATTTAAATCATTAAAGGGTTTGTTTTTTTTTACTTGACTTTCCCTTTAAGTTCCAAACTTCAACAGGTTATTTAAACAATAAAATAGGATCAGAGGCCAGCTCAGGAATTGGAGCTCACACTGACTAGCTCTTCCTTCTATCAAGAATCTGTATACAGCAGTCCAGGGAGAGACTGTGGGAAGGCAGCGGTCTGTCCGGAGGGAAGTATTGTTTTTATTCCATATTTCAATCTGTTATGTAACAGAATTTGTATAGTTTGACTGTTTAAGTTCCATGGTAAATAATATTGTTATCACAAGAATGCCTTCAAAATCATACAAACTAATTGCCACAACAGCAAAAACCATCCTCTATAAACAGTCCACTCTACCACATAAAAAAAACTTGAAAAGAGTTGAAGAGACTTGAAAAACTAAACACACCTCTAAGATACTTGAAAATACACACAACGGCAACCAGCCCCTTGGTGGCCTTCTAAGTTTCTGAGATGCCTCTTGTTCTATCCAGTAAGACTATTTTACTCTAATAAAAGGACATGCAAATGTTTTAAAATTAGTAGGAGTGAAAACAAATATTACCATACTTTACAAGTCAAGGGGAAAAAGTTGCTAGTCCAGAAAGAATACATTACTAGCCCACTCAATGTTAAAGATAGGAAAAAAACATATTTCTTACTCGTCCACTGCAATTTCTCTTTCGTCTTGGGTGAGTAATTAGTGGATATTTCCAACCCTGCTAGTATGTTTCTTATAGGGTCAGTAAACCTAAAAAATAATGTTATGTAATTCTGCACATAGTGCAGAATTATATAACATTATCTTAGCGCAAACTTTATACAACAAAATATTGCAGCATATTTTATTATAAAGTACAGTTTTTCAGAGCACTGCTCCTTGCTCTACTGAGTGGGTCTGTTTTTTTTCCTAAGCGCATCTGGGCAGCTGTCTACTCACAGCCTGCCGATTGCGCCATTAAACTCAATGTAGCTTGCTCCCACTCTGGTCTGGTAGCGGGATCGGGCTACATTGCGTTTAAAGGAGAACTAGACGGCTGTGAGTAGACAGCTGCCCAGATGCGCTTAGGAAAAAAAACAGACCCACTCAGTAGTGAAAGGAAGCGGCGGTCTGAAAAACTGTACTTAATAAAAAAATATGGTTGCAATATTTTGTTGTATAAAGTTTGCGCTAAGATAATGTTATATAATTCTGCACATTATTTTTTAGATTTATTGCCCTTTTTAGTCATGTGGTTGTAATTATTGTTTTTCCCCATTGCTAGCATTTGTATCATGTATTTGGAAAACAACTACTTAAATTAATCACAGGAACTCCATCTAACTAAACTCGAGAAAATATTGTTAAAGTGGGAGTCTTTTGATCATGAATAGTATGCATCATACCGTAACAATACAGAATAAAAATAAGTTGTGGGAAATAACCATCAGTACTATGTAGACTGATCCATAGAACAGGCTAACAATGTTATTGAGCTGATTGTTCATTCCTGTGAGTGCGCTTCTCTCTGTGTGTATTAAATCTCCCTAAGGGAAAAAGGGACAACCAGATGTGGACTCCTTGCTAGGTGTGTTTAGAGGAATATGGCTACACCTCACTGTCGAGGCCCAATGAAGGCCGAAACTATCATCTGGGGTTGCTGTGTTCCTTATCCAGAAAGAAATTGCTTGGTATTTTGGACTGTAAATAGGCGGGATCAGACTAATATACTACAGAAAAGTTCTACTCTGTGAAAAGCATTACTGGGCTAAAAAGAAGCTGCACCCAGGTGGTAAATCACCATAGAACAGGCTAACAATGGTATTGAGCTGGTTGCTCATTCCTGTGAGTGTGCTTCTTTCTATATATACTATGTAGAGTGATCTATATATGTACTATGTAGACTGATCCATAGAACAGGCTAACAATGTTATTGAGCTGGTTGTTTGTTCCTGTGAGTGCGCTTCTCATTGTCAAAAGGCAGAGCTTCACTAACCAGCACTTGAGAGCACTAAGAGACCAGCTTTGAAGAGCGTTAGAGGCACAAGAGAAAAAATAAAAGCATGGCTGCTGTAGTTGTGCCCAGAAATTAACTGCCCCTTTAACTTCCATCCCCTTCATTGATTGGCTTGGACTAATTGCAAGGCCCTACAGCTGGCTTTAAAACCATAGCTCTGTACCATGCCTGGATTACCTGGGCCCCTGACCTTAGTCTAAGGTATTCAAAGCAACACTTACACACCAAGGGGCTGATTTACCAACAGTCTGATGGACATGATCCGCACAGCAGATCATGTCCGCCCAACATCGATGAATGCTGACAGCATACACTGTCGGCATTTAACATTACACAAGCAGTTCTGGTGAACTGCTTGTGCAATGCCACCCCCTGCAGATTTGTGGCCAATCAGCCGCTAGCAGGGGTGTCAATCAAACTGATCGTATCTGATCGGGTTGGTTGCTGTCCGTCGCCTCAGAGGCGGCGTACAAGTTAAGGAGCAGTGGTCTTAAAACCGCTTCTTCTTAACTCCTGTTTCTGGTGATCCTGAAAGCTCATGCAGAAACAGCTGCATTAGGGCCAATTCGGGCAATGGTAAATAGTCCCCCAAGTCTCAAAGGAAGTTTAAAATGTATTCATTCTGGCTTTAAGGGTAGTATAATTACACCTCCCCCCATATATTATGTATGCAGTATACTCAGTCACAGTTCAGCTTCAGTAATATATTAGAAGTGTTAACTTGATCCACTCTGTATAAGTAGCAACGGCAAGTATGTGGTAAAAAGAGTTACACACTTCAATGCTTAACGAGTCAGATCCGCAATGTAAGTAAAGAAAGATGTTACCTCAATTCTTCAATAGGGATGTCACACTCTTCAATAAAGTATACCTCACCGGTAAGTACATTTAAGAAACTTACATTTAATCCTACAAGCAAATTTATAATTGAGAATCAAAAATTGCTACAAGAAGGTGTAAGCCTAGCGATTTTTGATTAAAAAAAACTGCTGACTTCTTACCGGTTAAATATCCATCTGTTTCTACTTTCAAACATTTGCCCAAGATTCATAAGAACCCCATTAATCCTCCGGGTAGGCTCATAATTTCCACTATAGCTACTTTGGATGAGAAACTAGGAGAGTGACTTGATGGATATCTTCAGTCTGTAGTCAAAGGTAAAAAGGGAGAGCTATGAGTACGGCACATGCACCGAAACGCGTAAGCTTTGCTATAAACTAAGGGGCATACTTGTTTGTCATGTCTTGTTCACGGTTTTAGAAGAATTTCAATTAAAATTTGTGCTTTTAGTTGCTACTTCTCCGAACGTTTTTGTTCTCCTATAGTCAAAGGTATGCCTGGATATCTAAGAGACAACAAACAACTCCTAGGGAAGCTTAACAGAAAATCCTGGAATGATAACTTTCTACTGTTGACTGTTGATGTGGTCTCTTTATATTTGTGCATACCGCATAGTCAAGGGTTTTTAGCCTTGGAAGAAATGTTGTGAATATATACAAACTATGATGTGATCTTTACTAACTTTTTTGATTGACTTGGTTAAGTTTTTATTAACCCATAATTATTTTGTTTTTGAGAACAAGATATATTTGCAGAATAGAGGGACAGCAATGAGGGCTATATTTGCCCCCTCCTATGCAAATATATACCTTGGATATTTTAAAAATATTTTAAATATTTGGTGAATTGAATACAGAATATAAAGATAACATCAAGTTTTATGCCAGATTTATAGATGATATTCTAATTGAATCGGATGGTAATATAGACCAAGTAGAAAGCTTTATAAATAGCTTAAATGATAACAGCATGAATCTTAAATTTACCTAAACATGGGGATCTAATAATATCTCATTCGTAGACATTAATATTAAGACAGAAAAATCTAATAATTTACTCCTAACTGAAGCCTATAGGAAGTCTATTGCCGTAAACATTATTCTCAGATTTGATTCCAATCACCCTCATCATTTAAAGAAAGCTATCCCTAAGGCACAATTCATGAGACTACACAGAAACTGGACACATTTAAATAATTATGACAAACATGCTTTGGAATTAAAAAATATATTAAAAGATAGAGGCTATAGGGAACGTAGTCTAACAGAATATGGAAGTTAGATCTATGGATAGAGAAGTGCTTTTGAGGGACAACCCAAAAGGGGATCTTACCAATAAAACTTTAGTTTTCTCTGCCCAATATAGTAACCAATATCGTAAAATTTGTGGCATTGTTAAACGATACCTACCTATACTGTTAAACGATACCTACCTATACTTAATAAAGAACCCTCCCTGGCAACTATTGCAAATAAAATAGTAAAATTTTTATCTAGAAGAGCAAAAACCAAAGGTAACTTTGTAAATAAAAATTTCTCTGAATCAAATACTAACTGTAGAAATTGGCTAAGTAAGAAAAAAACGTCTCTTTAAGTGTGGAGTTAGACCCTGTAAATGCTGTGACTATGTAAAGGCTGTTGATATATTTATTTCTAATCAAACCAAATGTGAATTCAGGATATATTATTATTTAACTTGTGTCTTTAGGTTTGTGGTTTATCTAATATCCTGTAGGTTGTGTGGGTGTCAATATACAGGCTGTACCACTAGGTCTTTAAAAGACTGAATACGGAAACACCTACTATCATTGGAATTGGATAAACCAAAAACTCAAAGTGACAAAACATTTTGCAAAACACAAAATTGAAGAGAGATTTGATGAAACTGATAAGATACATGTTCTGTCACTGTTTGAATTCCAAGCAATAGACTGGAATCCCAAGCATATTATAGGGGGAGATAGGTTGGCAAAATTAGATAGAAAAGAAGCATTTTGGATTACATACACTTTGCGGGTTATCCACAAGGCATTAATTAAATTTGGGAACTTTTTACTGGTTTTTAAAGCCCTTAATTGGTTTTTCATTTTATTTTTCTCTATATTAGATATAGATCTGCTACTTTCTTTGTTTCAGGCATCATCTATTTATTTATTTAGCTATTTATGTAATAAAATACAAATACATATCTGTATCTGTTCGATCAGTCCCTAACACAATTTAATGTACATACCTAGATTACGAGTTTTGCGCTAAACAGGGTAGGAAACTAACGCCAAAAAAGTTGCGTTATTTTACTTTCCATAGCGCTGTCATTACGAGTTACTGAAAAGCCTCCTTGTGCGTGCGATATGGCGACGTTAAGCTCCATACCGCACAAAAACCAAGGGCTGCTTTGAAGTGCTCATGCACGCTTTCCCCCATAGACATCAATGGGGAGAGAGTGTTAGAAAAAAAAACTAACACCTGAAGTGCGGAATGAAAAATCTCTGTAACGCAACCCCATTAATGTCTATGGGAAAACATTTTTACGTTTAAACCTAACACCCTAACATACCCCAAGTCTAAACACCCCTAATCTACCACCCCCAACATCGCCAACACCAAAATAAAGTTATTAACCCCTATTCTGCCGCTCCCCGACATTGCTGCCACTATAATAAAGTTATTAACGCCTATTCGGCCACTCCCCGACATCACCGCCACTAAATAAACCTATTACCACCTAAACCTCCGGCCTCCCACATCGCAGCTACTAAATACACCTATTAACCCCTAAACCACCAGTCCCCCACATTGCAAAACACTAAATTAAACTATTAACCCCTAAACCTATCACCCCCCCCAACTTAAAATTAAAATTACAATATAACTATCTTAAAATAAAAACTAACTTGTGAAATAAAAATAAACCTAACATTAAATTATAAATTAACCAAACATAACTAATAAAATAAATAAATACTACCAATAAAAAAATCTAAATTACAAATTTAAAAAAAACTAATATTACGAAAAAATAAAAAAAATCTAAAATTATTATTATTATCAGATTATGGGTTAATAACTTTATTATTGTGTTTGTGATGCGGGGGGTGGCGGTTTAAGGGTAAAAAAGGTAGTTTATGGGTGTTAGTGTACTTTGTAACAGTTTCAAAAAATCCATAACTACTGCTCTCAGATGGCGGTATGTATCGTGTCGGTATAGGCTGTAACGCAAGCATTTTAGCCGGATCACACAACCTGTAATACCAACGCTATGAAAATCCGACACAAAAACAATTTTTTTTGAGTGCGGAATGGACTTTGCGTTACAGGCTAAAATGCTTGCATTACAGCTAAACCAACACGACTCGTAATATGCGTTCCTGCCCATTACGCTGGAATTGCCATTTTTCAGCGTTAAAAGCCACACTGCAACACTTGTAATCTAGCCAATAGTTTCTTTCATGTAAAATGATTATGTGAACAATGTTGCCTTTATATAAGTTTACTCACTTTTATGTATTTTTCCTATTTTTGTATTCTTTTTGCATACCCTTTTATAATTTAAAAGTCTGTAGATTTTGGTTTAGAAAACTCAAAGTGGGTGTACCTGTAGCCGCTTTAAATTAAAAATATTGACAGGGAACACAGCTGTTCATCCCTGATGAAGTGCTTGTAATAGCAAGAAACGCGTCAGAGGCAGCTCCAGTGTGCTGGGGTTGATTGATTTTTGTGTGTGCCATGGATATTACTTTTTATTGCAACTTGGAATAAAACTTTAAAATTTTACTGCATTCCTGATGGTGTCACCTGCAACTAATTTCTTCTTTGAGTGGCTTGGTCTAAGCTACCCAGGTCTGTATACTCTCCCATCCTGTGCTTTGCTTTGTAAATATTTTAACCACTTCCCAATTTTAGGACGCTTAAAGGGACATTAAACACTAAATACACGCTAGATAGAATGATGCATTCAAAGAAAAGATTAGTCCATGACTAACATATAGATGTATTTTTTAAAGTTTCATTAGTTGTTTAAAAAGTGACAAAATAAGTGTAAAGTTATAGTGTCTATAAAACGATGGGAGCTGCCATGTTGTAACTTGTGTTACCTTCTCTGCTGTGGCCAATTAGGGACAGTTATACATAGGTCACTAGAGTGTGCAGCCAATGGTTGTGCTGGATTTAACAGTGTGCTGCACTTCCATTTCTAACAGGAACTGAAAAGCTCACAATTTCAGAATAAAATTACAGGCAAAGAGGACAAAATAAATAATGAAAATATATTGCAGAGTTGTTTTATATATACAATTTATCATTTTATATTACCATCTCAAATTGTTTAATGTCCCTTTAATGCCATTCTAACTGTGATGGGATTTAGCGCCATTAGGATGTACAATAGCCAACGGCGCTTCCTGAATGGGATCGCCTAGTGTCATAGGGATGCCACCCTGATTCAATCCCATCATTAAAATCTCGCGATCACATGCATGATCATGTGATTTCAATTTCTTTACATTGGAACGTTGTTCCGATGTAGACAAATTAGACCCGTCATGAAAGGGTTAAAACAATAGATCTGAGCATTCAAATATTGCTGGAAAATGAACATTATGTGCAAGTGATATCTCATTTAAATATTTCTCACTTGTTTTCTCTAGCTTTCCTGGTACATTTGAATGTTTTAGAATTTATGTTATAAATAGTTATGATTATAATATATTCTAATGTACTTTGCTGTTAACACATTTCATACTGTGAACATCTGTTATATTATTGCTCACAATATTATTTCAGGCTCTGTTTCCTCTAAGGTAAGTGTGCATACAGATTTAAATTAACAAACAGCAAAATAAAAGTGTTTTCTAGAATATGAAACAGTTCTCCTTTAGTAAAAATATAAGTTAAATCAAAGAAAACATAATAAAAAAATTCTGTTAAAAAAATTGCAAAATCAGCACTTTGCAGTGTTGGCACTGCATATAGTGACATAAGGGAGCTGACATGTTGAGAGCTTAAATTGCATTCTGTAATATTCTGAGCATGGGCAAGAAACTGACTTCATGATACTGTTCAGTGAATGCTAGAGAAGGCCAGCTCAAGTTGCTCTAGAATATTTATGACATCAAGCTATATATGCCTTCGTGTAGAGACCCCAGCCCCCTTGTGACATGAAATAATGGACCCTGTATAATGAAGATAAAAAAAAAAATGAAAATGATGGATAATATATATTGCAATGATTTCTAAATACAACACATTGTTTAGTGCATTTTTATTACAACAATAAAAGAGAATTTTACAGAACATGATGTTCACTTAATGATAACCCTTTTAGTAACTCTCGCCTAGATTACAAGTTTTGCGCTATAGAGGGTTGCGAAAACGAACGCAACAAAAGTTGCATTATTTCACACTCCATAGCGCTGCCATTTCAAGTTTTTGAAAAGCCATTTTGTGCGTGCGATATGGTGGCGATGAACTCCATACCGCACAAAATCCAAGGGCTGCTTTGACGTGCTCATGCACGTTTTCCCCTTAGACATCAATGGGGAGAAAGTGTTAGAGAAAAACCTAACACCTGAAGCGCGGAATGGCGATCGCCGTAACGCAACCCATTGATGTCTATGGGGAAAAAAAGTTAGGCTTAAACCTAACACCATAACATAAACCCCAAGTCTAAACACCCCTAATCTGCTGCCCCCGACACCTAAATAAAGTAATTAACCCCTAATCTGCCGCCCCCGACATCGCCAACACCGAAATAAACTTAATAACCCCTAATCTGCCGCTCTCGATATCGCCACCACTATAATAAAGTTATTAACCCCTATTCCGCCGCTTCCCGACATCTACACCACTATAATAAAGATATTAACCCCTATTCCACCGCTCCCCAACATCGCCGCCACTAAATATAGTTATTAACCCCTAAACCTCTGACCTCCCACATCACTGCCACTAAATAAACCTATTAACCACTAAACCACCAGCCCCCACATAGCAAAAAACGAAATTCAACTATTAACCCCTAAACCTAACAACCCCCTAACTTTAAATTCAAATTACAATATCCCTATCTTAAAATAAATAAAAACTTACCTGTGAAATAAAAAAAAACAAACGCCTAGATTTAGAGTTTTGTCGGTAAAGACCCGCGTAGCTAACGCACCTTTTTTTCCCAACGCACCCTTAAGACAATGCTGGTATTTAGAGTTGTCTGAAGGGCTGCGTTAGGCTCCAAAAAGGGTGCGTTGAGCCGAATGTACCGCCACTTCAACCCTCAATACCAGCGTTGCTTACGGTAGCGGTAAGCTGGCAAAACGTGCTCGTGCACGATTCCCCCATAGGAAACAATGGGGCAGTTTGGGATGAAAAAAAACCTAACACCTGCAAAAAAGCAGCGTTAAGCTCCTAACGCAGCCCAATTGTTTCCTATGGGGAAACATTTTCTAAGTCTGCACCTACACCCTAACATGAATCCCGAGTCTAAACACCCCTAACCTTACACTCATTAACCCCTAATCTGCTGCCCCTGCTATCGCTGACACCTGCATTATACTATTAACCCCTAATCTGCCGCTCCGGACAACGCTGCAACCTACATTATACCTATGTACCCCTAATCTGCTGCCCCTAACATCGCCGACCCCTATATTATATTTATTAACCCCTAATCTGACCCCCCAAGTCGCCGCTACCTTACCTACACTTATTAACCCCTAATCTGCTGACCGGACCTCGCCGCTACTCTAATAAAGTTATTAACCCCTAAACTGCCGCACTCCCGCCTCGCAAACCCTATAATAAATAGTATTAACCTCTAATCTGCCCCCCCAACCCCTAGAGCTAAGTCTAACCCTAACACCCCCCTAAATTAAATATAATTTTAATCTAACAAAATAAATTAAATCTTATTAACTAAAGTATTCCTATTTAAAACTAAATACTTACCTGTAAAATAAACCCTTATATAGCTACAATATAACGAATAATTATATTGTAGCTATTTTAGGATTTATATTTATTTTACAGGCAACTTTGTATTTATTTATTTTAACTAGGTACAATAGCTATTAAATAGTTATTAACTATTTAATAGCTACCTAGTTAAAATAATTACAAAATTACCTGTAAAATAAATCCTAACTAGGGTTGCACCAATACCATTTTTTTAAGACCGAGTACAAGTAACAATACTTTTTTTCAAATACTCACCGATACCAATTACCAATACTTTTTTATGTCATGACAGTTTACCAAGAAGTTATATAATAAAGATAGGGATAGTGGTAATGGAAGTTGTATTTAATGATTCCCCGTCAAGTATTAGCTTACCACAATTTAACCAATAAAAGTAGTCACCCAAATTGGGGACAATTATACTAATATCTGATATAATGAAATATAGACTAGTAATACCAGGAGAGGGTGCTCACTGTTCAAGTAAATGAAGAAAAAATAGGAGACAAGCGAACAGAAGGCAGAGCACTCGCAAAGGGAGACTGGTATAAGTGGCTATTCAGTGGGTATATAATATTAAAATTTAACATTTATTATTCAAAAAAAATGATAAAAAACTACTATATAAGTAGTGATTAATACTTAGATAAAAACACAAAAAAATAATAAACGGCTGTATATCCACAATGACCCCAGAATGTATACCATAGAAACTCAGAATAGAGTAGGAGGGATTTTTAGGCAGATATACACCAAAAAATGGTTCACGGATTGCACCAAAATCTATCTAAAAAAGAGGATTGGCCTCAAACCAAATTATACTATCTAGTGCAATACTGGACCGGTGTAGGTCTGTCCAAAATATTCCCTATGACAAAATTAGTATAGTGACTAAGAAGGGAAGTGTAGGTAGCAAGATTCACATAGTTGATACATTCAGCATATTACACAGACCCATTTGTATAGGCAAGAGTGAAGTGTTCACAAACACAAATTAAACCAAAAATACGATCAATGAAAGGTAATATGATTCTATAGATATGTTATAATAAACACATTGACTAGTGAAATGTGACTTGCATAGTTACACTTAGTGGTTGATACAGCCATAGGAAGAGTGCCTGATGTACATTTCGCCTGGCTTGGCTTTCTCAAAGGCTAACCAGACCACATAGCATATATAGGGCAAGTAGCCAATCAAATCGTGTAGATAGTTCACACCTCCGTGTGAACCAATAGAGAGTATCCTCCCATAATTGTTCAGTTAATGTCACATGACCAGGAACAGAGACAAATTACAGTTTATAGGGGGAGCGGCTGTGGGTCTTACAACAAAACAAAACAAGTGTCAAAGCAATTGTCAAAAACGGATTGTCAAAAGCGGAAAGCGGAGCATATATGCTCTCTAGTGTTATGTATATTCATGGTTAACATCAGACACTGTAAACATAGTAATAGGAATGAGATTCTATTTCAGTCACAAACGGAGCATTTTATAATCTCAAATGATTATGATTCTATGGGGATTCAATTTCAGTCACAAGCGGATAATTTTTAATCTCAAATGATTATACTCTTCACATCATGTCACTATTCAAATCATTAGAAATAAAAATATATATATATATATATATATATTAACAAGGTGATATAAGTGATTTGTCATTTTTAATCGTTCAATAGATTATCCTTTGTTGAAGAGCAAAATATCATCATTAGTTAGAATGATGGTAAATTCAACATATCATTCAATTCACAAATATTAATATAAATTAGTTGATAGAGATGATAAATAGACCCCTGACATGACATAGTATATTTATAATTAGGTAGTGACAGTGGCGTCACTAGGGGGGGGCGGGGGGGGCGGCCCGCACCCGGGTGACACCATAAAGGGGGGTGACACCACCACCAGCTGTGTTAGTAAATAGTATTTGATTTTGATTGTATTTGTAAATGTTATGTTACTGTTTAACTTTTTATTTCTGAATAGTAAGTGATTGTGTGGCGTTGTTGTATTACTTAACTTCTTTAATTAATGTAATATAGTACATGGGGGGGGTCCGACTCCGTCCGTCCGTGTGAGTGACCCAACCAACGTATGTAACCGTGACGTCAGTGACTGACTGTGATCAATCTACTGCTCCAACTCCATTAGACTAGACTCACTCAGTAGAAAGGAATCAATCATCACTCTAGTCGGAGGAGCAGGGGCAGGACATGCAGCCACAGACAGACGGTCACGTTCCTCAGCAATGTCTGGCTGCTGACACAGTCACAGTGACTCACATGCAGCACCACCCAGTAGGAACGTGACCGGTCCGGAGATGAACAGGGCGCAGGCTAAGTCGGGGGAGGAGCAAATAGTCACAACACTAGTGACTGCGCATGCGCAGGACTCAGGAGGAAGACGACGTCACTATAGAGAGAGCGGGAGCAGCCGAGAGCGGGACGACGTGCTGCGACACAACTGTAGGCAGCAGGCAGGCTGGTAGGGCGGCAGCAAGCGCCAAGTGAAAGTGAACCACGTGAAGCAGAAGTAACTAGGGTAAGTCACTGTCTGTCACTGTCAGTGTGTGTCATCATTCATGATCTCAGTGCTGTGTGCGGGGGTGTCAGATGTCCATGTCGGTGTGTGACAGTCTGACTGACAGTGATCATCATCTTGATCTTCTTCTATTTCTTTAGTAATCTGTCTGATCTATTCTGAGATCAGGTGAGGGTGGGGAGGTGGTCTGGTGGTCTACACGGTATGATACACTGAGTACTAGTACTAGTAATCAGTAGTAAGCCTGGCCAAAAAGTCACACAATCGATTGAAATTCATTCATATTTACAATTGCTTTATTGCTTACAACAATGTGATTGTGATTTGTGTATTCATTATCATTTTCTTTTGGGCAAGCCTTTAAAATGTAAATATTACTATGATCACATTGCTTGAAAGTTTCAGTAAGTAAGTGTAAGGCTGGCCCTTTAATCTTATCAAATAATTGTTTTGTTATCAATAATCCTTCCTGGGAAAGGCATTTAACCAGTCAGTAAAAAAGAAATCTCTCTCCCCAGAGGCACTGAATTGTGTTTCTGTCATTAGGTTGCATTGCACTTCTAGAGGATTTTAAAAATCCTCTGGAAGTGCAATGCAACCTCCAGGAAGGATTATTGATTTGATAACAATTATTTAAAGGGCCAGCCTTACTGAAACTGTCAAGCAATGTGATCATAGTAATATTTACATTTTAAAGGCTTGCCCAAAAGAAAATGAATACACATTGTTGTAATTAATTATTGTAATTGATTCAATCGATTGTGACTTTTTGTCTTACATACTGATTACTCAGTGTATCTTACCGTGTAGACCACCAGACCACCTCCCCACCCTCACCTGATCTCAGATCAGAGACAGATTAGAAATAGAAATAGAAGAGAAGATGATGATCACTGTCAGGAATTAATATTATACTCATTAAAAGTCAAATAAGCTTAAGGCATTCTTTTTAAATAGTTGAAACTTTCAGACAGTGGACATAAATCAGACATACATGATGATAAATGAAGATCACTGATGTTAAAACCCAAGTCCTTTCATTCCCACTAACCTGAAGATTCCCATAGAACCAACTATTCAGACATCTTATAGTGCAATTCAATGCTGACAGGAAATTGTTAAATACCAATTATTTTGAAAAACAAAAAGTAATTTTTAAGACAATTTCATACATTGCCAGTTCTCCAGCAATTCTAAATTAAATGAAATATGAATTATTTGTTCCCCAGCTAAGTATTTCCCTTTGGAACCCTGCAAAACTGCAATGGGCTTGGTTTTTGCTATATAATGGCTTTTTGCTTAGACCTCAGCATATGCTTGGATCATCATGTAGGTTTGTGCTGACCACTTGGTGCTTGGTTCAGTTTGTGCTTTTTGTGAAACTTACAAGTCCATTCCAGTACAGTAGCCACTAGCCAGCGAATGGGTGCAACTGCATATAGCACACACACCCCGGTCCCTAGTAATGCCCTAGATAATTTGCTGGTGCCACGTGCCATTGCCAAAGGTCAGGAGGAGTTAGCATTTGCACAGTTCAGTGATTGCATCAGGATGATGATCAGTTCACTACGCATTGGCAGGAACACAGATATTCATGTCCAGGAGGTCTTATAATTATAAATCTCCCTTATTTCCATTAAGGAAATGCTGGCAAATAATGTTAAGATGTAAAATTACTTCCAAGTTCCAGGGACAAATAACTGGAATATCTGCCTGATGCTGATGGTCGAATGGCAGATAATGATTAATCTGTGCAATTCTACTTTCAACTAAGCTGTAGATTTGTAGCATGTAATTAAATAGTGATTTCCAGCCCCTTCTCCCATTAATAAGGTCTTATAAATGTATTTGTATTTGTGTTATTTAATTTATTTCAGTAAAGTTTAATGTTACAGTTACACATGGCATGGGAGTGTATTTGTTCCTGTTTTATTTTGTGTTATTTAATTTATTTCAGTAAAGTTTACATTTTGAAAAAACATTTATCTTTCTAATTAATTTTTTTCATGTATTATTTGAAGGTGTATGTCAAATTGTCACTACTATTGCTATTACATTCAGTGTTATATGGGAGTTACGATTTAGGAGTAACATTAGAAAAAAAAAAAATTAAGTGTGGGGTGGGGGGGGGGGGGGTGACACCATGAGATACCGCCCCGGGTGACACCAACCCTAGTGACGCCACTGGGTAGTGATATGTGTTCATAAGAGAAATTAAATATATAGCTGCCACAAGTTTTCAATAGGTGGGAATACGTATCTAAAGGAAAGGTGTCTGTTTATGTTCTCTATTTTCCTCAATATATGTGAATACAAATTAACACATAGTGCACCAACATGATAACCTCTCCAAGCCGTAGAGAGCATTGTGTAATTGAATCACGAAACAGACATGTGCATATCATGCAGATCAGAGATGAAAATCTAAAGATTATAGTGAATCCCAATTATTCAAACAATGCTTTACACATAGATCAATTCACCTCCTACTGAGGAATCGCAATTTTAATTTGTGTTTGTGAACACTTCACTCTTGCCTATACAAATGGGTCTGTGTAATATGCTGAATGTATGGACAATGTGAATCTTGCTACCTACACTTCCCTTCTTAGTCACTATACTAATTTTGTCATAGGGAATATTTTGGACAGACCTACACCGGTCCAGTATTGCACTAGATAGTATAATTTTGTTTGAGGCCAATCCTCTTTTTTAGATAGATTTTGGTGCAATCCGTGAACCATTTTTTGGTGTATATCTGCCTAAAAATCCCTCCTACTCTATTCTGAGTTTCTATGGTATACATTCTGGGGTCATTGTGGATATACAGCCGTTTATTATTTTTTTGTGTTTTAAACTAAGTATTAATCACTACTTATATGGTAGTTTTTTATCATTTTTTTTAATAATAAATGTTAAGTTTTAATATTATATACCCACTGAATAGCCACTTATACTAGTCTCCCTTTGCGAGTGCTCTGCCTTCTGTTCGCTTGTCTCCTATTTTTTCTACAGTTTACCAAGAACAATACAGATTAATGATTTAAGATCGCTTCTTTATAATTATGAACTGTATCTCAAAAGATATTTTGAAATAATAATCACAAAGTTCACAGAACAAGTTTATAAATTAAATTATTACAATAACATATATTAATAATAACAACAATAAATAACAGCTGCAGCAGCTGGGGCTGGAAAGCTACAAGTTAAAGGGGCAATTACTGGATGCAATTGGGTTGTAGGGTTTATATACCTGATAAATCTGACTTAATTACAAAGTCGTATAATTTAATTCTGAAAATAATATTGGGGAAGGAGTGTCCCAGTAATCCCCTTTGAGAAAAATGGGGCATTTGTATTCTACTGACTCAACAGAAAATAGGGCTGGTCTTCATATTTTTACAGGGCTGCTTTTTATTCCCAGTCCAGCCCTGGCTAAGGGTGTTCCTCAGAGTACAGTATATTTTGAGCATAATTGTGCAAGATGAGAGGCTTCCAGCTGTATAATAGTGGCTTTTGGAGCACTGCTCTGTGGTAAAATAATACAAATAACAGCAATTTGTATTGGCAGAACAGAAGTGAACAATTTTTAGTTAAGTCTCCACTCCAGTTTTAAATGAAATGGGAACATACAGTTTGAAAAATGCCACAAGATGGCATATGGGTAGGAATTGGAGGTATCGGTTTAAGTATCGGTACATTTGCACGAGTACAAGTACTAATGCAAATACTTGGTATCGGCACCGATACCGATACTAGTATCGGTATCGGTGCAACCTTAATCCTAACCTAAGTTACAATTAAACCTAACACTACACTATCAATAAATTAATTAAATAAATTACCTACAATTACATACAATTAAATAAACTAAACTAAATTACCAAAAAAAACAAAACACTAAATTACAAAAAATAAAAAAAGATTACAAGAATATTAGGCTAATTACACCTACTCTAAGCCCCCTAATAAAATAAAAAAGCCCCCCAAAATAATAAAGGTCCCTACCCTATTCTAAATTAAAAAGTAACCAGCTCTTTTACCAGCCCTTAAAAGGGCTTTTTGCGGGGCATGCCCCTAAGTAATCAGCTCTTTTGCCTGTAAAAAAAAATACAATCCCCCCCAACATTAAAACCCACCACCCACATACCCCTACTCTAACCCAAACCCCCCTTAAATAAACCTAACATTACTCCCCTGAAGATCTCCCTACCTTGAGTCGTGTTCACCCAGCCGGGCACCGATGGACCAAAAGAGGACATCCGGAGCGGCATAAGTCTTCATCCTATCCGGGCAGAAGAGGACATCCGGACCGGCAGACATCTTCATCCAAGCGGCATCTTCTATCTTCATCCATCCGGAGCGGAGCGGAGCCATTTTCTTCCAGCCGACGCGGATCCATCCTCTTCAACCGACGCCTACTCGCCGAATGAAGGTTCCTTTAAATGACGTCATCTGAGATGGCGTCCCTCGAATTCCGATTGGCTGATAGGATTCTATCAGCCAATCAGATTGAGCTCGCTTTCTATTGGCTGATCGGGACAGCCAATAGAATGCGAGCTCAATCTAACTGGCTGATTGGCTCAGCCAATCGGATTGAACTTTAATCTGATTGGCTGATTTAATCAGCCAATTAGATTTTTCCTACCTTACTTCCGATTCGCTGATAGAATTCTATCAGCCAATCGGAATTCGAGGGACCCCATCTTGGATGACGTCATTTAAAGGAACCTTCATTCGGCGAGTAGGCGTCGGTTGAAGAGGATGGATCCGCGTCGGCTGGAAGAAGATGGCTCCGCTCCGGATGGATGAAGATAGAAGATGCCGCTTGGATGAAGATGTCTGCCGGTCCGTATGTCCTCTTTTGCCCGGATAGGATGAAGACTTCTGCCGCTCCGGATGTCCTCTTTTGGTCCATCGGTGCCCGGCTGGGTGAACACGACTCAAGGTAGGGAGATCTTCAGGGGGGTAGTGTTAGGTTTATTTAAGGGGGGTTTGGGTTAGAGTAGGGGTATGTGGGTGGTGGGTTTTAATGTTGGGGGGTTGTATTTTTTTTTACAGGCAAAAGAGCTGATTACTTAGGGGCATGCCCCGCAAAAAGCCCTTTTAAGGGCTGGTAAAAGAGCTGGTTACTTTTTAATTTAGAATAGGGTAGGGACCTTTATTATTTTGGGGGGCTTTTTGATTTTATTAGGGGGCTTAGAGTAGGTGTAATTAGCCTAATATTCTTGTAATCTTTTTTTATTTTTTGTAATTTAGTGTTTGTTTTTTTTTTGGTAATTTAGTTTAGTTTATTTAATTGTATGTAATTGTAGGTCATTTATTTAATTAATTTATTGATAGTGTAGTGTTAGGTCTAATTGTAACTTAGGTTAGGATTTATTTTACAGGTAAATTTGTAATTATTTTAACTAGGTAGCTATTAAATAGTTAATAACTATTTAATAGCTATTGTACCTAGTTAAAATAAATACAAAGTTGCCTGTAAAATAAATATAAATCCTAAAATAGCTACAATATAATTATTCGTTATATTGTAGCTATATAAGGGTTTATTTTACAGGTAAGTATTTAGTTTTAAATAGGAATACTGTAGTTAATAAGATTTAATTTATTTTGTTAGATTAAAATGATATTTAACTTAGGGGGGTATTAGGGTTAGACTTAGCTTTAGGGGTTAATACATTTAGTATCGGCGAGGTCCGGTCAGCAGATTAGGGGTTAATACTTGAATTTAGGTGGCGGCGACATGGGGGGGGCAGATTAGGGGTTAATACTATTTATTATAGGGTTTGCGAGGCAGGAGTGCGGCGGTTTAGGGGTTAATAAGTTTATTAGAGTAGTGGCGAGGTCCGGTCAGCAGATTATGGGTTAATAAGTGTAGTTAGGTAGCGGCGACGTTGGGAGGGGCAGATTAGGGGTTAATAAATATTATGTAGGTGTCGGCGATGTTAGGGGCAGCAGATTAGGGGTTCATAGGGATAATGTAGGTGGCGGCGGTGTGCCTAATAGTTACATTGTATCTAGCTTAAGATTTATTTTTATTTTACAGGCAAGTTTGTATTTATTTTAACTAGGTAGAATAGTTACTAAATAGTTATTAACAATTTAATAACTTCCTAGTTAAAATAAATACAAAAGTACCTGTAAAATAAAACCTTACCTTAGTTACACTAACACCTAACACTACACTATAATTAAATTAATTCCCTACATTAAATACAATTAAATACAATTAGTTAAAATTATCTAAAGTACAAAAAAAAAAACACTAAATTACAGAAAATGATAAACAAATTACAAGATTTTTAAACTAATTACATCTAATTTAATACCCCTAACAAAATAAAAAAGCCCCCCCAAAATAAAAATAAGCCCTACCCTACACTAATTTCCTCCAGATGGGCAGAAGTCTTCATCCTGATGGCATCTTCTATCTTCATCCATCCGGCGCGGACCAGCTCCATCTTCAAGACATCCGACGAGGGGCATCCTCTTCAAACGACGTCTTCTTGTTGAATGAAGGTACCTTTAAGTGACGTCATCCAAGATGGCGTCCCTTAGATTCCGATTGGCTGATAGAATTCTATCAGCCAATTGGAATTAAGGTAGAAAAAATCCTATTGACTGATGCAATCAGCCAATAGGATTGAAGTTCAATCCTATTGGCTGATGCAATCAGCCAATAGGATTGAGCTCGCATTCTATTGGCTAATTAAGTCTAATTAGTTTAAAAATCTTGTAATTTGTTTATTATTTTCTGTAATTTAGTGTTTGTTTTTGTACTTTAGATAATTTTATTTAATTGTATTTAATGTAGGGAATTAATTTAATTATAGTGTAGTGTTAGGTGTTAGTGTAACTTAGGTTAGGTTTTATTTTACAGGTACTTTTGTATTTATTTTAACTAGGAAGTCATTAAATAGTTAATAACTATTTAGTAACTATTCTACCTAGTTAAAATAAATACAAACTTGCCTGTAAAGTAAAAATAAATCCTAAGCTAGATACAATGTAACTATTAGTTATATTGTAGCTAGCTTAGGGTTTATTTTATAGGTAAGTATTTAGTTTTAAATAGGAATAATTTATTTAATGATAGGAATATTTATTTAGATTTATTTTAATTATATTTAAGTTAGGGGGTGTTAGGGTTAGACTTAGGTTTAGGGGTTAATAAGTTTAATATAGTGGCGGCGGTGTAGGAGGGGAAGATTAGGGGTTAATAAATATAATGTAGGTGGCGGCGGTGTAGGGGGCGGCAGATTAGGGGTTAATAAGTATAATGTAGGTGGCGTGGGCTCCGGGAGCGGCGGTTTAGGGGTTAAACACTTTATTTAGTTACGGCGGGGGCCGTGAGCGGCGGTTTAGGGGTTAATACATTTATTAGAGTTGCGGTGGGCTCCGGGAGTGGTGGTATATGGGGTAAGCAGTATAGTATAGTGTGGGTGTTTAGTGACAGGGTACCAATAAAGCTGTGAAAAAGCCGAAGAGCAGCGAGATCGATGACTGTTAGTTAACAACAGTCCGCTACTCAACGCCCCGTACTTGGTGCACGGCTTTTTGACAGCTTTTTTGGTAACTTTGGAGAACGTGTTTAGGTCCGCGGCAGCGATGTTAGGCGATCTTAGGCGAGCGTATTGTGCCATCAAATGCAAGTAAGTTGAGGGCTTGATAAGTATATGCCACTGTGTCACTGTGACTGAGTGTCAGAGTAGTGGTGTCTAGTGAGTGAGTCGAGTGACTGTGTCCAGTCGTCCTGGGCTGTCACCTGTAGTGCTGCTGACTGAGTGAGAGAGAGGGACTGCCCAGTGCCAGACAGTTGCGGACTTGTGCTGGTCGAGTGTTTAATTTTAGTGGAGAATAGATATCATCATCAGTGGACTCCGGAACTCTGAGCTGCCTACAGTAGGTTAATTGAAATTGTTGCACAGTGCAGTCCTCCACAGTGCAGTGGAGGACTACACAATGGCCCCTATTTATCAAAGGTCTTGCGGACCTGATCCGACAGTGCGGATCAGGTCCGCAAGACCTCGCTAAATGCGGAGAGCAATACGCTGTCTGTATTCAGCATTGCACCAGCAGCTCACAAGAGCCTCTGCAGACTCACGGCCAATGGGCCGCCAGCAGGGGGTGTCAATCAACTCGATCGGGTTGAATTGTGGCGATTCCTGTCCGCCTGCTCAGAGAAGGTGGACAAGGTTATGGAGCAGCGGTCTTTGTGACCGCTGCTTCATAACTGCTGTTTCTGGCGAGCCTGCAGGCTCGCCAGAAACACAGGGCATCAAGCTCCTTTCGGAGCTTGATAGATAGGCCCCAATATGTCAACGGTTATTGTGAGTACTCAGTACAATCCTGTTGCAGTTTAATCCATGTCCCCTTTGTTTACTAAGGAGGATTGGAAACATATGTTGTGAATGTGTTATGGTGTTTGCACATATCAATTACCTGATCATTGGCAACCAATTCTCCGCACTGAAGTGATTCATTAGTTTTAACATTGGGCTGAAATTCCCTATAAGGCTTGTATACATAACTTATGTAAACAAGCATTGTAGGGGACTGTCACCCCAATGTTAAAACTAATAAACCACTTTCAAAGGTTATTGTGAGTACTCAGTCCAGTCCAGAGAGGTAGTAAGCAATCCTGTTGCAGTTTGACCCAGTGTCCCATTTGTTTACTAAGGAAAATATTTTTTGTTATGCAGTTTGCATGATATCAGTGAATTACCAAGGGTCTTCTGGGTCTTAAAGGTCCCATGTGAGATAAATTAAAGGAAAATATTACACCGAAATTCATGTGGCTCCCTAAGGAGAGATCCATATATTTCTTTCTGACAAGGTAAGAATACTGTAGAACATTATGGTCACAGTTCTTTCATTTTAAACACAGAGAATATAAATATTATGTAGTACTTAATAGAGTATGAGTAAACTGGATTTGCATTTCTTGATATGTAAGCTGTGTTTCAAATTCCCAGTGTCAGTGAGTGGGCTAAATGAACAGGGGCATTCCTTGATTGTATTTAAAGGGTCACTAAATTAATAATGAATTGCAATATGATTTATTGCAGCTGACATAGTAACTATTGGGAAATAAATGTCCAATGGCTTGTAATGGGACTAATAATTCTACATATACAATCAGTTTGATGTGTGTAACCTGGTTTCGTTATGAATGAGGAAACTATATTTAATATGTATAAAAAAAACTTAAAGGAACAGTCAACTCCAAAATTGTTATTGTTTAAAAAGATAGATAATCCCTTGATTAACAATTCCCCAGTTTTGCATAACCATCACTGTGATATTAATATATTTTTTACCTCTGTGATTATTTGTATCTAAGCCTCTTTTGACAGCCCCTTGATAACATGGTTATTTATTTATTATCTATTGACTTGCATTTTAGCCAATTAGTGCTCTCACCCACAACTCCACGGGCGTAAGCCCAATGTTATGTATATGGCCCACATGAACTAGCAGTCTCCTAATGTAAAAAGCTAATAAAAAACCACATGATAAGAGGCTCACTGTAGTGACTTAGAAACAGGCAGAAATTTAGAGGTTTAAATGTTATAAACTATATTAATATAACAATGTTGGTTGTGCAAAGCTGGGGAATGGGTAGTAAAAGGGTTGTTTATCTTTTGAAAAAATAACAAATTTGGTGTTGACTGTCCCTTTAAAGTGATTGTAAATTTTCCGTGTTGAGATTAAACCTACTTGCTCACAATGTTGTTAATACTTAAACCGCATTAATATAAATACACTAACATAAAGGAATATAATTATATTGAATGTTTTACTTATCGAAGTTGGAAGCACTGAACTCCTCCCAACCGTCTTCTTCCTGGTTTGCTGCCCGTTTCCTCTCCTTCATTATACAATTTCACGCCTACTACGTGACGTATTTTTGATGCTCGTTCACGAGCGGTGCCGACATTTGCGCATGCGATACAACAATTCTGTTGAAAACGCGCATGCGCATAGCAACCGAAAGTTTGTAAAGCACTGCTCCTCATTTCAAATCGCGCATGCGTTGAAACACCGTCCGTATAATAAACAAAGTATTCAATGAATGTTTCTATTCATTGAGTACTTTGCGATCAAGGATTATAAGTGTTTAGTGCTTGCAATAAGCACAGCGCACAAATTTGAATTCTTTGCCAATATTACATCTTATTACGGACAATTTACAAATTGTAAGTATATATAATTATCAGGAAAGTTACTATTTGTGCATAAAAAATATATTTTTTGATTTATCTAAAGCTTATGTCACATCAAGGACGAGCATGGAGTATGCGACGTCATCGGGTTGTTCACGCATGCGCATTTGAAGAAAGTGACGTGCCGAACATCAATGCTGACGCCCCGGGGAAGAAAATAACAAGCAGAGAGAGAAGTGTCACTCAAAAACGAATAGTGGGACAAATAATGCAGGCGGAGGAATCGGCGAAAATAATCGTTAGTAAAATTCAATATATTGACTTTAATTTACATATTTAGAAAATTTGATGAATGAGACTAGGGTTTATTTGTGCCATTATATACTTTTATGTAGAGATGTTTTGTTAACTTTACATGCACTTTAAGGTCCTTGCCAATCCATGGCTAGTGATGCAGGACAAGACATCTTCTTTGTCTGGCTCTGGGAAGCTAAGACCATGGATTATATTTTTCATTTGTGTTGAATGAGTATAAATAGTGGAATATGGCCTTTTTGATGATGAAAATCAATTAATTCGGCTACATGTGAGCAAAGAGATCCCCTGGCAGAAACAATGGGTCTGTAAGGAGGATTTTCCAGTTACTTATGCACTTTGGGTAACATATATAATACCGGTGTCACTGGGTATCTAACACTCATGTAGTCGTACTCATTGTCATCTGTTACCCCTGCTTCATAGCCACACTTCCAGATAAAGGGGCATATTTATCAACTAAAACTCCTGTTGTAGCACAGTTCAGTCCACAAGGCACACTTAATCAGAGGTAGAAGATATTGTGTATCTCGCTGTTATTTAAGCAACAAAATATATAAATTTTCAATTTTCACCAGTTGTAGGGTTCAACTTGTAAATTTCATATGTAGCAGTTTGTTTCAAGTGCACTCACTAATCCAATAGCCAAGTACCGGGGTGCTGTGTAAAGCAGTACATAAGATCCTCTCCATTCATTCAGGAATAGACACTGCACTAGATTTTTCGTTGTAAAACATCACTTTTATTGAAATATCTTTAAAATGGCACATTTCCCAAACTTTTCAGTACCAGCCGGGTACCTTGCTCACTGGGACACCAAATGTGAAAATAGCGTTATACCTTAAGACATATCACCCGCCTCTAGTTAAACACCCTGTGTCATCGGTTACCGGCAGTCTTAGCGAATAGTCATAGATCCACATTTAGCTTGTACCCACCCGCTAGACAAATGTGTAAGTGAGGGGATGTTGAGGTTTGCTACCTCATTGTACTCAAAGCCTACAGATAAAAATTCCCTGTTGTCTGCACAGAGTTTTGCATCAAAAGAGGAGTGTCATCTCTTCTCAGCTCACGTAACAATACACTACATGACACAGACTAATCAAGAAGAGACCATGATAGCAAAATTAAAACAGAGGGGCTACAGCAGAAAGGTCACTGAAAAAGTGAATTTCATAACTACCTTTACACCTTTGCATAAAGTGATGGAACAGTCAATCAGATCGAATTGGCAGATTGTAAAATCGGACAAGACATTACCTTTTACCCAAGGAGAGGCTCTGAGGATGGTATACAGGAAAGCACCTAATTTAAGGGACATATTAGTCCACAATGACCCAGTGAAGTGCTATCAGAAAGGGTCTTGGTTGGATGGCAAAAGGAAATTAGGTTGCTATAAATATGGAGACTGCACCGCCTGTAACAGCATGGTCACGGGCAGGGCCGGATTTACATCTCAGGTGGCTGTAGGCGCAAAAACCTGACGCGCCCCCCCCCCCCCAGAAAAAAAGTGGAAAAAAATAGGACTTTTTTAATTATTATTTAGGACAACTAAAAATAAATATTAAATGTAAAATTACATTTTCCCTTTTATGGAGATACACAAATACACACACCAATTGCAATATTTGTTGTAATGGAAGCTACACCAAAAATCAATATTCACTTGACTCAAATGGCCATACAATTTCTATTATGTATAACAAAAACAAATCATGTAAAACTTTTAATGCAAAATATTCTAAAGAAAACCCTATTTAAAGGGACATAAAATGTGACAGTTTGCTAGGGCATTTTATTATTGCACTAGTGCTTGCACAGAAGTGTGTTAGCCTCTTGCAAAAGAGTTAAACACATAGTCAATGTCAGTTCTGAGACAGCAATACACATCTGTGCAGACCCAGATGGGCTCATAGGACATGTTTATTGACAAGCCATTACATTAGTGTATTGCTTTTCTGGAGATGACTTTGACTATGTGCTTAACACTTTGTTGGAGTTAAACACAATTTTGTGTAAACAATAGCAATATTAAAACTAGCAGCATGCAAGCTCATCACCATCAACAACCTGTGCAGCCAGTGGAAGAAAATATAAAATGTAGGTATTTTTTTCCACTACATGAAAAAAATCTTGTAAACTCTGATATTTTTGGTACAAATACACACAGATGTTACATTTATTTTGTTCTGAAATATAAATATCATATGATGTTGTAGATTATATAAACATGGAATGTTGTAGATTATATGTAATCCAGGGGTCAACAAATGTGTTTAAAATTAGAACTTAGAAATTCAATTTACCACAATACAAAAATACCACACTTACTTGATAAAAGAACAGATTAACAATTTTTAATGTGATGTGTGTGTATGTGTATATATATATATATATGTGTGTATGTGTATATATATATATATATGTGTGTGTGTATGTGTATATATGTGTGTGTGTGTGTGTGTGTGATGTGTGTCTATGTGTGTATATATATATATATACACATACATACATACAAACAAATATGCCAGGTGAGTGGTTTACACACATACACATTTTACAGCCTTACAGTCTACAAACTTTGTTGTCAAAGTGCCCTAAAGGCTGTAAATCACAATTGGCACTTGTAATAAAGAGCAGAGCAGCTAGTCCCACATAACCTCCACACCTCCATGGCCTTTATAGAACAAAAACATTCATCCTGAAGCAGAATTTAAACTCCTGGCTATAAAAAAGGAATACAGCACATAACAAGTGAATACACTGCAACCCTCTCTGGTAGCCAAGGGGTTAAAGTGCTCTGCTTGTTATGTTTTAATTCTAGGCAGCATTAGAAGCCTTGTACAGTCCTAACCTGTTCTGAAGCTTTCATTCCTCAACAAAAAGTTTCTGCACCACATCAGCATGGAGCTTGGCTGTGTTAAGCAACAGAAGTACATAAAATAAAAGTGAAACTAAACATGCCTGGCTAAAATGGGAGGGGTTTAGTTTTAATCTTTGCCCCTCTCTCCTTCATGGCTCCCTCAACTGCTGTAACATATTCCCAATGAAACACTCAACTCTGTAAGCACCTGGCAGCACAATTCTTACTAAAATAAATGCCCCTCACTGCAAGGGGCCTGTAGGCACATGCCTACTGTGCCTAATTGGACCAGTTTTTCACCATCCCTACACTGGAAAGAAATATAAAATACATCACAGGCTATCCTGTATGAGTGAATATGTGATCTACATATATATGTGAGTAGGGGGTGTTTTTATTTTGGGGGGTCTTTTTTATTTTAATAGGGATTAGGTTTAATTTTGATAAATTTGTTAATTTGATTTAATTTTCTGTAATGTTAGCTTTTTTATTTTTTGTAACTTTAGAATGTAATAGTTTAGGTAATTTGGGTTTATTTAATGGGGTGTTAGGTTAGGGGTTGTTAGGTAAGGAGGTGTTTGTATTTTTTGTATATATTTTATTTCATTTTATTCATGTTATTTTCATGTTATTTTCATTTTATTTATTTTTGTTCAGTTATATAGCTCTGGTTTATCGTGTATCACTTGTAACATTGAAGTTTGGCCCAATTTGATTGATCAGACATGACGATTTGTAGTATAGAGGCTCCTAAGCAGTGCTGTGAAATTTACTCTATAGATTATAGACATATTGATTAGAGTATATACATATAACCGCACATATAGAATTGGCAGCTTTGAGTCTTTTAGACTTAGCATTGAAATTAACTTGCATATCGGACAGCGCTGGACTGTATACTAAGTATACAATACCACGAAGGGCATTCCCTCTAATGGGTCCTTTCTATCAGTGTGCACCGCTACCATGACTACCGGATGCATAAAACATGGCGCAGCGACATGACGTCGGCATACTGAGCCGCCTGTGAGCGCCTCTGATACTCATAGAGTGGCCATGCTGTCATCCCAGATATGGTGTGTTTGCGTTTGGGGTACGGATACACAAGAAGTAACAGGTAGGCTCCCTCTGAGTTAACAAGTAGAAAGGGCTACGTTATAATGTATATAACACATAATATATAAACATATGAGCCTTTTGCTGGATTTATAGCCGCATTGCCGTATCCGGTCTGTGTGATACAAGACAGGATAAATAATCTGTTGCAACACGCTAATACAGTATTGTTGAAGGGACTAGTACTTTTTCCTATAACTCTGCTTATAGTATCCCCTCAAATTATCGTTTAGAGATTCTCTGATTAGGTTGTGTAAATAGAATTTATATTCAGATTATCCAGACGGCTGTCAATATGTACATACTTAGTTCACATACACTTTACTATAGACACCAGTACACCTGTTCACGGACACAATATGTGTTAGGGGACACACAGGTATTTATCCATTTCACTCACTTGGAGTGCAGGAGAAAGTATATTTTATTTTAATATAATAATATGATATGTTTATTACACCTGTGTGCTTGCTCACTCTATGTGGTTATAGAAACAGGCTGCTCTTATACAAGCTTGTTCCCATATACTTTGATGTAATCTTTTGAATATCTCAATATGTTGTACAATATATTTGTGTGTGAATAATGTATAGTTTGTTGAATAGCAACAATCAATTCACATGAGCAACACTCATCACATGACTAGTATGTTTTTGAGGATCACCATGGCAACTATTTTGGCGCAATTTTCACTGGGAGGGGTTAGTTTGGCTTTATAAGTCTAGTCACTTTTAGTTTGTTTTTGTCTGAGGAAGGGGAGTGTGTCCCCGAAACGTCACGATTATTAAAGTTATTTTGAAGAAAAAAGACCAGTGAGTGCCTTCCTTTATCGTGTATATATATATATATATATATATATATATATATATATATATAAATATATAAATATATATGTAAATGTCTGCACCTCCAGATCTATAGTGATCACATATTAATAAGATCCAATTTTAGGTTAAGGCCATGGGCCAAACATGTTTTGGCCTCTCCTCTAGCCCTTGGTCACTGGCAATATATATATATTATTTTTTTAAGCACTGAAAGCACGTTATAAAAGGCTTTGGTGTCAGTAGGATTTTACCTTAAATGCCTGTCCTGCATAACTACTCTTAGGACGTAAACTTAGATAAAATCAGTGGCCAGGCTGCCATCCCTACTTCCAAAATGAATAAACAGAGCCATGATCCAATAATCAGAGTCTGACTTTGATTGTTGATATGCAGTTGCCAGCCCAACCCCTTATAGTCTACCATGCTGTCCAATTCACCATTCTTTAAACAGGCTGCAAGGGGCCCGCCAAGTTATGGATTTAGGTTTTTTTGCTGCCCTAGGCTCTCAAAATTCTGCCTTTTTTTGGCCATAATGTCTTTTGGACAGGGAGTAATGTGAATTATTTTTTGACATTTTCAAAATAAATGTTGACACGCACACAGACACACACATATATATATATATATATATATATATATATATATATATATATATATATATATATACAGGTGGCCCTCGTTTTACAACGGTTCAATTTAGAAGCAGTGCATTTATTAAAATAGCCAGTAGGTGGACCTGTCCGCTTGTGTTGTAGCAAAGCCAAGCGAGCTGAAATTAATCAGTTTAACCAGACCTGAGCTATCGAGCAGATTTCAAAGGAACAAGATCTTCCTGTCTATAAATCAGTCCAGATTGGAATGCATAGAAAGAACTGTTTGCAGAAAAATACAAGTGAAGTCTGTGTTGTGTGATTATTTTATTAGGTTTATAATGCTGTTTAGCAAATGTTTTTGTTCATTTAACTTAGTTTAATTATATATTCTGTGTTGTGTGATTATTTTATTAGGTTTATAATGCTGTTTAGCATTTAAAGTCTTCATTTCAAAGCTAAAAAAATAATGTATTAGGTATTACTTATGACAATTTTGAGAGGGGCCTGGAACCTATCTCCCTCACTTCCCATTGACTTACATTATAAACTGGGTTTCAATTTACAACGGTTTCGATTTACAACCATTCCTTCTGGAACCTAACCCCGGCGTAAACTGAGGGCTACCTGTATATACAAATGCTCAGACACATACCTGGCTCTGATGTAGTTTAAAATGTTTATGTGACTTTAAATAGAAGTAGAGAAGCTTATTCCTAGTTTCATGGATTTTGATTTGTTCATCACTATATACCTCATAAACCTACTCAACAGAGGGCCTTGGTTCAAATTTTTTTTGCTGGGGCCCCGCCAACGGTAAATCAGTAGTAAGCAATAGTAATAACAGGCATGCTTAATGATTTTGAGGATAGACAGACAGATAAATTGATAGATAGATAGATAGATAGATAGATAGATAGATAGATAGATAGATAGATCCTGTTAGCGCAGCCCGGACTCTGGCAAGAAGAGGATCAGGCTAGTGCGATCTCCAGATCCATTGAAAAAAAATCATCAGTATTTTTTCATTTTCTTTAATTATCTTTGGTACATTCATTCGGATATTCATTTAGTTAAACCGAAAAGGAATGTCCGATTTTCATAACAAATGTGCATCATGACGAAACAAATGCAAATCTCTAATTGTGAATCGTACCTGAATTCCTGACTTTTTAACAGATTAGTGTTCATAAAAGTTATTTACAAAGAACTACAGTGAATGTATTATATTATACATATATATTTAATATACATTTAAATATTTATAATAAATTAAGATGTAATAGATTGGAGTCTAATATGGTGCTTAATATGTTACAAAGTTATTATGTTATTTTTCAGTGTTGCATAATATTTTGCTGCATCACAACTTGCGTAATTTTTTGTGCCAATCTCACTATAAATTGGTTTCAGTTCAATTTCTGGTGCCCGATTGTTTCTTGTTACTGTGTATGACCTCTGCCTGATTTGAATACTCTCTGCAACCCCTTCAATTGCTGAACTATTTGAACTTGGCTTGTCTGATCATTCTCTGGATTATTTGTGGATTTTGAAACCTCTGGCTTGAATGGATTGTCCTAAATTTACCTTGAAACAAAAAATAAAGAATAAAATATAAAAAATACAGCTTTCTTTATTTAGTTGTAATAGAAGGTATTCTTTCCATCTAGTATATATTTTTATAGCTCTCTAACTGAGTAGAGACATAAGGGAGTCACGTTTCTAGTTTTATCCGAGTCAAATTATAGGTTTCCATATGGTTTTAAGGTATAGCAATCCATAACTCTTACATCACGACTATGTCCTGATTGGTCTGCTCTGATGTCTAAAAAAGTGCAGAGTGGTGTGTCATGTAGATATAGGAGTGTAATAACGAAGATCTTTGCACAATCAGGTCAGCTTTCATTCATTGTATGTACACAATTAATCTCACACTCTGATTTCAGGCAGTCCCATCATATTTAAATCAGAAGCAGTTTGCACATGTTATTGCAATTTTAAGTAGCGGAGCGTAGAAGTGACATATGCGAGCCAGTAGTTCCAGTTAGTAATGTGAAGCAATGAACCTGATTGGTTAGTGTAAGGAAAGGGGGGAGTGTTTAGAGAAGGACAATTAACTCTGGCAAAAGCACAAAGTGAGTGAAGGAATTCCTTACAAATTCATTACCCTCTGGTGCAGCAATTTGTAATTTTTTTTTAATTCTTACATTTTGTAGCTCTTCCATACGGTTTAAAACACTTATATTAATGAAGTGATTGACATAGTAACACATCAGCTGTTCGTTAGCTTAGAACTATAACGTGCAACAAGAAGCCCGATTGGTTCAGGAGAGGGAGGTGTGTGTTTAAGCAGGCTAGGAGTAAGGCAGTAGCCGAAACCGGTCAGCCTATTTTTTCTTCCTATATTGCACTGTATTTTACCCTCTGGTTGATGACATCCTGCAAAGCACAAATAAAGTTTACATTTTTTAACTAATCCACAGTGCCCCTAGTAACTTTATTTTGCTTATTGATCTAATATTGGCCTTTAGTGAGCACGTGGTAAGAGGTATAGCTGAGGAGGAGGGTCTGTGAACTACAGATGACGGATCCTAACTAATGGGACTGTGAGGACGCTACAAAAGCACTGAATCTGTGTAGCACTCAACAAGGACAGGAAACAGCATTCCAGGCACTTGCACAAGATGTGAGTATACCTGCAAGGGGTCCATGCTGAACCAAGCAAGTTGAAAGAGGAAGCCGAAGTAAAGTCTTTGAAATTTGAGCACACAGCCTACAAGTGGTGAGTTACTTTGTAACATTATTATGTGTGTTAAAGTATCCCTTTTGTATACCACTGAGTGGGGAAGGGGACTCTCCCCCAGTGGGATTCACTGGACTGTCAATATGTTACTAGGCTCCTTTGAGGACCATTTGGATATTTCACTGTGCATATACCTTACACATTTCCCACTATTTTTTGTCAATATGGGGCCTATTTACTATGGTGCGAGCAGACATGATCCGATATAGCGGATTATGTCCACTGCACATCGATAAATGCCGACAGCATACGCTGTCCATCACGTTTAACCTATACAAATCTTAATATCTACAATAAAAGCTCAAGTTGATCTTAAATTAATTACATTAAAAAGGTGACTAATTTTACACCAGAAATCATATCCCTGAAATTAGTTTTTAGCCAGAAAAGTATCTAAATAATTTTTTAATGTATCTAAGGTATTGACATTTACTTCCTCCTTAGGTAATGAGTTTCACAATTGAATTGCTCTTACAATGAAAAACATGTTTACTTTGCTGGAGATTAAATCTCCTTTCTTCCATCCTTAAATTGTGACCTTGGAATAAACAGAGCTTCCGCCATCTCTGTATATGGGCCTTGAATATATTTATATTTAAGTAATCATGTCACCTCTCAAGTGCCTTTTTCTAGAGAAACCAGACCCAGTTTGCCTACCCTCTCCTCATAGCTTAAATTCTTCATCCCCCTTATTAGCTTTGTCACTCTTCTCTGAACTATTTCTAATTTGGTAGTGTATTTTTTTTAAATTGGTCCCCAGAACTGCACTCCATACTCAAGATGAGGTCTTACTAGGGATTTATAAAGTGACAGAATTATGCTTTCCTCTCTTGCATCAATGCCTCTTTAAATACATGCTAATATCTTTTTAGCCGTAGAAGCCACTGCCCTGCATTGTGCACCCATCTTTATCTTATCTATAAGTACTCCCAAACACCTTTCCACCTCTGTTTTGTTAAATCTAGTCACATTTAAATAATTGCCTGTTTATTTTTACTTCCAAAATGTAGAACCTTACATTTTCCAAATCTCATTTTCCATTTACCAGCCCATTCTTCATTTTTTTGTAAATCCCCTTGTAAAGAAATTTCATCCTACATTGACCTAATGACCTTATACAACTTTGTATTGTCTGCAAAAAATAGAGCTGTTGCTATTTAATCATTGCTCTAAGTTTTGATAAAAATATTAAATAGAACAGGGCCCATTGCTGATCCCTGGGGGGGACTCCACTGATCACCTAATCTTTACAACTACTTGTTGCTCCCTGTCTTTTATTCAGTTATTTATCCATGAGCTAACATTTTCAGCTATTTACAGTCCTTTAATTTAATACATTAATCTCTCATGTGGTACTGTATCAAACGCCTTTGCAAAATCCAAGTATATCACATTAACTGATTCCCCTTTATCTATATTTTTACTTACTTGTAAAATCTAATAAGATAAGTTTGACATGATCTATTTCTCATATAACCATGCTGATTTGAACTCATAGGGGCCCATTTAACAAGCTCCGTAGGGAGCTTGTGGGCCCGTGTTTCTCCATAAGACTGCTGCTCCATAACCCTGTCCGCCTGCTCTGAGTTTCTCTAAAGACCGCTGCTCCATAACCCTGTCCGCCTGCTCTGAGCAGGCGGACAGGAATCGGCAGAAATCAACCGATCGAGTATGATCGGGTTGATTGACACCCTCCTGCTGGCGGCTGAATGGCTGCGAGTCTGCAGGGGGCAGTGTTGCACCAGCAGCTCTTGTGAGCTGCTGGTGCAATGCTGAATATGGAGAGCGTATTGTTCTCCGTATTTAGCGAGGTTGGATCAGGTCAAGACCTTTCTTAAATAGGGGCCATAATCTTGTTTACACAAATATACTCATCAATATAATTCCTTCAAGTATCTTCCCCACTATCGCTGTCAGACTAACTGGTCTATAGCTTCCTGAATCAATCCTGTTTCTCTTTTTAAAAAGTGGCACCACATCAGCTTTATGCCAGGCCTGGGGTACTATGCCTGAGGAAAATTTATCTTAAAAATTAAGAATTTTAATGTGGCTATAACAGTGCTAAATTCATGTAAAACCATTGGGTGTATTCCATCTGGACCTGGAGTTTTTAGTTACTTTATTATTACCCATTTTTTCCCCCTGATATCCTCTAGAGATAACCCAGTTAATGGTATGGTCTTATATGTTCTAGTTTGTTTCAAATCTCCCATTGGTTCCTCCCTTTTGTATACTGAAGAACAGAACTGGTTTAGAACCTCAGCCTTCTCCATGTAACTGTTAATCATGCTACCCTTCACAGATTTTATTGTACCTATATTTTCCTTCTTAGATTTTTTGCCATTTATGTACTTATAAAACCTTTTAGGGGTTGACTTAGAATCCTCTGCAATTACTGTATTCTTTATTTTTTACTGATATGATTGCTTTTTTGCATGCTTTGTTACATTCCTTATATGTTTGGAATGTTGAGTATATACTATTTTCTTTGAATAATTTAAATGTCCTATGTTTTTTCCTAATATCTCTTAGCACATTTTTATTTAGCCCCATTGGCTTGGATATAGGTTATATTTGTTTACAAACAAATTCTCTATGCAAAGGCTTTTCACTGGATATATCTTAGTCTGTAACCAATGCACAAACAGTGTCAGTAGTAAATAAAACAATGAAAAATATTAATTTCCTGTATTGTAATAAAATCCACACACAGCTTACTCTGAATGTATTTTAAAGCAACATACTGTATTTGATAAATAAAACACTGCACAATTTCCAGCCAAAATGCCCTTTCTCAATTTTGAATACTCAGATATCTGAAGTTACTGAAACTCCATAAATCAATAAAGTATTTTGCTTTTTATACAATCCTGTAGAATGTGTAGATTTATTTGAGGAATAAATATAATTTGTTCTTTGGAGACTGTACTTTTAAGAACCAGTTGTTAATTAAATACTGACACCCTATGGGGTAGATTTAGCATACCCTGGGCGGATATGATTTACTATAGCAAATTATGTCCACCCTGCATCGATGAATGCCGACAGCAAACGCTGCCTGCATTTATCATTGCACAAGCAGTTCTGGTGAACTGCTTGTACAATGCCGCCCCTGCAGATTCTCGACCACTAGCAGGGTGTGGCAATCAACCCAATCGTATTCAACTTGGGCGGATTGATGTCCGCAGCCTCAGAGGCAGAGGAGCAGAGGTCTTAGGCACCATTCGGGCTTGTTAAATCGGCCCCTATGTGTTTGTATGAATAGAGAAATAGCTGTTTACACAAGAAAAACATGTATTCTGCAGAAATTCAAGTATTACAGTGCAGCCCATGATAAACACCTAGTTGATTGTGATAGAGGTCTCCAGGTTATAGAACGTGCACCCATATTACTCTTTAAAACACAGGAACTTCTTCAATATTCTTTTTTCCTTTACCAAAGTCAAAAATATTTGTGTTATAGGAATAATTAATTACACATATAATTTAAATCCATATCCAATTTAAGGATTGTGTCACAAACCCACTTCCTAAATATACACACAATAATAAAATCAACCATGGAAACAGTATTGAGATGTCTCAATTCTCCTTAGACTTAAATCAGCCAAAAAATATGGATTTCAATAGAGTAACTGGCAAAATCAAACAGAGGGCGGTACCACCAAATCACAAGTGGGTATGTGCCACCATGGTAAACATTAGGATAAATACAGACACACTATATTGTGCAAATAATATAGCACTCAAACATGCTAGGAAAAAAGTACATTAATATTGAAAAGACATTACGATATAAAAAACAAGCAAATATATGTTAGTAACTTGTGGCTGGGTTTTTTAGTCAATCAGGCTTTCAGAGATTTATATATATCAAGAAATACAGATTGTTTATTCAGATGTAGACGCAGTGGTTGTCAGTAGAGCGGGACTATCATAAACGGGCCTGCTGTTGTAACTTTATCATCTCCAGTTTTCAATTGATACGCCTGCCAGGACAGGTTAGAGTCAAGATATGTCCGATATATGAATGGCAGTACTATTTAATAGGGACTGGAAACATGAACACAGTCATTGATAAATGCTAAGTATACCATCTTTTTTTTAACCAGCCCAAACGCCAACAATCTCCACAGCAATAGTAGAAACCAGAAACAGACTCACATTATTCAGAACACCATTATCCACAGTGTCAGTATGAAAATTGGAATCATAATATGAAAATGCTTTTCAGCGTAACATTTGCTGCTAGACTCAAGGGGAGTGATGTCATAAGTCACTCAAGAGCTGACTTGCATTTCAACCCCACAAGTTGCTGGGACTTCTTCAGGTGTGTTTCATACTTCTATATGGATTTAAATTATTTTTGTAATTTTCCTTGTAATAAAAATATTTTTGACTATTGTATAGACGCAGAGAGTGCTGAAGTCCCTGTCTTTTAACAAAGGTTTATAAATAGTGTTTCCTTCTTTATCTTTTTTCATTAAAGGGACCTTCTAGTTAAAATTAAACTTTCATGATTCAGATAGAGCATGCAATTTTAAACAATTTTCCAATGTTTTCCATTAACAAAATGTGCACAGTCTTTTTATATTTACAGGGAGTGCAGAATTATTAGGCAAATGAGTATTTTGACCACATCATCCTCTTTATGCATGTTGTCTTACTCCAAGCTGTATAGGCTCGAAAGCCTACTACCAATAAAGCATATTAGGTGATGTGCATCTCTGTAATGAGAAGTGGTGTGGTCTAATGACATCAACACCCTATATCAGGTGTGCATAATTATTAGGCAACTTCCTTTCCTTTGGCAAAATGGGTCAAAAGAAGGACTTGACAGGCTCAGAAAAGTCAAAAATAGTGAGATATCTTGCAGAGGGATGCAGCACTCTTAAAATTGCAAAGCTTCTGAAGCGTGATCATCGAACAATCAAGCGTTTCATTCAAAATAGTCAACAGGGTCGCAAGAAGCGTGTGGAAAAACTAAGGCGCAAAATAACTGCCCATGAACTGAGAAAAGTCAAGCGTGCAGCTGCCAAGATGCCACTTGCCACCAGTTTGGCCATATTTCAGAGCTGCAACATCACTGGAGTGCCCAAAAGCACAAGATGTGCAATACTCAGAGACATGGCCAAGGTAAGAAAGGCTGAAAGACAACCACCACTGAACAAGACACACAAGCTGAAACGTCAAGACTGGGCCAAGAAATATCTCAAGACTGATTTTTCTAAGGTTTTATGGACTGATGAAATGAGAGTGAGTCTTGATGGGCCAGATGGATGGGCCCGTGGCTGGATTGGTAAAGGGCAGAGAGCTCCAGTCCGACTCAAACACCAGCAAGGTGGAGGTGGAGTACTGGTTTGGGCTGGTATCATCAAAGATGAGCTTGTGGGGCCTTTTCGGGTTGAGGATGGAGTCAAGCTCAACTCCCAGTCCTACTGCCAGTTTCTGGAAGACACCTTCTTCAAGCAGTGGTACAGGAAGAAGTCTGCATCCTTCAAGAAAAACATGATTTTCATGCAGGACAATGCTCCATCACACGCGTCCAAGTACTCCACAGCGTGGCTGGCAAGAAAGGGTATAAAAGAAGAAAATCTAATGACATGGCCTCCTTGTTCACCTGATCTGAACCCTATTGAGAACCTGTGGTCCATCATCAAATGTGAGATTTACAAGGAGGGAAAACAGTACACCTCTCTGAACAGTGTCTGGGAGGCTGTGGTTGCTGCTGCACACAATGTTGATGGTGAACAGATCAAAACACTGACAGAATCCATGGATGGCAGGCTTTTGAGTGTCCTTGCAAAGAAAGGTGGCTATATTGGTCACTGATTTGTTTTTGTTTTGTTTTTGAATGTCAGAAATGTATATTTGTGAATGTTAAGATGTTATATTGGTTTCACTGGTAAAAATAAATAATTGAAATGGGTATATATTTGTTTTTTGTTAAGTTGCCTAATAATTATGCACAGTAATAGTCACCTGCACACACAGATATCCCCCTAAAATAGCTATAACTAAAAACAAACTAAAAACTTCTTCCAAAACTATTCAGCTTTGATATTAATGAGTTTTGTGGGTTCATTGAGAACATGGTTGTTGTTCAATAATAAAATTAATCCTCAAAAATACAACTTGCCTAATAATTCTGCACTCCCTGTACACTTTTTGAGCCACCAGCTCCTACTGAGCATGTGCAAGAATTCACAGACTATACATATATGCATTTGTGATTGGCTGATGGCTGTCACATGATACAGGAGGAGTGGAAATAGACATAACTTCATTTAAATTCAGACTAAGGGGTCGAATTATCAAGCTCCGAATGGATGTCCCTGTTTCCGCACAAGCCTTCTAAAGACCGCTGCTCCATTACTGATCCGCTGCCTCTGAGGCTGCGGTCTTCAATCAGACTGATCCTATATGATCGGGCTGATTGACATCCCCTGCTAGCGGAATTGCACAAGCAGTTCTGGTGAACTGCTTGTGCAATTATAAATGCCGACAGCGTATGCTGTCGGCATTCAGCGATGTCTGTCGGACATGATACACTACAGCGTATCATGTCGGACAGACATTGATAAATTGGCCCCTAGGTGCTACTGCTTTGTCTTTTTATCATGCATTTGTTGATTATGCAAATGTACTGTACTGGTCCTTAATAGATAGAAACATTAGACTGTAAGGGTTTGCATCATTTTAAATTATACAACTTTAGTCCCTTTATTTTGTAGTTCAATATCCTTTAAGTGCTGTCCAAGACATAGGAAGTGCACCCAGTCTAGTCTGTGCTGTAGAACATTTTCAGGTTTATATAAATTCTCAACAGAGGTAACGCCTATAGCTGGAGTACCCTCACATCTGCAGAAAGCAAGCCGTATTAAACATCAGCATGTAAGGCTGGGGATAGGACCAAAATACTAGACTTGGCATGGAGAGGCAGTTAAGATTATGATCTCTTGACCAATGACTGTAATGCATTTGATGTTTTTAGCATATGCTACTTTCTTTGATGAATTTATCAGGATTTATTGAGCAGCCAATACCCAAACACACATTTTGCTACATTCTAAAAGCTTTTTCTATAGCTTTAGAACTCAGTCTTATTGAACAATCATTGCTGAGATTATTACAGGCCTATTGAACACATTATTCTTTGCAACAACACATGATTTAGTTGGAGTAAAAAAATAACTAAACAGTTTTAGGTGTATCCAAGCCTTTAATGTTAGCATTTAATACTTAACTTTAATATCTGAAGATAATATATAAAAGTTACAGTACTTGGTCCCCTGATAAACTTTAATTTGTGACCCACAGTGTATCTCTGTTACACCAAAAGTACAACCTTTTATTGGCTTTATTTTAGGGCACTAAATGCAACATAAAAATGAGTGGCTTTTAAAGTTGTATCATCAGTAGGGATGGGCGAATGTTTCGCAACATTCGAAAAATTAAACGAATTTTAACACATTCGTTCGAATCGAATTTTGAATGTTTCCATAACATTCTAACATTTGATTTTCGAATGTTCGGTTTCGAATTTTACGATTAAATTCGAAAATATTTGTTTCGAAAAAATCAAATTTATATTTGTAATAGTATTTCTAATGTTCTCTTTAAATGTAATATTCTAATTATGCAATATTCTATATAGAAACATTCAAAATTATATATTTGTATCTATTATGTATCAATTTACTAGATGAACTATTGAACTTCTGAATAGTATTTGTTAAATAGAATGTTAAATTCAAAATTTCGAATGTGGACATTCGATATAATTATAAATATTCGAATTCGAAAGTGACATTCGAAAACTGTAAATAGCATTCGATTATAGAATTTTTAAGAATATTCGTTCTTATCAACATTCGGATTTATAATTCGAATTTCGGTAATAACATTCGTTCTAACATTCGAATTCTGAAATTTACACATTCGTCCATCCCTAATCATCAGTCAGGCAGGAGTCCTAAGTGAACATACTTATATGCCACTACCTTTTTTGCTTTAAAACAAATCTGTCTGTGTATAGGCATTTATTTTGCATATGCAGATTACAGTTACCCTTGGGAACATTTACCTATACCTTTTGTAGTAGTATAATTGATGTTTCACATTCTGAAACTGAACCATTTTGCTCTTCAAACAATTTAAGATACCAAGGTGTTTGGTAAGATACCAAGGAAAGTTGAGAATTAATTTCATTGTGGGTTTGTATCATTGTTTAGAAATATGAAAACTACACAATGTACATTTGACTTCCTATATTAGAGATATATTTGCTCCTGTTCAGCTATTATTATTTTTTTTTTACTTATATGTGTTCTTTACTTTTACTACGTGGAATTCTGAAAGCAAAGGTGTGTGCACTTTAAGTATATATAAAATGCAGGTCGTCTTTTTCAGAGTTAAAATTTTAAAGCTTGAAAACACTTAACAATTTTTTTCCAGGTCACTTCATGTTTTATTTATTTATGCCAAAAAAAAAAAGCAAAAGACGTGCATAACAAAATGAATTTCAAGGCAGCAGACAATACCAATATGTGCTAGAAATCTGTCAATTACTAGCTTGAACAACACAAAATACACTTGTGTTACACAAGGAAGCTTATAGCTGATATTCATGGCATTAACTTGGGAAATATTGTAATGGTTATATCCATATATGGTCATGATAATTCATTAAGCAAATCTGTAGGTACAGTTGGACTTGAATTCTCAGATAGCTCAACAAGCCCTCTGCAGGACTGTGGTGAATCAAACTGAAAATTATCAAGCTCATGCTCTGACAGTCAAACAAAAATATTGAGAGCCACTTATTTAACAGGAGATAATGAAAAACATATTTAGATGTAAAAAAAAGTTGACCTCTGATGTTGAATTAACCACTTTGAAATGTAGATATTCTGCATGATGAAAAACATCCGTTGCACTCTTTATAACTTTGTTGAACCTTCTGTTTACGGCACCGGATTGTGTCCTACAAAACTGGATGTGGTCACGAATCCGATTTATAAGTTCTTGGTGAGTATGTTTTTTTTATTTGAATGATTACCATCCTTGCATGGTTATGTGATTGAGCATTGCCATATGTTATTTGGCATTAATAGCAGGGTTTAACACAACAAATGTCAAGAAAATAATGTTTTGTAGTCATGATAATGAACAGTCAGATTCTTAGCAGATTTCGTGGATTTACTACGAATGTAAAGAATATATTGTTGTGGAGTTTATGTCCACGTAATTTTTTTCCTTTGCCTCATTATATGCTCCAATAAAAGATCCGTCCTCGTTAAATTGCTGGTCTCCATCACTATATTGGGCAAGACTGTCCATGCTTTCACAGGCCTTAATAATATCCGTGCTGAAAGATTCCTGGCTTCCATTCAATGGCTTTTTATCACTAGTAAAAAAAAGAAATAAAATTAAAAAAGTTATATTATGACCACTGAAAATGATTCAAGTGACCTAACAATTTTAAAATATATTTTTGCATATAATTACTTATGGATGTTGTGTATATATATATATATATATATATATATATATATATATATATATATATATATATATATATTTATATATGTATATATATATATATATATATATATATATATATATATGTATATATGAATGTTTGCCAAATATTGAACAATGTTTTAATTAATGTTTCCCCCCCCCTATTATGAATGTAACATTAGAATATTAAATGTTACATTTGAATAAAATTGAAATATTGCTTGTCATAGGTGTCAAGTTAAAGCCTATGTGGAACCCGCTGTTGATCTAATCAGCAGCACTAGTTGCACACCTGAGTCGTGTCACTAACCCGTCTGATTGGATCAGTGATGGATTCCACACGGGCCTGAAATGCACCGCGGGTCCCAATCCACATTTCTACTGTACGTTTAAACCCTTTGTGGGGGTTAAACTCACAGTACAGCAGGGTTAATAGTCATAAAATTACATTTGCTAACGGATTAGAACATGTCATTTTTCTACTATTATTACCCTTTAAAGGGATACTAAGCACAATTTTTTTCTTTCATGATTCAGATAGAGCATTCAATTTTTTTTTTTTTTATTTTTTTTTATAATTTTTTATTGGTAATCCATTTAGGTGTACAAAAAGAAAAAGAGGATGAAGTTAAAAGCAGTAATTACATATTAGGGGGGTATACAAAAAAAATAAAAAATAAAAAAAAATTATTCCTTATTCTTTTCCTTCTTTCGAATCAAGCAAATGAAAAAGCAATCAAAAACAGAATATAAGGCATTGTTCCAGGTCTCATTGTAAATATATGCATAAATCATAATGGCCTCTCACATAGACGAAAGCAAGAATGTTTGAGCCAAAATAGATCTGTCTCTGGTTTTGGCCAAGCATAGCCTAGTACCCTAAAAATGCAACCTGGTCTTGTCCAGTTAACCCCTTACTGGAAACCAAAAAAAGTTTTTTAGACAGACAGCTGTGGTGCTATTAAATTTCAAAATCAGATGGAGTAAGTCACAGCTACAAACAGAGGACAAAAGATCCTCCAAACCTGAGACAGTAACACAGACAAAAAAAAAAAAAAAAAAAGATTTCCCCAAACTCATATAGAGAAGAAAAAAAAGAAAGGGGAGTAGGCTAGGTTCGCCTCCGGCGGAGATCCGGATGCTTAGATTTCAACATATTCCTAGTAATACTAATTCACTATCTTTAAAAGGATAAATGATGTATTCAATCTCGCTGGGGGGGAGTGCTTTGATCAATTGTGACCATTTGGAAAATAAGTTCTTTATGTCTTGATCTTTTTGCAAGTTGGTATCCAGTTGTTCAATTATACATTGCTTTTTTATGCAATTTTTGACTTCAGTTAAGCTCAGGATGGCTTTTAGCTTCCATTTCTTTAAAATCAAATATCTAACCGTGAGGGTAGCCATACTTATAATTTTGCTAGTCTGGTATGGTGGAGTGGGATTGTCAGAAAAGAAGACTATCCTCCTGGGGGAGAATGTGAAGGGAGGTACCTTGACTGTATTATTAAGCCAAAATTGAACTTTTAACCAAAAGTTATGAATTTTTGGGCAGTCCCAGATCATGTGCAGCAGGTCAGCAGATGGAAATGAACATTTGGGACATTTATTGAACCCTAGACTTCCGCATTTGAAGCCTTTCTTAGGAGTAAAATAAGTCATGTGGAGAAGTCTTAAATGTGACTCCCTCCACGTAGCTGAGAGAGTAACCCGACATGTTTCCTGAATCGAAAAGGTGAGAAGAGCTGAATCCAGAGAGTTCTGCTGAAGCAGGGAGGACCATTTAAAGTAGAGTTTCTCCAAAACAACAGGGCCTTTAAGAGCTGATAGGGTTTGATAGATGTAGGAGATTGATGTAAGCCCATTTTTGAATAGTATCATCCATTTTTCTAATTCTCCCATAGACCATTCCCAGCCATGGTCAGTGACCTGCTTGAGAGCAAAATGTCTCACTTGCAAGTACGCAAAGAAGTTATTATTAGAAATAGCGAACTCCTGTTTGAGAGAGTCAAAAGACTTAATACATTTCCTCTCAAAGTCCAATAATTGTTCCAGTCTTACCAGTCCAAGTAATGCCCATTTGGAGAATACAGCTGACTGTACGCCTGCTACAAACTGAGGATTATTTAATATACGGAGATGTCTTGAGACTTTAGTATTTATATGAAGAGCCAAACCGATCCTTCTCCAAATGGAGATTGGGTTATAAATGGAGCTCATCTTTTTTATTTCAATAGGGGTCATACTGCTGTTGCAATGAGTCAATGCTACCAATGAGTAGGGATGAATCATATTGCTCTCTAAATCCCCGTTAGTAATGTAATTGCTATTAGTAAACCAATCTGCCGTAATTCATGCCAGGAATACTTGATTATAGAGACGAAGATCAGGGAGAGACAATCCTCCCTGCTCTCTCGGTAGAGTTAGTCTAGCTAATGAAATTCTAGGTTTTCTCTTCTGCCAGATGAATACTCGTAAGGCAGTATTAAATGAAGTGATATCTTTTGCTTTAAGAAGTAAAGGAGTGTTCTGGAGAACATAAAAAATTCTAGGGAGAAGAGACATTTTGTACAAAGCTATACGGCCCGACATTGACAGTGGAAGATTCTGCCAGTTTTTTAGCACTTCTTTAACACTAGCCAACACCGGGAGTATATTCAATGAATACCAGTTGTCCGGATTAGCCGAGATCCAAATACCCAAATATTTGAAAGAGTCCTGAACAATTTTGAAAGGAATGGATATAGGTGAGTTTTGTGGTTGTTTAATCCAGAGAAGTTCTGATTTTGCAGAATTGACGGAATAGCCTGAGAAAGATCCAAATTTTTCAATTATCAAGAGAAGTTTAGGAATATTACTTTGTGTGTTTGACATATATATTAACACATCATCGGCATAAAGTGCAGTTTGCAAGATTTTTCTTTTAATCTTGATCCCTTCAATCTGCTGGCGGATTTGATTAGCAAGAGGTTCAATGGCTAGATCAAATAAAAGAGAAAGGGCACCCCTGCCTTGTACCTTTTTCTAATTTTATAGCCTGCGTGGGGGACCCATTCACTATTATTTTCGTATAAGCGTTCTTATATAGATTGTTAAAAAAAGTCAAAAAGTGACCTGACAAACCAAATTGTTGTAGAGTAAATGCTATATGATCATGGTAAACCGAGTCAAATGCCTTACCTGCATCTATTGATATAATTGCCAGGTCAGGGGTACCCTCTCTAACCCCCTCTCGCTGCCCCTCCCCTGTTTTAAAATAATCTACAACAAGGAACACCTCCCTTATTTTAGCTGAGGAATTACGTTTCTTTAAAAAACCAGCTTGGTCCTCATGTATGATACTGGGCAGATGAGATTGAAGCCTGCGTGCTAGTATTGATGACAAAAGTTTGTAATCGGTGTTGAGAAGCGCGATTGGTCTATAAGACTCTTTTTCAGCTGGATCTTTACCCTGTTTGACAATAAGGGAAGTGAATGAAGCCACAAAGTCAGGGGAGGGGGTGCTACCTTTGATGTAGAGATCATTGAATAGTGAAGTTAGATGAGGTATTATTTCAGGCATTAGGATCTTATAGAACTCATTTGGAAGGGCGTCTGGTCCCGGGGTTTTGTTAAGAGTAAGCTTCTTTATTGAGGCAAGAACTTCAGTCTCTGTTATTGGGGCACAGATCTGATCCAGCATTTGGGAAGTTAGCTTTGGGTATTGAATTTTCTCCCAAAATTCCTCCCTTTGTTTAACCCCTTAATGACCACAGCACTTTTCCATTTTCTGTCCGTTTGGGACCAAGGCTATTTTTACATTTTTGTGGTGTTTGTGTTTAGCTGTAATTTTCCTCTTACTCATTTACTGTACCCACACATATTATATACCGTTTTTCTCGCCATTAAATGGACTTTCTAAAGATACCATTATTTTAATCATATCTTATAATTTACTATAAAAAAATTATAAAATATGAGGAAAAATTAAAAAAAATAAACACTTTTTCTAACTTTGACCCCCAAAATCTGTTACATATCTACAACCACCAAAAAACACCTATGCTAAATAGTTTTTAAATTTTGTCCTGAGTTTAGAAATACCCAATGTTTACATGTTCTTTGCTTTTTTTGCAAGTTATAGGGCCATAAATACAAGTAGCACTTTGCTATTTCCAAACCATTTTTTTTTCAAAATTAGCGCTAGTTACATTAGAACACTGATATCTTTTAGGAATCTCTGAATATTCATTGACATGTATATATTTTTTTTTAGTAGACAACCCAAAGTATTGATCTAGGCCCATTTTGGTATATTTCATGCCACCATTTCACCGCCAAATGCGATCAAATAAAAAAAATCGTTCACTTTTTCACAAATTTTTTCACAAACTTTAGGTTTCTCACTGAAATTATTTACAAACAGCTTGTGCAATTATGGCACAAATGGTTGTAAATTCTTCTCTGGGATCCCCTTTGTTCATAAATAGCAGACTTATATGGCTTTGGTGTTGCTTTTTGGTAATTAGAATGCCACTAAATGCCACTGCGCACCACACGTGTATTATGCCCAGCAGTGTAGGGGTTAATTAGGGAGCATGTAGGGAGCTTTTTGGGGTAATTTTAGCTTTAGTGTAGTGTAGTAGACAACCCCAAGTATTGATCTAGGCCCATTTTGGTATATTTCATGCCACCATTTCACCGCCAAATGCGATCAAATAAAAAAAAACGTTACATTTTTCACAATTTTAGGTTTCTCACTGAAATCATTTACAAACAGCTTGTGCAGTTATGGCACAAATGGTTGTAAATGCTTCTCTGGGATCCCCTTTGTTCAGAAATAGCAGACATATATGGCTTTGGCGTTGCTTTTTGGTATTTAGAAGGCCGCTAAATGCCGCTGCGCATCACACGTGTATTATGGCTAGCAGTGAAGGGGTTAATTAGGTAGCTTGTAGGGAGCTTGCAGGGTTAATATTAGATTTAGTGTAGAGCTCAGCCTCCCACCTGAAACATCAGACCCCCTGATCCCTCCCAAACAGCTCTCTTCCCTCCCCCACCCCACAATTGTCCCCGCCATCTTAAGTACTGGCAGAAACTCTGCCAGTACTAAAATAAAAGGTATTTGGCCCTTTTTAAAAAAAAAAGAAGAAGCATATTTACATATGCTGATGTGTACGATCCCCCCTTAGACCCCAACCTCACTGATCCCCCCCAAACAGCTCTATAACCCTCCCACTCTAACTTAATGGGCGCCATCTTGGGTACTGGCAGCTGTCTGCCAGTACCCAGTTTAGAAGAAAAAATGGGGGTTTTAAAACATTTTCCGTAGTGTAGCGGTTCCCACCCGTTCCCGCCCCGTGCACGCGCCCGCCCGCCACCCTCCGTGCACGCGCGCGCGCCCGTGCGCACCCCCGACGATCCCGCCCCCGATCCCGCCCCCCTTGACGTCACGCGGCACACCGATGGCCGCCCACCCGCCTCCCAAGTCGGCTCCCACCCACCAACAAAACCGGCCATCGATGTCCGGTGCAGAGAGGACCACAGAGTGGCTCTCTCTGCATCGGATGGCCATGTGAGGTTATTGCAGAATGCCTCCATATCGAGGCATCACTGCAATAACCGGAAAGCAGCTGGAAGCGAGCAGGATCGCTTCCAGCTGCTTTCCACACCGAGGACGTGCAGGGTACGTTCTCAGGCGTTAACTGCCTTTTTTTTGAGGACGTACCCTGCACGTCCTCGGTCATTAAGGGGTTAAAATCAGAGATCTTATGTGCGTATATGGATTTAAAATATTCAGTGAAAATATCGAGAATTTCTTCGGCTGTCTTATAGGTTTTGCCTTCATGACGAAGTGAGCTAATTAGGGGAGAGGCCCTATCACGACTAACCAGGTTCGCAAGAAGCTTCCCAGTTTTACTCCCAAAGCGATACAATTTTGCCTGCATCTTTAGGTCTTTCTGAGATGATTGGTAGAGGAGTTAATCTCTTTCTCGTAAAGCAGTTGTATACTTCATCCAGTTCTCAGGTGATTTCAGTAGAATGTACTGATTATAGGTATTTATATCTGATTTCAGTACTTCTATTTCTCTTACCTTGAGTTTTTTTGTCCTTGCTATGGAATATGCTAAAATCTCGCCTCGCAAGACCGCCTTAGCTGTCTCCCAGAAAATAGCAGGTTTAGTGGTGTGCTCATGATTAAATAGTGTAAGTTCACGATATTTAGCTATGAGCCAATTTTTAAACTTATTATCTGTGGCTAAATTCCCGAGGAAACCGAAAGCCCGTATTCCTTGCGGGGGTAGGGCTTGGCCGAAAGTATAAAGAAATTGGCGCATGATCCGAAATAGTGATGGGAAAGATTTCTGCAATTATATTAGAGTTAGCAAGCCTGTCATCTAGCAAAAACAGGTCTATACGTGATAGCGATTTATGGGCCCTTGAGTGACAGGTAAAGTCTCTGGCCTCCGGATTTTTCAATCTCCAGATGTCAGTGACCTTCAAATTGTGTGAAATTTTATTGAACAGCTTTGTTTCCAGATTATCTCTTTTGGTTTTTATAATGTGGGAGCTTTGCCTGAATCTATCTAAAGGATACTTTGGGGCCATATTAAAATCGCCACCAATAACTAGGTAGCCTGCTGCACATAACATGAGCCTGTTTTGAAGAGCATCCCAGAAGGACGAGTTAAAAATGTTTGGGGCATAAACATTGCAGAATGTATAAAGAATTTTGTTAATTTTCATCTTTGCAATAATGTACCTTCCTTCTTGATCTGTATCTACCTGTATAATCTCATAGCAGAGTTTTTTTCCCAGGAGGATAGCCACCCCGCTCTTTCTATTAGAAGAGGCAGAAATAGAACCTCTTTCACCCAAGAGGCTTTTAATTTAAGCACTTCTTCAGCTTTTAAATGAGTTTCTTGAAGGAAGGCTAAATCAGCATAATTCTTCCTCAGAAAAGTTAATATTGCCTTTCGTTTAATGGGCGAGGTAAGGCCTCCTATGTTCCAGGAAATTAATTTGAATTTATTATCCATAGCCATATGGGTTTAAAAATACTAAAGTATTGGGGAGAGAAAAAAATAAAAAAAATAAAGCCCCACAAAGAAACACAAAATCACAATTAAACATAAAACATTATCCCAATTCAAGCAAGCTGCTAAAGGAAGTTTAGCCCAACTTCCCCTTTCCTCTATATTTTGTATTACTCTAGTCACTGTATGATACTTATAATATCAGTCCTACCTGGCTTATTATACTTATTTTTTAGCCTTTTCCCGAGGGGAATATCTCCTCAAAAAATTTAGCTGAATCCTGTCTAGAGTCAAAGTAAGATGTGATTCCCTCCCTCTGTATTTTTAGTTTTGCTGGGTATAGTAAGGTTGCTCGTATGCCTTGGTTTATGAACCTTGAGCATATTGGGGCAATCTCCCTTCTTCTTGATGCTACTTCTGCTGAATAGTCTTGAAAGATAAGAATTTTTGCATCGCCTAATAGGATAGGTTGATGCTTATGAAAAGCTTGGAGAATTGCCACTTTATGCTGAAAGTTCAAAATTTTAGCGATTATGGGCCTTGGTCTCGGGTTGTCTTTACTTAATATAGGTTTGCCTATCCTATGGGCCCTTTCAATTACAATCTTTGGGAAAGAATCTGGAATTTGAAGTAAATTGGGTAGTGTCTCTGTAAGAAGTTTGTCTAGATTCTCAAATTGCTTTTCCTCAGGGACTCCAATTTATTCTCAGATTGTTCCTTCGAGATCTGTTCTCTAGATCTTCTAATTTATTCTGCATTTTGGAGACTGTTAAATTTAAGACCTCAAGATTATTTTTATAAGTCATATTGGTGTCCTCTAGATCTGAGATCCTCTGCTCCGCTTCAGAGAGTCTATGAGAGAATTGTTTTACTTCATTTGTCAAGGATGCTATATCTTGCTTAATCTCTATTTTTAAGGCCTCAAATTTAGGGGCTAAAGCATCAGAGATCTTACTAACAATAGTTTGAATGTCTAATGACTCGCCTGAGGATGGATTTATGCAAGGTGTCTGTACTTCTATTGAAGTTTCATAGTTTGCTTTATTTTTTTTGTCTCTTTGTCTTCCTGCCATTGCTGGGGGGGAATTTTTTGGGTGGTTGTGGAAGTACTTATCCATGTGTTTGAGGGGTGCTTTGTGAGACTTTATAATATATTAGGAAAGGGGAGGTGAGAGAGTAAAAAAAAGAGTGAATCAAGTGAGAATGTGATGTGCAGTGGTGAAACGATTAAGGATTTAATCTTAATAGTGGGTGGTACTCAGTGCCTATGGGGGAAAGAAAAAAAAAAAAACACAGGGGGGGGGGGAGAAGGGAGGAGGTGTTTCTAGTTGAATTTGAAAAAATTGTGAATTGTGGTTGTAGAAGTGATGAGAGTTCCAGTGGAGTGTTTTTCCTTCTTTCCCCCTTGCAACAGCGAAGGACAGAAGAAATTCTTTATCAAAACAGCCAGCTAACCCCTTTATGAGGGGTCCTACTATTCTCTGTACTATAAATCGTAAAGCCTTATAATTTTAAATTATTTAAACTCTGAGGCTGTTGTGTTGTCCTGCCTTCTGTAAGGCTTATTTTTTGTTTATTAGGAATTAACAGTTTATGGTTAAGCCTATAATAGTTTTCTTTTAATTACAGCTTTGCCTTTTCATTTCTGTAATTTTAATTGCCAACTTTAGTATTAGTAGTAATTTTACATTCCTAAATAGTGTTCAGGACATAGAGTCAGTCTCCTGTTTTCATCCCACCTTGTGAGTGCTCAGAATACTTAGCTCCTACCAGTTAGATGGTTGGGAATTGTGTTAGTGATTCACTGATCAGCCCCGAATGTGTAATTACCCTTGTTCTATTTTTAGGACCTTTTGCAGTTTACACAGCGTATGATATTCATTGCTAAATACCTTTAACTTTTTCTCAAAAGACAATTTTGTGTCAATTATATAACAATTTTATGTCACTTATATAACAACCTACTATATTTCTATTGGAAAATAGAATAGATTCTAAAGAAAAAAATTTTCAATTTTTAAACCAATATGTGTATACCAAATATTAATAAGACATCTTAAAGATTTATTTAATCAAGGAGCCAATCCGGTTTCTCTGACTCACAGTAGCGTGATTAAATTAAGAGGGGTAAAGAATATCGCCTTGACTAGTAAATCCTCATATAGTATATGTATCTAATTCTTTAACTACAATTAATCAGAGCTTAATGCATTAGGCTAAATAGACTTAATTCCTCTATAGTTGGCTCCAATTTCCAGCTTTTGTCTCACACGTCTTAGTCTAGAAACACAGGAGGGAAAAACACAGAGTAAGAAAAAAACAGAAAATATGAGCATGACATCAAGGTTCTCCTAATCAATAGGTAGCTTTCCCTCTAATTTGGAAATGTAAAATTCTAGGCTATTTATAGCCTGATTTTTTTGTCTATAATTCAATAGATAAACTCACTTTTCCTTGTTAAGGCTTATTTAATTTATACTTTCCACAAGTTACCACACAGCTTTCTCTAACTAAAATAGGTTATTTTTCTTGAAATGAGCAAGAGAAAATAAAGTTATATTGGCCCCTGAGTCTGCAGCTACTAAATATCACTCCTTATGGGGAGAAAAAGGGCTCTCTTAAATTTTATACCTGACTCAGTACTCTTTATATCAGTTAAAGCCAAAGACAAAGATTAAACAGATTTTTCTGAATAAGCAAAAAGCAGGGAAAAAAGAGAGAGTGAAGTGTGTCTCAACAAGTTTTGGATATCCGACATTTGCAAAATTATACAGCAACAATATAGCACAGAGTGTCCCTTTAGCAATATAGAATGATACTAAAAAAAAAAATGTTTTCCTTTTCTTTCTTCTTTAATTGTCTCTTTTGAGTTCAAAGATTTGGTTACTGTTTCTTTTATAGATACTTTTTGTACGCAACCAGGAGCACTTCTGCCCTTAACCAAGTATATCCTTATGTGTGGATGGCACATTTCCCCTTCTGAGGAGTTAACCCCTTTCCTGGTTATGATAGCCTGATTTCTGAATGTTCAAGCCCACTGCTCCCCCTGTGCACCCCTACGGCCTATTAACCTTATGGCTTTAGATAATGCTGGGTCTGGAGGAATAGATAGACTTACCTCCCCTTGTCCACCGCTCACCTGCCCGTCGTAGATTAGTGTGCCGTTACAGTAGTCGTCTTTCTGGTAAGGGCCCGGCCTCACCGGTAACCTTTCAGGACACTTGTCGCAGTCCCTGGCAATCTCTCCCCCTCTCACGCAGCACCGGTGGGAGAGGAGGGAGAGGAGTATCAAGCCAACTTTTTTTGCTGAGAGCTTCCGTAGTTCTTACCCTTCCGCCACGCAAGCTCCGGCTCCTACCCCTCTCACGCAGCATTGGTGGGAGAGGGGAGGGTTCAGCAGCGGTATGCGGAAGCTGAGTTGTGGTATGAGCACCGCGGAGATACTGAAGCCGGCTCAGAGTCGCGGTCTATCCAGGGTGAAGGGAAGCTTGTTCTGCCTAATGTAGGTAAGTGCAGATTAGGAATCCAACAGGGACGGGCAGGCTACACAGGTGAGAGGAGGCAGCGTGCGAGAGGAGGACACAGACCACAAATCACAGCAGGGGCCGTAGTTCAGGAGATTAGGCAGAGTACCAGAAAGCCAGTAAGATTATTACCAGCGTCCGTGTTCAGAGGGACAATTAGGGAGATCCGTAGAGTGAAAAATGCATCTGTACCTGCATGGGGGAGCAGGGGAGTCTTCCTTCTTAGCCGGTGAATAAATGAGGTTTAATTTTCTCCTTTCTGGCTGCCTTATACTCCGCTCCTCTTTAGCATAACCAGATAGGGGCTGAGGGTTGCCCAGTAGGATAAGTCTTTACTCAAGAGTTAGGGTTTTTCTTCCTTCTGGCTTGGCTTAATTTATTTAACAGCAAGGTGTAATATCGCTGTACTGGTTCCAGAGACGGTGTCTCAAGCTATCCAGTTAGCTACCCCACTAATTGGGGTGAGGTGCGAGGAGAACCGCCAGCAGGTGCAGGACTGGAGCAGAGAGCTCAGCAACTCGCACCTTGCTCCTCCTCCACCGGAACCAGGGCATGTCACCAGAGCATTCAATTTTAAGCAACATTCTAATGTACTCCTATTATCAATTTGTTATCTTGCTATTTTATTTAAAAAGCAAGAATGTAAAGCTTAGGAGCAGGCCCATTTTAGGTCCAACACCCTGGATAGCGCTTGCTTATTGGTGACTACATTCAGCCAGCCAATAAGCAAGCGTAACACAGGTTCTTAGCCATAAATGGGCTGGCTTTTAAGCTTTAAATTCCTGCTTTTTAAATAAAGATACCAAGAGAACAAAGAAAAATTGATAATAGGAGTAAATTGGAAAGTTGCTTAAAATTGCATGCTCTATCTGAATCATGAAAGAAAAAAAATTGGATTTAGTATCCTTTTAAAAAAAGACCACAAATCAGCAAATATTTTCTATTGTTTTGTGTTTTTTATCTATATTACATTTTCCTGTTATGTTGTTTATGTAATTTGAACCTTTTTTTCTAATTCTAATTGCATAGGACATTTTCAAACATAAATTTCCGATGGAATATTTGCCAATGACACTGCAAAGAAACAAGTTTGTTACCTGTACTGTTCATCAAAGATCTCATCTTCCACTGGTTGCACTTCAATTTCTGTCTGTAAGTCTTCTTTTTCTTTAACTGTAAATAGGATACAAAATCAGTTTAGTGAGAGTTGCTCCTGTCATTAAATATGCAATAATCTGCATTAGACATCTGTGATACATAAAATGTTAAATGTTAAAGGGATATCTAAACCAACATTTTTGCTTTCATGATTCAGATAGAGCATACAATTTTAAACAACTTCCCAATTGATTTCTATTATCAAATGTGCTTCATTCTCTAGGTATCCTTTGTTGAAAGAGTTACAATGCACTACTGGGAACTAGCTTAACACATTGAGGCCTATTTAACAAATGTCTGTCGGACCTGATCCGACAGTGCGGATTAGGTCTGACAGACATCGCTGAATGCGGAGAGCAATACGCTCTCCATATTCAACATTGCACCAGCAGCTCACAAGAGCTGCTGGTGCTACGCTGCCCCCTGCAGACTTGCAGCCAATTGGCCGCCAGCAGGGGAGTGTCAATCAACCTGATCGTACTCGATCGGGTTGAATTGCGTCGATTCCTGTCCACCTCATCAGAGCAGGCGGACAGGGTTATGGAGCAGCGGTCTTTAGGCTCGCCAGAAACACGGGCCCTCAAGCTCCGTACGGAGCTTGATAGATAGGCCCCATTGGGTTAACCAATGACAAAAGGAATATATGGGAATATAACAATCAGCACCTAGCTCCCAATAGTGTATAGCTGCTTCCAAGCATACCTAGGTAAGTTTTAAACAATGAATACAAAGAAAACAAAGCAAATTAGCATTAGAGTGGAAAGTTGTTTAATATTTCTTGTTTTGTCTGAATCTTGAAAGTTTACCCAAAGCAAACAGGATTACTTTAGAAACCATCCTAGAGTCATTTGATGATCACCAAACTACTATAGAAGTCATTTGCAAATCACCAGACATCATCAGGCTTGTAAAGTCATCAGCTAAGTTAAAAAAAATTCTGGGTGATGACTTCAGAATGATTAGCAGATCACCTTACTGATTACTTCACAAGCATGTACAGCCAGTGAATAACTATAGAGTCATCTCATTTAAATATTTTGGCCTGTGGGCATACTTCAGGATGGCTTCTGATGACTAGTCTGGAGTCATTGATTACTTCAGAATGACTCCAGGAAGATCATCCTTTTTTGACTAGGGTAATAAGGATTTCAAAAATGTTTAGCTACTAATCAACAAGAGCTACCCAGGTACTGAACCAAAAATGTCCCAGCTCCTAAGCTTACATTCCCGCTTTTCAAATAAAAATAGCAAGAGAACAAAGAAAAAATGATAATAGGAGTAAATTATAAAGTAGTTTAAAATTGCATGCTCTATCTGAATCACGGAAGAAAAAAAATTGGGTTTCATATCCCTTTAATACACTTTTTACCTCTGTGATACCTTGTATCTAAGCCTCTACAGACTGTTCCCTTATCTAAGTGCTTTTGACAGACATGCATTTTAGCCAATCAATGTTGATTAAATAAATCCACTGGAGTGAGCACAATGTTATCTATATGACACATATGAACTGGCACTGTCTAACTGTGAAAAACTGTCAACATGCACTAAGAGGTGGTTTTCAACAGTTTAATAATTAGTTTGAGCCTACCTAGGTTTAGTTTTCAAAAAAGAATACCAAGAGAACAAAGCAAATTTGATGATAAAAGTAAACTGAAAAGTTGTTAAAATTGCATGCCCTATCTAAATCATAAAAGTTTAGTTTTGGCTCAACTTGTGAAGCTGTCCGTCTGCCTTTGTTGCATATGAGCAGCGGATTTCTTCATCCGCTAGCCTGTACATATCATTACACACTCCTATGAGTGTGTAATGTCTGCCCCTTCATTCATGCGACCAATCGTGCAAATAAAGGAACTGTAAATCATCAAGAGCGAGCAAGCGCTCTGTGATTTCTTACATAACGGGAAGCAGGCTCACATGTGCGAACCTGCCCCGCAAGAGCTCAAGAGCAGCTCTCACTGCTTCGCACATGCAGCCGATAGTGTTTACTTCAAAGGGGCAGAACTCACTGAAATTTCTAAGAAAAAGGGAGGAACTTGAAAATCCAAGAGAGATGCCTTTCATAGAAAGCAATGAAGCACTCTCAATATTTAACATGGGAGAGAGAAGGTAACTGGAGAACCCCTGGGGCTGATATAAAGGCTCAGTTTGCATCAATTCCAAGTTAAACTGAAATGTTTTAACTACAATTTAACTTGTGTTTGTCTATATTTTAGTATATATTACTGTTCTGTTAGTTAAAATTAGTGAATTTTGAGCAAACCTCATCTGCATAAAGCTGGTGAGACAAATGATTACAAGTAGTTGGTTATTGCTACCGCAGATCAGATGTCTGGTTAGTTTTCTAAATGTACCCCGAAAATACAGTGGTGTGTTTTATTTATAGAAACATTTTTTTTTTAATTTGCATCTTTATTTTTTTTAAATGTAACTGCAAAAAGCAGTTATAAGGGGTTAAAAGTGGTGGCTTTCAGCAATGAAAATAATGTATATACACATACTAACACATAAATATATATGTATGTATTCATATATAGTTATATTTGCGTCCCAATGCTGTGCGACTTCCCCCTTCGCTGCGCTATTTCTCATGCTGTGTCTCAGCCCAGGAAACTTTCTGATACTGTCAGTTTACAATGGAGGAAATGCAATGTAATTTGTAAAAGCTACACAGAAACATACAAATTATGATCGTAAGTTGTTAAAGTAACACAGAAACTTTTAAATCATAATCCGAACGTGCAAAATCACTGCTAGATCAAAATTTAAATGTATTAAAATACAAATGAGAAAGTGCAAAGTTTAAATGCTATAATACTGAAAGGACCCAATCTGAAATGTATAGTAATATAAAAAACAATGCACAAAGTATACGTGTAACAAAACTCTTATATCATGCAGAGCTATGTTGCACTGGGCTTGTCTCTGCTTCACATACATCAATGAGATCGATCTCGCCGTGCTGGAGAGTTCCATCCTTTTTCTTTTGAAAATTCAGTGAGTTCAGTCTTTGTAAAGTCTGAACTACAATTTCTCTCCACTCTAGGGAATCTTTGAATATCAGAGTCTAAAGAAGAGAGTTCTGGAAGCTGCTGCACTAAGCCTCCTATTAGCATGGCCATTATCATTTTTTCTTCGTTCTCTTGCTATTGTTATTTGAAAAGTAAGAATGTAAGCTTAGGAGCTGGCCCATTTTTGGTTCAGCACCTGGGTTGCGCTTGTTGATTGGTGGCTAAACATAACCACCAATCAACAAGCGCTATCCAGGGTGCTGACCCCAAAATGGGCCGGCTCCTTAGCTTAGATTCCTACTTTTTCAAATAACGATAGCAAGAGAACAAAGAAAAATTGATAATAGGAGTAAATTAGAAACTTGCATGCTCTATCTGAATCATGATAGAAATAAAACACAATTTATGCTTACCAGATAAATTCCTTTCCTTCCTGGCAGGGAGAGTCCATGACTTCATTCCTTACTGATGGTAAATAAAAAACCTGGCCACCAGGAGGAGGCAAAGACACCCCGGCCAAAGGCTTAAATATCCATCCCACTTCCCCTATCCCCTAGTCATTCTGCCAAGGGAACAAGGAAAAGTTGGAGAAACATCAGGGTATAATGGTGCCAGAAGAAATAATATAAAAAGGGAGCCACCCATCAAAAAATAAATTATGGGTGGGGTCGTGGACTCTCCCTGCCAGGAAGGAAAGGAATTTATCTGGTAAGCATAAATTATGTTTTCCTTCCATAAGGCAGGGAGAGTCCACAACCTCATTCTTTATTGTTGGTAAAACTATACCCAAGCTCCAGAGGACACTGAATAAATAACGGGAGGAAACAAAAAGAGGCGGACCCTATTTTGAATGCGCCACAGCCTGCAAAGCTTTCTCCAGAAAGTTGCTTCAGCTGGAGCAAACACATCAAACTTGTAAAATTTAGAAAAAGTGTGTAAGGAGGACCAGGTAGCCGCCTTACAAATCTAATCCATAGAGGCCTCCTTCTTAAAGGCCCAAGAGGAAGCCACTGCTCTAGTGGAATGAGCAGTTATCCTCTCAGAAGGCTGTCACCCCACTGTTTCATAAGCTAAGCAGATGACACTCCTCAACCAGAAAGATAGGGAAGTCGTAGTAGCCTTCTGCCCCTTATGCTTCCCTGTATAGATGACAAACAAAGAGGAAGATTACTAATTCCTTAGTAGCCTCAAGATAGAACTTCAAGGCACAAACCACATCTAGATTGTGACACAAGCGTTCCTTCGCTGAAGAAGGATTAGGACACAAGGAAGGAACAACAATCTCTTGATTAATGTAACAATCCGACACCACCTTAAGGAAGAACCCTAATTTAGTATGTAAAATTGCCTTATCAGCATGGAAAAAAAGATAAGGGGGGTCACATTGCAAAGCAGAAATCTCAGAAACTCTGCGCGCAGAGGCAATAGCCAACAAAAAAGAACCTTCCAAGATAACAATTTAATGTCAAAAGTATGCATAGGCGCCTGCTGCAAAACACTAAGAACAAGACTTAGGCTCCAAGGTTGAGCCCCAGATCTAAACACAGGTCTGATCCTAGTCAGAGCCTTAACAAAGGACTGCACATCCAGAAGCTCAGCCAATATTTTGTGCAGTAACACCAACAGGGCTGATATCTGTCCCTTCAGGAAACTAGCAGATAGACCCTTCTTCAGTCCTTCCTGGAAAAAAGATAACATTTTGGCAGCCTTTACCTTATGCCAGGAAAAGCCACGCTCTTCATACCAGTACAAGTAAGTCCTCCACACTTTATGGTAGATACGACGAGTAACTGGCTTACGATATTGAACCACAGTGTTGATAACACTCTCAGAAAACCCTCTCTTGGCTAAGACTAAGTGTTCAATCTCCACGCAGTCAGCCTCAGAGAATCTAGATTTTGATGAACGAAGGGACCCTCTATGAGCAGATCTCTGCAACAAGGTAACCTCCACTGAGGAGATGAGGACATCCCCACCAGATCCACAAACCATGTCCTTCATGGCCACGATGGAGCAATTAGAATCACTGATGCTCGCTCCTGCTTAATTGCGAGCCACAACACAAGGGAAAATCGATAATGGATGAAAAAGATATGAGTCTGAACCTCCATGGTATTGATAGGGCATTTATTAATTCCGCCTGAGGATCCCACAACTTTGACTCATACCTGGGTAGCTTGGTATTGAAGTGGGATGCCATAAGATCTATCTCCAGCGTCCCCCACTTGCTGCATATCTCTGCAAACACCCTGGGTGGAGAGACCATTACCCTTTGTGAAAGGATTGCCTGCTGAGGAAGTTGGTTTCCCAGTTGTCCACACCCAGAATGTGAATCGCTGACAGCGTACATCTGTGAGTCTCCGTCCATTCTAGTATCTGAGATACTTCTCTCATTGCCAAGAAACTTCTTGTTCCCCCCTGATGGTTGATGTAGGCAACCGAGGTTATATTGTCTGAATGGTATCTAATAAACTGGGACGAACCCAGAAGGGACCAAGCCTTCAAGGCATTGAAGATTGTCCAGAGTTCAAATATATTGATCGGAAGGGAGGACTCCTCCTGAGTCCACAGTCCTTGTGCCTTCTTGGCACCCCAAATGGCTCCCCAGCCAGAAAAGCTAGTCACAATCTCCCAGGACAGTCTTAAGAAGCACGTGCCTTGAGACAGATAATCTGGACAGAGCCACCAAGAAAACGAGTCTCTTGACAGGTTGTCCAGCACAATCTGTTGAGACAGATCTGAATGGTTGCTGTTCCATTGTCTCAGCATGCATAGTTGTAAGGGTCGGAGATGGAATCTGACAAAAGGAATGATGTCCATACAGGACACCATGAGTCTGATCACCTCCATACACTGAGCCACTGAGGGTCTCAAGGGGGCCTGGAGGGCATGACAGCAGTAGTTAGCTTGCAATGTCTCTGATCTGTGAGGAATATTCTCATGGATATGGAGTCTATTATTGTCCCCAGGAAATTCACCCTTGTACTTGGAGTAAGATAACTATTTTCCAAGTTTATCTTCCATCCATGTGATCTAATGTTCTTCCACTAGATGAAAAGATGGTGCCTGCACCAAGATATCATCCAGGTAAGGCTCTACTGCAATACCTCGTGTTCTGGCAATGGCTAGAAGAGCCCCCAGAACCTTTGTAAATATCCTTGGAGCAGTAGCTAGGCCGAACGGAAGAGCTATAAACTGGAAGTGCTGGTCCAGAAAGGCAAACCTCAGGAACTGAAAATGTTCCCTGTGTATCAGAATGTGAAGGTATGCATCGTTCAGGTCTATGGTGGTCATAAACTGTCCTTCCTGAACCAGAGGAAGGATTGACTGTATTGTCTCCATCTTGAAAGAGGGGGCATTCAGAAACTTGTTTAAGCACTTTAGGTCCAGAATTAGATGAAAAGTTCCCTACTTCTTTGGAACCACGAAAAAGTTTGAATAAAACCCCAAACCACTTTCTGCTGTAGGTACCGGGACAATTACTTCTAGAGAGGAGTGCCCCCATACAAAACCTAAGAAGGCAGTCCTCTTTCCTGGTCTTGTAGACAGGAGAGTAGGAATCTGCCCCTGGGTGGATGAGACTTGAATCCTATCCTGTATCCTTGAGATACAACCTCCAGGACCCAAGGATCCTGTACATCCTGGAACCAAGCATTTGAAAAAAGAGACAGTCTGCGCCCTACTCCATCCGATCCTGGATCGGGGGCCGCCCCTTCATGCTGATTTGTTCTCGGCGGGCTTCTTAGTTCTCGGCGGACTTATTTCAGGACTGAGCCAGCTTCCAAGTACTCTTGGGTTGCTCGGACTTGGATGAGGATTGCTGTCATTGTGATAGGTTAGAACAAAAGGAATGAAAATTAGACAAATGCCGTCCCTTAGGCCTATTTTTCTTATCCTGCAGTAGGAAGGCACCTTTCCTTCTGGTAACAGTAGAAATAACTGGACCAAATAAAATGTTCCCCTTGAATGGAAGAGAAAGGAGTCTGGATTTAGAATTCATATCCACAGACCAACACTTTAACCACAGTGCCTGGCAGGCTAGGACCACAAAGCAAGAAGTCTTTGCATTTAGGTGAATAGTCTGCATATTCGCTTCATAGATGAAGGAGTTAGCAATTCTCAAAGCCTTAATTCTCTTCTGAATATCCTTGAGGGGAGTCTCCACCTCAATGAGCTCTGACAGAGTGTCACACCAGTAGGTAGCTGCTCCAGTAACCGCAGCTACAGCTGCCGTCGGTTGAAATAAAAACACTGTATGTTGAAACATCTTCCTCAGAAAGGTTTCCATCTTCTTATCCATAGGCTCTCTAAAAGAAGAACTATCCTCCAGAGGGATAGTGGTACACTTAGCGAGCATAGAAATAGCACAATCCACCTTAGGGATGGAGCCCCACAAATCTAATTGAGAGTCAGGGACCGGGAATAATTTTTTAAAACTAGACGAGGGGGGAAAAGAAGTTTCTATTCATTCCCATTAATTACTAATAATGTTTGCCATCTTAACTGACACAGGAAAAGTCAGAGGGACCCTCCTGTCTTTATTAACCCTGTCTAAATTAGGGATCTTAGGTTCCTCAGGGAGTGTAGCTGGAATCTGGAACCTCTAGCGTAGACAGAACCTCCTTCAATAAAAAACGCAGATGCTCAATTTTAAATCTAAAGGAGGGTTCCTCCGCTGAAAGAGGTTTAGAACCTGAAGTCTCCGACTCACCCTCTGAAGCTACAGAGGTTAACTCATCCTCGGATAGCTGGGACATAGTAGCTAAATCTGACAAATATTTAGATGACTCTAGCTCAGAAGAACTATGTTTAACCTTTCTCTTACGTTTGCTAGAGTGAGGTAAGGCACTCAGGGCCACAGACACAGCCGATTGTAACTGTGCGGTAAAGTCTGCCAGAAAAAAGACCCTTCCAGATGGAGGATTAGTTGAGCCGTGGGAACTGCATGTGGAGCGGGTAGTGTAGAAAGGGTAGTTATCTCTCGGGACCCAGATTCCTGTGAGGGAGACAGCTCAGAGGGGCTAATATCGCTATGAGTATTAGCAGACTTGTCTCCCTTCTTAGTCTTTAGAACAGTGCTTAGACAAATGGAACAAAATTGAGCAGGCGGGCAAACCATGGCCTAACTCACAATATAAACAGGAATTATTAATCAGTACAGAAGGAACGGAACCTTCTAATGTAGTATCAGAGTCCTCCATAGCTAAGATATATTCACAGACGGACAGACAAAAAGTAAACGCTTTTATTCAAAAAACGGCACCTTTATATTTCCAATGGCTGGGGCACTCACCACTTCCTAGACCCAAACAGCTAAGAGTGAAAATGCTCTCCTTAGGAGTGATGTCTGCAGCAGGATCATAGGAAATGAAGACCGGACCCGGTCACATGGTGCGTAGAACAGGACTTCCACTGCTATGAAAAAGGTGCTAAGCTATTATGAGCTGCGCAACACTCAAAAACTAAAGTGAAACCTGTTTGTTCCAGGCCAAAAGCACACAGTCTATGAGCACAAACAACTCTCACAGTGAAGCAGTTATAAATAACCTCTAGCTGTTCAAATAATCTCCCTGAAGGAGATATTAACCCTTGATCCTTTTGAGGTATAAAGGAGCCACACTGTTATCCTGTATAGAAAAAGTGTATATATAAAACGGTCTTACTCTCCAGGATCCATGCTGTGGACACAGTCACAGCCTCTCAAGTGTGACAGTCTTGCTGCAACGCTTCTGACATGAACTTGAGTGTGTAACAGAAAGCAGTGAAACTTGTCAAGAATAAAAAAGTAGTTTACTAAGATATAGGTATATAAATAAAGCAAATTGCTACAGCTGTAAGTTTGTACGAAATAAAATACAATTTATTAATACATTGGATAATAGTCGCAATCAATGAAAAAATAAAAATTAAGTCACTATTTGAAACTTCAATCAGTCACTATCTGAGGACACCGGTGTCTAATCTAAAACTTCATTAATAAAATTCACTGAAAAGTACAATTGACCAAATCAATAAAACAATCCTTAGAATTAGGTAGAAAAAAATTAAGCAATGATAATAACATCACACATTGTTCATGTCTTTACAAATACCGTTAACCAAGTCAGGGTTTGGGAACTCACACTTTAAGACTTGATGGTCTGGATATCCAATTCCTAAAAATATGTTTATACTTGTTACAAAGTGTGAAACAATGGAATCTGGTGTATTAAAGTCTGCTGTAATCGATGCTGAGGTTAAACTGCAGGCATCTAGTTTATAACGATCAAGCACGCAGAAGGTTTCTTTCAATCAAGGCAGCATCAGGTTGCTATCAATCATGCAGGTAAAAAGTTCAGTGTTAGATGTAGGTTTTAAATTTAGCGGTTATTTAGACAGCTGTTCTTAGTTCTCTTTCACTCTGCCTCTTCAGCACGCCCTCCTTACAATTCTCTCCTACCCGGAATTCCGGTGTGGGCTGTAGCAAGCTACGGCAGGCAGTGTGTCTCTTAAAAATTAAGTTGTATTGCTGTTTTCTTTTAAGTGTGCACACTTACAGTTTTTCGGTCTTCACTCCTACCGTCTGCTCAGCGTTGTGTTGCAATTTGTCCTCTTGTGCTGGCTTGACGGTCCTGGGAGCCTCACAGTCTCTGTGTCTTATCCAAATGAACTGGGTACTGGTGTGGTTTCTACGCGTTTCAGCTCTCCAGGGAGCCTTTGTCAAGAATCTGATTCTTGACAAAGGCTCCCTGGAGAGCTGAAACGCGTAGAAACCACACCAGTACCCAGTTCATTTGGATAAGACACAGAGACTGTGAGGCTCCCAGGACCGTCAAGCCAGCACAAGAGGACAAATTGCAACACAACGCTGAGCAGACGGTAGGAGTGAAGACCGAAAAACTGTAAGTGTGCACACTTAAAAGAAAACAGCAATACAACTTAATTTTTAAGAGACACACTGCCTGCCGTAGCTTGCTACAGCCCACACCGGAATTCCGGGTAGGAGAGAATTGTAAGGAGGGCGTGCTGAAGAGGCAGAGTGAAAGAGAACTAAGAACAGCTGTCTAAATAACCGCTAAATTTAAAACCTACATCTAACACTGAACTTTTTACCTGCATGATTGATAGCAACCTGATGCTGCCTTGATTGAAAGAAACCTTCTGCGTGCTTGATCGTTATAAACTAGATGCCTGCAGTTTAACCTCAGCATCGATTACAGCAGACTTTAATACACCAGATTCCATTGTTTCACACTTTGTAACAAGTATAAACATATTTTTAGGAATTGGATATCCAGACCATCAAGTCTTAAAGTCTGAGTTCCCAAACCCTGACTTGGTTAACGGTATTTGTAAAGACATGAACAATGTGTGATGTTATTATCATTGCTTAATTTTTTTCTACCTAATTCTAAGGATTGTTTTATTGATTTGGTCAATTGTACTTTTCAGTGAATTTTATTAATGAAGTTTTAGATTAGACACCGGTGTCCTCAGATAGTGACTGATTGAAGTTTCAAATAGTGACTTAATTTTTATTTTTTCATTGATTGCGACTATTATCCAATGTATTAATAAATTGTATTTTATTTCGTACAAACTTACAGCTGTAGCAATTTGCTTTATTTATATACCTATATCTTAGTAAACTACTTTTTTATTCTTAATATTCAGAGAGCCTTGATTGGCGCCACTTCCAAACACTTTGTATATTTTTTAGATATCCTAATCGATTGCTCAGGTGGTGAATAAAGCAATCAGGAGGTTGGCAAATCTGAAACAAACTTATTTCCAGCTTGCACACTCTTTGCTTGTAAGTGAAACTTGTCAACACTGGTTGCTCAGGAGCTGTTAGGCGACAGTCTGGATGGGTTTGCAGAAAAACGTTCCCTGCATCTCCGGACTCTAACTTTCATTAATACTCTCACTTAGAGGTTAACATTACTTCTTAAAACTCCAGTCCTTTCTTGAAGGGAACATACCCATTACAGGACTAACCAAATCTTTTGACACTTCTCTGCTACCTCCTATAGTGACGAAAGGCAAAGAATGACTGGGGGATAGGGGAAGTGGGAGAGATATTTAAGCCTTTCGCTGGGGTGTCATTGGCCTCTATTTAACAAGCTCCGAATGGAGCTTGATGGCCCCTGTTTCTGGTGAGTCTTCAGACTCGCCAGAAACAGCAGTTATGAAGCAGCGGTCACAAAGACCGCTGCTTCATAACCTGTCCGCCTGCTCTGAGCAGGCGGACAGACATTGCCGGAAATCAACCAGATCGAGTACGATCGGGTTGATTGACACCCCCTGCTGGCGGCCTATTGGCCGCGAGTCTGCAGGGGGCGGCGTTGCACCAGCAGTTCTTGTGAGCTGCTGGTGCAATGCTGAATACGGCAAGCGCATTGCTTGCCGAATTCAGAGAGGTCTGTCGGACCTGATCCACACTGTCGGATCAGGTCCGACAGACCTTGATAACTTGGGGCCTTTGCCTCCTCCTGGTGACCAGGTGTTTCCCAACAGTAAGGAATGAAGTTGTGGACTCTCCCTGCCTTATGGAAGGAAAATATGGTTTAGTATCACTTTAACCAAAACAATAACTATAACATTTCACTAATAATAAACAGCACAGAAAAAGGTTGAATGTTTAAAGACATTTGGGTCGTATTTATTATCCAGCACAGAACATCTAGACAAATACTCTTTAATTTAAAGGTCGCAGCAATTCGGGTCCATTTCAGAATACCATATCACTTCTTACCTGCATATTTTCCACCTTTATTTTTCTGCACAAAACAAGCAATGAGCATTGTAAGTGTGAGTAGCGCTACTGCACACAGCAATCCAATAAACCAGCCTTTTGTGGAGATATCATGCGCTACAACGGCATACGCTGCAATAATAAATATAAGATAATTATTACATTCGAAAGACAAATGATATCCATCTAAAGTGATACATAGGTTTTGTTTAGTGTCATAAACTGATTGGTATTTATAGATTAATTTATCTATGTACAACTCCCATCAAAAACATTTAAAGGGACACTGAACCCAAATTCTTTCTTTCATGATTCAGATAGAGCATGAAATTTTAAGCAACTTTCTAATTTACTCCTATTATCAAATTTTCTTTATTCTCTTGGTATCTTTATTTGAAATGCAAGAATGTAAGTTTAGATGCCGACCCATTTTTGGTGAACAACCTGGGTTGTTCTTGCTGATTGGTGGATAAATTCATCCACCAATAAAAAAAAGTGCTGTCCAGAGTACTGAACCAATGCTTAGATGCCTTATTTTTCAAATAAAGATAGCAAGAGAATGAAGAAAAATTGATAATAGGAGTAAATTAGAAAGTTGCTTAAAATTGCATGCTCTATCTAAATCACGGAAGAAAACATTTTGGGTTCAGTGTCCCTTTAAGTTACTAATTTCACTTTTAGGATTTTTAGACAGACTTAAATATAAAAAATATAGTATTACAGTAAGACATCACACCCAACCACACCACACCCTAAGGCTGGTGAAAAGGTTTACTTAAAGAGACTTTGGGGCCTATCTATCAAGCTCCATACAGGCTCGCCAGAAACACCAGTTATGAAGCAGCGGTCTAAAGTTCTTGCTGCCGTAAGTCTGCAGGGGGCGACGTTGCACCAGCAGCTAACAAGAGCTACTGGTGCAAAGCTGAATACGGAGAGCGTATTGCTCTCCGCATTCAGCGATATCTGTCGGATCTGATCTGCACTGTCGGATCAGGTCCGACAGACATTTCATAAATAGGCTTCTATAAGTAGATTTTTTTCTGACAAATTTCAAAGTTATGTATATTTCCACTCCCCCTGTATCAGGTGACAGCCATCAGCCAATCACAAATGCATAAATGTATATTTTTTTAATTCTTGCACATGCTCAGTAGGAACTGGCGACTCAAAAAGTAAATATAAAAAGACTGCACATTTTGTTAATAGAAGTAAATAGGAAAGTTGCGTGCTCTATCTAAATCATAAAGTGTAATTTTGACTTGAGTATCCCTTTAACCCCTTAATGACCGCAGCACTTTTCCATTTTCTGTCCGTTTGGGACCAAGGCTATTTTTACATTTTTGCGGTGTTTGTGTTTAGCTGTAATTTTCCTCTTACTCATTTACTGTACCCACACATATTATATACCGTTTTTCTCGCCATTAAATGGACTTTCAAAAGATACCATTATTTTCATCATATCTTATAATTTACTATAAAAAAATTATAAAATATGAGGAATAATTGAAAAAAAAAACACTTTTTCTAACTTTGACCCCCAAAATCTGTTACACATCTACAACCACCAAAAAACACCTATGCTAAATAGTTTCTAAATTTTGTCCTGAGTTTAGAAATACCCAATGTTTACATCTTCTTTGCTTTTTTTGTAAGTTATAGGGCCATAAATACAAGTAGCACTTTGCTATTTGCAAACCACTTTTTTTTCAAAATTAGCGCTAGTTACATTAGAACACTAATATCTTTCAGGAATCCCTGAATATCCATTGACATGTATATATATTTTTTTTAGTAGACAACCCAAAGTATTGATCTAGGCCAATTTTGGTATATTTCATGCCACCATTTCACCGCCAAATGCGATCAAATAAAAAAAATCGTTCACTTTTTCACATTTTTTTTCACAAACTTTAGGTTTCTCACTGAAATTATTTACAAATAGTTTGTGCAATTATGGCACAAATGGTTGTAAATTCTCTGTGATCCCCTTTGTTCAGAAATAGCAGACTTATATGGCTTTGGTGTTGCTTTTTGGTAATTAGAATGCCACTAAATGCCACTGCGCACCACACGTGTATTATGCCCAGCAGTGAAGGGGTTAATTAGGGAGCATGTAGGGAGCTTGTAGGGTTAATTTTAGCTTTAGTGTAGTGTAGTAGACAACCCCAAGTATTGATCTAGGCCCATTTTGGAATATTTCATGCCACCATTTCACCGCCAAATGCGATCAAATTAAAAAAAAACGTTAAATTTTTCACAATTTTAGGTTTCTCACTGAAATCATTTACAAACAGCTTGTGCAGTTATGGCACAAATGGTTGTAAATGCTTCTCTGGGATCCCCTTTGTTCAGAAATAGCAGACATATATGGCTTTGGCGTTGCTTTTTGGTATTTAGAAGGCCGCTAAATGCCGCTGCGCATCACACATGTATTATGGCTAGCAGTGAAGGGGTTAATTAGGTAGCTTGTAGGGAGCTTGCAGGGTTAATATTAGATTTAGTGTAGAGCACACCGATGGCCGCCCACCCGCCTCCCAATTCGGCTCCCACCCACCAACGATACTGGCCATCGATGTCCGGTGCAGAGAGGGCCACAGAGTGGCTCTCTCTGCATCGGATGGCCATGTGAGGTTATTGCAGGATGCCTCCATATCGAGGCATCACTGCAATAACCGGAAAGCAGCTGGAAGCGAGCAGGATCGCTTCCAGCTGCTTTCCACACCGAGGACGTGCAGGGTACGTCCTCAGGCGTTAACTGTCTTTTTTTTGAGGACGTACCCTGCACGTCCTCGGTCATTAAGGGGTTAAGCAAAATTGCTTCTAATAAAAGCTATAACTGTTTAAAAGCTTAGTTTAAGCTTTTATGGTGCGTGTGCATGGGAAGCATATCTAAATATGCTCCATACACCAGCATTTTAAACAATGTGACTGCTCAGAGAGCTGGCAGTGGCTTGTATCATGAAAATTGAGTAATAGCAAGCAAAATACAAGGTACTGATGCCTCTCTGACAGACACACTGTTTAATATGCTTCCATATCCCCCAACTGTCCCGATTTTCGTGGGACAGTCCCGATTTTAGGTGTCTCTCCCATTGTCCCAGGAAGACTAAAGTCTGTCCCGCATTGCCCCATGCATTAAAAAAATATATATTTTATTCTATTGGGCCCATATATGGTCATCTCGTGACCACATGCTACCAATACACAGTCAGTGGTTTTTGGCGCATGTGACTGCATATGCCGTGTTGACTCGTCTTTGAGTTAAGACATGAGAAGGCAGCAACCGTGACACAGTGTTGTCTCGACAACCAACTTGGAAGTTCTGATTAGTCACCTCAGGAGCCTCACTGTGTCTACTTACTAGTGGAGTGTGGGAGTGTGCTGTGAGTCTCTGAGGATGGCGGTCAGGATTACTTTAATCCCAGGCTGTTTATACACAATTTATTGCTTTACAGCTGTACAATGGGTTTTGCAACAAACTCCTAGCCCTATCCCTGCAGTGTGAGGCGTGACCGCACCCAGTCTCCATTATTATGTCACATAAAGCAGGCATTGCTTCTAATCCTGCCTTTTAGAGAGGCGGTCTTACTACCCAGGCAGCAGAGTGAGGGGACAAGGGTCAGGATGATATGAAACCGTTGCTACAACTAAAAGTAGAAAAAGTCAGATCACTGTGTGTAGCAGGGGGGCAGCAGTGGTGTGTGGGAGGTGTGCGGCGTATGCTGTCAGCATTTATCAAGGTTGAGAGTACATGATTTTCTACAGCGAATCATTTCCGTTCGACTTTTAATAAATCTACCTTTGCTCAGTGCAGGAGAGGGGGTTTGTCCCTTTTTTGGATTTTTAAATGTTGGGAGGTATGCTTCACATGCATATGCATATTAAAAGCTTAAACTACAAACAGTGATCGCTTTTATCAGAAGCATTTTTGCTTTAGCAAATATATTGCAAACATGCTAATTATCAAATAATATAAGAATTGGTGAAACTAGAGTCATTTCAAAAGGGCGTTTTGTGAATTTCACCCTTTTCATTTCATGAAAACCCCTGTCTCATTATTATACGTGTTTCTGATTTTACTATTAACCATTGCAAAGTATTGAAGACATTTAATCTCACTGTGCATTGAGCATTGATCTAAAATAGAGCAAGTGTCAAAATAGCAAATGTCAGAATCTACATATAAGTCTGTTTAAAGAGTTCCTGCTCAGTTTATATCTGCCATGTTGCTTGTCTTGTATGCAAAAAGTGAGCAAGGCTTCAGTTTAAATACATGCAGATTGTTTAGCTGAAGTCAGAAGACGCAGTGACAAACTTTTTACATACAGTACATAAAAGCATTAATGAAATATAGGACTGAACATAATGTAAAATAATTCATCTTAAGTGGACACTGTGGGCAAGTAATTTATGTAAGAACTTACCTGATAAATTCATTTCTTTCATATTGGCAAGAGTCCATGAGCTAGTGACGTATGGGATATACATTCCTACCAGGAGGGGCAAAGTTTCCCAAACCTCAAAATGCCTATAAATACACCCCTCACCACACCCAAATTTAGTTTAACGAATAGCCAAGCAGTGGGGTGATAAAGAAAGGAGTAGAAAGCATCAACAAAGGAAATTTTGAAATAATTGTGCTTTATACAAAAAATCATAACCACCATAAAAAGGGTGGGCCTCATGGACTCTTGCCAATATGAAAGAAATGAATTTATCAGGTAAGTTCTTACATAAATTATGTTTTCTTTCATGTAATTGGCAAGAGTCCATGAGCTAGTGACGTATGGGATAGCAATACCCAAGATGTGGATCTCCACTCAAGAGTCACTAGAGAGGGAGGGAATAAAATAAAAACAGCCATTTTCCGCTGAAAAAATTAATCCACAACCCAAAAAAATAAGTTTATTTTCATAATTGAAAAAGAAAAAAACTTAAATCAAAAGCAGAAGAATCAAACTGAAACAGCTGCCTGAAGAACTTTTCTACCAAAAACTGCTTCCGAAGAAGCAAATACATAAAAACGGTAGAATTTAGTAAATGTATGTAAAGAGGACCAAGTTGCCACTTTGCAAATCTGATCAACTGAAGCTTCATTCTTAAAAGCCCACAAAGTAGAGACTGATCTAGTAGAATGAGCTTTAATTCTCTGAGGCGGGGCCTGACCCGACTCCAAATAAGCTTGATGAATCAAAAGTTTCAACCAAGAAGCCAAGGGTATAGCAGAAGCCTTCTGACCTTTCCTAGGACCAGAAAATAAAACAAATAGACTGGAAGTCTTCCTGAAATCTTTAGTAGCTTCCACATAATATTTCAAAGCTCTTACCACATCCAAAGAATGTAAGGATCTTTCCAAAGAATTCTTAGGATTAGGACACAAGGAAGGGACAACAATTTATCTACTAATGTTGATAGAATTCACAACCTTAGGTAAAAATTGAAAAGAAGTCTGCAAAACTGCCTTATCCTGATGAAAAATCAGAAAAGGAGACTCACAAGAAAGAGCTGATAGCTCAGAAACTCTTCTAGCAGAAGAGATGGCCAAAAGGAACAACACTTTCCAAGAATGCATAGGTTCAAATGGAAAAGCCTGTAAAGGTTTCAGAACCAAATTAAGACTCCAAGGAGGAGGAATTGATTTAATAACAGGCTTGATACGAACTAAAGCCTGTACAAAACAGTGTATATCCGGAAGTATAGCAATCTTTTTGTGAAATAAAACAGAAAGAGCGGAGATTTGTCCTTTCAAGGAACTTGCAGACAAACCCTTATCAAAACCATCCTGAAGAAACTGTAAAATTCTAGGAATTCTAAAAGAATGCCAGGAGAATTTATGAGAAGAACACCATGAAGAACACCATGAAATGTAAGTCTTCCAAACTCTATAATAAATCTTTCTAGAGACAGATATACAAGCTTGTAACATAGTATTAATCACTGAGTCAGAGAAACCTCTATGACTTAGTACTAAGCGTTCAATTTCCATACCTTCAAATTTAATGATTTGAGATCCTGATGGAAAAACGGACCTTGAGATAGTAGGTCTGGCCGTAACTGAAGTGGCCAAGGAGGGCAACTGGACATCCGAACCAGATCCGCATACCAAAACCTGTGTGGCCATGCTGGAGCCACCAGCAACACAAATGATTGTTCCATGATGATTTTGGAGATCACTCTTGGAAGGAGAACTAGAGGCGGGAAAATGTAAGCAGGATGATAACACCAAGGAAGTGTCAGCGCATCCACTGCTTCCGCCTGAACATCCCTGGACCTGGACAGGTATCTGGGAAGTTTCTTGTTTAGATGAGAGGCCATGAGATCTATCTCTGGAAGACCCCACATCTGAACAATCTGAGAAAATACTTCTGGATGGAGAGACCACTCCCCTGGATGTAAAGTCTGGCGGCTGAGATAATCCACCTCCCAATTGTCTACACCTGGGATATGTACCACAGAGATTAGACAGGAGCTGGATTCCGCCCAAGTAAGTATCCAAGATACTTCTTTCATAGCTTGGGGACTGTGAGTCCCACCCTGATGATTGACATATGCCACTGTTGTGATATTTTCTGTCTGAAAACAAATGAACGGTTCTCTCTTCAACAGAGGCCAAAACTGAAGAGCTCTGAGAATTGCACAGAGTTCTAAAATATTTATTGGTAATCTCGCCTCTTGAGATTTCCAAACCCCTTGTGCTGTCAGAGATCCCCAAACAGCTCCCCAACCTGAAAGACTTGCATCTGTTGTGATTACAGTCCAGGTTGGCCGAACAAAAGAAGCCCCTTGAACTAAACGATGGTGACCTATCCACCATGTCAGAGAGTGTCGTACATTGGGATTTAAGGATATTAATTGTGATATCTTTGTATAATCCCTGCACCATTGATTCAGCATACAAAGCTGTAGAGGTCTCATGTGAAAACGAGCAAAGGGGATTGCGTCCAATGCAGTCAGGAGACCTAAAACTTCCATGCACATAGCCACTGAAGGGAATGACTGAGACTGAAGGTGCCGGCAGGCTGCAACCAATTTTAAACGTCTCTTGTCTGTTAGAGACAGAGTCATGGACACTGAATCTATCTGGAAGCCTAAAAAGGTGACCCTTGTCTGAGGAATCAAGAAACTTTTTGGTAAATTGATCCTCCAACCATGTTTCCGAAGAAACAACACTAGTTGATTCGTGTGAGATTCTGCAGTACGTAAAGACTGAGCTAGTACCAAGATATCGTCCAAATAAGGAAACACTGCAATACCCTGTTCTCTGATTACAGAGAGTAGGGCACCCAGAACCTTCGAAAAGATTATTGGAGCTGTTGCTAGGCCAAATGGAAGAGCAACAAATTGGTAATGCTTGTTTAGAAAAGAGAATCTCAGAAACTGATAATGTTCTGGATGAATCAGAATATGTCTATTGTGGACATTAACGGCTCGATTAAGAGTTCTGCGGCCAAAGGGGTGCGTTAGCTACGCGTGCTTTTTTCCCCCCGCACCTTTTAAATACCGCTGGTTAGGCAACAAAAAAAGAGAGCGTATAGCATATTTAACGCCACTGCAACTCTCGATACCAGCGGTGCTTACGGACGCGAACAGCTTCAAAAACGTGCTCGTGCACGATTCCCCCTTAGAAAACAATGGGGCTGTTTGAGCTGAAACAAAACACCTGCAAAAAAGCAGCGTTCAGCTCCTAACGCAGCCCCATTGTTTCCTACGCAGAAACACTACCTAAGTCTGCACCTAACACTCTAACATGTACCCCGAGTCTAAACACCCCTAACCTTACACTTATTAACCCCTAATCTGCCGCCCCCGCTATCGCTGACCCCTGCATTTTATTATTAACCCCAATCTGCTGCTCCGTACACCACCTCAAGCTACATTATAGCTATGTACCCCTAATCTGCTGCCCCTAACACCGCCGACCCCTATATTATATTTATTAACCCCTAATCTGCCGCCCCCAATGTCGCCCCCACCTTCCTACACTTATTAACCCCTAATCTGCCGACCGGACATCACCGCTACTATAATAAATGTATTAACCCCTAATCCGCCTCACTCCCGCCTAAAAAACTCTATAATAAATAGTATTAACCCCTAATCTGCCCTCCCTAACATCGCTGACACCTAACTGCAATTATTAACCCCTAATCTGCCGACCTGATCTCGCCGCTCTAATAAATGGATTAACCCCTAAAGCTAATTCTAACCCTAACACTAACACCCCCCTAAGTTAAATATAATTTAAATCTAACTAAATAAATTATTTCTTATTAAATAAATTAATCCTATTTAAAGCTAAATACTTACCTGTAAAATAAACCCTAATATAGCTACAATATAAATTATAATTATATTGTAGCTATTTTAGGATTAATATTTATTTTACAGGTATTTTGTATTTATTTTAACCAGATACAATAGCTATTAAATAGTTAATAACTATTTAATAGTTACCTAGTTAAAATAATTACAAAATTACCTGTAAAATAAATCCTAACCTAAGTTACAATTAAACCTAACACTACACTATCAATAAATAAATTAAATAAACTACCTACAATTATCTACAATTAAACCTAACACTACACTATCAATAAATTAATTAAATAAAATACCTACAATTAAATACAATTAAATAAACTAACTAAAGTACAAAAAATAAAAAAGAACTAAGTTACAAAAAATAAAAAAATATTTACAAACATTAGAAAAATATTACAACAATTTGAAACTAATTACACCTACTCTAAGCCCCCTAATAAAATAACTAAGCCCCCCAAAATAAAAACCCTATTCTAAATTAAAAAAGTTCAAAGCTCTTTTACCTTACCAGCCCTTAAAAGGGCCCTTTGTGGGGCATGCCCCAAAGAATTCAGCTCTTTTGCCTGTAAAAGAAAAATACAACCCCCCCCAACATTAAAACCCACCACCCACATACCCCTAATCTAACCCAAACCACCCTTAAATAAACCTAACACTACCCCCCTGAAGATCATCCTACCTTGTCTTCACCACACCGGGTATCACACCGATCCGTCCTGGCTCCGAAGTCTTCATCCAAGCCCAAGCAGGGGCTGGCGATCCATAATCCGGCTGAAGTCTTCTATCAAGCGTCAGCTGAAGAGGTCCAGAAGAGGCTCCAAAGTCTTCATCCTATCCGGGAAGAAGAGGAGATCCGGACCAGCAACCATCTTGATCCAAGCGGCATCTTCTATCTTCATCCAATGATGAACGGCTCCATCTTAAAGACCTCCAGCGCGGATCTATCCTCTTCTTCCGACGTCCAACTGAAGAATGAAGGTTCCTTTAAGGGACGTCATCCAAGATGGCGTCCCTTGAATTCCGATTGGCTGATAGGATTCTGTACCGATCAGCCAATAGAATGCAGGCTCAATCTGATTGGCTGATCGGATCAGCCAATCGGATTGAACTTGAATCTGATTGGCTGATTCCATCAGCCAATCAGAATTTTCCTACCTTAATTCCGATTGGCTGATAGAATCCTATCAGCCAATCGGAATTCGAGGGACGCCATCTTGGATGACGTCCCTTAAAGGAACCTTCATTCTTCAGTTGGACGTCGGTAAATATTAAATAGTTATTAACTATTTAATAGCTATTGTACCTGGTTAAAATAAATACAAAATACCTGTAAAATAAATATTAATCCTAAAATAGCTACAATATAATTATAATTTATATTGTAGCTATATTAGGGTTTATTTTACAGGTAAGTATTTAGCTTTAAATAGGATTAATTTATTTAATAAGAAATAATTTATTTAGTTAGATTTAAATTATATTTAACTTAGGGGGGTGTTAGTGTTAGGGTTAGAATTAGCTTTAGGGGTTAATCCATTTATTAGAGTAGCGGCGAGATCAGGTCGGCAGATTAGGGGTTAATAATTGCAGTTAGGTGTCAGCGATGTTAGGGAGGGCAGATTAGGGGTTAATACTATTTATTATAGAGTTTTTTAGGCGGGAGTGAGGCGGATTAGGGGTTAATACATTTATTATAGTAGCAGTGCGGTGCGGTCGGCAGATTAGGGGTTAATAAGTGTAGGTAGGTGGCGTCGACGTTGGGGCGGCAGATTAGGGGTTAATAAATATCATGTAGGTGTCGGCGGTATTAGGGGCAGCAGATTAGGGGTACATAGGGATAATGTAGGTGGCGGCGGTGTACGGAGCGGCAGATTAGGGGTTAAAAAAATTTAATAGAGTGGCGGCGATGTGGGGGGACCTTGGTTTAGGGGTACATAGGTAGTTTATGGGTGTTAGTGTACTTTAGAGCACAGTAGTTAAGAGCTTTATAAACCGGCGTTAGCCCAGAAAGCTCTTAACTACTGACTTTTTTCTGCGGCTGGAGTTTTGTCGTTAGATTTCTAACGCTCACTTCAGCCACGACTCTAAATACCGGCGTTAGAAAGATCCCATTGAAAAGATAGGATACGCAAATGGCGTAGGGGGATCTGCGGTATGGAAAAGTTGCGGCTGCAAAGTGAGCGTTAGACCCTTTCCTGACTGACTCCAAATACCAGCGGTAGCCTAAAACCAGCGTTAGGAGCCTCTAACGCTGGTTTTGACGGCTACCGCCCAACTCTAAATCTAGCCGATAATGTCCTCGCTGAACAAAATGCAGAAAAGTCCTTATAGTCACCATCTTGAAAGTTGGTACTCTTACATACGAATCAAAATTTTCAGATCCAGAACTGGTCTGAATAAATTTTCCTTCTTTGGGACAATGAATAGATTTGAATAAAACCCCAAACCTTGTTCCTGAAGAGGAACTGGCATGATTACCCCTGAAGACAGGTCTGAAACACACTTCAGGAAAGCCTGAGCTTTTACTGGATTTGCTGGGATACGTGAGAGAAAAAATCTTCTCACAGGAGGTCTTACTCTGAATCCTATTCAATACCCTTGAGAGACAATGCTCTGAATCCATTGATTTTGGACAGATTTTATCCAAATATCCTTGAAAAACCTTAATCTGCCCCCTACCAGCTGAGCTGGAATGAGGGCTGCACCTTCATGCGGACTTAGGGGCTGACTTTGGTTTCCTAAATGGCTTGGATTTATTCCAATTTGAGGAAGGCTTCCAATTGGAAGCAGATTCCTTGGGGGGAGGATTGAGTTTTTGTTCCTTATTCTGACGAAAGGAACGAAAATGGTTAGAAGCCTTAGATTTACCCTTAGGTGTTTTATCCTGAGGCAGAAAAACTCCCTTTCCCCCAGTGACAGTTGAAATAATAGAATCCAACTGAGAACCAAATAAATTATTACCTTGGAAAGAAAGAGATAGTATCAGCATTCCAAGATTTAAGCCACAAAGCTCTTCTAGCTAATATAGCTAAAAACATGGATCTAACATCAATTTTGATAATATCAAAAATGGCATCACAAATAAAATTATTAGCATATTGCAATAAGCGAATGATGCTAGATAAGTCAGAATCCAATTCTTGTTGAGCTAAATTCTCCAACCAGAAAATTGATGCAGCCGCAACATCAGCCAAAGAAATTGCAGGTCTAAGAAGATGACCTGAATATAAATAGGCCTTCCTTAGATAAGATTCAAGTTTCCTATCTAAAGGATCCTTAAAGGAAGTACTATCTTCCATAGGAATAGTGGTACGTTTAGCAAGAGTAGAAATAGCCCCATCAACTTTGGGGATTTTTTCCCAAAACTCTATAGAATTTGCTGGTAAAGGATACAATTTTTTAAACCTTGAAGAAGGAATAAAAGAAGTACCTGGCTTATTCCATTCCTTAGAAATCATATCAGAAATAGCCTCAGGAATAGGAAAAACCCCTGGAGAAACCACAGGAGGTTTAAAAACAGCATTTAAACGTTTATTAGACTGAATGTCAAGAGGACTGGTTACCTCAATATCCAAAGTAATTAACACTTCTTTTAATAAAGAACGCATATACTCTATTTTGAATAAATAAGTAGATTTGTCAGTGTCAATGTCTGAGGAAGGATCTTCTGTATCAGATAGATCCTCATCAGAAGAGGATAAATTATTATGTTGTTGGTCATTTGAAATTTCATCAACTAAATGAGAAGTTTTAAAAGACCTTTTACGTTTATTAGAAGGTGGAAATGCAGACAAAGCCTTCAAGATAGAATCAGAAACAAATTCTTTAAAATTTACAGGTATATCATGCACATTAGAAGTTAAAGGAACTGCAACTGGCAATGTACTATAACTGATGGATACACTATCTGCATGTAAAAGTTTATCATGACAACTATTACAAATGACATTTAGCAAAATAATTTCAACAATTTTACAACAAATGCACTTAGCTTTGGTAGAACCGATGTCAGGCAGCAATGTTCCAGCAGAAACTTCTGAGGCGGATTAGATTGAGACATCTTGCAAAATGTAAGAGAAAAAACAACATATAAAGCAAAATTATCTATTTCCTTATATGAAAGTTTCAGGAATGGGAAAAAATGCAAATAGCATAGGCCTCTGATAGAGAAAAAAAGCAAGAGGCAAACATCAATGGGGCATTAAAATAATGAAAAAGTTTGGCGCCAAGAATGACGCACAACGTAACGTAAACTTTTTTGGCGCCAAAAATAACTGGAAATGACACACTCGCGTCACTAATGACGCAACCGTGTGAAAGGTCTCGCCGTCAAGTATGACGCCGGAAATGACGAAGTTGCGTCATAGACGTATTTTTCCGCACCAAAAATATTTTCGCGCCAAGAATGACGCAATAAAGTTTAGCATTTGACACACCCGCAGGCCTAATGCCGCCCGCAATTTGCAAGAAGTAGTCAATTGAAAAAAGACTAAACCCCAGGTAAGAAAAAAATTTCTTTAAAAGATGTTTATATTTCCCAAATATGAAACTGACAGTCTGCAGAAGGAAATACATGAACCTGACTCATGGCAAATATAAGTACAATACATATATTTAGAACTTTATATAAATGCATAAAGTGCCAAACCATAGCTGAGGTGTCTTAAGTAATAAAAAACATACTTACCAAAAGACACCCATCCACATATAGCAGATAGCCAAACCAGTACTGAAACAGTTATCAGTAGAGGTAATGGTAAATTGAGAGTATATCGTCGATCTGAAAAGGGAGGTAGGAGATGAATCTCTACGACCGATAACAGAGAACCTATGAAATAGACCCCCGTTAGGGAAATCATTGTATTCAATAAGTGATACTCCCTTCACGTCCCTCTGACATTCGCTGTACTCTGAGAGGAATCAGGCTACAACAATGCTGAGAAGCGCATATCAACGTAGAAATCTTAGCACAAACTTACTTTACCACCTCCATAGGAGGCAAAGTTTGTAAAACTGAATTGTGGGTGTGGTGAGGGGTGTATTTATAGGCATTTTGAGGTTTGGGAAACTTTGCCCCTCCTGGTAGGATTGTATATCCCATACGTCACTAGCTCATGGACTCTTACCAATTACATGAAAGATATATATATATATATATATATATATATATATATATATATATATATGAATATCTATTTATAAATACTTAGAATATATTCCTCTATATGAAGAACATTGGAATGTGAAATATTTACAGTAAATACACAGTATAACACTATTGAATATGAATATTGCATAAATATGTTTTACATGTTTTCATCTACATAACTGCAAAGGGCTCCAATGCACTTATGTATATGTCTATATGTGTGTACATATGTATTTATGCATTTATATGTGTATATATTTATGTAAATACACATATAAATACATAAATATATATGTACACACATATAGACATATATATACCTCGAATCTTTGAGCCTTAATAACTTTTTTGTTCAAAATTTTATAAGGTGGTAGTATTCGGAATATAACTGCTCTTTCTAATGTATTTTTTATGTTTTTTGTTTCATGAAACAGTTAAGCAGAGCTCTGAGGACACGCTAACCTGACAAGTTTTAACTTGAAGTTGAGCACAATGCGAACGTGACCTTGCATTCACTTTGCTAGGAAGCATTGTGCTCATGGGAGCGTGCTTCCATAGGCTCATTCTCATGCTGTCAGACATGGCATGAGAACTTGTACAATGTAGGGGATAAGTAGCGCAGCGATGGTGTAAATATATATGTATATGATTATATACATATATACTGTATTTATGTTTAAATATGTGTCTTACAAGGGGCACGGTTTTTTAAAGGATCATTAGACCCCTGAGAAATGGTCTTTTTTTGTCTTGCCAGTCTGACAATGCGTTTGACAATATTTTATCAAAAAGTGGACTTTCCCCAATAGTAGTTATGTGCCTTCCATAGGAGACAATGGGGATCGCTGTTTGTGCAAAAATTCATCCACATTGCCAGCGATCTCCGATCTCAGCAGTAGGGAGGGGACGTGTAATCAAAGCATATTTACACAACATAGAATGTGTGTTCAATAAATATAAAAATGGTTTCTGTGTTGTAGCAGTGCAGATACTACATATGTAAACTAAGTTTCACAGTACATACCATTGCAAATTTCGCCACTGAAAAGTTGGGAAGACTGATTTTGGTAAAAAGGTGCACCTAAAATGGAGGATAGTCTTTTTTAAAGGGACACAAAACCCAAATTTTTTTCTTTCAATATTCAGATAGAGCATACAATTTTATACAACTCTCCAATTTATTTATATTACCAATATTTAATTCTTTTGGTATCCTTTGTTGAAGGAGCAGCAATGCACTACTGTGAGTTAACTGAACACATTGTGCGAATCAATGACATGTGGCATATATGTGCAGCCACCAATCAACAGTTAGATCCCAGTAGTGCATTGCTGCTCCTGAGCCTACCAAGGTATGCTTTTCAAAGGATATCAACAAAACAAATTAGATAGTAGAAGTAAACTGGAAAGTTGTTTAAAGTGGATAGTCTATCTGAATTATGAAAGAAGAAACTTGGGGTTCGTGTCCTTTTAAAATTAGAAACTATGGCGATGTTTCCCCATAAAATACAAAATTTATGCTTACCTGATAAATTTATTTCCGGACATTGAGAGTCCATGACGTCATTCCAATTACTAGTGGAATATTCAACTCCCGGCCAGCAGGAAGAGGCAAAGAGCATACCAGCAAAGCTGTAAAGTGTAACTTCCCTTACCTATAACCCCCAGTCATTCAGCCGAAGAAAATGGAAAAGAAAGAAACACAAGGGTGAAAAAGGTGCCTGAGGTATTCCTTAAAAAAACTGCCGAATTATAATTAAAAAAGAGGGCGGGGTCATGGACTCTCCATGTCCGGAAAGAAATAAATTTCTAAGACATGAAGAGGCCACAACATCATTGCATTTCCTAGTGGGAACCAATACCCAAGCTAGAGGACACGGAATGAAAAAGTGAGTGAGAACAAGGCAGTAGGACCTAAACAGAAAGCACCACCGCTTGAAGAACCTTTCTCCCAAAAGAAGCCTTGGCTAAGGCAAAAGTATCAAATTTGCAGAATTTGGAAAAAGTATGTAGAGAGGACCATGTTGCCAGCTTTGAAAGCCCGAGATGAGTAGACAGCCCTAGTGGAATGAGCCATAATTCTCTCAGGAGGCTGCTGACCAGCAGTCTCATAAGTCAAACAAATAAAACTTCTCAACCAGATAGACAAAGAAGTAGAAGTGGCCTTCTCACCTTTACGCTTTCCAGAAATAAACAACAAACAGGGCAGAAGATTGCCAAAAATCATTAGTAACTAGCTTGTAAGTAAAATTTTAGAGCCTGTACAACATCCAAGGTATGCAAAAGACGTTTCTTTTGAGAAGAAAGATTAGGACAAAAAGAAGTAACTACAATTTCTTGATTAATGTTTCGATCTGCCACCACCTTATGGAGAAACCATAATTTAATACGAAGGACTGCCTTATCAGCATAAAAAATAAGGTATGGGGAATCACACTGCAGAGCAGAAAGCTCAGACACTCTGAGAGCAAATGAAATAGCAACAAGAAACAAAACCTTCCAGGATAACCATTTTATATCAACATGCATCGGCTCTAATGGAGCCTGCTGCAAAACTTTAAGAACTATATTAAGGCTCCATGGGGGAGCAACAGGTTTAAACACAGGCCTGATTCTAACCAGGGCTAGTACAAAGGCTTAAACAACTGGTAAGTTTGCCAAACATTTGTGCAAAAGGATAGATAATGCAGAAATCTGACCCTTTAGGGTACTGACCGATAAACCCTTCTCCAGGCCATCTTGAAGAAAAGACAAAATCTGAGGAATCCTCCCCCGGCTCCAGGAGAACCCCTTAGATTCGCACTAATAAAGATATTTACCCAATATCTTATGGTAAATCTTGTGAGTAACAGATATTCAAGCCTGAATCATAAATTCAATGACCGCTTCAGAAAAAATAAGTCTAGACAGAATTTGGCGTTCAATCTCCAAGCAGTCAGCTTAAGAGAATCTAGGTTTGGATGGAAAGGACCCTGAAGTAGAAGGTCCTTCCTCTGAGGTAACCTCCAAGGAGGTAGAGATGACATCCTTACTAGGTCCGCGAACCAGATGTTGAGAGGCCATGCAGGAGCTTTTAGGATCACTGATGCTCTCTCCTGTTTAATACGAGCAATGACTCGTGGAAGGAGAGGAAATGGAGGAAAACCTCCAAGGAACCACTAGAGCATCTATCCGAAGGGCCTGAGGATCTCTTGACCTTGAACCATACTTTGGAACCTTGAACGCCATCAGATCCAACTCTGGAACCCCCCACTTGTGGGTTATCTGAGAGAACACTTCTGGATGGAGAGCTAACTCCCCAGGATAAAAGGTCTGTCTGCTAAGAAAATCCGCTTCCCAGTTGTCCACTCCTGGAATGTGAATGGTAGATAGAAGACAATTGTGGGCTTCAGCCCACTGCAGAATGTGAGTCACCTCCTTCATGGTTAAGGAACTCCGAGTCCCTCCCTGGTGGTTGATGTAAGCCACTGAGGTGATGCTGTCTGACTGGAATCTGATAACTGGACCAAAGACAGTTGAGGCCATGCTGATAGAGCATTAAAGATAGCTCTCAACTCCAAGATGTTTATGGGAAGAGAAGACTCATCCTGAGACCACAGGCCCTAAAGCCTTTAAAGGACCCCAAACAGCTCTCCAGCCTGACAGGCCGGTGTCTGTAGTCACAATTTCCCAGGAAGGTCTCAGAAAGCAAGTGCGCCGAGACAGATGTTCTTGTGACACCCACCACGAGAGAGAGTCTCTGTGATAAATCTGATTGTTCTCCTGCAACCGTAGCAATACTCGCTGCAGATTGCCACTGTAACCCATGATGGATGTACATCTTTTTTAAGTAAGCCTCTAGCTTCTTATCCATCAGGTCCTTAAAAGAGCAACTATCCTCTATAGGAATGGTAGTTCTTTTAGCCAGACTAGAAATAGCTCCTTCCACCTTAGAAACAGGTCACAAATAGAGTCAGGAACAGGAAACATCGTCTTAAAAACAGGGGAAGGGGAAAAAGGAACCCCTGGCTTATCCCATTCCTGAGCAATAATTTCAGACATCTTCCTAGGGACAGGAAGGAAAAACCTCCTCAGAAGATGGGGAATCATAAACTCTATCCAATTTAGAAGACATTGTTGGATTAACAGCAACCAAAGTTCAGAGTCGTCTAAAGTAGCTAGAACCTCATTCAGTAGTAACTGAAGATGTTCAAGCTTAAATTTAAAATTAACCTCTTCAGATTCTGAAGATTTTACTGCCAAGGAGTCAGAATCTGAGATCTCACCTTCAGAAGCTACTTAAGTATTTTCCTCATCAGACAAGTTAGAAAGATGACCAATGCAGACTTAGAGGGGTCAGAAACCTTACTAGCGGTCAAATGTTTAGATCGTCTCTTACGCTTACCCGAAGAAGGGAAAGCTGACAAAGCTGCTGTTACTGCATAAAAATCCCCAGGAAAACACACCCGGGAGTTTGAGGAGACATAGAAGGTACAGTATGAGACACAGTAAAGGCTTGGGACGTTTGAGGAGAAAGCTGAGGCATGTCACACACAGCATTGTCCTGAGAGACACTTGGCTCAGAAGGGAGTAACTTATCTTTAAATTTTAGAGTTTTAGATAAGCATGAGGAACAAAATTGCATTGGCAGGACAATTTGAGCCTCTAAACATAGTAAGAACTTGTCCACAGACATTGACTGAAAATCAGGATCCATTACTGTAGTCAAAGCCACAGAAAAATAAAACCCAAAATTAAATTAAAATATAAAAAAAAATTGAGGTTGATAATCTTATTTAAAACACCACAAACAATAAATAGCCTAAAATAAACCACCTCAGATGCCTGAGGCTCCTACCATACAAGATAAAATTACCCCAGTAGTAATTGGAAAGGCTGATTCTACTGATGAGTACAATGACCTTTTCCTCTAACAATCCACTTAGATGCGATCAAGAATCCGACACAGACTCTCAATGCGAGGCACTCCTACGCACCACAAACTCACTGAGCTCCGTTCCTGAATAAAGGAAGTGTGGGCGTCACATGAGCAAATGACAGAGAAGCATCTTGGGCTTCAAACACAGATTTCAGCCCTTTAAACAACAAATGCAATGGGAATTGCTGAGAGAACAGTTAAACTGTGCATTTGGAAATGAAGAAAGCTATGACTTATCTATAAATATATACAATAATTCTTATGCATCTTCTATATCTGCTTCACCTTTCTGCTAATCTCTCAATTGGCTACCCTTAGCCTCAAAAATAAAATTCAAAAGTTTGACCCTAACACCAGCATTACTGCACCCCAAGTATATATCTGCCCTTGTCTGTAAATGTCCCCTATCTACCCCTCCTTTCCTCATCTCTCTTTACTTCCTCATACTCTTGTCTGCAAAACTTTTTCAGAACTGCACCTACAGTATTATATAGAACTCCTTGCCTGGCTTAGTCAGATGCCTCTAATCTCCAAAGATTCAAGTATTCCTTAGAAACATATGTGTTCAGGGATGCACAATCCTACTTTAAGATGTCTGTCCTGACTCTGTTTTCTCTCTCCCAATTTCCACTCTTCCTTTAGATTATAAGCTCACTAGTCCACCTGCCCTGTTAATTATTTTATGTATAGATGGTTTACAGCTTATAATAACATAAGGACAGGGCTCTGTACCCTTTATGAGTTATTTAAAAATCCTCTGATTACTGTACTCTGCACCTGTATACGTTAATATTACAGCGCTGTGTAATATGTTGGCACTTATAAATAAAGTATAATAATAATACCCCACCAAGTCTCAGCTGGATTGTTATTTGCACAAATTACATTCTATACAAAGGCAATTACATGTATCAGGGCTCATCGATGATAGTGTTCTGTAAATTCTTCAGCTAAAAAATAAGCATATAATTCATGTATGGCAAGATCGCAGTATATGTTGGAATTCATTGGCGTAGCTCACAGGGTCTGTTGTTTATGTTCATACGTTTTTTTTTTATGTATAGTCTATCCCCTTCAAGTTAAATTCTGATATTAAATATAATATACTCTAAGAAATGGAAATATATTTTGATGGTTTATAGATTAATTTCTCAGTTCTGGCCTTGTAATTGAATAGCTGAAGATGGGAACTTACAGCTGGTACTCACTACTTATAGCAGTAATGTTTACTAACTGATGTCATTCCTATCAAGGGTAGTCAGTTAAAGTGAGTGCATCAGCAAATGTATGTCTGGATGAGGCAGTTCTTCAGGATGTATAAAAGGGATAGATGTGTGGACTGGAATTCCTGGGATGTTAATTTCCATCTGTATATGAAAATAGATGTCACTGTGTGGTGGATTGTGTACTGCTACATTACTGCCACCACCAACCTCAGCAGCCCCTCTTCCCTGGGGCTCTACATATACCCTTAACCAACCAGTCAGATAATACTTTCATTTGCTAGAAATGCCCCAAATCCCTTCCAAACTCCATGCTGCACTTGCAGTTTCTTCTTCTACATCACTGCTTAAGCACAGAGGATAAGATGATAGCAATCGCTGAATGATGAGGCATAACAAGTCTTTCACTAGACCTCTGCTAAAAAAAAAGAGTTCTGTCAACTAAATATCATGACACCACTGCACTTTGATTGTCATGCCTGTGCGTCTACACTGAGGAAGTTGAGCAGGATGGCGCGTTTTGCAAGTATTTTTCCAGCAGTAATTTTTTTGCCTGTGGCCAGTATATGTCCTGAATTGATACGATTGGTTAAGTGAGAACTCATTAGACAGTCATTACCAATATTGAATCAATTAGCTGTCATGTTTTACTTTACCTTTGTCATGGTACCTTGTGCTTTTGTGAAGATCTGTGACAACAACTGTGAAAACACCTTTGAAAAGACTATGAAATACCTGATTCTTTGGGGCCAATTTATTATTGTCTGTCTGACATGATACGCTGTAGCATATCATGTCTGACAGACATCGCTGAATGCTGACAGCATACGCTGTCGGCATTTAACAGTGCACAAGCAGTTCTGATTAACTGCTTGTGCAATGCTGCCCCCTGCAGATTTTGTGGCCAATCGTCCTCTAGCAGGGGGTGTCAATCAGCCCGATCGTATAGGAGAGGTAGCGGACCAGTTATGGAGCAGCGGCCTTAAGACCGCTGCTTCATAACTGCTGTTTCTGGTGAGCCTGAAGGCTGGTGCCAAAACAGGGGCATCAGGGGCCATTCGGCCCTTGATAAATCAGCCCCTTAAAATGTTTTCTTATAGTGTTTCCAGTTATATCGTTGACATAAAAAAATGGTTTTACTTAATAAAATGGAAACTCTTTAAATGGATTGGAAAGATATTTTTTTTCAAGTTTAGAAGTTAGATTTGCATTTACTAGAATCCAGCATGTTGATCTGATAGATGTACAGGTCAAGGGAAGATAATCAATAAGATGTGATAATCTATAGGTAATGCTGGGAAATGGTGGAGGATAAGTAAGGGGCAATGATCTTTAAAGAGTGCAGGGAGAAGATGAAGGATATGTAATGAGTGATGAACTGTGGGGGGTACAGGGCAGATGGTGGAAAATCTGTAAGGGGTAATGGCCTGGAGGGAGTTCAGGGAGAGGGTGCTTGATCTGTAAGGAGTGATAATCTATGAATGTGTCAGGGAGACGGTGCTGGATTTATAAGATGGTGATGATCTATGAGTGGTATGGGGAAAGGAAGAAATATCTGTAGGGGGTGATGATCTATAAGGGATAGGGGGGAGGGTTGTTACTCTTTAAATAGTGATGATCTATAAGGGGTGTAAGTAGTGATGATCTATGAGGGTGTAGGAAGAGGGTTGGATGCTCTGTAAGTGGTAATAATTTATAAGGGTTGCAGGAAGAGGGTGAATGTTCTGTAAGTGGTGAATATCTATGAGGGGTTTAGGGAGAGGTTTGTTGATATGTAAGTAGTGATGATCTATAAGGTGTGCATAAAGATAGTGAATGCTCTGTAAGAGGTGATGATCTATGAGGGGTACAGGAAGAGGATGTTTGCTCTGTAAGTGGGGATGATCTATGAGGGGTACAGGAAGAGGAGGTTTGCTCAATAAGCGGTGATGATCTACAATGGGTGCAGGAAGAGGATGGATGCTCTATAAGCGCTGATGATCTACAATGGGTGCAGGAAGAAAGTGGATGCTCTGTAAGTGGTGATGATCTATGAAGGGTGCAGGAAGAAGGTGGATGCTCTGTGGTGATGATCTATGAGAGGTGTAGGAAGAGATTTGTTGATCTGTAAGTAGTGATGATCTTTAAGGGTCACGGGAAGAGGAGGTTTGCTCTGTAAGTGGTGATGATCTATGAAGGGTATCTAGAGCTCTAGTGTGTTTAGAATGTATTTTCCGCTTGAGGAAGCAGTAACACTATAGTACAAAAAGCATTTGGATTGTTTTTATTTGCATATTGTATGTTTTAAATAAATAACTCTGAGACTTTCTAGGATAAGGGATTTACAGTGTTCTTTGGATTGTTTGTGTCTTATTGAATCTGACACTGCATACTAAACAGAGTGAGACAGAATCCAAACACCAATGATTTGTGAGGAGTTAGCTGGGAAGCTCCCAACTCTCCCAGACTGCTCTATTTTGCAGTTTGTGGTAAGTGCTCCAATTTTGAGAGTATCCTTCTATGGGGAAGGCTATGTTAGGAGGGGACGTAGAATCTAAATGATATTGTGCCATTGGAACGCCTTCTTTTCTTTATTACAGTTGTGTGAAGTTGTCATTGATTGAAAAAGAGCTGACCTGGCCACTTTAAATATGGACTAAGACTGTCATTTTCTTTGACATAGCAAGTGGCACCTCTATTGTGTCTTGGGACATCTTATTCAAGTGGGACTTTGATGCATTTGCTCTGTAAAAGGTGAAGATCTATAACGGGGGCAGGAAGAAGGTGGATGCTCTGTAAGTGGTGATGATCTATGAGGGGTGCAGGAAGAGGATAGTTGCTCTGTAAGTGGTGATGATCTATGAAGGATGCAGGAAAAGAATGGTTGCTCTGTAAGTGGTGATGATCTATGAAGGGTGCAGGAAGAAGGTGGGTGCTCTATAAGTGGTGATGATCTATGAAGAGAGTGATTGCACTATAGGTAGTGCAGGAAGAGGATGGAGGATATGTAATTGATGATGATTTATGAGGGGTGCAAGAAACAATGGATGCTCTGTAAGTGGTAAAGATTTATGAGGGATGCAGGAAAACAGGCGATGCTTTGTAAGTGGTGATGATCTATAAGAGGTGTAGGAAGAGGATAGTTGCTCTGTAACTCTTGATTATCTATAAGGGGGGCAGGAAGAATGTGGATGCTCTGTTAGTGGTGATGATCTATAAGGGGTGCAGGAAGAAGGTGGATGCTCTGTAAGTGGTGATGATCTATGAAGGGTGCAGGAAAAGAGTGGTTGCTCTGTAGGTAGCGCAGGAAGAGGATGGAGGATATGTAATTTGTGATGATTTATGAGGGGTGCAGGAGATAATGGACGTTCTGTAAGTGTAAGGTTCTGTTCCTACACTCCCCTTCTCTTTCCCTGTCACACCCACTACCAATTGATTCGCTGTCTTCCCTTTAAATCAGGTGCTCACCTTGCACTCAATGCTTAGTATTGTAGTTTCTACTACCAGACTGGATTACAAACCAATTGTCTCTATAAGCTGAAATTTGCCATTGAGGATTCTTTGTTATTAAAAACAACTACCTCTCTCACTGCCTAAAAGGACTTTCAACTTAAGGTGTTCATCTACTAGGAACGTATTTGTAAAATTCAGATATTACCAACAAACCGTTTCTCTCATTCACCTGCAGTCATAAATTTCCAGCAGCAGATTCACACAGGCTAATATCGCTGCAACCGCCTCCACGCTAAACTGACGTCACAGCCCAAACAGCTCCGGCGTTTGTAGTCAGCGTGTAACCGCACTGATTTCTCTGCAACTCCGCAGCATTTCTACAGCCTCAAAGGAAGAGAAGGTAGTAAATCTTTCTTACCGTATTTTTGAACCACTATTGACTGTTTCTCCTACTTTGTGTTCAGCCTTCAGTTAAAGGAAATTACTACATAATAGCGGTTCTGTCATTTAACAACTCACTTGACTTTAACTAATACAAGCATATATTAACCACGCTGCCAACTGTGTTACAACTACTTTTGATACATCTGCTGTTTGTGCATTCGCAACAATATTACTCACTTTTGCTTGTGGTAATGGACTAAGCTATTTTCTGATTATATCTCTTTATGGTATTTATCAGTTATTTCATATAATCAATATAACACCGTTTCTATACCTGTATGAATTATTTCCTGAGCAACACCACAAGACTTTAAGAACTCTTTCCTTCAATAAAGAGTTTAGACAGTCTTGTGTTACAAACACTAAATTTGGCTTCAACACTGCAGTTGTGTTCCACAAATTTGTTTAATCCTTATATAATACTAAGCCTGAGAAAACTATGGAACCAGCAGATTTACGCCAGATTGTATATAATCTTACCCAAAAGGTTGATCAGCTCTCACAAGGCCTACATGAATTACAGGTTGAAAATACTGCTCTAAGGAATGTTATAAAAGACTCTATTGCTTTAAAGGGGAATCAGCTTGACAACTCTATTGAACCTCAAGTTTCACTTCCTGACCTTTTCTCTGGGAATAGAAAAGCCTATAGGCAATTTAAAAATGCTTGTCAACTTCTTTTTTCTATGAGACCTAGAACATACCCCACTGACAGAGTTAAAGTTTTGACAACCATTTCTTTTCTCAGAGGTGATCCAAGAAACTGGGCTGATAAATTCATTGAAACCCAGGACCCAATTTTAGCCTCTCTTGACGATTTCTTCACTTCAATGGATGAAATGTATCTAGATACAGATATACAGCTTACTGCTGAGATGAGTTTAAGGAATCTTAAGCAAGGGAAGAGACCTGTGGAGGAGTATATCACCGACTTCAAACAGTACTCCACAGACGCTCATTGGACCCCTGTTGCACTCCGAAACCAATTCCGTTTAGGATTATCAGAAACATTAAAAGATGAATTTGCCCGAATTGAGTTACCTCAGACCCTTGATACTTTCATGAAGATGGCTATTCAAATTGATCGCCGCTTACGCGAAAGAAAAGCTGAAAAATATTCCACTGATTTGAAACCTAAAACCTCTTTTCATGTCGCTACAACCACCTCTTCTTCAACATCTAAATCTCAAGCAGAACCTATGGAAATTGGGTTTTTTAGAGGTCCTTTGTCTTTTGAAGAAAAACAACGTAGACGTGTTAAAAACTTGTGCATGTATTGCGCTAGTTCCTCCCATACTGTCCAGGACTGTTCAATACTATTAAAAAATAAGAAAAGTAAGTCCAACAACTTATTTACATCTCTTCATTCTCCATCGCAATCCACTTATTGTACTTTGTCTGTTTCCTTACAGCTACAACAAAGTCATCTGAAGATTGATGATGCTATTATCGATTCGGGGGCTTCTGGGAATTATATTGACCAAGATTTCTGCTCTATGAAGAATATACCACTCATCAAGAAAAAGACTCCTATACCTATTAGAGTCATAGATGGGTCACTTATGTTTTCAGGTCCAATTACACATGAGACCATCCCTATTATTACTATTATTTCTGGACATACTGAAATGTTATCATTTGACGTTCTTCCCTCGCCCCATTTCCTTTTGGTTTTGGGTTTGAAGTGGTTACAACTTCATAACCCTGATATTAATTGGTCTCCTTTTCAAATAAAGTTTTCTTCAGATTATTGCAGAAATACCTGTTTTCCTTGTCCTTTATTGATAAATTCAACTATTCACTCTGACAGTTTACCTCCTCAGTATTTAGAGTTTCAAGATGTCTTCAGTAAGACCGAAGCAGAGAATTTACCACCACACAGGGTTTATGATTGCCCTATCGATCTTCAACCTGGAGCTAGGATACCCTTTGGTCATCTTTACCCATTAAGCAATCCTGAACTTGAACATCTCAAATTGTATCTTGAAGAGAACTTGAAAAAAGGCTTTATTAGGCCCTCCACTTCTCCAGCTGGAGCTGGTTTCTTCTTTGTGCGTAACAAAGATGCTAGTCTGAGGCCAATTATTGACTATCGTGAACTGAATAAGTGCACTATCAAAAACAGATACCCCCTGCCTTTGATTCCCGAAATGATTGAGAGGCTATCTGATGCTACTATATTCACTAAGCTTGACTTAAGAGGGGCGTATAATCTCATCCGAATAAAGGAGGGTCACGAATGGTTGACAGCGTTTAGGACCAGGTACGGCTTATTTGAATATCTTGTAATGCCTTTTGGCCTTTGCAATGCCCCTGCCACCTTCCAACATTTTATAAATGATGTGTTTCGTGATCTCCTTGACGTATGTCTAGTTATTTATTTGGATGATATCCTCATTTACTCAAGAACTATGGATGAACATGTCAAACACGTCCGACAGGTGCTTGCCCGTTTAAGAGCACATAAACTTTACGCTAAATTGGAAAAATGTAAATTCCACACAACGGAAGTTTCATTCTTGGGTTATGATATTTCACCATCTGGAATCCAAATGCAAAAGCAGAAAGTTGACACTGTTTTGAATTGGCCTGAACCTAAGTCCAGAAAAGAACTACAACGTTTCCTTGGTTTCGCAAATTACTACAGGAAATTTATTAAGGGTTTTTCTAAAATAGTAAAGCCTCTTACAATATTAACCGGTTCTTCCAGTTCTTTCTTATGGGGTTCTGATGCTAATCATGCTTTCCAACACTTAAAGTCTAGGTTCACTTCTGCACCTATCCTCCAATTTCCTAATCCTTCTTATCAGTATACCCTAGAAGTAGACTCCTCGGATTATGCAATCGGAGCTGTACTTTCACAACAAAAATCTTTATCCGAACCACTTCATCCTATTTCTTACTTCTCCAAACTTATGTCACCTGCCGAACGTAATTACGCCATAGGAGATAAGGAATTACTGGCAATCCGACGATCTCTTGAACATTGGAGACACCTTCTAGAGGGCACGGTCTTACCAATTGTTATCTACACAGATCATAAGAATCTACAATATTTACAATCCAACAAAACCCTTTCTGCTAGACAGGTTCGCTGGAGTTTATATTTTGATCGTTTTAACTTCACCATTATTTACAGACCAGCAAATAAAAATGCTAAAGCAGACGCCCTATCACGTCTTCCTATTCGTCCAACTGAGTCTCCCATCAGGAAAGATATTGTTTCTCCCCAATGTTTTATTGGTTTCACTTCTACTATATTATCTGAATTAAAAAACTTCTGTAAAAACAAACCTATACCTCCTGAACCAAATCTTCTCAAGATTCATGGCCTGTATTTCCAAGGTGAGAAATTGTATGTACCTGATGGTTTAAGAACACAGATTATACAGAGCTGCCATGATACCCCTTTGGCTGGTCATCCTGGGCTGTTAAGGACTCTTGATCTGGTTAGTCGTACTTATTGGTGGCCTCAAATGAAATCATCTATAGCTGAATATATTACCACTTGCAGGGATTGTGTCACTTCTAAACCTGAGCGGAGACCTCCTTTTGGATTACTTATGCCTCTACCAGTTTCCAACAAACCATGGCATCATATCTCAATGGATTTCATTGTTGAATTACCACCATCAAAAAAACAAACCACTATACTTGTTGTCATAGATTTATTCACAAAGATGGCTCATTTCATACCGTTTCATAAGCTTCCTACTTCTTCAGAGACTGCTTTTTTGTTCATTGATCATATTGTAAAGTTACATGGCATTCCCTCTATATTAACAACTGACCGAGGGACACAATTCACCTCCAAATTCTGGCTTAAATTATGTGAGATCACTAAGATGGAACATCGTTTTACCACAGCCTACCATCCCCAGACTAATGGGCAATCTGAGAGGTTGAACCAATGGCTCGAACATTATCTTCGGTGTTACTGTTCTTATCATCAGGCTGATTGGATTAATTACCTCTCAATGGCAGAATTTGCTTACAATAACTCAATCAACTCTTCTATCAAGATGACCCCCTTCTTTGCTAACTATGCATATCATCCTAAATTTTCTTTCTTACCTTCTACTTCATCAGATTCTCCCTTACTTGATGATTTGCACAATTCATTACAGGAGAACTTTAAAATCATTCATGAAAACATCCTTGAAGCTCAAAAGTCTCAAAAACACTTTTATGACCTCAGAAGACGTAAAGCTCCTGACTACAAAATTGGAGATTTGGTTTGGCTTTCTACAAAGAATTTGAAATTACAAATCCCTTCTAAGAAAATGGCCAGTCTCTTTATTGGACCTTTTCCTATACAGAAAGTCATTAATGCCAATGCTGTCAGACTAGAGCTTCCCAGCTCTCTAAGGATACATCCCACATTTCACGTTTCCTTGTTGAAACCTTACGTCCGCACTAGGAATGACCAAGTCCTTCTACCTCCTTCAAATATAGCTTCAGATGGTAAAGAATATGAGGTTGAAACCATATTGGACTCTAGAATTTCAAAAGGTGTACTTCAGTATTTGGTGAGATGGAAAGATTATTCTGCAGAGGAAGATTCTTGGGAACCTCTTTCTAATATTAATTCTCCACGACTTCTGTCGTTGTTCCATCGTCGCCATCCTGACCGACCTCGACCTTTCGCTGTGGAACAGCTTCCTTGACGAGGGGGTTCTGTAAGGTTCTGTTCCTACACTCCCCTTCTCTTTCCCTGTCACACCCACTACCAATTGATTCGCTGTCTTCCCTTTAAATCAGGTGCTCACCTTGCACTCAATGCTTAGTATTGTAGTTTCTACTACCAGACTGGATTACAAACCAATTGTCTCTATAAGCTGAAATTTGCCATTGAGGATTCTTTGTTATTAAAAACAACTACCTCTCTCACTGCCTAAAAGGACTTTCAACTTAAGGTGTTCATCTACTAGGAACGTATTTGTAAAATTCAGATATTACCAACAAACCGTTTCTCTCATTCACCTGCAGTCATAAATTTCCAGCAGCAGATTCACACAGGCTAATATCGCTGCAACCGCCTCCACGCTAAACTGACGTCACAGCCCAAACAGCTCCGGCGTTTGTAGTCAGCGTGTAACCGCACTGATTTCTCTGCAACTCCGCAGCATTTCTACAGCCTCAAAGGAAGAGAAGGTAGTAAATCTTTCTTACCGTATTTTTGAACCACTATTGACTGTTTCTCCTACTTTGTGTTCAGCCTTCAGTTAAAGGAAATTACTACATAATAGCGGTTCTGTCATTTAACAACTCACTTGACTTTAACTAATACAAGCATATATTAACCACGCTGCCAACTGTGTTACAACTACTTTTGATACATCTGCTGTTTGTGCATTCGCAACAATATTACTCACTTTTGCTTGTGGTAATGGACTAAGCTGTTTTCTGATTATATCTCTTTATGGTATTTATCAGTTATTTCATATAATCAATATAACACCGTTTCTATACCTGTATGAATTATTTCCTGAGCAACACCACAAGACTTTAAGAACTCTTTCCTTCAATAAAGAGTTTAGACAGTCTTGTGTTACAAACACTAAATTTGGCTTCAACACTGCAGTTGTGTTCCACAAATTTGTTTAATCCTTATAGTAAGTGGTAAAGATCTATGAGGGATGCAGGAAGACAGGCGATACTCTGTAAGTGGTGATACTCAGCGGCGTGGAGGCTCCTCTTCATCCGATCTCCGTAGTACACAAAAAATTGAATGGCAAGTACCACATTCAATTTGGGGTACCTTGCATTCCTATTGGTTGAAATTTTGAAATCAGCCAATAGGATTAGAGCTACTGAAATACTATTGGCTGTTCAAATCAGCCAATAAGATTTCAGTAGCTCTCATCCTATTGGCTGATTTCAAAATTTCATCCAATTGGAATGCAAGGTACCCCAATAAATATGGTGTACCTTGCATTCAATCTTCAGTGTGCGGCGCATAAAGAGGAGCCTCCACGCCACTGAGGACCGCTGCCGCTGAGGACCGCTGCTCCGGATCCACGCATCAGGGAAGCCAGCTCTGCACTTCTGCGCCACCTTCGCTCCGGATGAAGATAGAAGATGATGAAGTTGCCTGGAAGAAGACCTTCTCTGCCGGACTTCAGGAACAGTGAGTACCTATTTGGGGCTTAGTCTTAGGCTCTTTTTTTTAAATTAGGGTTTTTTGGGCAGTTAAAGAGCTGATTGCCCATACAAATTTTGTTTTTTTAGAGTTAGGATTTTTTTATTTGGAGTTTTTTTACTGTTAGGGGGGGACTTAGTAATTTTTACATGTAAAAGAGCTGCTTAACTTAGGGCAATGCCCTACAAAAGGCCCTTTTAAGGGCTATTGGTAGTTTAGTTTAGATTAGAGGATATTTTATTTTGGGGGGCTTTTTTATTTTCATTGAGGTATCAGATTAGGTTTAATTTGTTTTATTTTTGATCATTTTGTATATATTTTTTCTGTAATTTTAGAATTTTTTATTTTTGGGAATTTTAGGTTAATTAGGTTTATTGCGATGTGGGGGTTGGCGGTTTAGGTGTTAATATTTCTTGCAGGCGTTGTTTTTGTTAATACTTCGTATGGGCTGTTTTTTTTTGTGTTATACTTCGTTCGAGGGGTTAGGTTTTTTTATTATTTAGTGCGGGCGGTTACGTGTTTTTTGTTATTTCGTGCGAGCAGTTGCATATTTTTTTTTCTAATGCTTCGTTTGCTTAAGTTGAAAACAGGTGGATTCCGAAAGAATTCACCACCTTGACATTTTCGGAATCCACCTGGATGCAGCTTCGCAGCCAACATTCCTTTGGGGATGCGTGTGCAACTGGCGATGCAACGGACTTGTTTTCATCCATTATAGTATAGATATGGATGAAAATTTAATGAAGTCTATAACAAACTACATTTTAAATTATATTAAATAGATTATAGGTTTTAGAGAACAGACAGCAGCAGTAGGAAAAGACAGGTTTAGTAAACAGCAATATCTTACACCACTCACAAGACAACACACAAAACAGCCATCAGCACAAACCTAAGGCAGGAAGAGACTCTTTGACAGCGAAGTAAGGTGAGTGAGATGGGACAGAAAAAATAGCAGAAGGACCTGAAAAGAGAAAGCAAAGTAAGAGTAAAGTTACAGGATTCATGTATCTAGAATTAAGTTTAATATTTGATCAAATGCATTGAAAATATTATTTGTAGTCAATATAAGTGTGTTGTCTAATATTAGCAGTGACTTGATATTATTCCACAAAGAAGTAATGATGGTAAAATGTGAAATTAAACAACCAGCAATGGGCCAGATTTACACATGGCACACAATTTTTTTTAGCTGAGCGCAAACTGCACTCAAAGTAAAAATTAGTGCAGCCAGATCAGTGCTATGGGGCACGCTAAAGAAAGTATTTTCTATTTATCACTTGCATGCTATATATATATATATATATATATATATATATATATATATATATATATATAAAAACGTATCACTTGCACGCTATATATATATATATAAACATTTAAATACACACACATGCACATATATATATAAATATATATATATATAAATACATATTGTCTGTGTATATAATATATATATAAATACATATTGTCTGTGTAGAATTTATAATATATATAAAAATGAAGATAAATGGTAAAATTTATTGTCAATCAGTGCTTTTTTCTTTTTTGATTGCATATTGTGATTAAGGAACGAAAAGACTCAAACGTTATTTGTTTTTACAGTTCAATGTTTTTGTGTATTTTTATGTATTTGTGTATTTTTGCTTAAATATGATATTTTTATGATTACTTTTAGAAAAAATAGCATAAAAAACAACATTGGTAGGTGATAGTCTTTCTGATATTCCCATCTTATAGCTCATCTTTCTGCTCAGCTAAAAATAACCATTACATAAAAAAAGTATTTTAATCCTCTCAAATACACATTTAAAATAATTATTTGTCTTTTTTATATGTTGTAGATATTTTTCATAGCACCTGGAAAGCTATATTTGGAACAGCATGACAAATTGAATCCCTGCAATTAGGCTGAAAGTCCCTAAGCGTTAAATATATAAATGCTTTGTTCATTAACTGTCCAGATATTTAAGTTTCCTACATATAAATAATTTAATAATAATTCATTTTTGTAAGAAAAGCTATTTAGTTTTTTTGATTTTTTAGAAAGTTTGCATAACAATTATACCCACCTATGCTAGGATTAATTGCAGTGGAGGTTAACTACCCTACCATGATTTAGGTTAGGTTTTTTATTTTGGGGGATGGGTTTTACTGTTAGGGGGTCTTTGTATTTTTTTTCAGGCAAAATAGATGATTTCTTTAGGGCAATGCCCTACAAATGGCCCTTTTAAGGGCTATTGGTAGTTTATTGTAGGCTAGGGTTTTTTTTATTTTGGGAGGGCTTTTTTATTTTGATAGGGCTATTAGATTAGGTGTAATTGTTTTAATTTTGGATTATTTTGTTTGTTATTTTTTGTAATTTAGTATTTTTATTTTTTGTAACTGTAGATTTAATTTTTTTTTGTAGTGTTAGTTTATTTAATGAGTATATTAATTTATTTAATTGATAGTTATTTTAATTTTAGTATAATAGTAATGATAGTTTAATTTATAGTTTAAACTTTTTTTAATTTCCCAGGTAAGTTTTTATTTATTTTAAAATACAGATCTTGTAATTTTAATTTAAAGATAGGGGGTTGTTAGGTTTAGGGGTTAATAGTTTAATTTATTTTTTTGTGAAGTGGGGGCTGTCAGTTTAGGGGTTAATAGGTTTATTTAGTGATAGTGATGTGGGAGGCTAGAGGTTTAGGAGTTAATAACTTTATTTAGTGGTGGCGTTGTCGGGGAGTGGCAGAATAGGGGTCAATATCTTTATTATAGTGTGGGCGATGTTGGGTTTTTTTTCGAACACTCTCTCCCCATTGATGTCTATGGGGAGAGCGTGCACAAGCACATCAAAGCAGCGCTTGGATTTTGTGAGGTATGGAGCTCATCGCAACCATATCGCACGCACAAGGCGGCTTTTCGAAAACTTGCAACGGCAGCCCTATGGAGGGTGAAATAACGCAACTTTTGTTGCGTTCGTTTTGCACCCTCTATAGCGCAAAACTTGTAATCTAGGTGAATGTTAATAATAATCTGATAAACAAGTTTAGCACCACATAATAACCATATGCCAAAAAGGGAAATAAGTAAAAATAAAGATATCATTAAAAAGATATGAGATCATTTGGTTGAAATAATATTCAGTTTCTGTTTTCAATATAGTTTAGATTATGTTCTTAAGGTAAATTATATTACAGGAGGCATTATATCTCCTAAACAAATTAACAAAGCATGTGAGATGGCTTAAAAATATTTTGAAGAGTCAGAAGAAACTCTTGATGCAATCTAAGCAGCCTGATATGTCTCTCTGTTGAGTAAGAGAACAAAAAGAGTGTGAAAAGTGAAATAAAATTTGAAGAAAATAATTGTGAGACCAATTACCCATTTCCCAAGAGAATTGGGCACTATGCCTCTGAGGACCAGGATGATATCACAGTCAAGGAGATATTTGATTTTAGGACTGTAAGAATCATTCTGAGAAGAAATAGGAAATATGAAACCCAATGTCTAGGTCCAAAGGGGACTATTTCTGATGCTTCTCAAACTACAGTCTTGGAAGTTGATGCCTGAAATAAGAAACAGGTCTACCATAATTCAGCAATAAATGAGCAAATAGCTCTGAGCACTAGAAAGTGCTGAATTCATTTTGTGTGATAATTCAAAGAGGAGGGAACACGCAGATTTGCAATAGCTTTGAATTTCATGGATTAGAAGAGTTTTAAAAAATGGCTTGCACCTGTTTTTGCTGAGTTTTCAATTTCAAGGCCAATGGAATCCACCAAGACTTTCATGGTTTACATTTTTTTCCCCATTTGATAGAGGTAATTTAATTATTTATCTAATTTAACAGGCTTGACTTCTTGAAAATCAGTTATGTCCAATTTCACACAATATATATTGGGCCATGCACATGCTCAGTTTGAATGTTAATAAACACAATGGTTTCCTGGTTTAATAAAAAAATTAAAAATCAAATCAGTTTTAAATTACGAAACTTTCACACAGATAAAATCAGAAGAATGCCCAAATATATTTACAATTAAAAGGAAATTAAACATTATATAAATACTAGATATAATGATGTATTCATAGCACAGATTAGACTGAGAATACCAAGCAGATATATTTTTAAATGTTATTAGTTGCTTAAATACTCAATGATTACGTTTAAAGCTTCAGTTTCTATATAATGGAAATGTCCTCTGAAACATAGGTTTCTGTAATCTAATATTTTTTGATGAGGAGATTTATGATAGATAAAACAGCCAATAGCTTTGTAGAATTTAGCAATGTTAAAGTATTTGTACATATTTATAATGGTTTATAGTCCCATTAAGTGCTATATTCCATACAGTCATCATGTGCATATTTTATCTATCCCTAATTTGTCTATAGCAGGAGAGATTAAACAAGAGAAGCCTAGGTTTCAACATGGCAAGTCCCATAACTTTATAGCAACTTTATAGGGGAACATGAAAAGCCATAATTAAAGAAAAAATAATTGTATAACTCAATTGTTTTTTCATTTATTTATTTTTATATGTGGTGATTTTTTTATGCTATTATTTAATTCACATGAAAATGTAATTAAAACTGTCTAAAACATATAATAATAATAATAATGACAATATTAATAATAAAATGAAAAATGTGTATTTGTGCTGCTGCTGGCTTGTACCAGTAGCACCAGTTCAATTTTAATTTTTTGTTTAAGTTGAAGATGTAATGCTGCTGCACCTCTGATGCCCTGGAGTGGAAATAGTAATTATTATTTTTTTGTTTAACAAACAACTTCCAAAAAAATTGATTAATGGATATTGGACAAAACAATATAATTATTTTTTTGTTGTTGATCCATCCAGATGAATGACTCATCTGAAACCATTTTTTGTGTATGATAAACTATCTAAAAGCACAATTTCTTAATATTGGATAATAAACATTGTGCACAGACAAATAAATAGATTCACACAAATTATTTGCCATTAAAAAAAAGTCTAAAAAAAAAAATGTTGTTTCTTCTTTTATTTGTTCATGTGGTCTTTAGAGTTAAAATCCATTCAGCCACTATTATAACTAGTGCTGTTGCTATAATCAAGCAGCAACATAGAAAGGTTGTTGGGGTTTATTTCATTTTTTTTTATGGTTCGAAAATTGTCCAAAAACAAAAGTTAAGCTTACATACTTGATGGTTGACAGAGGAATCAACTGACAAGGACATTTCTGGATTGTTATTAAATAGTTTTCCACGTATAGAAAAGCATTTCCCACCTTCATAGTAACAGTTTTAACTGCTTTAAAGAACCACCTTACTTGTTTGTTGTATGTATTTGTTCATTTATTGACTCTTTAAAGGGACTGCCCTTTTATCATATTTTGGTCAAATGCAAAAAAATTGGCAAAAATTGACTCATTTTAGAATTTATCCAAAAACGGATGGACATGGTTACTAGATAACTTCATAAATTTTTTTTCATTTCTTCACAGCAGCTCCAGACAGAATTTCAACAATTTGTAAGCAAATTTCAATTATACTAAACAAAAATAAGTATGACATTGAAACAGAACATTAGAATGAGATATTTGCATTCGTAATGAATACTAGTACGTTAATGAAAAATGGATATTATTTTCGTTTCCACTAAATGAATATCCGAATGAATGCATCATAAAATTTCAAGAAAAAGAATAAATACTGACAGAATTTCATCAGTATTCATTTGTTTCCTTAAATGGTTAAATACTTATGTTTAGCGTGCTGAAAAGCTGCGCAAACCTACTTCTCTTCTTCAAAGATCCCAGCCTTGCTAATAGGAAAAAGGTCCTTTAGCGCAGGCATTGGGAGCCTCTGCACTAAGACTCCTATAATCTGGGTCGGGGCCAGTGGCGTCACTAGGGGGGGGCGGGGGGGGCGGCCCGCACCCGGGTGACACCATAAAGGGGGGTGACACCACCACCAGCTGTGTTAGTAAATAGTATTTGATTTTGATTGTATTTGTAAATGTTATGTTACTGTTTAACTTTTTATTTCTGAATAGTAAGTGATTGTGTGGCGTTGTTGTATTACTTAACTTCTTTAATTAATGTAATATAGTACATGGGGGGGGTCCGACTCCGTCCGTCCGTGTGAGTGACCCAACCAACGTATGTAACCGTGACGTCAGTGACTGACTGTGATCAATCTACTGCTCCAACTCCATTAGACTAGACTCACTCAGTAGAAAGGAATCAATCATCACTCTAGTCGGAGGAGCAGGGGCAGGACATGCAGCCACAGACAGACGGTCACGTTCCTCAGCAATGTCTGGCTGCTGACACAGTCACAGTGACTCACATGCAGCACCACCCAGTAGGAACGTGACCGGTCCGGAGATGAACAGGGCGCAGGCTAAGTCGGGGGAGGAGCAAATAGTCACAACACTAGTGACTGCGCATGCGCAGGACTCAGGAGGAAGACGACGTCACTATAGAGAGAGCGGGAGCAGCCGAGAGCGGGACGACGTGCTGCGACACAACTGTAGGCAGCAGGCAGGCTGGTAGGGCGGCAGCAAGCGCCAAGTGAAAGTGAACCACGTGAAGCAGAAGTAACTAGGGTAAGTCACTGTCTGTCACTGTCAGTGTGTGTCATCATTCATGATCTCAGTGCTGTGTGCGGGGGTGTCAGATGTCCATGTCGGTGTGTGACAGTCTGACTGACAGTGATCATCATCTTGATCTTCTTCTATTTCTTTAGTAATCTGTCTGATCTATTCTGAGATCAGGTGAGGGTGGGGAGGTGGTCTGGTGGTCTACACGGTATGATACACTGAGTACTAGTACTAGTAATCAGTAGTAAGCCTGGCCAAAAAGTCACACAATCGATTGAAATTCATTCATATTTACAATTGCTTTATTGCTTACAACAATGTGATTGTGATTTGTGTATTCATTATCATTTTCTTTTGGGCAAGCCTTTAAAATGTAAATATTACTATGATCACATTGCTTGAAAGTTTCAGTAAGTAAGTGTAAGGCTGGCCCTTTAATCTTATCAAATAATTGTTTTGTTATCAATAATCCTTCCTGGGAAAGGCATTTAACCAGTCAGTAAAAAAGAAATCTCTCTCCCCAGAGGCACTGAATTGTGTTTCTGTCATTAGGTTGCATTGCACTTCTAGAGGATTTTAAAAATCCTCTGGAAGTGCAATGCAACCTCCAGGAAGGATTATTGATTTGATAACAATTATTTAAAGGGCCAGCCTTACTGAAACTGTCAAGCAATGTGATCATAGTAATATTTACATTTTAAAGGCTTGCCCAAAAGAAAATGAATACACATTGTTGTAATTAATTATTGTAATTGATTCAATCGATTGTGACTTTTTGTCTTACATACTGATTACTCAGTGTATCTTACCGTGTAGACCACCAGACCACCTCCCCACCCTCACCTGATCTCAGATCAGAGACAGATTAGAAATAGAAATAGAAGAGAAGATGATGATCACTGTCAGGAATTAATATTATACTCATTAAAAGTCAAATAAGCTTAAGGCATTCTTTTTAAATAGTTGAAACTTTCAGACAGTGGACATAAATCAGACATACATGATGATAAATGAAGATCACTGATGTTAAAACCCAAGTCCTTTCATTCCCACTAACCTGAAGATTCCCATAGAACCAACTATTCAGACATCTTATAGTGCAATTCAATGCTGACAGGAAATTGTTAAATACCAATTATTTTGAAAAACAAAAAGTAATTTTTAAGACAATTTCATACATTGCCAGTTCTCCAGCAATTCTAAATTAAATGAAATATGAATTATTTGTTCCCCAGCTAAGTATTTCCCTTTGGAACCCTGCAAAACTGCAATGGGCTTGGTTTTTGCTATATAATGGCTTTTTGCTTAGACCTCAGCATATGCTTGGATCATCATGTAGGTTTGTGCTGACCACTTGGTGCTTGGTTCAGTTTGTGCTTTTTGTGAAACTTACAAGTCCATTCCAGTACAGTAGCCACTAGCCAGCGAATGGGTGCAACTGCATATAGCACACACACCCCGGTCCCTAGTAATGCCCTAGATAATTTGCTGGTGCCACGTGCCATTGCCAAAGGTCAGGAGGAGTTAGCATTTGCACAGTTCAGTGATTGCATCAGGATGATGATCAGTTCACTACGCATTGGCAGGAACACAGATATTCATGTCCAGGAGGTCTTATAATTATAAATCTCCCTTATTTCCATTAAGGAAATGCTGGCAAATAATGTTAAGATGTAAAATTACTTCCAAGTTCCAGGGACAAATAACTGGAATATCTGCCTGATGCTGATGGTCGAATGGCAGATAATGATTAATCTGTGCAATTCTACTTTCAACTAAGCTGTAGATTTGTAGCATGTAATTAAATAGTGATTTCCAGCCCCTTCTCCCATTAATAAGGTCTTATAAATGTATTTGTATTTGTGTTATTTAATTTATTTCAGTAAAGTTTAATGTTACAGTTACACATGGCATGGGAGTGTATTTGTTCCTGTTTTATTTTGTGTTATTTAATTTATTTCAGTAAAGTTTACATTTTGAAAAAACATTTATCTTTCTAATTAATTTTTTTCATGTATTATTTGAAGGTGTATGTCAAATTGTCACTACTATTGCTATTACATTCAGTGTTATATGGGAGTTACGATTTAGGAGTAACATTAGAAAAAAAAAAAATTAAGTGTGGGGTGGGGGGGGGGGGGGGTGACACCATGAGATACCGCCCCGGGTGACACCAACCCTAGTGACGCCACTGGTCGGGGCTCTGTGAAGGAGAGGAGCGGGTTAGAGCAGCTCTCCAGCACGCTAAATGTAAGTATAAAGTGAACAAGTTCACCTGTAGCTTTGAAAAATGTACATTCGTTTAACAAAAACGAATGTAAAATTTTAAGGAATATTCAGTATTCATTTATTATAAATGAAACAAATACTAAATAGTACGGGCAAAGAATATTAAAGGAAACTAATTTCCATAAATATTTGTTCCAAAAAATTTGGCAGAACCAAATTCTTTGCTATTTCACCCCTCTAATAAGAATATAATAGCACAGTCTACATTCATCAGTATGCAAACAGATGTTCATATATATTTAAAAAAAATAATGACCCATATATGCTATTATTTATAGGGACAAGAGCAGAAATTAACCCCTTCCCGCCCTTATGACATTCTATGCTGTCCTAACCCCACTGGGCTTTAGCGCCCTTAGGACGGCATAGAACGTCATAGCTATTTGACTGTACTGAAGTCAAAACTGCTTTCTGAATGGGATCGCAGGTTAGAGGGCATGCCTTGCATCTTAGGCACTCCCCTGCAAGAAAGACAAAGACTGAACTGAATGTTGTGTATGTTGTGGTCAGCTTATCTTATCTTACTTGCTTGTGTTACAGTCAGTCCCTCCTCAGACACTGATTTGCCACATCCCATACTTGTGCAAGCCTTCAGGTAGAACTTGTACTTTGTTGCACCGTGAAGGTGAGGGATTCTCCAGTTGACAGTCGATGGGTTTGTTATGTTGATAATTCTTAAGGTTCCAACTTCATCAGTGTCATTAACTTAAAAAATAAAAACACAATGATGTAAATGTATTAGTTTAACATAATGACAGAAACGGCAAACAAAACAGAAAATTGTGAAGCTCACACCACTTTTATTTAGTGACAGCAGTAAGACCAATCAAAAGGCTATTCCTGTCCCTAGTCTCTATGGCATCGGCACCTTGTTACATAGGTACCATCACTATAGCTCATTACTAGGGTAACCAAATTGCCACTTTAAAAAATGTCAGGGTTCTTATAATGGAACATTATTCAAAACATTTCTTTAAACAGCCCTGACATATGTATTTTTCATATGTCTTCCTTTTTAAAGAGGCAATATGGTCACCCTACATTAACCCTAACTGCAACCGACATAAAAAAATAAACAGGGTTGTTATTATTTTAGAATTGAGACAGTGACCTTGATATTTTTACAGCTAATCATTCAATAAAATTAGGTGTTTTTTATTTTTTGCAAAATCCTAGGCTGGGTCTATTTGGTACAGAGCTGCTGATATTTTAGATTTTTAAGATCAAATATTTGGGGTCCTACACTGGTGCTACACTGATTTACTGTTTGTGTAAACTGCTGATCTAAGTATCTGTTAACTGTATGTTAATTATCTAATTGCTTATTTATCTTATCATTTTATCTTGTTATCTATTTAATTCTTAATAAATCATTATATGATCCCTATTTAAGTTTGTGATTCTGGTTACTTATTCTACTAATATCACCACCTAAAAGAAAAAGTGTTTTCCCGTTCAAGCAAGCCAGCAGCAACCACCCTGCTCAAACGCAATCATTTTTAACTCCTTAACCCCTTCCCCCAAAAACACTATTAACCCAGGCAATACCCAGTCCCCAGTACAATTAATGATATGTTGAAGTCAGAGTAGGTGGGGGTGTTTTCAGTGAGAGGGAGGAGAGTCCCTTAGGTAATAGATTTGGCATTAAGGTGGGGGATCATATTAAGTGTAAACTGGGGTGGGAAGAAGAGGTAAATAAAGTTCTGGGGAGTTGGGGCAAAGGTTAGATATTATTGTGGTGGGTGGTTTATTCAATGCAAATGATCATTTGTTTTTTATCCTGTGCATTGAGTTTCATAAGCCTAATGCTAAATGAAAAAATATTGGAGATGAAGAGCAACCCTACTTTTTGAAAAGTTAAAAAGTACATGATAGCTGTCTATTGACCATGCCTGAGAGGCTATATAAGGGGGGTTCTAAATCTGTTGAATGGATTGCTAAAAGGGTCTGTAGCATCCAAAATTCTTTATGATAGTGAACAGATGATCCCACAAAATGTTATCAATGGTCTTCTCTGTATCCAAACAAATGAGACAGGACTCTGTTTCCCTCCAAAAGATCTATAACTTGAATACCAGTAATTTCCTAATATAACTAGCAAAAGTTCTAGATTTCATAAAACCTGTTTGATTGTCTGAAATAAGGGAAGGCCATATAGGAGCAAGACAACTGTCCAAAACGTTCATGTATATTTTATGTTCTGCAAAAGAGTTGATTGGTTGATAGCATACTGGTGTTCTATCATTTTTCTCTACCCCGTTAGATTTTGCTACTAGGGATATTGTGCATGCGGAAAGTACGTCAAGAGCATTCCAAAGAGGTTTTAGGATCAAGCGCTGACATCGTTTGCTCATGTGCATTATCATCGGTACTAAAATCTATAGGATGTTCTCTCATTTTTAGCTACCGGTTATATTTTGCTACCAGGGCTGCACTCAAGGTGGGAGCGGGGCTTTTGCCCCCACAAAATGCCACACCTTCTGCTTCTGATAGTGGGTACTAGCCTTGTATACTTTAGTGACAAGTCCAGATTGGCTCCTCCAATCATCAGAAAAGTGCAGAGAGTTTGGTCACTGAAAAATAACTGCAGCAAACAAGGTATTTAGATATTCAGTAAGAATTTACATTCAACTGGTATGTTAATTTATTGCACAACTACAGAAAAGTGTTGTCATTAAAAGTGATCATTTCCTTAAAGGGATAGAAAGTTAAAAAATGAAATGTGCACAGGTGCATTTCAATTTGAAATATAAGCATTTTTGCAATATACTTCCATTAGCAAAAATATTTCTAGTAAAAGTTATTACGGTTTTTAAGCGTCATATGTACATATCCTGTGAGGGCCTGTGCACCAGTATTCAAAGACCATGCCTGCTCTGAGAGCTAGGGGTGGTGTGCGTTGTTTCTGAAGACTCTCTGAGAAGGTGTAATTTTCAAATACTGGTGCAAGAGCCCTCACAGCATGCCACTGAAAAACATTAATTTTTACTAGAAGCATTTTTGCAAATGGAATTATATTGCAAAAATGCTACTATTTCAAATTGAAATGCACCTATGCACATTGAATTCTTTCCCTTTAATTTGTATCATATAAAAATGTGTACGTACATGCTAGAGCCTGTGTTATACCTGACCCTAAGGCTGTTTGAGTCTGTCTCCTAGCAGCAGTGAGATAATGATTGTGTTATTTACTGATTACATCACTGAAGCTAAGTATCTATGAATTGTTTAAATTATCTATCTTTCAATAATCTGTTGTTCTTACCTAATTGTCTAATTATTTCTTAAAGGGATATAAAACCCATTTTTTTTTTCTTTCATGATTCAGATAGAGCATGCAATTTTAAACAACTTTCTAATTTACTCCAATAATCCATTTTTCAAGAATGTAGGTTTAGGGTCCAGCCCATTTTTGTTCAGAAACTCTGGGTAGCACTTGCTCATTGGTGACTACATTTAGCCACCAATCAGCAAGCGCTACCCAGGTGTTGAACCAAAAATGGTCTGGCTCCTAAGCTTACATTACTGTTTTTTTAAAAATAAAGATACCAAGAGAACGAAGAAAAAATGATAATAGAAGTAAATTAGAAAGTTGCTAAAAATTGCATGCTCTATCTGAATCATGAAAGAAAAAATGTGGGTTTCATATCCCTTTACCAAACATTAACCACACACAGATTACCCACATTACAATGTGTGATAGAGATGGATCCTGTATACTTACTTATCTGGTGCTGCAGTAAATAGTGGGTAAGAATGCCATTAACCTTCCTTGGAGGTCCCCAGGAGAGAGTGAGCGAATTCTGGTCAGAGTTCATAATTCGCAGGAAGTGCGGCTGTTCAGGCACTGTGCATGAAAGACAATAAGACATCTCTAAGCAGAAATACATAGGTCAGTTATGCAAACCTCTCAACAGGATCATGTTATAACCATGTAGATCAAATGTCATAAACAGCCCAAGTTATGCCTGTCCTGTAAATGAATAATACTTTACCAAAATAGGTAAGGATATGTGCTTAAGAAACATATGTGATTAAAGGGAAATATTTGTTTGCAATAAACAGCTTTTGGGCACCAGTTATCAAGCTGATTTGTGCCCTTGCAGGGCAGGTTCGCTGATGTGATGCTTGCTGTAGGGATAGGCGAGTGTTTTGTAACATTCAAAAAATGAAAGTGTTTTAACGCATTTGTTCCTCATGAATTTTAATTCTAACATTTGTTTAATGTAATAGTATTTCTAATGCTCTCTTTAAATGTAATATTCAAATTATGCAATATTCGTTATATATACACATTTGAATCAATAGGTTTGTATATATTATGTATCATTTTACTAAATTTCCACATGAACTTTTGAACTTCTGAATAGTATTTGTTAAATCAAATGTTACATTAAAAATTTAAAATGTGGACATTTGATCTATATATGAACATTAGAAAATGAAAGTAATATTTGAAAATTGGTTTAACGAATGTTAAGAGGTTTTCAACATTTTTTTTGTCCAAAACTAATGTCTACAGGAGTATGCGATGAGCCAAATGAATTGTACTTTCGACACATTCACCCATCCCTAGCTTTCTGCAAGTTAAGCAGCCACTTCTTCATTTCTGAGCTAGAACAGCCCAAACTCGATCCTTTTAGGGTGATTGACAGGCACTGCTTAACAGACAAATTGAATGAGAGAGGGGGGAAGCACTGCGCAATGATTTTCTTGTTTACCGCGATCACGGGAAGACAGGTTTTGTAATTCAGAACCTTCTCATTTTAATAAATGAGGACTGTTTTGTTTTAATTTTTATCTTGTTGGTGGCTCATAACCAATATGGCAGAAGGTCCTGTCCATTTGCATCCTCAATTCACACATACTCTGAGAGTCATCGTAATTTGTCACTTATTTTCCAGTCATGCATGAGGAGACTTTATAAGGCCTACCAGTATATCAATATATTATTGGCAGTTTGTGTGCATGAGAACGTTATCAGAAAAACACTAATAATGTTTCATACAAGCATATCTTCAAACATAACTATACTGCAGAAAACACTATTAGAATTTGACATGTTAATTTCAAATTCCAGTTTGATGTAAATTTAAAGGGACTCTAAAGTAAAACTTAAACTTCCATGATTCAGATAGAGCATACAATTTAAAAAAAAAAAAAAAGTATTTACATTATTATTTATACTCAGTCATTAAAATGCATATTTTTAATGCACTAGCTACTACTGAGCATATATAAGTTCACACATATATGAGTCAACTGTGATTGGATGATGGCTGTCACATGATACAGGGGACAGTGAAATGGAAGTAATCTCATGGAAAAATTTAGAATTTATAATTACTTTGTTTTTGTTTTTATATCCTTTGTAAAAGAGCATACCTAGGTACACTCAAGAGAAAGCACTTGTGTGGAGAACTAAGGGCCAAATTTACTAACTGACAGACAAAGTTCCCTATAGGGAACCTGTCCACCCTTCCTCTCAGTGCTTCTTAGTCCGCTGCTGCTTTCCATATGTGACGCATCACCAGCTCTCACGCTACCTGACAATCACCTTCAACAAACGAGTTCAGGTTGATTTATCTCTGCCATCTCTGAGTTCGTTTGACCACTGCCATGAGTGAGCATGCACCTCAAGGGCTCCAAAACACCATTCACTGCTTAATACATTGAGTCCTATGTGTTTAAACTCTACAAAGTCCCACTTGGGAGCCACAACCATTGCAACTCTCAGGCAGAACACAGACAGTTTGCCTATCAGCATATAGTTACCAATTACCGGTTATGTCCTATTACCGAGCAGAAATCCTTGCGGCCCCCCTGCTGGACTTAAACTATTCATGTGTTTAACAAAATAAAACAATGTTTTAGGCCAATGTTTTTCGATTCTGTCCTCAGGGTACACTAACAGGCCAGATTTTCAGGATATCTGAACTAGAGGGCAGGTGACATAATCAGCTGATCAGTAACCATGGCTATTAACCTGTTTTGAACCACAATGACTATAATAAATAATGTCAGAGAGAAAAAACCTGTGTGTTCACCTCCTTCAGATGTGTGGAATATAACAGGTGTACTTTCAGGTCCGTCTCCCTGGGTGTTGAAGGCTACAACAGACACCTGATATTCACAAAAGGGATCAAGTTTTGGAATTAATCCCCATGTTTTCTGTCCAGGAAACACTAAAACATAGCTCCCTGAGTGGTGTTTTCTTCCATCCAAAAGGTTTCTGTTTTTTTTATAGATTAGCTGGGCAGAAAAAAAAAAAGTAATAAAATGTCACCAATAAAGAATTCACTTCAGTGTTAAAGGAGCTTTAAAGGGACAGTAAAGTCAAAATTAAAGGGTCATGAAACCCAAAATAAATTATTTCATGGTTCAGATAGAGCATGTGCTTTTAAACAACTTTCCAATTTACTTCTACTATCTAAATTGGTTTGTTCTCTTGGTATCTTTTGTTGAAAAGGATACCTAGGTAGGTTCAGGAGCTGCTGATTGGTGGCTGCACATATATGTCTCATGATATTGGCTCACCCAATGCATCCAGCTAGCTCCCAGTATTGCATTGCAGCTCCTTCAACAAAGGATACCAAGAGAATGAAGCAAATTAGTTAAAGGGACAGTAAAGTCAAAATTAAAATTTCATGATTCAGAGCATGCAATTTTAAATAACATTCCAATTTACTTCTGTTATCAAATTTGCTTTGTTCTCTTGATATCTTTTATTGAAGAGTAAAACTAGGTAGACATAAGAGTTCAGGAGTGTGCACGTGTCTTTAGTTTGGCAGAGTTTTGAAACATTATTTGTAGCTTTGTTTTATATATATATATATATATATATATATATATATATATATATATATATATGTGCGACATATCTTGACAATTTGCACAGCTTTTATTTATTTATTTATTTTAAAGTTATTGATTTTGTGCATGCTCAACAACAAGCATATGCCCACTATACTGATAATGCCCCTGTTCAAAACCCTTAGGCAGACATAAATATATCTCTATGGTATTGGAGTACATCAGGATAAGTGTGCACGTGTCACCTTTTAACATTGCTAAACGGTTTTAGAAAAGGTCAGAAATGTGTTGGTTTTCTATCTCTCAGAACTTAAAATGCACCCTGCTGACTCCTCAAGGCTAACTCTGCTGCATACCTGTCCCTGATTGTCTTTATCTAACAACTGTAATACAATGTATTTTACACTAGCATAATGACAGTGACTAGCGCTGTTGTCTGCAGACTCAAGCCTGTATTATCTCCTCAATATAAGACAAGTAGTGAGTAGAGTTTTGCTATTGATAAACAAGATGTTAATTTGTTTGAAAAGCATTTAGACATGGCTGACATGTTATTCTATAGCAGCACAAGAGAAATGTCTTGTAAATACAATGGGGCCAATTTAACATAGTGCGAGCGGACATGATCCGATATTGCGGATCATGTCCGCTGCACATACGCTGTCGGCATTTATCATTGCACCAGCAGTTCTTGTGAACTGCTGGTGCAATGCTACCCCCTGCAGATTCACGGCCAATCGGCTACTAGCAGGGGGTGTCAATCAACCCGATCATATTGGATCGGGTTGATTTCCAGCGATGTCTGTCCGCCGCCTCAGAGCATGCGGGCAGGTTATGGAGCAGCGCATCAATCTCCATATGGAGCTTGATAAATATGCCCCAATGTGTTTACTGTCTCTTTAACATCAAAAGTTGTATTATGTCGTGTTTGAATTGTTTTTATATACGTGTTGTTGCGCATCGCTGGTTAAAAATAGCCTTGGATCCTGTATAGATTCCCTGATCCTTTGTTTTTGAATCTTGACAACATTTTATTAAAACAATAGTGATTTGATTTATTTTTTATTACATTTTAAAATATATTTAAATGTACATTAAAGGGACAGTCAAGTCCAAAAAAAACTTTCATGTTTCAAATAGGGCATGTAATTTTAAACAACTTTCCAATTTACTTTTATCACCAATTTTGCTTTGCTCTCTTGGTATTCTTAGTTGAAAGCTAAACCTAGGAGGTTCATATGCTAATTTCTTAGACCTTGTAGGCCACCTCTAATCTAAATGCATTTTGATAGTTTTTCACCACTATAGGGCATTAGTTCACGTGTCTAATATAGATAACATTAAGCTCATGCATGAGAATTTATCATGGAGACAGCTCTGATTGGCTAAAATTCAAGTCTGTCAAAAGAACTGAAATAAGGGGGCAGTCTGCTGAGGCTTAGATACATGGTAATTACAGAGGTAAACCGTGTATAATTATAACTGTGTTGGTTATGCAAAACTGGGGAATTGGTAATTAAGGGATTATCTATCTTTTAAAACAGCAAAAATTCTGGTGTTGACTGTCCCTTTAAACAATAGTTTACTGCATATGAATATATTCATGGTATATGCACAACACTGCAAAAGTTCTGCAAATAAAATATGCTTTTTATGTTTCAAAAGCATTTAATGTATCATTTTATTACCAAAATTTTAATTGACTTTTAGAGGCAGTTTAGAGGCACACACTTTGAAAAGCCTCTTGAGTATTCTTCTATCTTATCTTGTCTGATATATATATATACTGTATATATAAGGTCTGGAGTATACATTCTAACTGCTCGTAGGAATTTGAAGAAAAAAAAGTTTCAAAGTTAAATTGTATTAAAAGTGGGAAATATTCATGCACATTGCAGTGTATGTTTATTATGTATAACAAAACATTTATGATTAATTCAGTTTGATGTTTATATCATTTTAACCTTTTTAGAATCCTGTGAATGACTTTAAAGTGAAGGTAAACTATGATGAATGAAAGCCCGTTTTTTAAAAATACTATTAAAAACAGGGGCACAAAGCAGCCGTTTTGATTAAAAACTTACCTTTGTTCTTTTCACAGCCAGAGCAGCTTCCCCCTCCTGGAAATCCTCTCTTCACACGTCAGCAATGACTAATCCGGCTTCCTCCAATCACGGCTTTCCCCCCAGGGTAGTCATTGCCTGAAGCCATGCTGTGATTGGAGGAAGCCGGAGTAGTCATTGCTGACGTGTGAAGAGAGGATTTCCAGGAGGGGGAAGCTGCTCTGGCTGTGAAAAGAACAAAGGTAAGTTTTAAATCAAAACGGCTGCTTTGTAAACTTTGATGAATGAAAGTGCCCCTGTTTTTAATAGTATTTTTAAAAAACGGGCTTTCATTCATCAAAGTTTACCTTCACTTTAAAGTACTGATTTTTTTTTGTTACTAATGTTGCTTAAATTATGAACTTTTTATAATCTTACCCCAAAGTATTGATATTCTCCTTTAATAAGCTCTTAAAATTTGCTTTCATAAAATTGTAAGAAATAAAAATCTCAAGATTAGAAGAGTTAAAGAGAAATTAAACCTTTTTTTTCTTTCATGTTTCATACAATTTTAAACAATTTACCAGTTTACTTCTATTATCAGATTTTCTTTATGAGTTAGCTGAACACATCACATGAGCCAATGACAAGAAGCATGAATCTGCAGCCACCAATCGACAACAAGCTCCCAGTAGTGGATTGCTGCTCCCAGTCTACCTAGGTATTCTTTTCAATAAATGATACCAAGAGACCAAGGCAAATTAATAATAGAAGTAAATTGGAAAGTTGTTAAAATGCATTATCTCATCTGTTAGAATCGTGAACGTTTAGTTTTGACATTACTGTCTCTTTAAAGTGATAGTAAATTAAAGCTCAACTATAATCCTATTCTTAATTTATATTATTTTTGATCCTTTCCTACATTTATCTGTTTGTTTGTTTGTTTTTTTGTCAGACAGGCTAACGTAATGTTATTACTCCTTTATTATATTTCTATAGCCCCCTCTGGCCGCCCACAGCAAAAGAATGGGTTATTTTTTTTTACTGAGGTGACATTTTCACGTCTAGAAGACCAATAGGCAATCTAGCCATACGGCACTTCTTTGAAAAAAATAAAGAAAACAAATTAAGAAGTGCCATAAGGCTAGATTGCCTATTGGTTTACAGGTGATTGTGTCTTCTAAGTAAAAAAACATAGTTTTGCTGTGGGCGGCTGGAGAGGGATATAGAAATATAAAAATAATGGAGCGAAAGCATTGCTTTAGCATGTCTGAAAAGGAAACAAACAAAAAAACAATTAATGAAGGTTAAGATAAAAATAATGTAGATAATGATAGGATTATAGTTGAGCTTTAATTTACCATAACTTTAATGAATTTATAACGACAATATTTTATTTTTTGACAAAACATATGCAGCTTAAAATAATGTAAATATGTCACCCATAAAACACTGGATCATGGGTCACTCTTTACCTTATAACCCGTGAGGTGTCCTCGTACTCTGTCCTGAGTAATCCCAGTCCAGGTAACCTTTGTTAATGAAGAGTTTAAGACTTCCACACGCACATCCTGCGGGGCAGCATCAGGAGCTGGAAAGACACTTATCATGTGCATTGATTCAAGATGGTGAAGAAAGTAAACAATACAACTGGAAAACACCATCAAACAGGAACAAGGCAACCTCTTTATATTATGAGTAAGGGTCAGATATATGGACTCATTGACCTGCTTAAAATATCATTAAACTTATCTATGTTCTTTCATGATTGCATACAGTTAAAAAAAAAAGTTTCCAATTTATTTCCGTTATCAAATTTACCTTGTTCTCATTATAGAAGAGAAAACCTAGGTACTGTATGCGGTCATGTGTCTGCAAACCTATACTGCAGCAGTTTTGCAACAATTCTTTTGAGCACTAGGTGGCAACAGTGTCTGCACAATTTATAATATTGTTGTAAACATTCTTGCAAAACTGCTGCCATATAGTGCTTTAGACATTTGCACACTCCTGAGCATACCTACCTGCTTTTCAACAATGTAACCCAAGCGAACAAATTAAATTTGATAATAATAAAAGTAAATTGGATTTTTTTTTAATGTTTACTGTGCTATCTGAATCATGAACAAAACATTGGGCCCCTAAAAGCCTGATCACTGGTACCATTTGTGGTACTGGGAGGGATTTATTTTTATTGGCTATAAGGCTGGTGCACTGAGGCGTGACACAACTTTTGGTGCTACACTTGTCCTATTCCTGTATGACTGTCAGACAATATAAAAGCCAGGCTCAACACTATCCACCTCTACTCTCCCCCTGCACAGGCTCTAACAGTTGTTTTTGAGAGATAGCACACCATGTCCAGCTGCTTGTTTTATTAATGTTGTTGCTAGTAAAAGTAGTACTATTATTATTATTATTACTACTACTACACTTTAAATATTTGTTCTTCATCTATGGTCCAGTCTAATTAAAACTTTTACTCTTGGTTACCTTATGAAATGACTTCAGCACAACACTAGTAAAACTAATTCACTAGTCTCCAAAGACACAGGTTAATTTAATATCTAACTTTTTAACCCAAACTTGCCCAGTGATGAAATCCTTTAAAGAGACAGAGTAGTCAAATCTAAACTTTCATAGGTAAAATCTGAGTTTAGCGTTCTAAATTAACTCAGATTCAGATAGGGCATGTCATTTTAAACAACTATCCAATTTACTTTTATCATCAATTTTGCTTTGCTCTCTTAGTATTCTTTGTTGAAAGCTAAACCTAAATAGGCTCATATGTTAACTTCTAAGCTCTTGAAGGCCACCTCTAATCTCAGTGCGTTTTGAGAGTTTTTTACAACTAGATAGCGCTAGTTCATGTGTGCCATATATTACCTAGGAGTCAGCACTGATTGGATAAAATGCAAGTCTTTCAAAAGAACTGAAATAAGGGGCAGTCTGCAGAGGCTTAGATACAAGGAAATCATAGAGGTAAAACGTGTATTAACATAACTGCGTTGGTTGTGCAAAACTGGGGAATGGGTAATAAAGAGATTATCTATCTTTTTAAACAATAACAATTCTGGAGTTGACTATCCCTTTAACATGCTAGCTCAAAATTATATCTGCTACATCTATTATGATTAAATGTACTGGGTGGGCAGTACAATATATGACAAGTCAGGAAGGTACCTACCACCAGGTAGATGGACAAATTCTCTAAAGACTGATCTGGTCTTGGAGAGTCCTAAAAAAAGGGATTCTCCGTACTACATAAATATTATAGTTATTGGAGTTGGTCTGTTATAAAGGTCATGTGTCTCTGGAAATAATATCCACTGCTAGTAGGATAAACTTTCTTATGACAAGAGCCTCAGTACTAAATGATAATGACAATTGAACCCCATAATGTAATAAAGAAAATGAGTAGCCGTGATTATTTACTCACTGTCTTCTCCAGAGTACTCAGTGTGCACCGAAGGTTCAGGGCCAGCTCCCATCTCATTAACAGCCTGGATACGAATTTCATACGGTGCAAATGCTGGGATGTTCTTTATGGTGAACTGAGGATGCTTAACTTTCTCATGGTGCCAGTTGGTCTCCACGCCCTGGTGACGCCAGCTGACTCTGTATTCCATTCCGGGGCCATTATGCTCCTCTGGCCCAAGAGGCTAAAATAGACAAAATTGTGAGTGTACAGTTTTTCATTATGCAAAAAAGGGAAATCCCAAGGGGAGATGGGGGGGAGGGGTTGTTAAGATGAATGCGTTCCAGACTGAAAAAGTGATCAAACATTGCAACACATTACTTATCTTTTTATGTTCTCAACCAGTACAGCCAATCAGTGACTATACTCTGAAATACATAGGTTCTACTTTTTGAAATATGCATGGGTGGATTTCAGTTTTAAATAAAAGTATTTTTGCAATATAATTCCATTAGCAAAAAATGCTCCTAGTAAAATGTAATACTGTTTTTCAGTGGCATACACACATATGCTGTGAGGGTCCGTGCTGCAGTATTCAAGCTGAGAGAGCTGGCAGTGTTATGTATTGTGTCAGTGAAGACTTCATTTGTGCCATACAAGCAACAGCTGAATCTTTGAACAGGCATGGGGTGTGAATGCTGGTGCATGGAACCTCACAGCATATGTGTGTATGCTGCGCAAAAACAGTAATATCTCTGCATTTTTGCTAATGGAATTATTTTGCAACTAAATGCTTCAATTTAAAACTGAAATGCAACCCATGCCCATTTCAATTTTCACTTTTCTATCCCTTACATAATTTTGATGTATCTAACAGTTTATTGTCTTTCCTCCCAATGCATTAAACGAGAAATAGAATTCATGTATTTGCAGAAAGTTCTTGAATGTGTTAAGCTATATTGTTTGAATGAAGATGATGTCTATGAAGAATTCTGTTGTGCCAAACTGTGTCAAATTGTAAAATAAAGTGTTTTTCCAATAACTGCTGTATAATGTGTTGATTCCCTACATGAAATGTGTTGATTCTTTAGTGTCCCTTGTTTTCTTCTAAATTACGCTCCTGCCCCTATTTTTGTAGCATAATTTTCAACTGAGAATTATTTTGGAAATACAAATCTGTTTCACTCACCTCCCATTTAACAGTCAGTTCATTTGGTTTTGTGTTTTCTAAATAAACCACCTCTGGGTTCCTGTCCGGAACTAGAAAAAGAAGGAAACATAGAATGATGCACAGAAAATGAATATCTCTTGCTGAAATAATATAATCAACCTCTCTTGCTCTGCTTCTCTAGTATAGAAGTACAGCTGGGCATATTGGTCATAGACTATAGCAGTCTGGATGTAAATGTTCTCACTGACCAACTATAAAGTAAATAAATAATATATATATATATTTAAATCAAACCCTGGAGGGGGGGGTTTAATAAAGGGACATGATACTCATGTTTTATCTGTTCTATAACAAATGTATAGAATGTTTCAGAATGTGTTATAGTGCTTTTTTTTAATGGATATTTCTGTTTCAAATAAACTAGAGATGTACCCCTAGTGTAGTCAGCCAATGAGCTGTAGAGTCCCATGGCTTGTACACAATCATGCACATAAAACTTAAACAACTTTCACTGAACCTTTTTCACACACAACATATTTCTATTATATGTAACTGCAGTTCTTTCATATACATTTTAGACACCTTTTGGGTACTATGTCCCTTTACCTCTGTATCAGCTAGATTACGAGTTGAGCGTATCAGTCAAATAGCAGTGTTGTGACCCATAAGGCATCATTTTCCCTAACGCAGCCATTACAAGTCTTGTCGGTATAGCTGTACTGCAAGACTTTTAGTCTGTAACACAATGTCAGTCCCGCACTCTTAAAAATTACATTTTTAATTGGAGTCCCATAGCGCTGGTATTACGTTTTGCGTTCTGGCTAAAAAAAACATACGTTACAGCCTAAAATGACAAGATCCGTAACGACATCTAAAGTCAGTAGTTATGAGTTTTACGCTACAAATCTGTAATAAAACTGATAACTAAACTGTTAAAAAGTACACTAACACCCATAAACTACCTATTAACCCCTAAACCGAGGCCCTCCCGCATCGCAAACACTATAATAAATTTCATAACCCCTAATCTGCCGCTCCCGACATCGCCGCCACTAATAAAATGTATTAACCCCTATTCCGCCACTCCCCGACATCGTCACCACTATGCTAAAGTTAATAACCCCTAAACCGCCACCCTCACGCATCAAAAACACTATATTATTAACCCCTAATCTGCCATCTGCCCACTTCACCCCCACTATCCTTAAGTTATTAACCCCTATTCCGCCGCTCCTCGACATCGCCGCAACTAAATAAAGTTATTAACCCCTAAACCTCTGGCCTCCCACATCACTACCACTAAATAAACCTATTAACTCCTAAACCACCAGCCCCCCACATCGCAAAAAAATTAATGAAACTATTAACACCAAAACCTGACCCTAACGTAACCCTAACCCTAACCCTAAAGTAACCCTAACACCCCCTAACTTAAACATAATTAAACTAGAACTAAACTAAAGTTACAATTATTAACAAAATAATACCTATTTAAAACTAAATACATACCTGTGAAATAAAACCTAAGCTAGCTACAATATAACTAATAGGTATATTGTAGCTAGCTTAGGTTTTATTTTTATTTCACAGGTAAGATTGTATTTATTTTAACTAGGTAGACTAGTTAGTAAATAGTCATTAACTATTTACTAACTACCTAGTTAAAATAAATACAAACTTACCTGTGAAATAAATCCTAACTACCTTACACTAAAACCTAAAATTACAACAAAACCCCCCACTAAATTACAAAAAATAAAAAACGAAAATATTTAAAATAAAAAAGAATTACACCTAATCTAATAGCCCTATCAAAATAAAAAAGCTCACCCAAAATAAAAAAACCTAGCCTACAATAAACTACCAATGACCCTTAAAAGGGTCTTTTGTGGGGCATTGCCCCAAAGATACCAGCTCTTTTACCTGTAAAAAAAAAAACACCCCCCCAACAGTAAAACCCACCACCCAACCAACCCCCCAAAAATAAAAAAACTAATTCTAAAGTAAACTAAGCTACCCATTGCCCTGAAAAAGGCATTTGTATGGGCATTGCCCTTTAAAGGGCATTTAGCTCTTTTACTGCCCAAACTCTAAACTAAAAAAAAAAAAACACAGAAAAAACACTAACCCCCGACGATCCACTTACAGTTTTTGAAGTCCCGCTTTATTGATCTTCATCCCGAAGTTGAAGTCCTCATCCAGGCGGCAAGAAGTCTTCATCCAGAAGGCCTCTTCAATCTTTATCCCGCCATTGAAGTCCTGATCCAAGCGGCAAGAAGTCTTCATCCAGATGGCCTCTTCAATCTTCATCCAGGCGGCATCTTCTATCTTGATCCCTGAGGCGCGGAGCGGGTCCATCCTGAAGACATCCGGTGTGGAGCATCCTCTTTACACTGTCGCCGTCGTACACTGAATCTTCAATGCAAGGGACGCGATTCAAGATGGTGTCCCTTGCATTCCTATTGGCTGAAAAATTTGAATAAGCCAATAGGAATTAGGGCTGCTAAAATGCTATTGGCTATTGAAATCAGCCAATAGGATTTGAGCAGCTAAAATTCTAATGGTTAATTTGAAGGTTTTTTTCTGACACCTTCTCCCCATTGATGTCTAGGGGGGAAGCGTGCACGAGCACGTCAAACACAGCGCTTGTTTTGTATGTGATATGGAGCTCAACGTAGCCATATCGCCCACACAAGCCCAGTTTTTTAAAACTTGTAATGGCAGCTCTATAGGGGTTAAATAACGCAACTTTTGTTGCATTCTTTACTTTCCCTATAGCGCTCAAAACTCGTATTTTAGCTGTATGGGATTTGATTGGTCTTAAAAAATCAATCAACATGTACGCCCAGCCCCTGAAATTCACAACTGTTTCTAGGACACACCAGCACCATTACAGAAGGAACTTCAGTTTGTTGAACTATCCATCTATGAAATTAATATTTCAATAAAATAAGTTATTCCTCCCATGGTGATAGAATTCTGACTCTTAATGGCTTCTTAAGGTTTAGCAAGACTTGTCCTCAACAGCATTACATAAATATCACTGATCTCAAACTCTCAAATGATCAAAAAGGAAAATTATGTGGGGGGATCCTTAGCAGCCAGCATAGAATGTATAATCCTAATGCTGGGGAGGCTTTTTAGGGGAGGTTGTAGGTCTATCTATCTTTATATCTATCATCTATCTACCTACATACTTATTATCTATCTGTCTATCTATCTATCTATTTATTTATCTTTTATGTATCTATTATTTATCTGTTATCTATCCAACTATTTTATATATCTATCATCTATCTATCATCTATCTATATACCTATTATCTATCTATCTATTTATCAATATATCTACCTACCTATCTATCTATCTATCTACCTATCTATCTATCTATCTATCTATCATATAGCTATCTATCTATATAAGTATCTGGGTATCTATCTATCTATCATCTATATACCTACATACCTATTATCTATCTGTCTATCTATCTATGTATTTATGTATCTATTATTTATCTATTATCTATCTATCCAACTATTTGTATATCTATCATCTATCTATCATCTATCTATATACTGATTATCTATTTATCTATCTATCTATATATCTGTCTGTCTATCTATCTATTTATCAATCTATCTATCTATTTATCTATATATCTATCTATTTATTATGTATCTATCATATAGCTATCTATCTATATAAGTATCTGGGTATCTATCTATCTATCTATCTATCTATCTATCATCTATCTACATACATACCTATTATATATCTGTCTATCTATCTATGTATTTATGTATCTATTATTTATCTAGTATCTATCTCTCCAACTATTTGTATATCTATCATCTATCTATCATCTATCTATATACCTATTATCTATCTATCTATCTATCTATCTATATATCTATATGTCTGTCTATCTATCAATTTATCAATCTATCTATCTATCTATCTATCTATTATCTATCTATTATCTATCTATATATCTATCATATAGCTATCTATATAAGTATCTGGGTATCTATAAGTATCTATCTATCTATCTATCTATCTATCTATCTATCTGTTTATCTATCTATTTATAAGTATATTTGTATCTATAAGTATCTATCTATAAATCTATCTATCTACCTATTATCTATCTATCTGTCTCTCTGTCTGCCTGTCTATCTTTACTCAAAATCATCATACAGAGCATCATGTATATTATTACTATTGCTTAGTAATAAGTTACCTTTGGGGCCCTCTGTTGAGTAGGTGCGCCATTACTTATAATGATAAAGTAAAAAAGTATGATGGTATAAGGTATACCTGAGGGAGGGGTGCTGTATCTCTCAGATGGATCACTCGGTGAACTTTTTCCTATTTTGTTTACAGCAATCACCCGGAAACGGTAATGTAGATAAGGGATAAGGGTTAAGAGTGCAGAAGTCTCATTTCCAGGAACGCTTGTAATATCCTCCCAATCCCCAAGATCATGCCGGCTCTTCTGCGATTGAATGATTATTTCTAAAACACAAAGAGACATTGCACGTTACATTACGTTAAGTAATATTGTACAGGTAAAGATATAAATATATATATATATATATATATATATATATATATATACAGTATATATATACATCATTGTTAATGACTGCAGTAAACCTGCACAAAGCTTTGTATATACAGATGCACCATTATACAAATGTCTCAATCATAAAAACAAATCTAAGTGGTTTAGGTAAACAGTTTAAAATGTGACCACATGAATTCCTAAACATTATATATATAATGCGCACAACATATTATACAGACAGGGTGTGCAGTGTATATGTGCTTCCTTAAAACATAACTTATTATTTATTTAGAGCTTTACTAAAATAGAATGTCTATGGGGTAGATTGTATGTAGCGAATCGTGTCTGCTCAACCTCGCTAAATGTCAACAGTATACACTGTCTGCATTTAACATTGCACAAGCATTTCTGGTGAACTGCTGGTGCAATGCTGCCCCTTGCTCACTGGTGGCCAATCTGCCTCTAGCAGTGTCTGTCAATCATCCCGATCATATTGGATCAGGATGATTCGATTCGGTGTCGATACAGCATCCACTGTTTAATAAATCGACCCCTATGAGTCAACTTGAATACATGGCTCTACTACTTAAAAAATGAAAAACACACATTATAATAACTGGAGCTTAACCATTTATATAACGGGTGCTTAAATCTTGTGGTTTAATACTAGAAGGATTTGATTGTTACAATCGTTATAATCAACATCGATTTTCTATATATTCTTAATTATATGTAGTTTCTCATTTCTAGTACACTGACAAGCCAATCAGTTTATCTATTAGCATTTTACACCTTCTATAACTATTTTCATATCATAAGTTAGCAACCCATTTAAAGGACCATTAAATACAGTATATTTGCATAATCAACACATACATGATAAAAAGCCGATGTAATAGCACTTAGTCTGAACTTCACATGAGTAGTAGATTTGTTTCTGACAAATCACAAAGTGATGTCTATTTCCACTCTTCCTGTATCATTTAACAGCCATCAGCCAATCACAAATGCATATACATATACTGTGAATTTTTGCACATGCTCAGTAGAAGCTGGTGACTCAAAAAGTGTAAATATAAAAAGTCTGTGCACATTTTGTTAATTGAAGTAAATTTAAAAGTTGTTTAAAATGGCATGCTCTATCGGAATCATGAAAGTTTAATTTTGACTTGAGGGTCTCTTTCCATTCCCAGGTATTATTGAATTAGTAACCTAGTGAAAATAGGAGACATGAATTTAAGAAAAGAAGAAATTGGCTATAATGAGTTTCAAATACATTTTTCTTCAGAGGGAGTTTACACGGTCTATAAACCAGATATTTAAAAGCATACAAATTCCTCCTTTTGTGTTGTATTGGCTCTGAACGATGATGTAACAATGTCTTATTGGTAAATAATAAAGTAAATCTAAGTTAACTATTATTATGATGTTGAATGCAATGTGGATTATTGTCTCCTTGGCTTTAGCCAGTCTTCATTATGTTTTTGTTTTTGGCAAATTAATTATATGAATTATAATTGTTTACATTGAGGGTTAACCATCATGGGGTTAACCATCCAACCGTATGTAAACCAGCTACTATATATGAGATATATATTTTTTTAAGATATATATAAGATATATTTGCTATAGCGCACACCCGTTTTACTTTGAGGGGTAGTCGATTATATTACTCTGTTGTGATACCATCTTTTAACAGACAACCCTCTGGTATGTGGTAGCGATACATGTGTATGTACAGGCTACAATAACAATGGAATGTGTAATTGGCACGCAATGTACATCCACCTCATACAAATGGGAAACTATAAGCCTCAATATTTTCAGGATTATCCCTTAGGTGCAATTACAGATATGGACTGGGATTGGATATTGTCCTTAAAAAGTTATGTTTATAAATAGCATCTGGCAAGTGGGTAGGTCATGTGATGTCACAATGACCACCTGCCAATGGCTAATCAGACATACACACTCTCCTCACAACCAATCGTGACCAACATGCCACGATTGTTACATTATGAGTGACGTATTGACATGGTATAATCGGATTGATGACCTTTAAAAATGGTATAATTGGATTGATGACCTTTAAAAGGAAGTCTGCAAGGAGTTGCGGGCGCCTTTGACAAAGCAGGCGTTCACACTGCTCCTCTTCTCAACGAATTTGCTATTACAGTTTAAGATAATATTGTTGGCCTTAATTGACAATATAGTCATAGGATTGGTCTCTGTTATTTTGTTACTTTAGTAGCTGAATACCTAAGGGGACACTGGGCCGAGTATTGAATTGAATATCCTATTTAATTGTATAGTTATTATAGCTGTTATGCTGCTACCGTTATTCACAGATACAACCAGTCTGGTATAGACTTTATAATTTAGTACCGCAAACTGTAACGTTATTACTCAGGTGTTCTCCTAAACCATTCGGAGAGTCAGCAGTGCTCTATTCTCTAGTTTTTAAACTTTTTCATTGCTATATATAAACATTTTATTGGTGGCATGGTCCACATCTATATTTTAATTTCAATAATTATTAAACGTTATGTTTTAATTTCTTCCACATTAATCACCGCACTCCATCCATTTGTATTTTGTAACTACCCTACAAGTGTGCCAGAAAATGCTTCTGTCCTATTTTCTATATTTTTTGTAACTATATATATTGGCATTAGGCACTACCTCCATCACACAAAGGTTTGTTTTTGGAGGTTTTAGGTTTAGTTACCTTTTGTCCCAACTCCCCCAGAGGTCACTGGGGATCTCTCTCTCTTAACATTGATATAACCTTGTAACTGTGTGAATAAGCAACATTAGTTTCTGTTTGTATGTAATTAAATTAACTATGAATTGATACCCTAAGTATGTAGGGTATAAAGCGACACTTATGAGAAATTACTATCAATTTTATTACATAGGTCGCCTTAAAGGGATATTAAATAATTTAAAGGGAAATTAGCTCATTTATGTCTCTGACCTTAATGGAGGATATAAACAGAACAGGCCTTTAAACCCAGAATAGCTTAGGTGCATACTATTATTGGGATACTTTTGCTTTGACAATATGGCAGCACCCAGTACCTTATAGAGACAATGGCCCATATTTATCAAGGTCTGTCGGACCTGATCCGACAATGCGGATCAGGTCCGACAGACCTCGCTGAATACGGCGAGCAATACGCTCGCCGTATTCAGCATTGCACCAGCAGCTCACAAGAGCTGCTGGTGCAACGCCACCCCCTGCAGACTCGCGGCCAATGGGCTGCGAGCAGGGGGGTGTCAATCAACCCGATCGTACTCGATCGGGTTGATTTCCGGCGATGTCTGTCCGCCTGCTCAGAGCAGGCAGGCAGGTTATGGAGCAGCGGTCTTTGTGACCGCTGCTTCATAACTGCTGTTTCTGGCGAGCCTGCAGGCTCGCCAGAAACACAGGGCATCAAGCTCCATTTGGAGCTTGATAAATATGCCCCTAAAACTTTACATGCATTTCTTGAATGCTTAACCAACTAATATGAGTAGTATTCATTTAGTGTTTATTGTTCCTTTAAGAAATTAACTGTTATAGACCTGTTATTGGGCTGTTGTGGTTATTGCCTGGGGTCCAAGACAACAATACACTATTTCCCAGCTTCTCAGACAATTGTAGGTGTTCAGGGGGACTTGGGAGATCTGCAATAAATAAAATCCAATTAAATGTTTATTTATATAAGTACACAATGTAGACAGAAGTCACCCCTCTCCCCACCTAGAAAAACTGAAAACCTTACACACAGGCATAGACACATAACACTATGTAACACACATTGAACATCTAACCATCTTCCAAACATACCTAGACCATAGCCAGAACATTTCCATTTGCAGTCAGAATACATTCAAAATGCAACCAGAACATCTTCTCAGTACATTGATAGTGAAAGTAGCAAGCAAAACAGACATAATAGCCATTAAAGAAAGACAAAGCGTAGACCCAATGAAGATAAAAACAAATAATCACCCAACCATGAATATTTTTTCCCACAACTGAGTACTCAAGAATGACAGAGCAATCACCCAACAGAATGCAAGAGATCACCATAACCTATGAAGTCTTTCAAAGCACACAGAATTTCCACCAAACATATAAAGACTTCACAACAGACAAAAACATCTATAAACCATCTAAAAATATTCATCCCAACAAAAAGAAAATATCACCAAGAAAGACAGAATTTACCCAGCACAAACAGAAAGAGAAATATGTATAGCATCTGTCCAGCACAGGTAGAATATAAAGATACAGAGGGAAAAACTACTACACTTTCCTGATCTACACTACAAGTTTGACAAAGGCCCGTTTGACGGCCCAAACGCGTAGCTTTTTTCTTATGTTCTGTTTTTGTATTGGAATAAGTTCGCTCACCAGCAGTTCCCCCTACTGATGCCGAGGCATATGGTTATCAGCCAGGAATACCAGGGGTACTGCAGATAAAAGCTCTTTTTAAATGTATTTTTAAGTCATTATAGTCTTTTTATTAGCCTTTAAAAACAAAGATGTAGAATTTAAAAAAAATCTTTAAAAATTTAATTTTCAGAAAAAGAGCTAAATTTGCTCTTTCAAACCTTCCTCTTTTTTCTCTTTTGTTACTTTGAAAAACTTCTACATAAGATACACAAGATGCACAGCAACTCGGGTAAAATATCTATACAGCATGAAAAAGGCCATACAACACAGAGACCTAGATTTGGAGTTTGGCGTTAGCCGTGAAAATCAGCGTTAGAGGCTCCTAACGCTGGTTTTAGGCTACCGCCGGTATTTGGAGTCACTCAAAATAGGGTCTAACGCTCACTTTTCAGCCGCGACTTTTCCATACCGCAGATCCCCTTACGTCAATTGCGTATCCTATCTTTTCAATGGGATCTTTCTAACTCCGGTATTTAGAGTCGTTTCTGAAGTGAGCGTTAGACATCTAACGACAAAACTCCAGCCGCAGGAAAAAAGTCAGTAGTTAAGAGCTTTCTGGGCTAACGCCGGTTTATAAAGCTCTTAACTACTGTACTCTAAAGTACACTAACACCCATAAACTACCTATGTACCCCTAAACCAAGGTCCCCCCACATCGCCGACACTCTAATAATTTTTTTTAACCCCTAATCTGCCGACCGCCACCTACGTTATCCTTATGTACCCCCAAATCTGCTGCCCCTAACACCGCCGACCCCTGTATTATATTTATTAACCCCTAACCTGCCCCCCACAATGTCGCCTCCACCTACCTACACTTATTAGCCCCTAATCTGCCGACCGCAAAGCGCCGCCACCTACGTTATCCTTATGTACCCCTAATCTGCTGCCCCTAACACCGCCGACCCCTATATTATATTTATTAACCCCTAATCTGCCCCCCTCAACGTCGCCTCCACCTGCCTACACTTATTAACCCCTAATCTGCCGACCGGACCTGAGCGCTACTATAATAAAGTTATTAACCCCTAATCCGCCTCACTAACCCTATAATAAATAGTATTAACCCCTAATCTGCCCTCCCTAACATCGCCGACACCTAACTTCAATTATTAACCCCTAATCTGCCGACCCAATCTCGCCGCTATTCTAATAAATGTATTAACCCCTAAAGCTAAGTCTAACCCTAACACTAACACCCCCCCTAAATTAAATATAATTTTAATCTAACGAAATTAATTAACTCTTATTAAATAAATTATTCCTATTTAAAGCTAAATACTTACCTGTAAAATAAATCCTAATATAGCTACAATATAAATTATAATTATATTATAGCTATTTTAGGAATAATATTTATTTTACAGGTAACTTTGTATTTATTTTAACCAGGTACAATAGCTATTAAATAGTTAAGAACTATTTAATAGCTAAAATAGTTAAAATAATTACAAATTTACCTGTAAAAGAAATCCTAACCTAAGTTACAATTAAACCTAACACTATACTATCAATAAATTAATTAAATAAACTACCTACAATTACCTACAATTAACCTAACACTACACTATCAATAAATTAAATAAATACAATTAAATAAACTTGCTAAAGTACAAAAAATAAAAAAGAACTAAGTTACAAAAAAATAAAAAAATATTTACAAACATAAGAAAAATATTACAACAATTTTAAACTAATTACACCTACTCTAAGACCCCTAATAAAATAACAAAGCCCCCCAAAATAAAAAAATGCCCTACCCTATTCTAAATAACTAAAGTTCAAAGCTCTTTTACCTTACCAGCCCTAAACAGGGCCCTTTGCGGGGCATGCCCCAAGAAGTTCAGCTCTTTTGCCTGTAAAAAAAAAAATACAATACCCAAGCCCCCCAACATTACAACCCACCACCCACATACCCCTAATCTAACCCAAACCCCCCTTAAATAAACCTAACACTAAGCCCCTGAAGATCTTCCTACCTTTTCTTCACCTCACCGGGTTCAACGATCTGTCCAGAAGAGCTCCTCCGATGTCCTGATCCAAGCCCAAGCGGGGGGCTGAAGAGGTCCATGATCCGGCTGAAGTCTTCATCCAAGCGGGAGCTGAAGAGGTCCATGATCCGGATGAAGTCTTCTATCAACGGCATCTTCAATCTTCTTTCTTCCGGATCCATCTTGCAGACCTCCGACGCGGATCAAGTTCAATCCGATTGGCTGATCCAATCAGCCAATCAGATTGAGCTCACATTCTATTGGCTGATCGGAACAGCCAATATATTGCGAGCTCAATCTGATTGGCTGATTGAATCAGCCAATCGGATTGAACTTGAATCTGATTGGCTGATTCCATCAGCCAATCAGAATTTTCCTACCTTAATTCCGATTGGCTGATAGAATCCTATCAGCCAATCGGAATTCGAGGGACACCATCTTGGATGACGTCCCTTAAAGGAACCGTCATTCGTCGTTAGTCCGTCGGGCCAGCAGGATGTTCCGCGTCGGAGGTCTGCAAGATGGATCCGGAAGAAAGAAGATTGAAGATGCCGTTGATAGAAGACTTCATCCAGATCATGGACCTCTTCAGCTCCCGCTTGGATGAAGACTTCATCCGGATCATGGACCTCTTCAGCTCCCGCTTGGATGAAGACTTCAGCCGGATCATGGACCTCTTCAGCCCCCCCGCTTGGGCTTGGATCAGGACATCGGAGGAGCTCTTCTGGACAGATCGTTGACCCGGTGAGGTGAAGACAAGGTAGGAAGATCTTCAGGGGCTTAGTGTTAGGTTTATTTAAGGGGGGTTTGGGTTAGATTAGGGGTATGTGGGTGGTGGGTTGTAATGTTGGGGGGGGGTATTGTATGTTTTTTTTTACAGGCAAAAGAGCTGAATTCTTTGGGGCATGCCCCGCAAAGGGCCCTGTTCAGGGCTGGTAAGGTAAAAGAGCTTTGAAATTTAGTTATTTAGAATAGGGTAGGGCATTTTTTTTATTTTGGGGGGCTTTGTTATTTTATTAGGGGGCTTAGAGTAGGTATAATTAGTTTAAATTTGTTGTAATATTTTTCTTATGTTTTTAAATATTTTTTTATTTTTTGTAACTTAGTTCTTTTTTATTTTTTGTACTTTAGCAAGTTTATTTATTAGTATAGTGTTAGGTTTAATTGTAACTTAGGTTAGGATTTCTTTTACAGGTAAATTTGTAATTATTTTAACTATTTTAGCTATTAAATAGTTCTTAACTATTTAATAGCTATTGTACCTGGTTAAAATAAATACAAAGTTACCTGTAAAATAAATATTATTCCTAAAATAGCTATAATATAATTATAATTTATATTGTAGCTATATTAGGATTTATTTTACAGGTAAGTATTTAGCTTTAAATAGGAATAATTTATTTAATAAGAGTTAATTAATTTCGTTAGATTAAAATTATTTTTTAATTTAGGGGGGTGTTAGTGTTAGGGTTAGACTTAGCTTTAGGGGTTAATACATTTATTAGAATAGCGGCGAGATTGGGTCGGCAGATTAGGGGTTAATAATTGAAGTTAGGTGTCGGCGATGTTAGGGAGGGCAGATTAGGGGTTAATACTACTTATTATAGGGTTAGTGAGGCGGATTAGGGGTTAATAACTTTATTATAGTAGTGCTCAGGTCCGGTCGGCAGATTAGGGGTTAATAAGTGTAGTTAGGTGGAGGCGACGTTGTGGGGGGCAGATTAGGGGTTAATAAATATAATATAGGGGTCGGCGATGTTAGGGCAGCAGATTAGGGGTACATAAGGATAATGTAAGTAGCGGCGGTTTACGGAGCGGCAGATTAGGGGTTAATAATAATATGCAGGGGTCAGCAATAGCGGGGGCGGCAGATTAGGGGTTAATAAGTGTAAGGTTAGGGGTGTTTAGACTCGGGGTACATGTTAAAGTGTTAGGTGCAGACGTAGGAAGTGTTTCCCCATAGCAAACAATGGGGCTGCGTTAGGAGCTTAACGCGGCTTTTTTGCAGGTGTTAGGTTTTTTTTCAGCTCAAACAGCCCCATTGTTTCCTATGGGAGAATCGTGCACGAGCACGTTTTTGAGGCTGGCCGCTTGCGTAAGCAACTCTGGTATCGAGAGTTGAAGCTGCGTTAAAAATGCTCTACGCTCCTTTTTTGGAGCCTAACGCAGCCTTTATGTGGACTCTCAATACCAGAGTTATTTTTATGGTGCAGCCAGAAAAAAGCCGGCGTTAGTTTTTCGGGTCGTTACCGACAAAACTCCAAATCTAGCCGAGAATATCTACCAAAATAGCAACTAATAAAGAAAATACTCCACAAAAAAATATGTCTGCATCTAATTCATTGCTCTTCCCAAACAGATAGAAAATTCCTTAGAATAGGCACCCAGAATATGTCCTTACCCTGCACACTCAGGTGAGTCTCAACGGTCACGCTGTCCAGTGCGGTTTCACCACTACAACTGTAAATACCCTCATCCTCCATTGTCACGCCGCTGATCCATAAACTGTCATAGTTGATATGTATTCTGTAACATAAGAAGTAAACCACCTGAAATCATCTAGCATAGTAGGTTCTTTATTATTATGAAGCCAGCAAGTAGACGAACATGCACTGTAAAATTAAATGTATATTGTTCTCCAGCTGAGAAGCTTATTACACAATTTATTAAAAAATTCACCTCTGACTATATACATAATGTTGTTGAACAAAACTGTTGATAATCTTTTCATATGTATGCAAATCTTCCCTACATACTTTTTTGCTAAAGACCATATTACATTTTTTTTAAATGATTGAAATAGGAAATTACAATGGAAATAGTAGTAAACATTTCCTGCTAAGCCAACAATATAGTATGTGAATTTTGCATGTTTGTGTAAACAGTTATATTAGGGTTGCCTAACCAATATCATTATTAGTGATGGGCGAATGTGTTTATATTCAAAATTGAATGTTATTGTAGAAATTTGATTTACATAATTGAATGTTGATAAGAACAAATATTTTTAAATATTCTATAATCGAATGCTATTTACAGTTTTTAAATGTCACTTTTCGATTTTGAATGTTCATAATTAGCTTGAATGTCCACATACAAAATTTTAAATGTAACAATCGATTTAACAAATACTATTCAGAAGTTCAGTAATTCATGTGGTAGGGAATTTAGTAAATTGATACATAATAGATACAAATATATCAATTTGAATGTTTCTATTTCGAATATTGCATAGTTCGAATATTACATTTAGAGAAAGCATTAGAAATACTATTACAAATATATCAATTCAAATGTTTCCAATTTGAATATTGCATAATTTGAATAGAATTATTAGAAAAATTCGAATAGAATATTACATTTAAAAAAAAACATTATAAATATTATTACATTAAACAAATACAAACATTTGAAATGAACGAACAAACGTGTTAAAATTAGTTTCATTTTTTGAATGTTGCAAAACATTAGACCATCCCTAGTCATTTGTAAGCATCCAGTGGGAGACCAGTCACGTTGCTTATGTAGAATTTTTACTCTTTGCAGCTGCTGGGGGATGGGCTGTGTTAATTATCATCTCACTGTTCTCAACACGCGTTTGACTTTATAGAACATTCTAGTTGAAATTACAAGGCCTTTCCGTTTTGATAAGCATTTTGGTGCTATACATCTATTATTTTTAGTGATAGCTTTGACTGTGCACATGACCCTTAGAGAATGAGGCCAATTTAACAAATGTCTTGCGGACCTGATCCGACAGTGCGGATCAGGTCCGCAAGACATTGCTGAATGCGGAGAGCAATACGCTCTCCGTATTCAGCATTGCACCAGCAGCTCACAAGAGCTACTGGTTCAACGCTGCCCCCTGCAGACTCGTGGCCAATGGGCCGCCAGCAGGGGGTGTCAATCAACCCAATCGTACTCGATCGGGTTGAATTCCAGCGATTCCTGTCCGCCTGCTCAGAGCAGGCAGACAGGGTTATGGAGCAGCTGTCTTTGTGACCGCTGCTCCATAACTTGTGTTTCTGGTGAGTCTGAGCTCACCAGAGCTTGATAGATAGGCCCCCATATAGCTGTATATTACTTTTCCTTCTATGTTTTCTGACTGTACCTGTTAAGAGATATGACTGAGGAGAAAACATATTGCTGCAAACACTCTGAGATTGCAAGTGTATATGACCTATGGCTGTATGCTTATCAGCTCACATGTTTAATAAAGCTGTGACTAAAACATAGATAGATATTACTAGAAGCATTTTTGCTTAAATAGTCTATTGCATAAAAATACTTTGATGTGATATTCAAGCCTGACAGAAAATGTCCTGGTTTTATAAAACTGTTAAAATAGTTTTTTTTATTTTTGATGTACAGAAATAAAATAAGTTTGCCTGTTTAATTTTGATAGCAATTATAATGTTTAGCCAAAATTCAACCAGGCCATAATAGACTGAAATGTGTATCTAAGCCATTACAGGGACAAAAAAAAAACCAAATTTTTATTTTATGATTTAAACAGAGCATACATTTTTAATCACCTTTCCAACTTACATCTCTTAACAATTTTGGTTCATTCTTTTGGTATTCTTGATTGAAGGAGCAACAATCCACTACTGGGAGCTAGCTAAACACATTGGTAAGCCAATGGAAAGAGGTATATGAGTGCAGCCACCAATGTTAATGCAGAGTTAGATGAGGGAAATGTTGTTAGGTAAGTGAAATTAATTTATTATTGAGTTGGGTGGTAGGCTTCTCTGAACAGAAAAGTCTTCAGGGAGCATTTAAAGTAAGAAAGATTAGGGCAAAGCCTGACAGCACGAGAGAGAGTGTTCCAGAGGGTAGGTGCTGCCCGACAGAAGTCCTGCAGTCTAGCATGGGAAGAGGTGATAGTCGCGGATGCAAGGAGCAGGTCATTGTTGGATCTTAGTGGGCAGGCTGGAGTATACTTGTTTATTAGAGAGGATAGGTAGAGGGGAGCAGCGTTGGTGAGAGCTTTGTATGAAAGGGTAATGTGATAGTTTAAATTATAGAGATGAGTTGATATCGCTATTATACATTTATGGAGTTACTGGTACAGGAAACAAAAAGAATTATTAAATGTAAGCAATACCTCTGGTTGCTTTTGGTAAGTATCTGCCCATCTTTTTTCCAAGTGATGATCAAGCTGGGCAGCAGGTGTTCATCACATTGAATAGGGCAAGTTAGTGTAACTCTGTGTGACCGTTGTACCCGTGGATTTTCAGGCAACAAAGAAACTATGGTGGGCTCTACAGAGAGAAAAACAAATCTGATAAGAGAAAAACGTATGTAGCAGACAAAAATCTAACAAGAGAAGAGTCAGAACAAAACGAGAATGGAACTGTGTGCGTTAATTAGTCAGTTTGTCCTTTAGCAGACATAATGCATGTACAGTAATTCAAAGAAACTCGCGCCAAATACCTCGAAGTACAAGGTTTGCAGTTATGGCGGCCTTTCCTCGTGCATTTGTCACCCAACACGTGTAAGTTCCAGCGTCCTGTTCCTTTGTATCTTTGATCTGCAGAGTGCCATTTTCAAGCATGTTGTAACGACCGCCAATTAGCTGTTGCACACTCTCATCGCGATTCCTGTCAAAAATACCAAACGCAGAGAAGTCATTGAGATCTGGTAAACCACATTTAATGGAATAGCAAAACAATTCATTTAAAAATACATACCCAGTACAGATTTATAATTGCAACATGTAACCTAAAATTAAATTGCAAAAGTTTAACATTTGAACAATCAAGAAGTGCCCCTAGCCTAGGAAATCGTCTGCTTTGCTCAACCAGAAATGCAGACAGAGTTAAACAAAGTTGACAGCTACGAAGCTACGAGGGGGATTAGGCAACAAGTGGCACCTTCTTATTGCTTAAACCACACTTCTGGTAGTTCCTGTTGCTGCAGAGCATTGCATTAATGAAGTATAGATTGTGTAGTAGACCGGATTCATAACAAAAAATGGTTTTGTCTTGATGGCAAATCAATTACAGCCAGGAAATAAAATTTTCTCACAATCCTTGTTAGCTTCTGACATGATCCTGAGGTTAGCGAATTAGATGCCATTGAAAAGTTAGCTGACACAGCTCTAGTGGTTCAGCCTGAACTCTTCTGTCAGTATAAAGTACTGCAATAGTATCTAAATGTCCATGATTTCCAATTAACTCCATCACTTGCATACAGGGAATTTGTCATTATTCTTCTTATCTGCATTCCTTGTAATTGTAAATATCTTTAACAATAAACATATATACATTATTTAACAATGTTAGAATTATTATATTTCTACTGAATAAAACATTTTGCTAATGTTAAAAGTAATTATCCAATATTTTAAAAAACTGTCTATAGTTGGTTTAGAACTTCACCAGGAGACAATCTCCATATAATAATTCACGAGAAGCTTCAAACAGTGGTGGAAAACATATGTTACATATGCTAAAGGTGACACAAACATTTTTTATAGCATCCCATGCCTGTGCTTTAGTGCCAACCAACCTCAAATTGGTCTAGTTTTACCGAGGAGGCCCAGGTAGTCTACTACTACCACCAAGACCTCATGTGGTAAACGAGAACTCGGTATATTGGAAGGAACACCACTTATGCAAGTGTCTCAGTTATTAAAGGTGCAACAAAGAGTGAGAACTGATGAAACTGGATATATAAATAGATAGAAAGATAGATATATGATAGTTAGATAGATAGATAGATAGATAGATGGATGGATGGATGGATAGATTGATGGACATATGGATGTATAGATAAATGGATGTATAGATAAATGGATGGATAGATGGACAGATGGATGGATAGATAAATTGATGGATAGATGGATAGATAGATGGATAGATAGAAATAATTTTGTACCCAATATTTTTATGTTTGCTTAAAATTTTACAACATAGCAGTAAACTCCTCCAGCACAGAAAAAGGACCCACACCAACACAGAACACTTCACACAACAATGATTAACATTCTTCCCAGTATAGAACATTCCATACAGTGCATTGAAGAATACTTTGTACAGCAGGATGTGTACATTCCATCTAGCACAGAATACCTACAACCAGGACTGGACTTATAATAATTGTGCCCCTGTGGTGTATATAATTTCTGTACTGCCCTCGGCACTGGGAAATCTGCTGCCTCCAAAACACCCATCCCAACCTCAACAATTTTAGCTCATATTTGCATTGTATAAGAGGAATGGATGCTTTATAGGGGTCATGCACCACCCCCACTAGATAAAATATTCCAAAGTTGATAAAGATCTTAAATTCAAGCGTCTTATAGTTTTTAGTGGCTGAGCACTGAGTAAACTTTGCCAATACGTTGCATTGAGAGACTGTGACATGCTTTTTGGATTTTACCAATTAAAAAAAGTTTAGTCATCCAAATGGAGAATGTCATTTTAAACAACTTTCCAAATTTTTTTAATTTTCTAATTTATTTTGTTCTCTTAGTATCCATTGTTGAAAAGCATGCTTAGGTAAGCACAGGAGAAGCAATGCACTAATGGGAGCTAGCTGCTCATTGGTGCATTCACATAATTTGCCTCTTGTCATTAGTTCATCTGTGTTCAGCTAGCTCCCAGTAGTGCATTTCTGCTCTCTCAACAAAGAATACAAAGAAACTGAAACAAATTTGATAATAATTTGATAAAAATGTGATAATAAAGGTAAATTGGAAACTTTTTCAACCCCTTTTTGACCTCGACAAACCCTGTACATCACTGGTTGTTAAGGATTTGTCTGATTCTAATAGCGCAGGTTTTGCCGTGTGCTGCAAAACTTCACTATTAACCCCCCCCCCTCATGCAGGCACTATTTAAAAAACACACCTCCATAGAAAGACCAGCAACATACCCTGTACCATTAAGAGGTTAAATTTTATGCTCAATCTGAATCATTTTGTGAAGTTTATGAAATGGTTTTATTGGCCAGAAAAATAATTTACTTTCTAATAAATAACTCTGTTTTATGCTAAGTGGAGCTTGTACCCTAAAGCCAGCTAACTGTTCTCCTGCCAAATTACCCATACTGCCTCTGTAATCCTTACTTGATGTCTATGTGGTCCAGAGTAATGCACTATTTGAGTATCCTATCTTTTTTTGTCCCTCATGTAGAATTATCTAAAATATTTTAAATCTGTCCCATTACAAACAGCTACCTCCAGTGCAAACAGAACAACCTTCCCAGCACAACCAGACATACAAAACATGTTGGTCAGCATTCTGGGAATAAAAAAACAGCCCTGGAAAATATGAAGACTAACCCTATTTTCTGTTGAATCAGACCCCATTTTTCCCAAGGGGGATTACTGGGATACTCCTTCCCCAATATTTTCTTTCAGAATTAATTTATATGACTTTTTATTAAATAGAAGAGAAAGAATGGTTTATATAGGCACCCTACAACCCAATTACTTCCATTGATTATCCATTTAAATTGTAGCTTTCTTATCTCAACTGCTGCAGCCCACCGGGAAATCTCCTGGTATCCTGGTAGGCCAATCCGGCCTTGGTCAGCACATATAGAGCTTTAAAGAGATATGAAACCCATATTTTTTTTTCATGATACAGATAGAACATTCACTTTTAAACATCTTCATAATGTACTTCTATTATCATATTTTCTTTGTTCTCTTGGTATCTTTTGTTCAAAAAACAAGGAATGTAGTGCTCCAGACCCCTACCTAGGTATCTCTTCAACAACATATATCATGGGAACAAAGCTAATTTGATAATAGAAGTAAACTGGAAACTTTAAAGCTTAGCACAGATTGGTCACAAGCTCCATCCATGTGTAGATTGAACATTCCTGCTTTTAGTATAGAAATACCTAGAACTATCCACTTGGATGATAGACGATTCTATGTAGATATGCATAAATGTCTTCATAATATTATGCTTAACCATGATTAAGAGTCACAATTATTAAAAACATCTACGACCAGGGGGTAAAGAGAGTCTATTGGGTAGGGGTGAAAATACTTACCACATAATATTTGCAGGAGGGAAAGAAAAGACATCACAGTACAAGTAAACATCATGTCCTTGTACTGAGATATATGTTTTATCATCTGGGGTGAGTATGACTGGAGGGATATCTATAAAACAAAATGATATAGTAAGGACAATCATAATATAGTGAGATGGGTTCTACATTCATGTGTTAAACATAAGTAAACTTGACCTTGCACATATTGGGCCAGAATATGAGTGGAGCGCAAAAAATCTTTTACGCAAGCACGATATTTGCGCGACCTCGCGTTCGCATTGCAGTGTAGCTTTGTGCTCACAAGAGCACAGTTCCATAGGTTCCAATGGGATCCTCGTTCTCATGCCGCGAGATGACAGAGAACCTAACGCAGCACAAGGGGGATGTCGCACACTGACGGGCAGCAAATTTAAATATATACGTATATGAATTGATACACATAAATATATATGTATATAAGCATATACATGCTTCTGGTAAAAGTTTTTACTGTTTTTTCAGTGGCACTACACCATGTAGGCATTTAGCGATGTCGGACGGACATTAAGTAAATCGCCCCCTAAGTCTTCACAGTCACAGTACATACACACTCCTTCCAGATCTCTGAGCTTGAATACTTGAATGCATGGGCCCTCACAGCATATGTGCGTATGCCACTGAAAAGCAGTATTAACTTTTACTAGAAGTATTTGATAAAGAAAGTATATTGCAAAAATGATTCTATTTAAAGTTACAATGCATTCATGCCGATTTCAATTTTGACCTTTCTATGCCTTTGCCCCCTTGATTATATTTAAACTCTTTGCTTGTTTGTAATTTGCTGCTTATACTGCACAGTCACCCTCAGCAAGTACACAGATCACACTAGCTATTTATAAGTGTTTGGAAATACTGCTCATACTATACCTAGCACATGGATGTTGGCACTGGTGAGGAGTATCCCATGATCGTTGCTTGCTTCGCATTGGTACACTCCACTGTCAATCACTTGCAGGTTGCTAATGCTGATTTCTTTGTCCTTTATATGGTAATTCGAGGGCAAGACCCCATCTTAAATAGAAAATAATAAGACAAGTTAAAAAATAAACTTTTAAGTTACCACTCACTAATAATACAAATAATGTTCATTGGAAATCTGAATAATTAGGTTGTGTGTGTCACCTTACTGGACCTGTCATTTATATATTAAGAAATATGTACTGTGATCCTAAATCTATTCCTAAATCTATTGTTAGCTTATATATAATTTGTCTTTATTGTGCTGTCTGCTTGTTACAGAGATACAAAGAGCCAATCACAAAGGCAGGTCCCAGCCACTTACTAATTCTTTGTGCATGTGCAAATGTGGATTAAGTTACTGCAAAGTCTCCTAAAGTATCCAAATAAAAAGATTCCAACAACACTATGCATATTTGTTTGTCTTTATTGGAACATAGCTATCAAAGCCAACATGGCAATGTATCGGGCTGTTTGCCCTTATTCATGCCATTGCTTTATAGAGATACAAAGAGCAACACTTTGTATTATTTAAATCAAAATGTATTATTTAAAGCAGTTAAAAATTTTCTAGAAATATTTTTGCATTAAAATAAAACTATGCTAAATCTGTATAAAGGGATATGAAACACAGTCATTTGTTGTGTCATTTAGACAGAGCATACATATTTTAAACAAGATTACAATTTACTTCTATATACAAGTATATTAGAAAGTTGTTTACAATTGTATGTATAATCATTTAGGGTTTCATGTCCCTTTAAAGGGACAGGAAACTAAAAATTAAACATTCATGACAGAGACAAAGCATGCAATTTAAAAAAAATGTCCAGTTTACTTCTATGATCAAATTTCCTTCATTTTCTTGGTATTCTTTGTTAAAGAGCAAAGCCATGTAGGCTTATAGGCCAAGATTTATCAAGGGGTCTCAGCCCCATCAGCTGCAGGTTCACACAAGCAAGCCTGCAGTCGAGATTTAAGAAGTGGTCATCAGACCACTGCGTCTCCACTCTATTTTCCACCTGTTATCTGACAGATTTCAATCTTCCGGGGAGATTGACAGCCGGGGTGGCACAGGTGTGTATCAGAGCGCACATGTTCAATGATAAATGTGGGCAGCGTATTGCTGCTCGCCAGAGCTGATGCCGGACAGACAGGGGTGAGGATAAATTGAGTGGTGGTATCAGGGTATAATTATACAAAAAAAAGGGCGACACACCTGCTAATGTGGGAAATCTGCAAATTGTATGACTATTAGGAGTGTTGTCAATATGAACCTCTAGATAACATCACCATAAATTACCACTTGACAATTAGTTTCACTGCTAAAAAGCATTTAGGGGCCAATTTATTATGCCTCGAATAATGCTATACGCAGCTGTTTCTGCATGAGCCTCCATGCTCGCTGAAAACTTAAGTTAAGGAGCAGTGGTCTTAAGCTCCTTAACTTGTCCGCCACCCCATGAATCAGTGGACAGCAATCCACCCAATTGCATACAATCGGATTGATTGACACCCCCCTGCCAGTGGCCATGAATCTGCAGGGGACGGCATTGGTGTTGGCATTTATCAATTGGCCGTGAATCTGCAGGGGGCAGCATTGCTGTCTGAATTTATCGATGTCTGGCGGACATGATCGCTACAGCGGATCATGTTTGTCAGACACATGATAAATCGCCCCCTAGAGTGTAAATTATTGATATGAATAGTCTGACCTCCATTTATGGGTACCATGGACAGCAGAATGTCCTGGAATGCTGCACAGAAGTTTGTGCACAACACAAGCTAATCCCTTATGACCAGTTGATAAGTGTAATTAGCACATCACTGAGCACAAATGCAGCTTTATATATACCGGTACTTCTTAACCACAGAAGTTAAGTACCAAACATAATTATCTCTTTCTGTGGCTTAATAATAAAATAAAAGTTTCTCCTTATGTGCATTTAAATTATAGGATATAAAAGCAACAACGGGCGCCAACATAGTGTGAATCAGTTTACATCAGCTGAGAAATAAAGTATACGAAATATACTCACAAGTGGAGTGGCACCTTAAATCAACAAGGTGCGTGCAGGCAGGCTGACATTCAAAACCAGCAGTCAGTTCGCTGGAGGTCTCACCCGGGAAACCTATGGATTGATGAAGACAGGTGTGGCTTACGTCAGCTGTGGATCGTTTGAGAGGCCGGAATACCAGTGGAGAGGTGCAAACAACTGTGGATACTTTCTCCAGATGATCGTATTCGTACAATCAGATTTAATCCCAAATGAAATGGTGATTGTCCAAATAAGGAAAAGTGTTCGATATCCAACCAAATATAAAATCAATAGGACATCAATATAAAATAGCAAAGAAACCGGGTCTGTATTCCGGCCTCTCAAACGATCCACAGCTGACGTAAGCCACACCTGTCTTCATCAATCCATAGGTTTCCCGGGTGAGACCTCCAGCGAACTGACTGCTGGTTTTGAATGTCAGCCTGCCTGCACGCACCTTGTTGATTTAAGGTGCCACTCCACTTGTGAGTATATTTCGTATACTTTATTTCTCAGCTGATGTAAACTGATTCACACTATGTTGGCGCCCGTTGTTGCTTTTATATCCTCACAGATTCATTGATCCAGTACACCGTGGACACAAGCGGAGCAAGCCTTTCTATCACGAACTCTTGATTGTTACCATATCCTTTATTTTGAAGTGGACTGTCCATTGTCTGTTTCCACTCACTCTCTTATAAGTCTTGGACTTTTTAAGTACACTGGACACTGGGACACTTATACATATTTATATGTTCAAATTGCACAAGTGTTTTTTTATATGTTGATTTTTATGTTTATTTTTATATATATTTTTTTCTCCTTTTAAAGCATTATTTTGCCTCAAACACACCATAGTGGATGGTGTTACCACACACTGAGCCAAGTTGTCAATTCGTTTATCAACCAATTTTTTATCTTTATTTGCACAACACCCACTTTCTATCTAAGCAGATACACCACGATTTTTACACCATCACATGTTTCTTTAGTAGCGCGTCCCCTTAGTTTTTTCTTCTATAGAATTAACTTTACAGCATTTAAATTATAACCTATGTTGAAAAAAGATAATAAAACACCAACTACATTTGTGTTATTCATTACATTCATCATTTAATGAAGAAAGGGGGAAAACGAAAGGCAAAAAAAAACAAAAAAATATTCGTTCATACAGTTAAACCTTTTTCTCAAGTGGGAAAGGCTTTCAAAGTTCAGATTTACACTATTAAATCCAGATTTAACAATGTTTTTTGTCAGTTAACTAATTCTGGTGTCAGCCAACAAATATATTTGTTTCATTTTAGTTCTTAGCTAATCCCAAACCCATTTAAAAAAAAAAAAAAAAAAACATTTATCATTTTTTTGTTGTTTTTGTTTTGTGCTTTTTTCCTGCTCCTTTTTTGTCTGTGCACAGGCCTATTTGTATGTGGGCCTAATTATAAAAACATTATAGTGCAGACTACTGAACCCACTAAATTCTCTGAGAAAACAAGAGATCCTAGAAGCCTCAGAGAGATGAGAACTGCATCCCATAGAAAGTGATGACACAAATACAAATTAGACTGCAGTGTTTTTATTACAATTTAACTTTCATTTGCTTCTAGTTTAGTAAAAATGCATGACTTTTCTGTCTGTTAAATAAACACATACAGCTGGTGAGATAAATCAGCGAGACCTGTTAGTGTAAAATACATAGGTTCAAAACTTCTTGTGAGCTGCTGGTGCAATGCAGAATACAGAGAGTGTATTGCTCTCCGCATTCAGCGATGTCTGTCGGACCTGATCCACACTGTCGGATCAGGTCCGACAGACATTTGATAATTTGGCCTCAATATGTCAAACCTAGTAGAGAAATTTCAGCATCTCCCATGGAACACTTTTGCAGAATAATCTTTTCGCTGTTTTAATGTGATTAAACAATACAATTTTTTACTGTGTGTTTTTATATCAATGATTTTTCAATTGTGATTTTTTTTTTTTAGTCCTACTGTAATGTATGCACCGCCTTCACATATTTAAAGCAGGGAACACCCCTTTGCAAGACACACTGCCTTTATAGAATTAGGTGAGATTTCTTGTATAGATTATCCCAAGCCCAGAGAGACCCTGGGAATTCCCCTGTCCCTCACACTTTCTTAATCTGTCAGGTTTATTCTACATAGGAAAAATACAAAGTGCAATGCGGCAGTTTATGAAAGGCAGACAGATATATACATAATTATAGTATAAATATATGGGGTAGATGTATCATAGTGGGAGCGGGCATGATACAATGTAGCGTATCATGTCCGCTGCACATCTATAAATGCCGACAGCATACGCTGTTTGCATTTATCATTGCACTAGCAGTTCTTGTGAACTGCTGGTGCAATGCCACCCCCTGCATACGATAGGGTTGATTTCTGTCCGCTGCCTCAGAGCAGGTGGACAAGTTATAGAGCAGTGGTCTTTAGAGGCATTTGTATGGGCATTGCCCTTAAAAGGGCATTTAGCTCTTTTTCCTGCCTTAAAAGGGCATTCAGCTCTTTTATGAAATGCCCAAGACCTAATCTAAAAATAAAAACCCACCCCAAAATGAATAAAATACATTACACAAAATAACAAACAAATTATCAAACATAATAAAAATTATTCCTATTCTAATACCCATTTAAAAAAAAAAAAAAAATACCCCAAAATACCCAATAGTCAATAGGATGAGAGCTACTGAAATTCTATTGGCTGATTTGAAAAGCCAATAGAATTTTAGTAGCTCTCATCCTATTGGCTGATTTGAATAGCCAATGGGATTTTAGCAGCCCTAATTTCTATTGGCTGATTCAAAATTTTCAGCCAATAGGAATGCAATGGTACCCCCAGAATAAAAGGGGTACCTTGCATTTCAATCCTCAGTGTGCGGCGGACGATCGCATTAAGAGGACCTCCACGTCGGATCAATGGACCTCTGCCTGGACCTCTGCCTTGGACCTACACCTTGGACCTCCGCCTGGGCCTCCGCCTTGGACCTTCGCCTGGACCTCCACCTTGGATCTTTGCCTGGACCTCCGCCTCCGCCCATCAACCACTCCACCTCCGCAGGGATGAAGAAGATGCAGGTCCCGCGATGGATGAAGATAGAGCCGTCTGGATGAAGATGCCGCCTGGATGAAGATGGAGCCGCCTGGATGAAGATGGACCCACTGGGATGAAGATCCTTCAAGTGGGACTTCAGCAACTGTAAGTGGATCTTCGGGGGTTAGTGTTAGCATTTTTAAAACTTTTTTGGGTGGGTTTTTTTTAGTTTAGGGTTTGGGCTTTTTGTAAAAGAGCTAAATGCCCTTTTCAGGGCAATGCAAAAGAGCTAAATACCCTTTTTAGGGCAATGCCCATACAAATGTCCTTTTCAGGGCAATGGGTAGCTTAGGTTCCTCTTAGAGTTAGGTTTTTTATTTTGGGGGGTTGGTTATGTGGTGGGTTTTACTGTTGGGGGGTCTTTGTATATTTTTACAGGTAAAAGAGCTGTTTAACTTAGGGCAAATCCCTACAAAAGGCCCTTTTAAGGGCTTTCGGTAGTTTATTGTAGGCTAGGGGGTGTTTTTATTTTGGGTGGTTTTTTTTATTTTTATAGGGCTATTAGATTAGGTGTAATTCTTTTTTATTTCTGATAATTTTGTTTGTTATTTTTCGTAATTTAGTGTTTGTTAATTGTTGTAATTTAGTCTTTTTTATTTTTTTGTAATTAGATAGTTTGTAATTTTTATAGTAGTGTTAGGATTTTTTTAATGTGTAATAGTGTTTATTTAATTGGTAGTTAGTTTAATTTTAGTTTAATAGTTATATTAGTTTAATTGATAGTTTAAACTTAGTTTTTTTAATTTGACAGGTAAGTTTTAATTTAATTTAAGATAGGGAAATTGTAATTTTAATATAAAGTTAGGGGAGCATTAGGTTTATGGGTCACTATTTTAAATTTGTTTATTGTGATGTGGGGGGCTTTTGGTTTAGGGGTTAATAATTTAATGTAGTATATTTCATTGTGGAGGACTTGCGGTTTAGGGGTTAATAGGTTTATTATAGTGGTGGCGGTGTAAGGCTTAATAACTTTAGTATAGTGGGGGCGATATGGGCAGAAGGCAGATTAGGGGTTAATAATATTTCAATAATGTCTGTGATGCGGGAGGGCGGCGGTTAAGGGGTTAATAACTTTATTATAGTTTTTTGCGATGCAGGAGGGCCTCGGTTTAGGGGTTAACAGGCAGTTTATGGGTGTTTAGTGCACTTTGTAACAGTTTAGTTATGAGTTTTATGTAACAGTTTTGTTGCGTAAAACTCATAACTACTGCTCTCAGGTGACAAAACAGATCTTGTCGGTTTAGGCTGCAGCGCAAGCTTTTTAGCCTCACAGCAAAACTCGTAATGTCTGCGCTATGGAAGTCCCATGAAAAAAACGTAATTTTTACGTGTGCGGGACTGACGTTGCGTTACAGGCTAAAAGCCTTGCGGTACAGCTATACCAACAAGACTTGTAATGGCTGTGGTGCTGTTTTAATGCTGAAATAACCATTTTTTCAGCGTTAAAACCCGAACGCAAAACTTGTAATCTACCTGTATGGCAGCAGTGTTTGTAACTATGTATAAATATGGCTATAAACAATGTACAGAACACTGCTGTCAGATGGGTAAAAACGCGTGCATGCTCCTGAGATCATCTAGCATAAATCTTTAACAAAGGATAGCAAGGGAACTAAGCAACATTTAAACTTGAAAAAGTACATTGGAAAGTTGTTTAAAATTCCATGCTCTATCTAAATCAATGTAAGTTTAATTTTGACTTTACTGTCCCTAAAAAGTAAAAAAATCTGAAGTTAATTAAAAAGCAAAGCAAAAAGTGTAAATATAACATATCTTATGTGAAGCAGTGCTTTATTTTACTGTGCTTGTCTCTCCAGAAATGCAGGGAACATATAGACCTAGCCTTTTGAATTCAGTGAGGGATCTCAGCGTGCTGGAGAAACATTTTAGCTAATTTCAGGGCCGATCCCATTCAAACTCATCTAATAATTGTCTACAGAAACTCACTAATAACGTATATGGGAATTTTTGTAGATAAATAATTTGAAAAGTTTTTCAAAATGATTGTAATTAACCTTTCATCTGGTTGGAGAGATTTAGATAATTTAATCTGTTTGCTTTCAAAATAAATTATCTGCCAGGTTTGTGATTGTGACTATATTTTGTTATAGGAGTTTAGCAAATTCTTATGAACCATAACCCACTGATTTTTGAATGACATCAAATAGGTAAAACTTGCTGTGGAAAAGGCCATTTTGACTGTGTACCATCCCCCATGGGAATTCCACTTAGTCAAAGTGTCAATGGAAACAGCTTGGGTCCTTAGTAAACACGTGACTTGGAACATTTCCATGACAAAATGTAAACAATAAATGGAATTGTGAGAGGGAAGGAATGGACCTTACAAAGACCATTGCAAAATAAAATGTAATTTATGCATTCTTTGCAACCTCATCAGCTGTGTCTGCTCAGGGCCATCAGTTCTCTGCGGCTTCTGAAAAGGCCCTTTAACTCTGTAATTAACCCCTTTGCAGGGGGGTAAAATATAAAGACTTGTGGGGTCAGTAGTTATAAAATTCCCCACTCTAACAGATTAGCGCATGTCATTTTTTGCACTACAATGCCCATTTAAACTTGACTGATTATCTCAATATACAATACTATGATGATAGAATATATAAATAAATATATATATATATATATATATATATATATATATATATATAAATATATATATACAAAACTAGAAGAAAATACAAATGACTTTGTTCTAACAGCCACTGACAAGTTTAAAAGGAGAGTGTACTGCAATGTTTTCCACTTTATTGTATTCCCAATTATCCATTTTACCTGTTGGAATGTAATTAATTCTTTAAAAATACCTCCTTTACCTTTATTTGGTCATTGGAAAAAGCTGATTTTTTTTATCTCCACCTATACTATATATTTTATTACTTAACCCCTTAATGACCACAGCACTTTTCCATTTTCTGTCCGTTTGGGACCAAGGCTATTTTTACATTTTTGCGGTGTTTGAGTTTAGCTGTAATTTTCCTCTTACTCTTTTACTCTCCCAACATATATTTTATACAGTTTTTTTTCTCCTTATTAAATGGACTTTCTAAAGATATCATTATTTTCATCATATCTTATAATTTACTATAAAAAAAATATAAAATATGAGGAAAACATGGAAAAAAATACACTTTTTCTAACTTTGACCCCCAAAAACTGTTACACATCTACAACCACCAAACAAAAACCATGCTAAATAGTTTCTAAATTTTGTCCTGAGTTTAGAAAAACACAATGTTTACATGTTCTTTGGTTTTTTTGCAAGTTATAGGGGCAATAATTAGAAGTAACAAACCACTTTTTTTCAAAATTAGCGCTAGTTTCATTGGAACACTGATATCTTTCAGGAATCCATGAATTTTCCTTGACATGTATATATTTTTTTTAGAAGACATCCCAAAGTATTGATCTAGACCCATTTTTGGTATATTTCATGCCACCATTTCACTGCCAAATGCGATCAAATAAAAAAAATTGTTCACGTTTTCACAAATTTTTTCACAAACTTTATGGATCTCACTGAAATTATTTACAAACAACTTGTGCAATTATGGCATAAATGGTTGTAAATGCTTCCCAAGTATTGATGTAAGCCCATTTTGGCATATTTCATGCCACCATTTCACCGCCAAATGCGATCAAATTAAAAAAAGTTAAATTTTTCACAATTTTAGGTTTCTCACTGAAATTATTTACAAACAGCTTGTGCAATTATGGCACACATGGTCGTAAATGCTTCTCTGGGATCTCCTTTGTTCAGAAATAGCAGATGGTTTTGGTGTTGCTTTTTGGTAATTAGAAGGCCGCTAAATGCCTCTGCACACCACATGTGTATTATGCCCAGCAGTGAAGGGATTAATTAGGGATCTTGTAGGGAGCTTGTAGGGTTAATTTTAGCTTTAGTGTAGTGTAGTAGACAACCCAAAGTATTGATCTAGGCCCATTTTGGTATATTTCATGCCACCAATTCACAGCCAAATGCGATCAAATAAAAAAATTGTTCACTTTTTCACAAACTTTTTCACAAACTTAATGTTTCTCACTGGATTTTTTTTACAAACAGCTTGTGCTATTATGGCACAAATGGTTGTAAATGCTTCTCTGGGATCCCCTTTGTTCAGAAATAGCAGACAAATATGGCTTTGGCATTGCTTTTTGGTAATTAGAAGGCCGCTAAATGCATCTGCGCATCACACGTGCATTATGTCTAGTAGTGAAGGAGTTAATTAGGTAGCTTGTAGGGAGCAGGAAGGGTTATTTTTAGCTTTAGTGTAGAGATCAGCCTCCCACCTTACACATCACACCCCCTGATCCCTCCCAAACAGCTCTCTTCCCTCCACCACCCCACATCTGTCCCGCCATCTTAAGTACTGGCAGAAAGTCTGCCAGTACTAAAATAAAACATTTTGGCGGATTTTTTTTAATAAATATTAATTCTGCAGTGTAGGATCCCCCTTTGCCCCAACCTCCCTGATCCCCCCCCCCCAAACAGCTCTCTAAACCCCCCTCTGCCTTACTGTGTGCTATATTGAGTACTGGCAGCTGTCTGCCAGTACCCAGTTTGAAATCAAATATGTTTTGTTTGTTTTTTTTTTAAAAAAAATGATTTTCTGTAGTGTAGCTGCCCCCCCTTAATAACCCAACCCCCCACCCTCTCCCAGATCGCTTAATATTTTTTATTCTCACCCTCTCTCCCACCAAGTCCCACCTTGTCTCTCCTAACACTTGTTCCATAGTGTAGGGTTCCCACCCCTGCGCACGCGCACGCACCCACACATGATCCCGCCCCCCTCCTTTACCGATGGCTGCCCACCCGCCTCCCTGGATCAGCTCCCACCCACCCACAAACATAGCCATCAATGACAGAGTGGATCTCTCTGCATCGGACTGCTAAAAACTGTTATTGCAGGATGCCTCAATATTGAGGCATCACTGCAATAACAGGAAAGCGGCTGGAAGTGATCAAGATCGCTTTCACCTCTTTCAAAGACCAATGACGTACAGGGTACGTCCTCGGTCGTTAACTGTATTTTTTTGGAGAACGTACCCTGCACGTCGTCGGTCATTAAGGGGTTAAGTATTGGTTATAGAGAAGACTTGCAGACACAAAGGTTTAGAAATAATCACACTTTCAGAAAGTGGCGGTAGAGAGAGCTAATAAAATGTTAATTGTCCATTGTTCTCTCTATGGCTCTGATACTCAAAGCATCAACAGTGTCAATATATTCTAAAAAGGGGGGCAGACCCGCAAAGCACCGGCAAATCACGATGTGTCTCCCATAGGAAATAATAGGGATCATGGCTTCTGCAAAAGTCCGTCGACATCACCACTTGTTGGCACTTTCAGCAGGTGGGGGGTGGCGTATTTGAAGTGTTTCTGCACAGGGCAGACAGTGCGCTCACTTAAACCAAACATGGTTTCTGAGTCAGAACACTTCAAAAATGTGATCTTACTTTCCATAAACCTACACTTCCTGCCTCACACAAAAAAGGTAGCGAGACAAATATGCCTGGCACCCTACATGTGCGATGTATCCCAATCAAAGTGAAGGTTACTCCCTTGGAACACCCAGCGAACTAGCACAAAATGCCTAAGCCTATGTTATGTCTCCCCTATTCACCCCCTGAAATGCCCAGCTAACTCCCACAGAATGTCTATACCTACGTAGAGTCTGTAATCTACCTGACTAATAAAATATACAATAAAAAATCCTCCCTATTATAACTATAGGTGCTATGTTGCTACATTTATATTCAATATTAAAATAATATGCATTGTCATGTATAATGCATATTATTTTAAGTATTGTATATAATTTAAAATGCGGTTATTTTTGATTGTTCATTATATTATTTTAAACATAAATATATATTTAAATGATATATTTAGGTTTACAATAATAAAATGAAAAAGAAATAACTGCATTTTAAATTATATACAATACTTAAAATACCATGCATTATACATGATAATTCATATAATTTTAACATTGCATATACTGTAAATGCAAAGCTACACTAAACTAACCCGTAACAAGGCCTCACCCCAGTGCAACCTACCCTTACCTAATTACCTGCCACCTCCTAAAACTATTAACCCCTAAACACCCCAAAAAAAACAATGAAAACTACAGCTAAACTGTTCCTAACAGCTGACTTCCCAGACCTCTAAGCTAATACCACCAAAGTTACAAAAATAACAAGCACTAAAACTACTGAAAATAAAAAAAAACACATTACCAAAAAAAAAAACACTTCCAAAAAGAAAAAAAAATATTGGGCGAGATTACATATGCAGCGTCGCCCGCAAAAGCCGGTGACTCCAGTGTTTAGTCCGGTTTTGCTATCACATATATGGCGACGCCTATAAATGCGGCGCATATATTTCACCCGTCGCCCGCAAATTTTACTCCCATGTATTAACAGATAACCGCGTCGCAAATTGGTATCACATATTCAGTGCAAGGACATAAGCGGCGAAAATGGAGATATTTTACTCCATTTTCACCTCACCACACAACACATAGGCAGGTGCAGCAAGCCTTGCGCTGAAAATTTAAGCAGCGTAACTCCATGAAAATATAAATTAACACCTAACGCATGTGCTGTATCTATCTACCTGTCAACTGCAATCCCCCACCGCAATAACTAATTAACGGCTAGATTACGAGTCTTGCGTTATGAGCAAAAAAACATAACGCTACTTTTTTACTACCGCTGGTATTACGAGTCTTGCAGATTTAGGGGCACCGCACACTTTTTTTGGCATTACCTCAAATCATCTTACGCAAATTGTGTATAGTCTTTTTTCTATGGGACTTCCATAGCGCCGGTATTACGAGCTTGTCCTGGGAGGCCAAAAAGTGAGCGGTACACCCTATCCCGTCAAGATTCGTACCGTATTCTAAAGTCAGTAGTTATGAGTTTTACACTACAACGCTGTAGCATAAACCTCATAACTATAGTGCTAAAAAGTACACTAACCCCCATAAACTACCTATTAACCCCTAAACCGAGGCCCTCCCGCATCACAAACACTAAAATTAAATTATTAACCCCTAATCTGCCACTCCGGACATCGCCACCACTATAATAAACCGCCGCACTCCCGCCTTACAAACATTAGTTAAATATTATTAACCCCAATCTGCTGTCCCTAACGTCGCCGCCACCTACTTACATTTATTAACCCCTAATCTGCCGCCCCCAACTTCGCTGCCAGTATATTAAATTTATTAACCCCTAAATCTAAGTCTAACCCTAACCCTAACACCCCCTAACTTAAATATAATTAAAATAAATCTAAAGAAAACTTACAGTTACTATCATTACCTAAATAATTCCTATTTAAAACTAAATACTTACCTATAAAATAAACCCTAAGCTAGCAACAATATAACTAATAGTTTACAATGTATCTATCTTAGGGTTTATTTATATTTTTTTATTTGTATAACTAAAAAAACCTAAGCTCCCCATTGCCCTGAAAAGGGCATTTGGATGGGCATTGCCCTTAAAAGGGCATTTAGCCCTATTGCGGCTCAAAGCCCTAACCTAAAAATAAAACCCACTCAATACACCCTTAAAAAATCCTAACACTAACCCCGGAAGATCCACTTACCGGGAGAAGTCTTCATCCAATAGTTAAAATGTAACTATTAGTTATATTGTAGCTAGCTTAGGGTTTATTTTACAGGTAATATTTAGTTTTAAATAGGAATTATTTAGTTATTAATAGTAAGTTTTATTTAGATTTATTTTAATTAATTTAAGTCAGGGGGTGTTAGGGTTAGGGTTAGACTTAGGTTTAGGGGTTAATAAATGTAGTATAGTGGCGGCGACGTTGGGGACAGCAGATTAGGGGTTAATAAATGTAGGTAGGTGGCGACGATATTAGGGACGGCAGATTAGGGGTTAATAAGTATAATGTAGATGTTGGCGGCGGCATATTAGGGGTTAATAAGTGTAAGATTAGGGGTGTTTAGACTCGGGGTTCTTGTTAGGGTGTTAGGTGTAAACATAAAATGTGTTTCCCCATAGGAATCAATTGGGCTGCGTTACTGAGATTTACGCTGCTTTATTGCAGGTGTTAGACTTTTTCTCAGCCGGCTCTCCACATTGATGTCTATGAGGAAATCGTGCATGACTGAGCCCATACAACCAGCTTACTGCTGACTTAAGCAGCGCTGGTATTGGAGTGCAGTATGGAGCACAATTTTGCTCTACTCTCACTTCTTGCCTTATAATGCCGGGTTTGTAAAAACCTGTAATACAAGCGCTGTAGGTAAGTGAGCGGTGACAATAACGTGCAAGTTAGCACCGCACCCCTCATAACACAAAACTTGTAATCTGTCCGAAAGTATATTAACACCTAATCCACCAAACCCCCACATCGCAATATGCCTAATTAAACTATTAACCCCTAATCCGCCATTCACCCATATCGCAAACTACCTAATAAAGTATATTGACCCCTAAACTGCCAACCCCCACAACGCAATTAACCTAATTAAGCTATTAACTCCTAAACCGCCAACCCCCACAACGCAAATAACTAATTCATTTACTAAGCCCCCTAACCTAACACCCCCTAAATTAACCTCAATTACCTAAATTAAAAAATACTAAATTACAATTAAAATTTTAAAAAAATAACATTACTTTAAAAATAAAAATAAACTAAATTTAAATTAATCTAAAATTACAAAAAATAAAAAAGTCTAACATTACATAAAATTAGAAACCAAATTATCATAAATAAAAAAATTAAACCTAATCCCTATGAAAATAAAAAAGCCCTCCCAAAATAAAGGCATCCCCTAATCTAAACAAAACTACCAATAGCCCTTAAAAGGGCCTTTTGTAGGGCATTACCCTAAGTAAAACAGCTCTTTTACCTTATAAAATACTAAGTCCCCCACCCACCAAACCCCCCAAAATAAAAAAACTAATATACCCATTACCCCATAAGGGGCATTTGTATGGGCATTGCCCTTAATAGGGCATTCAGCTCTTTTACTGCCCTTTAAAAGGACATTCAGCTCTTTTACAATTGCCCATTAAATCCCTAATCTAAAAAATAAATAAAATAAAAAATAAAAAAAAAGCATGTCTAACTCTCAGATATGTACTCATGGTTCCTGAAGTCCGGCGGTGAAGTCTTCTTCCATCGCTGCGACCGCTTCTATCTTCATCCAGGAACGCGGAACTGAAGACCGGCGACCCCGGAGCCATGCAGAGTGGAGGATCCTCTTTGTATGATCACCGCCGTACACTGAATATTGAATTCAAGTTATGCATTTAAATATGGCGTACCTTGCATTCCTATTTGCTGATATGAATCTTCAGATTCAAATTAGCCAATAGGAGGAGAGCTACTGAAATCCTATTGGCTGATTTGAACAGGTTTTCTTTATTTTGGGGGGTTTTACTGTTAGAGGGGGGACTTAGTATTTTATAGGGTAAAAGAGCTAATTAACTTAGGTCAATGCCCTACAAAAGTCCCTTTTAAGGTCTATTGGTAGTTTAGATTAGGGGGTGTTTTTATTTTTTTTATTTTCCTAGCGATTAGGTTTAATTTTATTATTTTTGATAATTTTGTTTATTATTTTCTGTAATGTTAGACTTTTTTAATTTTTTGTTATTTTAGAATAAATTAAACTTATTTTTTTTTTAAAGTACTGTTTTATTTTAACTGTTATTTAGTAGTTTATGTAATTTGGGGTTAATTTAGGGGGTGTTAGGTTAGGGGGCTTAGTAATTTAATGAGTTATTTGCATACGCCTAGATTTAGAGTTTTGCGTTAGAAGGGATGCGTTAGCTACGCGTGCTTTTTTCTGGCCGCACCTTTTAAATACTGCTGGTATTTAAAGTTCACAGAAGGGCTGCATTAGGCTCCAAAAAGGGAGCGTAGAGCATATTTACCGCAACTGCAACTCTCAATACCAGCGGTGCTTACGAACGCGGCCAGCTTCAAAAACGTGCTCGTGCACGATATCCCCATAGGAAACAATGGGGCAGTTCGAGCTGAAAAAAAACCTAACACCTGAAAAAAAGCAGCGTTCAGCTCCTAACGCAGCCCCATTGTTTCCTATGGGGAAACACTTCCTAAGTCTGCACCTAACACTCTAACATGAACCCAGAGTCTAAACACCCCTAACCTTACACTTATTAACCCCTAATCTGCGGCCCCCGCTATCGCTGACCCCTGCATATTATTATTAACACCTAATCTTCCGCTCCGTACACCGCCGCAACCTACGTTATCCCTATGTACCCCTAATCTTCTGCCCCTAACACCGCCGACCCCTATATTATATTTATTAACCCCTAATCTGCTGCCCCCAACGTCGCCGCTACCTACCTACACTTATTAACCCCTAATCTGCCGACGGCACCTCACCGCTACTATAATAAAGTTATTAACCCCTAATCCGCCTCACTCCCGCCTCAATAGCCCTATAATAAATAGTATTAACCCCTAATCTGTCCTCCCTAACATTGCCGACACCTAACTTCAAGTATTAACCCCTAATCTGCCGACCGGATCTCGCCGCTACTATAATAAATGTATTAACCCCTAAAGCTAAGTCTAACCCTAACACTAACACCCCCCTAAATTAAATATAATTTAAATCTAACGAAATAAATTAACTCTTATTAAATAAATTATTCCTATTTAAAGCTAAATACTTACCTGTAAAATAAACCCTAATATAGCTACAATATAACAAATAATTATATTGTAGCTATTTTAGGAATTATATTTATTTTACAGGCAACTTTGCATTTATTTTAACCAGGTACAAAAGCTATTAAATAGTTAAGAACTATTTAATAGCTAAAATAGTTAAAATAATTACAAAATTACCTGTAAAATAAATCCTAACCTAAGTTACAATTAAACCTAACACTACACTATCAATAAATTAATTAAATACAATACCTACAAATAACTACAATTAAATAAACTAACTAAAGTACAAAAAATAAAAAAGAACTAAGTTACAAAAAATAAAAAAATATTTACAAACATTAGATAAATATTACAACAATTTTAAACTAATTACACCTACTCTAAGCCCCCTAATAAAATAACAAAGACCCCCAAAATAAAAAAATGCCCTACCCTATTCTAAATTTAAAAAGTTCAAAGCTCTTTTACCTTACCAGCCCTGAAAAGGGCCATTTGCGGGGCATGCCCCAAATAATTCAGCTCTTTTGCCTGTAAAAAAAAACATACAATACCCCCCCCAACATTACAACCCACCAACCACATACCCCTAATCTAACCCAAACCCCCTTAAATAAACCTAACACTAAGCCCCTGAAGATCTTCCTACCTTATCTTCACCATGCCAGGTTCACCAATCCGTCCTCCGAAGTCTTCATCCAAGCCCCCGAAGTCTTCATCCAAGTCCAAGCGGGGCTGGCGATCCATAATCCGGCTGAAGTCTTCTATCAAGCGGCGCCTGAAGAGGTCCAGAAGAGGCTCCAAAGTCTTCATCCTATCCGGGAAGAAGAGGAGATCCGGACCGGCAACCATCTTGATCCAAGCGGCATCTTCTATCTTCATCCGATGACGAACGGCTCCATCTTGAAGACATCCAACGCGGATCCATCCACTTCTTCCGACGTCCAACTCAAGAATGAAGGTTCCTTTAAGGGACGTTATCCAAGATGGCGTCCCTCGAATTCCGATTGGCTGATAGGATTCTATCAGCCAATCGGAATTAAGGTAGGAAAAATCTGATTGGCTGATGGAATCAGCCAATCAGATTCAAGTTCAATCCGATTGGCTGATCCAATCAGCCAATCGGATTGAGCTCGCATTCTATTGGCTGTTCCGATCAGCCAATAGAATGCGAGCTCAATCTGATTGGCTGATCCAATCAGCCAATCGGATTGAACTTGAATCTGATTGGCTGATTCCATCAGCCAATCAGAATTTTCCTACCTTAATTCCGATTGGCTGATAGAATCCTATCAGCCAATCGGAATTCGAGGGACGCCATCTTGGATGACGTCCCTTAAAGGAACCTTCATTCTTGAGTTGGACGTCGGAAGAAGAGGATGGATCCGCGTCGGAGGTCTTCAAGATGGAGCCGTTCGTCATTGGATGAAGATAGAAGATGCCGCTTGGATCAAGATGGTTGCTGGTCCGGATCTCCTCTTCTTCCCGGATAGGATGAAGACTTTGGAGCCTCTTCTGGACCTCTTCAGCCGCCGCTTGATAGAAGACTTCAGCCGGATTATGGATCGCCAGCCCCCGCTTGGGCTTGGATGAAGACTTTGGAGGCTTGGATGAAGACTTCGGAGGACGGATCGGTGAACCTGGCATGGTGAAGATAAGGTAGGAAGATCTTCAGGGGCTTAGTGTTAGGTTTATTTAAGGGGGGTTTGGGTTAGATTAGGGGTATGTGGGTGGTGGGTTGTAATGTTGGGGGGGGGTAGTGTATGTTTTTTTTTACAGGCAAAAGAGCTGAATTATTTGGGGCATGCCCCGCAAATGGCCCTTTTCAGGCCTGGTAAGGTAAAAGAGCTTTGAACTTTTTTAATTTAGAATAGGGTAGGGCATTTTTTTATTTTGGGGGTCTTTGTTATTTTATTAGGGGGCTTAGAGTAGGTGTAATTAGTTTAAAATTGTTGTAATATTTATCTAATGTTTGTAAATATTTTTTTATTTTTTGTAACTTAGTTCTTTTTTATTTTTTGTACTTTAGTTAGTTTATTTAATTGTAGTTATTTGTAGGTATTGTATTTAATTAATTTATTGATAGTGTAGTGTTAGGTTTAATTGTAACTTAGGTTAGGATTTATTTTACAGGTAATTTTGTAATTATTTTAACTAGGTAGCTATTAAATAGTTAATAACTATTTAATAGCTATTGTACCTGGTTAAAATAAATACAAAGTTGCCTGTAAAATAAATATTAATCCTAAACTAGCTACAATATAATTATAATTTATATTGTAGCTATATTAGGGTTTATATTACAGGTAAGTATTTATCTTTAAATAGGAATAATTTATTTAATAAGAAATAATTTATTTCGTTAGATTTAAATTATATTTAATTTAGGGGGGTGTTAGTGTTAGGGTTAGACTTAGCTTTAGGGGTTAATACATTTATTATAGTAGCGGTGTGGTCCGGTCGGCAGATTAGGGGTTAATAATTGTAGGTAGGTGGAGGCGACGTTGGGGGCGGCAGATTAGGGGTTAATAAATATAATATAGGGGTCGGCGGTGTTAGGGGCAGCAGATTAGGGGTACATAGGTATAATGTAGGTTGCGGCGGTTTGCGGTCGGCACTTTAGGGGTTAAAAAAAATATGCAGGTGTCAGCGATAGCGGGGGCGGCAGATTAGGGGTTAATAAATATTATGTAGGTGTCGGCGGTGTTAGGGGCAGCAGATTAGGGGTACATAGGGATAACGTAGGCGGTGGTTTGCGGTCGGCAGATTAGGGGTTAAAAAATTTTATTATAGTAGTGGCGATGTGGGGGGACCTCGGTTTAGGGGTACATAGGTAGTTTATGGGTGTTAGTGTACTTTAGAGCACAGTAGTTAAGAGCTTTATAAACCGGCGTTAGCCCAGAAAGCTCTTAACTACTGACTTTTTTCTGCGGCTGGAGTTTTGTCGTTAGATTTCTAACGCTCACTTCAGACACGACTCTAAATACCGGCATTAGAAAGATCCCATTGAAAAGATAGGATACGCAATTGACGTAAGGGGATCTGCGGTATGGAAAAGTCGCGGCTGCAAAGTGAGCGTTAGACCCTTTCCTGACTGACTCTAAATACCGGCGGTAGCCCAAAACCAGCGTTAGGAGCCTCTAACGCTGGTTTTGACGGCTAACGCCAAACTCTAAATCTAGCCGATAGTTATTTGGGTTGGTGGTTTAGGAGTTAATAGATTAAGTAGGTTTATTGCGATGTGGGGGGTTGGTGGTTTAGGGGTTAATAAGTTAATTAGTTACTTTGCGATGTGGGGATTTGACAGTTTAGGGCTTCATAAATGTATTAGGTAGTGTGCTATATGGGTGAATGGCAGATTAGGGGTTAATAGTTTAATTAGGCATATTGTGCTGTGGGGGGTGTCGGTTTAGGGGTTACTACTTTTATTATTAGTTGCGATGTGGGGATGATTACGTAAACAGGGGTTTTTACGTATCAAATTTATTTTTGGGTGGCGGGTTAGACTTTTACGGGAGATTTTACATATTTTATTTTTTTTCTTAGGCGCCGGCAGTTTCTAAAGTGCCATTAGTCACTGACGACTCCAGGAAATGTGTATTTACACACATTTCTGGACATCGCTAGTTTATCCGACTTACAGCACATTATGAGCTGCCAGTGGGGTTTATTGAATTCCCCGATGAGAGAGGTGAAATTACAGGCAGCGCGGGTTTCATCAGTTACGCTGAAGCCTGCGCCGCATATGTAATCTCACCTATACTAAAACTAAAGCCCCATTTAAAAAAAAAAAAACATCCCAAAATAAAAAAACCTATACAATCACTAAAAGTTACAATAGCAATAGCCCTTAGAATGTTTTATTTAGATCATTGCCCTAAAGCTATTTAGCTCTTTTGCTTAAAAAAAATACAACCCCATTCTACAATAAAAGTTACCCCCACCTCCCCAAAAGCAATGCCCTAAAAAAAGGCTCTTGTCTGGGCAACTCTTTTTTTTATAGAATTTTTTCTAGTTGTTTTTAGAAAAAGGATTTTTTTAAGTTAAAAGAGCTATGATCACTTTAGGGCAGTGCCCTATTAAATTCCCTTATCAGGGCAATTTGTACAGTAGGTTCTTTAGGTACACTTTTTTTAGGGGGGGGGTGGAGGGTTACGTCTATTGTAGAATGGGGCTGTATTTTTTAGAGAAAAAAAGCTAAATCGCTTTTTGGTGTTCCCCATCGGCTCTGTGGGAGTTGAGATTCCCTGTCGGCACTGTGGTAAATTGTCTTAATTGTCTTTTGGAGAAGGGTAGTTCTTACTTTATGGATATATACCTCTAAACTCTCTGCTGCAGTAACCTTGTATATTATGTTCTTCTGATTGTACTGCTATATCTGGGAAATATACTAGCTACATAAGGTTTAAGCAGCATTTGAGATTGTTGGGTACTCATATATGCTTTTTGACTCACGTATTCTAAAAGGTCAAATTTTAGAAACTCTTTACCTTTAAATGACCAGGCCAGATACATGTTAAAATTTTTTAATCTTAACACTATATATATATATTTTCACAGTTTCAGAATAACAACCTTTTTTTCCAGTCATGTGACTGCTATTGAAAATTATTGAGAAGCAGTGAATTTATTAAAATAGCTAGTAGGTGGAGCTATCCGCTTGTGTTGCAGCAAAGCCAAGAAATCTGAAATTAATCAGTTTAACCAGGCCTGAACTCTCGAGCAGATTTCAAAGAAACAAGATCTTCCTGTCTATAAATCAGTCCAGATTGGAATGCATAGAAAGAACTGTTTGCAGAAAAATGCAAGTGAAGTCTGTGTTGTGTGATTATTTTATTAGGTGTATAATGCTGTTTAGCAAATGTTTTTGTTCATTTAACTTAGTTTAATTATATATTCTGTGTTGTGTGATTTTTTATTAGGTTTATAATGCTGTTTAGCATTTAAAGTCTTCATTTCAAAGCTTTAAAAATAATGTATTAGGTGTTACTTATGACAATTTTGAGAGGGACCTGGAACCTATCTCCCTCACTTCCCATTGACTTACATTATAAACTGAGTTTCAATTTACAATGGTTTCGATTTACAACCATTCCTTCTGGAACCTAACCCAGGTGTAAACTGAGGGCTACCTGGGTGTCATCACACTAAATCATCTTGGATTGTTCCATAATGTTTTGTAATTTGAAATTTACCAATGGTCCTCATAGGCACTTTCCTTTTACCTGGCTGCATTCAAAACATTATCTTAGGCTCTGATGTTTAATTTTGTATATAACCAACAACACAATATTATTTTTTATTCCCTTGAAATTACCTAATCCTATGTGCTGATACTTATTTTAAAAAAAAAAAAAAAAAAAAAAAAAAGATACATTTTATTTCATTAGACTTTGAAGTTTTCCTGTGTTTATTTTCGTATAATATTTTTAATTATGTGGAATGCAGAGGCAAGATTATTCCTGTAGGAGAAAAGTACTTACTATCAAAGGCTCATACAGAGCTTTAGAATCCTGGCTGGATTTGTATAATTGGTTAAAGGCACATTTAAACATTTTCTTATTTCACTATTATATGCAGAGAACTATGGGTTAGATTACAATTGGAGCGCTAAATGTTTTCAAGTGATATTAGCGCTCCATTTTGCAAATTGCGATTGCGAGGAAGCATTGCACTCACAAGAAAGTGCTTCTATAGGCTCCTGTTGGAGCCTTGTTCTGATGCCGTCAAGGTTCTCAGCTAAGGTGGTAAGTAGCACAGCGACGGGCAGCATTTTAAATATATATGTATATATTATATACATATATATTTATGTTAATATATTTATATACACATATTAACACATACATATATGTTTATATAGTCAAATACATATATATTTACATTGTTGTCTATGAGAACACACAGGTGTCAATTTATTAATGTGCGAGCAGACATGATACGATGTAGCGTATCATGTCCATTGTCCGCTGCACATCGATACATGCCAACAGCATAATAGGAGTAAAGTTATTGTGTACTGCTGGTGCAAAACCGCCCCCTGCAGATTCTCGGACGCTAGCAGGGGGTGTCAATTAATCCGATCGTATTCAATCGGGTTGCTTTCTGTCCGCCGCCTCAGAGCAGGCGGACAGGTTATGGAGCGGCGGTCTTTAAACTTCTGTTTCCGGCAAACCTAAAGGCTCGCCGGAAACACGGGGCATCAAGCTTCGTACGGAGCTTGATAAATTGACCCCTCAGTTCCCATAGACCGCAATGTAAAGGCACTTTTCAGTGCTGTTTTTTTTTCTTACACCCAACTCCCACTAACTTTAAAGCCCCAAAACTGCCTAGTTCAGTTGTTGTTATTTTTTATTATTTATAAAAAAAACTATAATGCCCTCTATTTTTAAGGCATTTGGGGCACTTTTAGAAAATTAACCAGAGATGTAATCTCTGGTTAATTTTATAAGCACTAATTGGTACCGCAAGCTCGCGATAGCAATAACCAGCCACTTGCAATGGCTGGTTAATTATTGCGATCCCGCAAACGGCAAATTTGCGCTCCACTTGTAATCTAGCCCTATGTGTTTAAAGGGACACTAAACCCAATTGTTTTCTTTCATGATTCAGATAGAGTATGCAATTTTAAGCAACTTTCTAATCTACTCCTATTATCAATTTTTCTTCATTCTCTTGCTATCTTTATATATAAAGCAGGAATGTGATGCATAGGAGCCGGCCCATTTTTGGTTGAGAACCTGGGTTATGCTTGCTTATTGGTGGGTAAATGGAAACCTCCAATAAGCAAGCGCTTTCCATGGTGCTGAATCTCAAATGGGTTGGCTGCTAAGATTTACATTCCTGCTTTTAAAATAAAGATAGCAAGAGAACAAACAAAAATTGATAATAGGAGTAAATTAGAAAGTTGCTTAAAATGTCATGCTCTATCGGAATCATGAAAGAAAAAATTTGGGTTTAGTGTCCTTTTAAGCCCTTTATAGGTTCGATCCTAAGCACAGTTGCTGAGAAGTATGTAACTCCGGATTGGCTGCAACACATAGCTGTCTTATTACAGATTTACATGAACCAGTAACAGATAAAAAAAAATATCTATCTATTTATCTATAGTATCAATCTAATATATCCATATCTATCATCTGTCTATCTATCTATTTGTACCATAGATCCTCTAGAACATGCTTGTGTTGGGAACTCAATTTTGTTATTTATCTTTCTATCATTATCTATCTATCTATCTATCTATCTATCTATCTATCTATCTATCTATCTATCAGAATATGCCTATCTATCTATCTATCTATCTATCTATCTATCTATCTATCAATATCTATATATCTATTTGTATCTTAGACCCTCTGGCACATGTCTGTGCTCGGAACTCATACTTTGTCCTGTCTTCTTCCTCAGCTATCATGATTGCATAAAGATCGAGAAGTCACTTTTGCCAACATTTTCTCTATTTATTGACTCAATGCAGCCATTTGTGAACCTTAATTGTTCTGGGTCCACTGCTTATTTAATCTCTGCTATTTTGGATTGTATCCTCTGATTCCCCCATTTGCCTTCTAATTCTGCCTGATGCTGCCTGAGAGTTGTAATCTCTTCTTTGGATTTTGGCCTTTCCTTTGCATGTTGATTTTGTCTGAGAGTTCTGACTCACATTAGTGAGACTCATGTGAGCTATTCTGTGAGGGGCTCATCTTAGATATATGCGTTACAATTGTTGTACTGGAGATATTGAATTCCTATTTCAGTTAAACCCTTTACATGACCAACCATTCAGCCTATATTTATATAAAGAAAAGTATTTTATTACGCTTTGAAATGTCATTCAATATGTTTAGCTAATTAATCTCAAACTTACATTCCAAAGTCTTCCCATTTATCTTCCATGTGATGTTTGGTTCTGGTTTTCCAAAGGCCGAGCACCGCAAGTCAACTTTAGAGCCTACATTCAACACGCTGCTTTCTGGTATTTCATTCCATCTTGGAGGTTCTGTTTATTAATATATAATGATAACGTCATTATTATTAACTTTTTTTGTGCAATCTATTATTATAACTAATAATTTACAGCATAATAGGCTACAGACATTGGAATAATAATGGATTTTAACAAAACAGCTTACAACCTAGAAGGGGTAGGAAATATGTAAATTGGAAACTTGCAAGATTTACTGGAGTATAACTACCGTTTCCCAAGTGATCCTGTAAGATAATTGGTTGAAAAATAAACCAAATATATTATTTATAAAAATGAATTATGGAGGTAGACACAAAGATAGTTTAAAAGCACATTCTGCAAGTACACATAAAATGACGCTACTTGGTTTAAATCACAACTTTGTAGACATTGACTAAGGGGAAACACTAACAACTTAAATAAAATGGCATATATTTAAAAGATATAAGAAATAAATTATGGGGACATTCCAGCCAAAATTGGAATCAGTTTTGAATAGAAGCATTTTTGTAATATATATGTATTAGCAAAAATGCTTCTATTAAAATCGATAGCTGTATTTAAGTATGCACCGTGCACCAGTATTTTAAACTCAGCACTTGCTCAGACAGCCTAAGTTTCTTGTTTCATCTGGTAATGACTCAATTTTTTAATTGCTGACATGATACAAGTCCCACTGATGCTCTGAGCAGCTGCTGTATTTAACATGCTGGTGCACTGACAATATCTAGAGAAAAATGTTAAACACTAAAACAGTGTTAACTTTTAGTGATATGCTTCAATCCAAAGATGTAATTCATATATGTGCATTTAACTTTTGACCGGAATGTCCCTTTAAATAATGTACTGTCAGATTCACACACAATGTGGCCGATTTATCAAATTTATCATTTCCCTTGGCAGTTTCCCTGAGTGTGCATGGCAGTCCATGATCTTGTTTTTCTGTACAAATTGTAGACTAAACATACTTTGAGTTCATGGTGGTAATTACAGCAGGACAACATTGCATCACCCTCCAAGGATGTTTCATATATCACATATATAAAGATTTTTAGGAGTAAGGAAGACAGAATATACATTATGATTAATTACAGTTTTCAACAATTATTTTTTCACTTCACTTAAATATATTTGTGCAGGGGTCTCACTTAGGTCTCAATGATCAAGATCTCACTGACATGCAGAGACCGTACATAGTGAGATAAATAGCTATCAAGCCAAAATTTGCCTTTCTGAAATTCATTGCAATTCTGACAAAACCTCAAAGACAATCTTGTCAGAACAGAGCGCTTTAGACCATTGGCCCTTAGAAAGTAAAAAGTGCTAGGTATAGAAAGTGTGACATACCTAAATCCCATGGTTTATAGTTCCACACTTATATGTATGAAGACCAAAATCTCAGAAAAATAGAAGGAACAGCAAAATATACAGTGTAGAATGAAAGGACCTTACCACAATAATATTGCTATTAAACAGCACTGTTCGGAAACCATTTTTTTTTATTTCATGATTCTGATAGAGCATGCAATTTTAAGCAACTTTCTAATTTACTCCTATTATCAATTTTTCTTCGTTCTCTTGGTATTTTTATTTGAAAAAACAGGACTGTAAGCTTACAAGATGGCCCACTTTTGGTTCAGCATCATGGATAGCTCTTGCTGATTGGTGGCTGCATTAAGCCACCAATCAGCAAGCAGTTCCTAGGTGCTGTATCTAAAATGGGCCGTCTCGTAAGCTTACATTCCTGTCTTTTCAAATAAAGATACGAAAAGAATGAATAAAAATTGATAATAGGAGTAAATTAGAAAGTTGCTTAAAATTGCGTGCTCTATCTGAATCATGAAAGAAAAAAATTGGGTTCTGTATACCTTTAAATAAAACTGCTGCAATAAGATCTTAAGTGACATAATTTTGTTGGCGGAGATTTAAGGCAGAGGCTCTATATCCTACTTTAAATTCATTTAGCAGGAAGCACAAAGAACAAGCTTCTGCTCTTAAGACTTTACTAAGCCACTGTGACTCAAGCTGATTCTTTATACCTTAAGAATTAAGCAGCATATCCAGAGAAGCCAAATAAATGTTGTGTGACACCTCTTTGTAACAAAAGCTCTGAATCTGCTCTTTTGTCACTATTTGTACAACTGTGATTAAAATAAAATTGTATTTGCTATCTCAGATTACTAACATTATCAGAAGTTTTTAATTCAATTTGACATTTTAGAGCTCTGTATTTCTTATATCGTAAAAATAAAATCCATTTGTATATCTTAGATCATTCTAACTCCCAAAGTAATCATAAATGTGGTGGAGAGATATAATGCAGAGTCTCTATTTCCTCCTACTCCAAATCTATTTAGCAGGAAACAGGAATCACAAGCTTCTGTTTTTATAACTTTACTAAGCCACGGCGACTCAGACTGCTTCTTAAAGGGAAAGGAAACCCAATTTTGTTCTTTCATTTTTTAATTTACTCCTATAATGAATTTTTCTTTGTTCCCTTTATATCTTTATTTGATAAAAGCAGAAATGTAAAGCTTAGGAGGCAGCCCATTTTTGGTTCAGCACCTGGGTAGTGCTTGCTGATTGGTGGCTACATTTAGCTACTTATTTATTTTGTACAGTAACAATAGGAAATATAGGAGAACAGTGTTGTGCCTTGCTAAAGACACATGTAACTGTAAAATAAAGGGTTTTATTCATAAATTGGACATTTACTTACCCTCTATGTGTACATGGAAATCATGATACACTGAGCCTAGCTTATTGTAAGCTACACATTGATAGACTCCTTCATCTGCCTCTGAAACATTCTGAATCTTTATAATATTTCCATAATTCTCAGTAATTGCTCTTTCTTCAGGAAAAGGTTCTTTTCCCTTCATCCATGCAATTGTAGGTGTTGGCCTAAAAAAAAAGAAAAGAAATAAAAGTTATAATATATTAAAAGCAAAGAGAGGAACGTTTCCTAGAGTAAAAAAAATATAAGCAGAGCACAATCATAGAGCAAGGGGCATAACATAAAACAAACAAAGACAATGGTATAAATAATCAGAATAACAATAAGTATGCACTCACAGATTTTAAAATATTCTGCACTAATCAATTTGATCTTAGCTGGTACCGTGGGGCCGATTTATCAAGGGACGAATGGTCCCTGATTCCTCTGTTTCCGTGCGAGTCTTGAGGCTCGCCAGAAACAGCAGTTAAGAAGCAGCGGTCTTAAGACCGCTGCTCCTTAACTCGTCTGCCACCTCTGAGGCGGTGGACAGCAATCAACCCGATCGGATACGATCGGGTTGATTGACACCCCCTGCTAGCGGCCGATTGGCCGCGAATCTGCAGGGGGCGGTATTGCACCAGCAGTTCTCAAGAACTGCTTGTGCAATGATAAATGCCAACAGTGTATGCTGTCTGAATTTATCGATATGTGGCGGACATGGTACGCTACTTCGTATAATGTCCGCTCGCACATTGATAAATATGCCCCAATGCATCCAGTTTTAAGCAACTTTCTAATTAACTCCTATTATCAATTTTTCTTTGATCTCTTGGTATCTTTATTTAAATGTAAGCTTAGGAGCTGGCCCATTTTTTGTTCCGCACCTGGGTAACACTTGCTGATTGGTGGCTACATTTAGACACCAATCAGAAAGCACTACCCAGGTGCTGAACCAAAAATGGTCCGGTCCCTAAGCTTACATTCCTGCTTTTTCAAATAAAGATACCAAGAGAACGAAGAAAAATAGATAATAGGAGTAAACTAGAAAAGTTGCTTAACCCCTTAACGACCGAGGACGTGCAGGGTACGTCCTAAAAAAAAAGGCAGTTAACGCCGGAGGACGTACCCTGCACGTCCTCGGTGTGGAAAGCAGCTGGAAGCGATCCTGCTCGTTTCCAGCTGCTTTCCGGTTATTGCAGTGATGCCTCGATATCGAGGCATCTTGCAATAACCATTTTTAGCCATCCGATGCAGAGAGAGCCACTCTGTGGCCCTCTCTGCACCGGACATTAACGGCTAAGTTTGTTGGTGGGTGGGAGCCGGTGTGGGAGGCGGGTGACGGCCATCGATGGCCTTTGTGATGCGGAGGGGGCGGGATCGGGGGCGGGGACGACTGGGGGCGCGCACGGACGCGCGCGCGTGCACGGGGAGGCCGGGCGGGCGCGTGCACGGGGAGGGAGCGGGTGGGAACCACTACGCTACAGAAGATTTTTAGTTAGAAGTGGGGATCAAGGGGGGAATTTTATTTTATTTGGTGATCGGTTTGGCTGGTGGGATATTGGACTGTAGGGGGGAAGCTACACTACAGAAACAAATAAAAACAAATAATAAAAAACATTTTTATTTGCAAACTGGGTACTGGCAGACAGCTGCCAGTACCCAAGATGGCCCCCAATAAGGCAGAGGGGGAGGGTTAGGGAGCTATTTTGGGGGGATCAGGGAGGTTGGGGGCTAAGGGGGGATTCTACATAGCATACCTTTTATTTTAGTACTGGCAGACTTTCTGCCAGTACTAAGATGGCGGGGACAATTGTGGGGTGGGGGAGGGAAGAGAGCTGTTTGGGAGGGATCAGGGGGTGGGATGTGTCAGGTGGGAGTCTGATCTCTACACTAAAGCTAAAATTAACCCTGCAAGCTCCCTACAAACTACCTAATTAACCCCTTCACTGCTGGCCATAATACACATGTGATGCGCAACAGCATTTAGCGGCCTTCTAATTACCAAAAAGCAATGCCAAAGCCATATATGTCTGCTATTTCTGAACAAAGGGGATCCCAGAGAAGCATTTACAACCATTTGTGCTATATTTGCACAAGCTGTTTGTAAATAATTTTAGTGAGAAACCTAAAGTTTGAAAAAGTGAACAATTTTTTTTTATTTGATTGCTTTTGGCGGTGAAATGGTGGCATGAAATATACCAAAATGGGCCTAGATCAATACTTGGGGTTGTCTACTACACTACACTAGAGCTAAAATTAACCCTAGAAGCTCCCTACATGCTCCCAAATTAACCCATTCACTGCTGGGCATAATACACGTGTGGTGCGCAGTGGCATTTAGCAGCCTTCTAATTACCAAAAAGCAACCCCAAAGCCATATATGTCTGCTATTTATGAACAAAGGGGATCCCAGAGAAGCATTTACAACCATTTATGCCATAATTTCTTGAGTTGTTTGTAAATAATTTCAGTGAGAAACCTAAAGTTTGTGAAAAAATTTGCGAAAAAGTTAACATTTTTTTTTATTTGATCACATTCGGCGGTGAAATGGTGGCATGAAATATACCAAAATGGGCCTAGATCAATACTTTGGGATGTCTTCTAAAAAAAAATATATACATGTCAATGGATATTCAGGGATTCCTGAAAGATATCAGTGTTCCAATGTAACTAGCGCTAATTTTGAAAAAAAGTGGTTTGGAAATGGCAAAGTGCTACTTGTATTTATGGCCCTATAACTTGCAAAAAAAGCAAAGAACGTGTAAACATTGGGTATTTCTAAACTCGGGACAAAATTTAGAAACTATTTAGCATGGGTGTTTTTTGGTGGTTGTAGATATGTAACAGATTTTGGGGTCAAAGTTAGAAAAAGTGTTTTTTTTTTTTGTTTTTTTTCATCATATTTTGTATTTTTTTATAGCAAATTATAAGATATGATGAAAATAATTGTAGATTTTGAAAGTCCATTTAATTGCGAGAAAAACGGTATATAATATGTGTGGGTACAGTAAATGAGTAAGAGGAAAATTACAGCTAAACACAAACACCGCAAAAATGTAAAAATAGCCTTGGTCCCAAACGGACAGAAAATGGAAAAGTGCTGTGGTCATTAAGGGGTTAAAATTGCTGCTCTATCTGTATTATGAAAGTCTAATTTTGACTAGACTATTTCTTTAAGTTAAAGCTGTTTATTTTCATTTTAAAACGTACAAAAAGTGCATGTTGTAGCTGACTGTGGGATAGACGATAAGCAGAACACACACATCTCTATTAGTAGACAGGAAAACGCCCAGAGATATTAAAGGACATATGACCCAACATTTTCTTTCATGATTCAGACAGAGCATTTAATTTTAAACAACTTTCTAATTTACTTCTTTAATCATATTTTCTTCTTTCTCTTGGTATCTTTTGTTGAAATCAGGGACGTAAGCTCAGGAGCATACACGTGTCTGGAACACTTAATGGAAGCAGTTTTGCAAGAGCACTAGATGACAACACCATGTCCTGCCATGTATTGCTCTAGCCACCTATCTATGTATCTCTTCAACAAAGAATATCATTGGAACAAAGCAAATTTGAAAATAGAAGCAAATTGCAAACTTTTATGCTCTGTCTGAATCACACAAAAAAATGTTTTGTGTTGTTTCATATCCCTTTAATCCAAAAAGTATTTTTTATCTTCTAAATACATCTCTCCTCTAAAATCCATTAATCATAATGTGGCTCTTCAGTCAAATAACTTCTTAAAGGGCCACTAAACCCCAAATCTTTCTTTCGTGATTCAGATAGAACATACAAATTTAAACAACATTACAAATTACTTCTATTATTTATTTTGCTTCATTTTTGAGATATCCTTATTTGAAGAAAAAGCAGTGCACATGGGTGAGCCAATCACATGAGACTTCTATGTGCAGCAACCAATCAGCAGCTGCTGATCATATCTAGATATGCTTTTCAGCAAAGAATATCAAGAGAATAAAACAAATTAGATAATAGAAGTAAATTAGAAAGATGTTTAAAAATGCATTCTCTTTCTAAATCATGAAAGAAAAAATGTGGGTATCATGTAGGGTTGCCACCTGTCCCTTAAAATACAGAGCACTTATAAGTTACACATGCTGCAGGGTGTGCAGGGAGGAATATTTATAGTGCTGTCCAGAAACACAATACATGTTCCTCCCTGCACACCCTGTAGCATGTGTAATTCATAAGTGTCCAGGAAAACATGGCTGAGGTGGCAACCCTTCATGGCCCTTTAATCATACAATGGTTGTTTTTTTTGTTGTTGTTTTTTTTAAACAGCTGGGTCCTAAAGTATGTACTGGGTTCAAATGCAGTTATTTGGTGGTTTTATTTTCCATTATAAATCCACTTATCATAATGTTATTATGTTATAAAGTTATTGCCCTCAGGAATATAAATCCCTTGTTCTAGAGCAGACATCCTCACTCAAACTTGGTCCTCCAGAGGTTTTGGAACTTCATTTCCCATGATGCTCAGCCAGCATATCAGCATAAGCATCATGGGAAATGTAGTTCCAAAACCTCTAGTGGGCCAAGAGTGAGGATGTCTGTTCTAGAGGAACTTGTCCGCTACTATATGTTGACAATCTTATCTAATCCCACATTAATATTAATACTAACAACAGATGTATAAGAAACTTTTTTTCTAATTACAGCCTCACTTCCCTATTGTTTGTGTCATTTGAGATACAGATTGCTACTGATCTGCAAAATCCATATTTTTTAATTCTTTGTTGTTGAACATCTTTTATCACCTGGCACTATGTTATGGTGACCAATATATCATAAATATAAGGGCTGTTATATTGCTGCTAGGCTCTACAATTCATCACATACTTAAAGGGATAGTCTAGTCAGTATTAAACTGTCATGATTCAGATAGAGCATGCAATTTTAAGCAACTTTCTAATTTACTCCTATTAATAATTTTTCTTCATTCTCTTGCTATCTTTATTTGAATGAAGGTTTAGGAGCCGGCCCATTTTTGGTTCAGCACCTGACTAGTGCTTGCTGATTGGTGGCTACATTTAGACACCAATCAGAAAGTGCTACCCAGGTGCTGAACCAAAAAATGGGCCGGATCCTAAGCTTACATTCTTGCTTTTTCCATTAAAGATAGCAAGAAAATGAAGAAAAAATGATAAAAGGAGTAAATTAGAAAGTTGCTTGAAATTGCATTCTCTGGGGCAGATTTAACAAAGTGCAAGCGGCCATGATCCACTGTAGTGGATCATGTCCGCCGCACATTGATAAATGCCGATAGCATACGCTGTCGGCATTTATCATTGCACAATCAGTTCTGGTGAACTGCTGTGCAATGCCGCCCCCTGCAGATATTCGCAGCCAATCTGCCGCTAGCAGGGAGTGTCAAGACCTCTGCTTCTTAACTGCTGTTTCCGGCGAGCCTGAAGGCTCGCGGGGAAACAGTTACATTCAGGGCCATTCCGCCCTTGTTAAATCGGCCCCTCTATCTAAATCAAGAAAGTTTAATTTTAACAGACTCATTTTTATTTTACATGTTGTATCCTATTTTATTTCTCCCCGGTCTTCTGCTTCTCTGTGTAATTCTGGACAATATTTACATTTTGTTATCGTTTATACAGAGAACTATGCAGAACAGAATATTGTACTCAAAATGTTTCTATCATGTATAAGAATGAGCAACAGGTGCAGACAGGAAGTGTAACAATACAATACAATTCGTTGTTTAACAATACAAATATTTTATTACAAACTCACAGTCCTTCTGCAATGCATTCCAGCTCTAGGAGGTCCCCTGTCAGGACGGTCACAGAACTTCGCTTTCCATGAGGGGTGAGTATTTTTGGTGCTCTTTCCCTTGGTGATTCACCTAAAAATACAATGATCAAGTTCATCAAGATTTAGTTAGTTCAATATGTTCTTTCAGTGGGATAAAAATAAACAACTTTATTTGGAATTTAAAAAAATCATCAATTTTTAATTTCAAGTGCATCAAGTAAATGCCATAAAAATGATGTTAGCCTAATGAAATCACTAAATTATATTAAAAGTATACAATTTTAAACAACTTTCCAATTTACTTAAATTATCAAATGTGATTCATTCTCTTGGTATCTTTTGTTGAAGGAGCAGAAATGTAATACTGGTAGCTAGCTGAGCACATTTTGTGAGCTAACGGCAAAAGGCATGCTTTTGTAGCCACTTATCACCAACTAGTTCCCGGCAGTGCATTGCTGCTTCTGAGCCTACCTAGGTATGCTTTTCAACAAAGGGTACCAAGACAACAAAGCAAACAGAAGTAAATTGGAAAGTTGTTTAAAATTGCATCCTCTTTCTGAATCATGAAAGCTTAATTTTACTTTACTATTTCTTTAAGTTCACTTTTTTGTCATTATATCTTATAACAAGTCTTAGTTTAAGAAACAAATAAAAAAAATAAAAGTCTTACTGGGTAAAACAATAAGCTTCATGGGCATCTTCTGGTAGATCCGTCTGATACTGTTAAATGCTACATGGCAATAGTAATCTTGTGTGCTGTCTGAAAATTTCACATTAGCAAAGTACAAGTTTCCATTCTGTCCAACAGATACACGTGAATCCTGAGGAATTTGTATCAAATCTGTAAAAGGAAATATACAAAGTCATATACCAGGGTCTGCTCAGCGGACATTATATATAGTTTACGCAAACCTACTTATGCACACACGAACGTATACACAAAAGTGCACACATACATGCACATAAATAGCAATGCACAAGCACACACACTCATACATACACATATTTTATATATGTATATATCAAAGTCACTGGGGATTTGCACTCTCACCTCTTAATCAACTTGCCAGGGTGACAGGTACGTTGAAGATACAAGCAAAGACGAAGATCCGCACTCTCTGGACTTTTACAGTGGAAAATTTATTGAAAAATTGTGACCTTTCGGGGATCAAACTCTCACCTTCATCAGACCAGTTCAGAGAGTGCGGATCTTCTTCATCTTTGCTTATATGTATATATATAGTTTGGGGCATATGTATCAAGCTCCGAAACAGCAGTTCTGAAGCAGTGGTCACAAAGACCGCTGCTCCATAACCTGTCCGCCTGCTCTGAGGACAGACATCGCCGGAAATCAACCCGATCGAGTACGATTGGGTTGATTATCACCCCCCTGCTGGCGGCCTATTGGCCGCGAGTCTGCAGGGGGCGGCGTTGCACCAGCAGCTCTTGTGAGCTGCTGGTGCAATGCTGAATAAGGCGAGCGTATTGCTCGCCGTATTCAGCGATGTCTGTCGGACCTGATCCGCACTGTCGGATCAGGTCCGACAGACATTGTTAACTAGAGACCATAGTCTCTTAAATACGTAGTATATTGGCAATACATCCACCTATTTAACAAAAATGTTTTATATGAATTTTAACTGTAATTTTTTTTTTAAATTGCACTGTTTTGAAATCTCACAACAGCCTAAGCTCATTGCCCTTGAAAAGTGTTTAACATGCTTGACAGAGCTCCTGCACTGATCAAATGATGCTGTGTATAGCATATTTCAGGATCATGGTTCTAAATCCTGCAGCCTTTCTGATAAAACCCCCCCGTAAATTGTATATAAAGCAGGGGAAATAGTCCAATTATATTGCATAGATTTTAGGATTTATAAACCATTTTATAAAGGATTTCATTTCAGATCCCTTTTTTGGCCTTTAAACCAATATGTTATGGCTGTCCACATAAAACATTATAGGTCAAACCTTTATATCAGAACAATAAGGGCACAAACAAACTCATGCAGTGCTCATTTCTGACCTGCTGTTCCATCCTCAATTTATAAATCAGGGCTTGACAAATCCAGGAGCCAGGTAACCACTGGCTCCTAGAATTTTTAAACAGATTTGTTGACTCCTGTTTTAAGTATATATATTTCCTAACATAGTTCAGAAAATAAAAAACTTTGATTTTAGTAAAAAAAAAAAAATTGTCATGAAAGTAGAACAATGGATGTTTTTACTGGTCAGCTGTTTAAGAACCAGTTTTCAAAAAAATAAAATAAAATTGTAACCGGTCCCCAGTCACATACATGGACATTGTGTACCACGCCATAGCGCCATCTATTGGTTGAAAGTTCCTTCAGATGTGTAACACAGCTCCATCTATTTATTGATAGAAGGTTCATCACCAAAATGTGTACTTGGGAAATAGACTCATTTGCATATATTTTTGCATAGAGTGACAATTCAATGTATGGTTGTGAGTTTTGTTGTTTATCCCTCCCCGAATCCCCCTTCTTTTCGTTAGAGTTATATTTTATTATTATGTTGTTTTTTATATGTTTTCTATTTATTTATGTTTTATGTGGCATGTCACCCTAAATTAATTGGGGTGTTTTTAGAGTCTAGCACAGAGTGATATAAAACACAATGAGTAGCTCTTTTTGGAACTGGTTGTTTAGCCTGGTTCTTTCAGGTGGTTATGTAGCAGTCTTTGGATTTGCTATATGTTTACAGTATCCAAACTTTTTTAAAACTGCAGTGTGGCTATTGTAATACTGTCTGAAAAAGTACACATTAAATGAATGCATATTTGGAAATTATATAATAAATTTAATGGAACAGCATTTGTAATATGCTGTGTTGATGAGTACAAATTTGCCATCATAAGGTACAATGGGCTTGTCACTGGGGCTGTACCCTTCAAAGGCCAGATTTGCACAATTTTTTAAGGGTACAAAATGGTACCATAGCACTAAGGTCCAATCTAGTCACCAAAGGTACATATTTGCCTTAGAAAGGTACAATCTGCAAGGGTACCAATTTGTACCCATGTTAAAGGGTACAGCGGGTGTACCTTTGAGGGTACTGCCCCAGTGACAAGCTGTTGTACCCCTAAAGGTACAATTTTTGCATTTTTTCTGACAGTGTATCTGTAAAAAAAAGTTAAATCATATTAAAGAATTTATAACCCATTTATTTACTTTACCTTCCACGCCATCCTCTTCTGCTCCGTTATTTGTTTTCAAAAGCACATCATGGGAGCTCTGTCTAATCACAGTGCGCCCAATCACCCCTTTAGACTAAATGTAGCGCTCTCCCATGCTGGGTAAAGCTTTGACACACTTTTGTAGAAGAGTATGGCGAGGAAGGTAACTTATGTAAAGTTCTGAGTGAATTAAATCTTTATTATGCTTTGTTTTTTATAGGTATCGCTGTAAAATGAATGGACAGCAACACATTTGGCAATCACAATCCCCCCAACCACGGAGCTTTGCACTTTTTGGCAAACAAAATTGACACATGGAATTCAGAACGCAAAGGGTGTTGATAAAGTGCAAAACTAGCTTTTTTTATATGTTTAATTAAAGACACAAAGGGCGCCACATAGCATATCACAGAGGCAAGCAAATGTAAGAAAGGTAAGTTTGCATAGATTTTAGGATTTATAAACCATTTTATAAAGGATTTCATTTCAGATCCCTTTTTTGGCCTTTAAACCAATATGTTATGGCTGTCCACATAAAACATTATAGGTCAAACCTTTATATCAGAACAATAAGGGCACAAACAAACTCATGCAGTGCTCATTTCTGACCTGCTGTTCCATCCTCAATTTATAAATCAGGGCTTGACAAATCCAGGAGCCAGGTAACCACTGGCTCCTAGAATTTTTAAACAGATTTGTTGACTCCTGTTTTAAGTATATATATTTCCTAACATAGTTCAGAAAATAAAAAACTTTGATTTTAGTAAAAAAAAAAAAATTGTCATGAAAGTAGAACAATGGATGTTTTTACTGGTCAGCTGTTTAAGAACCAGTTTTCAAAAAAATAAAATAAAATTGTAACCGGTCCCCAGTCACATACATGGACATTGTGTACCACGCCATAGCGCCATCTATTGGTTGAAAGTTCCTTCAGATGTGTAACACAGCTCCATCTATTTATTGATAGAAGGTTCATCACCAAAATGTGTACTGGGGAAATAGACTCATTTGCATATATTTTTGCATAGAGTGACAATTCAATGTATGGTTGTGAGTTTTGTTGTTTATCCCTCCCCGAATCCCCCTTCTTTTCGTTAGAGTTATATTTTATTATTATGTTGTTTTTTATATGTTTTCTATTTATTTATGTTTTATGTGGCATGTCACCCTAAATTAATTGGGGTGTTTTTAGAGTCTAGCACAGAGTGATATAAAACACAATGAGTAGCTCTTTTTGGAACTGGTTGTTTAGCCTGGTTCTTTCAGGTGGTTATGTAGCAGTCTTTGGATTTGCTATATGTTTACAGTATCCAAACTTTTTTAAAACTGCAGTGTGGCTATTGTAATACTGTCTGAAAAAGTACACATTAAATGAATGCATATTTGGAAATTATATAATAAATTTAATGGAACAGCATTTGTAATATGCTGTGTTGATGAGTACAAATTTGCCATCATAAGGTACAATGGGCTTGTCACTGGGGCTGTACCCTTCAAAGGCCAGATTTGCACAATTTTTTAAGGGTACAAAATGGTACCATAGCACTAAGGTCCAATCTAGTCACCAAAGGTACATATTTGCCTTAGAAAGGTACAATCTGCAAGGGTACCAATTTGTACCCATGTTAAAGGGTACAGCGGGTGTACCTTTGAGGGTACTGCCCCAGTGACAAGCTGTTGTACCCCTAAAGGTACAATTTTTGCATTTTTTTCTGACAGTGTATCTGTAAAAAAAAGTTAAATCATATTAAAGAATTTATAACCCATTTATTTACTTTACCTTCCACGCCATCCTCTTCTGCTCCGTTATTTGTTTTCAAAAGCACATCATGGGAGCTCTGTCTAATCACAGTGCGCCCAATCACCCCTTTAGACTAAATGTAGCGCTCTCCCATGCTGGGTAAAGCTTTGACACACTTTTGTAGAAGAGTATGGCGAGGAAGGTAACTTATGTAAAGTTCTGAGTGAATTAAATCTTTATTATGCTTTGTTTTTTATAGGTATCGCTGTAAAATGAATGGACAGCAACACATTTGGCAATCACAATCCCCCCAACCACGGAGCTTTGCACTTTTTGGCAAACAAAATTGACACATGGAATTCAGAACGCAAAGGGTGTTGATAAAGTGCAAAACTAGCTTTTTTTATATGTTTAATTAAAGACACAAAGGGCGCCACATAGCATATCACAGAGGCAAGCAAATGTAAGAAAGGTAAGTTTGGTGAACCTACTCACATTTAGACTAGACTGTCAGAGCCGCCCAGCAAGCTCGCTCCAAATGATCAAAGAGCCAGATCCTCAGCGTGTCAGCAGTCCGTCAAAGGAGTATGTGGCTACCTAGGATTACTCAGCCTCTCAGCTGCAGTCCAAAGCAGGACAGGAGGCCACACTCGGCTCTGACATTCTAGCCTGCTGTTAATCAGTGATCACCTTGTCTAGGTGTTTTCTAAATGTTAGTAGGTTCACCAAACTTACCTTTCTTATATTTTATTGCCCCTGTGATCCGCTATGTGGCACCCTTTGTGTTTTTAATTACAATTACAGATTATTTTCTCTCTTGAGCCGAATTACCCATTTGAAAGGCGCTGCCTCATTCATTTGCAGAAGTGTCCGGGCTTGGATTGTAAGTGACTTTCTGTGCCACAGGATTTAAGTTGGTTGGACATTTGTCTCATTTGAACACTGTATTATAACACTGTATTTATTGATTAAGATTATTTTGTATTTATCCAGATATATTTCTTGTGTTTATTAATAATTTATCTACTAATTTAAATTAACACTTAATATACACTAGGGTCGTGCGCCCCTTTCCACAGTTCATCTTGTTGAACTTTTTTCAGTAATATTTTATATATGTTTGTCAGTGTTTTAAGACAATTTGCAATAATTATATCTTGCACAAGTGCAATACACTCTGAAATAGTCACAGACGCCATTTTAGATTTATATAGTAATAGATGTTCTAGATTCATGAAACCTATATTCAGCACTATTGTAAAGTCCCTCGGTAGTAGGCGGTACATACATTTACATATATATGTAAATGTATTTAATAGACATATATACTTGATATCTTGTACAGCCAACGAGATCTGCAGGAATCACAAAAAATTGGAAATCACAACTGCGACATCTAGAAGTTGCATTTAGCAATCACGCTATTAAAATGTTTGTTTTTATTTCATACTCGCATTTTCATGACTCTAAATTACAGTTATTTCATCTTCTTAAACAGAATTTCAATAAATAAACATGTATTTGTGATCAGTATATAACAGTTTGCCATTCTATCTTGGCAACCAAGATCAGTTGCACAGGTTTTTTACATTTAACAGAAATTATGTTTTGAAAATTTACAGTGTTTCTGCACCAGAAATCTCCTCTTTCCTGCCAACTCGTGTCACCAGCTGCCTTGCTAATATCTCATCCTGGATAGCCTCTCACTACTCAAAGCTGAACCTCTCTAAAACTGAACTCCTTCTATTTCCTCCATCTAAAAATCTCCCCATTCCCCAAATCTCACTTACTGGGGACAACTCTGTCATCACCTCTACCCTTCATTCCTGCTGTCCTTAGCTAATTACTGACGCTTCCACCTTAAAAATTCATCACTTCCTCACTCAAGACACAACTAAGATTCTCATCCACTCCCTTATCAGTTCTCTCACTCAAGACACAACTAAGATTCTTATCTACTGCCCAATCAGTTCTCTCACTTAAGACACAACTAAATTCTTATCCACTGCCTTATCAGTTCCCGCCTTGACTACTGCAATTCTGTCTTCTCTTCTCTGGTCTCCCAAGCTACCACCTGTCCCCACTGCAATCCATAATGAATGCCTCTGCCAGTCTCATCTTCCTTAAGCATCACTTCACATCCGCTGCACATCTTTGCTAACACCTCCACTGGCTTCCCTATTCCTTAAGAATAATATTCAACATTTTGACCATAACATACAAAGCCCTCATCAACACTGCACCCTCCTATAGTTCTGCCTTTGTCTGCAAATTCTCCCCTACTCAGCCCGTGCCCACTGTTCATTTCTCTCATCATCTCTCATCACTTCCTTACACTCTCATCTACAAGTTGTTTCTAGCACTGCACCTATCATATGGAACTCCTTGCCTCTACTTTTCTCTATTCTCAAATACTTCAAGTGTTCCTCAAAAACAAATCTGTTCAAGGATGTGTACAACTTACTTTAAGATGTCTCTACTACTTGTGTTTCTCTCTCCCTCAACTTCCTCTTGTACTTCCTTTAGAATGTAAGCTCAGGTGTCCACCTGTCCTGTCGATCATTTTATGTATAGATGGTTTACAGCTAATAATGACTCATGAGCAGGACCTTCTACCCTTATGATTTTTGTAATTGTCTTCTGATTTTTGTACTCCATAACTGTATACTTAATGTGACAACATTGTGTAATATGTTGGCACTTTGTAAAAAAACAATAATGATAAATAGAACCTCACATCATCATCTTCTTCCAGTAAAAGATCTACAGCAAAGACAAACCTTGTTCTGTACAGTGAGGTTTGGAACTTTTGCCCATATCTGAAACCATGTTACATGACATACAGTGTGAGAGACCAGTTAAAATCCCGTTATAGAAGATGAGATGATTTGTGGCCACTTATACAAATGCCCAATATACTCACCATGCCCATATACAAATGGCATTCAGATTGTTTAACAATTAATATAACTACCATTACAAAGCACATAAACGGATTTCATATGAACCCTTATTTGTTTAACCCCTGCAAAGTCATTTTGAGAGTGCTAATGCGCTACTGATCCAGAGATAAACACTGTAGCTGAGCCAGTCAGGTGCAACATATTTACTAGATACCAAACACCATCTGGTATAAGCTCAGGATCATCAGTGCATTGCTGCAGTGGAGCTGACTTTACCTATATATATAACTCCCTTGCAAAGATTAAATAAATAGTTCTGTTTAATGGTACTAATGGTGCATTAATAATTGGATCTAATGTAACGTTGCATGGGTCAAACTATTAGGGGTTGATTCAAATCTTTCCATAGCTGGGCCAAATAAAATTGCATACCTAATATGGTACTTATCTAGCTTCTTTGGAGGGAATGCAAAAAGCACAATTTTAAAGGATAAATTATAGATAAAACATATAAAATATGATAAATCATAAAAAAAAATAATGAATATTAGTTGCAATTGTTTGCTAATTTACGTGTGTCTACCCAGGAAACCTGGCTGTTGTGAAAATACTGAATAGTGACAATGAAATTTAAATAACCCAGGTCTCTAGCCTTTTAAGGGCTATATAAATGTGCTCCACAATAAATTATTTTAATTTACCTTAATTAGCACCGTATGTCACTTACCCAATAATAAACATGATAATTAATTATAAATACAGTATCTCATAAAAAGTTGCTATATTTTCTTAAATTATACATTTAAATTCAACATTGTGATAGAATCACCTTTCTGTACGCACAAACTTACTAACAGACATCCAATGAAACTTGATTGGGGGAATTCCAGTAGGCGGATCACACGGTAATACAACATATTCTCCCTCTTCCACTGTTATAGGAGGGATATGTTCTTTGGGGAATGGTGTGTTTCCTAAAGCAAAGAGATTATTTATAAATGAAATACATTTGATAAAACTATGGAAAATATTGTAGCATGTGAGTTGACATGAAAAAAAAAAAGTTTTATCTACCGTTTAGATACGATAAGGTTAAAACGACATTAAAGACAATAACAAAATACTTTGATGTAAATGGTCTAAACACATAGCCCCAGACTGGTAATACATAATGGCTCCAGAGATAAATTTGGCCTATGATTGTTGGCTTCTCGCATATGCTGTCCCTGATTGGCTCACTGTGTTCAGCTTCGGAGCTGTAGAGCATTTTCACTCAAGTGATAATTACTAGGCAGTTAACTCCTTTGCATGTTTTGGTAACTTAAAAGCATTGCAAAGATTGGAAGTACGCATGTAATGAGCCAACTGGTATGACTTTTTGGTAGTGAGATACATATATTAGAAACAATTATTCTGATAAATAGCAACCATGTGATGAAAAATTATGTGTGGCATTTTAATGATGTATGTGAGACGGTATCTTAAAAGGACAAATTTTTGGGCGTTTTTTTAATTGTGAAAAGTTAATGGAACAAATATTATTTGAAATTTTTAAATTTTGTATTTCATAGATTTGTTGTAATTTAATCTGTTTTATACAATTTGGGTGCAAAACAAACCCATCCTTTAAAAAAAAAAAATCTCACATTAACCCCCCAATTTATAATTTGTTGGGTGAACAAGATTCAGGTTGTACACTTTATGGCAGGGTTTGATGCTGTTTTAGAAGCGGGGAGCTGACTAGTTTTCCAAAGGATTCATCAAACATCTCTCAGTGAGATACATTGCTTCAATTCATTTTATTTTATTTTATTGAACAGATCTATTACAAATTGTGAGGACACTCTTTAAATCCTAGCATTTGTAATACTAGACAAATTAATTTAGACTTGTGTCACCTTATTCTATGAGAATATCAATTAAAATAAATATTTCCTCGCTAATCAATATGATTATATATTTATACCATGTGTATATATTAAAATTGTTGAGCACTCGCTCTTCTCTTTTATTTCTTAAAAAGTAATACCTACCAGGGACAAGAAAAGTAGTCTTTTCAGAGATGGCTGTGCCCAGCTTGTTGGAGGCATCACAGCGGTATGTTCCATTGTAGGAGGTTATGTTGGCAACATTATGGAGTATGAATGTTCCTGAATTATTCTTTGTCCGTACATTGGGGTCTGTAAATGGATCATATGGTTTTCCATCTTTTGTCCATTGGTATCTGGGTGAAATAAAGTTGCATATTTTATATGGTCACATGTACTAAGGCATACCTCTCAAATTAGATTTTTTTTTTAATTCCAAGACTGGGAGCAATAGGACAAAGCAGGGGCATTCAGGGGGCATTTTTAGATGGTTCAGGGGAGTTTGAGGTCTGTGGGCATAGTTTGGTGCTATGTAGACAAGTCCATGAATTTAAGAGTGGGACATATAAAAGGAAAGTTGTATGAGGGACAGAATTCCCGAAAAAGCATCATTCTACAAAATGTGGGATGGCTGAAAGCTTTGATAAGACAAATAATTTTAATGAGAATCACAGACTTGGTTTTGTAGGAAAGTCTCCATAGTCAGAGCTAGGCTTGGGAGGAGAGTGCTATGAAGGTGGCAGGTGAAGAGAAAGGTAAGTTCTAAGCTTCTTTTGGATTTCTTTAATTTGTTTTGGAGAAAATAAAGGGCATTGGAGTTTGATAGTTGATAAGGGGAATATTTAAAGGAACATAAAGTAAAAACAAAAATTGTAATTCCTATTGAGCATGCAATTTTAAACATCTTTACAATTTACTTCTATCACCAAATTAGCTTAATGCCTTGTTAAAAGAGCAATGCGCTACTGGGAGCTAGCTGAACACATCAAGTGAGCCAAGGACAAAAGGCATATATGAGCAGCCACCAATCATCAGCTAGATCCCAGTCCTGCATTGCTGCACCTGAGACTACCTAGGTTTGTTTTTCAATGTAAAATACCAAAACAAACTAAGAAATTAGATTTTAGAAGTAAATTGGATCGTTGTTTAAAATTGAATGCTCTATCTGAAGACAGGAAAGTTTAAATTCTGACTTTAAAAAAGATACAGCTTACTTATATATCAAATGTACCTCTTTCTCTTGTTATCCTTTCTAAACTTAGCTCCTTTCCATAAGAAGATACTGGGGTAGGCTCGGGAGCGTGCATATGTCTTCAGCACTATATCAATATTTGCAAACATTATTGAAAGAATTGCTGTCATGTAGTTCTCAAGGCATGTGCACATTCCTGAACCTACCTCAGTATGCTTTTATGGAAAGGAGCTGTGTTTCAATAAAAGGAACGAGGACAAAGTACATAAAACCCACATTTTTATAATTCAGACAGAGCATATAATTTTAAAAACATTTCTAGTTTACTACTAGCATCAATTTTACTTTGTTCTTTTGATATCCTTTGTTGGAAAGCAGGCAAGCACTTGCCTAGAGCACTTTATGGCAGTATTTGAGCAGAAGTATTTTTAACAATGCTATACATTTGCAAGAGCCCTAAATGACAGCAGTGCCCACTCCTTAGCCTAGCTAGATGCTCTTCAACAAAGGATATCAAGAGAACAAAGTTAACTTGATAATAGTAATAAATTGGAAGCTGTTTTAAAAACAAATATATGCTCTATCTGGCTCACAAAAAAATTCTAATTTGGGTTTTTATGTACTTTTCAGAGTGTGATTATGCATAAAGCTGTAAGAGTTTTTGTGAATTATCGGTTGCCGCCCTACTCACGTCGGGGATGGATTTCCTGTTGCGTTGCACTTGATTTGGAATTCTTCATCCTCAGGAAAGGCAATCTGGGTCTTCGGGTTCACACTTGTAATTGTTGGCAACTGTTCAACTTAAAATAGGAAAATAGGAACTTTCATTGAAAGGAGGAGAGCGCAATAACACAATTACTCATTATATAGAAGTATTTAGGAGCTTCAAAATTATCCTTCGACAGGATGAGATTATATTTCATTGACTTTAAAATATTTTCATTGTGCAGCAACAGACAAAATGTCACAACTTGACTTATGTCATTAAAGTTACAGCGGAAACTGACATTTAAATTTGTTCTAATGACACAAATTGCATCAAGTCTAATTAGAACAAAATCACAGGCAAACAATATGCTGTAAGACAAGTTGATTAGTATCCCTAGTGATTTTTAATTCAGGTTATGACTACAGAAGCTATGTATAGACAAGATTAAACTAAATTATTATTTGCCCACCATTACTTATGTTGCTCAGATTTGAAGAATGTACAGAAAAAGTTATCAAAGAAAGTTATCTAGAACAGGGATTATAAACAGGAGAGGAATATACTATTGGCTAAGTGTATTGCAGCAATATTAAGGGACATTAAAGGGACAGTACACTGTAAAAAAATTGTTTCAATTAATGTATTTCCAATGGCTTGTTATACCAGTAGCAGAGTATATAATGTATGAGAAATTGTATTTTCAGGTTTATTTGTGTATATGAAGAAGCTGGTTTTGTGATTTTAAACCACAGCCTATTACAGTGGTTTGAGCTTGCAGTTAATATAGATCTCATTATGTTATCACTTTGTGTACACACACTAGCTTCCATATTCTATATTTGTCAGTAAACCAAAGCTCAATACTTAGAGAAAATGGAACATTATCATTTTATTACTTAACTATCATGCAACCCACTGGGGGTGTCTTTCTGCTGGCTGTGTTTACATAGGTTTATCAATAGCATAGACTCCAGTATAGAAACTTTCAGTATAGGTGGGGATAGATAGAACAAAAAGAAAAAGAAGGTAGCACTCTTGTAGCAGGAAACACCTTTTATTAGAGCAACGTTTCAAGGCTACTTGGCTCTTTCTCAAGCTTACATATACTAAATTGTGAACAAGACTTTATTCACAAGGCAATTAATGAAGGGACAATCCCCAAGCTAACAAGGGGCGTGTGCAACAGCATGACAACACACAGCAACTTAATGGAAAAAATATCAATTGTTAACCCATTAGAGACTGACTGGAAGATTGGTCCAACAAACATATACAATTAAAAACAATATTGCTAAACAGAAAAGAGGAAAAGCACAATAGGATAAAAAAATACAGTATAATACTAAGAGAATACAGTTTAAATTAATGGCAAAAGGTCAAATTCTCTGTTGAGCCCCTTTGGTGACATAGTATCTAATAATAACCAAATCCATTTGGCTTCCTTATACAATAAATCTCTCAACCTGTCACCTCCTCTGGATTTTTTACTAGCATGGTCAATGACCATAAATCTTAATTGATTGGCTTGATGGCCTTTATCCAGAAAATGGGAGGGGGCAGGAAGATGAGATTGTTTATCATTACCAATGTTAGATTTATGCTGACAGAAGTGGTCCTTGACCTTCTGGGTGGTCTCGCCTATATATAATAGCCCACATGGGCACTTAAGAGCGTATACCACATATGTGGAGTTACATGTAAAATACCCTGGGATCTTAAATTTCTTGCCTGTATAGGGATGAGATATTTCCCCTCCTTTAATTACGCTATAACATTGTGCACACCCCAGGCATGGGAAAGTCCCATTCCTAGGGGTGCCCAAAAACGTTTGTCCCTTAGTAGTGGTATTGATATGTACACACACCAATTTCTTACCCATGGTGTTGCCTTTGCGGTAAGCTGCTCTGGGGAATACTTTGAATTCCAATATGTCAGGATAGGCTTCCTTTAGCATAAACCAATTCTTCTTGATGATATGAAAAATACTATTACTCATAGTACTGAAAGTGCTAACAAATGAGATCCTATTAGGAAATCCTATGGTTTTATCCACAGCATCAACAGTAGGATCCACCTGAATCTGGCTAAATTCATGTGGGCTATACCTTATCTTGATGAATTTCTCCACCATTTGTCCTGATCTTGCCTGACGTTTTTCTGGGTCACTGACAATTCTATTCACTCGTATGAGTTGGGACTTTGGTACACTTCTAAAGACTCTAGGAGGGTGAAAACTAGATCTGTGCAACAAAGTGTTGCGATCAGTCGGTTTTGTATACAAATCCGTCTGTAATCTGCCTTCAGAAACATATACCATGGTGTCAAGGAACTTAATGTTAGTCGTGCATGTTTTCACACTAAACTTTAGAAATGGGACTTCCCTCTCTATATCACCTTTTAATATATCAAGTTCCTCAGGGGTGCCCCGCCACAAGATGAACAGGTCATCTATATAGCGGATCCACCCTATACACCTTTTCTGAAACAGAGGATGAGTGTATACATACTTTTCATCTACCCAATTCATAGTAAGACATGCATAAGATGGAGCCACATTCGACCCCATCGCCGTCCCCTTCTTTTGTAAAATGAATTGTTTGTCATACATGAAGTAATTGTTAGTTAATACCATCTCAAGTAACCGGATCAAAAAATCACATTGTAAATCACTGTATAGACCACATAGGGACAGGGCACTATGCACACTCTCAATCCCCACACCATGGGGGATGACAGTGTACAGAGATGTCACATCCCAAGTAGACAGCATAACATCTTGTAAATCCTCATATTGTTGAATTTTAGAAATAAAATCCAAAGTGTCTTTGACATAAGACTTGCCAGTACTGACTAGAGGTGACAGTATTTTATCCAGAAACTGGGCTGTAGGGCTTAAAACTGAGCCTATGCCCGCCACAATGGGGCGGCTAGGAGGGTAAGTTTAGCACTTATGGATTTTAGGCATCACATAAAAAACTGGAGTGACAGGATTCTTAATTAACAAGAATTGAGCCAGTTTTTGACTGATGATCTCATAACGTAAACCCCTTTCAATCTCTTTTTTTTAAAGTTTTCACAATATCTCTAAGGGGATCACTATCCAATTTTTTATAGACATCAGAATCACCCAACAGTATAGGTGGGGATACCACAGGCTAAATCAGTTATTTAAAATGACAAAATAAGGGTAAAGGAGCTACTTGTAAATAATTTAATACACTTCAGCAGGTAAAGTGGAATTTAAAGGTGAGAACATTTTTTGGTGAACTGTCGATTCTATCATATATATTAAAGGGACATGAAATGCAAAGAAAAATTCTCTAAAGTTACATCATTTTATTAAAAAATAATAATATTAAAGAGATATGAAACCCAAAAATGTTCTTTAATGATTCAGGCATTGCATACAATTTAAAAAAAAAAAAATTCAATTTATTTATGATATCAAATTTGCTTTGTTCCTATGGAATTCTTTGTTGAAGCACTACATGACAGGAAATTGTATTGCCATCTAGTGCTCTTGCAGATGGATACCATTCTTGCAAAACTGCTGCCATAGTGCTAAAGACATATTCACTATCCTGAGCTTACATCCGTGCTTTTTAATTAGAGATACCAAGAGAATGAAGACAATTTAATAAAAAAAAAGTTGTTTAAAATTGCATGCTCTATCTGAATCATGAAATCATTTTTTTTTTGTTTCATGTCCTTTTAACCAGCAGCAGGTTATATTAAATCAAAAGATGTATTGACAAACTGCTTTAAAAACAGGAATCATCAAAGCAACAATATTTAAAGGGATACTGAACCCAATTTTTTTTCTTTTGTGATTCAGATACATCATGAAATTTTAAGCAACTTTCTAATTTACTCCTATTATCAACTGTTCTTTATTCTCTTGGTATCTTTATTTGAAATGCAAGAATGTAAGTTTAGATGCCGGACCATTTTGGTGAACAACCTGGGTTGTCCTTGCTGACTGGTGGATACATTTATCGAACAATCAAAAACTGCTATCCAGAGTACTGAACCAAGAAAAAAGCTTAGATGCCTTCTTTTTCATATAAAGATAGCAAGAGAACGAAGAAAAATTGATAATAGGAGTAAATTAGAAAGTTGCTTAAAATTGCATGCTCTATCTGAATCACAAAAGAAAATGTTTGGGTTCAGTGTCCCTTTAACCAAGGGTAAGGAACATGTGTCAATCACAATATTTATTCTGGATTGTAATCACCCAAGAAACAAAATTCCCATATCAGCCAAAACCGAGTTATTAGGAGCTGATATGGGAATTGTGTTTCTTGGGTGATTACAATCCAGAATAAATTCACCACTAAATGCCCACAGCTGCAAATGAGTTTTCAATAGAAAAGTTCTCTAAAATATGTTTTCATTTGTTAAATACTTGTTATCAGATTATATTTGGGAATCCAACATAATATGACAATGGTCCTTTCACACCTCTTAGGGTTACAGAACAGTTCTTTTGAATTAACCCCTTTATAATGTGTAAGGGAAATACTCATTTATATGAGATTAACCTATTTTAATCCAAATCCAACTTGATAACTGGTAAACATATACAGCATGATGGGTATATTGGGCATATTTGCTTTGTGATTAGATTGACACTTTATACACTATATGTTACAATCACTTTTTTATTTTACAATATTTTCAATTATTGATTGTGCGATTGTTGAAGGATTTTAAAAGGAACCGAACCTTTGTGATCGGGCTTTCAAATGAGATTGCTTTCCTGTGACCGGGATTTCAACATTGTAGCCGTAAAAACTGGAAATAGCATGTGAAAGGGCTTTTTCTTTGCAGTCACAAAGGCGACCTCCCATTTTATATCCCAATCATGAAGGTGTTAACCCATTTTATATTCCAATCACGGAGGCGTGATCCCGTTTTATATTCCAATCACGGAGGCTTGATCTCATTTTATATCCCATTCATGGACATATGATCCCATTTTAAATCGCGATCACGAAGGCGCAGTCCCATTTTATGTCCCAATCATTAAGGTGCAGTCTAGTTTTATATCCCAATTATGGAGGCATGACCTCATTTGAAATTCTGGACATGAAGGTGCCATCCCATTTGAAAGCCCAGTTATGATATCTGTACCAAAAGTGACAATCATAACAATTCAAGCGTGAATTAGAAATATATATTTATACACACACACACATATATATATTTGCTGCGGGTAAAGTAAGAAATTGGGTAATCCTAGCATTACCCAGGTAAACCTGACATTACCCAAGTGGCTGTGGGTAAAGCCTTATGTAACATAATAAATCTCAGAGTGCATTGAGTCACTGCATCAAACATATATACAATGCACTGTAATTCACACATCTTCACTATCTTTTTTGCCTCTTCCTGGGTAGTTCAAAGGGGGACAAATCCCCCCTTGTAAACCTCATTCCCCAAGGTTCACTTTGGGTGGATGAAAGAGGATCAGTGGGGCGCCTTCCTTGAACCCCCCGGCAGAGGCAATAAAATAGTGTAGATAGGGCTTACTCTGGTAAAACTAGGATTACCCGGATTTTTGACTTTACCCATAACATATATATATATATATATATATATATATATATATATATATATATATATATATATATATAGAGAGAGAGAGAGAGAGAGAGAGAGAGATAAACATACATACATACATACACACACACACACAAAGGTACACATATATAGACTCAAGGTCTATAGGACTGGTCAATTTTTCCAGGGTTGATTTTTATTGCCTGTCTGGCCCTGCATTTATATAGCTTTCCTGAAACCTTAAGAGGTATGAATGGGCTATTGTATGTGTTTCAAAATATCCTTTTAGGTTGCTTTTCTGTTGACAACGTGTTCTCTTTTAACAAACTAAACAATAAAGCATTGTGATCAGTCGAGAAACTCAGCTCCTAATTTAGTCAGAAATCAAAAATAATTTTCTGGAGCAAATTGCTGATAGATGGAAACAGAGGCCTATATGTCTAAACCATTAGTCTTCATACCTGTCCTAAGACCTCCCTAACAGGCTAGATTTTCAGGATTACCTTGGGTGTGAGCAGGTAAAATAGCCATCGGCCAGATTACGAGTTTTGCGTGTTGAGGGGTGCAGTGCTAACTTGCACGTTATTGTCACCGCTCACTTACCTACAGCGCTGGTATTACAGGTTTTTATAAACCCGGCGTTATTAGGCAAGAAGTGAGCGTAGAGCAAAATTGAGCTCCATACCGCACTCCAATACCAGCGCTGCTTAAGTCAGCGGTGAGCTGGTTGTACGTGCTCGTGCACGATTTCCCCATAGACATCAATGGGGAGAGCCGGCTGAAAAAAAGCCTAACACCTGCAAAAAAGCAGCGTAATGCTCCATAACGCAGCCCCATTGATTCCTATGGGGAAACAAAACCCTAACATAAACCAGAGTCTAAACACCCCTGATCTTACATAGTAACATAGTAGATAAGGTTGAAAAAAGACTGAAGTCCATCGAGTTCAACCTATACAAATCTAAAATACTTACAAAAAGCTCCAGTTAAGCTTAAATAACCCCATTAAAATGTGACCCATTTAATACTAGAAATCATATCCATGAATTTTGTTTATATACAGAAATTTATCCAGACTATTTTTAAATGTATCTATGGTATTGGCATTCACTACCTCCTTTGGTAATGAGTTCCACAATTTTATTGCTCTTACAGTGAAAAAACGTTTCCGTTGCAGGAGATTAAATCTCCTTTCCTCCAACCTTAAATTATGACCTCTTGTCAGAACCAATTTTCTTGGAATAAAAAGAGCTTCTGCCATCTCTGTATATGGGCCTTGAATATATTTATATAAAGTAATCATGTCACCTCTCAAGCGCCTTTTTTCTAAAGAGAACAGACCCAGTTTGGCTAGCCTCTCCTCATAGGTTAATTTCTCCAATCCCCTTATTAGCTTTGTGGCCCTTCTCTGAACTTTTTCTAGTTCTGCAATATCTTTTTTAGCAATCGGTCCCCAGAACTGCACTCCAAACTCAAGGTGAGGTCTTACCAGGGCTTTATATAATGACAGAATTATGCTTTCCTCCCTTGAATCAATACCTCTTTTAATACATGCTAGTATCTTATTAGCCTTTGAAGCCGCTGCCCTGCATTGTGCACTCATCTTTAGCTTGTTATCTATTACTACTCCCAAATCCCTTTCCTCCTGTGTTTGGCTAAGTCTTGTCCCATTTAAAAAATACATAGCCTGCTTATTTTTACTTCCAAAATGTAGAACCTTACATTTTTCCGTATTAAATCTCATTTTCCATTCACTTGCCCATAGTTCTAATTTTAGCAAATCCCTTTGCAAAGAGAGTTCATCCTGCTCTGACCTAATGACCTTACTTAACTTAGTATCATCTGCAAAAATAGAGATGTCGCTATTTAATCCTTGCTCCAAGTCATTTATAAAAATATTAAAAAGAACAGGGCCCAGTACTGATCCCTGGGGGACGCCACTGATTACCTTTGTCCAATCTGAGTATGATCCATTTACTGCTACTCGTTGCTCCCTATCTTTTATCCAGTTATTTATCCATGAGCTAACATTTTTAGCTATTCCCAGTCCCTTAATTTTGTGCATTAATCTCTCATGTGGCACTGTATCAAATGCCTTTGCAAAATCTAAGTATATCACATCAACTGATTCCCCTTTATCTATATTTTTACTTACTTCCTCGTAGAATCTAATTAGATTAGTTTGACATGATCTATTTCTCCTAAAGCCATGCTGATTAGAACTCATAATCTTGTTTACACGAATATGCTCATCAATATAATCCCTTATAATCCCTTCAAATATCTTCCCCACTATTGATGTCAGACTAACTGGTCTATAGCTTCCTGGATCATCCCTGCTTCCCTTTTTGAAGAGTGGCACCACATCAGCTTTACGCCAATCCTGGGGTACCATGCCTGAGGATAATGAGTCTTGAAAAATTAAGAGTAAAGGTTTGTCTATAACAGTGCTAAGTTCACTTAACACCCTTGGGTGTATTCCATCTGGGCCTGGAGTTTTATTTACCTTAATATTTTTTAGTTTTTCCTGATATCCTCTAAACAAAACCCAGTTAGTGGTATGGACTGGCATGTTCTATTCTGTTCCAAAGTATCATTCAATGGTTCCTCTCTTGTGTATACTGAAGAAAAAAAACTGGTTTAGTACCTCAGCCTTCTCCCTGTCATTATTTATCATGCTACCCTCCACACATTTTAATGTACCTATATTATCCTTCTTAGATTTTTTGCTATTTATGTACTTAAAGAACCTTTTAGGGTTAGACTTAGAATCCTTGGCAATTAATTTTTCATTTTCAATTTTGGCTAATTTGATTGCTTTTTTGCATGCTTTGTTACATTCCTTATAAATATTGTATGCTGAGTCTGTACTATTTTCTTTTAATAATTTAAATGCCCTACGTTTTTTCCTAATTTCTTTTAACACATTTTTATTTAGCCATAACGGCTTAGTTTTTTTATTTTTATTTTTATAACCATATGGTATGTATTGATATGTATATTTATTTAACAAATTTTTAAATATTATCCATTTATCCTCTGTATTTTTATTAGAAAATACATTGTCCCAATTTATATTATTTAATGATTTCCTTAAATCGTTGAATTTTGCTTTCTTGAAATTAAAAGTCTTAGTTAAGCCTTTAAAACACTGCATATGAAAAGAGATTTCAAATGTGACCATGTTATGATCACTGTTACCCAAATGTTCTTTAACTTCTATGTTTGATATTATATCTGTATTGTTTGATAGCACTAAATCCAATATAGCTTTACTCCTAGTTGGCTCCTCTATTAATTGTGACAAGAAGTTATCCCTGAGAACATTTAAAAATCTATCCCCCTTAGCTGAATTACTAGTTTCATTGGCCCAGTTTATATCAGGGTAGTTAAAATCTCCCATAATTACAGCACTGTTATTAGCAGCCTTACCTATTTGGATAAGTAGTTGATTTTCCTCCGGGTCACTAATGTTGGGAGGCTTGTAGCATGTTCCTAGTAATATTTTTTTAGGATTTTTCCCCCCACTCTTTATTTCAACCCACAGGGTCTCTACATTGTCACTTGTATCATAAATATCTTCCCTTATTGTAGGTTTAAGGTCAGGTTTAATATACATGCAGATTCCTCCACCCCTTTTATTATTCCTGTCCCTCCTAAATAATGTATACCCCTCTAAGTTAACTGCCCAGTCATGTGAATCATCCCACCAAGTTTCAGTTATACTGATAACATCATAGTCCTCTTCTGCAACTAAGAGCGTCAGCTCCCCCATTTTACCTGTCATGCTTCTTGCATTTGTTGTCATACATTTAATTTTCATGTGCTTTCTGCTGCTACTTGGTGTACTTTCCTCTATACTTTCTAATGTGACATTTCTTAAGTCATCCCTTCCTTGAGATATTAAGGGAGTGACATATTCAGACACTGATCTCTCTGTTCTACTTTGTTCTAATTGACCCTCCCCCCCTTTGCCTAGTTTAAAAGGTTCTCTTACACTTATTAACCCCTAATCTGCCGCCCCTGAAATCGCCGACACCTACATTATACTTATTAACCCCTAATCTGCCGCACCGGACATCACAACACCTACAATATACTTATTAACCCCTAATCTGCTGCCCCCAACATCGCCGACACCTACATTATATTTAATAACCCCTAATCTGCCGCCACCAATGTCGCCGCAACCTACGTCGCCGACACTATAATAAACCTGTTCCAATCAGCCAATAGAATGCAAGCTCAATCCTATTGGCTGATTGGATCAGCCAATAGGATTGAAGTTCAATCCTCTTGGCTGATTGCATCAGCCAATAGGATTTTTTCAACCTTAATTCCGATTGGCTGATAGAATTCTATCAGCCAATCAGAATCTAAGGGACGCCATCTTGGATGACGTCATTTAAAGGAACCTTCATTCAGCAAGAAGACGTCGATTGAAGAGGATGCTCCGCGCCGGATGTCTTGAAGATGGAGCCGCTCTGCGCCGGATGGATGAAGATAGAAGATGCCGTCTGGATGAAGACTTCTGCCCGTCTGGAGGACCACTTCTACTCGCTTGGATGAAGACTTCTCCTGGCTTCGTTGAGGACTTCTCCCGGCTTCATTGAGGATGTATGTTGGACCTTCAAAACTGTAAGTGGATCTTCAGGGGTTAGTGTTAGGATTTTTTAAGGGTGTATTGGGTGGGTTTTATTTTTAGGTCAGGGCTTTGGGCCGCAATAGAGCTAAATGCCCTTTTAGGGCAATGGGGAGCTTAGGTTTTTTTAGTTAGGGTTTAGTGTTGGGGGGGTTGTTTGTATTTTTGTTTTCAGGTAAAAGAGCTGATTTCTTTGGGGCAATGCCCCGCAAAAGGCCCTTTTAAGGGCTATTGGTAGTTTAGTTTTGGCTATGGGTTTTTTTATTTTGGGGGGCTTTTTTTATTTTGATAGGACTATTAGATTAGGTGTAATTAGTTTAAAGATCTTGTAATTAGTTTTTTATTTTCTGTAATTTTGTGTTTTGTTTTTTTGTAATTTAGGTAATTGTATTAAATTTATTTAATTGTATTTAATTTAGGTAATTTATTTAATTGTAGTGTAGTGTTAGGTGTTAGTGTAACTTAGGTTAGGTTTTATTTTACAGGTAAATGTAGGTAGGTGGTGGCGATGTTAGGAGTGGCAGATTATGGGTTAATAATATTTAACTAGTGTTTGCGAGGCGGGAGTGCTGCAGTTTAGGGGATAATATGTTTATTCTAGTGGTGGCAATGTCCGCAGTGGCAGATTAGGGGTTAATCATTTGTTTTAGTATTTGCAATGCGGGAGGGCCTCGGTTTATGGGTTAATAGGTAGTTTATGGGTGTTAGTGTACTTTTTAGCACTTTAGTTATGAGTTTTTTGCTACAGCGTTGTAGTGTAAAACTCATAACTACTGACTTTAAAATGCGTTACGAATCTTGCGGGATAGGCTGTACCGCTCACTTTTTGGCCTCCCAGGACAAGCTTGTAATATGGAAGTCCCATAGAAAAAAAACTAAACGCAATTTGCGTAAGTTGATTTGCGGTAAGGCCAAAAAAAGTGTACGGTACCCCTAAACCTGCAAGACTCGTAATAGCAGCGGTAGTAAAAAAGCAGCGTTATGAGGCTTAATGCTGCTTTTTTACTCATAACGCAAGACTCGTAAGCTAGCCGCATGTTTACTAATCAGCTGATTATTTCACCTGCGCTCCAGTTCAGATATCCTCAAAATCTGTCCTATTAGGGAGGCCTGAGCACAGGTTTGAAAACCAGTAGTCTAACCCCTTTGCTAGTTTAGGGGTAAATATTAGTTCAGTAATAATATCCTCTAATGCATTAGTGCATTTTTGCAACAGTATTTCCATTTAAGCATAAATCATACAATGTAAAATCAAGGAAAGATTGCACTGGAAATGTTTTTTTTATTAATTAAAAATAAATATTAAATCAATTGCATTATTTCAAATCATTGAAATTAGAGATACTATTAACCAAATTTATAAAATTTCAATCTGAAAGATTAAATCTGACTGTAATCCTTCACAGGGCAAACAAAAACCCATCGCTTCATTCCTTAGTAACCATCCAGGCCAGACTGAAATAATTAGATAGCAATTGCCTGCATTATATACCATTACACTGTTTATGCTATTAGATTATATACTTATGTATTTTTAAAAAGGAACAGTATTTGCTAGATTATCACACTGAAGTCTGTTCATAAAATGAGGATTCTTATTATTTATTTACTAGTTTAAGAACAGATTAGCTTAAGCAGAATGTAATGATCATTTCACAACATAAATGTGTAAAAAATACAGATGTATAACTTACCAAAATATGGAATTTCTACAGCATTACAGCAATTTAGAAAAAATAGAACCCAGGAAGAAACTTCTATGCATTTCAAGATCATCCTCATTGTGTAGATCTAAAGCCAGACATAAAAGGCTATGCTGGTCTGTCATGTGGTCAAGTCGGCTGCACCTGCGTGTCTGAGACAAAGCAAATTCAGTCACATACATGTAACAAATCAGGGACTGTACACTGTGTCCCCATGTGTTTGAGACAATATATATTCATTCAGATACATGTAACAAATCAGGGACTGTACACTGTGTCCCCATGTGTTTGAGACAATATATATTCATTCAGATACATGTAACAAATCAGGGACTGTACACTGTGTCCCCATGTGTTTGAGACAATATATATTCATTCAGATACATGTAACAAAACAGGGACTGTACACTGTGTCCCCATGTGTTTGAGACAATATATATTCATTCAGATACATGTGACAAAACAGGGACTGTACACTGTGTCCCCATGTGTTTGAGACAATATATATTCATTCAGATACATGTAACAAATCAGGGACTGTACACTGTGTCCCCATGTGTTTGAGACAATATATATTCATTCAGATACATGTAACAAATCAGGGACTGTACACTGTGTCCCCATGTGTTTGAGACAATATATATTCATTCAGATACATGTAACAAATCAGGGACTGTACACTGTGTCCCCATGTGTTTGAGACAATATATATTCATTCAGATACATGTAACAAATCAGGGACTGTACACTGTGTCCCCATGTGTTTGAGACAATATATATTCATTCAGATACATGTAACAAATCAGGGACTGTACACTGTGTCCCCATGTGTTTGAGACAATATATATTCATTCAGATACATGTAACAAATCAGGGACTGTACACTGTGTCCCCATGTGTTTTAGACAATATATATTCAGTCACATACATGTAACAAAACAGGGACTGTACATAGTGTCCCCATGTGTTTGAGATAATATATATTCAGTTACATACATGTTAAAAAAAAAACAGGGAAGGAAAACATAGGCATGCACAGATGCAAAAAAAAATTATTACATTAGTATACACACATGCTACTTTATCTATCTATCCATCTATCTATCTATCTATATTTCTATCTATCTCTCTGTCTGTCTGTTGGTCTGTATCTATCTATCTTTCATCTATCTACTGTATCTATCTATCTATCTATCTATCTATCTATCTATCTATCTATCCATATCTGTCTGTCTGTATCTACCTATCATTTATCTATCTTTCTTTCTCTCTGTCTATCTATCTGTCTCTCTGTCTATATCTATCTATCTGTCTATCTATCTGTCTCTCTGTCTATATCTATCTATCTATCTATCTATCTATCTCTCATCTATCTATAATTTATCTATCTATCCATCCATCTATCTTTCTCTTTGTCTCTCTATCATCTATCTATCTTCCATCTATCTATCTCTCTGTCTGTCTATCTATATGTCTGTCTGTCTATCTATCAACCTACCTATCTCTCTGTCTATCTATCATTTTTCTATATCTCTGTCTGTCTATCTATCTCATTATCTGTCTAATCTATACAATAAAATAAGACATAAGGGGGCATTTTTTCCCTCTTGCCTTCCTCAGACACCCACATATATTTAAAACTGCAAGCAACTCACCAGGCTATATATATTCAGTATTAACCCCAGGACCCTTTTAATGCATGTACCACCCAGCTGTTTTTACTGACCACTCTGCTAAAAAGTTAGCCAATATTAAGCTAAAAATAGCCAGAATTAAAAATGTTACATTTTTATTGCACAGCTTTTTATAAAATACATTTATATTAAATGGTGCAATTAATTTGTGCTTTGGCTAGGTGAAAATGATTTAATATTAGAACATATTACACTACCCCAATCGGCTACTTTAAAATGCCAACCAGCTGGCAACATTTTCTGTGGAGAACATTGTATATGTATGTATGTATGTATGTATGTATGTATGTATGTGTGTGTGTATATGTGTATATACAGGGAGTGCAGAATTATTAGGCAAGTTGTATTTTTGAGGATTAATTTTATTATTGAACAACAACCATGTTCTCAATGAACCCAAAAAACTCATTAATATCAAAGCTGAATAGTTTTGGAAGTAGTTTTTAGTTTGTTTTTAGTTATAGCTATTTTAGGGGGATATCTGTGTGTGCAGGTGACTATTACTGTGCATAATTATTAGGCAACTTAACAAAAAACAAATATATACCCATTTCAATTATTTATTTTTACCAGTGAAACCAATATAACATCTCAACATTCACAAATATACATTTCTGACATTCAAAAACAAAACAAAAACAAATCAGTGACCAATATAGCCACCTTTCTTTGCAAGGACACTCAAAAGCCTGCCATCCATGAATTCTGTCAGTGTTTTGATCTGTTCACCATCAACATTGCGTGCAGCAGCAACCACAGCCTCCCAGACACTGTTCAGAGAGGTGTACTGTTTTCCCTCCTTGTAAATCTCACATTTGATGATGGACCACAGGTTCTCAAAGGGGTTCAGATCAGGTGAACAAGGAGGCCATGTCATTAGATTTTCTTCTTTTATACCCTTTCTTGCCATCCACGCTGTGGAGTACTTGGACGTGTGTGATGGAGCATTGTCCTGCATGAAAAGCATGTTTTTCTTGAAGGATGCAGACTTCTTCCTGTACCACTGCTTGAAGAAGGTGTCTTCCAGAAACTGGCAGTAGGACTGGGAGTTGAGCTTGACTCCATCCTCAACCCGAAAAGGCCCCACAAGCTCATCTTTGATGATACCAGCCCAAACCAGTACTCCACCTCCACCTTGCTGGCATCTGAGTCGGACTGGAGCTCTCTGCCCTTTACCAATCCAGCCACGGGCCCATCCATCTGGCCCATCAAGACTCACTCTCATTTCATCAGTCCATAAAACCATAGAAAAATCAGTCTTGATATATTTCTTGGCCCAGTCTTGACGTTTCAGCTTGTGTGTCTTGTTCAGTGGTGGTCGTCTTTCAGCCTTTCTTACCTTGGCCATGTCTCTGAGTATTGCACACCTTGTGCTTTTGGGCACTCCAGTGATGTTGCAGCTCTGAAATATGGCCAAACTGGTGGCAAGTGGCATCTTGGCAGCTGCACGCTTGACTTTTCTCAGTTTATGGGCAGTTATTTTGCGCCTTGGTTTTTCCACACGCTTCTTGTGACCCTGTTGACTATTTTGAATGAAACGCTTGATTGTTCGATGATCACGCTTCAGAAGCTTTGCAATTTTAAGAGTGCTGCATCCCTCTGCAAGATATCTCACTATTTTGGACTTTTCTGAGCCTGTCAAGTCCTTCTTTTGACCCATTTTGCCAAAGGAAAGGAAGTTGCCTAATAATTATGCACACCTGATATAGGGTGTTGATGTGATTAGACCACATCCCTTCTCATTACAGAGATGCACATCACCTAATATGCTTAATTGGTAGTAGGCTTTCGAGCCTATATAGCTTGGAGTAAGACAACATGCATAAAGAGGATGATGTGGTCAAAATACTCATTTGCCTAATAATTCTGCACTCCCTGCATATATATATATATATATATATATATATAAATATATATATATATATATATATATATATATATATATATATAATATAATATATATATATATATATATATATATATATATATATATATATATCATATGTGTTTGTTTATTGGCTGAGCATATCTCACTGTATTGCCCCTCCCCCCTGGAAAAATTTCTCAGGACGCCCATGGCCACAACATCTCAACTTGAATATTGTGAAATTCTCAAAGATTTTTAACTGCCCGTCACCACCACAGGTTACAAAATCCTCTCCCTTATAATCAATGGCGCTTCATCCAGCTCACATAGAAACACAAATATTTATGGAAGATAAGAACCATAGGCCTAACAAGTCTGCCCAAAGTGTAAACTTATTTAGCTTGTAGGATAGCCTCAGGGGCGAAACTACAGGGGGTGCAGAGGTCGCAATATACAGTACTGGTGGGTTAAACAGTGTCACTATATACAGTTATAGGGGGTCAGACCATCTCACAGACTGTGGGCACAGGGTACCTCCTTTTGTAGACATGTAATCTGATTCACATTTTTTTTCTGTGTTAAATGTTAAAAAAAAAAAAAGATATGTATCAAATTCACTTTTTTTGGGGGTGGTGGGGGGCCCTTCTTAGTAGATTCTTGCACCTTGGCCTTGCACCTGGGCCCTGTGGTTTCTAGTTACGCCTCTGGATAGCGTTGCGCTTATCCCTGGCATTCTTAATGTCCCCCATAGTGTTTCTCCTTATCACCTCTAATTGAAGTTAATTCCATGAATTAATCACTCTTTCTATGAAGAAATGCTTCCCCACCTACTAACTACAACTAGAGATCATGACCTCTTGTTCTGGAATTGTTCTTTTTGTGAAAAAACTTACAGCCTCAGCTTTACTTAGCCGCATAGAAGAGTTTCACCGTCACTCCCCTGAACACCAACAGCCGTCCCCTTGATTGCTTCTGTTAGGCTTCTGAGACAGTTCTCATTATATCCATTATATTCTGCGCTCCACTTTTAATCTGGCCCTGTATTGTTAATGTTTATTAAAAATAATATGTTTTACATTGAGGTTGAGTTGGGGTGGCATTATGAAGTAGCCAGGTGGGGGCAGTGTAATATTTTCTAATATTCTATCATTTTTAGCAATCCAAAGAACAAATTAATTGCATAATGTTACATAAATATATTTAATAATAATTTGTGTAATAAAAATTGAACATTTTTAATACTGGCAAATTTTAGCTTAAAGGGATAATCTAGTCAATATTAAACTTTAATGATTCAGATAGAGCATGCAATTTTTAGCAACTTTCTAATTTACTCCTATTATTAATTTGTCTTTGTTCTCTTAGTATCTTCATTTGAAAAAGCAAGAATTTAAGCTTAGGAGCCGACTCATTTTTGGTTCAGAACCTGGGTAGCACTTGCTGATTGCTGACTACACTTAGACACCAATCAGCAAGCGCTACCCAGGTGCTGAACCAAAAATGGGCAGGCTGGTAAATTTATATTCTTGCTTTTTCAAATAAAGATACCAAGAGAACAAAGAAAAATTGATAAAAGGAGTAAATTAAACAGTTTGTTAAAATTGCATGCTCTATCTGAATCATGAATTTAATTTTGACAAGACTATTCCTTTAAAGGGGCAGTAAACTTACGCTTACCGGCAGATGTATACATTAAATTATTGCAGAATTTTTTTATGTAAAGGTTCATTTTACCAGAACGCTGCTCCTTGCCCTACTGAGCGGGTCTGGTTTTTACACAGCGCATCGCGGAAACACTGTCTAGTCACAGTGTGCCCGGTCGCGCCATTAAAATGAATGTAGCTCGCTCCCGCTCTGGTCTAGCAGCGGGAGCGAGCTACATTCATTTTAATGGCGCAACAGTGTTACCGTGATGCACTATGTGCAGAATTATATATAACATTAGTTTGTAAGTTTACTACCCCTTTAATATTGGCTTCAACTTTAGCCGGATGGTTAGTTAGTAAATCAGCTGGGTGGTGCACCTGCTAAAAAGGTCCTGGGGAGAACACTTTAGTTTTTTGTCACTTTAACCACCACAGTCACATTAATATAATAGCTAAGGCAATGGTTACATCCATTTGTTGCCTATGTATTCTAAAGCAATGGCAGGAAAGGTCCTTACTGCATGAAACATTGATCTGTACAGTTATAAATACTTGCCAATCAGGCAAAAGAGTGTGTTCCCTATATGTCTAATAAAAAGCAATGTTCAATATCAAATATGCACCACTGTCAACAGATAACACTACACAATATGTGCGTATGAGTCAGGGAACAATACAGTAAATCAAATAAAAGCAATTGGTTCAATACAAAAGAACATCTAGTGAAGAAATATGAGTGTTGTTGCAGCATAAATAGTATCTGCAATAAAAGAGAGCTTTTTAAAGCAGCGTAATGGGTAAACATTATCCATTCATTACTGAACTTACAAATTCAATGCTCTCTTATGTGTCCTCAGCTGCTCAAATAAACCCGAGAGCTATTTCTTATTTAAAGGGACAGTAAAGTTAAACTTCTATAATTCAGATAGAGAGTGTAATTTTAAAAACTTTTCCAGTTTCCTTCTATTATTTAATTGGCTTTGTTTTCTTGGTATGCTTTGTTAAAAAGCATACTTAGAAATTTCTGACTCAAGAGCAGCAATGCACTACTGTGCGCTAGATGCTAATTGGTGGGTGCACAGTATATGCCTCTTGTCATTGGCCAACCAGAGATGTTAAGCTAGCTCCCAGTAGTGCATTTCTGCTTCTTTAATAAAGGATAGAAAGAGGCTGAAGCAAAATTGATAATATAAATAAATTAGAAAGTTGTTTAAAATTGTATGTTCTGTCTGAATAATGAAATAAATATTTTGGGTTTACCTTTAATGGTTCACCATCCCACTTGGTGCTAATTTCTACAATAATTTCGTATTTTACCTGAGAAAAAAATAAAAATTTTAAAATACATTTACAAATCGCTGATTTTCTGAAGAATACTAAGTTAAAGATGTAAAAAAAAAAAAAAGAAAAATTGATACAGTACAAATAAATGTTTGGAAAAGCTAAGACTCAGGTAATTGTTTTATAACACAGTTATGTTAATGGGCTAGGAATTATAATTGATTTATGCCTAGATGACAAGTGGAGCACTTTTCTGAGTGTGATATTTTTGCTACACTTAGTCATCTCGGTGCACGCAAATGTGAGCTGGTATTACAAGTTAAGTGCAATGCGAACGCGACCTCTCATTTGCATTGCCTGGAAGCCTTGCGCTCACGAGAGAGCACTTCTATAAGCTCCAAAGGGAGCCTCGTTCTCATGCCCGCCAGACACGGCAAAGAACTCAGCAGCACAGGGGGTAAGTCGCACAGCGTTGGGCTGCACATTATAAAATATATATGTATATGAATATATAGATATATATTTATGTGTTTCTATGTGTATATATACGTACACATATTAACACATAAATATATATTTACATACGCATATGCATACTTATTTAAAGTAAAAACACAGTCCCCATAGACTTCAATATAAAGGCACTTTTCCTTGGTGGTTTTTTCTTACACTTCACATCCCTTCACTTTAAAGGGACACTAAACCCAATTTTTTTCTTTCATGATTCAGATAGAGCATGCAATTTTAAGCAACTTTCTAATTTACTCCTATTATCATTTTTTTCGTTCTCTTGCTATCTTTATTTGAAAAAGAAGGCATCTAAGCTAAGGAGCCAGCCAATTTTTGGTTCCGAACCCTGGACAGCATTTAGCCACCAATCAGCAAGCACGGACCAAAAATGGGCCCGCTTCTAAACTTACATTCTTGCTTTGAAATAAAGATAGCAAGAGAATGAAGAAAAATTGATAATAGGAGTAAATTATGAAGTTGCTTAAAATTGCATGCTCTATCTGAATCATGAAAGATAACATTTGGGTTCAGTCTCCCTTTAGCCTCTTATAACTGTTTTGTGCATTTTTTTTTTTCAAGATGCTCATATTTTTTTTTTAATGAAAGAAACTGTGCACTTTATTTTGGGGCAATTGGGGCACATTTTTTTTATTAACTAGAGGTCTGGTTAATTGCGCTAAGCGAAAAGTGCTCCTGCGATCTCGCTGGAGCATTAATCAGTAATGGCTGATTATTTAAGGTGCGCCCGTAAACAGGCAAATTTGCCCTTTTATGGGCACACAAAATAGTGCTCCACTTGTAATATAACCCTTAATTGTGTTGGCACTGTCAAATGAATACACAGAGATGCAGGTGCTCATCGTACCATATGTAAATATTACTGGTGTGCTTCTTTAAAGAGATACAAAAAAGCAAAAAAAAAAATGGTCTAAAATTTTAAAGCATTTTACAATTGCACTATTGTGCCCATATAACTGTGTTTTTAAACCCTGCAAAGGGATTAAACACATAGTTAAAGTCAGTTCCAGAGCAGCACTGCATTATTGGGAGCTACCTGAACATATCTGATGTGCCAATGACAAGAGATACATGTGTGTAGCCACTAATCACCAGCTAGCTCTCACTAGTGTGTTGCAGCTGCTAAGAATATGGACATATGCTTTTCAACAAAGGATACATAAAGAACAAATTAAAATAGATCATAGAAGTGTCTTAAAATCACATGCTCAATCTAAATCATGTTTGTTTGTTTTTTTTTTACTCTACTTTCCCTTTAAGTCATTCTTTAATTTTGTACAAATCATATTACATAAAAAACAACAACAGATCAGTGTAAAAATGACTAAGATAATAAAAGCTCTAAAAGAGCAGGACCCTGTAATTCCTTTGTGCCAGTCTGCCTTCCCTGTCTTGTCTCTATTTATTGTGACCCCTGAATAGTACTGTGGAATCTGTTGGCACATTACAAATAAAGATAATCATTTGTATACTACTAGGCACATATTTTGGTAAATAAAGGGATACTAAACCCAATTTTTTACTTTCATGATTCTGATAGAGCAGGCAATTTTAAGCAACTTTTTAATGCACAGGTGGCCCTCGTTTTACAACGGTTCAATTTACACCCTTTCAGAATAACAACCTTTTTTTCCAGTCATGTGACTGCTATTGAAAAGCATTTAGAAGCAGTGCATTTATTAAAATATCCAGTAGGTGGAGCTGTCCGCTTGTGTTGCAGCAAAGCCAAGCAAGCTGAAATTAATCAGTTTAACCAGACCTGAGCTATCGAGCAGATTTCAAAGGAACAAGATCGTCCTGTCTATAAATCAGTCGAGATTGGAATGCATAGAAAGAACTGTTTGCAGAAAAATGCAAGTAAAGTCTGTGTTGTGTGATTATTTTATTAGGTTTATAATGCTGTTTAGCAAATGTTTTTGTTCATTTAAAGGGCCATAATACCCAAATGTTTAAAAACTTGAAAGTGATGCAGAATAGCTGTAAAAAGCCGACTAGAAAATATCACCTGAACATCTCTATGTAAAAAAGAAAGATATTTTACCTCAAAAGTTCCTCAGTAGCCACATCCCATTGTAAAGGATTTCTAAGCAGCATATTAGTATGTCTGTCCTGGGACAGCTGAAAGGATGAGCCTCGTGAACTCTCATATTATTTCACCAATCAGGTAAAGGAAGCTTACTATAAAATCTCATGAGAGTTAAGTCAAATCTCATGAGATCACAGTAAGAGTTCATGACCTCAGCACTGCTGATGCTGATTGGCTGCTGTTCATTTCTTCATTTTTTTTATTTTTTTTTACCTGCAGCTGGGAGCAGCTGAGTATAACTTTTTACACAGAACTTACTCTGGTGAGCTGAGGAGATTGTGAGGTAAAATATCTTCCTTTTTTACATAGAGATGCTCAGGTGATATTTTCCTGTCAGTTTTTTTACAGTTATACTGCATTAGTTTCAAGTGATTTAGCATATGAGTATTATGTCCCTTTAACTTAGTTTAATTATATATTCTGTGTTGTGTGATTATTTTATTAGGTTTATAATGTTGTTTAGCATTTAAAGTCTTCATTTCAAAGCTTTAAAAATAATGTATTAGGTGTTACTTATGACAATTTTGAGAGGGGCCTGGAACCTATCTCCCTCACTTCCCATTGACTTGCATTATAAACTGGGTTTCAATTTACAACATTTTTTATTTACAACCATTCCTTCTGGAACCTAACCCCGGCGTAAACCGAGGGCTACCTGTACTCCTATTACCAATTGTTCTTTATTCTCTTGCTATCTTTATTTATAAAAGCAGACATATAAGCTTAGGAGATGGCCCATTTTTTTGTTCAGCACCCTAGATAGTGCTTGCTGATTGGTGGCTACATTTGAACCAAAAATGGGCCTGCTTCTAAGCTTACATTCTTGTTTTTCAAATAAAGATAGTATGAGAATGAGGAATGTTGCTTAAAATTGCATGCGCTATCTGAATCATAAAAAGGAAAAAAATTGGGTTTAGTATCCCTTTAGTATCCCTTTAAAGGGGCACAATATCTGAACAAAGAATCACTTAAAGGGACATAATACTCATATGCTAAATCACTTGAAACTGATGCAGTATAACTGTAAAAAGCTGACAGGAAAATATCACCTGAGTATCTCTATGTAAAAAAGGAAGATATTTTACCTCACAATCTCCTCAGCTCAGCAGAGTAAGTTCTGTGTAAAAAGTTATACTTCACCTGCTCCCAGCTGCCGGTAAAAAAAAAAAAAAAAAATTAAGAAATGAACAGCAGCCAATCAGCATCAGCAGTGCTGAGGTCATGAACTCTTACTGTGATCTCATGAGATTTGACTTAACTCTCATGAGATTTCATGGTAAGCTGAATAGGGAAATAATATGAGAGTGCACGAGGCTCATCCCCTAAGATGTCCCAGGACAGACACACTAAAATGCTGCTTAGAAATCCTTTACAATGGGAGGTGGCTACTGAGGAACTTTGAGGTAAAATATCTTTCTTTTTTACATAGAGATGTTCAGGTGATATTTTCTAGTCAGCTTTTTACAGCTATGCTGCATCACTTTCAAGTGTTTAAACATTTGGGTATTATGGCCCTTTAAATAGCATTTTTGAAATGTTTTAAATATTAGATATATTGTATCTAATTTGCTTCTTTCTCTTAGTATCCTTTGTTTAAAACAATACCTAGGTAGGCTCAGGAGCTTCAAAGAACTACTGGGAGCTAGCTGCTGATTGGTGGATGCACATATATGCCACTATTAATTGGCTCCCAATGTGCTCAGCTAGCTCCCAGTAGTGCATTGCTGCTCCTTCAACAAAGGATACCAAGAGAATAAAGAACATTTGGTAATAGAAGTTTAAAATATTATATTCTATCTAAAATATAAGAAACAAATGGGTTTATGTTCCTTTAAATGTGCTTAAAGGGACAAAAAAGTGCAAAAAAATGTTCTAGTGTGCATTTTATTATTTTACATTTCTTTGCATAAAATAATGTATTTTACCCTGCAGTGGGGTACATAGTTAAAGTCAATTTTAGAGCAACAGTGCTCTAGCGGGACATAGCTGAACACACCTTGGCAAGATTATAAGTCGCGTGGCAAATCTGTTTTTCATAATAATGTTATGGTTGTTTCACCTTTGGGGTTGCGCAGTTATTACAAGTCCATGACGTATTCTCCTCAAAAAGTGTACATGAAAATGCAAATATTCCATATTGCAAGAATGTCAGAAAGAACATGTAATTTTAAGCAACTTTCTAATTTACTCCTATTATTATTTTTTCTTCGATCTCTTGCTATCTTTATTTGAAAAAGAAGGCATCTAAGCTAAGGAGCCAGCTAATTTTTTTTCAGAACCCTGGACAGCATTTAGCCACCAATCAGCAAGCACAACCCAGGTTGTGGACCAAAAATGGGCCGGCTTCTAAACTTACATTCTTGCTTTTCAAATAAAGATAGGAAGGAATGAAGAAAAATTGATAATAGGAATAAATTAGAATGTTGCTTAAAATTGCATGCTCTATCTGAATCATGAAAGATAAAATTTGGGTTCAGTGTCCCTTTAATGGAATATGTTCTATTTATTTCTAAATAAATATTTCTTTATATATATGTGATGATTTTTGGACAGATATATCTATTTATAGTGAGATATGTATATGAATATATATATATATGTCTAGGTATCTCCAGATCTATATATAAAAATCTCTTTGAAAATCCCTCTGAGAAATTGTTTAATGTGCATAAGATTGTAATGTAAAATATTTTCATTATCTCCATAGTTAAACATATCTCTATACATACGGTATAAATCCATGTTACTCTATGTATGTGTATGTATGTCAATGTAAAATCCCAGCGTCAGCTTTTTTTTTCTAACACCAGAGATCTCCTATCTTTTAGCCCTTGTAACTTTTGTGTGCAATATATTTTTTAAATAATTTTTATTAGACAGTGTTAATATGAGTGTAAGTGTACTTTGTAATGTATTTTTTATGAGTTTCGTGAAACTGTAAACTACAGGGGAAAGGATTGTTGCTTAAGAGGCGATTGCGCGTAGAAAACTCAAGACTTGTAATATTTGTGCAATAAAAATGTTTGCGAAAAGACCATATCGCGCACGGAAATCTCATATCACGCGACTTGTAATCTTGCCCCTTGTGAGCAAATGAAAAGAATCATATGTGCGTAGCCACCAACCACTAGCTATCATCCAGCAGGGCATTGCTGCTCCTAAGACAACCTAGTATGCTTTTCAACAAAGGGTACAAAAAGAACAAAGTACAAGTGATAACAAAAGACAATAGTCTCATAAAATTTCATTTGAACCATGAATGTTTATGTTTCACTTTCATATCTGTTTAATACAATAATAACAGCTAGGTTACCTTAAAACACTATATAACAATATGTGAGTTGAATTTCGAGAAATAACCGCTTGTTAACTTGACGTGAACTCTGAGTATCACACCTATATCATAACACATATATGGATAAGCCAGAGGTATTATTCAAACATTTTGAATTAATTATTTATAACTTTAATAGCACGTTGTTCTTGCACAGAACTGTTTTTTTTTTTGTTTTTTTTTATTCTGTCTACATAGATTTTATTATGTAGGTTACTATGCGCTGCAGGGTTAAATTCTCAGCAGGCTTGTGCTTGTTCCAATGCTGTTACAGAACTATACTAACAATTTATTCTTACAAAATACACTGACAATAAGCAGCACAAACTGTTTATTGCTAGAGTAATTCTCAGACAATCTATTGTGTTAATTGTATGTCTGTAGGGGTGATCCAGCTATATGTAAATTACTTATAGCAGCAACATTGTATTGGTCATTAATATATATGCTAGCTCTCTGAATTTTTCTATACATAACACATATGGGATATTTTGGGTATAGTTTAACAGCGTTTGGTGGGGGTAACCACGACGGGAGAGGTAGGGTCATTGTTGTAACGCAAGTGGGTTTGGGTACAATCTGAGTATGTTGTGGGCAGAATTTTGGCAGTCCTTGAAAAGCAGGACAATTTTCCTGACCAGGGACACAGCATAATTGTCGGGGGGCAGACCTCAAAACCTGTGATAATCCCTTAGGATCTGGGATGGTTGGAAGGTATAAAAATACCAAGGGAAGACTAAGACTAACCAGGGCTCCCAGGAAAAAATAAAGCAAGAGCCCCTAAAGCCCCCCACCCATCCCCTATGCCATATCTTGCATCCAATGCTCTTCCCTCAATCTACCGCCTTCTCGCCCCGTCCCCACCAAGGCCTTCAACCTCCAGGACAGGGACCTCAACCTCCACGGCTAGAGACAGGGCATCCATCCTCTAGGGCCCGACCCCAAAGTCCAGGGCCCCTCATATTCCAGAGCCCTTAGAGCAGCCCCTGATCCAAAAACAGGGCCATCACTCTATGTCCAGACACAGGGCCCCACACCAGGGACAGGGCCCCCACTCCAGGGACAGGTGATGCCACTGTTGGGTCCCCCTTTGTGCTGGGCCCTTGGTCCAGGTCCTATTTACCTGACCGCTCAGTGCACCCCTGGAAAATACAGCAATATAATGACAAATAAACAAAACAAAAAAGGTTGCAACTTGCAAAGAAACAACATCAAAAATTGTAATTTAACATGGAAAACACAAAAGTAAGAAAAAACCTAAACTTCTGTAGCTTTTTGTTATAGAAAGCCTTGTAATTGTTGAGGCTTTGCAGCATTTCTGTAATCTTCTTTTAAGCAAAATAAAAAAATGCTAAATTCCCATTGGTGTATGGATTAACAAAAGTGAAACATTCTTTAGCACAGTTTGGTGCAGATTTATATGAACAAGACATTTACACTGATATATTTTTTTTAATGTGTTTCTTGCAACAATTTATATGAGAATGGGGAAAATATTAGAGGTGACAACTATGCGTCTTATTTACGCTTGAATTTTAAAATTGAGTACTTTTATTCATGCCTGGTTTTTCCTGGTGTTCATACAGTATGTGTATATATGTATGTTCGTATATATATATATATATATATATATATATATATATATATATATATATATATATAAACACATAAATACAAAGGTATATATATATATATATATATATATATATATACACATGCACATATTTAGACAAATATATATATATATATATATATATATACATACATACACATACATAATAGCCCTTTCCAGTGAAACACCTTGTCATATACCACATACCTTTTAGCCCTTATGCAAACATTTTTTTTAATATCTATATGAATTTTATCAGATATTGTAAATATGATTTAACATTTCTTAATGTACTTTTTTTTTACCCCTTACACTTTATGCAAGGTCTTCACTTGAGCTAACTGGACAAACGATAATTTTGTTTGCGCTCGAGAGCACACTTTTACCGTCAACTTGTAATATGTGGGCAAGTTAGCGCAGTTGCAATATTGCTTATTGTGACCCACGCTAATTTAAGCACCACTTGTAATCTAGCTAAATGTTTGTATAGTGTTATTTTAATAGAGTAAATGGTAAATAATGACAAATAACTCAGGTTTTTCTAACTTTTATATGCAAATACATTTTGGTTCACCATTTAGTAAAAAAAAAAAATATATCCCAAAACTCCAGAATTATAAACCAGTTTTCCAATAAAAAAAACTGTTTTTGAACATTAAGGATAAATTGTTTTTGCCATTTTGCAGCAGATTGAAATTTATGTATATAAGTAGGAATACATTTCTGAACCATACAATGGTAGTTTTTAAAACTACATTTTGATTTCAGACATCTCATGCATGATTGTACTACTGTGAAAACTACTATAATACAGCAAAAAATATTGCATTTGTCACCGATATTTCCAGTGGGAACAGCAAATATATACATCTAATTTTAACAAAAATCTTACATTATAGAATTCAAACAATTAAAAGAACATATCTTTCAATGCTAACAGAACATACAACTTGATGATTGAATTTGAAACTAGTTTACAGAGGCACAGAAGTCACACAACTGCAAATTCTAATAGCTCTAGTCAAAGTGATTAAAAATGTCTTAGCTTTCCCTTGTTTCCCACCTCCCTGGGTTAACGCTTGATTGGAAAAGCCTGTATGACTAAAATACAACATTTAGTGCCTGAATGGCTTTCACTAACATAAGTCATTAATAATAATATGGTAGGATTGAACAGGGGATTATGGACACATGAATGGCCAGACCCCCTGTACATCTTTACAAACAAATGAACTGACTAGCAAAACAGTGTGCTCCTTCCCCAAATTTTGCACCTTTTTGGGGCCAAACAGCACAAAGAAATGGATGAATCAATTTGGTCACGCAAGCGTTTACTCTTCACCCATTTTGTATCTGACAACTTACCAAATTGGCCTTAAAATAGAAATTTGCTATAGTTATTATAATCACATATCAGATGGAACCACACAGGACTACACATTCCTCGCTTCCTCTCAGCTTTCCTCAGATTTGATATTACACAATGATTCTTGTCATTGTGCTGCTAGGAATCAAGCAAGCCAACCATTGGTCACCATTTACTAAGGAGCAGAAATTGTATGACCACTACTTCTTTACTTAATTGCCATCTCAGATAAATCACCCCATACTCATTCATTCTGGTTAGTTGACGGGACCTGCTCTCATGCAAAGGTTGTGCCAGAGCAAGGGGTGGCAGGATCTCCTTGTGCAATGTGAACTGCGGGAAACAGCTGAACTGTGACCTTTTGTCGCGAAGATGAGAGGATAGGTTCCCTAGCTCAGAACTTTGTACATCAATCAGCTGTAAAATGGTGGCCATTGTATCGAAAGACATGGACCAGTAACAATTCTGTATACATAAGACTGCACATGAACTTCTAAACAAGCCTGTGTTCCCGATGGGGAGACATAAATTGGAATATGTGTCAAATAGGACAACTTATCTCCTCTTTTTTCTCCCCTCTGCACACTAATTAAACCATTTTTTATTAATCCCCTTTGGCCCCCAAACATTCCTCATTGATAAAGATTATGAATGCATAATTGCAGACTTAGAAAATGTATAACTGGTGTTTCTGTGTCAAAGTTCATGAGTTGTTTGTAGAAACATTAGGATGACTTTGGTAATGTTATTATCTCTAGGGAGATATATGTAACTTAAATCTTGACCTACCTTATCTAATTGCTGCAGCTTCAATCCATGTGACAAGCTATTGCCAACTTTATATCACCCCACGATTCAGCCTGTATATTGTAAATTGTTTGGAGCATGGCCATAATCTTATGCAATTTTAAACTGTTCAATGTACTACTATTATTAAATTTGATTGTCTCTCTTGGTATCCTTTGCTGAAAAGCATACGTAGGGAGGCTCAGCAATGCACTACTGGGAGCTAGCTTGTGATTGGTGGCCGCCCATATATGCCTCTTGTCATTGGCTCATCCAGTGCACTGCTGCTCCTGAGCCTACAGAAGTTAACTGTTCAACAAAGGATACCAAGACAGCAAAGCAAATTACATAATAGAAGTCAATGGAAAAGTTGTTTAAAATTGAAAATTCTGGGGCCGAATTATCAAGATCTGAATAGAACTTGATGCCCCTGTTTCCGCGCGAGCCTTCAAGCTCGAAGGAAACAGCAGTTATGAAGCAGAGGTCTTAAGGCCGCTGCTCCATAACTGGACTGTCGCCTCTGAAGCAGTGGTCTGCAATCCGCCCGATCCTATATGATCGGGCTGATTGACACCCCTGCTAGCTGGCGATTGGCTGTGAATCAGCAGGGGGCAGCATTGCACAAGCAGTTCTGGTGAACCGCTTGTGCAATGTTAAATGCTGACAGCGATGTCTGTCAGACATGATTACACTACAGTGGCCCCACTATCTGAATCATGAAAATTTTATGTTGGCTCTACTGTCCTTTTAAAGATCAAGAACAGCACTTAAAAAAAAACATGCATGGAGCATATGTTCATATGCATTGTGTATATGCATTTCAACACCAAGCCTGCTCAGAGCGCATATATAGTGCTGGTGATGACTGCATCATAGGGATGGGCAAATGTTGGGAAATCAGGAAGGTGGGAGGGTTGAGGAGGGATGACTGCACTGGAGGAAACATAAATAATAATAATAATAAAAAGGCCTAAACTGGATACTGGCAGACTGTTTGCTAGTAACTAATATAGGGGAATGAGGGTTATTTGGGGGGATCAGGGAGGTGGGATGTAGGATGGTAACACTTGTATTCAAATTATATCTATATATCTATCTATCTTATTCAGGAGTGGAGGTGTGAGGTTTTGATGTTACTTAGCTTCTCAGACTAATTTAATGGAGTTGCCTGCCTTTGTTGTAGGTATGAGCTATTGGCTGTGAACGTCTACATATCGCTATATGGCTTTAGTGCTTTTTTAAAACAAGGATGATATTTCTCTGACTGAATAATGTACATACATAGCAACTGTACACATATAGTTGCCAACAGTCCCTGATTTACAGGGACAGTCCCTGGATTTGGTTGAATGTCCCTGGAAACGTCCCCTCAAGGAGATGTTAGGGCTGCAGCTAAACTGAGGCATGTGTGACAAAAGTTAATGGGGATGAGCTGACAGTGAGGTGGTGTGCACCAAGTACTCTGCTTGATCACTCAGAGCAGGTCTAGCATGGACCTTCTCTGAGTGATCGATGTTTAAACTGCCAAAAATCAGAAGGAAAAGCACAAGGTACAAAGCTGTGCTAAATTGTTGTAAAAGAGGGGGGAATTACTTGGCTACAACTGTAGATCATTTATTTTTTTCATATTTGCATTATTTAGTCTGACAGTAATATTCATATTTTAGCACTATGGGGCATATTTATCAAGCTCCAAATGGCTCGCCAGAAACAGAAGTTATGAAGCAGCGGTCACAAAGACCGCTGCTCCATAACCTGTCCGCCTGCTCTGAGCAGGCGGACAGACATCGCCGGAAATCAACCCGATCGAGTACGATCAGGTTGAGTGACACCTCCCTGCTGGTGGCCGATTGGCCGCGAGTCTGCAGGGGGCGGCGTTGCACCAGCAGCTCTTGTGCTCGCCGTATTCAGAGAGGTCTGTCGGACCTGATCCGCACTGTCGGATCAGGTCCGACAGACCTTGATAAATAGAGGCCTATGTATCACCAGCTTACTAATTTTACTATGAGTTTTAAACATACACCACTTTCTACACACAGTGCAAAAATATGAAAATTCCTGTTAGACTAAATAATACAAAAATGAATTTGCCCCAACAGCTCACCCAGTCCGGTGCTGTGCATAATCAGACAGTAAGATCAACTGCACTGAGTGTTTGCTGTGTCTCTCCTCTTGATTATATTTGACACACTGCAGCCTAGCTCCTCCCCTGCACCTCTGCCCTCAAAGTGTCATTAGGAGGCCGGGATAACGTAAGAAGCATTGCTGCTTGCTATTAGGACAATGGATCTACTGTAAGGTAGTTTTGTGTCACTTCAGTTCTGTTTGTCTTTAAGCACTCAGCTGAGCCCTGTAATAGTGTAATACATAGGGAAGTGATATTATATAAGAGCTGGACAGTTAAAAGTAATTGATTAGGAGATGGTTTATGTTTCATTATACCTTTACTGCAATAGTGCAAGAATGCTTCTATTTTTATGGTCTTTTGGAAGAATTAATGACTTCTAACAGTAAAAACTTTGTAAATATATGTGCGCATGTATTTGTTTAAATGAGACACTTTAATACATTTTGTCTAGTGATGCAGACTGTTTTATGTTTACTGGTACAAATTCTAAAGTAAAGGAATTCTTTTTATTCTTTAACATATTTAAAAGTCTGTTTTTGCATATTGCTGTACTTCATGTGATATCTCTTCCTATGATGTCTCTTACTGTGATGTCACTACTGAATGTGAAAAATTACTGCAAATGATGAAATTCAAAGTTAGCAGGATTGCGCTTTCTATGGTTGGGAGATGTCTGTATTTGCAATTACCATTCTGTCTTGTAAGCTTTACCTCTAACTAAAATTGTATACATTTTTTTTTGTATTGCTGTGTTATTAAAGGGACACTCAGGTTAAATTGAATTTTCATGATTCAGATACAGCATGTAATTTTAAACAACTTTCCAATTTACTTCCATTAAAAAAAATGTGCACAGTCTTTTATATTTACAATTTTTGAGTCACCAGATCCTACTGAGCATGTGCAAGAATTCACAGACTATACGTATATGCATTTGTGATTGGCTGATTGCTATCACATGGTACAAGGGGAGTGGAAATATACATAACTTTGAAATTTGTTATAAAAAATCTACTACTCATTTGAAGTTCAGACTAAGTGCTATTGCATTGTCTTGTTATCTTGCATTTGTTGATTATGCAAATCTAATGTGTTGACTGGTCCTTTAACCTTCTACTAGATAGACATATGCACTTATCTACTTGAGGGAGATCTGACCCCACTTACTACTGGAATTGAGCATGCACAATTAGAAAAGTAGATATTTGCGAGTGCAATATCCTGTTCCAAGTAACCCAGAGCTTTGTGTGACAAAATGAACTAAAATAAAATGTAATTCATCAGCTTGTTAGTTTAGGGTCTGGTCTGATAGTCTATTTGCGCAGAAGCAGGGCTGGTCACAGAAGCGGCTAAACCCACATCAAAGACTGCACACGCATATCTGCTCCAACAAGCACCATACTCTTACCCAGGTAGACCCATGTGATAGGACTCGTGTAATGAGTCCTATTGGGGTTTGGAAAATTCATCATTTTATAAGTTAAATTACAAGAAAACGGGACAAAAACATAATAGTAATTAGTAAAAGTAGATTTTTCATTTCACTTTAATTTTGCCTGTATAGAAGAAATACTTTTTTTTAAGCACCTACGTGTATGCACAGACTTGCAGACAAATGCAATAAAACACACAAGGCTTTACTGGCCAACACTCAACTGATTTAAAGCTAACAACAGTGAAACAGATTCATTCTTCAGACCTCAAATCTGTTACTTTAAAAAAATATATATTTCTATCTTCTTGAAGAGCATAGTCTGTACGGAATTCCTCTGTGCTTGGTTATGCAGAAATACAATTATTTTCTAGGCAGTTCTTATCCTGTCTACACCTATTTCGTAAACCTGCGTATGATAATATACAGCCCCTGGGTTAGGCATACTGTCAGATACAGTTTACAAATATTTCTTAGCGCAAAGCTAGTATTTTGAAATCTGAACAACTGTAAAAAATAACTATAAAGTAAAAAATACTGTAAATTACTCAGTCTTAATTATGAAGGATACATGCTACTTTAAGAGACAAAAAAAACTTTGAGATTTTAATATTAAATGCTCAATTATGAGTAGTAAACCAACATTGCAATATTTTTATTATTCATTTTAAGATTTGTTTCTCACTGTAAAATAAAAATTAGAATTTTACGGATGGGCGAAGGGGTCTGCGAACCCCGAAACATCACCATTTAATTAATATTAATTTATTTTCTAATAAAGTAAGTGCAGTCCCTGCTTGGATCTTGTGTGTGTGTGTATATATATATATATATATATATATATATATATATACACATTTAGACATATTTACCATTTTTTTCTAACACCTGAGACCTCAAATTTTTGAGCCCTTACAACCTTTGAATGCAATTTAAAAAAAAAAAAAAAACATTATTTTATCAGACAGTGTTATTATGAGTATAACTGTACTTAAACATATTTTTTATGTGTTTTGTGCAACTTTTTGTCTCACGTAACAGTTAACAAGGGCTGTGAAGTCACGTTATCACGATGCACACTAAATTCAATTGCGCTTGAGCGAACGCATTTACTTTCAACTTGTAATACGCGTGCTACTTCAGACGCACATGAAGAGCCGCGATTAACCCCTTTTCACTCTTGCACAACAGTTAGGGCACCACTCGGAATCCAGTCCTTCTTCAGCTAGCTATCAGCAATGCATTACATAGAAGTAAATTGGAAACTTGCTAAAACTTGTATGCTTTATTTGAATCATGAAACAAAATGTGTGAGTTCATGTCCCTTTAAATCCAGAGTCTGCAGTTCCACTTAACATGAATTGGAAATTTCACAATGTTCAGAAAGAGGAGACTCAATATACATAATTAAATGTTTTATATTACAATTTCAGGGTGTTTGATGTCCCGTTAAGTGCTTTGCCACACCCTAAGCTACTCAAAATCCTACAAGCCCTAGCTTACAAATATAAAATGTAGAAAAGTAAGAAACAGCCTGAAATATATCCAGTTAATAAGTACACCATAAAATAATAAACAAACTTTTGTAAGAAGACTTAGTTTATAAATTAAAGGGACAGTCTACACCAGAATTTGGTATTGTTTAAAAAGATATGTAATCCCTTGATTACCCATTCCCTAGTTTTACATAACCAACACAGTTATATTAATATATTTTTTACCTCTGTGATTCCCTTGTATCTAAGCCTCTACAGACTGCCCCCTTATTTCAGTTATTTTGACAGACCTGCATTTAAGCAAATCAGTTCCCTCTCATAAGCAACTTCACGTGGGTGAGCACAATGATATCTATATGACACACATGAACTAACACCCTCTAGTTGTGAAAAACTGTCAAATGCATTCAGATAAGAGGCAGCCATCAAGGGCTTAGAAATTAGCATATGAGCCTACCTAGGTTTAGCTTTCAACTAAGAATACCAAGAGAACAAAGATGATAAAGATGATAAAAGTAAATTGGAAAGTTGTTTAAAATAACATGTCCTATCTGAGTCATGTTTAATTTTGAATACACTGTCCCTTTAAATAACCCAAAAGTAGTTGCTGTGTCAGTTATCATTCAGCTGCTCTTTATATTTTTATCAGCAGGGTGGAAAAGAGAACAGTGAGTGTTATTATTGTTAAATTCACATTTTGCTTTTCTGTGATCTCATGGGATTTCACCATAATCTCACAAGATTTCATAGTAAACGTCTTTGAACTGAGACCAAAAAAAGAGTGACAGTTGCAAGCACCTTTGTAATTGCCGGGACAAGCATTTGGATTGGCTATTTAAAGGGACATGAAACCCACATATTTTCTCTCATGATTCAGCTGAAGTGTACAATTACTTTCCAATTGACTTCTTTTATCAGACTTGCTTTGTTCTATTGATATTCTTTGTAAAAAAACAAAACAAAACAAAAAAAAAAAACAGGTAGGAAGGCTTAGGAGCATGCATTTATCAGGAGCACTATATGGCAGCAGTTTTGCAAAAAGGCGTTGTTGCCATCTAGTGCTCAAGAGTTTTCTTGCAAAACTGCTTTCATATAGTTGTCCTGATACATGTACCCTACCTACCTAGGTATTCTCTTCAACAAAGGATACTATGAGACCAAAGTAAAATTGATAATAGATTTTTTTTTATTGTATACCCTTTCTGAATCATGAAAGAAAAAGAAAATAATTTTATGTCCCTTTAATTTTCCTTAATAATAGTACGGGCTACTGAGGACATTTTGAGATACGATATCTTCATGTGATATTTTCATCTATTTACAGAAACACTGCTTCACTTTCAAGTGATTTAGAATATGGTTAAAAGGACACTGAACCGAAATTTTTTTCTTTCATGATTCAGATAGAGTGTGCAATTTTAAGCAACTTTCTAATTTACACCTATTATTGATTTTTCTTCGTTCTCTTGGTATCTTTTTAAAAAAAATCAGGAATGTAAGCTTAGCAGCCAGTCCATGTTTGGTTCAGCACCCTGGGTAGCGATTGCAGATTGGTGGCTACATTTATTTAATTTTATTTGTTCACTTGGTATCTTTTGTTGAAAAGCAGGAATGTATGCTTAGGAGCCGGCCCATTTTTTGAGCACTATATGATAGCAGTTTTGAAAGAATGATATCCATTTGCATGAGCACGATTTCCTGCTATGCAGTGCTTCAGATGCCTACTTAGATATCTCTTCAACAAAGAATACCATGGGAATGAAGCAAATTTGATAATATAAGTAAATTGGAAACTTTGTTTAAATGGTATGATATGTCTGAATCACAAAAGTACATTTTTGAGTTTCATTTCCCTTTAAAGTGCCATAAAACATTTTGAGTTATGTGCATATTATAAAAGAGTCAACTGAGATAAAACAGTGTGTGAGAAAAAAGTGGAAAAAGCATATAAGTATTTTGATAACATTTCCAAAAATCTTCAAACTTATTTACACTTTAGTGTTGCCTACTGCACCCTCCTTATCAGTGTCTTACTCCAAACCCTGAGGTATAATGTAACAAAGTGTGCATGTGAGGATAATTACTTATGCAAGTAAGGGGGGGGGGGGTTGAGGAGGGACAGCAGGAACTGCTTTTGTTTGTTGCCAAGAGGCTTGCTCGTTTCCATGGGGATGTCACATGCTTTGTGAAAGCTTCAGCATTATACTGTGCACTGCATTAGTCAAATGTCATATGACCCTGCCCCCTACCATACACGTGCACAAGTGCATTCTGCAGAAGCTATTGCCTGGATAGCATCTTCCATTTATGGAATTTCCCAAACAAAACTATGTCTGAATTAAAGGAGTTAATGGGGGTTAAAACAGAAATTGTTTTGCAGGTAAGCTTTGGCTGCACTAAATATTTAGAAATGTATTTTAGTTTAAACGGTCATAATGGCTCCTTTGGAACAATAAAGAAAGTGATTTTCTACTGTCCTCCAAATGTTCTATATTTCATGTTACTCTCAAATTGGTTCAGGATAGGCTGAAAACGCAGAGGAAATAGATGAAAGCAGCAGATACTGAAGATGCTGCTAGAGAGTTATTTTTTTACTTTCTTTTTTTAAGATGAAATACTGTTATAAATTCACAATTTATCTTTAGTAGAGATTTTGATGTCTATATAAAAAAAAGTTGACACAGATGAGGGTTTGTTTATTTTGAGTACATTTTAGAACATCAAAATACAACTTGGATATTCCAGAGACACTATTAAAGCACAGAGGTTTAAAGAATAAATATATAAAGGCATTACTTGAACAAAGCACCATGGGAAGATAATCTCAGAAGAGCGGCATAGGGAAGAGCGGTGCTTATAACAGTTCTTAATACATCCGAGTGATGTTCCTTTATAGTTTGAGTCTTTACGGATAAAGCAATCACCAAAGACAAAATTGTGCTGCAATAGACGTGTCAGATGTGTCAGTGAAACTATCAGCCTGGTAGGGTTGTCACCTTTCTTATAAAAAAATACTGGCCATGCTCATTAGAACAAATTTACATAAATAATTATACAGAATAAATCAGACACTAAGGGCTAGATTACAAGTGGAGCGCTAATCTATCATGAGCCCACAAACGGGAAAACTTGCCCGTTTACAGGCGTGCGATAAAAAAACAGCTTCGCAGTAGTAATTAGCATTTATAAAGTTAACCAGAGATCAGATCTCTGGTTAATTTTATAATTGTGCCCCAAATGCCCTCAAAATACAGTGTAGTATATTTTATTCAAAAATAAAAATGGTACCATTATTATTTATTAATAAAAAATTTACACTAGGCAGTTTTTAGGGGTAAAGTTGGTGGGAGTGGGGTGTCAGAAAAAAAAATAACACTGAAAGTGCCTTTACAGTGCGGTCTATGGGAACTGTGTGTTCCCAGTAAAAATATATGTATATATACTTGTGTGTTACTATGTATATATACACATATTAACACATATATATGTATATAAATATAAACATATATATTTATATTTGCTGCCATCGCTGCGCACTTATCTGTAGTAGTTATTTAGGAACCACACCCCTGCAGTACTGCTTCTTTGTTTTCCCAAGATCTTCAGGGAGGAGCAACAGCCAATTATATACAGCCCTGCCGCCCCATAGACTAAAACAGAAGCGCTAACCCATTTCTCTGCATTTATCTAACTAGATAATAGACATACGCATTTGCTGTTTTGTGTGCACAACAAATGCCGAATATGGCTGCAGGTGGGCAGTGGCATTTGGCTCTTTCAGCATCAGATTTATTTGTGTGAAAGTGCAACATACAAAGCTCTGTGCAAACCCAGGTCTTTGTGAGTTGCACTATCACAAGAATAAATCTGGCACCAAAAAGAGCCAAATGCCACTGTCCACCTGCAGCCATTTTCGGCATTTGCTGTGCACACGAAACAACAAATGCGCATGTCTATTATTTAGTGAGGCAAATGCAGAGAAATGGGTTAGCGCTTCTGTTTTAGTCTATGGGGCGGCAGGGCTGTATGTAATTGGCTGTAGCTCCTGTCTGGAGATCTTGGGGAAACAAAGAAGCAGCACTGCAGGGGTGTGGTTCCCAAATAGCTAAGACAAGAACAATTGGCTGTAGCTCCTGCCTGAAGATCTTGGGGAAACAAAGAAGCAGCACTGCAGGGGTGTGGTTCCCAAATAGCTAAGACAAGAACAATTGGCTGTAGCTCCTGCCTAAAGATCTTGGGGAAACAAAGAAGCAGCACTGCAGGGGTGTGGTTCCCAAATAGCTAAGACAAGAACAATTCCAATTTTTTTAGGGGGGATTTCCAAACAATTTGTTAACACAGCTACAAAGAAAGCATTATGCTAACTATATAGTCCTGAAGAGATAAACAATATATTGAAAACCTTCAACTGCTTGCTAACACTGCGACACAGAGTTAAGGGCATAGTAAAGTCAAACTTAAAGGGATACTAAACCCAATTTTTTTTTTTTAATGATTCAGATAGAGGGACCAATTCATCAAGCTCTGAATGGAGCTTGATGCAGCTATTTACGTGCGAGCCTTCAGGCTCGCCGGAACCAAGAGTTAAGACCGCTGCTCCTTAACGGCGGACAGCAGTCTGCCTGATAGCTTACCATTGGGTTGATTGATTGGCCGCGGATCTGCAGGGGGCTGCATTGCACAAGCAGTTCACCAGAACTGCTTGTGCAATGATAAATGCCTACAGCTTATTCTGTCAGCATTTATCGATGTGCGGCGGACATGATCGCTTTTCAAATAAAGATAGGAAGAGAACAAAGAAAACAATTATAATAGGAGTAAATTAGAAAGTCGCTTAAAATTGTATGCTCTATCTGAATCATTAAATAAACAATTTGGGTTTAGTATCCTTTTAAACCTGCGTGATTCAGATAGAGCATATAAATAAATATAATAATTAACATTTTAATTTAAGGATCCAATCACAATCATTTAGAAAAGATTTTCTTTTGATTTTTCTACAAATTACACAAATTACTAGGTTTGTGTAGCGCAAAAATAAATTCAGTTAATCTGAATCTTTCGGAATGAATACTCTGGGAAATTAGTTTCCCTGAATATTCGATGGCTGCACTGTTCGATATTCATTTTGTTTTAAACTAAATGAATACTGAATATTTGTAGAACATCTACATTTGTTTTCATTAAATCAATGTAAATATTCCAAACCTTAAGGTTAAAAAGTTCACCTGTAGCTTTAAATTTACCTTTAGCGCTGGAAATCTGCGCTAATCTGCTCCTCTTCTTCACAGAGGCCAGCAGCGCTAATAGGAGTCAGCGCGGCAGCTCTCAGGGCCTGCACTAAAGTACTCTCTCCTTTAGCGCAGGCCCTGCAAGCGCATCCCTCCAGCATGCTAAAGGTAGGTATTTAACCCTTTAATGGTAGTTTAAAGACTGAGGGGTAGATTTACCAAGTGCCGGCCGGACATGATTCGCTACAGCATACGCTGTTGGCATTTATCATTGCACAAGTATTTCTAGTGAGATGCTTGTGCAATTCCGCCCCCTGCACATTTGCGGCCAATCGGCTGCTAGTATGGAGTGTCAATCATCCCGATTGTATCGGATCAGGATGATTGCAGTGCGCCACCTAAAACGACCACTGCTTCTTAACTTACTTTTCCGGTGAGCCGGAAGCTTCGGGCGTAGACAGCAGCATTCACTGCTTGCTAAATCTACCCCAAAAAACTAATACTTATATTCGTCAGTATTTTTTTTTTGTTTTCTTTAAATTTCATTGGTGCATTCATTCAGAATTTTTATTTTGTTAAAACAAACAAATATCCGGGGTTTTTTTTTTAATTATTTGTATTTGTAACAAAATGAATGCACCTCTCTACAAATTACATGTTCTACAAAATAACATACTAGAGCATTTTCTTTTCTGCACTTTTTGCATATCAGTTACAACATTACATCCAACAGCCATGGGATAAACTAGGGAATAGAGATTTCTGGGTGGGCTTTAGTTTAAAACTTGAGAAACATTATCACCCTGCAAAATGTGAGCCCCACGGATATAAGTTGAAAGCCTCAATTTCATCCTACAGTGTGATACAATAAATCTTATGTGTTTCAAAGGGTAAGAATGGATCATTAGTGTTTGTACTACTGTAAGAAGCACAGCCTGCCTTGCTTCTGATACTTTTGTCTGTTAACACTTTCTGCCATTTTCTGCAGTGCAGCAGTCCCACCAGCCCACGCTCCTGCTCGGCCACGCCCACGTCACGCCCACTCCCACCCAGTCACACACCCCCGCTAGACCCGCTCCTGCCTGGCAACGCCTCGTCACTCCCGCTTCCCGACCACACCCCCGTCACACCCACTCCTGTCCGCCCTATCTGCTGTCTGATCCTCATTGAGTGATCCTTCGTTACGGTGTCAACGGCCAGGTATGTTTGTCCTCACGCAGTCTCTACTACGCATGACAGCTTCGGACAAACATACCTGGCCTTTTATTATATAGGATTGGAGTTTTTATAGATAGCGCATCTGAGTACCCATGCTGGACACTAGGGAAGACTTTCCACAAAAGCACTTGAAAGGGTCTTGCAATGAGGAAATGGCACAGTGGCATCTAATGATGCCCCAGGAAATTCTTGTGAAATCAAGAATATTGTGGGGGCTTTAATAATGCAGTGAAGTAATTGAGGGGCCCTAAATTGTTTTTGATTGTATCTATAATGTATATTAACAATAAAGCACTGAACAGCAAACATCTGCACGTAAAATACATTTTTTTATAATCATTTTAACTTGAAATTTTATTTGCAAAGTTGTCAGTCCAGGGCTAACTCTTTGGACAGTGTTTCTCTTGTCTTTTACTGGGCTGATCAAGCAAAAATTACAGGAAAATAAGTCAACATAAATAATGAAAACACATTGCATATTGTTTGGTATGACTAATCAAACATTTTACAGTATTTTTAACTTAAAGGGACAAAAAAAAATATTTGTGTAATGATTCAGAAAGATAATAACGTTTTAAATAATGTTCCAATTGACTTCTTTTATCTAATTTCCTTGGTTTGTTGGTATCCTTAGTTAAAGAAGCAGCAATGCACTACTGGGAACTAGCTGAATACATTGGGTGAGCCAATCACATATATGTGCAGCCACCAATCAGCAGATCCTGAGCCTACCTAGGTACCCTTTTCAACAAATGATACCAAGAGAACAAAACAAATTAGATAATAGAAGTAAATTGGAAAGTTGTTTAATATCCTATTCTCTATCTGAAACAAAAAAGAAAATTGTTGGGTTTCGTGTCCCTTTAAAGGGACAGTAAAGTCCAAATTAAACTTTCATGATTTAGATAGGACATGTAATTTTAAACAACTTTCTAATTTACTTTTATCATCAAATTTTCTTTGTTCTCTTAGTATTCTTAGTTGAAAGCTAAACCTAGGTAGGCTCATATGCTAATTTCTAAGCCCTTGAAGGCCGCCTCTGAATTTGACACTTTTTCACAGCTAGAAAAAGTTCATAAGTATTTCATATAGGTAACACTGTGCTCATGCACAAGAAGTTATTTAAGAGTCAGCACTAATTGGCTGAAATTCAAGTCTGTCAAAAGATGAGATAAGGAGGCAGTCAGCAGAAGCTTAGATACAAGGTAACTACAGAGGTAAAAAGTATATTTCTGTAACAGTGTTGTTTATGCAAAACTGGGGAATGGTAAATAAAGGGATTATCTATCTTTTTAAACAATAACATTTTTGGTGTTTACTGTCCCTTTTTGTTTCCCTTCAACTAACTATTTATGCTAATGTTAGCTAATTATGATCAGAATTTTCTTTGTAGGAAAGATAATAACCCTAAGCGGGAGACGCTAACTGCCTTTTGGTGCAAAATTTATTTGTTCCATTGGATAATGACAACATTAACTCTTTCCCTAATTCCTCATACTATTAGCAAGCAATATTTGGGGGGCGGAGTCAATTCTCCCTCCTTTACAGAAAAAAATAAATGTAGAACTAAACAATAAACAGTTATAACGCTTTAGTTTGGGCTTGCACTTTAGAAGTAAAGAAGAAACGTTTAAAGGATACATTTTTTGCAACACCAGGTAAATTGCCAAAATGCTTCAAATTGAATTTTAGATCACTCTACAATTCATTACAAATTCAAGATGTATGTCCCTTTAAACAAGACATTTACATTTAAATCCTCCCTTTTGTGAACCAAGTGAGGAACCAGATGTATCCTGTACTAGAAGCAAAAGGACCAATTATTTCTTATTTAAAAGCATTTAGGGAAAATAAAAACTGGCTTTTTATGGAGACAGTAAAGTAGGTTAACCCTTTCACTTCCAGGACTTTCAGACAAAAACTTGCCCAAAATACCCGAGAATTTTTAGCATTTTTGCTATAACTCCATTTAAACAGAAATAGAGCCTTGTTTTTTTTTTTATTTACCTGTCAAAACTATATATATTTTTTAAGTAGGCAACCCAAGGTATTGATCTAGGCCCATTTTGGTATACCCCATGCCACCATTTCACCGCCAAATGCGATCAAATAAAAAAAAAAAATAGTACTTTTTTCACAAACTTTGGGTTTCTCACAGAAATTATTTACATACTGCTTGTGCAATCATGGCACACATGTTTGTAAAAGTTTCTCTGGGATCCCCTTTGTTCAGAATTAGCAGACATATATGGCTTTGCCATTGCTTTTTAGTAATTAGAAGGCACCTAATTGCAACTGCACACCACACTTCTATTATTTCCGGCAGTGAAGAGGTTAATCAGATATCTTAAAAGGTTAATTTTAGCTTTAGTGTAGAGATTAGTCTCCCACCTGACACTTCCTACCCCCTGATCCCTCCCAAATAGCTCTCTTCCCTCCCCCACCCTACCTGGTAACCCCCATCTTAGGTACTGACAGACAGTCTGCCAGTATGAAAATAAGGCTTTTTTTTTTTTTAACTAACATTTTTTTTTTAAATATTTTTATCATTTCTGCAGTGTAGGATCCCCCTTTACCTCCCAACCTCCCTGATCCCCCCATACAGCTCTCTAAACCTCCCCCTCTGTTAGGCACCATCTTAGGTACTGGCAGCTGTCTGTCAGTACCTATAAACTAACTTTTTAAAAAAAAATAATAATAATAATTTTATTATGTTTAACATATTTTCTGTAGTGTAGTGCCCCACCCCACCCGCGATCTTTACTTTAGAGTCCCCCAGATCCCCTTTTCTGTAGCATAGCTGCCCCATCCCTCCCTGTCCCTTTAATTTATTTTTTGTTCGTAGATAGGGTACTCCCAATCCCTCCCTCCCACCTCCCCTGCTGGACCGCCCACTCGCCTTCCACCTTCGCCTCCTGCAGGCACCAGCAAGAAACATTACAGATGGTGACAAACACAGTGTCACTGTCTGTAACGATCAGGCATCTGCCCTCATATGAAGCCGGAGCACCGATCGTGCTCCGGCTTCATATGAGGCAGATGCCTGAAGCTTCAGGAGCACCCGATCTCAGCTGTAACTTATGTCATATTGGGTGAAAGCGTTAAATGAATGGTTGTTTGTGATGTCATATCTGCAGGTGGATGAGACTTTGAGAAAGCAAATTGTATCTCAACTTAATGTATTATTTAGTAGAATTCACAATTTGCAGATAGAATCACAAATATGACTGTGAAAAATCAGGCTATGATTACGGCTCCAGGCCGAAATGCGTAAGCCATTGTGCCACACCTGGCTGCTATCTTTTGATTTGTGCCTTTCCATGTTTTAATTTATTTACAATAAAGAAGTATTATATTTTACTTTTGGACTCTGAGGATCATCTTTTTGTTTGGATTGTGAAAACAGGAAACCACACTTAGAACACCTGGTGGATCAGTACCAGCCCTTGTCTTTTGGGTTTGTGCCTGTGCCTGTGCCCAACTTTGGAAGACAAAATTCTGGATTATCAATTCAGGGTGTTAAAATATCAAACTACAGCATAAAAAACATGTTATTTGATTGTTTAAAACAAATGTCTTAAGAATAACTGAATGGACATTTACCTCAAGAGTTTGATAAACTACTTAAAATAGAGACCATAAATTAAAAAAATGGGACAGTGCATTCAACGCTTTGAACATTATCCCTTTTGTGCCAACTGTGTTTACTGTATTTTTTATAATCCAATATGGAGCTATAACCTGAGCACTAAGGGTTCCATAAAACCACAACAAATTGTATTTGCTATTATGCTGCTGCCTATAATGATACAACCTCTTATTCAGATGCACCATTATATATGCAGTAAAAGCTGACCAATAAGACGGCTTAATTTTATAGAGAAATAAAACAGGATCTCTGTAAATATATTGGGTAAACTCCAGTTGCCACTGGGAATTGTTACAATTTAAAAAGATATTGTCAAACAGTGACAGTGCTTAAAGGGCCTAACACAGTGTTTGACAAATCTATATCAAACTTAAAGGGACACTAAACCCAATTTTTTTTTCTTTCATGATTCAGATAGAGCATGCAATTTTAAGCAACTTTCTAGTTTACTCCTATTATCAAATTGTCTTCATTCTCTTGCTATCTTTATTTAAAAAGCAGGAATATGATGCATAGGAGCAGGCCCATTTTTGGTTGAGAACCTGGGTTATGCTTGCTTATTGGTAGCTAAATGTAAGCCTCCAATAAGCAACATTATTTTTTAAGTTTACTGTCCCTTTAACTTTCATTGTTTCAGGTGAACCTGAAATGATTCGCCTCCGAAGCAGCAACTGCTTTAGATTAATTAAGAGTCATTGTCATAATGAGTATATATATAAGTCAAGTTCAAAACTATTGCCTATACACCATAAATCAAAATATAGTGTAAATTATACGTTGCACAAGTAAAGTATGTGGGATTTTGATAGCAGACTGTTTACTTATTCCTTGGCAATATTCATACAAATCACAATTCTGTCTAGGATAATAATTATGCACACAAATTAATGATTCCCACATATGACACCATTAAAATAAAACTACCATTAAGGTGCATACACGCCAGGCTCGGTTTGTGCAAAAACATAATTATACCACATGCATGCCTAAAAGATTAAACTAGCTTTTTCTAGTATAGGACAAAAAAGCTAATATTCCTGTACTAGACCACCCATATTTTATTACTAATACCTGTGGATGAAACACCCTTTTTAAGTATTATAGACAAAATGATCCTAAGCATAAGCTATAAAAACATAACTGTGTAACTCTAACTTATTAAACACCTTGGTATATGTTGCTTGCAGCAGCACATATGTTGGATAAAAAAGTAACAAGCATCTGCCCACATATAGCTGAGCTAGTTATCAGCATTAGGTTTCCATTCCATCCAACGAATATCTTACTGGCACAGCCAATGTTTTTTAAAGGTTCAGGTCCTTGTAGATCATAAAAATATATAGTAATGTGTGCCCTGGACTGGTATGGTAAAAATTATTCTAAATGTGTTGTAGTTTCATTTTAAACAGATGATCTTTTAAAACCAGTCCTATCAGTTTTAATTTATGATGTATAATAATGTTTGCTTATTTATGCTAATTAGTATGGAAGCATTGTTTTCCAAGAAAGAAGGGAATCTTATATCAGAATGATACATGAAAATATTTTTTGTAGTAAGCATAAACGATGAGCAAGTGAAGACAATGAACTGATATTTTACAACATATGAACAGCCATAGAAGAGGCATCTTATATATGTGTGTGAATATGGCACTGCTTGTATTAAAGGAACATTATACACTAGATTTTTCTTTGCATAAATGTTTTGTAGATGATCCATTTATATAGCCCATTTGGAAGTGTTTTTGTAACAATGTATAGTTTTGCATATTTTTTAATAACAATGTACTGATTTTCAGACTCCAAACCAAGCCCCAAAATGTCAGATGTATACACGCGTTTACAGACTACTGCTGGCTCCTGTTGGTCCAATCTGTCTTTTCATATGCAGGAAAGCGGGGGGGGGGGGGGGGGGGAAGAGTTCCAGCCCCTTTTACTGACTGTCCCAGCCTAACCTCATCAACAGTGCTAAACTTAGAGAGCTTCTAAATAAGTTTTAAAAAAGGTTTTATACTGGATTTTTAGATCAGCATCTGTGCATATTCTTCTTTATATTAATGACTATTGCATGCAGTTATATGAAAATTGGTATACACTGTCCCTTTAAGCAAGTTATTGGCTGTACATTTGTGGAATAATTGTATTTAAATGTGTCAAGAAACTGACAAAATGAAAATGAAAATATAGGGCCACACAAGTGAAATTCAACATACATGACAAATGGTATGTGTTCTGCATACAAATCATTAGTGAAAAACAAGTTTAGAGTGAGTGCACCTGGTGAGTGTTAATGTTGGGAAAAATTGGTTAATATAACCACGCTCTAAACCCTACAAGTGTGACAGTTGTTCCTTCAAACGACTGTCAAAGAATGAAGCGCAATAACCAAGATGAGGGGAGCTAAAGGTATAATTGGTGGTGATTGTATGTTACTGTGTAACCTAAATAAAAGTTTATGCTTTAAGCGTTATAGTTGAAAAAATAATATATTTATTTTAAAACACTTTAAAACATGTGCATAATAAAAGTATAGAGCTCTAATACTTTAAGACATATAAAACAATATACAATATACAATTTGTAATAACAATAATTGAAGATAAAATAGTTGCAAAAATATTGTACACTTATTTGCTTGCTTAAATATTGTACACTTTTTTCTTGCTTTTGCGGTCTATACGGTCTCTTTTGAGGCTTTAAAAGTTTAGTATTATTGTTCTTCTAGTACTCACGATTTTGTCTTGAGTGTAAAAGGCTTTTTAGCTTTATGGGGTTATAAAAAACCCGTTGTGAAGGCAATATACGTTTGGAGTAGTTACAGCCTTAAAGTTGACATTCTTGCTTTTTGTAGCTTTGGAGGTTAATATGAACAAGCAATTGATTTGTATCTATTTCCTTTGTAAGGCTGATACAATGTATATCTCCAATGGTTGTGCTAAAGAAAAATCTTAGCCGTTTTAGCGCTGTTATGGTGCTTGAAAGTTCCTCAATTTTTCGTGGGGGTTTCAAATTGAATTATCCGTTGGTCTCTGTCAAAGAGGGTGCACACTCAGGTGGGCATATCTACGCGTTTCGGCGGGTGCCTTTATCAAGATGCCTCTGAGAGTGTTCTAGGACCGCGAACACTCTCAGAGGCATCTTGATAAAGGCACCCGCCGAAACGCGTAGATCTGCCCACCTGAGTGTGCACCCTCTTTGACAGTCTATGCCCACACTGTGGGACAAGAACTATCTTCCCTTCAACGGATTAAGCTCTATCTAGCGCTTGAAATAATAAGCGCAAAAGAAGAAGAAAAACACCGGACAACAGACAGAACTGCCTCTTAGAGACTCCTGCAAACCCTGAACAACCTCCAGCAAAATCACAAGGGTAAACAGTCTCAGAGACCAACGGTTATTCGCAATCAAACTACTGCTAAAGATTGAGGAATTTTCAAACGCTATAAACCTCTTAGAGACTCCTGCAAACCCTGAACAGCATACTAGCATAAAATAGGGTATACAGTCTCAGAGACCAACGGATAATTCAATTTGAAACCCCCACGAAAAATTGAGGAACTTTCAAGCACCATAACAGCGCTAAAACGGCTAAGATTTTTCTTTAGCACAACCATTGGAGATATACATTGTATCAGCCTTACAAAGGAAATAGATACAAATCAATTGCTTGTTCATATTAACCTCCAAAGCTACAAAAAGCAAGAATGTCAACTTTAAGGCTGTAACTACTCCAAACGTATATTGCCTTCACAACGGGTTTTTTATAACCCCATAAAGCTAAAAAGCCTTTTACACTCAAGACAAAATCGTGAGTACTAGAAGAACAATAATACTAAACTTTTAAAGCCTCAAAAGAGACTGTATAGACCGCAAAAGCAAGAAAAAAGTGTACAATATTTAAGCAAGCAAATAAGTGTACAATATTTTTGCAACTATTTTATCTTCAATTATTGTTATTACAAATTGTATATTGTATATTGTTTTATATGTCTTAAAGTATTAGAGCTCTATACTTTTATTATGCACATGTTTTAAAGTGTTTTAAAATAAATATATTATTTTTTCAACTATAACGCTTAAAGCATAAACTTTTATTTAGGTTACACAGTAACATACAATCACCACCAATTATACCTTTAGCTCCCCTCATCTTGGTTATTGCGCTGCATACAAATCATGTCTTGTAAAATCTTACACAAGTAAATAATATATTTACTGAATTCAAGTATTTACTCCCATAATGTTACAGCATTAATCTCTGCTGTCACTACTTGCAACCGTATTGCCATTGGTAACAAACTTACATGATTGAAATGGATGTAGAGTCATTTAAAGATAAATTTCACCTCCAGCAACGGGGCCTAGTTATCAAGCCGTCAACCTCAAATATGCTGGAATTCCGCAGCGTATTTGTGGCGAGACTGATTCGCCTTAGTTATCAAAGGCTCGAGACCGGCAAAAGTAGAATTTTGTGACGTAAGCATCGATCCGCCGGACTCAGTCCGACACAGATCGATTCTTACGTCACTCCAGATGTTCCGCACACAAGTGCGGCACATTCTCACTACTTTTGCTAGCTATCAAAAAACTAGCAGGTACGCTCGGCACTTTTACGGCCCAGCATACCTGGTTTTCAATCCGCCACCCCTGGAGGCAGCGGATCCCATAGGAATCAATGGGAGTCTGACCATAGCGAAAGTACAAGTTCGCTGCTGACAGACATCCCATTGATTTCTATGGGAGATGTCTGCACCTAACACCCTAACATGTACCCCGAGTCTAAACACCACTAATCTGTCCCCCCCTACACCGCCGCAACTAAATAAAGTTATCACCCCCTAAACCGCCGCTCCCGGAGCCCACCGCAACTATAATAAATGTATTAACCCTTAAACCGCCGCTCCCTGAACCCGCCGCAACCTATATTAAATGTATTAACCCCTATCCTGCCCCCCCTACACCGTCGCCACCTATAATAAATTTATTAACCCCTAATCTGCCCCCCCTACACCGTCGCCACCTATAATAAATTTATTAACCCCTATCCTGCCCCCCACTACGCCGCCGCCACTGTCATAAAATTATTAACCCCTAAACCTAAGTCTAACCCTAACCCTAACGCCCCCCTAACTTAAATATTAATTAAATAAATCTAAATAAATTAACTCTTATTAAGTAAATGAATCCTATTTAAAACTAAATACTTACCTTTAAAATAAACCCTAATATAGCTACAATATAAATAATAATTATATTCTAGCTATCTTAGGATTTATATTTATTTTACAGGTACCTTTCAATTTATTTTAACCATGTACAATAACTATTAAATAGTTATTAACTATTTAATAGCTTACCTAGCTAAAATAAAGAGAAATGTACCTGTGAAATAAATCCTAACCTAAGTTACAATTACACCTAACACTACACTATACTTTAATAAATTATTCCTATTTAAAAATAAATACCTACCTGTAAAATAAACCCTAAGATAGCTACAATATAATTAATAATTATATTATAGCTATCTTAGGATTTATATTTATTTTACAGGTAACTTTGTATTTATTTTAGCTAGTTAGAATAGTTATTAAATAGTTAATAACTATTTAATAACTACATAGCTAAAAGAAATACAAAATTATCTGTAAAATAAATCCTAACTTAAGTTACAATTAAACCTAATACTACACTATCATTAAATTAATTAAATTAATTACCTACAAATAACTACAATTAAATACAATTACATAAACTAACTAAAGTACAAAAAATAAAAAAAGCTAAGTTACAAAAAATAAAAAAATAAGTTACAAACATGTTACAAATATTACAACAATTTTAAGCTACTTACACCTAATCTAAGCCCCCTAATAAAATAACAAACCCCCCCAAAATTAAAAAATGCCCTACCCTATTCTAAATTAAATAAATTTCAAAGCTCTTTTACCTTACCAGCCCTTAAAAGGGCCATTTGTGGGGGCATGCCCCAAAGAAAACAGCTCTTTTGCCTGTAAAAGAAAAATACAACCCCCCCCCAACATTAAAACCCACCACCCACATACCCCTAATCTAACCCAAACCCCCCTTACAAAAACCTAACACTAATCCCCTGAAGATCATCCTACCTTGAGTCGTCTTCACTCAGCCGAGCCACCGATGGAACTGAAGAGGACATCCGGAGCGGAAGAAGTTAATCCTCGAAGCGGCGCTGAAGAAATCTTCCATCCGATGAAGTCATCATCCAGGCGGCGCTGAATAAAAGTCTTCGATCCGTCCGATGTCATCTTCAAAGAGGCGCTGAAGAGGTCTTCTATCCGGGCGAAGTCATCTTCCAAGCCGGGTCTTGAATCTTCCTTCCGCCGACGCGGAACCACCTTCTTCACCGACGGACTACGACGAATGACGGCTCCTTTAAGGGACGTCATCCAAGATGGCGTCCCCTCAATTCCGATTGGCTGATAGGATTCTATCAGCCAATCGGAATTAAGGTAGGAAAAATCTGATTGGCTGATGGAATCAGCCAATCAGATTGAGCTCGCATTCTATTGGCTGTTCCGATCAGCCAATAGAATGCGAGCTCAATCTGATTGGCTGATTGGATTCTATCAGCCAATCGGAATTAAGGTAGGAAAATCTGATTGGCTGATGGAATCAGCCAATCAGATTCAAGTTCAATCCGATTGGCTGATCCAATCAGCCAATCAGATTGAGCTCGCATTCTATTGGCTGATCGGAACAGCCAATAGAATGCGAGCTCAATCTGATTGGCTGATTCCATCAGCCAATCAGATTTTTCCTACCTTAATTCCGATTGGCTGATAGAATCCTATCAGCCAATCGGAATTGAGGGGACGCCATCTTGGATGACGTCCCTTAAAGGAGCCGTCATTCGTCGTAGTCCGTCGGTGAAGAAGGTGGTTCCGCGTCGGCGGAAGGAAGATTCAAGACCCGGCTTGGAAGATGACTTCGCCCGGATAGAAGACCTCTTGAGCGCCTCTTTGAAGATGACATCGGACGGATCAAAGACTTTTCTTCAGCGCCACCTGGATGATGACTTCATCGGATGGAAGATTTCTTCAGCGCCGCTTGGAGGATTAACTTCTTCCGCTCCGGATGTCCACTTCGGTTCCATCGCTGCTCGGCTGAGTGAATACAAGGTAGGATGATCTTCAGGGGATTAGTGTTAGGTTTTTGTAAGGGGGGTTTGGGTTAGATTAGGGGTATGTGGGTGGTGGGTTTTAATGTTGGGGGGGTTGTATTTTTCTTTTACAGGCAAAAGAGCTTTTTTCTTTGGGGCATGCCCCCACAAATGGCCCTTTTAAGGGCTGGTAAGGTAAAAGAGCTTTGAAATTTATTTAATTTAGAATAGGGTAGGGCATTTTTTTATTTTGGGGGGGTTTGTTATTTTATTAGGGGGCTTAGATTAGGTGTAAGTAGCTTAAAATTGTTGTAATATTTGTAACATGTTTGTAACTTATTTTTTTATTTTTTGTAACTTAGCTTTTTTTATTTTTTGTACTTTAGTTAGTTTATGTAATTGTATTTAATTGTAGTTATTTGTAGGTAATTTATTTAATTAATTTAATGATAGTGTAGTATTAGGTTTAATTGTAACTTAAGTTAGGATTTATTTTACAGGTAATTTTGTATTTCTTTTAGCTATGTAGTTATTAAATAGTTAATAACTATTTAATAACTATTCTAACTAGCTAAAATAAATACAAAGTTATCTGTAAAATAAATATAAATCCTAAGATAGCTATAATATAATTATTAATTACATTGTAGCTATCTTAGGCCTAGATTTAGAGTTCGGCGGTAGCCGTCAAAACCAGCGTTAGAGGTTCCTAACGCTGGTTTTGGCCGCCCGCTGGTATTTGGAGTCAGTGATTAAAGGGTCTAACGCTCACTTTTCAGCCGCGACTTTTCCATACCGCAGATCCCCCTACGCCATTTGCGTAGCCTATCTTTTCAATGGGATCTTCCTAACGCCGGTATTTAGAGTCGTTTCTGCAGTGAGCGTTAGAGCTCTAACGACAAGATTCCAGCCGCCTGAAAATAGCAGGAGTTAAGAGCTTTCTGGCTAACGCCGGTTTATAAAGCTCTTAACTACTGTACCCTAAAGTACACTAACACCCATAAACTACCTATGTACCCCTAAACCGAGGTCCCCCCACATCGCCGCCACTCGATTAAAATTTTTAACCCCTAATCTGCCGACCGCCACCTACGTTATACTTATGTACCCCTAATCTGCTGCCCCTAACACCGCCGACCCCTGTATTATATCTATTAACCCCTAACTTGCCCCCCACAACGTCGCCGCAAGCTACTTAAAATAATTAACCCCTAATCTTCCGACCGCAAATCGCCGCCACCTACGTTATCCCTATGTACCCCTAATCTGCTACCCCTAACATCGCCGACCCCTATGTTATATTTATTAACCCCTAATCTGCCCCCCTCAACGTCGCCGACACCTACCTACACTTATTAACCCCTAATCTGCCGAGCGGACCTGAGCGCTACTATAATAAAGTTATTAACCCCTAATCCGCCTCACTAACCCTATCATAAATAGTATTAACCCCTAATCTGCCCTCCCTAACATCGCCGACACCTACCTTCAATTATTAACCCCTAATCTGCCGACCGGAGCTCACCGCTATTCTAATAAATGTATTAACCCCTAAAGCTAAGTCTAACCCTAACACTAACACCCCCCTAAGTTAAATATAATTTTTATCTAACGAAATAAATTAACTCTTATTAAATAAATGATTCCTATTTAAAGCTAAATACTTACCTGTAAAATAAATCCTAATATAGCTACAATATAAATTATAATTATATTATAGCTATTTTAGGATTAATATTTATTTTACAGGCAACTTTGTAATTATTTTAACCAGGTACAATAGCTATTAAATAGTTAAGAACTATTTAATAGTTACCTAGTTAAAATAATAACAAATTTACCTGTAAAATAAATCCTAACCTAAGATATAATTAAACCTAACACTACCCTATCAATAAAATAATTAAATAAACTACCTACAATTACCTACAATTAACCTAACACTACACTATCAATAAATTAATTAAACACAATTGCTACAAATAAATACAATTAAATAAACTATCTAAAGTACAAAAAATAAAAAAGAACTAAGTTACAGAAAATAATAAAATATTTACAAACATAAGAAAAATATTACAACAATTTTAAACTAATTACACCTACTCTAAGCCCCCTAATAAAATAACAAAGCCCCCCCAAAATAAAAAATTCCCTACCCTATTCTAAAATACAAATATTACAAGCTCTTTTACCTTACCAGCCCTGAACAGGGCCCTTTGCGGGGCATGCCCCAAGAATTTCAGCTCTTTTGCCTGTAAAAAAAAACATACAATACCCCCCCCCAACATTACAACCCACCACCCACATACCCCTAATCTAACCCAAACCCCCCTTAAATAAAACTAACACTAATCCCCTGAAGATCTTCCTACCTTGTCTTCACCATACCAGGTTCACCGATCCGTCCTGGCTCCAAGATCTTCATCCAACCCAAGCGGGGGTTGGCGATCCATAATCCGGTGCTCCAAAGTCTTCCTCCTATCCGGCAAGAAGAGGACATCCGGACCGGCAAACATCTTCTCCAAGCGGCATCTTCTATCTTCTTCCATCCGATGACGACCGGCTCCATCTTGAAGACCTCCAGCGCGGATCCATCCTCTTCTTCCGACGACTAGACGACGAATGACGGTTCCTTTAAGGGACGTCATCCAAGATGGCGTCCCTCGAATTCCGATTGGCTGATAGGATTCTATCAGCCAATCGGAATTAAGGTAGGAATTTTCTGATTGGCTGATGGAATCAGCCAATCAGAATATAGTTCAATCCGATTGGCTGATCCAATCAGCCAATCAGATTGAGCTCGCATTCTATTGGCTGTTCCGATCAGCCAATAGAATGCGAGCTCAATCTGATTGGCTGATTGGATCAGCCAATCGGATTGAACTATATTCTGATTGGCTGATTCCATCAGCCAATCAGAAAATTCCTACCTTAATTCCGATTGGCTGATAGATTCCTATCAGCCAATCGGAATTCGAGGGACGCCATCTTGGATGACGTCCCTTAAAGGAACCGTCATTCGTCGTCTAGTCGTCAGAAGAAGAGGATGGATCCGCGCTGGAGGTCTTCAAGATGGAGCCGGTCGTCATCGGATGGAAGAAGATAGAAGATGCCGCTTGGAGAAGATGTTTGCCGGTCCGGATGTCCTCTTCTTGCCGGATAGGAGGAAGACTTTGGAGCACCGGATTATGGATCGCCAACCCCCGCTTGGGTTGGATGAAGATCTTGGAGCCAGGACGGATCGGTGAACCTGGTATGGTGAAGACAAGGTAGGAAGATCTTCAGGGGATTAGTGTTAGGTTTATTTAAGGGGGGTTTGGGTTAGATTAGGGGTATGTGGGTGGTGGGTTGTAATGTTGGGGGGGGGGGTATTGTATGTTTTTTTTTACAGGCAAAAGAGCTGAAATTCTTGGGGCATGCCCCGCAAAGGGCCCTGTTCAGGGCTGGTAAGGTAAAAGAGCTTGTAATATTTGTATTTTAGAATAGGGTAGGGAATTTTTTATTTTGGGGGGCTTTGTTATTTTATTAGGGGGCTTAGAGTAGGTGTAATTAGTTTAAAATTGTTGTAATATTTTTCTTATGTTTGTAAATATTTTATTATTTTCTGTAACTTAGTTCTTTTTTATTTTTTGTACTTTAGATAGTTTATTTAATTGTATTTATTTGTAGCAATTGTGTTTAATTAATTTATTGATAGTGTAGTGTTAGGTTAATTGTAGGTAATTGTAGGTAGTTTATTTAATTATTTTATTGATAGGGTAGTGTTAGGTTTAATTATATCTTAGGTTAGGATTTATTTTACAGGTAAATTTGTTATTATTTTAACTAGGTAACTATTAAATAGTTCTTAACTATTTAATAGCTATTGTACCTGGTTAAAATAATTACAAAGTTGCCTGTAAAATAAATATTAATCCTAAAATAGCTATAATATAATTATAATTTATATTGTAGCTATATTAGGATTTATTTTACAGGTAAGTATTTAGCTTTAAATAGGAATCATTTATTTAATAAGAGTTAATTTATTTCGTTAGATAAAAATTATATTTAACTTAGGGGGGTGTTAGTGTTAGGGTTAGACTTAGCTTTAGGGGTTAATACATTTATTAGAATAGGGGTGAGCTCCGGTCGGCAGATTAGGGGTTAATAATTGAAGGTAGGTGTCGGCGATGTTAGGGAGGGCAGATTAGGGGTTAATACTATTTATGATAGGGTTAGTGAGGCGGATTAGGGGTTAATAACTTTATTATAGTAGCGCTCAGGTCCGCTCGGCAGATTAGGGGTTAATAAGTGTAGGCAGGTGTCGGCGACGTTGTGGGGGGCAGATTAGGGGTTAATAAATATAACATAGGGGTCGGCGATGTTAGGGCAGCAGATTAGGGGTACATAGGGATAACGTAGGTGGCGGCGGTTTACGGAGCGGCAGATTAGGGGTTAAAAGTGTAATGCAGGGGTCAGCGATAGCGGGGGCGGCAGATTAGGGGTTAATAAGTGTAAGGTTAGGGGTGTTTAGACTCGGGGTACATGTTAGAGTGTTAGGTGCAGACGTAGGAAGTGTTTCCCCATAGGAAACAATGGGGCTGCGTTAAGAGCTGAACGCTGCTTTTTTGCAGGTGTTAGGTTTTTTTTCAGCTCAAACTGCCCCATTGTTTCCTATGGGAGAATCGTGCACGAGCACGTTTTTGATGCCGGCCGCGTCCGTAAGCAACTCTGGTATCGAGAGTTGCATTTGCGGTAAATATGCTCTACGCTCCTTTTTTGGAGCCTAACGCAGCATTTGTTTGAACTCTCGATACCAGAGTTAAATTTATGGTGCGGCCAGAAAAAAACCCGCGGAGCGTTAACAGCCCTTTTACCGCCGAACTCCAAATCTAGGCCTTAGGGTTTATTTTACAGGTAAGCATTTAGTTTTAAATAGGAATAATTTATTAAAGTATAGTGTAGTGTTAGGTGTAATTGTAACTTAGGTTAGGATTTATTTCACAGGTACATTTCTCTTTATTTTAGCTAGGTAAGCTATTAAATAGTTAATAACTAATAGTTATTGTACATGGTTAAAATAAATTGAAAGGTACCTGTAAAATAAATATAAATCCTAAGATAGCTATAATATAATTATTATTTATATTGTAGCTATATTATGGTTTATTTTAAAGGTAAGTATTTAGTTTTAAATAGGATTCATTTACTTAATAAGAGTTAATTTATTTAGATTTATTTAATTAATACATTTATAAGAGTTGCGGCGGGGTCTAGGAGCGGCGGTTTAGGGATTAGTAACTTTATTGAGTTGCGGGAGGCTCCGGGGGCGCCGGAATAGGGGGTAGAACAGTGTAGTTTAGTGTGAGTGCTTAGTGACAGGCTAGCAATAAAGCTGGGAAAAAGCCGAAGGGCAGCGAGATCGGATGAGTGATAACTGTCACAGTCCGCTGCTCATCGCCCCGCGGCTTTTTGACAGCTTTATTTGATAACTTAGGCGTATTTTTTCAGGTCCGCGGCGGCGAAGGTAGGCGAGCTTAGGCGGGCGTATTGGGCCGGCGAAGCAAGAAAAGTAGACGGCTTGATAACTACCCCCCAATGTGTTTAAAGGGACAGTCTATTATTGTTTAAAAAGATAGATAATCCCTTTTTTTTACCCATTCCCCAGTTTTGCATAACCAATTCAATTATATTAATAAACTTTTTACCTCTGTGATTACCTTGTATCTAAGCCTCTGCAGACTGCCCCCATTATCCAAGTTCTTTTGACAGACTTGCATTTTAGCCTATCAGTGCAGACTCATAAATAACTTTACGGGAGTGAGCACAATGTTATCTATATGACACACATGAACTAGGACTATCTGGTTTCTAAATCAGATTGATCTTACCTATGTTTAGCTTTCAAAAAGTGAACAAAGAAAATTTGCTGATAAAAGTAAATTGGAAAGCTGATTAAAATTGTATGCCCTATCTGAATCATGAAAGCTTATTTTTGACTAGACTGTCCCTTTAGAAAAAGTATAATTCCATGAAAGATTGTATACAACCCTTTGTGGGTGGCACACACTAGAGATTTAAAAATGTCCCTTAAGATTAACTGTATGTCTAACTGTAATGGCTATACTGCCAATCAGCATATCACCAACAATTACATGTTAAAGCAAAAATATAGGGCTGGATAACAAGTGGAGCGCTAATTTATCTTGTGCCCAAAAACGGGTGCACGATAAGTAACCAGCCATTACAAGCAAGATCTCTGATTAATCTTCTAAATGTCCCCCAAGTGTGGTGTAGTTTAGTAAAATAAAAAAATGAACTTTTTTTTTTTAAATTAACTGCACAAATCAGTTTTTAAAGGTTAAATGTGGCAGTGTGGGGTGCTAGAAAAAAAACGGCCGTGAAAATTACTTGCACTAATATAAATTACATTGTGAATAGTGATGTCCCGAACTGTTCGCCCGCGAACGGTTCACAGCGAACATAGGTTGTTCGCGTTCGCGTTTGTGGGCGAACACATGGCGATGTGTGTCATCATTGTGGAAACTTTGACCCTTTATGTCACAGCCGCCTGACACATTAGAGCCAATCAACATCAGACACTCCCTCACAGACACTCCCAGCTACTCGGAATCCGCCATTTTAGACTCATAACGACCTTGCTTTTTTAAAGAGAGGACGTGTTGTGTTTTTGCTCCTGACATTAATAGGAAAAACATAGCTAGGCTAGTGTATTTACAGTCCAGAAGGACTCCACTCATCTCTGCTGCAAGCACAGCACCCCAAAAAGCCCTTTTTAGGGCTATATTTCGTGTCGTTTTTTTTTTTTCTTTTCTTTTTTTATTAGCATTTGCCTGGCTTTCAGCTGTGTGTTTAAGGCTCACAGCATATGCTGTGACTACTGCCACCACTGATATCTCCCTAACAACATTAGTTTAAATTTAACTAACCCAAAAATATAATTATTTCTTCTGTTAAGTGTGATCAGTCCACGGGTCATCATTACTTCTGGGATATTACTCCTCCCCAACAGGAAGTGCAAGAGGATTCACCCAGCAGAGCTGCATATAGCTCCTCCCCTCTACGTCACTCCCAGTCATTCTCTTGCACCCAACGACTAGATAGGATGTGTGAGAGGACTATGGTGATTATACTTAGTTTTATATCTTCAATCAAAAGTTTGTTATTTTAAAATAGCACCGGAGTGTGTTATTATCTCTCTGGCAGAGTTTGAAGAAGAATCTACCAGAGTTTTTGTTATGATTTTAGCCGGAGTAGTTAAGATCATATTGCTGTTTCTCGGCCATCTGAGGAGAGGTAAACTTCAGATCAGGGGACAGCGGGCAGATGAATCTGCATAGAGGTATGTAGCAGTTTTTATTTTCTGACAATGGAATTGATGAGAAAATCCTGCCATACCGATATAATGTCATGTATGTATACTTTACACTTCAGTATTCTGGGGAATGGTACTTCACTAGAATTACACTGTAAGAAATACATAAAGCTGTTTAATAACTAGAGATTATGTTTAACGTTTTTGCTGGAATGTAAAATCGTTTTCATTTACTGAGGTACTGAGTGAATAAATGTTTGGGCACTATTTTTCCACTTGGCAGTTGCTTAATCTGTTTTCTGACAGTTTCTGTTCTCCCTCACTGCTGTGTGTGAGGGGGAGGGGCCGTTTTTTTGGCGCTTTTACTACACATCAAATATTTCAGTCAGCAACTCATTGTATTCCCTGCATGATCCGGTTCATCTCTACAGAGCTCAGGGGTCTTCAAAACTTATTTTGAGGGAGGTAATTTCTCTCAGCAGAGCTGTGAGAATTATAGTTTGACTGAGATAAAAAACGTTTATTCTGTAATTTGTTTCCTGCTTTCAGAATTTGTTATCTTTGCTAATGGGATTAAACCTTTGCTAAAGTTGTGTTATTTACAAGGATTGAGGCTATAACTGTTTCAATTTATTAATTTTCAACTGTCATAGATCTTCTGTGCTTCTTAAAGGCACAGTACGTTTTAATATTATTCTAATTGAATTGTATTTCCAAGTTACAAGTTTATTTGCTAGTGTGTTAAACATGTCTGATTCAGAGGATGATACCTGTGTCATTTGTTGCAATGCCAAAGTGGAGCCCAATAGAAATTTATGTACTAACTGTATTGATGCTACTTTAAATAAAAGTCAATCTGTACAAATTGAACAAATTTCACCAAACAACGAGGGGAGAGTTATGCCGACTAACTCGCCTCACGTGTCAGTACCTACATCTCCCGCTCAGAGGGAGGTGCATGATATTGTAGCGCCGAGTACATCTGGGCGGCCATTACAAATCACATTACAGGATATGGCTACTGTTATGACTGAGGTTTTGGCTAAATTACCAGAACTAAGAGGTAAGCGTGATCACTCTGGGGTGAGAACAGAGTGCGCTGATAATATTAGGGCCATGTCAGACACTGCGTCACAGGTGGCAGAACATGAGGACGGAGAGCTTCATTCTGTGGGTGATGGTTCTGATCCAAACAGACTGGATTCAGATATTTCAAATTTTAAATTTAAACTGGAAAACCTCCGTGTATTACTAGGGGAGGTGTTAGCGGCTCTGAATGATTGTAACACAGTTGCAATACCAGAGAAAATGTGTAGGTTGGATAAATATTTTGCGGTACCGACGAGTACTGAGGTTTTTCCTATACCTAAGAGACTTACTGAAATTGTTACTAAGGAGTGGGATAGACCCGGTGTGCCGTTCTCACCCCCTCCGATATTTAGAAAAATGTTTCCAATAGACGCCACCACAAGGGACTTATGGCAAACGGTCCCTAAGGTGGAGGGAGCAGTTTCTACCTTAGCTAAGCGTACCACTATCCCGGTGGAGGATAGCTGTGCTTTTTCAGATCCAATGGATAAAAAATTAGAGGGTTACCTTAAGAAAATGTTTGTTCAACAAGGTTTTATATTGCAACCCCTTGCATGCATTGCGCCGATCACGGCTGCAGCGGCATTCTGGATTGAGTCTCTGGAAGAGAACATTGGTTCAGCTACTCTGGACGACATTACGGACAGGCTTAGAGTCCTTAAACTAGCTAATTCATTCATTTCGGAGGCCGTAGTACATCTTACTAAACTTACGGCGAAGAATTCAGGATTCGCCATTCAGGCACGCAGGGCGCTGTGGCTAAAATCCTGGTCAGCTGATGTTACTTCTAAGTCTAAATTGCTTAATATACCTTTCAAAGGGCAGACCTTATTCGGGCCCGGGTTGAAAGAGATTATCGCTGACATTACAGGAGGTAAAGGCCATGCCCTGCCTCAGGACAAAGCCAAAGCCAAGACTAGACAGTCTAATTTTCGTTCCTTTCGTAATTTCAAAGCAGGAGCAGCATCAACTTCCTCTGCACCAAAACAGGAAGGAGCTGTTGCTCGCTACAGACAAGGCTGGAAACCTAACCAGTCCTGGAACAAGGGCAAGCAGACTAGGAAACCTGCTGCTGCCCCTAAAACAGCATGAATTGAGGGCCCCCGATCCGGGATCGGATCTAGTGGGGGGCAGACTTTCTCTCTTCGCCCAGGCTTGGGCAAGAGATGTTCAGGATCCCTGGGCGCTAGAGATAATATCTCAGGGATACCTTCTGGACTTCAAATACTCTCCTCCAAGAGAGAGATTTCATCTGTCAAGATTGTCAACAATCCAGACAAAGAAAGAGGCGTTTCTACGCTGCGTACAAGAGCTCTTGTTAATGGGAGTAATCCATCCAGTTCCACGATCGGAACAGGGACAGGGGTTTTACTCAAATCTGTTTGTGGTTCCCAAAAAAGAGGGAACTTTCAGACCAATCCTGGACTTAAAGATCCTAAACAAATTCCTAAGAGTTCCATCGTTCAAGATGGAGACTATTCGGACAATTTTACCTATGATCCAAGAGGGTCAGTACATGACCACTGTAGATTTAAAAGATGCTTACCTTCACATACCGATTCACAAAGATCATTATCGGTACCTAAGGTTTGCCTTCCTAGACAGGCATTACCAGTTTGTGGCTCTTCCATTCGGATTGGCTACAGCTCCAAGAATCTTCACAAAGGTTCTGGGTGCTCTTCTGGCGGTACTAAGACCGCGGGGAATCTCGGTAGCTCCATACCTAGACGACATTCTGATACAAGCTTCAAGCTTTCAAACTGCCAAGTCTCATACAGAGTTAGTGCTGGCATTTCTAAGGTCACATGGATGGAAGGTGAACGAAAAGAAAAGTTCACTCGTTCCACTCACAAGAGTTCCCTTCTTGGGGACTCTTATAGATTCTGTAGAAATGAAGATTTACCTGACAGAGGACAGGCTAACAAGACTTCAAAGTGCTTGCCGCACCCTTCATTCCATTCAACACCCGTCAGTGGCTCAATGCATGGAGGTAATCGGCTTAATGGTAGCGGCAATGGACATAGTACCCTTTGCACGCTTACACCTCAGACCACTGCAACTGTGAATGCTAAGTCAGTGGAATGGGGATTACTCAGACTTATCCCCTTCTCTGAATCTGGATCAAGAGACCAGAAATTCTCTTCTATGGTGGCTTTCTCGGCCACATCTGTCCAGGGGGATGCCATTCAGCAGACCAGACTGGACAATTGTAACAACAGACGCCAGCCTTCTAGGTTGGGGTGCCGTCTGGAATTCTCTGAAGGCTCAGGGACAATGGAGTCAGGAGGAGAGTCTCCTGCCAATAAACATTCTGGAATTGAGAGCAGTTCTCAATGCCCTCCTGGCTTGGCCCCAGTTGACAACTCGGGGGTTCATCAGGTTTCAGTCGGACAACATCACGACTGTAGCTTACATCAACCATCAGGGAGGGACAAGAAGCTCCCTAGCTATGATGGAAGTATCAAAGATAATTCGCTGGGCAGAGTCTCACTCTTGCCACCTGTCAGCAATCCACATCCCGGGAGTGGAGAACTGGGAGGCGGATTTCTTAAGTCGTCAGACTTTTCATCCAGGGGAGTGGGAACTTCATCCGGAGGTCTTTGCCCAAATACTTCGACGTTGGGGCAAACCAGAGATAGATCTCATGGCGTCTCGACAGAACGCCAAGCTTCCTCGTTACGGGTCCAGATCCAGGGATCCAGGAGCAGTCCTGATAGATGCTCTGACAGCACCTTGGGACTTCAGGATGGCTTACGTGTTTCCACCCTTCCCGTTACTTCCTCGATTGATTGCCAGAATCAAACAAGAGAGAGCATCAGTGATTCTAATAGCACCTGCGTGGCCACGCAGGACTTGGTATGCAGACCTGGTGGACTTGTCATCCTGTCCACCTTGGTCTCTACCTCTGAAACAGGACCTTCTGATACAGGGTCCCTTCAAACATCAAAATCTAACTTCTCTGAAGCTGACTGCTTGGAAATTGAATGCTTGATTTTATCAAGACGTGGGTTTTCTGAGTCAGTTATTGATACCTTAATACAGGCTAGGAAACCTGTTACCAGAAAGATTTACCATAAGATATGGCGTAAATACCTATATTGGTGTGAATCCAAAGGTTACTCTTGGAGTAAGGTTAGGATTCCTAGGATATTGTCTTTACTACAAGAAGGTTTAGAAAAGGGTTTATCTGCTAGTTCATTAAAGGGACAGATCTCAGCTCTGTCTATTCTGTTACACAAACGTCTGTCAGAAGTTCCTGACGTCCAGGCTTTTTGTCAGGCTTTGGCCAGGATTAAGCCTGTGTTTAAAACTGTTGCTCCACCATGGAGTTTAAACCTTGTTCTTAATGTTTTACAGGGCGTTCCGTTTGAACCCCTTCATTCCATTGATATAAAGTTGTTATCTTGGAAAGTTCTATTTTTAATGGCTATTTCCTCGGCTCGAAGAGTCTCTGAATTATCAGCCTTACATTGTGATTCTCCTTATTTGATTTTTCATTCGGATAAGGTAGTCCTGCGTACTAAACCTGGGTTCTTACCTAAGGTAGTTACTAACAGGAATATCAATCAAGAGATTGTTGTTCCTTCTTTATGCCCAAATCCTTCTTCAAAGAAGGAACGTCTACTGCACAACCTGGATGTAGTCTGTGCTCTAAAATTTTACTTACAGGCAACTAAGGAATTTCGACAAACGTCTTCTCTGTTTGTCATTTACTCTGGGCAGAGGAGAGGTCAAAAAGCTTCCGCTACCTCTCTTTCTTTTTGGCTTCGTAGCATAATTCGTTTAGCTTATGAGACTGCTGGACAGCAGCCTCCTGAAAGAATTACAGCTCATTCTACTAGAGCTGTGGCTTCCACTTGGGCCTTCAAGAATGAGGCCTCTGTTGAACAGATTTGCAAGGCTGCAACTTGGTCTTCGCTTCATACTTTTTCCAAATTTTACAAATTTGACACTTTTGCTTCATCGGAGGCTATTTTTGGGAGAAAGGTTCTTCAGGCAGTGGTTCCTTCTGTATAAAGAGCCTGCCTATCCCTCCCGTCATCCGTGTACTTTTGCTTTGGTATTGGTATCCCAGAAGTAATGATGACCCGTGGACTGATCACACTTAACAGAAGAAAACATAATTTATGCTTACCTGATAAATTCTTTTCTTCTGTAGTGTGATCAGTCCACGGCCCGCCCTGTTTTTAAGGCAGGTAAATATTTTTTAATTTATACTCCAGTCACCACTTCACCCTTGGCTTTTCCTTTCTCGTTGGTCCTTGGTCGAATGACTGGGAGTGACGTAGAGGGGAGGAGCTATATGCAGCTCTGCTGGGTGAATCCTCTTGCACTTCCTGTTGGGGAGGAGTAATATCCCAGAAGTAATGATGACCCGTGGACTGATCACACTACAGAAGAAAGGAATTTATCAGGTAAGCATAAATTATGTTTTTTCTAGTGTAATTTTTTTTCATTTTCTATCAGGCCAGTGTCACACAGCATATACTCTGGTTCATTGCTCTGTGCCAGCCAGCAGCCAGCAGTGTTAATATCCGTTTATAACATTATTTTTAATTTAAAAAAAAAAACAGAAAAAAATATTTTTCTAGTGTAATCTAATTACATTAACTATCATGCCTGTGTCTGTCAGGCTCACTCAGCATTAATATACCTCTTTTTTTTCAGTCTTTTGGTTAATTGGTCTGTGCCAGGCAGCCACCCAGCACTCATATCTATTTTTCTTTCACCTTAATTTTAATATAAAAAAAAAAAAAGTTTAAATTTGTTTGCTAGTGTAATCTAATATAATTTTCTATCCGGCCTGTGTGTTTTGCTGACATAAAGAGCCTACTGTGTTTACTTGCTGCCCTCCCTAGTCTATGAGCCACGACTCATATGTGTTTAACCTTTTTTTAATTTCCCCCCCAAAAAAATAATTTCAATCATTTTTCTAGTGTAATCTAATAGTATTTTCTATCAGGCGTGTGTGTATCCGACATACAGAGCCTACTGTTTTTAATAGCTGCCCTTCCAAGGCTATCAGCCATGACTCATATGTATGTGCTTAACCTTTTTCTTAAAATTTCCAAAAAAAAGTCTTTAAATCATTATGCTAGTGTAATCTAATTGTATTTTCTATCAGGCCTGTGTCTAACTGTCTATCTGACTTACACAGCATACTGTTGTTATAATTGCTGCCCTACGTAGCAGCCAGCCAGTGCGACCACTCATAGAGTCATATGTGCATTGCACTTCTTAACATAATTTTAATATTAAAATCTAAAATTTTAAAATATTTTGCTAGTGTAATGTAACTTAATTTTCTATCAGTCCTGTGTTTTTGTCACTTACACAGCATACTGTGTTAAATTGCTGCCCTACCTACCATCCACGACTCATATCTGCCAGCCTGTTTGCCAGGCCCAAGTAGCCAATTAGTGGCACCAATCACAATTCTTGTAACAGTAATAAAAAAAAAAAAACATAATTTTTTGGACTGCAAATATTCAGTCTCCTAGGGCCATTGAATTTCATTTACCTCCTGCCTGCCACTGCCAGCCTTTTGTGCCAGGCCGTCTAGCCAACTATTTACACCAATCATAATTGTTGTCACAGTCAGACAGTATAGTTATTAATTTAAATAAAAAAAAATTTTAGTGTTGATCTTAACCCTCAGTTTGCTCGTGCCTTTGAATTGCACTTTTCTACAGCCTTCCAAGCCTGTGTGCCAGGCCTACTTAAAAAATATTTACACCAATCATATTTGTTGTGACAGTATTCTAATAATTAAAAATTAAAATTTTTGGTAATAGTTGCTGTGATCAATCTATGTATATCTATCTATCCTATCTATCACTATCAATCTATCTTCTGTCCGGGATGTTTTGAGACAGCCACTTTGGGAATGTTAGTTGATTTAGACCCATTATGGCTTAAAAGCAGACTCTGCATCAACTATGTAATTTTCCATGGAAGTTTTGCCAGGGATCCCCCTCCAGCATGCAACAGTCCAGGTGTTAGTACCCTTGAAACAACTTTTCCATCACTATTGTGGCCAGAAAGAGTCCTTGTAGGTTTTAAAGTTCGCCTGCCTATTGAATTCAATGGCGGTTCGAGCGGTTCGCGCGTTCGCGAACAATACCAGAAGTTCGAGTCCGCGGTTTTAGAACCGAAAATTTTAGGTTCGCAACATCACTAATTGTGAAATACTTTTAACTCACTATGCATCTGGCTTTGTCTTTGTATATCTTATTATAAGCTTTGATTTTCTGTTTAAATCCACACACAGGGCTCGATGATTGAAAGCTCTCTGGGCTGTCGAGATAATTAAAGAATGCTCGCCAGTCCTTCTATTTCCGTGGTGGAATGATCTAAAGACACTTTTTACCCTAAAAACAGGGTGCCTCGCTAAGTGGCGTATATTGCATTTTCATGTGAAATGTGCACCACAAAATTCATATTTTAAACATCATACAAAACAAATATTTGAACCATTCACACAAAAATAAGCAGTGAAAAAAATGTATTGTTAAGGTGCATCAAAAATCATCTTGCTTAAAGCAATATTCCTTGCTTAAAGGGTCATGAAACCCAAAATTCTTCTTTCATGATTCAGATAGATTATACAACTTTCAAATTTATTTCTGTTATGAATTTTGTTTCATTTTTTTGGTATATTTTATTAAAGAAGCAGCAATGCACTCCTGGGAGCTAGCTGAACAAATTTGTAAGACAATGAAAATGGGCATAAAAGTTCCACCACCAATCAGCAGCTAGCTCCAAGCTCCTTAGCCTATCTAGATATGTTTTTCAACAAAGGATAACAAGAAAACAAAACAAATTAGGTAATAAAAGTAAATTGAAAAGTTATTTACAATTGTATGCTCTATCTGAATCATGAAATAATAATATTGGGTTGTATGTCCCTTTAAAGGGACATGAAACCCAAAAATTTCTTTCATGACACAGAGCATACAAGTTTAAACAACTTTCTAATTTACTTCTATTATCTAATTTGTTTTATTTTCATGGTATCCTTTGTTGAAGGAGTTGCAATGCAACTCCTAAGCATACCTAGGTATCATTTTTTTAAACAAAGGGTACCAAAAGAACAAAAAGATTAGATAAAGGTCAATTGGGAAGATGTTTAAAATCACACCATAAAAGAAAGAAAAAATGAGTTTCATGTCCCTATAAGTCCTTTTATTTTTAAAGAATTAAAACAAAACAGGCACGTACAATCTACACCTGTTCAGTTTGTGTGGTTAAACAATGTATTTACCTGAGTGTTAAACTACACCAGCTGTGACACTCCGGCTGAGTAATCAGAAAACAGTTTACAAATGTAATCCTTCAAAAGGAAGGTGCAAATTAAATTTGAAGACCTAAAATTATATACGAGTTCATTCGCCTCCATTTGAACAATGATGTACTTACTTAGGTGTATTCTTTCAAAGAATATATAGTGTATTTAATGCTGAATAAGATGGTCGGAAAACCAGAGCTTATAAAAAAAAACGCAACCCTTCATTTAACACACCGTATGCCACTGGTAAAGCCTCTTCAAATTGAATCCTATCCAATATAAAAACGCTCCATGGAACCAATAAACCTTGTCTGAAGGTTGTTATACAATTTATAAAGACTTTAACCCTACAAAATAAGCTGCCTGTTCTTAACACAGCTAGAGAATAAAATGATCCATTAAATAATTATAGCCTAGAAACTGCTGAACTAGATAAAAAATTTTGCATGTGCTAAGTGGAACTTGCACAACAACAAAAAAAACAACATAAAAATGATATTTTATACAATTCTATAGAGACACACAATGTATTTGTTTTGTGAGTATGACAAAACACATTTAAAACATTACAGAATCAATAAATTAAATAAAAAACTATCCATTTTACCTGCTGGAGTGTAATATATATATATATCACAAAAGTGAGTACACCCCTTACATTTTTGTAAATATTTTTTTTTCATGTGACAACACTGATGAAATGACACTTTGCTACAATGTAAAGTAGTGAGTGTACAGCCTGTATAACAGTGTAATTTTGCTATCCCCTCAAAATAACTCAACACACAGCCATTAATGTCTAAACCATTGGCAACAAAAGTGAGTACACCCCTAAGTGGAATTGTCCAAATTGGGCCCAATTAGCCATTTTCCCTCCCCGGTATCATGTGACTCGTTAGTGTAACAAGGTCTCAGGTGTGAATGGGGAGCAGGTGTGTTAAAGTTGGTGTTATCGCTCTCACACTCTCTCATACTGGTCACTGGAAGTTAAACATGGCACCTCATGGCAAAGAACTCTCTGAGGATCTGAAAATAAGAATTGTTACTCTGCATAAAGATGGCCTAGGCTATAAGAAGATTGCCAAGACTCTAAAACTGAGCTGCAGCACGGTGGGCAAGACCATACAGTGATTTCACAGGACAGTTTCCACTCAGAACATGCCTCGCCATGGTCGACCAAAGACGTTGAGTGCTCAGCGTCATATCCAGAGGTTGTCTGTGGGAAATAGACGTATGAGTGTTGCCAGCATTGCTGCAGAGGTTGGAGGGTTGGGGGTCAGCCTGTCAGTGCTCAGATCATATGCCACACACTGCATCAAATTGGTCTGCATGACTGTCGTCCCAGAAGGAAGCCTCATCTAAAGATGATGCACAAGAAAACCCACAAACAGTTTGCTGAAGACAAGCAGACTAAGGACATGGATTACTGGAACCATGTCATGTGGTCTAATGAGATCAATATAAACTTATTTGATTCAGATGGTGTCAAGCGTGTGTGGCGGCAACCAGGTGAGGAGTATAAAGACAAGTGTGTCTTGCCTACAGTCAAGCATGGTGGTGGGAGTGTCATGGTCTGGGCCTGCATGAGTGCTGTCGGCACTGGGGAGCTACAGCTCATTGTGGGAACCATGAATGACAACATGTACTGTGACATACTGAAGCAGAGCATGATCCCCTCCCTTCGGAGACTGGGCCGCAGGGCAGTATTACAACATGATAATGACCCCAAACACACCTCCAAGATGACCACTGCCTTGCTAAAGAAGCTGAGGGTAAAGGTGATGGACTGGCCAAGCATGTCTCCAGACCTAAACCCTATTGAGCATCTGTGGGCCTTCCTCAAACGGAAGGGGGGAAGCGCTCCGTGATGTTGTCATGGAGAAGTAGAAGAGGACTCCAGTGGCAACCTGTGAAGCTCTGGTGAACTCCATTCCCAAGAGGGTTAAGGCAGTGCTGCAAAATAATGGTGGCCACACAAAATATTGACACTTTGGTCCCAATTTGAACATTTCCACTTAGGGGTGTACTCATTTTTGTTGCCAATGGTTTAGACATTAATGGCTTTGTGTTGAGTTATTTTGAGGGGACAGCAAATTTACACTCTTATACAGGCTGTACATTCACTACTTTACATTGTAGCAAAGTATCATTTCTTCAGTATTGTCACATGAAAAGATATAATAAAATATTTACAAAAATGTGAGGGGTGTACTCACTTTTGTGAGATACTGTATATATAGCTCATTTACCTTTATTTAGAACTTGAAATAGCTGCCTGTGGTATCCTCATCTGTACTGAAAATGTCCATATTTAAAGGGACATTAAACCCAATATTTTTCTTTCATTATTCAGATAGATAATATAATTTTAAGCAACCTTCCAATTTACTTCTATTATCTAATTTGCTTAATTATTTAGATATCCTTTGTAGAAAAATAGCAATGCACATGGGTGAGCCAATCACACGAGGCCTCTATGTGCAACCACCAATCAGTAGCTACTGAGCCTATCTAGATATGCTTTTCAGCAGAGAATATCAAGCTAATAAAGCAAATTAGATAATAGAAGTAAATTAGAAAGTTGCTTAAAATTGCATGCTCTTTCTAAAAGAAAAATGTTGGGTTTTACATCCCTTTAAGTATTGGCTATAGAAAAGCTATGTAAACAATTCCACTGAACATGTGTAATAAAACAAAATTGAACAAGTAAAGAAAAATAAAATCAAAATAAGAAAACCATTTCAGTAGGAATGTGCATTCTGAGGTTTTTTAGATGCCTCCGAATGCATAAGAAAGCGGTCACTCACAGTGGACGGCTCTTTTCAGAACCGGATTCCAAATCCAGAACTTAATGTGTTGCACTTTCACTAGAAGAAATAGGGCTCCAGGAGCGGCCACTTTTTTCCATATTTGGAGGCCCTCCGAATGCACACGCCTACTTTTCAGCTTTGAGTTAGTGACACATAAGCACAAGAAGAGTTCATTTAAAGGGGCATTATAATCTTTATAAATTCTACAGCTGGGCCTAAGAGTAGATGAAAAATCCCAACCATGCCTCTTGAGTGCCGGGAAATGCCCACGGCCAACCCCACCTTTTATTCTATCCAGTGAGACAAGTTTACCATAACGGAACAGACATGTGAATATGTTACAGTCACAAACGTTTACATAATCGGTTTTGCAAGCATATTTTTCAACTTTTGCAGTGGTATTATGTGTTGTGTTCATCGTTTTTTTTGCATTGTAAGCCGTTTGCTTTTGAAGTTCGACATATAATTAATTAATATAACTTAATATTTTGTTATGAAAAAGAAAACCCAGTAACAAAAGTGCTGATAATATAGGTGAATTTAAAGGGACATGAAATCTGAAAATTTTTCTTTCATGATTTAGACAAAACATATAATTTTAAACAACTTTCCAGTTTACTTTTATTATCAAATGTGTTTCATTCTCTTGGTATAATTTGTTGAAGGAGCAGCAATCCACTACTGGTTTCTGACTGGACACATGGGTGACCCAATGGCAATCAGTATATATATATGCAGCTACCAATCAGCAGATTGAACCTGGGTTATTTGCTTCTCCTGAGCTAACCTAGATAAACCTTTCAGCATAAGGATAACAAGAGAAGGAAGCAAATTAAATAATAGAAGTAAATTGGAAAGTTGTTTAACATTGTATGCTCTGTCTAAATCCTGAATGTATAATTATGACTTCACTGTCCCTTTAATGCTAAATGAATTTCATATGTGACCTCACCTTTACAAAAAGGCCTCAAGAGTTTTATGAATCTAATCCAATGAACTATGCTCCAGACCCATCTAATAATAAAATATTATTGTTATTATAAATATTATCATTATTAATAATAATAAATATAAAAAAATAATAATAGGAAAAAGAAAAATAAGAACATTATTAATATTATTACAGCTCTGTAACACTATATGCTTTGAATGTAAAATCTAATCTCTGTGATAAAATGTTAAATGATGTGAATCTGCACATTGTAAATACATTTTAAAATATACAAATCTAAGCAATGTTTCATAAATGTTAAAATACTGTCCTTTTAACGGCAAAGTCTATTCAATTACTGTTCAAATAAAATGTCTCTCACAAAGTTCCAGATAATTATGTATTATTCTTTAGAAGAAAGTTCAATCTCTAATTGTAGGTGTGTGCAGTCAGTAATGTTATTGGGAACTGGTGTAAAAAGTAAAAGGGAACTTTGCATATATATATATCATATGCGTAGATCATCTGGATCATATGAATCTGCATATAAAATACATGTTTTAAGTAAGTTTAAAACTGTGATCTTGTTAGCATTATCGCTATTTTCATTCTGTCAAGGGACATTCTCCTAGTCAAGTACAATAATTCCTTCTGCAGTGGCCAATTAGGTACAGATATAAATCAGCTCCATTACTGATTAAAGGGACAGTATACAATAAAATTGTTTTTCCCTTAATGTGTTTACAATTACTTTTTTTTACCAGCTGCAGAGTATAAAATGTATGAGATTTTCTTTTTTAAGGTTTATTTGTGTATATGAAATAGCTGATTTTGTGTTTTGAAGCCACAACCTAATAAAATGGGTTGAGCTTGTAGGTATAATCCGATTGCATTACTTTATCACATTGTGTACATATACCTGCTTCTTTATCTTATATCTATCCATAAACCAATCACCAATACTTGGAGAGAAGAATGGAAAATTAAAATGTTATTACCTTATCTCTTTTATAACCCACTGGGAGTGTAATTTCTTCTATTGGCTGTGTTAACACAGCATGGCCTTGAGGCCAAAAACTTTCAGGATGAGTGGGGATACCACAGGCTAAATAAACTATTTCAAATGTCAATATAAGGGTAATGGAAATACTTGTAAACAATTGAATACACTCCAGCAGGTAAAGTTGATCATTGGGAACAAATTAAAGGGGAGACATTTTTTGAGTAAACCGTCCCTTTAAGCAATAACTGTGTAGCATGTTGAATGGTCAGAGTTGTGGACCCCACGGTAAGCACTTCAGCAATTCTGAAGCAGTTGAAAAATCACTATGTTCATAGCTAAATTACAGGAAAGCAGGCAAAACTTAAAGGGATAGAAAGGCAAAATTGAAATGTGTATGAGTGCATTTCAATTTAAAATATAAGCATTTTTGCAATATACTTCTATTAGAAAAAATGCTTCTATTAAAAGTTAACTGTTTTTCTGCAGCATACGCACATATCCTGTGAGTGACCGTGCACCAGCATTCAAACACCCTCAGAGAGCTGGCGGTGGTGTGTATTTCTTCTGTGAAGACTCAATTTGTGTCATACAAGTCGCCACCAACTCTCTGAGCAGGCATGGTGTTTGAATGCTAGTGCACGGGCTCTCACAGGATATGTGTGTATGCTGCAGAAAAATAGGGATAACTTTTAGTAGAAGCATTTTTGCTAATAGAAGTATAATGCAGAAATGTATTTATTTCAAAGGGAAATGCACTTATACACATTTCATTTTTGATCTTTCTATCCCTTTAAAGGAAAAGCAGGGAATATAATTATATAAATATATATCATTCTTAAAATAGATGTTGAAATTTGAAATTAGAACCCCTCAATCCTTCACTCATTCACCACTCTATCTGCTCATCCATCAACATTCATTTATCAAGTTTGCAAATACTCCTCACTCATTCACCTCTCTATCATCCATCTGTCCATGCGCCCATCAATATTCATTTATTGATTACCCAAATACTCATCACTCACTCACTCCTTCACCTCTCTATCATCCATCTGTGCATGCGCCCATCAATATTCATTTATTGATTACCCAAATTCTCCTCACTTATTCATTCACCTCTCTATCATCCATCTATGCATGCACCATCAATATTCATTTATTGATTATCCAAATACTCCTCACTCACTCATTCACCTCTCTATCATCCATCTGTGCATGCGCCCATCAATATTCATTTATTGATTACCCAAATACTCATCACTCACTCCTTCACCTCTCTATCTTCCATCTGTGCATGTGCCCATCAATATTCATTTATTGATTACCCAAATACTCCTCACTTATTCATTCACCTCTCTATCATCCATCTATGCATGCACCATCAATATTCATTTATTGATTATCCAAATACTCCTCACTCACTCATTCACCTCTCTATCATCCATCTGTGCATGCGCCCATCAATATTCATTTACTGATTGCCCAAACACTCCTCACTCATTCATTCACCTCTCTATCATCCATCTGTGCATGCGCCCATCAATATTCATTTACTGATTGCCCAAACACTCCTCACTCACTCATTCACCTCTCTATCATTCATCTGTGCATGCGCCCATCAATATTCATTTATTGATTACCCAAATATTCCTCACTCATCCACCCCTTCATATTGCATCTGTTCATCCATCCATCAACATTCATATTTTTTAAGAACCCAAATAATCCTTGTTCAATCACTCATCCACTCCTCTATAATCCCTCTGCTCATCCATCCATCTTCACCCATTAATGTCCACCATCCTTAACTTTCCTATCCATTCCTCACTGACCATCTTTATCTAACTTGCATACATTCTATACTGATACATCTCTCTCTTATCTATGCATTCTTCAGCCATCCTCCACTAGCTTTACCCACCTCTTACTTAGATATTGCTCCCTCCTGCACTCACCTATTCTTTCTCAATCATTCATACATACATCCTTTGCCATAGTGTTTACCTTATTGATGTTATTATTCTCACTGCAAATCCCGAATGCCTTTAGAGGTTGTCAAGTCAGTACTGTATGAAAGGACCTATATACTGCAACACAGCACTGTTCTTTCTGTATCTGTCACAACATGAACTGAATGGAAGAATTTCCCATTTGTAGGAAGCACCATATGCTTCACCTGGCTGCTGACTAACTCATAATCATTCAGAGCTCTCTGAAATCTGTTACCAGTTGCTGCATGTCTAGGGCTGTGCCTCTGCTTAGCAAAAATAAGTTCAAGATCGTGACAAGGGAAGGATTGGAGTCAAAAGAATACTGAATAAGCCAAAAAAACCTTTGTGTACAGTTAACTGAAACAATGTTTACAAAGGATTACAGAGTTCAGTTCATGCAGATCATTGTTAAAGTGGTTTGTACGTGGCAAGTAAAAGGGACATGATTCTTTGAAGATTGCATGTCTGATAACATATTTACAACTTTTATTCTTAGGGGGAGTGCATGAAAAATGTGTGACATACATAACAGGAAATCTGTTCCTGAGCAAAAGCAGCGTTTAGAAAGTAAAGATCCTCATGTGAAATGTAGATATGGGAGTGTCAGACTCAGCCAATAACAGGCTGAACTGAGACCCTAGTTATTTCTGAGCAGAAACTATATACTAATTAATATTGCAGGGGAAACAGATATAGCTGCTTCAAAATTACAGGGACATTAATATTTTTATTTTATTTGCTGCATTCAGGGTAGTTCTAGGCCATATAAGCCAGGGATACAAAAGGTAATATAAAGCAGTGCATTACTGCTGGGAATCTCATATTCTACCTGTTGCTACAAACATTTATTTATGTATGTATGCATAGATGTATGTATATATGTATAAATGTATGTGTATATATATATATATAATGTATGTGCATGCATGTATGTACTGTATATATGTATATATGCATAGATAGATTAATGTATATATGCATATATGTATGTTTATATATGTATGTATATATGTGTATATGTAATGTATGTGTATGCATGTATGTACTGTATATATGCATAGATGGATGAATACATATATGCATACATGTATGTGTATATATGTATGTAGGCATATATGTATGTATATATGTGTATATGTAATGTATGTGTATGCATGTATGTACTGTATATATGCATAGATGGATGAATGCATATATGCATACATGTATGTGTCAGTGACGTGCAGTGACGTCAGAGGCTGGTGAGGCAGTGGCTAGGATACGCCTTCATTCTTTAGATATCCTTTGTTGAAGAAATAGCAATGCACATGGGTGAGCCAATCACATGAGGTATCTATGTGCAGCCACCAATCAGCAGCTACTGAGAATATTTAGATATGATTTTCAACAAAGGATATCAAAAGAATGAAAAAAATAGATATTAGATGTAAATTGGAAAGTTATTTAAATTTGCATATGGGTTTCATATGGGTTTCATGTCCCTTTAAATGGTGTCTTGGAAAACTGATCAACTTAGTAAACATCTGATTTTAGTCTAAAAGGATTGTAACAGAAACTCTTGCCAGATAACAAAATGCTTGCTCTGATTATGAGATCTAGAAATCCATGCTCATTAAAATATGTTTAAAACATACTTTTTACTTTAATGCTGCAAATTATGCTTATAGATTCTTTCATTATTCAGTAAATATAAAAATGTCTTGATCCAGTGGCGGCTGGTGAAATTAAAAGATGGTGGGGCGCTTGACCCCACCCCTTTAAATAAAGCCACACCATCAGATGGCACTACCAATTCATTAATTAGATAAATAAAAGGTAGACAGAAACACAGAAAAGCACTCGGGGGGAAAGGGAGAGAGAGACGGGGGGAGAGAGACACAGAGGGTTAGAGAGAAAGAGACAGAGAGAGAGACACAATCACACACAGAGGGTTAGAGAGAGAGAGACACAATTACACACAGAGGGTTAGAGAGAGAGAGAAAGAGAGACACAATCACACACAGAGGGTTAGAGAGAGAGAGAAAGAGAGAGAGAAAGAGAGAGAGACACAATCACACACAGAGGGTTAGAGAGAGAGAAATAAAGAGAGATTGAGAGACACAATCACACACAGAGGGTTAGAGAGAAAGAGAGACACAATCATATACAGAGGGTTAGAGAGAGAGAGAGAAAGAGAGACACAATCACACACAGAGGGTTAGAGAGAGAGAGAGAGAGAGAGAGAGAGAGAGAGAGAGAGAGAAAGAGAGACACAATCACACACAGAGGGTTAGAGAGAAAGAGAGACACAATCACATACAGAGGGTTAGAGAAAGAGAGACACAATCACACACAGAGGGTTAGAGAGAAAGAGAGACACAATCACACACAGAGGGTTAGAGAGAGAGAGAAAGAGAGACACAATCACACACAGAGGGTTAGAGAGAGAGAGAGAAATAGAGAGACACAATCATACACAGAGGGTTAGAGAGAGAGAGAGAGAAAGAGAGACACAATCACACACAGAGGGTTAGAGAAAGAGAGACACAATCCCACACAGAGGGTTAGAGAGAGAGAGAGAGAAAGAGAGACACAATCACACACAGAGGGTTAGAGAGAGAGAGAAATAGAGAGACACAATCATACACAGAGGGTTAGAGAGAGAGAGACACAATCACACACAGAGGGTTAGAGAGAGAGAGACACAATCACACACAGAGGGTTAGAGAGAGAGAGAAAGAGAGACACAATCATACACAGAGGGTGAGAGAGAGAGAGACAGACAATCACACACACAGAGGGTTAGAGAGAGAGAGAGACACACACAATCACACACAGAGGGTGAGAAAGAAAGAGAGAGACACAATCACACACAGAGGGTGAGAGAGAGAGAGAGAGAGAGAGAGAGAGACACACACACAATCACACACAGAGGGTTAGAGAGAGAGAAAGAGAGAAAGACACAATCACACACAGAGGGTGAGAGAGAAAGAGAGAGACACAATCACACACAGAGGGTGAGAGAGAAAGAGAGAGACACAATCACACACAGAGGGTTAGAGAAAGAGAGAGAGAGACACAATCATACACAGAAGGTTAGAGAGAGAGAGAGAAAGAGAGACACAATCACACACAGAGGGTTAGAGAGAGAAACACACACAATCACACACAGTGGGTTAGAGAGACACATAAGGGATGAGAGTCAGAGGGGGAGGAAGAGAGACAGAGAGAGAAAGAGACCATGGGGGAGAACAACACATAAGGAGAGAGATGGATAGATAGAGAGACACACACACACACACACAAGGGGGGGGAGAGGGACCACTGCATTTTTAAGTAATAAAACAGCAGAGCTACAGAGAGTTCAGAAAATGAGTCTATAATTTAGTGTGAAGTACAGAGGCAAGCTGCTAAGTTAGTGGGTGTAAAGTTTGAGTAAACAAAATACAAAAATGACCCTGCTGTAAAAGAGTAAAAAAACACTAAACCACATTCATTAAATTATCATTTTCACTAACAGAATCACTTTCAGTAAAATCTTACTTTAATAAGATGTGGCTGAAACACTGCTCTCTCTGCCTCTCTTCCTGCTCTGTAAGGATTCAGGAAGTGACAGTGGCACATTCCACTACACTTAGAGGGGAAGAACAGAACTCTTTTTCACTTTAGCAAAGCTAGCAGGTTCACAGGACAGCAACAAAATATATGAAAGTGTTTTTTTCCGTTTTTGTTTTGTTTGATATGATTTAACATCCAGCCCCAACCCTATGTTCCACTTACTAATGCCTCTCACTGGATTGGTTCAGCCCAAATAGGACTGTCTCAAATAAGCAGTTAATGGGCCATGCAATGATCTTAACCACTTGCATCCAGTAGGTGGCGCAGCATGTTGTGTAATGGTGGGCAGACCTGCTTGTGCCTCTACATTACACAACATATAGCTGTGAGAAAAAAAAATGCTGGGGAAAAAAAAATACATTTTTTTTTTTTTTTTTTTTAAAGCCAATACAAAAAAATATATTTTTGCCCATATGAGAGGTGAAGCACTGCCTCACCTGCCTCTAGTGACTGCACATCACTGGTATGTGTATATATGTATGTAGGCAGGGCCGCCATCAGGGGGTGACAGGGGTGACTCCTGTCAGGGGCCCAATGGGCCAGGGGGGCCCCATGAAGCAAGAACTAAAAATAAAAAATAATTTATTTTTTTTTTTTTAACATTTTGGCAGCCACCAGTGGGTACTACAGCAGAGTGCTAATTGAGCATAGGAAATGTTATTACAAGGAGTAAAGTATTAGCATTTGAGAGGATTTCTGAGTGTGCACTAAACCACTATGCACAGTGTGAGACAGACTTGGCACTTTGTTTGTACAATGTGTGCCTGAGTCAGACGGCAGATCACTTTCATTTGCAGAGGAGGTAGGACTTAGCAAATGTTTTTTATTTCTTTGTGCAATTTCGGATTGTAACTTCAGTGTGGTAGTAGTTGTATGGTGGGGCCAGGGGTCCATAAAAACACATTTTTTGACAATGCTGTAGAAATTCTATAGTTAAACCATGCATAAATGTTTCCTCCTCAATACACAAATGGTAGGTGCCCTTTTGGCAGATATGCATTTTATATATGTATATATATATATATATATATATATATATTCCAATTTACTGCCCCTTTATTCAAGGACTTTCCAGATGCAAGGAGGCATTTTATCTAAGATTTTTACATCTGCATAAGATGTTATACTCTCAGACTAAGATTGCTCAGTGTTTGAAACGAGACAGGTTAACTTAAAACTGTTCAGTTTACACTACAGCTGACTTAATTTTGAAATACATACCAACAAGCCTAAATCCTGCATTTAACCAGATCTAATGGTATGAGGACCACAGCTTATGGTTCCACCAAGACCATATAGAGTAAAGCATTTTCAAAATCCATAAATACAGCTGACAGATGGGAACATTTGTAGACTATATTTGAAGTGGTGCTCTTGGTTGGGGAAAATGGGGAAAAAACAAACAAACATATGTCAACCTTTTAAAAGTACTTTTCTTCATCTAGCCATCTATCCAGATCATTAATGTACAATTTTGAATTCACAGAATTTTGTTTGCACATTTACAAATATGATTCTTCAAAAAGTGATCTCTAAATTTCTGCAATTTTTTTATCATGTATGTCACACACTGTTGATTTAGGGGATGCAAGGTGCATACATGTTTCCTCCTGTGAGTGTTTCTGTGGGTGTCTGTGTTTATGTCTTTGTGCTTTGGTTTGTGTCTCTATGAGTGTGTATGTTTTTTTTTTCTGTGGGTCTCTCTGTGAGGGTGGGTGTGTATGTCTTTGTGCATTTTCTGTGGATGTCTGTGAGGGTGTTTGCATATGTCTTTGAGCTTTTTCTATGGGTGTCTCTGTGAGGGTGTGTGTATGTTTGTCTTTGTGTATTTTCTTTGGATGCCTCTGTGCGGGTCTTTGTCTATGTCTGTGTTTTCTGTGGATGTCTCTGTGAGGGTGTGTGTTTTCTGTGGATGTCTCAGTGAGGGTGTGTGTATGTATGTCTTTCTGTGTTTTATGTGGTTGTCTTTGTGTGTTTTCTGTGGGTGTCTGTGTATGTGTGTATGTCTTTGTGTGTTTTCTGAGGTTGTCTCTGTCGGTGTTTCCTTGGGTGTATGTGCAAGTTTGAGTTTGTGTGTGTGTCCATTGTCTGTTCCTTTTTAGGACATTTTGACCTTACTACTGATTATTCACATCTTTCTACAGACTTTGAGACTAACAAGACCTTTACGGAAGTCACCAATCCACCATTTTACCTTTAAATTGTTTAGGCAGTTCAGGGCCCTTCCTTTTAGCCACTGCATGCTGTTGTCATCATTTAGTTGGGATCTTCCTTTACAAATAATCAGAACTCCATATTTTGTTTTCTAAATTTTTTTCTTTTTTTTTTACAAAACTGTAGTTTACCTCATTACTTGTCAGCTCAATGTAAACAAGTGCTGAGTGTCTGTTTGGGTGTCTGTGTCTGCGTGTGTTTCTTTGCGTGTCTGTTACAGTGTCTATATGTGAATCCTTATGTGTGAGTGTGTGTGTGTGTTGCAGTGTATGAATGTGTCTGTGTGTTTGTATGTTACTACCTTTACAACATTTCCAAGTTTAAATAGACACTTAAGAATAAAGTGCATATACGTTTTAGTCACTTGGTCAAAAATTGCACATGTCAAAGGAGGGGGGGGGTCCCTGATCAATGGTTGAGTCAGGGGCCCCAAAATTTCTAGTGGCGGCCCTGTATATAGGCATATATGTATGTATATATGTGTATATGTAATCTATGTATGTACTGTATATATATATATATATATATATATATATATATATATATGTGTGTGTATGCAAAATATGTATGAATGTATGTATATAAGTATGTATTGATGTATGAACGTATATATGTATGAATATTTACATTATGGGCCAGATTACAAGTGTAGCGCTATTTAACGCTCCCACTCAAGCATCAACTCCGCTAGAGGTAAACTTTTTGCGCACATTGAGTTGTGCTCATGCTATGAGTTGAAAGTAAAGTTTTCGCTTGCATGCTTACCCGATGCGCGTAAAAAGATGAAATTAGGATACCGTGCACGCGATAACCCATTCCCCTATAGAAGTTAATAAAGGAAAAAAAGTGGAAAAAACTTAACACTCTTCTCACGTACAAACACAATCGCATATTCTCATGCACTAACCCGGCATGGACATATCAATATTTCATGTTCTTCATTTAGAAGAAAGTACTCAAAATGTAACAGAAAACACAATTTTTTATTAAATGATTCTGATAGAGCATACAATTTTAAACAACTTTCCAATTCACTTCTGTTATCAAATTTGCTTCACTTTCTTGGTATCCTTTGTTAAAGGAGCAGCAATGCACTCTAGGGGACTAGCTAAGCACAATGGGTGAGCAGAAAATGGCATACATATACTTTCCAAAAAAGGATTCCAAGAGAACAAAGCAAACTAGACAATAGAAGTAAATTGGAAAATGACATGCTCTATCTGAATCATAAAAGTTTCATTTTAACTTTAAAGTGTCCCTTTAATAGAGGCAACACCCATAGTTTTGTTGCAAAGAGTGATAAGCCTCAACAAGCCTGGCATCGAATTTGGTTTATAAGCCGCAGGAACATCGCACGGCAAATAACTGTAATACATTTTGAAACATCCATTATTTTTTTTAAATGGAACAAATTTAAAAATAGAACTATAGTTCTTGATTTTAATAAAATGACGAAGAAACTAATATTATTTTCAACAGATCATATTCAATTTTCTCCATGCAAGACTATCACTGAAATCAACCAATCACAAAGCTTTCACTGGCAGTATCTAGGTTACAAGTCACCTAGATATATGTTGCTAAGAAATTTGAAATTTGGAGTTGCCAATTAACTTCACTAAACTGAAAGTACTTCTCAGCTTTAAAGGGACACTGAACCCAATTTATTTCTTTTGGAATTCAGAAAGAGCATGCAATTTTAAGCAACTTTCTAATGTACTCCTATTATCAATTTTTCTTCGTTCTCTTGCTATCATTATTTGAAAAAGAAGGCATCTAAGCTTTTTGTGGTTTCAGTACTCTGGACAGCACTTTTTTATTGGTGGATGAATTTATCCACCAATCAGCAAGGACAACCCAGGTTGTTCACCAAAAATGGCCCGGCATCTAAACTTACATTCTTGCATTTCAAATAAAGATACCAAGAGAATGAAGAAAATTTGATAATAGGAGTAAATTAGAAAGTTGCTTAAAATTTTATGCTCAATCTGAATAACGAAAGAAAATATTTGGGTACAGTGTCCCTTTAATAACTTAAAATGAGTTTACCATATGTCAATCTGAAACTCATTGTGATTGTAATTTATTTTAATTAGTTAATTAGTTTAATTATGCACAGAACAACTTTGTAATATGCTTTTTTTATTTATTTTGCTCCCTTTTCCCATCATTTAAAGGGACATAAAAACCAAAATATTTATTTTATGATTTATATAGAGCATACAATTTTAAACAACTTTCTAATTTACTTCTATTGTCAAATGTTATTTTTATTCTTCTTGTTATCCTCTGTTGAAAAGCAGGAATGCAAGCTCAGGAGTGTGCATGTGTCTGCAGCACTATATGGCACCAGTTTTTCCACATTGTTATACATTAGCAAGAGCACTAGGTGGCAGCACTGTTTCCTGTCATGTAGTGCTCCAGACGTGTGCACGCTACCTACCTAGGTATCTCTTCAACAAAAAATTAACATTAGAACAAAGTAAATTGGATAATAGAAGTAAAATTGAATTTTTTTTTTTAAATTGTATTCTGTAACTAAATAATTAAAAACAGATTTTGGGTTTATGTCTCTTTAATTCTGAAAGATGTAAAACATAGAGAGCTATGGGGCGCCACATAGCATAATCTTGTATTGATACAAATGAATGTAGATACACTAATAGGGGTAGATTAATCAATTGGTAAAATGCTTGTGCAATGCCGCCACCAATTGGCCGCTAGCAGGGGGTGTCAATCATCCCGATCATATCCGATTGGAATGATTGCTGTCCGCCACCTCTGAGGTGGAGTATGAGTTAGGGAGAAGCGTTATTACGACCACTGCTTCTTAAAGGGACATTCAGGTTAAATTATATTTTCATGATAAAGAACTAAAACTGTAATAAAGATGTGCACATTCAATATATTAAAAATAAATCATTTAAAAAAAGTGTCTAATACATATGCTTAAAGGGATACTAAACCCTAATTTTGTATTTCATGATTCAGACAGAGCATGCGATTTTAAGCAATTTTCTAATTTACTCCTATTATCAATTTTTCTTCATTCTCGTGCTAGCTTTATTTAAAAATCAGGAATTTAAAGCTTAGGAGCCAGCCCATTTTAGGTTCAGCACCATGGATAGTGCTTTCTTATTGGTGGCTGACATTTAGCCACCAATAAGCTAGCATAACCCAGGTTCTGAACCAAAAATGGCCAACTCCTATGCTTTACATTCCTGCTTTTCAAATAAAGATAGCAAGAGAACAAAGAAAATTTGATAATAGGAGTAAATTTGAAAATTGCTTAAAAATGCATGCTCTATCTGAATCATGAAAGAAAATATTTGGGTTTAGTATTCCTTTATTATACATGCAATAGGACATAAAAGTGCAAATGCACTATTACCTAGATTACGAGATTTGCGTTACGGTTTTAACGCTGAAAAATGGCCATTTCAACGTAAAAACAGTAAAGCAGCCAGTACGAGTTGTGTCGGAATATTTATACAGCAAGCATTTTAGCCTGTAACGCTACGTCAATCCCGCACTCAAAATAATGACATTTTTGTGTGGGATTTCCATAGCGGCGGAATTACAGGTTGTGCGGTGAGGCTAATATGCTTGCGTTACAGCCTATACCGACACAAGCTATTCCGCCATCTGAGAGCAGAGCAGTAGTTATGGATTTTGTTTAACAAAAATGTTTTACAAAACTCATAACTAAAGTGTTACAAAGTACACTAACACCCATAAACTACCTATTAACTCCTAAACCGAGGTCCTCCCGCATAGCAAACACTATTTCAAACTTATTAACCCCTAAGTAGTTATTTTAATTTTAGTATAATAGTTATGTTAGGTTAATTGTTAGTTTAAACTTAGTTTTTTTTATTTCACATGTAAGTTTTTATTTATTTTAAGATAGGAATATTGTAATTGTAATATAAAGTTAGGGGGTTGTTAGGTTTAGGGGTTAATAGTTTAATTTAGTTTTTTCCCAATGTGGGGGGCTGGTGGTTTAGGGGTTAATCAGTTTATTTATTAGCGATGATGTAGGAGGCCTGAGGTTTAGAGGTTATAATAATAACTTTATTTAGTGGTGGCGATGTTGGGGAGCGGCAGAATAGGGGGTTAATAGCTTTATTATAGTGTTGGCGATGTTGGGGTGCGGGGGGAATTGGCGGTTAATAACTTTTTTATAGTGGTGGCAATGTCAGGGAGCGGCGGAATAGGGGTTAATAGCTTTTATGAGTGGCGGCGATGTCGGGAGCGTCAGATTAGTGTTTAATAACTTTATTTACATGTCGGCAATGTCGGGGGCAGCAGATTAGGGGTGTTTAGACTTGGGGTTTATGTTAGGGTGTTAGGTTTAAACCTAACTTTTTTTTCCCATAGACATCAATGGGGTTGCGTTACAGAGCTTTTCATTCCGCGCTTTAGGTGTTTTTTTTCTCACACTCTCTCCCCATTAATGTCTATAGGTAAAGCGTGCATGAGCACGTCAAAGCAGCGCTTGGATTTTATGCGGTATGGAGCTTATCGCCACCATATCACATGCACAAGGATGCTTTTCAGAAACTTGTAATGGCAGCGCTATGGAGGGTGAAATAACGCAACTTTTGTTGTGTTCGTTTCGCACCCTCTATAGCGAAAATCTCGTAATCTAGGCGAATGTGTGCTAACAGCACCAAAACAGGCAATATTAATAGTCAAATTCACAGTTAAAACTCCCCCAATAGGGATGTTATTGATTAGGCAGAGAAAGACTTAAGATCTGTCCTATTGTATGTGTATTAAGCATATACACTTTTTTATAAATGATTTATTTTTAATATATTGGATGTGCACATCTTTATTACAGTATTAACTCTTTATGATTTAAATTTTTAATTGAGAAATAAACGTTTTTTCAGCATACTCTTTGGTTGCTTATTTAATCTTACATAAGTGCTGTCCTGAACACCCATTTATCTGTAGATTAAGCAATTTTTAATCATTTTTATATTTGATTCCACTAAAAAATTTGTTTGCGCCTATATAAAATACTTCCGTGTTAAGTGTTTAAATAGTCAACCCGTACGCAGTGCTAGTAGCCATAAACCTATCTAACTACGTGTATATAGTAAAGAGGAAAGTTAAAAGGGACACTAAACCCAAAAATGCTATTTCAGAATTCAGCATGAAAATTTCAAATATTTTTCCATCTATTATCAATTTTGCTTCATTCTCTTTGTATCCTTATTTGAAGGAGTAACAATGCACTACTGGGCGTTAGCTGAACATATCAAGTAAGCCAATTACAAGAAGTGTGTATGTGCAGCAACCAATCAGCAGCTAGTTCCCAGTATTTCATTGCTGCTCATAAGGCTACCTAGGTACGCTTTTCAACAAAGGATACCAAAATAATGAAGCAAATTTGATACTAGAAGTAAATTGGAACATTGCTTCTAACTGCATACCTTTAATTTTACTTTATAGTTCCATTATTCTTTTTTTCTTAAAGAATGGGAACCCCCTGAGTAAATGCCTAATGGTTATTCTGACTAACAAAATGACATCTTAACACAGAAACGCATACACAATTTTATGACAAAAAGAACACCATTAAAATAATTGCACCTGTGTTAATGTTTAATAGCTGCAGTACCAGCAAAATGTCACTCTGTAACAGAAGTCCAAATCTCACAAAATGAAGATAATCTCAAACTCTAATGGTGTATGCCAGGGGTTCAAAATACAGACAGAGCAGTCATAATCCCCACAATACGTATTCTGCAGCAGTTAACAGCACACCGCTGGGAAGCCAAAATTAAACATATGGGAGCTAGCTTTAAATCATTACATTCAGAATGTTTTGACTCTCCAAATGGCATTGGGGCGTTATCATAAATCAGCATAACCCCACATTTTGATGTGTGGATCTAGAGGCAGCAATTCCCTAAACACTAAAGATATAGCTACATCATTAAAAAAAACTAGCCGTAAAAACAAACAAAAGAAAAAGAAAATCCATTACGTTTTTTTTTGTTTTTTTTTTAACTGTTACTGCAAGTTGATTTTGGCCTCTCTAAGGAGCGTTGGACAAAACATACTTTTTAAACAATTGAAGTGTAATCTGGTAAATATTTGGGATATTAAAAGAGCTCATAAATAATTTGTGAATTAGACAGATCATAAAATTTTAAACAACTTACTTACTTACACTATAATTTACTTTTATTATTTAATTTGCTTCCTTTTTTTGTTATCCTTTGATGAAAGGTTTATCTAGGTAAACTCAGGAGCAGCAAAGAACCTAGCTGCTGATTGGTGGCTGCATATATATATATATATATATATACCGATTTTCATTGGCTCACCCATGTGTGCAGTTAGAAACCAGTAGTGCCTTGCTGCTCCTTCAACAAATGATACGTAGAAAATGAAGCAAATTTGATAATAGAAGTAAACTGGAAAGTTCTACCTAAATCAGGAAATAAAAATTTGGGGTTTTATGTCCCTTTAATTTCTCGTAAAATATTTGATTGGCTCTTTAACTGTAACTCAGTGATGCAGAGGAGCACTGAAAACACTTAAAGGGACACTGTACCCAATTTTTTTCTTTCATGATTCAGATAGAGCATGACATTTTAAGCAACTTTCTAATTTACTCCTATTATCAAATTTTCTTCATTCTCTTGGTATCTTTATTTGAAATGCAAGAAAGTAAGTTGAGATGCCGGCCCATTTTTGGTGATCAACCTGGGTTGTTCTTGCTGATTGGTGGATAAACTCATCCACCAATAAAAAAGTGCTGTCCATAGTTCTGAATGAAAAAAAAAGCTTAGATGTCTTGTTTTTAAAATAAAGATAGCAAGAGAACGAAGAAAATTTGATAATAGGAATAAATAAGAAAGTGGCTTAAAATTGCATGCTCTATCTGAATCATGATAGAAAAAAAATTGGGTTCAGTGTCCCTTTAAATAAGTCAGTGTAAATAGAGACCTCTGCAACACGTAACGTGCAGGCCTCTAGGGTGCTTTTGTGCCCCTAAAGGTACAGACCTCATCAGCATTTTTTTTATTTTTTTTAATACAAAGCCAGAGAGGTTGCACAGAGAAAATGTGAAAATGAATTGAAGTGCTGCATTGCTGTTTGGACGTGCTAGTCTGTCATGTGGAATAGATTAGTTTACACACGGTGTTACTGCAGTGAATTGATCTGTAATATATCCAGCACACCAGCAATTAAGGCTACACAATGCAGCCCCTGGAATCAAACTCTACTATCTATCTATCTATCTATCTATCTATCTATCATCTATTTATTTATCTTTATATCTATCTATCTGTATATATTGCTATCTATCTATCTATCTATCTATCTATCTATCTATCTATCTATCTCTATCATCTATTTATTTATTTATCTTTATGTCTATCTATCTATCTATCTATCTATCTATCTATCTATCTATCTATCTATCTATCTGTCTGTCTGTCTATCTATCGCTATTTATCTATCATCTATCTAGCTATCTATGTATCTATCCTCTATTTATTTATCTTTATATCTATCTATCTATCTATCTATCTATCAGTATATATCTATCTATCTATTTATCTTTATATCTATCTATCTATCTATCTATCTATCATCTATCTATCTATCTGTACATATCATCTATCTAACTACTGATATCTATCATCTATCTATCCATCTATCCATCTATCTATCAGTATCTATCAGTATTTATCAATCTATCTGTATCTATCTATCTATATCTATCTGTATATATCTATCTGCATCTATCTATCTATCTATATCTATCTATCTATCTATCTATCTGTATCTATCTATCTATCTATCTATCTATCTATCTATCTGTATCTATTTATATATCATCTATCTATCCATCTATATGTATGTCTATTTATCCTTCTATCTATTTTATATTTGCAGATGTCTGTCTTTATATCCTTCTATCCTTCTATCCATTTTATCTTTTGCAGATATAAAAAAGCAATCAATTAATGCTTTAGATATGTAAACGATATAAAAATAAAACAAAGCACAATAAAGAGATATTCAAGAGAGATGCCATAGTTTGTAAACAACACTAAGACACACAAACAGAGAACATATACCAGACAGGCAAAACCACCCCATTGACACAAACAATATTAAGTTATCAAATAAACACCTAATTCAGGCACACAGGCACACAATTCACATGAAACAGGCACACAAATGCTACTTGTACACAGATTCACACATATCAAGGCAATAAAAGCATACAAATACCATAAAAATACATAAGCATAGTTAAACAGACACTCAAGCAAACAAACACACTCATGCATTTAAAAAACACAAGAGACACACAAATAACAAATATAACAATCTACAGCTATGTGTCTTTTTATCCTATTTATTTAGAACGTGGTTCCATATTAAAGGGATACTAAACCCAATTTTTTTCTTTCATAATTCTGATAGAGCCTGCAATTTTAAGCAACTTTCTAATTTACTCCTATTATCATTTTTTTCTTTGTTCTCTTGCTTTCTTTATTTGAAAAATCAGGAATCTAAGCTAAGAAGCCGGCCCATTTTTAGTTCAGCACCCTGGATAGCGTTTGCTGATTTGTGGGTACATTTAGCCACCAATAAGTAAGCGTAACCAAGGTGCTGAACCGAAAATGGGCCGGCTTCTTAGCTTAGATTCCTGATTTTTCAAATAAAGATAGCAAGAGAATGAAGAAAAATTGATAATAGGAGTCAATTAGAAAGTTGCTTAAAATTCCATGCTCTGTCTCAATCATGAAAACAATTGGGTTTAATATCCCTTTGAACTAGGCTGAACTCTTGAGTTTTATGTATTATAGTGAGAGCTTAAACTGGGACATGAAACTCAAATTTCAACGTTCATGATTCAGAAATAGCATACGATTTTAATAGACTTTTCTGTTTACTTCCATTGTCAAGTTTACTTTGTTTTTCTTGGTATCCATTGCTGAAAAGCATATGCACATACATTCAGCAGCAGCAATCCATTACTGGGAGCCAGTAGCTTATTGGTGGCTACACACATTTGCCACTTGTCATAGGCTCACCAGATGTGTTCAGCTAGCTCTCAGTAATACTGGATCTGACTTTGTGCCTAATCCCTTTCCAGGTGTTAAACACAGTTATATGCAACTATGATATAAAACCCAAAGATTTTCTTTTGGGATTAGTCAGAGCATACAATTTTGAAAATTTGCTTTGTTCCCATGCATGTTATTAAGATATTTAGGTAGGTATCCTGCTTTTAGGTGTCCTGCTTTTCAACAAAGATACTAAGAGAACAAAGAGAATTTAATAATAGAAGTAACTCAGAAAGTTGTTTAAAGTTGCATGCTCTATCTAAATCATGAAAGAAAAGTTGTGAGTGTCATGTCCCTTTAAGTATAATGGAACCAGGTTAAGTAAATAGTGAATGCATAATGCAAAGTTGTTTTATTTTCATTAATTAACATTTTACAGCAAAATTAAATAATTAGTTTAATGTCCCCTTAATCACTCTCCTTACAGTATATATTATTAAATATCTCACAATATTATAAGCAGACCACAACTGCTCCTCTGAAATTGATGGTAGACTGGAAAATGTTGCTCCAAATAGGATCACAATCTAATACATGCAGGTGTCTAGATAAGGTAAATGTACAAAACGAGATGGCTAAATACAATTTATTACTAATAATAATAACTCATAATTTACAAATCTAGGATACTACTCCTTATGCACATCCAAAAATGCTCCACAGATACCACCACGCACCACCACCTCTGTTACTCTATGAAGAAAATGCACTAAAGAATGGAGAGATGGGGGTGCAACAATATATAAACTAATATGAATCTAGACCAAGAACTACTCTCATTTATTTACACTCCCCTGTGTTCATGAAAGGTGCTAATTCTATGTGCATTGCCATGATGTCTCACTGGTCACTACCCATGATCCCTCACCTGATTATCCCATGATACCTCATTGATCACTGACATTTTACCACTTTCCATTATCTTCCACTCAACTTGTACTCTTTAATCTTTCTCCTGTTTTTATTCACCACTCTGCCTGTGCTCATTGCCACTTGACCTGTCCTCTCCAAGTTAGTGCTTATTACTCTCTGTTTCCTAGCTCATACTCCTTTGCACATTCATGTCTGAGTTCTTCCATTCATCACTTACTCCTTCCTTCCTGTTCTCACTTGTTTTTACACCTCCAACCCCTTCTGTTCCCCATGTTCACTCATATCTCCACTCCCAAGCGCACAATCTGCTGTAACCTACTAAAACTCCCTCAGCTCACCGCTTGTACTCTCTATCTTATAGCCATTTGTGCTCAATAACCTTTTTCCTTCAACTTCTTGCATATTACTCTCTATCCATACCCTCTCATTGCTCCACCCAAGTGCTTGCTCACCTACCTGCTCACTCATCTCACAAAACTAATGCTAATTCACTTTCTTGCTCTTGTGTCATTAGCTCAGGAATAACTTGCATGCCTGCATGTGTCACTCACAAGTCACAGTGCAATCACATGTCACTGAGTGCACTCACATGTTACAGCATGCACTCACATGTTATAGAGTGCACTCACATGTTCCAATGCACACTAACCTCACAACATCAATGTCCCTTCCGCTTCTTGCTTTAGTGTCCTCTCATCCCCCTCCTAGTTATGTGTGTTAAACATTTGTAAGACTACAACTAACGTGCTTACTTACTGCAATACTCCACTGCCCACTCACATTCACTCCTTCAGTACTTACTTGTTTTCCTTCTCCAGGGTTCACTTTCCTCCCTGCTACTACTACTGCTCTAGCTCTCACTTATCAGAATCTAATAAAGTTCTCTATTCTTCCTGGTGCTTGCTCACCCCTGCACCAGTGCTTGGTTCACTGACTGTTCTAGTGCTCTCTCGTCCTACTGCTTTAATTCCAGTGTTTGTGCTCTCTCACCACTCAGATGCTCACTTACCTGTTTGTTTCAGTGCATGCACCATTGCTCACACATCTCCCTATTTCAGTGTTTGTCTAGTGCTCACTTGCATTCCTGTTTTAGTGTCTGTTCCTCACTCACTGTATCGCACTCACTGTATCAGTGCTCACACACTTCCCTGATGTAGTGCTTGCTCTGGTGCTCACTCACCTTCCTATCTCAGTGCCTGCATCTATGCTCACTCACTTCCCTGCTTCTGTGCCTCTCACTCAAGACTCTGATTTTGTGCTTCATCCAGTGCTCACTCACCTCCCTAACCCACTGCCTGCTTCAATGCTCACTCACATCCCTAGCCCACTGTCTGCTGCAGTGCTCGCTCACATTCCTGTTTTAGTGCCTGCCACAGTGTTCACTTATATCCCTATTTTAGTGCTTGATTTAATGCTCACTCACCTACCTGCATCAGTGCTCACTCACCTGTCTGCAGCTCAAGTAGCTAATTCAGTGCTTACTCATCACTCACCTGCCTGCTTCATTGCTCACTCACCTGCCTTCAGTTCAGGTGGCTGTTTCAGTGCTTACTCAGTTCCTTACTTCAGTGCTTACTCACCTATCTGCCCCAATGCTTACTCTGCTCCATGAGTCATTGCCTGCTCTCCTACCTATTCACTTCCATGCTGCAATGCTCACTCATTTTCCAATACACTGCCAACTAATTTCCCACATTAGTTCTTGCTCACCTACCTCCTCCAGTGCACACACTTCTGCTTTAGTACCCACTCCACCCATATTTCACTAGTGTTCACTCACCTCCCTGCTTCAGCACCCACTACCACCCCTATTCCACTAGTGTTCACTCACCTCTCTGCTTCAGTACACACTCACATCCCTATTCCACTAGTGTTCACTCACCTCTCTGCTTCAGTACCCACTCCCACCCCTATTCCACTAGTGTTCACTCACCTCTCTGCTTCAGTACTCACTCCCATCTCTATTCCACTAGTGTTCACTCACCTCTCTGCTTCAGTACCCACTCACATCCCTATTCCACTAGTGTTCACTCACCTCTCTGCTTCAGTACCCACTCCCACCCCTATTCCACTAGTGTTCACTCACCTCTCTGCTTCAGTACTCACTCCCATCCCTATTCCACTAGTGTTCACTCACCTCTCTGCTTCAGTACCCACTCCCACCCCTATTCCACTAGTGTTCACTCACCTCTCTGCTTCATTACCCACTCACATCCCTATTCCACTAGTATTCACTCACCTCTCTGCTTCAGTACTCACTCCCATCCCTATTCCACTAGTGTTCACTCACCTCTCTGCTTCATTACCCACTCACATCCCTATTCCACTAGTATTCACTCACCTCTCTGCTTCAGTACTCACTCCCATCCCTATTCCACTAGTGTTCACTCACCTCTCTGCTTCAGTACCCACTCCCATCTCTATTCCACTAGTGTTCACTCACCTCTCTGCTTCAGTACCCACTCACATCCCTATTCCACTAGTGTTCACTCACCTCTCTGCTTCAGTACCCACTCCCACCCCTTTTCCACTAGTGTTCACTCACCTCTCTGCTTCAGTACTCACTCCCATCCCTATTCCACTAGTGTTCACTCACCTCTCTGCTTCAGTACCCACTCCCACCCCTATTCCACTAGTGTTCACTCACCTCTCTGCTTCAGTACCCACTCACATCCCTATTCCACTAGTATTCACTCACCTCTCTGCTTCAGTACTCACTCCCATCCCTATTCCACTAGTGTTCACTCACCTCTCTGCTTCAGTACCCACTCACATCCCTATTCCACTAGTATTCACTCACCTCTCTGCTTCAGTACTCACTCCCATCCCTATTCCACTAGTATTCACTCACCTCTCTGCTTCAGTACTCACTCCCATCCCTATTCCACTAGTGTTCACTCACCTCTCTTCTTCAGTGCTGACTCATGCCTCCCACTTGTCTGCTCATCTGCTCTCCTTTCTCCTATCTGCTTGCTTCATATTTAGGATGCAGAATGTTTATTTCCTATCCACCTCCCTGTAGAGTCTTCAGTGTCTGCAGTTCTCAGGCCTTCCCCATTACTCAGATTCTTCAAAAAGCACCAGGGAGAATCGTGCCCAGAATACATAGCAGGGCCTTACTCACAGACGCCATAGCAACCGGTGTGAAGCTGCGGATATGTGAGCAAAAGAGGCCACTAGCAGGCTGTACACAGGCAGCAACAACAAGATGACAATGTGTGTGTATCTATGTGTTTACAAGGTGTTGTACAATGTTTTGTATATGTGTAAAAATAAAAAATCTCACATCAAAATATACTAAAAATGTATCCTCTATAATCATAAATAAAAAAGCAAATACTTATCTAAATAATAATAATAATAATAATAATAATAATAATAATACTTGTACATGTTAAAGGCAGACAATTTATATTCTAGAACAATTACTGAATATTTGTTGACAATCCACTTTTCATTACAGACATTTAGGTACATTGACAGTTCTTTTTTTTTAATTGTATAATGTGCAACTCTACTCTCCCGTATTAGTGATGGCAAATACCAGCACTGCATGAGGCTTTTCATTTGGGAGTGAAATCTATCAGATGTAAGATTGCCATCCAGCTGGTATGTGACTGGCAATGCCAGTATGCATAGGATTTGTGCCAATGTACAAATTATAAATTAAACATAGAAATAAGCTATGGCTATAACATATTGATGAAACCCATTTGGAAAAATATTGTCTTATGAAACAGATTTTATTTCTGTATGATGACACATAATTAATACTACAGTAATAAATTAGCACTGTGGGACCCTACACTTTGTTTTTCAAAATCTAGGAGACAGCCTAAACATGTTGGAGTCAGAAACATTTCTGCTTTTATGGTGTGCTTATATATATATATATATATATATATATATATATATACCCCAGTTCTTTCTTACCCTCACTTATACACTCCTGGTACTTTCCCTAGTGGCCGTTCAAGAACATAATATTTTTTTTTTTTTTGGTGGGGGGGCTAATTGGGGGCTAACAAAGGTGGTGAACATAATATATAGAGCCCTTTGTAGCTCAATGGGGGGGGGGGGGGTGCTACATGTTCATTTGGAAGTACCCTTCAGCAGCAACATAGAACTACCACTGACTCTCTCACACTTCTACTCTCCCCTAGACACCCTCCAACCCTCATGCAACACCTCCAGGTACTCTCTCACACTGCTACTCTTCCCTAAGCACCCTCCTACCCTTATGCAACATCTAGAGATACTTTGCCACACTTCTACCCTCCCCTAGACACCCTCCAACCCTCATGCTTAAAATTGCTGCTCTATCTGAATCACGATAGAAACAATTTGGGTTCAGTGTCCCTTTAAGCTCAGCGTTTAAGCTGCTGCCCTCAGAGCTCTGCGAGTCTGACTGACTACTGCCCACGCTGCAAAAACACTGCTGTCCCACTCACTGACTAAAATCAAGAAAATAGAGAGACCCACTCACTGAGACAGAACTATAGCTAGAAAAACTTCCGTGCTTGTCCACAAGGCCAGTGCCACTCAGGGTGCAGTCTCTTTTTGCACACTATGCCTTTTCACAGAGAAAAAATATCCTGTAGCATATCAGTCTGATCCTGCCCAATGACAGTCCAGCACCGAAATACCAGGCAATTCTTCTCTGAACAAGACAAACAATAAACCCCAGACGTACGTTTCCACTCACTGACTACACATGCAGTCACGAGCCGATTGAGGAGACTACACATGCAGTCAGGAGCCAAAGTGCCGCCAATAGGAATAGTTTCAGTTCCTGCTGAGCAGTACCAATAGGTTAAGATGATCTGTGACCCACTAGGTATCAATCACTTGTCAACCACGTGATATGCATAGCAGGCAGATGGAAAGTCGGAACCCCCCCCCCCCCCCAAAAAAATGTTAAATTAAAAAAAAATTGTGCTGTAGCAGAGACACACCTACACACTGCTGCCGACACACTAATGTGTCACGACACACAGTTTGGAAAGCACTGGACTAGAGTTTATATATAATGGCCTGGGGTGGACTCAGACCAACCAGGACCCATACTCAACAATTAGGAAAGGGCACCCCAATTGTCCCCCTTTTTCCTTCCCCCACCTGTGTCTTATGCCGCCTCACTGTTGTGCCCCACCGAGGCCCTCAAACTCTGGGGCCAGACCCCACACTTCAGGGCCCCCACATTGACAGACACCCTTTAGAGCTCCCACTCTCCAGACCCTTATGCAGGCACTGGGACTCCACTCCAGGGTCAAGAACAGGCTTCCCATTCCAGGATCAGGCACAGGGTCCCCAGTTTGCTGACCCTTAAAGTGATAGTAAACTCTCCCCTTTGGATAAATAGATCTGGAATGTTAGCAATATTTTAGAGGAAGTTTAATTCATCAGTTGTAATGAAGATACGCTATAACTTATTTTTCAATTTAGATATGAAATTTAAATAACCCGCACCTCAGCCGTCCATTTCAAAACTAATCTTTTTTATGATCTAAATAAAAAAGTGCCCTATGGCTAGAGTGCTGATTGGAGAACAATTCTAACCCATAGCTCACAAAAAAGATTAGTTTTGTAATTGGCAGCCAGAGCACAAGATATTTAAATTTCATATCTATATTAAAAAGTAAGTTATAGCGCCCCTTCATTACAACTGATGAATTAAACTCCATCTATAATATCACTAACATTCCAGATCTGTTTATCCAAAGGGGAGAGTTTGCTCTCACTTTAACATCTTTGTTCCTGCTTGCTTTGATGTCAGTGCTGTGCTAGCTCATGATTACCTGCCATTCTTCCAAGACCACAACTACTAATGCAGATGTGTGGGGGGGGGGGGGGGGGGCTGTAAGCAATCACTGTGTGGCGTGGTCCTATTCTTAGTGCTAAAATTTGCCTACCTGCTGCTGCCATCTCACACATAGTCACAAGCACTAGCACAATTTAGCTGTCAGCTTCTATGCTAGCGAATTTACAATCTGTGACTTGAAGCAGAGACAACGCACCAGATACAACTTCAGGGTGACTGGGTGGGCACAAAGGGGAAAACAAAATTATAGAGGGGGTGCTAGTGCCCTCCTTGGTGATGCAACTAGCAGTCCTCCCTATGTGCTGTGTTTTTCCGGCACAGTTTTTGTTATGTATTGCATCATATATTAACCAAAAACAAACATTGTTTAAAAGGCATCCAATGAAAGCTGAATAATTTAGTTTTACTGTGTGCATTTAAATCAGCACTTGGGATTCAAGTCTAAATGGATTTTGAAAATAATTTATCAAGATTGATGCTGGATAAAAAATAAAATCAACAACAACAAAAACCCTCTCAAACCTCAGGCACTGCTGAACTTAATTACAGTCACACCTCTGTTTCATTATTAGTGCAGCCTCACACAGCAAACACTTTCCGGTCAGACATTTGTATGACCCAGAGGGCTCTGTCTTTTTGTTTTCATTATTTTTGTTTACTTTTGTACCAAACTCTAGTTTGACTTATTGCAATTACTGCTGATTTGGAAACTATTTTATGTACCCTGAGCAAATTTATTTGATAGCATTCATTATAATCTGTAGGCTGCTAATTTTTTCCAATACTGCATTTTATTGCAACACAATTATATTCTTCAATTTCCTGGATTGGAGCAGGACACACCCTGGTGGATCTTTGTGGTACTACACAATATTTTTCTATTCAGTACATTTAGAACATTCAGTACAATTTTTTTATTTATTAGTGCTGCTTAATAAAATTTTGTATACGGCTGAAATATTTATCTATCGCTCGCTGTATTTTTAATTAATAATTTGATATTTGAAAGTTGTCCCATTTCCCTGACTTTGGGACAGATTACAAGTGGTGCGCTAATTAACGCTCCTGCTCGAGTGTTAATTGCATAAATATGCTTTAAAATGTTTTCAACTACTTTACTTTAAAGGGCTCCAATACACTTATATATATGTGTATATATCTGTCTGTAAATATATAAATACACATATAAATACATAATTACATATGTACACATATATGTATATATATATATATATATATATATATATATATATATATATATATATATATATATATATATATAAAGCACTCTCACCATACACCAAGTATCAAATATAAAGACCAGGGTGCTAAAAGTATAGATATAGGTCCTGAAAATAAATTGCACTTTCTGCATTTGAAAAAAAACTGTTTTACTGCATGACATTCGGGGGTTTTCACCCATTCCTCAGGTAAAAATATGAGTAGGAATTAAAACAAAACATTTTAAGTATGGGATTGCTAAAAGCCATTTCTAGATGTTGCTGTTGTGATTTGCGTTATCTTGCGTTTCCTACAGATCTCTTTAGCGGGAACACGTGTATGGCTATCAAATAAATCGACATATGTAAATTTCCATCCTGCTCACTACCGATGGATACTCACAAACATGTCAGAAAAAAAGGTTTCTCTTGTTAGGTGTATCCAGTCCACGGATCATCCATTACTTGTGGGATATTCTCCTTCCCAACAGGAAGTTGCAAGAGGATCACCCACAGCAGAGCTGCTATATAGCTCCTCCCCTAACTGCCATATCCAGTCATTCTCTTGCAAGCTCTCAACATAGCTGGAGGTAGTAAGAGGAAAGTGGTAAAATATAGTTAGTTTTTTCTTCAATCAAAAGTTTATTGTTTTTAAATGGTACCGGAGTGTACTATTTTATCTCAGGCAGCATTTAGAAGAAGAATCTGCCTGCGTTTTTCTATGATCTTAGCAGAAGTAACTAAGATCCACTGCTATTCTCACATATGTCTGAGGAGTGAGGTAACTTCAAAGGGAGAATGGCGTGCAGGGTATCCTGCAATAAGGTATGTGCAGTTAAGTTTTTCTAGGGATGGAATTTGCTAGAAAATGCTGCTGATACCGGATTAATGTAAGTTAAAGCCTAAATACAGTGATTTAATAGCGACTAGTATCAGGCTTGCTATCAGAGGTATATACTCTTATTAATGTGCAATATAAAACGTTTGCTGGCATGTTTAATCGTTTTTATATATGCTTTGGTGATAAAACTTATTGGGGCCTAGTTTTTTCCACATGGCTGGCTTTATTTTTGCCTAGAAACAGTTTCCTGAGGCTTTCCACTGTTATAGTATAAAAGTTACAGTTGGTGCAGTTAAAATTACAAACTGTGACATTCAGCTTCCCTCAGCAGTCCCCTGCATGCTATAGGACATCTCTGAAGGGCTCAAAAGGCTTCAAAAGTAGGAGCTGTGGCAGTTGTTATGACATTATGATATTTTTCGTTTTGTTAATCTGTTTTTTATATTAAGGGGTTAATCATCCATTTGCAAGTGGGTGCAATGCTCTGCTAACTTGTTACATACACTGTAAAAATGTTGTTAGTTTAACTGCCTTTTTTTCACTGTTATTTCAAATTTTGGCAAAATTTTTTCTCTTAAAGGCACAGTAACATTTTTTTATATTGCTTGTTAACTTGATTTAAGGTGTTTTCCAAGCTTGCTAGTCTCATTGCTAGTCTGTATAAACATGTCTGACATAGAGGAAACTCCTTGTTCATTATGTTTAAAAGCCATGGTGGAACCCCATAGGAGAATGTGTACTAAATGTATTGATTTCACTTTAAACAATAAAGATCAGCTGTTATCTTTAAAAGAATTATCACCAGAGGATTCTGACAAGGGGGAAGTTATGCCGACTAACTCTCCCCACGTGTCGGACCCTTTGACTCCCGCTCAAGGGACTCACGCTAAAATGGCGCCAAGTACATCAAAGACGCCCATAGCGATTACTTTGCAGGACATGGCGGCAATCATGGATAATACCCTGTCAGCGGTATTAGCCAGACTGCCTGAATTCAGAGGAAAGCGCAATAGCTCTGGGGTTAGACATAATACAGAGCACGCAGATGTTTTAAGGCCCATGTCTGATACTGCGTCACAATACGCAGAAGCTGAGGAAGAGCTTCAGTCTGTGGGTGACGTCTCTGACTCGGGGAAACCTGATTCAGATATGTCTACTTTTAAATTTAAGCTTGAGAACCTCCGGGTGTTGCTTGGAGAGGTTTTAGCTGCTCTGAATGACTGTGACACAATTGCAGTGCCAGAGAAATTGTGTAGACTGGATAAATACTATGCGGTGCCGGTGTGTGCTGACATTTTTCCAATACCTAAAAGGTTTACAGAAATTATTACTAAGGAGTGGGACCGTTTTCCCCCCTCCTATTTTTAGGAAAATGTTTCCAATAGACGCCACCACATGGGACTTATGGCAGACGGTCCCTAAGGTGGAGGGAGCAGTTTCTACTTTAGCAAAGCATACCACTATCCCTGTCGAGGACAGTTGTGCTTTTTCAGATCCAATGGATAAAAAATTAGAAGGTTACCTTAAGAAAATGTTTATTCAACAAGGTTTTATCCTGCAGCCCCTTGCATGCATTGCTCCTGTCACTGCTGCTGCGGCGTTCTGGTTTGAGTCTCTGGAAGAGGCCTTTCAGACAGCTACTCCATTGACTGAAATACTTGACAAGCTTAGAACACTTAAGCTAGCTAATTCTTTTGTTTCTGATGCCATTGTTCATTTGACTAAACTAACGGCTAAGAATTCTGGATTCGCCATCCAGGCGCGTAGAGCGCTATTGCTTAAATCTTGGTCAGCTGACGTGACTTCAAAGTCTAAATTACTTAACATTCCCTTCAAGCGGCAGACCCTATTCGGGCCTGGTTTGAAGGAAATTATTGCTGACATTACTGGAGGTAAAGGTCATACCCTTCCTCAGGACAGGGCCAAATCAAGGGCCAAACAGTCTAATTTTCGTGCCTTTCGAAACTTCAAGGCAGGTGCAGCATCAACTTCCTCTGCTACAAAACAAGAGGGAACTTTTGCGCAATCCAAGCCGGCCTGGAAATCTAACCAGGCCTGGAGCAAAGGCAAGCAGGCCAGAAAGCCTGCTGCTGCATATAAGACAGCATGAAGGAACGGCCCCCTATCCGGCAATGGATCTAGTAGGGGGCAGACTTTCTCTCTTCACCCAGGCGTGGGCAAGAGATGTTCAGGATCCCTGGGCGTTGGAGATCATATCTCAGGGATATCTTCTGGACTTCAAAGCTTCCCCCCCACAAGGAAGATTTCACCTTTCGAGATTATCTGTAAACCAGATAAAGAAAGAGGCATTCTTACGCTGTGTGCAAGACCTCCTAATAATGGGAGTGATCCATCCAGTTCCACAGATGGAACAAGGACAGGGATTTTTTTTTCAAATCTGTTTGTGGTTCCCAAAAAAGAGGGAACCTTCAGACCAATTTTGGATCTAAAGATCTTAAACAAATTCCTCAGAGTTCCATCGTTCAAAATGGAAACTATTCGGACAATCCTACCTATGATCCAGGAGGGTCAGTACATGACCACAGTGGATTTGAAGGATGCTTACCTTCACATACCGATTCACAAAGATCATCATCGGTTCCTAAGGTTTGCCTTTCTAGACAGGCATTACCAGTTTGTGGCTCTTCCCTTCGGGTTAGCTACAGCCCCAAGAATTTTTACAAAGGTTCTGGGGTCTCTTCTGGCGGTCCTAAGACCACGGGGCATAGCAGTGGCCCCTTATCTAGACGACATCCTGATACAGGCGTCAAACTTCCAAATTGCCAAATCTCATACGGACATAGTGTTGGCATTTCTGAGGTCGCATGGGTGGAAAGTGAACGAGGGAAAGAGTTCTCTATCACCCCTCACAAGGGTTTCCATCCTAGGAACTCTGATAGATTCTGTAGAAATGAAAATTTACCTGACGGAGTCCAGGTTATCAAAGCTTCTAAATTCCTGCCGTGTTCTTCACTACATTCCGCGCCCTTCGGTGGCTCAGTGCATGGAAGTGATCGGCTTAATGGTAGCGGCGATGGACATAGTGCCATTTGCGCGCCTACATCTCAGACCGCTGCAATTATGCATGCTCAGTCAGTTGAATGGGGATTACACAGATTTGTCCCCTCTGCTAAATCTGGATCAAGAGACCAGAGATTCTCTTCTCTGGTGGCTATCTCGGGTCCATCTGTCCAAAGGTATGACCTTTCGCAGGCCAGATTGGACAATTGTAACAACAGATGCCAGCCTTCTAGGTTGGGGTGCAGTCTGGAATTCCCTGAAGGCTCAGGGATCGTGGACTCAGGAGGAGAAACTCCGCCCAATAAATATTCTGGAGTTAAGAGCAATATTCAATGCTCTTCTAGCTTGGCCTCAGGTAGCAACCCTGAGGTTCATCAGATTTCAGTCGGATAACATCACGACTGTGGCTTACATCAACCATCAAGGGGGGACCAGGAGCTCCCTAGTGATGTTAGAAGTCTCCAAGATAATTCGCTGGGCAGAGACTCACTCTTGCCATCTATCAGCGATCCATATCCCAGGTGTAGAGAACTGGGAGGCGGATTTTCTAAGTCGTCAGACTTTTCATCCGGGGAAGTGGGAACTCCATCCGGAGGTGTTTGCGCAATTGGTTCATCGTTGGGGCACACCAGAATTGGATCTCATGGCGTCTCGCCAGAACGCCAAGCCTCCTTGTTACGGATCCAGGTCCAGGGACCCAGAAGCGACGCTGATAGATGCTCTAGCAGCACCGTGGTTCTTCAACCTGGCTTATGTGTATCCACCGTTTCCTCTGCTCCCTCGACTGATTGCCAAAATCAAACAGGAGAGAGCATCGGTGATCTTGATCGCGCCTGCGTGGCCACGCAGAACCTGGTATGCAGACCTGGTGGACATGTCATCCTTTCCACCTTGGCCTCTGCCTCTGAGACAAGACCTTCTACTACAAGGTCCTTTCAATCATCCAAATCTAATTTCTCTGAGACTGACTGCCTGGAGATTGAACGCTTGATTTTATCAAGGCGTGGCTTCTCCGAGTCAGTCATTGATACCTTAATACAGGCACGAAAGCCTGTAACCAGGAAAATCTACCATAAGATATGGCGCAAATATCTTCATTGGTGTGAATCCAAGAATTACTCATGGAGTAAGGTTAGGATTCCTAGGATATTGTCCTTTCTCCAAGAGGGTTTGGATAATGGATTATCAGCTAGTTCTTTAAAGGGACAGATTTCTGCTCTGTCTATCCTTTTGCACAAGCGTCTGGCAGGCTTTGGTTAGAATTAAGCCTGTGTTTAAACCTGTTGCTCCTCCATGGAGCTTAAACTTAGTTCTTAAGGTTCTTCAAGGAGTTCCGTTTGAACCCCTTCATTCCATTGATATCAAACTTTTATCTTGGAAAGTTCTGTTTTTGATGGCTATTTCCTCGGCTCGTAGAGTCTCTGAGTTATCAGCTTTACAATGTGATTCTCCTTATCTGATTTTCCATACAGATAAAGTAGTTCTGCGTACAAAACCTGGGTTTTTACCTAAGGTAGTTTCCAACAAGAATATCAATCAAGAGATTGTTGTTCCATCATTGTGTCCTAATCCTTCTTCAAAGAAGGAACGTCTTTTACATAATTTGGACGTAGTCCGTGCTTTAAAGTTTTACTTACAAGCGACTAAAGATTTTCGTCAAACATCTTCCCTGTTTGTTGTTTACTCTGGATAGAGGAGAGGTCAAAAGGCTTCGGCAACCTCTCTTTCTTTTTGGCTTCGGAGCGTAATACGCTTAGCCTATGAGACTGCTGGTCAGCAGCCCCCTGAAGGGATTACAGCTCATTCTACTAGAGCTGTGGCTTCCACCTGGGCCTTTAAAAATGAGGCTTCTGTTGAACAGATTTGCAAAGCGGCGACTTGGTCTTCGCTTCATACCTTTTCAAAATTTTACAAATTTGATACTTTTGCTTCTTCGGAGGCTATTTTTGGGAGAAAGGTTCTACAGGCAGTGGTTCCTTCCGTTTAAGTACCTGCCTTGTCCCTCCCTTCATCCGTGTACTTTAGCTTATGATCCGTGGACTGGATACACCTAACAAGAGAAAACATAATTTATGCTTACCTGATAAATTTATTTCTCTTGTGGTGTATCCAGTCCACGGCCCGCCCTGTCCTTTTAAGGCAGGTCTAAATTTTAAACTACAGTCACCACTGCACCCTATGGTTTCTCCTTTCTCGGCTAGTTTCGGTCGAATGACTGGATATGGCAGTTAGGGGAGGAGCTATATAGCAGCTCTGCTGTGGGTGATCCTCTTGCAACTTCCTGTTGGGAAGGAGAATATCCCATAAGTAATGGATGATCCGTGGACTGGATACACCGCAAGAGAAATAAATTTATCAGGTAAGCATAAATTATGTTTTTTGCGCTTAGCATTTGCTGACTTTTTAACAAGCTGGTAAAATGTAATGTAAAAGTATATAAACCGTGTTATAAAATGAAAGGTTATGGAGAATTTTATGAAGCAATCATTTTACCTGTCAATTATCAGCAACAATGTAAAATACACCAGTGGCATATTTAGCCTTTGTTAGGGTTGCCACATTTTCAGGGAAATACCTTTGCCTAAATAATAATACATCATATATCAGGAACTAATGCTGCTAGGACTGATTTTAGATGAGCATTTGTAGTAATTATGTTCTAATACACTCAGAATAAGTTTGACCATGATAACATTTTTATATCTGTATTTATATATTTATTTTTAACCTTGACTAGGACCTTAAACATACAGGTCATGTGGTAAAATACAGGCTGGGTGGCAACCCTAGACTTTGTTCTTACCTAGGCACTGAGAAATATGCCCCCCCCCCAATGCTAACAATTTTAGTTCGGATTTGCCTCACAACTCTCAACTGAAGCCAGAGACACATGTAGGGCTCATATACACCCCCTAGACAACCAGTAGAAATCTCAGATATCACAGCTACAGCACTTATTTTGAAATATAGGCTGTTCTCGTCACTACTTCAAAATTGCTGTTGTTTTTAGACTTGTTACCTGCTAAAAGACTACACATTATCACATTCTTCATGTCTACAGACAATTATATAATATAGCTGGCAATTATCGGGCAACTTTGTGTCTACTATGTATGCAACCACTAAATGGTGAAGTCTGTGTTCTTACATTGGAGGCCAGGGGGCATATTTATCAAGCGTCGTATGGAGCTTTATGCCCCTTGATTACGGCGAGCCGAAATAGAAGTTATGAAGCAGCGGTCTAAAGACCGCTTCTCCATAACTTGCCCACCTGCTCTGAGGCGGCGGACAGAAATCAACCCGATCGAATCAACCCTCAACACAAGAACTGCTGGTGCAATGATAAATGCCCACAGCGTATGCTGTGGGCATTTATCAATGTTTATCGATCTGCGGCGGACATGATACGCTACTACGTATCATGTCTGTTCACACATTGATAAATATGCCCCCAAGACTTCTATGTTACTTTCTAGTAGCCCTATCTACAATTGTAGAGAATGTCCTTTACAAATGACACTCTTTGGCAAATTTAACAATGTGCGAGCGGACATGATACAAAGTAGCATATCATGTCCACTACACTTCGATAAATGCCGACAGCATACACTGTCGGCATTTATCATTGCACCAGCAGTTCTTGTCGGCTGCTAGCAGGGGGTGTCAATCAACCTGATCGTATTTGATCAGGTTGATTTCTGTCTGCCGCATCAGAGCAGGTGGACAAGTTATGGAGCAGCGATCTTTAGACCGCTGCTTCATAACTTCTGTTTCCGGCGAGCCGGAAGGCTCATCGGAAACAAGGGGCGTCAAGCTTCATACGGAGCTTGATAAATATGACCCTCTGGGCAGACCAAAAATGAAACCAGAGGGACATACAAGTGATTTATTAAAGGAATATTTAAGGCATGATTTCCTGACACTTATAAGCAGTAACTCTTCCTTTTCATCCATTCAGTATGTTCTACGTTAGTTGATCCAATGTATAGGTCTTTGAGTACAATGTGGTCGATTTATCAAAGCTTTCAACAAGCTTCGCCCCATTACGACTGCAGGTTCTCACAAAAGAACCTGCAGTTCATATTTAACAAGCAGCGGTCATCAGACCGCTGCTTCCTTAACCTTTCGCCACCTCTCGTCTGACCTAGTGAGATTAACAGCTCCTGCCCGCACGTGATTGGCTGTGTGCAGGCAGGGGGTGGGAATGCACGTGAGCGCAAAATTGCACTTGTGTGCTATGCTGAATTCCGGCAGTGGAATTCAGCCCGCCAGAGGTTAGCTGTGGCTGGCAGGGGCGTGTATGTGCTCCCCTGTCTGCCGCAGCTTGATATATCGGCCCCAATATATATACATAGGTTCTGGCACCTGTTAAATAATTGCTCAGTTAAGAGTATAATTATATATTGATTATATGTTAATTATTCATTTATTTGGTTTTTAAATCAGAGGGTTATTCAATCACTGGGCTTCATCATTATGTTTTATTGAATGGTTCTACAATTCATTTCAATAAAATAGAGCACTTATCTTGGAATCTTCATTATCAAAATCAGCCACAAAATCAGATTATTGCATTGCCTCATTTGGAAAATTATACAAGATTTTAAGGTGTCTGCAAATATATCAACAGGAGGTAAATAGCAGTATAACATTATTTTTATTGCCCAGTATGATATAATTATTTTGGTAGACTGTGATAAATTAGATTTTCTGCTAAAATTACATTCAATTATCCTGGCAAATAAGGTTAACATCAAATGTCAGATAATATTTTTAATAGATATGAGCTAAACTCATTAGCATTACAGTGATGTCCCTTTAAGCTTAAAAGCGTATTAACTCATTGGTTGTGACATAGGTCTTCAGTGAATTACCACTCATACTTCTGCAGTAATCTGTCAACAAAGGAGTTAAAATGCTATGCAATGATTTTTATTTGCAGCCCTTAGTGAAGGTTAAACACATAGGACCGTTAGCCATAATTGAGTGAAAGCATCACTCTGACCCTTGTATAGACAGAATTCACCTTATTACCTAAAACATTACGGCCTAGATTTAGAGTTCGGCGGTAGCCGTGAAAACCAGCGTTAGAGGCTACCGCCGGTATTTGGAGTCAGTGATTAAAGGGTCTAACGCTCACTTTTCAGCCGCGACTTTTCCATACCGCAGATCCCCTTACGTCAATTGCGTATCCTATCTTTTCAATGGGATCTTTCTAACGCCGGTATTTAGAGTCGTTTCTGAAGTGAGCGTTAGACATCTAACGACAAAACTCCAGCCGCCTGAAAATAGCAGGAGTTAAGAGCTTTATGGGCTAACGCCGGTTTATAAAGCTCTTAACTACTGTACCCTAAAGTACACTAACACCCATAAACTACCTATGTACCCCTAAACCGAGGTCCCCCAACATCGCCGCCACTCGATTAAAATTTTTTAACCCCTAATCTGCCGACCGCCACCTACGTTATACTTATGTACCCCTAATCTGCTGCCCCTAACCCCGCCGACCCCTGTATTACATTTATTAACCCCTAACCTGCCCCCCACAACGTCGGCGCCAGCTACTTACAATAATTAATCCCTAATCTGCCGACCGCAAAGCGCCGCCACCTATGTTATCCTTATGTACCCCTAATCTGCTGCCCCTAACACCGCCGACCCCTATATTATATTTATTAACCCCTAATCTGCCCCCCTCAACGTTGCCGACACCTGCCTACACTTATTAACCCCTAATCTGCCGAGCGGACCTGAGCGCTACTATAATAAAGTTATTAACCCCTAACCCGCCTCACTAACCCTATCATAAATAGTATTAACCCCTAATCTGCCCTCCCTAACATCGCCGACACCTACCTTCAATTATTAACCCCTAATCTGACGACCGGAGCTCATCGCTACTATAATAAATGGATTAACCCCTAAAGCTAAGTCTAACCCTAACACTAACACCCCCCTAACTTAAATATAATTTAAATCTAACGAAATTAATTAACTCTTATTAAATAAATTATTCCTATTTAAAGATAAATACTTACCTGTAAAATAAATCCTAATATAGCTACAATATAAATTATAATTACATTGTAGCTATTTTAGGATTAATATTTATTTTACAGGCAACTTTGTAATTATTTTAACCAGGTACAATAGCTATTAAATAGTTAAGAACTATTTAATAGTTACCTAGTTAAAATAATAACAAATTTACCTGTAAAATAAATCCTAACCTAAGATATAATTAAACCTAACACTACCCTATCAATAAATTAATTAAATAAACTACCTACAATTAACCTAACACTACACTATCAATAAATAAATTAAATACAATTGCTACAAATAACTACAATTACATAAACTAACTAAAGTACAAAAAATAAAAAAGAACTAAGTTACAAAAAATAAAAAAATATTTACAAACATAAGAAAATTATTACAACAATTTTAAACTAATTACACCTACTCTAAGCCCCCTAATAAAATAACAAAGCCCCCCAAAATAATAAATGCCCTACCCTATTCTAAATTAAAAAAGTTAAAAGCTCTTTTACCTTACCAGCCCTGAACAGGGCCCTTTGCGGGGCATGCCCCAAGAATTTCAGCTCTTTTGCCTGTAAAAAAAAACATACAATACCCCCCCAACATTACAACCCACCACCCACATACCCCTAATCTAACCCAAACCCCCCTTAAATAAACCTAACACTAAGCCCCTGAAGATCTTCCTACCTTGTCTTCACCATCCAGGTATCACCTATCCGTCCTGGCTCCAACATCTTCATCCAACCCAAGCGGGGGTTGGCGATCCATCATCCGGTGGCTGAAGAGGTCCAGAAGAGGCTCCAAAGTCTTCCTCCTATCCGGCAAGAAGAGGACATCCGGACCGGCAAACATCTTCTCCAAGCGGCATCTTCGATCTTCTTGCATCCGGTGCGGAGCGGGTCCATCTTGAAGCAGCCGACTCGGATCCATCCTCTTCTTCCGTTGTCTCCCGACGAATGACGGTTCCTTTAAGGGACGTCATCCAAGATGGCGTCCCTTGAATTCCGATTGGCTGATAGGATTCTATCAGCCAATCGGAATTAAGGTAGGAAAATTCTGATTGGCTGATGGAATCAGCCAATCAGAATCAAGTTCAATCCTATTGGCTGATCCAATCAGCCAATCAGATTGAGCTCGCATTCTATTGGCTGATCGGAACAGCCAATAGAATGCGAGCTCAATCTGATTGGCTGATTGGATCAGCCAATCGGATTGAACTTGATTCTGATTGGCTGATTCCATCAGCCAATCAGAATATTCCTACCTTAATTCCGTTTGGCTGATAGAATCCTATCAGCCAATCGGAATTCAAGGGACGCCATCTTGGATGACGTCCCTTAAAGGAACCGTCATTCGTCGGGAGACAACGGAAGAAGAGGATGGATCCGCGTCGGCTGCTTCAAGATGGACCCGCTCCGCACCGGATGCAAGAAGATCGAAGATGCCGCTTGGAGAAGATGTTTGCCGGTCCGGATGTCCTCTTCTTGCCGGATAGGAGGAAGACTTTGGAGCCTCTTCTGGACCTCTTCAGCCACCGGATGATGGATCGCCAACCCCCGCTTGGGTTGGATGAAGATGTTGGAGCCAGGTTTATTTAAGTTTAAGGTTTGGGTTAGATTAGGGGTATGTGGGTGGTGGGTTGTAATGTTGGGGGGGGGTATTGTATGGTTTTTTTTTACAGGCAAAAGAGCTGAAATTCTTGGGGCATGCCCCGCAAAGGGCCCTGTTCAGGGCTGGTAAGGTAAAAGAGCTTTTAACTTTTTTAATTTAGAATAGGGTAGGGCATTTATTATTTTGGGGGGCTTTGTTATTTTATTAGGGGGCTTAGAGTAGGTGTAATTAGTTTAAAATTGTTGTAATATTTTTCTTATGTTTGTAAATATTTTTTTATTTTTTGTAACTTAGTTCTTTTTTATTTTTTGTACTTTAGTTAGTTTATGTAATTGTAGTTATTTGTAGCAATTGTATTTAATTTATTTATTGATAGTGTAGTGTTAGGTTAATTGTAGGTATTTTATTTAATTAATTTATTGATAGGGTAGTGTTAGGTTTAATTATAACTTAGGTTAGGATTTATTTTACAGGTAAATTTGTTATTATTTTAACTAGGTAACTATTAAATAGTTCTTAACTATTTAATAGCTATTGTACCTGGTTAAAATAATTACAAAGTTGCCTGTAAAATAAATATTAATCCTAAAATAGCTATAATATAATTATAATTTATATTGTAGCTATATTAGGATTTATTTTACAGGTAAGTATTTAGCTTAAAATAGGATTAATTTATTTAATAAGAAATAATTAATTTCGTTAGATGTAAATTATATTTAAGTTAGGGGGGTGTTAGTGTTAGGGTTAGACTTAGCTTTAGGGGTTAATCCATTTATTATAGTAGCGATGAGCTCCGGTCGGCAGATTAGGGGTTAATAATTGAAGTTAGGTGTCGGCGATGTTAGGGAGGGCAGATTAGGGGTTAATACTATTTATGATAGGGTTAGTGAGGCGGGTTAGGGGTTAATAACTTTATTATAGTAGCGGTGCGGTCCGCTCGGCAGATTAGGGGTTAATAAGTGTAGGCAGGTGTCGGCGACGTTGAGGGGGGCAGATTAGGGGTTAATAAATATAATATAGGGGTCGGCGATGTTAGAGCAGCAGATTAGGGGTACATAGGGATAACGTAAGTAGCGGCGGTTTACGGAGCGGCAGATTAGGGGTTAAAAAAATATGCAGGGGTCAGCAATAGCGGGAGCGGCAGATTAGGGGTTAATAAGTGTAAGGATAGGGGTGTTTAGACTCGGGGTACATGTTAGAGTGTTAGGTGCAGACGTAGGAAGTGTTTCCCCATAGGAAACAATGGGGCTGCGTTAGGAGCTGAACGCTGCTTTTTTGCAGGTGTTAGGTTTTTTTTCAGCTCAAACAGCCCCATTGTTTCCTATAGGAGAATCGTGCACGAGCACGTTTTTGAGGCTGGCCGCGTCCGTAAGCAACTCTGGTATCGAGAGTTGCATTTGCGGTAAAAATGCTCTACGCTCCTTTTTTGGAGCCTAACGCAGCATTTGTTTGAACTCTCGATACTAGAGTTAAATTTATGGTGCGGCCAGAAAAAAGCCCGCGGAGCGTTAACAGCCCATCTACCGCCAAACTCCAAATCTAGGCCTACAAATGGAGCGCTTACAAGTGGTGGTTATATCTACAGTGAGCTTGCAACAGCAATTAGTGCTCCAAAAATTAACCAGAGATTTCTCTGGTTAATTATTTAAAAGTGCCCCAAATGCCCTGAAAATAGAGGGCATTAAGGTTTTTTTTTTTAAATTTAAAAAATGTAGTATTTTTTTTAAGTAAAACAAACTGCACTAGGCAGCTTTGGGGCTTTAAAGTTGGTGGTAGTGGTGTGTAAGAAAAAAAATGGCACTGAAAAGTACCTTTAGATTGCGTTCTATGGGGACTGTGTGTTCCCTGTAAACATATATGTACTGTATATGTTTATATACATATATATTTATGTGTTAATATTTGTATATACACATATTAACACATAAATATATATATATATATATATATATATATATATATATATATATAATCATATACATATATAATTACAAATTTCTGCCCATGGCTGTGCTACTTACCCCCTGTGCGAATTATCATGGCGTGCCTTACGGCATGAAAACAAGTCTCCCATTTGAGCCTATGAAAGGGTGTTCTCATGAGTGCAATGCCTCCCAGCAATGCGAACGCGAGCTCGCGTTCGCATTGCTTTCAACTTGTAATACCAGTGCACATTCAAGAAAGCGATATTTAGCAAGGGGCAACAGCGTCAAATAGAAAGTGATGCAGCTCTCTGGAATGCAGAATCTTTCAGAGATAAATAAATGTAACAGAGCAAGCACCTTGCACTTTTTAAAGCATATACAAATTTATTTGTGCTGTTTTCAGCTTATTTCACATGCATTTGCTTCTAGTTTCACATACATATCTTTTCTGTTAATGCAAATAAGCACAGTGCATATTTTGAGACAAATTCTCCAGCTAAGATTTGGCAAGATAAAATAGTGAGAACTGCAGGTGTAACATGCTTAGTAAATACCATGGGACCTGTGAGAAAACTTCAGATGCACCCAGGGAATGCCACGTTGTGCCCACTCTCCAATGTTGTGTGACTTATTTTATAGTAGTAAAATAAACTTAATTTTGCACTATTTTGACTTTGTACTTCATCAATCATACCTCAGAGACAGTAATACACTACTGCAAGCTAGCTGGTAATTTGTGTCTACACACATATAGCTCTTGTCATTGGCTCCCATGCTGCTCTTTTCAACGAATTAACATATATTCCAAGACTTTTTTGAATGGAAGATAAGTTATACACATGGGCAAAATACACTGAAATGAGCCATTGATGCCATATTGACTGTATTTACAATAATCTAGATTAATTGAGGCTCTCTCCATCTATTTTTTATAATCCATCAACAGGGGCATTTCTGTAAGTAACATATGTTCAAACACTGCACAAAGATCAATCAAAGAATCTGTAATGTAATTGTTAAACCTGTGAAATGGCCATTGTATTTGTCACTTTGTGCTTGCATTTCATTTCATATTTTTGATGTGGTTTCTGTTAAAGTCTCTTTTGCGGCTAAGAGGTTTTAATGGTAAAAACAATTTGGGAATATTATCATTAAAAAATCTGGCAATACCGGGTGAAGTTTAAAACTCTGTATCTCCCACAATATATTGTGATCGACCCTAGAGTCAGTTATTTTTTATCTAAGATATTTTACCCCTAGGTGGCAATCTAACAATATCTCCATATTTCATTTAGCTACATTACTTAAATACTATATTAACTATATTATTGAAATGTATAAGATGAAACAGCCAATGGCTGGCTGAGAAACGCGTTGCTGTTTTTATTTGTTTTTATTAAAGTATGTTTTTTAACTTATCACTTATTGCCATTTGTTCATTCACCACCTACATCATTATTGAATGGAATAAAAACACTCTGGCGCATAGTATCCTGATCCATCCTATTGTTGTTGGAGTTTTGCTGGAGGCCAGTCTGCTGGATGACTGTTTGATTCCGGCCTGCGTTACTTGTTAAGAGGGTTGACTGTGAGTGGAATATTTCCTGCACATCTTCACACTAGTGCATACAATACTAGACCATGTGGCGCATCTGTTTCCTATCATCTTTTACAGACTATTGAAATGTGTCCTTATGATAGAATCCTATTTTTTCATGAAAGTGATGATAAATAATATAGCTGTATAATTTACCTGTGGAAACTACTTTCAATGAGCATCTAAACCGTTATATTATTATTAATTTTATTATTCATTTGTTTTACCAAATAATGGATACAATTATGTACTTTCTGCCCCCTTTCCATTTCCTATTAAAGGGACAGTCTACTCCAGAAGTTTTATTGTTTAAAGAGATAGATATTCCTTGTATTACCCATTCATCAGTTTTGCACAACCAACACAATTTTATTAATATACTTTTTACCTCTGCAGGCTGCCCCCTTATGTCAGTTCTTTTGACAGACTTGTATTTAAGTCAATCGGTGCTGACTCATAAATACCATCAAAGGAGAGAGCACAATGTTATCTATATGGTACACATGAACTAGTGCTGTCTAGCTGTCAAATTAATAAGAGGTGGCCTTCAACAGCTCAGAAATCAATTTATGAGCTTACCTAGGTTTGGCTTTCAACAAAGAATACCAAGAACAAAGCAAATATGATGGTATAAGTAATTTGGAACATTGTTTAAATTGCATGCCCTATCTAAATCCTAAAAGTTTAATTTTGACTAGACTGTATTGACGTAGAGAGTGGACCCACCCAATCGCTACATCGTCGTTAATGTGTGCTCCCGATAGTGGAGCTAATGTGTATGCAGAGTCTTTATGTAGCCATGTGAACAGATGCATGCACATATGGCCTGTCCAACCCTGAAAATAATTTGGCAATAGAGAGCATGTGTAGATCTTTCACATCATACGCTCATAAAGGAAAAAGAGGCATGCGTTAAGAAGCACAATTCAATTGGGTAAGTGGTGAAAATTTCACCCAAAGTATTGAGGGGGACAGATAGCAGTAGAATCTTGCTAAATTAATTATAATATTTATAATCTAAAGATAAAACATAGTGAGTACACCCCTCACATTTTTGTAAATATTTTATTATATCTTTTCATGTGACAACACTGAAGAAATGACACTTTTCTACACACAGCCTTTAATGTCTAAACTGTTGGCAACAAAAGTGAATACACCCCTAAGTGGAAATGTCAAAATTGGGCTCAAAGTGTCAATATTTTGTGTGGACACCATTATTTTCCGGCACTGCCTCAACCGTCCTGGGCATGGAGTTCACCAGAGCTTCCCAGGTTGCCACTGGAGTCCTCTTCCACTCCTCCATGACGACATCACAAAGCTGGTGGATGTTAGAGACCTTGCGCTCCCCCACCTTCTGTTTGAGGATGCCCCACAGATGCTCAATAGGGTTTAGGTCTGGAGACATGCTTGGTCAGTCCATCACCTTTACCCTCAGCATCTTTAGCAAGGCAGTGGTCGTCTTGGAGGTGTGTTTGGGATCATTATCATGTTGGAATACTGCCCTGGAGCCCAGTCCCCCAAAGGGAGGGGATCATGCTCTGCTTCAGTATGTCACAGTACATGTTGGCATTCATGGTTCCCTCAATGAACTGAAGCTCCCCAATGCCGACAGCAGGGGCAAAATTACAGGGGGTGCAGAGGTTGCAATTGCGACTGGGCCCCCAAGGGTGGGGGCCCAGCTTTAAAAATTGTTATTTTTTTTACAATAAAAAATGTTGACCTGCCACTGCCTGCACTGATATCATGTGAGTGTGACATGAGGCTTCACTAGTGTCTCTGACTACAAGGGTTAGTCTTTCTGTTTTACCCATTGGTGTCTATGTATGTATGTGACTGTGTGTATTTATGCATGCATGTGTGTGTGTCTATGTTTGTGGAACCAGCAAATAACAGACCTTATTACTACAGCATGGGGGGGGGGGCGGGGGGTAAACAGTGTCAGTAAACAGTACCACATATATACAGTATGGGGGGGCTGGACCATGTCACAGACTACTGTAGTCACTTTATAAAGTACTGGGGTGGGTGGGGTCAGGCCTGCCATCTCACTGGCAGTTTACAAACTGTGTCACTGACTCACTATATACAGTACTGGTGGGTTAAACAGTGATACTATATACAGTAATAGGGGGTCAGACCATCTCACAGACTGTGGGCACAGGGTACCTCCTTTTGCAGACATGTAATCTGATTCACATTTTTTTTTCTGTGTTAAATGTAAAAAAAAAAGATATGTATCAAATTCACTTTTTTTGGGGGGTGGGGGGGGCCCTTCTTAGATTCTTGCACCTGGGCCCTGTGGTTTTTAGTTACGCCTCTGGCCGACAGCACTCATGCAGGTCCAGACCATGACACTCCCACCACCATACTTGACTGTAGGCAAGACATACTTCTCTATGAACTCCTCACCTGGTTGCCGCCACACGCGTTTGACACCATCTGAACCAAATAAGTTTATCTTGGTCTCATTGGACCACAGGACATGGTTCCAGTAATCCATGTCCTTAGTCTGCTTGTCTTCAGCAAACTGTTTGCGGGCTTTCTTGTGCATCATCTTTAGAAGAGGCTTCCTTATGGGACGACAGCCATGCAGACCAATTTAAAGCAGTGTGAGCCGCATGGTCTGAGCACTGACAGGCTGACCCCCCCTACCCCTTCAACCTCTGCAGCAATGCTGGCAGCACTCATACGTCTATTTCCCAAAGACCACCTCTGGATATGACGCTGAGAACGTGCACTCAACTTCTTTGGTTGACCATGGTGAGGCCTGTTCTGAGAGGAACCTGTCCTTTGAAACCACTGTATGGTCTTGCCCATCGTGCTGCAGCTCAGTTTCAGGGTCTTGGCAATCTTCTTATAGCCTAGGCCATCTTTATGTAAAGCAACACATTTTTTTTCAGATCCTCAGAGAGTTCTTTTTTTTTTTTTTTTTTTTTTTTTATTTTTATTGACATGTCAACTTATGGTACTAAACAGAAAAGAAAACTAAAGATATTACAATCAGACAGGCAGTAACATTACAAAACCAAAATACAGAGCAAGAATATCTATATCACCTTTACAGGTTCTAGATCAAGAATATACAAATAATATTTTCTTACTAACATAGTTGTCTGTACTACTCATACTAATGCAAAAGAAATAATCATCTCTTATCTCGTAGACCAAATCAGAATACTCTAAGTACCAAAATTGCCACTTTTTATCCTATATAGCAAAACAGAAATCAAACACAGCATAACAAGACAAGACACGACAAGACAAAACAAGACAAGACAAGACACAGAAAAGGGGAAAGAAAGAAAAGGAAAAAAAAAAAAAAAAAAGGGGAAGGGGAAGGGAAAGGCATATGCCTTTACCAACTTCGAATATTATTTATTCCTCTCTGGCAGCGTAACTGGGCCTATCCTACAATTTATAACTCTTCTAGGCATACAAGACCTGATTCTCGCAGGGGGCCCAAAATTTCTACTTGCAACTCCACAGGTTGCCGTCTAATGACATTCTTCCATTTTAAATAAAACCTCCTGGCCTTTCTTTCATTATTGGGCTCCAGATTCATCTGCTCTATGATTAATTGGTCAATAATTTTTTGGCCAAATTCTGCTATAGTTGGGTATTTCTTAGCTTTCCAATAGCGAAAAATTAATAACCGCGCAATTTGTATGGCCGTGGTAATTAGTGCATATTCTTCTGATGTAAAGCGCTTATCAAATATAAAAAAGAAGATACTCACTGGTGTAAAGATCACCACTTGGCTCACAACTCTATTTAGCCAGAATGATATCTTCTCCCAAAATTGATATATTTTCGGACAACGCCATACACAATGAAGTATATCGGCCTGTGGAGCCAAGCAGTGAAAGCAATTCCCTTTACACTTCTTGTCCCATTTACCTAGACAAGTTGGAGTAATATAAGCCAAATTTATCAAATAGCTATGTGATTCTTTCCAGGAGGTGAACTTATAACCAACCACCTCAATACTCTGGTTTACATTCTTATCTACTAACTCTGGGATTATTTTTAACCATCTGGTATGCAGGGAATCGAGATGGCCTTTACCCAGATTTTTCATTATCATTCCATACCAAATTGATATGGAATGATACCCTGCGCGGTACATCTGAATACCACTTCCTATTATCCCTAGATGTAAGTTACCGGCAAACTTCTGAAGTGAGAGATTATAGAAATGTCTAACCTGCAAGAACGCAAAGAGGTGATGTTTTGGGATGTCAAATTCTTCCTGTATCTGTGTAAAGGATTTGAATAATCCTGACTCTTCCTCAATTAATTGCCCCATATACACTATACCTTTCCTTTGCCAGTTATGAAAAATCCCATAACTTAGTCCTGGTGCAAATTCTGGATGTCCCAAAATAGTGAGATATTTAGAGAACCTGAAATTAATTTTAAGCTCTGAGCAAAACCTCTGCCAGGCTGACACCACATTACTTATCACCTTAATATTTAATATCGGCAATGGCACTTTATCCATAGGCGTGTGTAGGATGGCTTTTAACTTGAAGGGCTTTATTAGGTTATCCTCTATATTTGGGAAAGAGCAGTAATCTTTTTCCGTAATCCAATCAATTGCTATTTTTAACATTGTGACCTGATTGTATAATTTAAGATTGGGGAGACCATAGCCTCCAGATTCTTTGTCAAGATATAAAATCTTTTTTGAAAGTCTCACCCTCCCTCCGTTCCATAAAAAAGTTTTACAGTCTTTGTCATATCTATTCAGATCTACATTTTTAATAGGGATTGGTAAATTCTGAAGTATGTACATAACCCGTGGAAATACAAATGTTTTCAACAACATTATTTTGGCCGATAACGAGATGGGCAGTGGTCTCCATTTTTCCATCAGTAGGCTAATATCTTGGAAAATTTTAAGATGGTTTAAAGTATACCATAATCCTGGATTTAAGCTTAAATATAGTCCAAGATATTTTATTTGTTCCACCTCTTGGAATGGGTGCTGACCTATGTATCTATTGGGGCGTCTGATCCAGAGTAGTTCTGATTTTGAATAATTTATTTTATACCCCGAAAAGGACCCATAATCATTAATTATTTCTAGTAATATTGGTATATCTCGTGCTGTCCTAGATAGAAAGAGTAACAAATCATCTGCATATAGAGATAAAATAACGTTATCACTTCCCAACTTAATTCCAGATAACATTTGTCTGAGTCTTACCGCTAGTGGTTCTATCGAGAGGTTGAACAATAAGGGGGATAGAGGGCACCCCTGTCTGGTTCCTTTCCTTAGTGTAATTTTAGGGGAGAATTGGCCGTTTACAAATAACGTAGAACACGGCGCTTTATATATTAATTTAACAAAGTTGAGAAGGTTACCGGTAATACCAAAACGGGATAATGCCGTAAATAAGTGTTCCCATACTATTGCATCAAATGCTTTTTCAGCATCCAGTGTTAAAAGGGCCAGGTCAACTTCCCCAGGTTTGGTTTTGGTGTTAATTTTGTTCCAATACTGACTTAGGACTAATAACACTTTCCGTATGTTTTTAGATGAATTCCTACCTGGCATGAATCCCGTTTGATCTGTATGGATCAGCTTATTAATGTATTTTTTTAGTCTATCTGCTACTATTGCTGTAAGAAGTTTATAATCGTTGTTTAGAAGTGATATTGGCCTGTAAGCATTAGGGTTCTCTGGATCTTTGTCTTTTTTATGTATAAGAATGACTGTGGAGGCAGAGAAAAGATTAGATTCTAGACAGTTTTTAACAAAATAGTGATTGAATAAATCTCTCAATGTATCTCCTATTTCGTTTTTAAGTATTCGGTAAAATTCAGCCGGTATTTGATCCGGACCGGGAGCTTTGTTTAATTTCACCTTCTCTATGGCTTTTAGAATTTCCAATTCCGATATTGGTTGGTTCAGCTCTGCCCTTTCATCCACTGTTAATTGTTGGAGAGAGACCTTTTCCCAGAACAAGTCTTTAGCCTTTTCATTACAGGGACCTGCCTCATATATTTCTGAATAGTGCTCATACATTATTCGACATATCTCCTTAGGTGCTGTATAACTTATATTTCCTTTTTTGATACTAACAATATTTTTCCTACCTTCTTTCCCTCCTTTAATTATTTTAGCTAGAAATTTTGCTGACCTCCCATGATAACTCGCAAAAAAGGCGTTTGCCCTTCTATCCTGCTTTATACTCTTTAATTTTAGGAATCCCTCTCTTTCATTTTTAGCTTTATTGTAACTAGCCCATGACATAGTATTGGGGTTATTAAGATATAATTTATAACTGTTTTTTAATTGATTTGCCAGTTGGATATCTTGCTCCCGAAATTTCTTTTTCCGTTTAACCAAGTATGCTTTTATTTCACCCCTTAAAACTGCTTTCGCAGCTTCCCAGAAGACCTCTATCTTCTTATAATAGTCTTTATTATCTATTTTATATTGGTTCCATTTATGGATTAGGAATCTATTAAACTCCATATCCAGTATAAGATGTTTTGGAAAAAAAAAGTTATTAGCTCCCCCCTTCCGGTGTCTAATATGATCCAAACTTAAACCAATTATTGCGTGGTCAGAAATGATTATCTCCTCTATTGTTGGATTTAAATCTAAAGACAGCATAGAGTCATTAATAAGAAATAAGTCTATACGGGACATTACCTTATGAGTTTTAGATATGCACGAAAACTCTCTGACATCTGGATTCTTAATTCGCCATATATCGTGGAGGTTTAATTTATTACGAAAAGACCCAAATAATCTTTCTTCTGCTTTCCTACCTACCGCCTGCTTACCAGGCCTGGTTCTATCTATCACTGGCGTCGTTGTCATATTGAAGTCCCCTGCGACAATCAGGTTCCCATTCAGGTATGGGGCAAGTTTAATGTACATGGTGTCCCAGAATTTTGGGTCTAACTCATTAGGGCCGTATACATTACAAATAATTATTACAGTATCACCATATTCTACTTCAATTATAATAAATCTCCCCCCCGTATCCCGATCTTTAACTAAAATTTTGCAATCCAGTTTTTTAGAGACTAAAATCGCTACTCCTCTTTTACGTTTAGGCCCAGGGGCAGCTATTACTTCTCCTACCCATCTACTTTTCAGTTTAGCCATCTCTACTTCTTGTAGATGGGTCTCCTGTAATAAAGCAATGTCTGGGTTCTTTTTTCTTAGTGTTTTTAGAATTAGAGACCTTTTAGTCGGGGAGGTTATTCCCCCCACGTTCCATGATACTATGTTAAGCATTCTATCTCCTGTGTCTTTCTACCCGTACTATGCCATCTTGGCCAAGGAAGAGAAAAAAAAAAAAGGGAGGAAAAGGAAACAACACACATAACATATAGACACATTGATTTAAACATTTCCAACATGTAGCTTCTAGTTAATGATAACTCAAAGATCCGACATAATCTGGCTTCTAGTTTCAACCTAGCACAACACCTTCCACAACACATTTTATCTATTTTATATTGCTTAGGGAGAACCGCTAATAAAAAACAAAAACAAAAAAAAAACAAAGAAAAAGTACAGCCCCTCCCTAACTATCTTATCATATACAACTAAAGGGTATTGATAAAATCCCTTGCTTCCTGGGGTGATTTCAGGGTCACATTTTCATTATTTATTCTGAAACAAATTTTCGCTGGGTACATAAGTCTTGCCTGAATACCTTTTTGGATTAATGTTGAACAAAAGGGGGACATCTCTCTACGTTTCTGGGAGGTTTCGCTGGAAAAATCTTGGAATAATAAAATATTCTCATGTTGTAACCTTATTGGTCTCTTTTGTTTAAATTGTCTCATAATCGTTACCTTATCTTGAAAATTTAGGTATTTCACCATGATAGGTCTAGGTCTTGTTAAACCATTAGTGTCTACTCTAGGGGCGCCTATCCTGTGTGCCCTTTCCACCAAAAATGATACTTCAGATGTTTGTAAACCCAACAGTGCTGGTAGGTCTTTAGAGGCAAATTTAATTAACTCAGCATCTTGCTGTTGGCCCGACTCAGGATAACCTATTATCTTAACATTATTTCTACGTGATCTGTCCTCTAGATCTTCTATCTTTGCCTGCATGGTTCTAATAATGTCATGTTGTGCTTTATTCCTATTTTCTTGGGCGCTCATCTGATCTTCCAGCTCCGAAATTCTAGTTTCTGCCTCTACTAATCTACCAGAAAACTGCCTAACTTCATCTGTAAGACCAGCTATTTCTGCTTTTATTGATGTAAGCTGTGGCAATATTAAGTCAGATATTTGTTGGACCAAATTTTGGGGGTCAAAATTGCCCGGCTGTAACCCTTGAACCTCCATACTCTGTTCTAAATCAGGGCTTTTTATTTTTTTATCTCTCTGTTTCGGTGGCATTGCTGGCGATTTATTTTTAGACGATGTGACAAATTTTTCCATTCAAGATGGAAAAATGATGTGAGAAAAAAAAAAAAAAAAAAAAAAAAAAAAAGGAAGGGAGAACTAGTTGTTCCCCGTACGTTATCAAATTTTAGTAAGTGTGTAATTAAACCAAACACAAGCAAGTGAAAAAAAAAAAACAAGTGCAGTAATATGCCCCTCTAGCAAGGTGGCAAAGTGAATATGACGCCTAGCAATTCCCCTAAATACTTAGTTACAGAGGTATACCCCAAATTTAAGGCCTGCCTATTTCTCTACGATCAATCTCTGGTATTGCTTGGTTATACACTGTCCTGACGCACTTTGTGGGAAAGAGGTACCCTTAATGTTACCTTGCAAATCAAAATGCTGGATTAACTAATCCAACAGTTACTCAAAAAGAGCTGTATCTTTAAATCACCTTCTACCGCTGTACAGCTACCCTCCCAGCAGTCTTTCTTACTCTTCGTATATACTTTTGGGTTTAGTCTGTATCCCTATCAGGCAGTACCTCTTAACACGCTGCTTCTATAATTTGAGCAGCTCAAGAGAAGGAGCGACAAAAAAAATAACACACACAGGCCCAACAGTCAAAAAAACCACCAACGGAGCCCCACACCTAGCAGAAAAATAATATGACAGTAATATAGTTGTCGTATAGCATCAATGTCACTTTATCTTAAGTCCCAGCTGTTTTATTTAACTTCTCACAGCCAAATTTAGTCAGCCAGTGTTCCCTGTTTTCTTCTGGTAAAAACTGTGCCTGCTGTGGACCAGGAACCCCCACTTTATCAAGCACACCTATCCTCTGTTATAATGCAGAGCCTCTCAAATACGTTCTTGAATACGTCTGGATGGTAGTCCAAACCTCTGCACATTCAGGGGCCTCGGCCAGCGTTATTATCCCAGCCGGCTTTTCTCTCCCAGTTTTTGCCTTTATCTAGCAGAGGTTTACCTGCTCACTATATACACAAATTTCAGCTGCTGACTACTAAGTAAGTTTCCTTTTTATGCAGGTGTAAATCCTTATTTTTTCCCTTCTCTCCTGTTGTAGATCTCACTTAAACAAAGTCCCAGAAAGAAGGAACAAACAGGGCCGTTCAGTCCAGTGTCAAAATAACCAGGTGATCCTGACCTCTCTTTATGTATAAGAAGCAGACATGTTTGTACATCCATTAAAATAGCTCACAACAAACACATACCGCCCGGGTGGTGTGACTAAACCATTGTTAAGTCTGTTATATTACATACAGGTTATTATTTTTTTCTTTTTCCTCCAGTGTATAGTAAAGTTAAAACTACCTGCTCGTTGCCACTTCACCGTCTCCTTCCTTACCAGGTTCAGGGCGAGATACCTCCCGTACTTTACCAGGTGTGGAGTCAGGCGGAATTATGAAGCTAAATCCGGCACAGCAGGAGCCGACCTTCTTCCCCGGTATCTTAACTTCGGGCTGCCGCGTTAACCTGTATCCAAGACTGTCACGGCTGATGACGCTGCACAGTGTGCGTCTCTTCTGTTACACCACCCGGCTCCGAGTCCGCCGTATGCGTTTGTGGCCAGTGCCTAACCGGCCTACGTAGGCAATTGGGGCTTCCGGCAAACCTCTCCGACCTCCGACTTCCCTGACCAGGATACTTGATCTCGGCTATAGGGAGCTTGTTTGTGGGGTAGTGTGGAACTAGCTCTTTGCACCTGAGCTGCTGAGCGTGCTACCTATTGCACGCCCCTCCCACCGGAACCCTCAGAGAGTTCTTTGCCATGAGGTGCCATGTTGAACTTCCAGTGACCAGTATGAGAGAGTGTGAGAGCGATAACACCAGATTTAACACACCTGCACCCCATTCACATATGAGACTTTGTAACACTAACGAGTCACATAACACTGGGGAGGGAAAATGGCTAATTGGGCCCAATTTGGACATTTCCACTTAGGGGTGTACTCACTTTTGTTGCCAATGGTTTAGACATGAATGGCTGTTTGTTGAGTTATTTTGAGGGGACAGCAAGTTTACACTGTTATACAGGCTGTGCACTCACTACTTTACATTGTAGCAAAGTGTCATTTCTACAGTGTTGTCACATGAAAAGTTATAATAACATATTTACAAAAATGTGAGGGGTGTACTCACTTTTGTGGGATAGGCTGCTTTTACAAATTCTAGTGGACACTGATGCCCATTAGTATAGAGGGTAAAACTATTGTGCGGTACCAGATAGATACAGAAGGTTTGAAGAAGGATTTTACTGCAATAGCAGACACAGGATACTCAGCAGGCACAGAATACACAGCAGGTAATCTTGGTGAGACTGTTATGGGATACCAGAAAGGTACAGCAGGCACAGCTGCTTTGAGAAAGGCTGTCACTGGTATAGAAGACACAGGATTCTCAGAAAGCACAGGATACCCAACAGGTACTGTTGGTGAGACTGTCACAGAATACCAGTTAGGTACAACAGACACAGCTTTAGAAACATGGTGAGCAGGCACAGGTATCAGGTAAGTTTGCTTCACTTTCACGAACCAGGTGAGCATACGCAGGTGCAAAATAAGTATGCTTGGTCTCTCTAACAAGGTGAGCATACACAAGTATCAGGTAAGAATGTTTGGTTTCTGGAATAAGGTAATCATACTTAGGTAACAGGTAAGTATGCTTGGTCTCTGGAACAAGGTGAGCATACGCAAGAAACAGGTAAGTATGCTTGGTCTCTGGTAATTAGGACATGGCCCCTTTAAATCTAGAGAGAATCAGATGCGGCAGCAGGAGAGGACTCTTCCACATGGGCCGAGGCTGGGAAGGCAGCTTCCAGCATCTCTCTGAAATGGGAGCAACGCTACCACTGCTGTTAAGTATCTGACAATAAACATATATGAAGCACAAGACATAATTCAAAATATATTAAGAAAGATCAGAAACTTTAACATCACTTTAAGAAAATGACAAACTTTATGGTTTACTAAGAACCAATGTCTGGGCCTGTTTGCCCAGACATCCCTATTTATTCTACAAATGCCAGAGAACTAAAAGATGAATATGTACCTTAGTTACAGAGAGACTGTGCAAACCAACAGCTGGAGTGTGCAAAAGACATCAGCTGTCTTAGAAGATAGCTTTGTGCACCCCCCCCCCCCCTTAACAGCTCAGTATCAAACCTGAGGTTTAGCTCTTTTGTGACTTTACAATGAAACTCTGTCAATATTGACATATTAAATGTCAAGTTCCTGGATGGTCAGATATAAATGTTACTACAGTTTAAAAATGTCTCAACTGAAATATTTATACAGAACATTTTTTTTTTCCAGGTTAATAAGTCCCCTTTGTAAACATTCTATGTTTCAGATATTATTTGGGTTATAATCCTGACAGTATTTTACTGACATGTCTGGTATTTTGAAGGTTCAGGTCAAAGTTGAAAACAAAGAATAGACACAGAAATAAAGATGCTATCATGGTCAAATGTCTTCTAAGGGGCATATTTATCAAGCTCGGTATGGAGCTTGATAAATATAGCTGGTGCAAAGACCGCTGCTCCATAACCTGTCCGCCTGCTCTGAGGCGGCGGACAAAGATCGCCGGAAATCAACACGATCGAATACGATCGAGTTGATTGACGCCCCCTGCTGGCAGCTGCACCAGAAGTTCACAAGAACTGCTGGTGCAATGATAAATGCCGACAGCACATGCTGTCGGCATTTATCGATGTGCAGTGGACATGATCCGCAATATCAGATCATGTCCGCTCGTGTTAAATCGGCCCCTAAGTGTATTGGAATCTAATTATAAAAAGATAAAAAAAATTCCCAAAAAAGGTAGCAACCCTAGATATTATTAAAGGGACAGTAAACGGTGTGAAAAAAAAGTGCATTATGTGCAGAACATAAATATAGAAGAACCTGTTAAAAAAGATGTGAAACTAAATATTTATGCACCCAAAAGTTTATTTACCTCGTATCACTGTATTTTTTTTCTTAAATAACTAGTCACAAGCTTGCTGCCCAATCACACTGTGCCTGACTGTCCCATTCAACTAAATATAGCGCATACCAGTGCTGGGCAAATCTATGGGCTGCTCTACTGAGCTCTGAAGGCCACAATCAGGTGCACTTTGATTAGATTAGGGTTGTCGCCATGGCCTTGTTTTCCAGGACACTTATGATTTATGCATGCTGCAGGGTAAGCAGGGCAGACCATGTATTGGGCCTCTGGACATAAATTAATAGTGCAATACATGTTCCTCTCCGTACACCCTGCAGCATGTGTAACTCATAAGTGCCCAGAAAACATAGCCGAGGTGGCAACCCTAGATTAAACATTGAGCCTGTGATGTTTTCTGCTTGTTTTTTTTAAAGGATGCCAAAACATGAGAGGCAAGCAAACTTTTAGGTGCATAAATCTTTTTTAACAGGTACGTTTTCTACAACATTTTCTGTCCCTTTAATAGCAGGCCTAATGAAAATTGTACCCTTGCCAACACCATAACAAATGACAAAGGCGAGCAAGCATATGTTTTATTAGGTTAAAAAAATAAGAGGCAATTGTGCATATCCCATAATATGACCAATTGGTATCAGATATAGATATATTATTTTAAAATCCAGTTTTACTGAATGAAAATGCAGCAAATCTGTGGATATATTAGCGAAGCAAATGATAAAGAAAGCAATTTATGGAGAAAACATACGCACAACGCACATTTATTTAATATTATGACACTAACATTATAAAAAAATTAAAAAAAAACATACTTATAGAACACGTTAACTGGCACATTTCATCATAACATATTTTCCTTGTGATATTTCACTGTGGCCCTATATCAGGCGCATGTCTCAGTGACACTTCCTTACAGTGATATACACTTTACCTGTGAGACACTTTATATTATCACTTCACAATCACAACTCCAGTCCTCAAATGTCACTAACTGTACACAGTCGAAAACAGTGAGGGAGCGGCTGACCAGCCCAGGCAGGGAATGAGGATCTGAACTGAAAGGGGTGATACCGTAAGAGACAGATTACAAGTGGAGCGCTAACTGTACACAGTCGAAAACAGTGAGTGAGTGGCTGACCAGCCCAGTCATGAGGATGAGGATCTGACCTGATAGGGGTGATAATGTAAGAGACAGATTACAAGTGGAGCGCTAAATATCGCTTGCATGCTAATGTGCACTGGTATTACAAGTAAATCACAGTGCATTGCTAGGAAGCATTGTGCTCACGAGAGCACTCTTCCATACGTTCCTATGGGAGCTTCGTTTTGATGCCATCAGAGACGTCATCAGGACCTCGCGCAGTGAAAGGGGTAAGTAGTGCAGCGATGGGCAGCATTTTTAAATATATAGATATATGACTATATACATAAATATTTATGTGTTATTATGTGTATATACACATATTAACACATAAATATATATGTAACTACGCAGATACATATGTATTTACTGGGAAGACACAGTTCCCTTAGACCGCTATGTAAAAAAGTCACTTTCAGTGCCATTTTTTTCTAACAACCCACACAAGCCAACTTTAAAGCCCAAAAACTGCCTAGTGCAGATTTTTTTTTTATTTAACAAAAATATTTTTTTTATATGAAACTAAAAGTCCCTCTATGTTGAAGGCATTGGGGGCACTTTTAGAAAATTAACTAGAGATTGGATCTCTGGTTATTTTTCTGAGCACTAATTGCTACCGAGAGCTTGCGGTAGCAATAACCAACCACTTGTAATGGCTGTTTAATTATCGTGCTCCTGCAAATGGGCAAATTTGTCCATTGGCGGAAGCATAATAATTTAGCACCCCACTTGTAAACTAGCCCTAAAGGTTTAAATTATTGGCATCAGGACAGAATATAAGAAAATGACAAGTCTCTGAGTACCCCAGATGCTCCGGGTACCCCAGGGGGAAAAACAAGGTCTTAGAGTTCTCAAAACCCATTCATTAAACTAATATCTTTTAGAAAGTACTTACTGCTATATTGCTGTTTAAAAGTGATGGAATTCATAAAGATTTGTTCTCACCCCTCATCATAATAATGAGTCATCTATTCAGCTCCCACCATATAACCTCTTCGCCCATAAACCAGTTCCACTGTGAAGAATTGTGGCTTCACAAAAACTCTTCCAAAACATAAAAAAAACAATTACATTAAAACATAAATAAAAATAAAAAAAACAAGGCTCTCTGTTAAAGCGGACCACTCTTACATGTGCAAAAACAGAAAACTTTAAAGGGATATGAAACCCAAATGTTTTATTTCAGATAGAGCATGCAATTTTAAGCAGCTTTCTATTTTGCTCATTTTATTATTTGTTCTTCATTCTCTTGGTGTCTTTATTTTAAAAGCAGGAATGTAAGCTTAGGAACAGGCCTATTTGTAGTGCAGCACCTGGGTAGCGCTTGCTCATTGGTGGCTAATGATTAAAGGAAGAGTAATGTTAAAATTAAGCTCAGATACATGCAATTTTTCATTTTCATTTTTTTTTTTTTTTTTTATTATTCAGCATAATAACTTCCTACATTTTGTTTATGCCATGCAAGGCCCATATTAGACAACAATAAGGAATTAAGTCAAAACTTGACTATCTTAATGATAGAACCTAAATTAACCATAACTAGATTAACAATTAATAATACAAAAGTAATATTGACATAAATTGACCCCTAGCTCTGCCAAGTTCAATAATTATCAAATATGGACCTGAATGTCTTTTTTACACTACTAAATTTTCTTTTCCAGATTATTTATTTCCAATTTAATAATAGATCACACACAGGGGATTTAGGAAAATTAAGACAAGTCAGAATCGATCAACCAATTTAAGATTACATTCAGCTGAATTTTATCTCTATATAAGGGGCGCCCAACCCCCACAGGAAGAAAAAAGAAAAAAAAAAGAAAAAAAAGAAAAAAGGAAAAACAACGTACATAAAAAAAAAAAGGGAAAAGAAAACCCCCTCCCATTCACTCCCCTCGCCCACCTAAAGGACTATAGTTGACGGGATCTCGTGGGAAATATACCCAGGACAGCGTGTTGGGTCAATTTTCGCTTACTTAATTGTTACCAGGCACCTAAGAGTATCAATTCGGGATTTTTGAATGGAAAAATTAGATCATTTATCTCCATGTCAGGCAGTGACCTAATAAACACTGACCAATTGCCAAAGAATAGTCTGATATCCGATTCGTTGTCTAAGTTGGTGTCTCTTTGTTCTAATAAACATTGTTTTTTCAGACAATTTTTAATCTCTGGGATAGATGGAGTTGCTCTCATCTTCCAATTTTTAAAAATAAGGTATCTAATTGCCAAAATGGACAAAAGAATTAGTTTATCATTTATGTGTTGTGAATTATGGTTCATCAAACCAAATATAATTTGTAACTGTGTTAGACCCGCAAGATGAATTTTGAGAGTTTTATTGAGCCAAAACTCTAGCTTCCACCAAAGATGACTTATTTTAGGGCATTCCCAGATCATATGCATTAAATCAGCTGCCGGAAACGAACATTTTGGACACTTATTGAAGCCAAGATTGCGAATTTTGCTGCCCTTTTTAGGGCATTATGTATAAGTCTAATATGCATCTCCAGCCAGGTAGCTGACAAGGTAGCCTGGGCCACTTTCTGAATTGATAATTGAACAGATTCAGTATCAATGTTGAAGTGAGGTATCATCTGGTTCCATAGTGAAGTGATTTTCTCTAGCTCCGGCTCACCTTTACTGGAATTGATCAATTGGTAGCACAAGGAAATGGATCTATGTCCATTTTTAAATAGTGTTAGCCAACTTTCCAGTTTGCCCAGGGACCAGGACCAGCCTGTTTCTTTCATAAGCTCTGTAAGAAAATGTCTGCTTTGCAAATATGCATAAAAATCCTTATTATTAATTTTGAAGTCTTTTTTTAATTCCTTAAAAGATTTAACACATTTCCTCTCTATATCAATAAAGTGTATTACCCTTTTCAAACCCTGATTATGCCAGGTCTTGAATAGTGCAGAGCTCAGGCCTGCAGGGAATTTCGGATTACCCAATAGTGGCAGATGCTGAGAAGCTTTGCAGTTTAAGGAGAGAAGTTCCCCTACTTTCCACCAAGCCTTCACTGGATTAGAAAAGATTTTGAGTAATTTAATTTCTCTTGGTAGTTCTTTGGGTGGACAGTGAATTAATGCTAGAGGAAGATAAGGATAGCATATAGTTTCCTCTAGTGGATTGTTTGTTACATAGTCGCTATGGAAAATCCAGTCAGCCACCACTCGCACAAGGAAAGCATAATTATAAAAACGAATATTAGGTAGCGAAAGACCGCCATTCTCTTTTGGAAGGGATAGTTTATTTAAAGATATCCTTGGTCTTTTCCCCTGCCATATGAATTTACTAAGTGCACTGTTGAGTATTCGAACATCAGTTTCCAGGAGAATTAATGGAGTATTCTGAAGTATATATAAGAGCTTTGGCAGTAAAACCATTTTAAATAGGGCTATCCGACCTGAAATAGATATTGGGAGGCACTGCCAGCTTTTCAATTTCTCCCTTATACTTGTTAAAATTGGAGTAATGTTAAGGTCATATAACTCCCCTGGTGTAGAGGGAATAAGAATTCCTAAATATTTCAGAGAATCTTTCGCCATACTAAAAGGAATGTTGGAAGGGGAGTTGTTATTTTTTCTAAGCCATAACAGCTCTGATTTTGCTTCATTAATCTTGTAGCCCGAAAAAGATCCGAACCGAGCGGCGATATCATATACATGCAATTTTAAACAACTTTCCAATTTACTTCTATTATCTAATTTGTTTTGTTCTTTTGGCATCTTTTGTTGAAAAGTCTACCTAGATAGGCTCAGAAGTAGCAATGGGAGCTAGCTAATGACTACTGGATTCACATACTGTATATATCTCTTGTCACTGGCTCACCTGTGTTCAATTAGCTCCTAATAAGGCATTGCTCCCCCTTCAACAAAAGATGCCAAGAGAATGAAGCAAAATTGATTATAGAAGTACTGTAAAAAATAAGAAAAGACACGAGCGCACAAAGCCACTCTAAAGGTAAAAGTTTTACTATACCCTTTAAATAGCGCAATACATAGAGAATGCACGTACAAAAGTTAAAATATAATATGCAATGTGTGAATAAATCACTGTGTGTTTCTCCTCTGCAAGCAAGAGTCCGTCTATGTTAATCGCCGTAGTAGCTCTTATTGTTTTCACCAGTCCGGAGTACAAGACAGCATAGAGACGTGTGTGAGACTTGTATCAGTAAAGAAACACGCTACCTCAACGCGTTTCCTCTGGTATCATCCAGACGTTTTCAAGAGGGAAATTACGGAGCCTCCTTACTCCTGAGATCTTTCCCGTGTATACACAGGAATATAATTGGCTGCTGTGTGTTCCATTTGCTATGATGTGTGATAGGGCTCATAGCAAACGGAACACACAGCAGCCAATCATATTCCTGTGAATACACTAGGAAAGATCTCACAATCACTATTTAAGTCAGGAATAAGGAGGCTCCGTAATAACCCTCTTGAAAAAGTCTGGATGATACCAGAGGAAACGCGTTGAGGTAGCGTGTTTCTTTACTGATGCAAGTCTCTATGCTGTCTTGTACTCCGGACTGGTGAAAACAATAGAAGCTACTAAGGCAATTAACAAAGACGGACTCTTGCTGGCAGAGGAAAAACACACAGTGATTTATTCCCATGTTGCATATTATATTTTAGCTTTTGTACGTGCATTTCTATGTATTGCGCTATTTAAAGTGTATAGTAAAACTTTTACCCTTGAGTGGCTTTGTGCGCTCGTGTCTTTTCTTGATTTTTACAGTGCTTCGTTGGGAAGTAGTTTACAGAGACCCTCCGTTTACACAGAGCAGCAGCCTCTATTCAGTTATAAGCAGCATTCTGGAAGATATGACCATATCTGAACAGCCAGATATTACTTTTTATCACTTCTGTTTTTTTAACCCAGGAATTTCCACAGTTCTAAGGTTGGTGACACTTTTGGAAATTAATATTCCAATATAAGACTTTGGATATGAGACTGTAGATATTCGTCTATTGGGACTCCTACTGAGGCCACTGACCTGTTTCATAGTTTTATGCTTTTATTTGAACATCATATGTGGATTGAATTAGTTGTTTTATTCGACATAACATACATTTGATTTATTTGTGTATTTATTTAGACACAGTATCACCTGTATAGGGAAGCGCAACTGTTTATTTACATTTTTTGATAATAGAAGTAAATTGGAAATTTGTATGCTCTTAAAAATAAAAGGAAATTAAAAATGTGGCAACCTCATCTGGCTTAAAAGACAATACACTTCACAGGGGAAAGTCCATGGCATCTATTTATCAAAGCGTCAACTTAAAATACGCCCGAATTCCGCATCGTACTTGTTGCGAGATTGCATCGCTGTAGTTATCAAAGCCTTAAGATCGCAAGAATTCAAAATTTGTGAAGTAACATATGATCCGACGGTCTCAATTCGACGCAGATCGTTGCGAATAGAAAACCTCTGGAATTCTCGCAGAATTCTGTGTATTCGCCGTGGTATTCGACACAATTTGAAGCTTTTCAAAAGTTATCAAAAAATGAACACTTACGCTCGCGTCTTATCCGATGCTGCGTATCTAGTTTTCAATCCGCCGCCTTAGAGGTCGCGGATGCTATAGTAGTCAATAGGAATCGCAAAAATGAAATCTTATGTTCGATGTTGCTATCTTGAAGCATATCACCTAATAAAACACCATGTATAAAACATTATTAAATATGTTTACCCTTAAAAAAAAATGCAAATATATTATTGATCTACATTTAATGCATTATTAGATATAAAGATAAAAGAAGTGCTTTGAATGGATTATGCTCCAACTTTGTCTCTCTTTAAAAATCAGGGATTACATATTTTGTACATAGTTTTGCACTTGACTTGTCGCAATAATAAAGATACAAAGACAACAAAAGAACTACATAACAGGCTCAATTAGCAGCTAGCTCCCACTATTGTAAATTAAATATTTTATTTCCTATCCCTTTCAAATAGTGATAGATTTTAAATAAATACATATTATACTCTGATTACGTTATATTTGCAACTTATATCTGTGTGTATATACATACTAAAATATGTATATACAATTTTGAAAAAAAACTCTCCATTTTGCTAATAATATGTCGCTACTTGCTATCTTTAAAATTTGATTTAAACAAACAAAATTACAATATCTATATACAATAATTTGCTGACAAGAAATGTGCTATGTTCGTGGACTGTACTGAAATTATATAAATAAAGTTGGGAAAAGCCTGAATAGCTGCGACATCGATGACTGTTAGTTAACACCAGTCCGATCCTCTTCGCAACGTACTTGACGCGTATGTTTTTGACGGGTTTTTTTATAATTATGGAGAGTGTATTTAGATCCGCGGCCGCGATGTGTAGCGAAGTTTGGCGAGCGTATTGACGCCCGCGAATGCACAATAGTTGACGCTTTGATAAGTAGATGCCCATATTTTTAGTCCCGCATGAAAAGTCAAGTTGTAAGGGCAAAATCCAGACCACGCTGCAGAACACTGTCAGTTAGTCCCTGTCTGAATTTAAACAGCACAAATATTTTTATCCCATGAAAGATAGTTTAACTAAACATACAAAACTTGATGCCATTTTGCAAGACAAGCAGATCTTTTCCAGTACTGAGTCCAACTTCTGCAAAAGTCCAATGAGTGCCTGAATTATACATTTCAATGGATGCTAAACCCATAAAAAATGTTTTGTGATTCAGATAGAGCATGCAATTTTAAGCAACTTTCTAATTTACTCCTATTATCATTTTTTCTTCATTCTCTTGCTATCTTTATTTGAAAAAGAAGGCATCTAAGCTAAGAAGTCAGCCAATTTTTGGTTCAGAATCCCTGGACAGCATTTAGCCACCAATCAGCAAGCACAACCCAGGTTGTGAACCAAAAATGGTCCGACTTCTAAACTTACATTCTTGCTTTTCAAATAAAGATAGCAAGTGAATGAAGGAAAATGAATAATAGAAGTAAATTAGAAAGTTGCTTAAAATTGCACACACTATCTGAATCATGAAAGATAAAATTTGGGTTCAGTGTCCTTTTAATGGCAATCACCATATTACAGAGGTACAGTTTCTGACAGGCTTGAAGAAGGTTGCTATTTTATGACATTGCTAGATGTTTCCAATGTGTTGCAGAACATATAAGAGTTTTATACATTTTCTTATTTTTAGGCAAAACTATTTTGCAATTTTCAAACCCATCTAATACATAAGATCATTTTATTTTTGAAGCTGTCTTTTTTTAAATATAAATCATGCAATAGTTTCCTTGTAAGTGTTGCACATATTCATACAAGTAGTATTTATAGAACTACAGATGTACTCCTACCTAGTAATGACTAATTCATATAAACTAGTAGCTATAGAACTAGAATTGTATTGCTTATGCAATGCCTGATTTCAATCACACGAGGGCACTGTTTCCCGTAGAATAAACAGGCACTTGAATTATTACCTAATTGTATTCTGTATAATCTAATGAATTATTATAAATAATCTGTTGTTAGCTACATTTCCCCATAACAAAATGTGATCCCAGATCATCACTGTTTCTACATTAAAAGGGACATAAACATATGTTTTTTTGTAATCCTAACAAATGTAATCATTTAAGTGCTACATGGTCTGCATACAAACAAAGGGCTAAATTTCAAGTGGAGTACAAAATATCGCTTTCTCTAAAGCGATATTTGTGCTCCACTGAGTAATACCAGTGCACGCAAATTTGCTCTGGTATTACAAGTTAACCGTAATGTGTACGCGGGCATAGAAGCCTTGTGCACATGAGAGCACGCTTCCATATCGCAGAGAAGGGGGTAAGTAGCGCAGTGATGGGCAGTAAATTGTTAATATATATGTATATGACTATATAAATATATATGTATGTGTTAATATGTGTATATACAAGCCATCATCCAATCACAGGCTAGAATATGTATACCCTGTGAGCGTGTGCACATGCTCAGTAAGAGCTTGGTTCCCCAGAAAGTGTGTATATAAAAAGACTGTGCAAAATTTGATAATGGAAGCAAATTGGAAAGTGTCTTAAAACTGCTTCTCTATCTGAATCATAAAAGTTTATTTTGACTTAAATGTGTCCCTTTAAGGGATGTAAAACTCACTTTAGAGCTGTGATTTTAATAATGCGGGACATACATCATTAGTTTAATGCAGTAATTGCTCCTGATGTTTCCTTCCTCTATAATGAAATCCATCCCTGCATTCAACCGGTTCATTTGTTATTTTATTTTTATTTTTCATTTACAATGAGGTTTTAATTATGTATTTTGGCCAAATATTTTTTTTTAAAAAAAATGCAACTATTTTTCAAGATGCTAGACAAAGCAGTCAGAGTGTATTTGTTTATCTTGTCACCCGAGATACGTTGCCTTGCTTTTTACACGATAATTAGTAGCGACAGACTGACAAACAATATGGTTCATGTCTTGAACTCTAAAAATTCCAGAGTAAGAGGATTATAAAGAATTCAAATCTGTTTTTAAAATTAAAAAAAAATAAAAAAATTACAGCTGGAGATTTTAATATTTCCTCCAATAAATACAACAATGTTTTTATTTTTTATATTATGTTTAGATTTAAGCTGTTTTGGCTACATTAATCTTCTAAATTTAATTATGTTTGAAGCGAGGGAACAAACTAAAAGAATCCATCACAAAAATAAAAGAACACATACAGGTAGATTACGAGTTTTGCATTTGTCTTTTAACGCTGAAAAAATGGTAATTTCAGCGTTAAAACAGCAACGTCGCCATTACAAGTCTTGTCGGTATAGCTGTACCGTAAGCCTTTTAGGCTGTAACGCAACGTCAGTCCCGCACTCGTAAAAATGACATTTTTTCATGGGACTTCCATAGCGCTGCCATTACAAGTTTTGCGGTGAGGCTAAAAAGCTTGCGTTACACTCTATAACGTCAAGATCCGTACCGGCATCTTAGAGCAGTAGTTATGAGTTTTACGCAACAAAACTGTTACATAAAACTCACATTGTTACAAAGTGCACTAAACACCCATAAACTTCCTATTAACCCCTAAACCGAGGCCCTCCCGCATCGCAAATACTATATTAAAGTTATTAACCCCTAATCTGCCGCTCCCGACATCACCGCCAATGATACAATTTATTAACCCCTATTCCGCCGCTCCCCGATAGCGACATCACTATAATAAAGTTATTAACCCCTCCCACATTGCAAACACTATTTAAATATTATTAACCCCTAATCTGCCATCCGCCCACATCACCCCCACTTTACTAAAGTTATTAACCCCTATTCCACCGCTCCCCAACACCTCTGCCACTATAATAAACCTATTAACCCCTAAACCTCAAGCCCCCCACAAAGAAATATACTAAATTAAACTATTAACACCTAACCCGAAAGCCCCCACATCGCAATAAACTAATTTAAACTAGTAACCTCTAAACCTAACGGCCCCCCTAACTTTATATTAAAATTATGATTTCCCTATCTTAAATGAAATAAAAAAATTTCTGTCAAATTAAAAAAAACGAAGTTTAAACTAACAATTAAACTAATATAACTATTAAACTAAAATGAAACGAACTACCAATTAAAGAAAACTAAAATACACATTAAAAATCTAACACTACTATAAAAATTACAAAGTATCTAATTACAAAAATAAAAAATACTAAAGTACAAAAACCCCACTAAATTACGAAAAATAACAGACGAAATTATCAAAAATAAAAAAGAATCACACCTAATCTAATAGCCCTATAAAAATAAAAAAGCTCACCCAAAATAAAAAAAAACCCTAGCCTACAATAAACTACCAATAGCCCTTAAAAGGGCCATTTCTAGGGCATTGCCCTAAGTTAAACAGCTCTTTTACCTGTAAGAAAAACCTGTAAGACCCCCCAACAGTAAAGCCCACCACCCAACCCACCCCCCAAAATAATAAACCTAACTCTAACAAAAACCTAAGCTGCCCATTGCCCCGAAAAGGGCATTTTTATGGGCATTGCCCTTAAAAGGGCATTCAGCTCTTTTTCTTGCCCTGAAAAGTGCATTTAGCTCTTTTAAGAAAAGCCCAAACCCTAAACAAAATTAAAAAAAAAAAAAAATAAATCCTAACACTAACCCCTGAAGATCCACTTACAGTTCCTGAAGTCTGGACATCCCGGCAGCGAGGTCTTCATCCATTCAGGCAGCAATAGGATGAGAGCTACTGAAATCCTATTGGCAACTCAAATCAGCCAATAGGATGAGAGCTACTGAAATTCTATTGGCTGATCTAACACATTCTCCCCATTGATGTCTATGGGAAAGCGTGCAGGAGTACGTCAAAACAACGCTTGTTTTTTGTGCGGTTTGGAGCTCAACGCAACCATATCGCACGCACAAGCCGGTTGTTTGAAAACTTGTATTGGCAGCGCTATGGAGGGTGAAATAGTTTGTTAAATACCCTCTATCTGATTATGAGCATGTTAAAATTTTCTTTTAGTGCATAAGAAAAGTTAAAGGGATATCAAACCCAAAAAATTGTGTTTGTGATTCAGACAGAGCATGCAATTTAAAAAAAAAGTTTCCAATTTACTTTTATTATCAAATTTGTTTTGTTCTCATGGTATTCTTTGTTGAAGAGAGCACTACATGGCAGGAAATAGTACTGCCCTCTAGTGCTCTTGTAAATGGATAACATTCTTGCAAAATTGCTGCCATATAGTGCTCCAAAATGGTCTGGCTTCTAAGTTTACCTCCCTGCTTTTCAACAAAAGATACCAAGAGAAAAAAAATATATACTAGAAGTAAATTAAAAAAGTTGTTCTTTCTGAATCATGAAAGAAAATATTTGTATATCGTATCCATTTAAGTTAAAGCTGTTAAAATACAGTTCGACAAATCCCTAAGGATAGATTGCTCATTTGCCCATAAGGATACTGAGTCCCACTGTTCTATTGGTGCGCACATGCAAAACAAAATGTATTTATACATTAATTAGGATTACTGTGCCTTTAATGTCAATAACTGCATTGCAATATGGGAAATTGTTATATTTGGAATCTCTGTGCCTTCTGGGACTGGCCAATATCTGTTGCACCTTGTAGATAGATATTAAGAGAAATATATATTAGGGAAGCTTTGTTATACATATTTACTGGACTTTACTGTTTCAACAATAGCTGTAAGTGAATAATACATTAGTGCTTATAAAGATGATTTGATGATTAAATATTTTTATTTCTAGCAAAATTATAAAAGAAAACAAATGACATAAGTCTACAGACGTATAATCCATATGGAACTATTTATAAAACATAATGGTGCTCTGTAATTGGAATCTACTGACAAAACCCTGGAAGAATATCATATTGCAGGAGTTTATTGGGTATGGCTCTGGGGTTTCATATAAGACTCTGTGGTTTCCCCTTAGATTAACCACAGGTCTACGAAGATCAAAAACATAAGAAACTGGCCATTTTTCTTTTTCCAATAAATCCCATTCACTTAATACTTGTCCCAATACAAAACACAGTGAATACCACAATTTATCCTGCACATAATAACTTAATGCTAAATAAATATTTGCCGTCATCTAGATTAATAACGGGATGTAAAGACAGGCAATTCCTTACACTTGCATGCGTATTTTAGTTTAAACAAGACCAGCTTTGTAATCTGAATAGAGAATATAATTCATTAGAGCATTTTATGATTAAACAAATGCTTGCTGGTAACTATGTATATAGTTCTTGCCAAGAGGTTAGACACATACTTAAATTCTGCTTAGAGGCAGTTTATATATTGCCACTTCTGAGCACAGTTCGGTTGGCCAATCAGAAGCAGTATACGCACATGGCAACCAAATACCAGTATTGCCTGGTCAGGACTGGCTTGAGAAATGCATGGGGAATATATGTTTATTCTCATTGGAAGGGTTAAACTCATATTTACCAGCAAGCAGTGAGCTACTAATAAAATAATGTAATGCATTTTAAAATGTAGATAAAAGACGGCCTTCAAGAGCTTAAAATTAGCACATGAGCCTACCTAGGTTAAGCTATCAACAAAGAATAACAAGAGAACAAAGCAAATGTGATGACAAAAGTAAATTGGAAAGTTTTTTTAAAATTGCATGCCCTATCTGAATCATGAAAGCATAATTTTGACTAGACTGTCCCTTTAAAGGGACACAAAACCCACATTTTTTTTATTTCATGAGCACACATTTTTAAGCAAATTTCCAATTTACTTCTATTATCAATTTTGCTTCATTCTCTTGATATCCTTTTTATTGAAGGAAAGCAATGCACTATTGGGAGCTAGCTCAAAACATTAAAAAAAACTATTACAAGAGGCATATATGTGCAGCCACCAATAAGCAGCTAGCTTTCAACTCTTGAGCCTACCTAAGTATATTTTTCAGCAAATTATACCAAGAGTACAACGCTATTTAGATAATAGACGTATATGGAAAGTTCTTTAAAATGGTATATTCTATCTGAATCATAAAAAGCATTTTTTTGGGTTTCATGTCATTTTAGACCATTTACTACTAAAACAGGCATGGAGACAAGACAGCCATTTTCATTTCTGGTACTAAAAATGTACATACATAAGGAATATTTAAAGGGATATGAAAGAGTGTTCCTTTAAAGGACCATAATACCCAAATGTTAAAACACTTGAAAGTGATGCAGCATAGCTTTAAAAAGCTGACTAGATAATATCACCTGAGCATTTCTATGTAAAAAAGAAAGATATTTTCAGTAGCCACATCCCATTGTAAAGGACTTCTAAGCAACAAATCAGTATGTCTGTCCCGGGACAGAGGAAGGAGCGAGCTTACGTGCACACTCATCTTATTTCCATATTCAGTGTAAGAAAGTTTACAATGAAATCTCATGAGAGTTAAAGGGACAGTCTAGTATAAATTAAACTTTCATTATTCAGATAGGACTTTTAATTTTAATCAACTTTCCAATTTACTTTTATCATCAAATTTGCTTTTTTCTCTTGGTATTCTTAGTTTAAACTAAACATAGGTAGGCTCATATGCTAATTTCTAAGCCTTTGAGGGCTGCCTCTTATCACATGCTTTTTAAATCTCTTTTCAACACAAAGAGACAGAAAGTACACGTGGGCCATATAACACTGTGTTCAGGCACAGGGGGTTATTTAAGATTTAGCACAAAACAATGCTAAATTTAAGACAATAGATAATAAACAGTCACAGTCATGTGATCGGGGGCTGGAAGGTTCCTAGATACAAGGTAATCACAGAGGTAAAAAGTATATTAATATAACTGTGTTGGTTATGCAAAACTGGGGAATGGGTAAGGGATTATCTATCTTTTAAAACAATAACAATTCTATGGTAGACTGTGCCTTTATGTCAAATCTCATGAGATCACAGTAAAAGAGTTCATAACCTCAGCACTGCTGATGCTGATTGACTGCAGTTCATTTCTTCATTTTTTATTTTTTTTTTACCTGCAGCTGAGCAACAGCTGAGTATAACTTTTTACACAGAACTTACTCTGCTGAGCTGAGGAAGTTGTGAGGTAAAATATCTTCTTTTTTTACATAGAGATGCTCAGGTGATATTTTCCTGTCAGCTTTTTACAGTTATACTGCATCAGTTTCAAGTGATTTAGCATATGAGTATTATGTCCCTTTAATAAGAAAAAAAATGTTAAATTGGAAGAAACATAAAAAAGTCATATTGTGTTAAAAACAGCAATAAACGTACTTGTTTTCTTGCACAATAAGTACTTAGAAATTCTCAGTGTAGCCACTGCCTTTAGTGAAATAAGGGAGCTTCCATTATAAAAGTTCTAATGTCACATGTTTTTTGCAGTAAAAGTTCTCTACTGATCATGGACAAGAAATTGACTGAACATGCATGTGTCTCCTAGCAACCACTTCAAAGGTTAAGCAACTAATTTGCCTTCCTGTAGAGACCACAGGCCCCTTGTGTGGATGTGACAGGAAGTAATGGACCCTACAAAGTTAAAAAAAAAAAAGTAACATCATTATAAAATGATGACTAATACATATTGCAATGATTTCTTTTAAATATAACCCTCTGCTTAGTTTTTTTCATTGCAACAAGACAGACTGCTTTATATCTCTTTAAAGGGACATTAAACTGCTAGATGTAACTACAGTAGTACCGTTACTACTCACCGTGGTAATGTTTTTCCCCTTGTGCATGCAGCTTACTATAAAGCTATTCTCTAATTCTAACCCTTTGCAAGTGCTGGTTAGTAAAGCTCTGCATCTTCACACTGGGTGCCGCCATCTTCGAATTTAAGTATACTCACACCATGTGACAGAAGTGGTGGGCATTCACAGGTCTCAGTGTTAATGTTGTCTTCTTGACAAACCTTATTGCACAATACAGAGTGGAAGCTATACATTTTGCAGTGGGTACATCGTTCTTTATTATTCCTGAGGCCTTTTTTATTTTTTAAGTAACTTTTAAACTGTGTAAAATAAACTGCAAATATGTAAAGCTTCTTTTTTCTGTTGTCTAAGCTAACCCAATGTGTACAGTACAGTTGTCAAAAGTCAGTAGCTTAATTAATCTGTGATAACCCACTGCTTCTGTCACATGATAAGGGGTCAAGTCAAGCGGGAACGCATGGGAACTGAGTTCCTGCACTATTTTGCAGGAGGAACTAAGTTTCCCCTGGACAAATACAGGAACACTTCAGTAAACACTGCTGCTGCTGGTGGGAGGAGCAGGAGTACAGTCTGGTTAGAGGGATAGTGAGATCATCTAGTAATGGGCAGTAGCACTTCCTACAATACACTAAATGCAAGCCTGTCAGCGGTCCTTCTGTGCAATTACCCCTGTACAGGATGTAACATTACACTAGCTACAAGATGGTGGTGCCCAGTATAACATGCAGAGCTTTACCAACAGGCTTCTGTAATGAGCTAAAGATTGGCTTTAAAGAGAGCTGCAGGTACAGTACCAAAAACAAAAGTATTGTGAGTAATAGCCATGGTACTGAAGTTTCCAGTTTTCTTCTATCATCAATTTTGCTTAGTTTTGTTGGTATCCTTTGTTAGAGAGTACTCTTAGGCAAGATCGGGAGTGTGCACATGTCTTTTGCAATCTGGCAGCTGTATTTGCAATATTTATAACAATGTTATACATTCAAAAAACTGCTGCCATAGACTGCTACAGAATCTCTATGGCAGCAGAGTTTGCAACTATGTACATAACATTGCTATAAACATTGTTGCAAACATTTTTGCAAGATGACTAAAAGGACACATGCACGGTCCTGAGCTTGCCTAGATTTACTTTTTTTAAAAAAAGAATACCGAGAGCTAAGAAAAATTAAAATAAAAGCACATTGAAGAGTTGTTTAAAATTGCATGTTCAACCTTAAAGGGACACTGAACCCAAAAAATGTCTTCCGTGATTCAGATAGAGCATGCAATTTTAAGCAACTTTCTAATTTACTCCTATTATCAATGTTTCTTCGTTCTCTTGCTATCTTTATATAAAAAGAAGCCAGCTAAGCTTTTTCCTTGTTTCAGAACTCTGGACAGCAGTTTTTGATTGGTGGATGAATGTATCCACCAATCAGCAAGGACATCCTAGGTTGTTCACTAAAAATGGGCCGGCATCTAAACTTACATTCTTGCATTTCAAATAAAGATACCAAGAGAATAAAGAACATTTGATAATAGGAGTAAATTAGAAAGTTGCTTAAAATTTCATGCTCTATCTGAATCACAAAAGAAAAAAATTGTGTTCAGTGTCCCTTTAATCATGAATATTTTAATTTTGACTTTACTGTCCCTTTAATTCCCATTTAATATACTCTCAGTTCATATCATATGATTCAAATGAATAGTTTAAGACCCCAGTAGACATGCTCTGCTGTGTAATCATTTAGGACATTCAAGGTCACTGAACTGTGTGACATGAAGACTTTCAAGGTCACTGAACTGTGTGACATGGAGAGGTGTTGTAAGACTGAAAAGATTTGGGGCTTTAGCCCACTGCAAAACTCGTGACCCTAACCAGATTTTATCCAGTTTTGCCATGGATGCTACTTCTTGTTTAAAACAATCTATAACCTTATATATATATTGATCTCAATCTTATAGAACTTCACTAATATAGGTGGTTGTTCAAACCACCCCACAAAGAGGAGTTTTATACAACCTACAGTAGCACAGACAAGAAAATATTTACAGAGATTAGTGACCGCCCAAAGAGGAGAATGTGAGCAGAAAATAAAAATAAAAATAACTCGGGAGATCTACTGTAGAATTTTTGTGCTTTTGGCTTTAAAGAGTGTACAGACAATCAGAAGAGACATATGAACATAGCTGCCAATCACAGTCCATATCTTGCTCAGGACTGTCACCAGAGTGCTTATTTAGACACATAGCTACCAACAGGCAGTTAGTGTCAGGTATATAAGACGTATACCTTATTAATTTGCATGTTCACTTTTTATTCATTTTATTTATTAACATACAAAATCAGCTCTGAAATGACTTATGCAGGTATAGTCTGCACATATGAGAGGAGGGGAAAAGTTCTTACCCGTGCTGATATTTTTTTACACTATAATGTCTCTGTAAATAGCTATTATTTAGGTGGCTATAGCTTCATTTTACTCAAGTTAGAATATTATAAAGATCAGTTTTGTTCCAAGCTCCTGAGATGATTCCAAAACTAATTTTCATCTGCACAACAACGTCAGGAAAGCCATGTTACAGCCATGCTATTACTATGGTGACAATGTAGAGATGGTCATAAGGTGACATTACAAATCTTGCCCACATGTCAATATCATTAGCAACTTTGTTGCAGTGGATAAAAACTACTGTTAAAGGGACATAAAAAAGCACCAACATTATTCAGATAGAGCATACAGTTTTAAAGGGACACTAAACCCACATTTTTTCTTTCATGATTTAGAAAAAGCATGCAATAATAAACAATTTTCCAATTTACTTCTATGATCTAATTGGCTTAAATCTCTTGATATCCTTTGTTGGAAAGCATATCTAAATAGGCACAGTAGCTGCTGATTGGTGGCTGCACAAAGATGCCTTGTGTGATTGGCTCACCCATGCCCATTGTTATTTATTCAACAAATAATATCTAATGAAGAAAAATTAGTTAAAGGGGCATGAAACCTAAAATTTTTCTTTCATGGTTTAGAAAGAGCATGCAGTTTTAAACAACTTTCTAATTTACTTCTATTATCTAATTTGCTTCATTCTCTTGATATTCTTAGCTGAAAAGCATATCTAGATAGGCTCAGTAGCTGCTGATTGATTGCTGCACATAGATGCCTCCTGTGATTGGCTCTCCCATGTGCATTGCTCTTTCTTCAACAAAGGATATCTAAAAAATGAAGCAAATTAGATAATAGAAGTAAATTGGAAAGTTGTTTAAAATTGTATGCTCTCTCTGAATCATAAAATAAATATTTGGGGTTGATGTCCCTTTAAAAATAGCTCTGATCCTAACCATGATGTTGCCACTCATTACAATATGGACAGCAAGATCTCAGACTTCTGCATTGCTGGCTGTGAGTATCTGATACCTCCTGAGTTTAGGGTCTTGACACCCCAAGTCTAAGTTGTAGAAAGAAACTGTTCCAATGTTCCTAATTCTGCTGCTTTGTTAAACGGATATTCCAGCCAAAATTGGAAACCACATGGGTGCATTTCGGTATTGAACAGAAGCAATTTTGTAATATACATGCATTAGCAAAAATGCTTCTAATAAAAGCAATAGCTGTTTCAAAAGAGTATTTAAGTATGCACCGTGCACGAGCATTTTAAACACAACACTTGTTCGGAGAGACTAAGGTGCTTGTACCATCTGGTAATGACTCATTTTGTTAATTGCTGACATGATGCAAGCCCCACCGATTATCCGAGCAGCTGCATTATTTAAAAAGTGGGTGCAGTGAAAATATCTAGCTATGCTTCACATGCACGTGCAGAGAAAAATGTTAACACTAAAACAGTGATAACCTAAAAGAAGCATTGTTTGCCAATACATGTATATTGCAAATATGTTTCTATTCAAAGATGTAATAAATCTATGTGCATTTATATTTTGACTGGAATGTCCCTTTAAGTCTGAAAAACTCTACTTTTTGTTGTTATTGTTTTGAAGAATCTCAGAAGTACGACACTTACTATGGGGCAGAACGGCTGTTCTTTGTTTATTATGTCTATAAAAGACACTGGTCTGGCCAGTTCTGCTGGAAGCCTGGAAGCAGAATTGTTTATTCAGGGTTTCTCAAGTAGGTATCCAATATAAATAGATGGCACATGTGGGAGGAATATTGATATATCCCATTCAGCTCACTCATTTTAAGTCAGACAACATAAATAGAATATTAATAAAGGGACATGAAACCCCAACATTTTCTTTTGAGAATTAGACAGAGCATACAAATTTAAAACATTTTCTGATTTAGTTCTATTAAACAATTTGCTTTGTTCCAATTATATTCTTTGTTGTAGAGATACCTTAGATGTCTGGAGCTCTATATGGCAGGAATAAATAGTGCAGCCGTATAGTGCTCTTGCAAATACATAGCATTGTTGTAAAACTGGTGCTCCAGACACTTTCCCTGCTTTTCAACAAAAAATACAAAGTGAAAGAAGAAAATAAGATCATAGAAAAAAATTAGAAAGTTGTTTAAAATGACATGCTCTAGGTGAATCATGAAAGAAAGAAAATTGGGTTTCATGTCTCTTTAAATCATTTGAAGCAATGTGTCAGCAATTATTTTTTCATTTGTTTTGTAAACCTTTTTCATTTGTTATGAAATGGCATTAAAATGATACCCAATATTGTAATATTAAATGTTTAATTAATTTTGGTTATATATATATATATATATATATATATATATATATATATATATATATATATATATATATATATATATATATATATATATTGCCATATACATTATTATTTTGTCCCATTTTCCTGTAAATTATGTCTGAAATTGTGGGCTTTCTAATTCCTACTAGAACTGGAAGTGCATATTCCCTATTTCACAAGCCTAACACTGCTATATTCCACACAGCCATTGTTTGCTCATTGTAGGACTCAGAGCACCCAATTCTCCCTATTTGAGAGGGACAGTCTGTAATTCTTAGCTCTGTCCTGCTGCCTCTCTGAGAAAGCCATATTTCCCTGTTTGCAAAATGTCCCTTAGTTCCAACCACAAATCACCCAGACACACCCACTGCCTGCCCAGGCACACCCACTGCCTGCCCAGACAAACCCACTGCCTGCCCAGGCACACCCACTGCCTGCCCAGGCACACCCACTACCTGTCCAGGCACACCCACTACCTGCCCAGACACATCCACTGACTACCCAGACACACCCACTGACTGCCAGGCACAGCCACTGACTGCCCAGGCACACCCACTACCTGCCCAGACACACCACCGACTGCCCAGGCACATCCACTACCTGCCCAGGCACACCCACTGACTGCCCAGGCACACCCACTACCTGCCCAGACACACCACCGACTGCCCAGGCACATCCACTACCTGCCCAGACACACCCACTGACTGCCCAGGCACATCCACTACCTGCCCAGACACACCCACTGACTGCCCAGGCACACCCACTACCTGCCCAGACACACCACCGACTGCCCAGGCACACCCACTACCTGCCCAGGCACACCCACTACCTGCCCAGACACACCCTCTGACAGCCCAGACACACCCACTGACTGCTGAGACATACCCACTGCCTGCCCAGACACACCAACTGACTGCCCAGGCATACCAACTGACAGTCCAGGCATACCCAATGACAGCCCAGACACACCCACTGACTGCCCAAGCACACCCAAGATCCAATCCACAAACCACATGTGACCCCACTCCTCCCAAAACAGCTCCACCTACAAAACAATGCCTGTTCTCCCTCAGCCTCATGCATCCCTAATACCCAGCCACAAATATTGAGAAGTAAAGTAACCTATTGATATCTGTAACAAAGTAGCCTCAGCAGAAAAGACAAGACAAACCTAGGTTAAAACATGGAGTAGACTTTTTGTTTTAAGTACAGTTTCATCAATTTTTAGTAAACTAATATAATTGAAAATGTATCTATCTACTATTCTCATGCTAAACTTTGTTTTGAAAACATCATTATGCCTAGCATTTATTTAATGTTTCATGTCTCTTTAAACAACCAGTAAACACAGTAGATTTGCATAATCAACAAATGCAAGATAACAAGACAATACAATAGCATTTACTCTGAATTTAAAAAGAGTAATAGATTCTTTTTTTAACACATTTCAAAGCTATGTATATTTCCACTCCCCCTGTACCATGTGATAGCAATCAGCCAATCACAAATGCATATATGTATAGTCTGAGTTCTTGCACATGCTCAGTAGGAGTTGGTGACTCAAAAAAGTGTAAATATCAAAGACTGTGCACATTTTTTTAATGGAAGTAAATTGGAAAGTTAATTACATGCTGTATCTGAATCATGAAAATGTAATAAAACCTGAGTGTGCCTTTAACTAAATCAACAAGCTACCTACTCAGTAATCTCCCCTTTTAATAAAAATGTTCCCATTCCCACCATTAGTAGAGCTCAATTTATACAATGGAATATTTGTAATTTACTATTGAGTCACATGAATCTTTGATCCAGTTTATAAAATAATAATCATCTCAGGATCAAACAACATAACATTCAGGCTGAAGTACCTTAAATGGACATTAAAGGGACACTGAACCCAAAATGTTTTCTTTCGTGATTCAGATAGAGCATAACATTTTTAGCAACTTTCTAATTTACTCATATTATCATTTTTTCTTCGTTCTCTTGCTATCTTTATTTGAAAAAGAATGCATCTAAGCTTTTTTGTTTTTGGGTTCAGAACACTGGACAGCACTTTTTTATTGGTGGATGAATTTATCTACCAATCAGCAAGAATAACCCAGGTTGTTCACCAAAAATCGGCATCTAAACTTACATTCTTGCATTTCAATAAAGATAGCAAGAGAATGAATACAATTTGATAATAGGAGTAAAATAGAAAGTTGCTTATAATGTCATGCTCTATCTGAATCACAAAAGAAAAAAAATTGGGTTCAGTGTCCCTTTAAATAAATGTTTCTATTATTACATGTTAAATAGGGTATATTAAAATGTTAAAGATTTTTTTGGTTGTTTTTATTTTGAGAATAGAATGTTCCTGCCCAGTGGTTCTTCTAAAGGGGGTGCATAGGATGCAGAAGTTCTCTTTTAGGTAGCGCTCCCATTGTGTTTAGTGGTCTGAAAGGGAAGATTAAAATCACCCCCTGCTACTGTTCCTTTTGATCTAGTCACACCCCATACGGCCTAATCACACCCCAAACCCCCTACTCATGCTCCTGAGCCACCCACTTAATGCATCTGACTCCACCTCCACCTATCTCTGCCCACTGACCACACACAGTCCCCTGTAGCACTTCAAATTATTTGCACTCCCCAAAGTTTACAATTTAGAACCTGAGTAAAGCTAACAAGGGAGTATTTTATGAATGCAGGTTTCATGTCTGTCTATCTGTTTAATGCATACAAAGAGAGAAGCGCTCTACCAGGAATGAACAACAGCTCAGTAGCTTGTTCTATAGCGAGTAGGGATGGGCGAATGTTTCTAAAAATTCTAAATTTAAAACGAATTTTGATACATTTGTTCGTTCGAATTGAATTTCAATGTTTATATAACATTCTAACATTCTATTTTTGTTTTGTTTTTAATATTTGTTCGAATAATAGAATATTTAGCTATCTATTCATTCAATTTCGAAATGTAATATTCAAATTTGAATGTGACATTCGAATTTGAAATAGTATTTCTAGTCTAATACTGTGTTTTAAATGTAATATTCGAATTTAAATGTAACATTCGAATTTGAAATAGTGTTTCTAGTCTAATACTGTGTTTTTTAAATGTAATATTCGAATTGGATGTGATATTCAATTTGAATGTGACATTCAAATTCGAAATAGTGTTTCTAATCTACAATTGTGTTTTATAAATGTAATATTCAAATTCGAAAGTGACATTCAAATTCAAATGTGACATTCGAAAACTGAAAATAACATTCGAAAATCGAATTTTTAAGAATATTCGTTCTTATCAACATTCTATTATGTAAATCGAATTTCTACAATAACATTCGTTCTAACATTCGAATTTGAATATAAACACATTCGCCCATCCCTAGTTACCACCTAGGAGCAGCCTCTTTTAGCCCAGTTGTGCTTTTCACAAAGGAAAACTTTCCTGAAGTATATCAGTCTGGTCCAGCCAAGTAAGGTCAGTCCAGGCCCGAAATACCAGGTAATTCGCCTCTGAACAAGGAACATGACAACCCCAGACCATCGTTTTGGCTTTCTGTGGGCCTCGTCAGTGAGGTGCAGCCACCTTCCTCTAAGCACACTGGGCAATGACTCCACATCTGATTTCCCCTATCCCCCTTGGGGAGACATCCCCAGGGTTATTATCTATCTATATTTCTAACTATCTTTCTTTCTATATATATATCTATCTATTTATCTATCTATATTTATTTTTATTTTTTTATCTTATCTTATTATCTATTTATCTTATCTTCTCTCTCTCTCTCTGTCTCTCTCTCTCTCAAAATCATTATAGAGAGCAGCATGTATAGTATTACTTTTGCTCACTACTGAGGTACCATTGTAGGGCACTAGGGCCCTCTGTTGCATTGGTGCAGTACTACTTGTACATTTGAATTTGTTTCCCTGCTCATGAAAAACAACTGTCCCTTTTTGTCCTTATAACTCAGTAAGAAATTAATTTCAAGGCATGTAATGTTAATTTCCTGTTAGATTTAAAGGGGCATTCTGGTCAAAATTGAAATGCACATAGATTAATTATATCTTTGAATAGAAACACATTTACAATATACATCAACTGGCAAATATGCTTATAGAAAAAGCTTAAACTCTTTAAGCATTTTGCTCTGCACATGCATGTGAAGCATATCTAGATAGTCTAATTACACCAGCATTTAAAATACTGCAGCTTCTCAGAGAGCCCCTGGGGCATGTATCATGTCAGCAATGATGCAAATGGAGTCATTACCAGATGATACAAGCACTTTAGGATCTGTGTGGAAGTGCTGAGTTTAAAATGCTGGTGCATGGAGCATACTTAAATATACTCCATATCTTTTACTGGATGCATTATTGCTAATACATGTATATTGCAAAAATGTTTCTATTCAAAAAGGAAATGCACCTGTGTGTATTCCAATTTTGTCTGGAATGCTCCTTTGCTATCAACTTTAACATGTCTTTTAGCTTGCAATATGACTTCTATTACAAAGCAAATTAGGTTTTCTTTAAAAGAAGAATACAAAAATAAAATTGAAAACATTCACAAGATATATATCCATGTTTCTGCTTTCGTCTGTAACATAATTTGCACTACAGTGCTGTTTAATGCATAATAGTGAACGTAATAACATGAAATAAATAATAACACAAATTAATTATCAGTGGTGCTGAGGGCCACACAGCAGAAATTCATGTTGGGCCAGGCAGCCCTGGTAACTCATTTGTAAAGTATAAAATGCAGGGTCATATGAGAGAGCACTTACCTAGACAGTGTGTTAGTTTAGCCCTCAGTGTTCCTGTGTGGCATCTGGTATCATACAGCACATATATGTCTCCTGCTTTTATTCATTTTAATGCTGTTTCTTGCACCATTATTGATGACTGATTCTGTCTCTAGACATTTTGAATGTCCTTCTTATTCCCATTTGCTATTTATGCACATTTCTTGTACTCACTACAGTTCCCAGTTGCCTTGAAGGCTTCCTGCAATGCAGAACATTCTCATACCTGCTTTTCTCGTTCCTAACTATGGTCTTTGCTTCCTGGCATGACCTTTTTGCCTTACGATTTGCTGTAGCGATCATGACCTTCTACATTACAATATCCCCTTCATTCCTCTTGCCTTCTAAACTAGTAAGGGATTTTACAGATTTCATATGAACTTATTTTATTTTGTTACTTTTACCTGCAAATAAAAGGGACATTAAGTATATGTGTGTGTGTATATATATATATATATATATATATATATATGAGAAGGAAGAGGACTGGGAAATATTCAGCACTAGATCTTAACTCGTATAATATCACTATTAACAAGTGCTCTGTGGATTGAGATCCACTAATATAGGATACACAAAACACAATATACAAAATACAAAAATATAAAAGTTTATAGGGATATAAAGCGTCCAGAAGGGATGTTTAAGCTTGAAAATATGTGTAGACAGTCTGTGCAGGTAATACAGATAGTATGTGTCCCCCGTAGTACTCTCTTATTGTAGTGTACTTACAAGCTAATACCTCAATCATATGAGGAAAGTAGGGCGCGATGTATATTCCAAAGGCCTCCGTGTGCAGCTGGCTGTCTGTGCTCACGATACAGGATTTCCCCACTTGATTAATTTTCGTAGCCCCACCGCTCCCAGACTCTGCGTATACTCCTCTCAATTCCCACCACAATTGGCGAAGGTCATATAATAGAGACAAGGGAGGGTGGCACAAATAGTATAATACCGTTTATTCACAAATATAATAGTATAACATATACTGCAGATCAATGCACACTTACAATTTAAAACCTCAATAAAAATTATATATATATAAATCAGCAAAGTAAGGGAGTCACTCACAGGGTCTTGTAGTGAAGAAAAAAGTCTTTGTTCTTCACTACAAGACCCTGTGACTGTGAGTGACTCCCTTACTTTGCTGATTTGTATTTCACTTGGAGTGCACGGTTTTTGGCCTTTACAATTTACGAGGAGTGCTTCTACCATCCTCCTTTGCTGTATATATATATGTATATAGTATGTATACACAATAAATAGGTTCAAATGTGTATGCACAAAATTGGTATGGTATAAGTCCAGCAATAATCAAATATATATAATATATATATATATATATATATATATATATATATATATATATATATATATATATAATGGAAATATAATATAATCACACAATATATATGATGGGAATACCAGCTGCTAAGAATATAACTGCCAGAAGTGCGGGATATCCTTCCCAAGATATCCCTAAACGAGTTTTAAAAAGGAAAATCATTTCCAGCACATTTGTAATTTTGGTGTCAATAAGACCGTGAGAATATGATTCTGTGTTAATATTGGCAGATAGTTTCTGATTTGATGATTGCGACTGTGTTTGTTTTTTCATATTTTTTTATTTTTTGTTTTGAATAACAATAAACACAACGCTCCTTCACAGATAATTGCCCTCACTCACTGGTTTGGCAGATTTTTAATAAGTCTGTTATTGAAGAGAACAATCCGTACGTTAAGGATTCACATCTGAAACTAGTTACCACTTATTCACGGAGCAGCTGCAAAATAGTTACAAGGTATCACAGTTTATAAATATCTTCTGGTTGAAAAAAATGTGTTTTTGTACAGACAGTAAAAATTGTTTTCTTCGCTCGTTGTTTTCCAAATTTTACTTTCATATGTGTTTAAAGGGACATTGTACTATAAAATTGATTTCTGATGACTTTTTATACCAGCTGCAGAGTTTAACATGTACCGAAAATTGAACATTTATGTTTATTTTTTTTATGAAATAGCTGTGTTTGAACCCACAACCTTTTCAAATGTGATGTACATGCAGGGAGAGCAGACATCCTTATCTTGTATTCCCCTATGTATACACAATGACCTCCTTACACAAAAACAGGTGCAATTGAAATTAAATATTTTAAGATAAATATCTCAAACCCCTTCCCCCCACACAATGGAAATGTAAATTATTCTGATTTTTGTTTACATCATATTATTTTTATTATTATTATCGGTTATTTGTAGAGCGCAAACAGATTCTGCAGCGCTTTAAACATAGGCGGTATACAAGGTAGCAATTTTATGGATCAAATGGGTAGAGGGCTCTGCCTAGAGTCGCATTGTTGTAGTCAGCTCTTGTGAAGGTGATCTGCAAGCAGTTGGACTCTTAAAGGGAGAGTCTACCATATAATTGTTATTGTTTTAAAAGATAGATAATCCCTTTATTACCCATTTCCCAGTTTTGCATAACCAACACAGTTATATTAATATACTTTTTACCTCTGTGATTATCTTGTATCTAAGCCTCTGCAAACTGCCACTTTTTTCAGTTCTTTTGACAGACTTGCAGTCTAGCAATCAGTGCCTGCTCCCAGATAACTTCATGTGCACGAGCACAGTGTTATCTATATGAAAAATGTGAACTAACACCCTCTAGTGGTGAAAAACTGTTAAAATGCAATCTGAAAAGAGGTGGGCTTCAAGTTTTCAACTAAGAATACCAAAAGAACAAAACAAAATTGGTGATAAAAGTAAATTGGAAAATTGTTTAAAATTACATGCTCTATCTGAATCATGAAAGTTTATTTTGACATAGACTGTCCCTTTAAGCTTACATGCTAAGGGGGTTCAGGAGATAGCAATGGAGGAGAGGAACTGGCATAAAGAAAGGTTAGTGTAGGTTGTATGCATCCCTGAACAGTAGAGTCTTTAGGGAGTGCTTGAAGCTTTCAAAACTAGGGGAGAGTCTTGTGGAGCGAGGCAGAGAGTTCCACAAGATAGGAGCCAGTCTGAAGAAGTCCTGTAAACGGGAGTGTGAGGAGGTAACAAGAGAGGAGGAGAGTAAGAGGTCATGAGCAGAGCGAAGGGGACAGGAGGGAGAGTATCTGGAGACAAGGTCTGAGATATAGAGGGGAGCAGTGCAGTTCAGGAACTTTAAGGATGAGAGAGTGGATTAAAATCTTAGTTGTGTCTTTAGTGTAAGGAAATGTCTAATTTTAGAGATGTTCTAAAGAACCATTAAATACGATAGAATTGCATAATAAACAAATGCATAATAATAAAAAAAATAGCAAAAGCACCATTTAGATTTTTTTCTGACAAATGTTAAAGTTAATTTAATTTTCCTTCCCTCCTCCATCATGTGACAGCCATCAGCCAATTACAAAATGTATATACTATGAATTCTTGAACATGAAAGTGTGCATATACAAATATTGTGTTGTAATACTGGAAATGAATGGGAAAGGTTTTTAAATGGCATGCTCAATCTGAATCCTGAACGTTTCCAATTTAATTTAGTGTTCTTTTAAGTACGGACATTTTCAGTATAGGTGGGGATATAAGGCAAAACTTGTTTTTTCAAATGTCAAAATAAAGGTAAATGAGCTATCTGTAAACAATTTAATACACTCCAGCAAGTAAAGTGGATTGTTAGGAACAAATTAAAGGGGAGAACGTTTTAAAATACACTGTACCTTTAAAGGGACAGTAAAATCTTTGAAATTGTAATTTAAAATGCTTCATTATGTCTTTGCAATACATTTGTATTATTTATTTGCAGATTTTCCAATCCTGAATACTGAAAGAGCAGATGGCAGGCCTCACAATCCTAACATGGAGATCATGTTAACATAATGACAGTGGCAAATACTGCAAGCTCCAGATTTAAATAATTAGCTCTTCCAGATAAGAAACGTGGTAGGTGGAGTCTGACTATTGAAAACCAATTACAGCAAACAAGGTGTTAATCTACTCTAATACTGTTCAGACACTACTGATATGTTAATCTATTGTTAGAATGTAAAAAATATAATTGCAATGTGTTTAAAGATCACTTAAAGGGACTTAATACACTAGATTTTTCTTTGCATAAATGTTTTGTAGATGATTAATTTAGATTTAGCCCATACAGTTTAAAAAAAAAAAAAAAAAAAAACATAATTTATGCTTACCTGATAAATGTATTTCTCTTGTAGTGTATCCAGTCCACGGATCATCCATTACTTGTGTGATATTCTCCTTCCCAACAGGAAGTTGCAAGAGGATCACCCACAGCAGAGCTGCTATATAGCTCCTCCCCTCACTGCCATATCCAGTCATTCGACCGAAACAAGCCGAGAAAGGAGAAACCATAGGGTGCAGTGGTGACTGTAGTTTAATTAAAATTTAGATCTGCCTGAAAAGGACAGGGCGGGCCGTGGACTGGATACACTACAAGAGAAATAAATTTATCAGGTAAGCATAAATTATGTTTTCTCTTGTTAAGTGTATCCAGTCCACGGATCATCCATTACTTGTGGGATACCAATACCAAAGCTAAAGTACACGGATGATGGGAGGGACAAGGCAGGAACTTAAACGGAAGGAACCACTGCCTGTAGAACCTTTCTCCCAAAAACAGCCTCCGAAGAAGCAAAAGTATCAAATTTGGAAAATTTGGAAAAAGTATGAAGGGAAGACCAAGTTGCAGCCTTGCAAATCTGTGCAACAGAGGCCTCATTTTTAAAGGCCCAGGTGGAAGCCACAGCTCTAGTAGAATGAGCTGTAATCCTTTCAGGAGGCTGCTGTCCAGCAGTCTCATAGGCTAAACGGATTATACTCCGAAGCCAAAAAGAAAGAGAGGTTGCCGAGGCCTTCTGACCTATCCTCTGTCCAGAGTAAACAACAAACAGGTTAGATGTTTGGCGAAAATCTTTAGTAGCCTGTAAGTAAAACTTTAAGGCACGGACTACGTCTAGATTATCTAAAAGATGTTCCTTCTTTGAAGAAGGATTAGGACATAATGATGGAACAACAATCTCTTGATTGATATTCTTGTTAGAAACCACTTTAGGTAAAAACCCAGGTTTTGTACGCAGAACAACTTTATCTGAATGAAAGATCAGATAAGGAGAATCACAATGTAAGGCAGATAACTCCGAGATTCTTCGAGCCGAGGAAATAGCCATCAGAAAAAGAACTTTCCATGAAAGAAGTTTAATATCAATAGAATGAAGGGGTTCAAATGGAACCCCTTGAAGAACTTTAAGAACCAAGTTTAAGCTCCATGGAGGAGCAACAGGTTTAAACACAGGCTTAATTCTAACTAAAGCCTGACAAAATGCCTGAACGTCTGGATCTTCTGCCAGACGCTTGTGTAAAAGAATAGACAGAGCAGAAATCTGTCCCTTTAAAGAACTAGCTGATAATCCTTTGTCCAAACCCTCTTGGAGGAAGGACAATATCCTGGGAATCCTAACCCTACTCCATGAGTAATTCTTGGATTCACACCAATGAAGATATTTACGCCATATCTTGTGGTAAATTTTCCTGGTGACAGGCTTTCGTGCCTGTATTAAGGTATCAATTACTGACTCGGAGAAGCCACGCTTTGATAAGATCAAGCGTTCAATCTCCATGCAGTCAGTCTCAGAGAAAGTAGATTTGGATGATTGAAAGGACCTTGTATTAGAAGGTCTTGTCTCAGAGGCAGAGTCCATGGTGGAAAGGATGACATGTCCACTAGGTCTGCATACCAGGTCCTGCGTGGCCACGCAGGCGCTATCAATATCACCGATGCTCTTTCCTGTTTGATTTTGGCAATCAGACAAGGGAGCAGAGGAAACGGTGGAAACACATAAGCCAGGTTGAAGAACCAAGGCGCTGCTAGAGCATCTATCAGTGCCGCTTCTGGGTCCCTGGACCTGGATCCGTAACAAGGAAGCTTGGCATTCTGGCGAGACGCCATGAGATCCAATTCTGGTTTAACCCAACGGAGAACAAATTGAGCAAACACGTCCGGATGGAGTTCCCATTCCCCCGGATGAAAAGTCTGACGACTTAGAAAATCCGCCTCCCAGTTCTCTACACCTGGGATATGGATCGCTGACAGGTGGCAAGAGTGAGTCTCTGCCCAGCGAATTATCTTGGAAACTTCTGACATCGCTAGGGAACTCCTGGTTCCCCCTTGATGGTTGATGTAAGCCACAGTCGTGATGTTGTCCGACTGAAATCTGATGAACCTCAGTGTTGCTAGCTGAGGCCAAGCCAGAAGAGCATTGAATATTGCTCTTAACTCCAGAATATTTATTGGGAGGAGTTTCTCCTCCTGAGTCCATGAACCCTGAGCCTTCAGGGAGTTCCAGACTGCACCCCAACCTAGAAGGCTGGCATCTGTTGTTACAATTGTCCAATCTGCGAAAGGTCATACCCTTGGACAGATGGGCCCGAAATAACCACCAGAGAAGAGAATCTCTGGTTTCCTGATCCAGATTTAGTAGAGGGGACAAATCTGTGTAATCCCCATTCCACTGACTGAGCATGCATAATTGCAGCGGTCTGAGATGCAGGCGCTCGAATGGCACTATGTCCATCGCCGCTACCATTAAGCCGATTACTTCCATGCACTAAGCCACCGTGGGGGCGCGGAATGGAGTGAAGAACACGGCAAGCATTTAGAAGTTTTGATAACCTGGACTCCGTCAGGTAAATTTTAATTTCTACAGAATCTATTAGAGTCCCTAGGAAGGAAAACCTCGTGAGAGGAGATAGAGAACTCTTTTCTTCGTTCACTTTCCACCCATGCAACCTCAGGAATGCCAGAACTATCTCTGTATGAGATTTGGCAATTTGAAAGCTTGACGCCTGTATCAGGATATTGTCCAGGTAAGGAGCCACCGCTATGCCTCGCGGTCTTAGGACCGCCAGAAGTGAGCCCAGAACCTTTGTAAAAATTCTTGGGGCTGTAGCCAACCCGAATGGAAGAGCTACAAATTGGTAATGCCTGTCTAGAAAGGCAAACCTCAGGAACTGATGATGATTCTTGTGAATCGGAATGTGAAGGTAGGCATCCTTTAAGTCCACTGTGGTCATGTACTGACCCTCTTGGATCATGGGTAAAATGGTTCGAATAGTTTCCATCTTGAATGATGGAACTCTGAGGAATTTGTTTAGGATCTTTAAATCCAAAATTGGTCTGAAGGTTCCCTCTTTTTTGGGAACCACAAACAGATTTGAATAAAACCCCTGTCCTTGTTCCGTCTGCGGAACTGGATGGATCACTCCCATTAAAAGGAGATCTTGTACGCAGCTTAGGAATTCCTCTTTCTTTATCTGGTTTGCAGATAATCTTGAAAGGTGAAATCTCCCTTGTGGAGGAGAAGCTTTGAAGTCCAGAAGATATCCCTGAGATATGATCTCCAACGCCCAGGGATCCTGAACATCTCTTGCCCACGCCTGGGCGAAGAGAGAGAGTCTGCCCCCTACTTGATCCGTTGTCAGATAGGGGGCCGCTCCTTCATGCTGTCTTAGAGGCAGCAGCAGGCTTTCTGGCCTGCTTGCCCTTGTTCCAGGACTGGTTAGGTTTCCAGGCCTGCTTGGATTGAGCAAAAGTTCCCTCTTGTTTTGAAGCAGAGGAAGTTAATGCTGCACCTGCCATGAAATTTCGAAAGGCACGAAAATTAGACTGTTTGGCCTTTGATTTTGCCCTGTCCTGAGGAAGGGTATGACCCTTACCTCCAGTAATGTCAGCAATAATTTCTTTCAAACCAGGCCCAAATATTTCTGCCCCTTGAAAGGAATGTTGAGTAATTTAGACTTTGAAGTCACATCAGCTGACCAGGATTTGAGCCATAGCGCCCTACGCGCCTGGATGGCGAATCCGGAATTCTTAGCCGTTAGTTTAGTCAAATGAACAATGGCATCAGAAACAAATGAGTTAGCTAGCTTAAGAGTTCTAAGCTTGTCAACAATTTCAGTCAATGGAGCTGTATGGATGGCCTCTTCCAGGGCCTCAAACCAGAATGCCGCCGCAGCAGTGACAGGCACAATGCATGCAAGGGGCTGTAAAATAAAACCTTGTTGAATAAACATTTTCTTAAGGTAACCCTCTAATTTTTTATCCATTGGATCTGAAAAAGCACAACTGTCCTCAACTGGGATAGTGGTACGCTTTGCTAAAGTAGAAACTGCTCCCTCCACCTTAGGGACAGTCTGCCATAAGTCCCGTGTAGTGGCATCTATTGGAAACATTTTTCTAAATATAGGAGGTGGGGAAAAGGGCACACCGGGCCTATTCCACTCCTTACTAATAATTTCTGTAAGCCTTTTATGTATTGGAAAAACATCAGTACTCACCGGCACTGCATAGTATTTATCCAGCCTACACTATTTATCTGGCACTGCAATTGTGTCACAGTCATTCAGAGCAGCTAATACCTCCCCAAGCAATACACAGAGGTTCTCAAGCTTAAATTTAAAATTAGAAATCTCTGAATTAGGTCTCCCCGATTCAGAGACGTCACCCACAGACTGAAGCTCTCCGTCCTCAGGTTCTGCATATTGTGACGCAGTATCAGACATGGCTCTTACAGCATCTACGCGCTCTGTATCTCGTCTAACCCCAGAGCTATTGCGCTTGCCTCTAAATTCAGGCAATCTGGATAATACCTCTGACAGGGTATTATTCATGATTGCAGCCATGTCCTGCAAAGTAATCGCTATGGGCGTCCCTGATGTACTTGGCGCCATATTAGCGTGCGTCCCTTGAGCGGGAGGCGAAGGGTCCGACACGTGGAGAGAGTTAGTCGGCATAACTTTCCCCTCGACAGACCCCTCTGGTGACAATTCTTTTATAGATAAAGACTGATCTTTACTGTTTAAGGTGAAATCAATACATTTAGTACACATTCTCCTATGGGGCTCCACCATGGCTTTTAAACATAATGAACAAGTATCCTCTGTTTCAGACATGTTTGTACAGACTAGCAATGAGACTAGCAAGCTTGGAAAACACTTTAACCCCTTAATGACCGAGGACGTGCAGGGTACGTCCTCAAAAAAAAGGCAGTTAACGCCTGAGGACATACCCTGCACGTCCTCGGTGTGGAAAGCAGCTGGAAGCAATCCTGCTTGCTTCCAGCTGCTTTCCGGTTATTGCAGTGATGCCTCGATATGGAGGCATCCTGCAATAACCTTACATGGCCATCCGATGCAGAGAGAGCCACTCTGTGGCCCTCTCTGCACCGGACATCGATGGCCGGTATCGTTGGTGGGTGGGAGCCGACTTGGGAGGCGGGTGGGCGGCCATCGGTGTGCCGTGTGACGTTGAGGGGGGCGGGATCGGGGGCAGGACCGCCGGGGGCGCGCACGGACGCGCGCGCGTGCACGGAGGGTGGCGGGTGGGCGCGTGCACGGGGCGGGAGCGGGTGGGAACCGCTACACTACGGAAAATTAATAAAAAGTATAAAGTTAAAAGTGCCATAAGCACACAAAAAAAAAAGCACAAAAAGAGATCGTGGAGGGGTGGGGGGTTGGTTTTTGTGTGGGGGGAAGCTACACTACAGAAAAGTTAAAAAAATGTAAAACAAAAACCTTTTTTCTTCTAAACTGGGTACTGGCAGACAGCTGCCAGTACCCAAGATGGCGCCCATTAAGTTAGAGTGGGAGGGTTAGGAAGCTGTTTGGGGGGGATCAGTGAGGTTGGGGGCTAAGGGGGGATAGTACACAGCAGCATATGTAAGTATGCTTTAAAAAAAACACCAAAAAAACAAATATAGCTTTTATTTTAGTACTGGCAGACTTTCTGCCAGTACTTAAGATGGCGGGGACAATTGTGGGGTGGGGGAGGGAAGAGAGCTGTTTGGGAGGGATCAGGGGCTCCCTACAAGCTACCTAATTAACCCCTTCACTGCTAGCCATAATACACGTGTGATGCGCAGCGGCATTTAGCGGCCTTCAAAATACCAAAAAGCAACGCCAAAGCCATATATGTCTGCTATTTCTGAACAAAGGGGATCCCAGAGAAGCATTTACAACCATTTGTGCCATAACTGCACAAGCTGTTTGTAAATGATTTCAGTGAGAAACCTAAAATTGTGAAAAATTTAACGTTTTTTTTAATTTGATCGCATTTGGCGGTGAAATGGTGGCATGAAATATACCAAAATGGGCCTAGATCAATATTTGGGGTTGTCTACTACACTACACTAAAGCTAAAATTACCCCAAAAAGCTCCCTACATGCTCCCTAATTAACCCCTTCACTGCTGGGCATAATACACGTGTGGTGCGCAGTGGCATTTAGTGGCATTCTAATTACCAAAAAGCAACGCCAAAGCCATATATGTCTGCTATTTCTGAACAAAGGGGATCCCAGAGAAGAATTTACAACCATTTGTGCCATAATTGCACAAGCTGTTTGCAAATAATTTCAGTGAGAAACCTAAAGTTTGTGAAAAAATTTGTGAAAAAGTGAACGATTTTTTGTATTTAATCGCATTTGGCGGTGAAATGGTGGCATGAAATATACCAAAATGGGCCTAGATCAATACTTTGGGTTGTCTACTAAAAAAAATATATACATGTCAATGGATATTCAGAGATTCCTGAAAGATATCAGTGTTCTAATGTAACTAGCGCTAATTTTGAAAAAAAAAATGGTTTGGAAATAACAAAGTGCTACTTGTATTTATTGCCCTATAACTTGCAAAAAAAAGCAAAGAACATGTAAACATTGGGTATATCTAAACTCAGGACAATATTTAGAAACTATTTAGCATAGATGTTTTTTGGTGGTTGTAGATATGTAACAGATTTTGGGGGTCAAAGTTAGAAAAAGTGGGGTTTTTTTCAATTTTTCCTCATATTTTATAATTTTTTTATAGTAAATTATAAGATATGATGAAAATAATGGTATCTTTATAAAGTCCATTTAATGACGAAAAAAACGGTATATAATATGTGTGGGTACAGTAAATGAGTAAGAGGAAAATTACAGCTAAACACAAACACCGCAAAAATGTAAAAGTAGCCTTGGTCCCAAACGGACAGAAAATGGAAAAGTGCTATGGTCATTAAGGGGTTAAAGCAAGTTAACAAGCAATATAAAAAAATGTTACTGTGCCTTTAAGAGAAACAAATTTTGACAAAATTTGAAATAACAGTGAAAAAAGGCAGTTACACTAACAAAAAGTTTACAGTGTATGTAACAAGTCAGCAGAGCATTGCACCCACTTGCAAATGGATGATTAACCCCTTAATAACAAAAACAGAATAATAAATGACAAAAACGTTTTTTAAACACAGTCACAACAACTGCCACAGTCTACTGTGATTGTTACCCTCCTCAAACATGACTTTGAAGCCTTTTGAGCCCTTCAGAGATGTCCTGTATCATGCAGAGGGAAGCTGAATGTCTCTGTCAGTATTTTTATCTGCACAGAAAAGCACTAAAATAGTCCCTTCCCACTCATATTGCAACAGTGGAAAGCCTGTTACTAGGCAAAAATCAAGCCAGCCATGTGGAAAAAAACTAGGCCCCAATAAGTTTTGTCACCAAACATATATAAAAACGATTAACATGCCAGCAAATGTTTTATATTACACTTTTATAAGAGTATGTATCTCTGTTAATAAGCCTGATACCAGTCGATATCACTGCATTTAAGGCTTAACTTACATTAATCCGGTATCAGCAGCATTTTTCTAGCAAATTCCATCCCTAGAAATATGTTAACTGCACGCCATTCCCCCTCTGAAGTTACCTCACTCCCCAGAATATGTGAGAACGGCAGTGGATCTTAGTTACTTCTGCTAAGATCATAGAAATCACAGGCAGATTCTTCTTCTAGTTAAAAAACTAACTATAATACACCACTCTCCTCTTACTACGTCCATCTTTGTTGAGAGTTGCAAGAGAATGACTGGATATGGCAGTGAGGGGAGGAGCTATATAGCAGCTCTGCTGTGGGTGATCCTCTTGCAACTTCCTGTTGGGAGGTAGAATATCCCACAAGTAATGGATGATCCGTGGACTGGATACACTTAACAAGAGAAATACAGTTTTGCTTATTTTAAAATAACATTGCTCTGATTTTCAGACTCCTAACTAAGCCCCAAAGTTTTAGGAGAATACTGACGTATACCTACTCCAGCTTGATCCTGTTTGTGTAAAGGGTCCTTTCATATGCAAAGGAAGGGGGAAGGGGGAGTGTCTGTTATTTGCCACTTGCAGTGGGCTTTCCAGCTACCTTTTAAACAGTGCTAAACTGGAAGCTTCTAAGTTTTTAAACGGTTCTATACTGGATTTGTATATCAGTATCTGCGTATTATTCTTTATAGTAGTGTCTATTACATGCAGTTATATGAAAATTGGTGTATACTGTCCCTTTAATACATATTCTGCTTACACTACAATGGAGCCTTCTAACTCTTGCCTCTAGCATGCACATCTATTATTAAAAAGGACATGAAACCCAGTTATTTTTTTCTTTCATGATTCAGATAGAACCTACAATTTTAAACAACTTTCCAATGTATTTCTATTATAAAATGTTCTTTATTTTCTTGTTATCCTTTGTTGAAAAGCAGGAAGGTAAATTCAAGAGTGTGCACTATATGGCAGCAGTTTTGCAAGAATGTTATACATCAGCAAGAGCACTAGATGGCAGCACTATTTCCTGTCACCTAGAGCTGCAGAAAAGTGCATGATGCCAATCTAGATATCTCTTCAGCAAAGAGTAACACGAGAACAAAGCGAATTTGATAATAGAAGTAACTTGGAAACTTTTTTTTAAATTGTATTCTCTATCTGAAAAATGAAAGAAAAAATGTGGGTTTCATGCCCCTTTAAAAAAACATTTATTTACTTTCAGCCAGATTACGAGTTTTGCATTATGGCTGGCTCGATAATAACTTGCAAGTTATTTCCACCGCTTACCTCCCTATAGCGCTGCTATTTAAGGTTTTCCAAAAACCTGCGTTAGCGGGCAATATGGTTGCGTTGAGCTCCATACCGCACACAAATACCAGCGCTGCTTTGAGCTGGTTTTAACGTGCTCGTGCATGATTTTCCCATAGACATCAATGGGGAGAGCCAGCTAAAAAAAAGCCTAACAACTGCAATAAAGGAGCTTAAAGCTCCGTAATGCAGCGCCATTGTTTCCTATGGGGAAAGAAAAGTTATGTTTACACCCAACACCCTAACATAAACCCTGAGTCTAAACACCCCTAATCTGCCGCCCCCGACATCGCCGCAACCTACATAAATGTATTAACCCCTAATCTGCCGCCCCCAACACTATACTAAAGTTATCAGCCCCTAAACCTCTGGCCTCCCACATCACTAACACTAAATAAATATATTAACCCCTAAACCTAACCCTAACCCTAACTCTAACTTTAATATAATTAAAATAAATCTAAATAAAAATTACTATCATTACCTAGCTAATTCCTATTTAAAACTAAATACTTACCTATAAAATAAACCCTAAGCTAGCTACAATATAACTAATAGTTACATTGTATCTATCTTAGGGTTTATTTTTATTTCACAGCTAAGTTTGTATTTATTTTAACTAGGTAGACTAGTTAGTAAATAGTTATTAACTATTTAATAACTACCTAGTTAAAATAAATACAAATTTACCTGTAAAATAAAACCTAACCTGTCTTACACTAACACCTAACATTACACTACAATTAAATAAATTACATGAATTAATTAAATACAATTAACTAAATTACAAAAAAAATAAACACTAAATTACACAAAATAAAAAAGAAATTATCAAATATTTAAACTAATTACACCTAATCTAATAGTCCTATCAAAATAAAAAAGCCCCCCCAAAATAAAAAAAAACCCTAGCCTAAACTAAACTGCCAATGGCCCTTAAAAGGGCCTTTTGCAGGGCATTGCCCCAAAGAAATCAGCTCTTTTACCTGTAAAAAAAAAATGCAAACAACCCCCCAACATTAAAACCCACCACCCACACAACCAATCCCCCCAAATAAGAGAATGAAGAAAACTTGATAATAGGTGTAAATTAGAAAGTTGCTAAAAATTGCATACTCAATGTGAATCACAAAAGAAAAAAATTTGGTTCAGTGTCCATTTAAGGTTTAATTAAAGAAGTCTTTTGCAGTCAAGGGGGTTTAAAGCATCAGCTCTTTCAAGCTCAAGGTCCCACATCAGGGCATGGGCATCCGCAGAAATTTTTCCCGGGAGGGGGGGAGCTTAGATATAAGGCAGAGCTTAAAAATCTCAAGCTTAAAAATATTTTTTGGGGGGACTGCAATATGATGAGAAAATATTTTATTTACAACACACACACACATCATATAAAAAGTCTGTCACTTGCAAGCACACAGCTAGATTAATAGCAAAATAATAGGGTTAGTTACAACAAAATTGTGATAGCCCAGGACCACATCAAAGTCTCTTCCTCCCTGGGTCCATAACATACTGCCACACAATGCATGCCTTCAAATAACACACTGAGATACAAACAAAGGTGACAAAGGCCTTTTGTAATTTATCTAGACACATACAAAATACAGAAATGGACTGCACTTTCAAACCGGACTGGGTGCACATCCCATGCCACTTGAAAACTCACAACCCTGGGTACTCTTCAGCACTCAGACAGCTGCACAATTCCCAACAACTCAGTTAACCCCAGACCAGCCTGCAAGCACACTGCTAGAGGAGTAAGGTTTATTTTAAAAGCAAAATAGAAGAGTAAGGTTTAATCTAGATGTGTAATTGCAAAAGGGTGCTTGACTTTTTATCTGTAGCAAAATTTCAAGAGGGGGGCAAGTGTCCCCCTTGACCCCTCTGCCCCCATCTGGATGCCCATGTTTCAGATGCTTCAAGGGTTACACTTAGGTTGCTGGAAATTATATGAGGTTGCCCTTCCATCTAATATTTAGCAGACAAGGGGTTAAATTCAGTACAGATGCTGGTAGTGTCATGTAATCAAACCTGCTAAAGAGATACTGAGAAACTTTACTAATGCAGGTGTTAAAGGTACTAATAAGAATATCACATTAAATCAAGTGACAAGCTGCAGCCCTTGATCTTGTTCAGTTAGGACTAACTTTAATAAGATTGTGCACTGCATTATTTTTTTCTTAATGGAAATATTTATGTTCTTTCTCTCTAACCCCCAACCAAATGTATCAAGTCTTTGAATAGGTCTATCATTACAAATTAATACTTTGTGTGTGTGTGGGGGGGGGGGGGGGTTCATTAAAGTTAATATTGTTTTGTATTTTTATTATATATTTTATTTTACTTTTTAATGCCAACCAGTTTACTAAATCCAGTGACTATAGCATACGCTCTTGGCATTTATCATTGCACCAGCAGTTCTTGTGAACTGCTGGTGCAATACCGCCCCCAGCAGGGGGTGTAAATCAACCCAATCGTATTCGATCGGATTGATTTCTGTCCGCCGTCTCAGAGCAGGCGGACAGGTTATGGAGCAGCGGTCTCTGGCGAGCCTGAAGACTCGCAAGAAACCCGGGGCATCAAGCTCCGTTCGGAGCTTGATAAATAGACCCCTTAGTCTCAGTCCAGCCCTTTATACAAACAACATCACAAGAATAAAATGGAGAACAAAGCTTTTTACCTCTACACTTGCTGACTTTTCCAATTTCCTTAAGTCTAGGACTATAGAAAAAGAAATCTAGTATATTTAAAGCCAGATCTTGAAATAGATCTACTGATTTTAGGTGACAGTTCCCCTTTGAACTATTATTTGATGGATTGCCTCTGAGATACTGTAAAAGAACCTCATGGAATAGCAGTGTTGCTCTTGGTTGTATAAAATCTGTTTTAGATTCAGAGCTATAAACAATTGTTTTCAGAAATGTTTCAGGAAGACCACATCATGTCTGCAATGTCTTTTGTTTATTATATTCTCATAACTTTGGCTTTCGCCTTCAGGAAATAAAAGAGCAGGATCATAACGGTTCCTCTGTCATGTTACATTTTTATCGGGTTTGGGTTATAAAGTTTTGTAATTCAGAAGAACATGAAAGTCAAAATTAAACTTTCAAGGCTTAGAAAAAGAATGCAATTTTAAAGGGACAGTCTAGTCCAAAATAAACGTTCATGATTCAGATAGGGCAGCTAGCTGTTGAAAAGCATACCTAGGCAGGATCAGGAGGTGCTGAAAAGCAAACCTAGGCAGGCTCAGGATCTGCTGAAAAGTATACCTAGGCAGGCTCAGGAGCTGTTGAAAAGCATACCTAGGCTGACTCAGGAGATGCTAAAAAGCATACCTAGGCAGGCTCAGGATCTGCTGAAAAGTAAACCTAGACAGGCTCAGGAGCTGCTGAAGAGCATACCTAGGCAGGCTCAGGAGCTGCTGAAAAGCATACCTAGGCAGGCTCAGGAACTGCTGAAAAGCATACCTAGGCAGGTTCAGGTGCTGCTGAAAAGCATACCTAGGCAGACTCAGAAGCTACTGAAAAACATACCTAGGCAGGCTCAGGAGCTGCTGAAAAGCATACCTAGGCAGGCTCAGGAGATGCTGAAAAGCAAACCTAGGCAGGCTCAGGATCTGCTGAAAAGTATACCTAGGCAGGCTCAGGAACTGCTGAAAAGCATACCTAGGCAGGCTCAGGAGCTGCTGAAAAGCATACCTAGGCAGGCTCAGAGGCTACTGAAAAACATACCTAGGCAGGCTCAGGAGCTGCTGAAAAGCATATCTAGGCAGGCTCAGGAGCTGCTAAAAAAGTATACCTAGGCAGGCTCAGGAGCTGCTAAAAAAGTATACCTAGGCAGGCTCAGGAGCTGCTAAAAAGTATACCTAGGCAGGAACAGGAGCTGCTAAAAAGTATACCTAGGCAGGCTCAAGAGATGCTGAAAAACATACATAGGCAGGCTCAGGAGCTGCTGTAAAGTATAACAAGGCAGGCTCAGGAGCTGCTGAAAAGCATACCTAGGTAGGCTCAGGAGCTGCTGTAAAGTATACCTAGGTAGGCTCAGGAACTGCTGAAGAGCATAGCTAGGCAGGCTAAGGAGCTGTAATGCACTAATGGGTGATAGATGGTGATATGAATGCTTAAAATTTCAAACAGTTACAACCTTAGTTCATATAAACCTTGTATTGATTTAAATTTTATACACTATGGACTAGATTACAAGTGGAGCGCAAAATATCGTGTTCGCCTTGCTACAATGGAAGCCTCGTTCTCATGCTGTGAGACACGGCATGAGAACTAGAGCGGCAAAGGGGTAAGTCAAGCAGCAAATTGTAAATATATATGTATGTGTGTGTATATACACTTGTAATGGATGGTTATTTATCACGCACTCGCAAACAGGCAAATTTCTCCATTTGCAGGCGCGCTATAAATTAGCACTCCACTTGTAATCTAGCCCTAAATTAAGATGTCTTACTATACACAATTTATCTTTGATAATGTCATAGCTAGATGGTAAAACTGTACAACATTGCTGTTTAGATTTAAATGCTTTTTGTGTTTGCATATTCCCCACAATCTTTTAACTCATAATATGTGCACAAATAATATTACGTTTTTGTTTAAGGGAATATGAAACAGATACTGTATGACTCAGATAGAGCATGTCATTTGAAACACCTTTCTAATTTCTTTCTCTTTGTATCTTTTATTGAAAAGCAGGGATGTAAGCTTGGGAATGTGCATGTGTCTGGTGCACTATATGGGAGCAGTTTTGCAAGAATCTTATCCATATGCAAGATCCATAGATGGCAGCACTTTTCTTGTCATGTTGTGCTATATGTTTTGCTCCAGGCATCTACCTAGGTATCTCTTTAAAATAATAATAAATTGGGAATGAAGCAAATTTGATTATAGAAGTAAATTGGGAACTTTTTTTTTTTAAATTGTATGCTCTGTATGTCTGAATCACAAAAGAACATTATTGGGTTTCGTATCCCTTTAAGGCAGTGTCCTTGTTTCAACTCTATTATTATACCTATTGGCTCCAAATCTTTAGAACTAACTACAATTAAAGGGACAGTCAACACCAGCATTTTTGTTGTTTCAAAAGTTTTGCATAACCAACACAGTTATAGAAATATACTTTTTACCTCTGTGATTACCTTGTATCTAAGCCTCTGCAAACTGCCCCTAATTTCAGTTCTTTTGACAGACTTGGATTTTAGCCAATCAGTGCTCACGCCAGGGTAACTTCACATGCATGAGCTCAATGTTATCTATATGAAACACATGAACCACAATGCCCTCTAGTGGTCAAAATGCATTCAGATTAGAGGCAGTCTTCAAGGTGTAAGAAATTAGCATATGAACCTCCTAGGTTTAGCTTTCAACTAAGAATACCAAGAGAACAAAGCAAAATTGGTGATAAATGTAAATTGGAAAGTTGTTTAAAATTACATTCCCTATTTAAATCATAAACGTTTTTTTTTTTTTTACTTGACTGTCCCTTTAACTCCTTGGTAGCAATTGTCCTCTCACGCTACTAAAAGGTCAAAGTTACAATAATTTACGGAATCAACAAGAAACGTCATTCTGTTTTATTAAATTCCAATACAGCAGGTCAAAAAAAATCCCTTTTTTATTGGAATCAGAAATTCCATGCTAGGCACCTGTGGATGTTTTGTTTCTTAAATCCCTTTCATGCAATTATTACAGTTTAGAATGGAATTAAATGTTAATCTTGTTTTGATCTAAAAAAAGAACTGATTAAACATAACCACTGCTATACTCATCATTTTAGATGAAAATAACTACATTAGCAGTAATATATCTATAATAAATTATTCTGTAAAGGAATAGGTCTGTATTGTTATATTTGAAAATCAGAACATGTTTTTCTTGACATGCAATTACTTTGATTCAATAAATACAGGAAATACCAACACTCAAACATAGAATTTGTTACCTGAATATCCAAAAATAACATTCAAATATTATATTTTGATTTTCATTTGATTTATATTGAAATATATGATATTATTATCAATTATTTGTGGAGCACCAACAGATTCAGCAGGACTATAAACATAGGTCTAATACACAAGGTAACAATTATAGGTAGGCTGACCATATTGCCGTTTTAAAAGGGGACACATATGAAAAATACATATGTCAGGGCTGTTTAAAGTTGTATAAGAACCCTCACATGTATTTTTCATATGTGTTCCTTCTTAAAGCGGCAATATGGTCAGCCTAATTATGGGAGACAAGTGGATAGAGGGCCCTGCCAAGAGTTGCACTGTTGTAAATCAGCTCTCATGAAGGTGATCTACAAAGCAGCTGGGCTCATTGGCTGACGTGCTAAGGGGTTTCACGGGGATGACAAAAGGAGGAGAGGAACTAAGATAGGAACATATAAGTGTATATTATATGCATCCCTGAACAGTAGAGTCTTTTAAGGGACATTATACACTCGATGTTTCCATGATGATCCATTTATATAGCCCATACAGGTTGTTGTTTTTAAAAAATACATAGTTTTGCTTATTTTTAAATAACATTGCTCTGATTTTCAGACTCCTAACCAAGCCCCAAACTTTTAGGAGAATACCGAGGTATACCTACTCGAGCTTGCTCCTGTTTGTCATATGCAGAGGAAGGAGGAGGGGGAGCGTCTGTTATTTCCCACTTAAAGTGGGTGTTCTAGCTACCTTTTTAACAGAGCTAAACTGGGATATTCTAATTAAGTTTTTAAACGGTTTTATACTGGATTTTTATATCAGTATCTGTCCATATACTTCTTTATAGTAGTGTCTATTACATGCAGTAATATGAAAATTGGTGTATACTGTCCCTTTAAGGAGCGCTTGAAAGTTTGAAAACTAGGAGAAAGTCTTGTGGAGTGGGGCAGAGAGTTCCACAAGATAGGGGCCAATCTGGAAAAGACCTGTAGACGGGAATGTGAAGAGGTAACAAGAGAGGAGGAGAGAAAGAAGTTGTGAGCAGAGTACAGGTTGCGTGATGACTAGTATCTGGAGACGAGGTCGGAGATATAGGGGGAAGCAGAGTTATTGAGGGCCTTGAATTCTGAGGATGCTAGTAAAGGGACTGGCAGAGAGGTGCAGCAGATGAGGAGTGACATGTAAGGAAAATCAGCCTGGCAGAGGCATTCATTATGGATTTAAGGGAGATAGACGGTAGCTAGGGAGGCCGGAGAAGAAGGAGTTGCAATAGTCAAGGTGGGAAATGACGAGAGAGTGGATTGAAGTCTTAGTTGTGTCTTGTGTGAGGAAGTGGCACATTTTGGAGATGTTTTTAAGGTGAAAGCAGCAGGAATTGGCCAAAGACTGGATGTGTGGAGTGAAACAGAGATCTAAATTGAGTGTGACCCCCAAAGCATTGGGCATGCAGGGTTGGGGTAATGATGTTAATTGGTTGAATCAGAAGAGTAGGGGACCAAGGACAGAGCCTTGTAGAACTCCAACAGGAAGTGGGAAAGGGGAAAATAATAATAAAAATTTGAAAAGTAAAATGTTAAATTCAATATTCAAATGTTACATTTGTTTAAGTGCATGTTAAAGGGCCCTGGAAGTCTAAATTAACCCTTTGTGACAGTTTTTGACAAGTATATTAAAATGTATTAAATATATTAAAATAAAAAATGCGGATCCATTATTCATATTCAGAATTTTTCATTGTTCTAATTTTTCATTGTTCCCCGACATCGCCGATACTAACTAAATCACTAAATAAAGCTATTAACCCCTAAACCGCCGTTCCCAGACGTTGCCGACACTAACTAAATCACTAAATTAAGCTATTAACCCCTAAACCGCCGTTCCCTGACATCGCCGACACCATCTAAATCACTAAATAAAGCTATTAACCTCTAAACCGCCTTTCCCCAACATTGCCGACACTAACTAAACCTATTAACCCCTAAACTGCAGTTCGCCGAAATCTGCGACACTAACTAAATCTATTAACCCGTAAACCGCCGTTCCCAGACGTCGCCAACACTTACTAAACCTATTAACCCCTAAACCGCAGTTCCCCGACATAGTCAACACTAACTGAAACACTAACTAAACCTATTAACCCCTATAATGCTGTTTCCAAACATCGCCAACACTAACTAAATCTATTAACCCCTAAACCGCCAACCCCCACATCGCAACAACCTAAATTCAACTATTAACCCCTAAACCTAACACCCCTTAACTTTAACATAATTAAAATAGACCTAAATTAAAGTTACAATTATTAACTAACTACCTATTTAAAAATAAATAGAAACTTACCTGTGAAATAAAAATAAAACCTAAGCTACCTACAATATAACTACTATCTATCGTTTCCAACTCCATCTGGAGGACGGACCTCCTGAAACGGATCAGGACTCAGGGTGGATTTGAAGCCCACAGAAGTCCCTACTAAGTTTAATTCATCGATCTGCAAACCTACTAAATAGGTAAAGATACCGGAAGATAAGTTCCTGGAGGAGTTTGTTAATAATCCGCAATAACCCTCAACACTTCATCTAGGAGTTCAGAACCCTCCTCCTCTAGTATCTACATACGGAGTGGAAAATAAGGTCAGATTGATTTACCTGCTAACTTTATTCCAGTAAAATAGGCTATCTGTAGCCACACTGCTATTGCTATATCAAAGACTGCAGCCTTAGCTCCAAATATATACATATGTCCTTATTCACATGAACTTTCAAGATAAATTTATAAGATGAATTTCTAATATTGAATTTTTAATAATGCACTTTTATTGTTTATGAATGTTCTACTCAGGAGTCCGACTCTCGGTTTCCGCTTTTTTAGCTTGAAGTTGATGACAAAAACCAATTTGTATTTTTAAAGGGAAATAGTATCAAAAAATCTATTTTATTTCTAAAGGGAAACAGTATTAATTTTTAAGTGAAATTGTTTTTTGATATTTGTTATGAAGTTGTATAAGGGTGGCCAACCTATTACTACCATTGTATTTGTTAGCAACATATTTGTATTATTCATATCTGCATTACACACAAACAGTATATACTATCAAATGTAGAAAATCAGTAAATAGATACCATTTCTACTAAGAGTAAACAATATTTATATGAATAAAATTATCTCCGATTTTATAAAAACATACGGCTAGATTACGAGTTTTTGTCGGTAAAGCTTGCGGTGCTAACACACAGTTTTCCCTCACCGCTCACCACAAACCCGGCGTTAACCGCAAAAAAGTGAGCGTAGAGCAAAATTTAGCTCCACATCTCACCTTAATACCAGCGCTGCTTATGGTAGCAGTAAGGTGGCAAAACGTGCTTGTGCACGATTTCCCCATAGGAATCAATGGGGGAGAGGTGGCTGAAAAAAAACTAACACCTGTAAAAAAAGCAGCGTAAAGCTCCTACCGCAGCCCCATTGATTCAACACCCTAACATGAACCCTGAGTCTAAACACCCATAATATTACACTTATTAACCCCTAATCTGCCGCCTCCGACATCGCCGACACCTGCATTATATTATTAACCCCTAATCTACCGCTCCGGACACCGCCGCCACTAACATTATACTTATTAACCCCTAATCTGCTGCCCCCAACATCGCCAACACCTATATTATATTTATTAGCCCCTAATCTGCCGCCCCCAATGTTGCTGCAACCTAACTACATTTATTAACCCCTAATCTGCCGCCCACAACGTCGCCACTACTATAATAAAGTTCTTAACCCCTAAACCTAAGTCTAACCCTAAACCTAACACCCCCTAACTTAAATATAATTTAAATAAATCTAAATAAAATTACTACAATTAACTAAATTACTCCTATTTAAAACTAAATACTTACCTATAAACCATAAGATAGCTACAATCTAACTAATAGTTACACTGTAGCTATCTTAAGGTTTATTTTTATTTTACAGGCAACTTTGTATTTATTTTAACTAGGTACAATAGTTATTAAATAACTATTATTACTATAGTAACTATTATAGTAACTATTACTATATTAACTATATATTTAGTAACTACCTAGTTAAAATAAATACATAAGTACCTGTAAAATAAATCCTAAGTTACAATTACACATAACACTACACTATAATTAAATGAATTCCCTAAACTAACTACAATTAAATACAATTATCTAAATTATGACAAAAAACAAACACTAAATTACAAAAAATAATAAAATAATTAAAAAAAAAATTAAACTAATTACACCTAATTTAATACCCCCTAATAAAATAAAAAAGCCCCCAAAAATAATAAAAAAGCCCTACACTAAATTATAAATAGCCCTTAAAAGGGCTTTTTGCGGGGCATTGCCCCAAAGTAATCAGCTCTGTTACCTGTAAAAAAAAAAAAAGGTACAAATACCCCCCCAACATTAAAACCCACCACCCACACAACCAACCCTACTCTAAAACCCACCCAATCCCCCCTTAATAAAACCTAACACTAACCCCCTGAAGATCACCCTTCCTTGAGACGTCTTCACCCAGCCGGGCCGAAGTCCTCAACGAAGCCGGGAGAAGTGGTCCTCCAGACGGGCAGAAGTCTTTTATCGAAGCCGGACAGAAGAGGTCCTCCAGATGGGCAGAAGTCTTCATCCAGGCGGCATCTTCTATCTTCATCCATCCGGAGGGGGTCCATCTTCAAGACATCCGACGCAGAGCATCCTCTTCATCCGACGGCTACTGGAACAATGACGGGTCCTTTAAATTACATCATCCAAGATGGCGTCCCTTGAATTCCACTTGGCTGATAGAATTCTATCAGCCAATCGGAATTAAGGTAGAAAAAATCCTATTGTTCCAATCAGCCAATAGGATTGAACTTTAATCCTATTGGCTGATTACATCAGCCAATAGGATTTTTTCTACCTTAATTCCGATTGGCTGATAGAATTCTATCAGCCAATCGAAATTCAAGGGATGCCATCTTGGATGACGTCATTTAAAGGACCCGTCATTGTTCCAGTAGCAATCGGATGAAGAGGATGCTCCGCATCGGATGTCTTGAAGATGGACCCGCTCCGTGCCGGATGGATGAAGATAGAAGATGCCGCCTGGATGAAGACTTCTGCCCGTCTGGAGGACCACGTCTAGAGGACCACTTCTGCCCGGTTGGGTGAAGACGTCTCAAGGTAGGATGATCTTCAGGGGGTTAGTGTTAGGTTTTATTAAGGGGGTATTGGGTGGGTTTTAGAGTAGGGTTGGGTGTGTGGGTGGTGGGTTTTAATGTTGGGGAGGTATTGTATTTTTTTTTACAGGTAAAAGTGCTGATTACTTTGGGGCAATGCCCCGCAAAAAGCCCTTTTAAGGGCTATTTATAATTTAGTGTAGGGTAGGGATTTTTATTATTTTGGGGGGCTTTTTTATTTTATTATGGGGATTAGATTAGGTGTAATTAGTTAAAAAAAATTATTATTATTATTATTTTCTGTAATTTAGTGTTTTTTTTCCGTAATTCATATAATTGTATTTAATTGTATTTAATTGTAGTTAGTTTAGGGAATTAATTTATAGTGTAGTGTTAGGTGTAATTGTAACTTAGGTTAGGTTTTATTTTACAGGTACTTTTGTATTATTTTAACTAGATAGTTATTAAATAGTTAATAACTATTTAATAACTATTGTACCTAGTTAAAATAAACTTGCCTGTAAAATAAAAATAAATCCAAAGCTAGCTACAATGTAACTATTAGTTATATTGTAGCTATTTTAGGGTTTATTTTACAGGTAAGTATTTTGTTTTAAATAGGAATTATTTAGTTAATTGTAGTAATTTTATTTCAATTTATTTAAATTATATTTAAGTTAGGGGGGGTGTTAGGGTTAGACTTAGGTTTAGAGGTTAATACATTTAATATAGTGGCAGCGACGTTGGGGGCGGCAGATTAGAGGTTAATAAATGTAAGTAGTTGTCGGCGATGTTAGGGATGGCAGATTAGGGGTTAATAAAATGTAACTAGTGTTTGAGATGCGGGAGGGCAGCTGTTTAGGGGTTAATAAATATTTTATAGTGGTGGCGATGTCCGGTTCGGCAGATTAGGGGTTAAATTTTTTTTAGAGTTTGCAATGTGGGGGGGGGGCTCGGTTTAAGGGTTAATAGGTAGTTTATGGGTGTTAGTGTACTTTTTAGCACTTTAATTAAGAGTTTTATGCTACGGCGTTAACCCATAAAACTCTTAACTACTGACTTTTAAATGTGGTACCAGTCTTGACAGAAGAGGCTGTACCACTCACTTTTTTGCAGACTCATAATACCGGTGTTGTGCAAGTCCCATTGAAAATATAGGATACGCAATTTACGTAAGTGGATTTGCAGTATTAACGACTCTGGCCAAAAAAGAGAGTGGTGAGCCTGTCATTTCAAGACTCGTAATACCAGCGTTAGGAAAAAAGCAGTGTTAGGACCTCTTAACACTGCTTTTTAACCCATAATGCAAGACTCGTAATCTCGCTGATAGTGTGTCATATATATTCTATCTCCATAGGGTTTTAGCTTTCTTAGCGCTCTTTTTCTATAATCTGTTCCCCCAACTATTTACTAACTACCTAGTTAAAATATTTACAAACTTACCTGTGAAATAAAAAATAAAACCTAAGCTTACACTATTAAAACCTGACATTACTAAAAATAAAAAGCTAACATTACTAAAAATAAAAAACCTAAGATTACTAAAAAATTAAAACTACAATTACAAAAAATAAAAAACTACCATTACAAAAATAACAAATTAAATTATCCAAAATAATAAAAATTATTCCTTTTCTAATACCCGTTTAAAAAATAATTAAAAAAAAATAATATATAATAAACTACCAAGGGCCCTTAAAAGGGTCTTTTGTAGGGCATTGCTCTTTTGCAAACAAATAAAAACAAACACCCCCTAACATTACAATCCCCCACACCCCAAACCCACAAAATACAATCTACCCATTGCCCTGAAAAGGGCATTTGTATGGGCATTGCCCTTAAAAGGGCATTCAGCTATTTTACTGCCATTAAAAGGGAATTCAGCTCTTTTTCGACCATTAAAATAAAAAAAGCCCTAATCTAAAAAATAAACCACCCCAAAAAAACAAAGAAATACCTAACACTAACCCCAAAATCAGTACTCACAGTTGCTGAAGTCCGGTCAAAAGATCTTCATCCCAGCGGCAAAGCATCTTCATCTAGGCGGCTCCATCTATATCCATCGCGGGACCGGCATCTTCTATCTTGATCCCAGCGGAGGCGGAGCGGTCGGTGGATGTGCGGAGGTGGAGGTCCAGATGGAGGTTCGTGCGGAGGTCCATCAGTCTGACATGGAGGTTCTTTTCATGCGATCATCCCCCGCACACTGAGGATTCAATGCAAGGTACCCCTTTTATATTGGAGTACCACTGCATTCCTATTGGATAAAAAAAAAAATTCAAATCAGCCAATAGGAATGAGAGCTGCTTAAATCCTATTGGACTTCAGCAACTGTGAGTACCTTTTCGGGGCAATGGATATATTAGGTTTATTTTTGTTTTGTGGGTTTGGGGGGTGGGGTTTTGTAATGTTAGGGGGTGTTTGTTTTTATTTTTTTGCAAAAGAGCTGTTAACTTTAGGGCAGTGCCCTACAAAAGGTCCTTTTAAGGGCCCTTGATAGTGTATTATAGATTAGTTTTTTTTAATTTCAGGTGTTTTTTTTTTTTTTTTAAAACGGGGTATTAAAATAGGAATAATTTTTATTTTTTTGGATAATTTAGTTTGTTATTTTTTGTAATGGTAGTTTTTTTTATTTTTGTAATTGTAGTTTTAATTTTTTAGTAATCTTAGGTTTTTTTATTTTTAGTAATGTTAGGTTTTTTTATTTTTGTAATGTTAGGTTTTATTAGTGTAAGCTTAGCTTTTATTTTTATTTTACAGGTAAGTTTGTATTTATTTTTAAATTGGTAGTTAATAATTGTAACTTTAAATTATATCTATTTTAATTATATTAAAGTTAGGGGGTGTTAGGTTTAGGGGTTAATATAGTTTAATTTAGGTTGTTGCAATGTGGGGGCCGGTGGTTTAGGGGTTAACAGGTTTAGTTAGTGTTGGCGATGTTTAGGAACAGCGGTTTAGGGATTAATAGGTTTAGTTAAAGTTGGTGATGTTTGGGAACTGCGGTTTAGGGGGTATTAGGTTAATTTAGTGTTTCAGTTAGTGTCTGCGATGTCGGGGGAACTGCGGTTTAGGGGCTGATAGGTTTAGTTAGTGCTGGCGACGTTTTGGAACGGCGGTTTAGGGGTTAATAGGTGTAGTTAGTGTCGGCGATGTCGGGGAACTGCGGTTTAGGGGTTAATAGGTTTAGTTAGTGTTGGCGATGTCGGGGAACTGCGGTTTTAAGGGTTAATAGTTTTTGGTAGTGCTAGTGATGTGGGGGGCGGCGGTTTAGGGGTTAATAGGTTTAGTTAGTGTTCACTATGTGGGGGGACGGCAGGTTGGGGGTTAATAGCTTTATTTAGTGTCAGCGATGTGGGTGGCAGCGGCCGTTTTAAATAATTTTGTTTATATTAGTTATGTAAAGTTAAATCGTTTTTTTGGAACCTTTCGTTTTTTCGGATCCATTCTTTATCCGTATGCATTATTCTATTCTAAACTTTAGAATAGAATAATGCATATAAATAAAGAATGGATCAGAGAAACGAACGGATCAGAAAAAACGATTTAACTTAACATAACTAGTTTGCCAAAACAATTTTTTTTTAAACTTAACTAAACTAATTTGTCGAAACAATTTTTTTTATTTAACTAATGAAAACTAAACGAAACAAAATTTTTAGCATTGCACATGTCTAGTAATCAAATAGAAAGAACCAAACCCAATATTTTTTAATAATAATAAAGGCCCTAATATATCATAAAATAATATCAAAGAAGCCATTAATCCTTTGCTCAAACGTATGTAAAAAATTCCCTTTTATAACTGTGTTTCACAGCTGCTATTAGCGGCATTCTAATTACCAAAAAAACGACAAGCCCATACATGTCTGCTATTTCTGATCAAAGAGGATCCTAAAAAAGCTTTTAAAATAATTGGTATTATCAGTTGACGTTATGAGTAAATAATGCCAGTGAGAAACCCAAAGTTAGTGAAAAAGTTATTATTTTCTTTTTTTTAAAGATTGTATTTGGCAAACGTCTGACTGCCAGCTGGTGACATGAAATATACCAAAATGGGCCTACAACATCAATATACTTTTAACATATATATAGTTTATTTGGACAATTATGTCATAAAAAACCATTAACCCTTTGCCTGAATGTATCTAAAAATATTTTGTATTATCACTCCACATGTTGTGTCTAAATAATTTTAGTAAGAAACTCAAGGTTTGTAAATGAATTTGGCATACATCTGAGCTTAACAGTTGCATGTAATTTACAAAAATGGGCCTAGATCAATACCTTGGGTTATGTACTTTAAAAAGTATATATAGTTTTGGGGGTACATTTTGGAAATTCATAACATTATGCTGTACCACATAGGCCCTGGACCCATTTTTATAATGTCTTAAAATTCTGTTTCAGAAGTGTGGTGCACAGCTGCAATTAGCAGCCTTTTAATTACCAAAATCAATGGCAAAGCCATGCATATCTGCTATTTCTGAACAAAGGGTATTCTAGAGAATCTTTTGCAGCCATTTGTCTTATGGCTGCACAAGTTGTGTGTAAATAATTTCAGTGAAAAATAATTTTTTATATGATCACATTTTGCATAATTCTGACGGCCAAATGGTGGGATATCAAATGTACCAAAATATGCCTAGATCAATACTTTTGGTTATCTTTTTTAAAAATATATATAGTTTTTGTGGTTGAGAAAGTCTTACTGGAAACCAGCTGCTGATTGGTGACTGCACATAAATGCCTCTTGTTATTGGTTCCTCACATGCATTAAGTTAGCTCCCAGTAGTACACTGCTGCTTATTCAACAAAAGATACAAAGACAATGATGCAAATTTGATAATATAAGTCAATTGGAAAGTTGTTTAAAATCTCATGCCCTATCTTAATAATGAAATTTAAAAAATTGGGTTTCATATCTCTTTAATACGTTCCCAATGATCAATTTTACATATTGAAGTGTATTAAATTGTTCACAAATAGCTCATTCACCTTTATTTCCTTATTTGTAATAGCTGATTTTGTCTATTTTTTTCCCACACCTACACTGAACATTGTTTAACTTAAGTTCTGGTTGCACAAAAACCATGTCAACAAAAAGATTTATATAAAATATTAATGCTCCCAATTGGTGGCTGTGACAAAGAGCTACTATAATGTTTATCTTTCCATTGTTCTCTTTAAGTACTGGCCTTTGAATAAACAGTAAAAAGCAGATAAGAAGGACGTGGGCAATTAATTAGATAAGATAATGAGACCTGCTTTCCCTGCTAGCTCAACCTATTTAATTGGGTTGTGATTTCAGTAGCAGTAGCAATTATTTCATATATACAATTATACATAAAGGTTCAATATCCACTACATTATATTGACTGCACTGAGATATTGGGTCGGACTGGGAATAAAAATCAGCCCTGGAAAATATGGAGACCAGCCCTATTTTACGTTGAGTCAGTAGAATGTGCACACCTGATTTTCCTCAAAGGGGATTACTGGGATACTCCTTCCCTAATATTTTTCTTAAAATGCCAGATTCTTGTTATATAGGTACCCTAAATTGTAAATTGTAGCTTTGCAGCCCCAGCTGCTGCAGTCCACCTGGAGATCAGCTGGTAGCCTGGTAGGCCAGTCTGCAGATGGTATAACAAGTAATTGTAAAGACATTAAAGGGAAATTATACACTCATTTTTTCTTTGCATAAATGTTTTGTAGATGATCTATTTATATAGCCCATAACGTTTTTTTTTTTTTTTTTTTTAAATGTATAGTTTTTCTTATTTTAAATAACATTGCACTGATTTTCAGACTCCTAACCAAGCCCCAAAGTTTTAGGAGAATACCGAAGTATATCTACTCCAGTTTGCTTCTTTTTGTGTAATAATGGGTCTTTGCAAATGCAGAGGAAGGGGGAGGGGGGAGTGTCTGCTATTTCCCACTTGCAGTGGGTGTTCCAGTAACCTTTTTAACAGTGCTAAACTGTGAGCTTCTAAGTAAGTTTGTAAACAGTTTTATACTAGATTTTTAGATCAGTATCTGTGCATATTATTCTTTATAGAAGTGTCTATTACATGCAGTTATATGAAAATTGGTGTATACTGTCCCTTTAAAGAGAAACCAATTTTACAGTATACTGTCCCGTTAACAACTATCGTTGCCTGAAGTGCCCAATAAATGACATCTCCCCCATTAAACAGGAACTGATAGCAACATGTGAAAACACTAATTACAACCGCAAGACTTTTGTAAACACACTTTCAAATCATTTTATGTAAATGTTTGTAATTGTAACATATTTGCATTGTTGTTCTGTTATGGTAATGTAGTTTTGTTGGATAGAACAAACAGTTTCTTGAGGGGTGGGCTGCTGGGATTCTGGGGGTGTGGTCAGAAACTTAGGACCAACACGAAGAATTTATAAAGAAACAGTGGGGCTGATTTATCAATGTCTGTCCGACATGATACGCTGTAGCGTATCATGTCCGACAGACATCCCTGAATGCTGACAGTAAGCATTCGCTGTTGGCATTTTACACTGCACAAGCAATTCATCAGAACTGCTTGTGCAATGCCGCCCCTGGGAGATTCACGGACAATTGGCCGATAGCAGGGGGTGTCAATCAGCCCGATCGTATGGGATCGGGTGGATTGCAGACTGCAGCCTCAGAGGCGGTGAACCAGTTATGGAGCAGCGGTCTTAAGACCGCTGCTTCATAACTACCGTTTCCGGTGAGCCTAAAGGCTCGCGCAGAAACAGGGGCATCAAGCTCCATTCGGAGCTTGATCATTCGGCCCCTATGTCTCACTATTTCAAAGCTAACAAGGTCTTGTTTTCATTTTTTAAAATTTATTTTTACAGTTTTCAGACTATTGTTTTTTGCTCACCAGATGTGTGCAGCTAGCTCTCAGTAGTGCATTGTTGTTCTGGGGCTGACTTTAACTATGTGTTTAATTCATTTAAAAGGGTTAAAGTTCTATGCAAGAAATAATAATATTCAGCGCTATACAAATAAATGATAATAATAATAATAGCCACTTTAATCATAGCAGACATGATCATGAGTTCTAGGGTTGTGTTTGTAGTTATATTGAGAGCATTTTTTTTTTCATTTTAATTAGTTCAGTAAGGTTTTAAAGGTGTGTTTATGATATTGGTATCCTTCACAATGGAATTATGTGCTGAGAAGTGAGCAATTGAGATAGACAAGGTTGGTAAGTTTCACAAAACAGGTAATTGTATTTAAAGGGACAGTTTAGTCAAATTATACTTTCCAATTCACTTTTATCATCAAATGCTCTTTGTTCTTTTGGTAAGTTGAAAGCTAAGCCTAATTTATAAACCCTTGAAGGCCGCCTATTATCTCAGTGCATTTGACAGTTTTTCACAGCAAGGGGGCGTTAGTTCATGTGTGCCATATATATAACATTATGCTCACGCCTTTGGTGTTACCTAGGAGTCAGCACTGATTGGATAAAATGCAAGTCTGTCAAAAGAGCTGAAATAAGGGGCAGTCTGCAGAAGCTTAGATAAAAGGTAATCACAGAGGTAAAAAGTATATTAATGTAACTCTGTTGGTTGTGCAAAACTGGGGAATGGGTACTAAAGCGATTATTCTTTTAAACAATAACAATTCTAGAGTAGACTGTCCCTTTAATAATGTTCTATGTATAGCACTTAAGACTCATACACATTCGTACAACTCTATCTAGATCATTACATTTTAATTAATTCCCATTCCTCTTTAACTTACATTTAAAAAAACAACAATAACAAATGCTGAATGTTTAGCCATGCACTTAAGTCATCCAGAACAAATGCATTCAGACAGCAGAAGTTAATTTTACAAATGTGCTGAGGCATTCTCCTATGCGTGCAGTGGGCTAGCTCTGTCACTGTGTAAACAAGTCAGGACTATAGGGGTGCTCAAAACTATTGGTAAGTTACCTGCTTGTTCAAGCTGGAACCTGGTTAGAAACATAGATATTGACGGCAGATAAGAGCCATAGGCCCAGCAAGTCTGTCTGATATTATCTAACAGTATAAACTTATCTAGTTTGTAGGATAGCCTTATGCTTGTCCCATGCATTTTTAAAGTCCCCCACAGTGTTTGTTGCTACTACCTCTTGAGGAAGTTTATTCCATAAATCAATCACTCTTTCTGTAAAGAAGTGCTTCCTCAAATTACTCCTGAATCTACTACCCTTCAGCTTGAGATCATGACCCCTTGTTCTTGAATTTTCCATTTTATGTAAAATACCCACAGCCTCAGTTTTACTAAGCCCTTGTTGCTATTTTATGTAAAATACCCACAGCCTCAGTTTTACTTGAAAGTTGCTATCATATCACCTCGTTCTCTTCTCTCCTCTAAGCTATACATATTTAGGTCATTGAGCCTATCCTGGTAAATTTTATTTTTTAGACCATGTACCATTTTGGTAGCCCTCCTTTGCACAGATTCAAGTTTGTTAATATCCTTCTGAAGATATGGTCTCCAGAACTGCACACAATACTCAAGATGACGCCTAACTAATGTTCTGTAAGTGGCATAAGAACCTTACTATTTCTGCTGCAAATACCTCTACCAATACATCCAAGCATTCTGCTAGCCTTACTCACTGCATTACTACATTGTTTACTAAGTTTTAAATCATCTGAAATAATAATTCCCAAGTCCTGTTCCTAATCTGTAACTGTCAGTAAAGTGTCATTGAGTCTGTAATTAGCATTTGGATTTTTCTTCCCTAAATGCATTATTTTACACTTTGCTGTAATACACTTTAGATCCCAGTCATTTGTCCAATCCTCCAATTGTTGTATATCACTTCTGATTTTGTCTAGCCCCCCTCCCCCCTGGAACATCCACTCTGTTACAAATTTTTGTATCATCTGCAAACAGACATACTTTCCCCTGTAGCCCTTTGATGATATCACAGATAAATATGTTAAACATAACAGGCCCCAGAACTGACCCCTGAGGAACACCACTAGTAACAGTCCCCTCTGCTGAATAAACTCCATTTACTAAGACACTTTGTTTTCTGTCCTTAAGCCAGCATTCCACCCAGTTCACAATTTTTGAATCTAGACCAAGGAGATACAGTTTGTGAATTAGTTTATTGTGTGGGACGGTGTCAAGCATTCACCTATAAAAAGAGCTTAGCCTATAAACCCTAGCATGCACCTATAACAAGAGCTACCTATAAAGATGAAAAATGTTTTCCAAAAGTAAAGTTGTAGAGAAGATAGACAAAGCAAAGTCAGGATTCAGGCCAAGGGCAAAACCAGGTAGTCAGACAGCTGAGCATCAAAACAAATGAGGAAAGCAGAGTTATGTCAAGTCCAGGAAGCAAGTCAGGGGTCCAAACAGCAAATACCAAAATAATTAGTAGATCAAAGATACAGGAAGCTCTCAGGGATGGAGTCAGTTAGGTCTAGGAAGAAGGTTAATGGTTGCAGGATCTTCTGATGCAGAATAATCAGAGCACCTGAGCATTGATGGAAGTGCATCATATGAAATTATAGGTTATGCCCTTGCCAACATGCAAACATCACATATAAAAATATGCATTATTTTAGACGCATTCAATAACATGATAAAGACATTGCCAAAACTGAAAACTTGTGTTAGTTCACAAGTACAGAATTTGATCAACATTACATAGTTACACCATTACTAATGTGAGTTTATTAGGATGCAGCAGAACCAGTTTGATGCTGGTGGTTGCAAATTCAGTGTTGGGAGGCAGGTAAGTGACCCCCTATAAGGTTGCAACCCTGACAAACTTGTATGGTTAGCCTTTCTGGCTGGTCACATAATGCAGATATGAAACGCTCTCCCTATTTTCTCAGTTTGGGCTAGATTACAAGTGGAGCGCTAATTTATTGCGTGCCCACAAACAGGCAAATTTACCCGTTTGCTGGCGTGGGATAATTAATCAGCCATAACAAGTGGCTGGTTATTGCTACCGCAAGATCGTGGTAGCAATTAGTGGTCAGAAAAATAACCAGAGATCTGGGGGTCGATCCGATAAAAATCGTCGCCCGCAAAAGCCGGCGACGCAAATATTTGCGCTGGTTTGGTATCCTATATACGGCGTAACCTAGAAGTTACGCCCGTATATTTCTGCCGTCGCCCGTAGTTTTTTTGGCCATAGGCAGGTATACCAAACCATCACAGTTTGGTATCCAATATGCAGCGTAAGGACTTACGTGGCGAAAATGGAGAAATCTTACTCCATTTTCACCTCACCACAAAAAGCAGCCGTAAGAAGCCTTACGCTGACTATTGGAGCCCCGTAACTCCCTAAACTAGCTAGAAAATAAACCTAACACCTAACGCATGCGCAATGTCTATCTAGCTGTCACCCGCGATCTGCTAAATAAAACCTAACACCTAACGCATGCGCAATGTCTATCTACCTGTCAACCGCGATCCCCCGCCACAATCCCTAATAAAGTTATTAACCCCTAAACCGCCGCCATCTACATAAACTAACCCCCTACTGTGAGCCCCTAAAACCGCCGCCACCTACCTTATCTATCGCCTAATGTGAACCCCTAAAACCGCCGCCATCTACCTTATCTATCCTTTGTTTCGCTAGTTCTCATGCCATGTCTCATAGCATAAGAATGAGGCTCCCATTGTAGACTATGCAATGCGAGCTTGCGTTCGCATTGCTGACAACCTGTAATACCAGCGAACATTAGCGTGCTCTGGTATTACATAGTGGAGCTCAAATAGTGATTTCATGAAAGCGATATTTAATGCTCTACTTGTAATCTGGCCATTTATGTGTAACAATATTGTCTGCATTGAGATATTGGTAAACTTGGTATGTAGGATCCTGTTTGATTGTGGACAGGAAGGATAAATTATATCAAGAATAAGTAAGGCATTTGAATAGACATACTTTATATCAGCACTTAAAGGGACACTATACAGCCTGCAATTACAAGATATTTCCGTTATCTTCTTCTGGAATAACATATTAGCTAAGTGTAAATATTTTCAAAACAAATTAATACCGTGCTTGCTGCAATTGATTTTCAGTAGCCAAACTCAATACACCACTTGTCTTATTTGAGAAGCTAATCCGGGCTTGTTAGTTACTAGACTACATTCAAAGAAAAAGTTCAGGAGTCGCAATAAAAGTGATTTTCAGCTTTATTCCATAAAACAGATGTGAAACAAAAAGACAGAAGACATGCCCTTTAGTGTGAAGATCAGCTTACGCGTTTCAGCATATTTGCCGTACTCATAGCTTCCTAGACTAGCCTTAACAAAGCAAGTAATGGTGACTATGTTAGAAAAAACTGTTTTGCAGTTATTATTGCAATTATGTAACCCTCTCCCTGCTGAGGTCAGTTAAGGACAGATATGTAGCAGGGTATGATTAGTGTGCTTTTCTATTTTATTATTTTAATTAGAAACCCCACAATTTTCCATTACATGACAAGCAGGCAAAATAAATAATAAAAGTATATTTACTACACACTTTTATATTACAATCTGAATATGGTTAACAAACTTTATAGCACTGCTTTGCAAACCATCTATGTACAACATAAATATTTTAAAAGAGAAATTCTAAATATTGTGTTAACAAACCACAGTAGTAGTAAACCACTTGAGAACGCAAGAGTGCATACTTGTCTTATTTACCTTCATTTTGATCAGTTAGGTTTACTTGTAAACAAGTTTGTTTACTGCTCTATAAAAAATAAATGTATATTACAATGATGTTTTTATTTTCATTTGATAAATTAAAGAGACAATCTCCAAATTTGTATATCGTGATTCAGATAGAGCATACAATTGTAAACAATTATCCAATTTTACTTCTGTTACCTAATTTACTTTGTTCTCTTGATATCCTTGAAAAGAATACCTAGGTAGGCACAAGAAGTGGGAGCTAGCTGCTAATTGGTTGCTGCTCATATATGCCTGTTGTCATTGGTTCACAGTAGTGCATTGCTGCTCCTTTAATAAAGAATGCCAAGACAATTAAGCAAAATTGATAATAAAAGTTAATTGGAAAGTTGTTTAAAATTGTATGCTGTATCTGAATCTTATCTTAAAATATATGTTGGGTTTCATATCCCTTTAATTAGTTTATGGAGGATTAATTTTTTTAGTTTAAAGGGATACTAAACCCAACTTTTTTTCTTTAATTCTGATAGAGCATGCAATTTTAAGCAACTTTCTTTTTTACTCCTATTATCAATTTTTCTTTGTTCTCTTGCTATCTTTATTTTAAAAAAGAATGTAAAGCTTAAAGGGACACTGAACCCAAATTTTTTCTTTCGTGATTCAGCTAGAGCAGGCAATTTTAAGAAACTTTCTAAGTTACTCCTATTACCAAATGTTCTTCATTCTCTTGGTATCTTTATTTGAAAAGCAAGAATGTAAGTTTAGATGCCGGACCATTTTTGGTGAACAACCTGGGTTGTTCTTGCTGATTGGTGGATAAATTCACCCACCAATAAACAAGTGCTGTCCAGGGTCTGAACCAAAAATTGACTAGCTCCTTAGCTTAGATGCCTTCTTTTTCAAATAAAGATAGCAAGAGAGTTGCTGAACCCCTTAATGACCGACAACGTACGCTATACATCCTCAGAAAAAATACAGTTAACGCCTGAGGACGTATGGCATACGTCGTCGGTCTGGAAAGCAGCTGGAAGCTATCCTGATCGCTTCCAGCTGCTTTCCGGTTATTGCAGTGATGCCTCGATATCGAGGCATCCTGCAATAACCATTTTTACCCTTCGGGTGCAGAGAGAGTCACTCTGTGGCCCTCTCTGCACCGGACATTGATGGCCGCATTCGTTGGTGGGTGGGAGCTGAAGTGGGAGGCGGGTGGGCGGCCATCGATGGGTTCTGAGTCTGAGAGGGGGGTGGGATCGGGGGCGGGGTCATCGGAGGCGCGCACGGACGCGCACACGTGAACGGGGAGGGAGCGGGTGTGAACCACTACACTACAGAAAAAAAAAGTTTTATAAGTGGGAGAAAGGGGGGAGGGAATGCCTAAAAAAATAATCTAAGGGATCTGGGAGAGGGTGGGGGTTGGTCTTGGGGGGGGGGGCTACACTACATAAAAAAATAAAAAAATAAAAAAATACATCAATTATATTGTAAACTGGGTACTGGCAGACAGCTGCCAGTACCCAAGATGGCTCCCAAGAAGGTAGAGGGGGAGGTTAGAGATCTGTTTGGGGAGGGTCAGGAAGGTTGGGGGCTAAGGGGGATCCTACACAGCAGCATATGTAAATATGCAAAGAAAAAAAAGAAAGGAAAAAAAGGATACCTTTTATTTTAGTACTGGCAGACTTTCTGCCAGTACTTAAGATGGCGGGGACAATTGTGGGGTGGGGGAGGTAAGAGAGCTGTTTGGGAGGGATCAGGGGGTGAGATGTGTCAGGTGGGAGGCTGATCTCTACACTAAAGCTAAAATTAACCCTGCAAGCTCCCTACAAGCTACCTAATTAACCCCTTCACTGCTAGCCATAATACACGTGTGATGCGCAGCGGCATTTAGCGGCCTTCTAGTTCTAAATACCAAAAAGCAACGCCAAAGCCATATATGTCTGCTATTTCTGAACAAAGGGGATCCCAGAGAAGCATTTACAACCATTTGTGCAATAATTGCACAAGCTCTTTGTAAATGATTTCAGTGAGAAACCTAAAGTTTGTGAAAAAGTTGACTATTTTTTTTTATTTGATCGCATTTGGCAGTGAAATGGTGGCATGAAATATACCAAAATGGGCCTAGATCAATACTTGGGGTTGTCTACTACACTACACTAAAGCTAAAATTAACCCTACAAGCTCCCTACAAGCTCCCTAATTAACCCCTGCACTGCTGGGCATAATACACGTGTGGTGCGCAGCAGCATTTAGCGGCCTTCTAATTACCAAAAAGCAACGCCAAAGCCTTATATGTCTGCTATTTCTGAGCAAAAGGGATCCCAGAGAAGCATTTACAACCATTTGTGCCATAATTGCACAAGCTGTTTGTAAATAATTTCAGTGAGAAGCCTAAAATTTGTGAAAAAAATTGTGAAAAAGTGAACGATTTTTTTTATTTGATCGCATCTGGTTGTGAAATGGTGGCATGAAATATACCAAAATTGGCCTAGATCAATACTTTGGGATGTCTTCTAAAAAAAATATATACATGTCAAGGGATATTCAGGGATTCCTGAAAGATATCAGTGTTCCAATGTAACGTGCTAATTTTGAAAAAAAGTGGTTTGGAAATAGCAAAGTGCTACTTGTATTTATGGCCCTATAACTTGCAAAAAAAGTAAAGAACATGTAAACATTGGGTATTTCTAAATTCTGTACAAAATTTAGAAACTATTTAGCATGGGTGTTTTTTGGTGGTTGTAGATGTGTAACAGATTTTGGGGGTCAAATTTAGAAAAGTGTGTTTTTTTTTAATTTTTCCTCATATTTTATAATCTTTTTATAGTAAATGATAAGATATGATGAAAATAATGGTATCTTTAGAAAGTCCATTTAATGGCAAGAAAAACAGTATATAATATGTGTGGGTACAGTAAATGAGTAAGAGGAAAATTATAGCTAAACACAAACACCGCAAAAATGTAAAAATAGCCTTGGTCCCAAACGGACAGAAAATGGAAAAGTGCTGTGGTCATTAAGGGGTTAAAATTGCATGCTCTATCTGAATCACGAAAAAAAAATGGGCTTAGTATCACTTTAAAGTTCCTTTAAACAATGATATATATATATATATATATATATATATATACACATATATATATGTGTATATATACAGTATATATATATATATATATATATATATATAGTATATAACACATAATAATTTAAATAACACATAATAATTTATATTACGTATAAATGAGAAAGCAATTAGAACATTAATTATTTTATTTCCCATATGTCTATTAATTAAATCAAAACCAGGTCAATAAAAAAACAGTATATTAAAAGATCAAGTGGAAACGAATAAGTAATATTTCCCATAGCAAATAGCAGACAAATGGATTTCAGACAAAATTAAAGTTTTTATGTTGTTTTTTTTTTAATGCAATGAATGATTTTTCAAAACAGTGTTTTGTCTGTGCACATATCTAATTAGTTCTGCTTTTACATATTCATATTATAAATCTCTGTCTTTAAAAAAATAAAACAAAATAAAAAAATAAATAATTTTTGTGTGATACTGCTGGCTTTTAGCAGTAGCACTAGTATTTTTGTGTTCTTCTGCTGCCATGAAGATGTTTTCCATAACAAATAGCAGACAAATGGATTTTCATTAACAAATTGACCCCTTAACAGATATGCAATTTTTTTAATTTTTTTTATACATTGAATGGTTTGCTCCAATTTTTTTTTGTCTGTACACATAATGGGCTAGATAAAAAGTGGTGTGATAAAGTATGCACGCCTGCAATATTAGGACATCATGGGCATGTTAATTTGGATGCGTATTAAAAGTTGAAAGTAATAGCACTCTTGAATTTGATGCACATCGGGTTTGAGTGACTGTAGACCTCACCTAAAAGGTTAGGGCTAAAAAAAAAAAAATGCACCAGACACAACATAAATACATTAAAATTTGAAACAATATCTGCTAAAAATTATTTATATAAATAAAAAATAAATTGTTATAAGAGTTCAAAGGTGTATGGTACCTTAGGGATGGGCGAATGTTTCGCAACATTCGAAAAACGGCACGAATTTTAACACATTCGTTCGTTCGAATCGAATTTCGAATGTTTACATAACATTCTAACATTCGATTTTCGAATGTACGGTTTTGAATTTTACGATTACATTAGAAAATATTCGAATTCGAAAAATTTGAATTTAGATTGTAATAGTATTTCTAATGCTTTTTCTTTAAATGTAATATTCGAATTATGCAATATTCGAATTTGAAAAATTCGAATTTAGATTGTAATAGTATTTCTAATGCTTTTTCTTTAAATGTAATATTCGAATTATGCAATATTCGAATTCGAAAAATTCGAATTTAGATTGTAATAGTATTTCTAATGCTTTTTCTTTAAATGTAATATTCAAATTATGCAATATTCGAATTCGAAAAATTCGAATTTAGATTGTAATAGTATTTCTAATGCTTTTTCTTTAAATGTAATATTCGAATTATGCAATACGTGTATTCGAATTCGAAAAATTCGAATTTAGATTGTAATAGTATTTCTAATGCTTTAAAATGTAATATTCGAATTATGCAATATTCGAATTCGAAAAATTCGAATTTATATTCGAATTCAAAAAATTCGAATTTATGTTTGTAATAGTATTTGTAATGTTTTCTTTAAATGTAATATTCGAATTATGCAATATTCTATATGGAAACATTCGAAATGATATATTTGTATCTATTATGTATCAATTTACTAAATTCCCACCCTACCACATGAACTATTGAACTTCTGAATAGTATTTGTTAAATAGAATGTTAAATTCAAAATTTCGAATGTGGACATTCGATATAATTATAAACATTCGAATTCTAAAGTGACATTCGAAAACTGTAAATAACATTCGATTTTCAAATTTTTAAGAATATTCGTTCTTATCGACATTTGAATTTAGAATTCGAATTTCGGTAATAACATTCGTTCTACATTCGAAATTCGAAAATTTACACATTCGCCCATCCCTAGGTACAGTATATGCTCATGTACTTAAAGGGACACTGAACCCAATTTTTTTTTCTTTCGTGATTCAGATAGGGCATGAAATTTTAAGCAACTTTCTAATTTACTCCTATTATCAACTTTTCTTCATTCTCTTGGTATCTTTATTTGAAATGCAAAAATTTAAGTTTAGATGCCGGACCATTTTTGGTGAACAACCTGGGTTGTTCTTGCTGATGGGTGGATAAATTCATCCACCAATAAAAAAGTGCTGTCCAGAGCTCTGAATAAAAAAAAAGCTTAGATGCCTTCTTTTTCAAATAAAGATAGGAAGAGAACAAAGAAAAATTGATAATAGGAGTAAATTAGAAAGTTGCTTAAAATTGTATGAATCACAAAAGAAAAAAATTTGGGTGCAGTGTCCCTTTAACTGCAAAGAGCTATAATGTATGTATATATATATATATATATATATATATATATATATATATATATATATATATATATATATATATACAGTATATATATATAATAATTCTATAATAATATTTTAAAATTGTGTTTTACTGTGTATTTATAGTAAATATTTCACATTTCAATGTTATTTTAATTTAAATAAATGTTTCTATATACATTTGTATATACTCACACCTATATATCTATTACTACATATATATAGGTACAGATATCATTATTAGATAAATATATATTTTCCTGTATGTGAAGAACATGGGAATGTCAAATATTAATAACTCCTGTTTGGTCAGGGCACAAGCGATAAGTGTTAGATTTTTTTCTTCAGCACTCTCCATTGAAGTCTATAGCTCACTCGCAAAAGGTTTACTTTCAACTTGTAATACGCATGCTAACCAGCACACACAAAAAGATTACTGAAGGTGTTAACGTTCAAGCAAAAGCGCCAAATAGTTTGTCACTTGTAATCTAACCCAATAAGTTCTGCTTTTCTTATGCATATTAAAAATGTCTGGCTTTTAAGGGACACTAAACCTATTTTTTTTCTTTCATGAGTCAGATAGAGCATGAAATTTTAAGCAACTATCACATTTACTCCTATTATCAATTTTTCTACGTTTTCTTGCTATCTTTATTTGAAAAAGCATGAATCTAAGCTAGCCTATTTTTGGTACAGCACCCTGGATAGCGCTTACATGTCTGCTTTTTCAAATAAAGATAGCAAGATAATGAAGAAATATTAGGAGTAAATTTGAAAGTCCCTTAAAATTGCATGTTCTATCTGAATCATTAAAGAAAAAAATTGGGTTTAGTGTCCCTTTAAAGTTCCTTTAAATGTATTTTTATAGTAATAGATTTTAAGCAACGTGTTAATGTCCTGAAAATGTAAGTGTCTTAATCAGTTGGAGGAAGTGTAGATAGAAAAGTATTAAACATAATTTCAAACCATGCAGCTGTAAATTGTAACTAAAATCTAGAAATCCCTTTTCACATTTTGTTATTACCAATGTTTATTTAGATTGTTAGCTCAGCCATCAACCTCATATTGATGATACCCCCTCTGTAGCTTCTCAGACTATAATTATAAGTGCATTATGTGCTGTGCCACAATTTCACAGCTGCTGTCGCAATAATACTAAGTGATTGGGATGCATATGTGGGATCACTCAGCAGTGATTCTCCCAGAGGCACAAAATGACCTATATCTTATTTTCAGCTTGGCAAAATGCGCTATAAATTCATAGACATGTGTACACCCTCAAACTGTGCCACAAATGTGGGACAGAAAACAATATGAGCGTAATTAGTTCAACTGAAGTTTGCACACTAATATTTAGGGGTCAATTTTTAAACCCCTCGGCAGGCTTCATCTTCCTACGACTGCAGGTTCTCACAAGAGAACCTGCAGTCCGTATTTAACAAGCAGCGGTAATTAGACCGCTGCTTCCCTAACCTTTCGCCACCTCTTAAGTGGCAAATATCAATTTCCCCGGTCTCGTACGACTGGGAGATTGACAGCTCCTGCCCACGCGTGATAGGCTGTGCGCAGGCAGGGGGCGGGATTTCACAAAAGCGTAAAATAGCGCTTGTGTGCAATGCTGAATTCTGGCAGCGGAATTCAGCCCACCAAAGGCAAGCTGTGGCGGACAGGGGTGCATATGTGCGCCCCTGTCCATAGTAGCTTGATAAATTGACCACATACTGTACTGGCATCTCAGTCTATTGATGCACAAAAAGACTACAGAATTTGTTGGGACTATAGAAATAATAGAAAAAGAATAATAATAATAATAATAATAATAATAATGCCGCTTAAAGGGATAGGAAGCTCTTTTTTTTCATTCTTGAGTCAGATAGAACATACAATTTGTTTGTTTTTTTAAATTTACTTCTATTATCTAATTTGCTTCATTCTCTTGGTATCCTTTGTTGAAGAAAAGCAATGCACATAAGTGAGCCAATAACATGAGGCATATATGTGCAACCACCAATAAGCAGCTCCTGAGCCTACCTAGGTATCCTTTTCAACAAAGGAAACAAAGGCCTAGATTTGGAGTTCGGCGGTAGCCGTCAAAACCAGCGTTAGAGGCTCCTAACGCTGGTTTTGGCCGCCCGCTGGTATTTGGAGTCAGTGATTAAAGGGTCTAACGCTCACTTTTCAGACGCGACTTTTCCATACCGCAGATCCCCCTACGCCATTTGCGTAGCCTATCTTTTCAATGGGATCTTTCTAACGCTGGTATTTAGAGTCGTTTCTGAAGTGAGCGTTAGAGCTCTAACGACAAGATTCCAGCCGCCTGAAAATAGCAGGAGTTAAGAGCTTTCTGGCTAACGCCGGTTCATAAAGCTCTTAACTACTGTACCCTAAAGTACACTAACACCCATAAACTACCTATGTACCCCTAAACCGAGGTCCCCCCACACCGCCGCCACTCGATTAAAATTTTTAACCCCTAATCTGCCGACCGCCACCTACGTTATACTTATGTACCCCTAATCTGCTGCCCCTAACCCCGCCGACCCCTGTATTACATTTATTAACCCTAACCTGCCCCCCACAACGTCGCCGCCAGCTACTTAAAATAATTAACCCCTAATCTTCCGACCGCAAAGCGCCGCCACCTACGTTATCCCTATGTACCCCTAATCTGCTACCCCTAACACCGCCGACCCCTATATTATATTTATTAACCCCTAATCTGCCCCCCTCAACGTCGCCGACACCTGCCTACACTTATTAACCCCTAATCTGCCGAGCGGACCTGAGCGCTACTATAATAAAGTTATTAACCCCTAACCCGCCTCACTAACCCTATCATAAATAGTATTAACCCCTAATCTGCCCTCCCTAACATCGCCAACACCTAACTTCAATTATTAACCCCTAATCTGACGACCGGAGCTCACCGCTATTCTAATAAATTGATTAACCCCTAAAGCTAAGTCTAACCCTAACACTAACACCCCCCTAAGTTAAATATAATTTAAATCTAACGAAATAAATTAACTCTTATTAAATAACTTATTCCTATTTAAAGCTAAATACTTACCTGTAAAATAAATCCTAATATAGCTACAATATAAATTATAATTATATTATAGCTATTTTAGGATTAATATTTATTTTACAGGCAACTTTGTAATTATTTTAACCAGGTACAATAGCCATTAAATAGTTAAGAACTATTTAATAGTTACCTAGTTAAAATAATAACAAATTTACCTGTAAAATAAATCCTAACCTAAGATATAATTAAACCTAACACTACCCTATCAATAAATTAATTAAATAAACTACCTACAATTACCTACAATTAACCTAACACTACACTATCAATAAATTAATTAAACACAATTGCTACAAATAAATACCATTAAATAAACTAGCTAAAGTACAAAAAATAAAAAAGAACTAAGTTACAAAAAATAATAAAATATTTACAAACATAAGAAAAATATTACAACAATTTTAAACTAATTACACCTACTCTAAGCCCCCTAATAAAATAACAAAGCCCCCCAAAATAAAAAATTCCCTACCCTATTCTAAATTAAAAAAGTTACAAGCTCTTTTACCTTACCAGCCCTGAACAGGGCCCTTTGCGGGGCATGCCCCAAGGATTTCAGCTCTTTTGCCTGTAAAAAAAAACATACCATACCCCCCCCCAACATTACAACCCACCACCCACATACCCCTAATCTAACCCAAACCCCCCTTAAATAAACCTAACACTAAGCCCCTGAAGATCTTCCTACCTTGTCTTCACCATACCAGGTTCACCGATCCGTCCTGGCTCCAACATCTTCATCCAACCCAAGCGGGGGTTGGCGATCCATCATCCGGTGCTGAAGAGGTCCAGAAGAGGCTCCAAAGTCTTCCTCCTATCCGGCAAGAAGAGGACATCCGGACTGGCAAACATCTTCTCCAAGCGGCATCTTCAATCTTCTTCCATCCGGTGCGGAGCGGGTCCATCTTGAAGCAGGCGACGCGGATCCATCCTCTTCTTCCGTTGTCTCCCGACGAATGACGGTTCCTTTAAGGGACGTCATCCAAGATGGCGTCCCTCGAATTCCGATTGGCTGATAGGATTCTATCAGCCAATCGGAATTAAGGTAGGAATTTTCTGATTGGCTGATGGAATCAGCCAATCAGAATCAAGTTCAATCCGATTGGCTGATCCAATCAGCCAATCAGATTGAGCTCGCATTCTATTGGCTGTTCCGATCAGCCAATAGAATGCGAGCTCAATCTGATTGATCTGATTGTAGTGTTAGGTTAATTGTAGGTAATTGTAGGTAGTTTATTTAATTAATTTATTGATAGGGTAGTGTTAGGTTTAATTATATCTTAGGTTAGGATTTATTTTACAGGTAAATTTGTTATTATTTTAACTAGGTAACTATTAAATAGTTCTTAACTATTTAATAGCTATTGTACCTGGTTAAAATAATTACAAAGTTGCCTGTAAAATAAATATTAATCCTAAAATAGCTATAATATAATTATAATTTATATTGTAGCTATATTAGGATTTATTTTACAGGTAAGTATTTAGCTTTAAATAGGAATAAGTTATTTAATAAGAGTTAATTTATTTCGTTAGATGTAAATTATATTTAACTTAGGGGGGTGTTAGTATTAGGGTTAGACTTAGCTTTAGGGGTTAATACATTTATTATAGTAGCGGTGAGGTCCGCTCGGCAGATTAGGAGTTAATAAGTGTAGGCAGGTGTCGGCGACGTTGAGGGGGGCAGATTAGGGGTTAATAAATATAATATAGGGGTCGGCGATGTTAGGGCAGCAGATTAGGGGTACATAGGGATAACGTAGGTTGCGGCGGTTTACGGAGCGGCAGATTAGGGGTTAAAAAAAATATGCAGGGGTCAGCGATAGCGGGGGCGGCAGATTAGGGGTTAATAAGTGTAAGGTTAGGGGTGTTTAGACTCGGAGTACATGTTAGGGTGTTAGGTGCAGACGTAGGAAGTGTTTCCCCATAGGAAACAATGGGGCTGCGTTAGGAGCTGAACGCTGCTTTTTTGCAGGTGTTAGGTTTTTTTTCAGCTCAAACAGCCCCATTGTTTCCTATGGGAGAATCGTGCACGAGCACGTTTTTGAGGCCGGCCGCGTCCGTAAGCAACTCTGGTATCGAGAGTTGCATTTGCGGTAAAAATGCTCTACGCTCCTTTTTTGGAGCCTAACGCAGCATTTGATTAAACTCTCGATACCAGAGTTAAATTTATGGTGCGGCCAGAAAAAAGCCCGCGGAGCGTTAACAGCCCTTTTACCGCCGAACTCCAAATCTAGGCCAAAGAGACCAAAACAAATATGATAATAGAAGTAAATTGGAAAATTGTTTTGACAGGGTATCTGTAGATGTCAGTGGACAATATATATATATATATATATATATATATATACAGATATATATATAGATAGATAGATAGATAGATATATATAGATATATATAATAAGATAAAATAAGTAGGAAATCTCTCAAATAGTAAGTTTGAGCATGCTCATTTAATCACTGAATACATTCTGTGTCTTCCAAATCTTAGATCAGACATAAGATACATTTCTCCTGATTAACATATCATCTAAGAGTTCAAAAGAGAGCATCTTTCTCATTATCCAGCACAAACCCCTGGGTTGATGGAGCCAATAGTCTGTGTTTTGGTGGAAAATATGCTCAAAAACCCTTTGAAAATTCTTAATATACATTCTGATCTGGGAGAAGCATATGCCAACTTTCACTAACAGACACATGTGATAATATAACACCATGGCTCACTGGATTTCATTTGAAGCTTAATTAGATTCAGGAAAAAACAGTCTAGCTGGAGAAATGACTAAATGTCACCTAGATGTTAAGTGCCCCCTATTGAGTTTTGAATACACGAAGTTCAGACATACGTCTGAATTTTAAAAAAAAATAGCTAAACAGAGACACATGTGACATTGCAGCTGTTAAATTCAGTTTGAAAACACAGCCTGTATAATTTTAAATATTGTATAAAAATGTGTATTTGTGGACATAAAAAGCAGTAACTAATAGTAACATATTAGATAAGTATTTGCTAAGCTTGATAAATACTGCAAATAGATGTATAAATGTTTGACATTTTTGACAACAGTTGTTTCTTTATTTTACAGACATCAAGATGTCCTATGAATATTAGCCATAAACATGGATATCTTGATAAAATACTGGTGTTTGGTGTCAGATTGTACATGTTCTGGTATGCTAAATGAAATATAGATGCTGACAAGAGAGGTTTATTAATGCAAGAAGTCATAGTATGTTAAATAATCACTTTATAAAAATAATTAGACTGTTAGCAATATTTGATGATGGGGCTATATTTCTGGTTGTCTGCTGCCACCTATAGATCAGAAGCAGTATTGCAGCCAAGAGGCATTTGGCTGCTCAGGGAGGCATTTCCCAAAATAACCTATGAGATGTTCAGATCCAGGGGCGAATCAGAGACAAGCTTCCGAAGGGCCTATCATCCTATTTCACTAATGATTAGAATAAAAAGGGGTGGGACTATATTGCGTTATATAACCTCAATGCAAGAAGATAAATAGGCTGGCTGACAGTTTGCTGAATTTTGGACTGATAACTTGCTTCGTTGGGATACAGTTACTTTAAGCAAAACTGGGCTACCCTTTCTTATCCATATTGCAATACCCTTATTTCATATGAGGTGAAACAAGAAGTTTGTGAAGCTGAAATATCGATTTGTTATTTTTGGTGAAGTATACGCGATTGATAAATATATATATAATATTTAAATCAAAGGTTTTTGGTAACTATAACTAGATTGCAGTTAGTAATTTTAAAAGGGCACTTTGTATTTTAGCTTGCATTCATAATCCTGTGTAGTCTTAAAGGGACAGTATACACTCATTTTCATATAACTGCATGTAATAGACACTACTATAAAGAATAAGATGCACAGATACTGATATAAAAATCCAGTTTTTTGTTAAAAAAATTACTTAGAAGGTGTCAGTTTGGCTCTGTTGAAAAGGTAGTTGGAAAGCCCACTGCAAGTGGCAAATAAGACACTCCCCCTCCCCCTTCTTTTGCATATGAAAAGACCCTTTACACAAACAGGAGCAAGCTGGAGAAGGTAGCTGACGGTATTCTCATAAAACTTTGGGGCTTGGTTAGGAGTCTGAAAATCAGAGTAATGTTATTTAAAAATAAGCAAAACTATATATTTATTTAAAAAAAAACCTTTATGGGCTATATAAATAGATCATCTACAAAACATTTATGTAAAGAAAAAATTAGTGAATAATGTCCCTTTAACTAGTCACTATTGCTAAATAATTTATTTGCTAAACCAAGGTCCTTTGTATTTCATATTTCTAGGTCAGGCTTATTAATAAGAATAAATCTCTCTGGTGTGTATTAAGTTATTTGCTCTCTCTCTCTCTCTCTCTCTCTCTCTCTCTCTATATATATATATATATATATATATATATATATATATATTATATATATATTTATATATATATATATATATATATATATATATATATATATATATATATATATATATATATATATATGAAGAGAGGGAGTAGGTAGTTGCGCCAAAATTGGAGAAGAGTTGTTTTAGAGCTGGATGCTTTATGGAAAAGTCTAATGTATGCTGCTATTAGTGGTGTCTCAACCCTCCTTGGTAAGACTAAAAGGGAAAGTGGTGAACAGGGTTTGGTCTAATAGCGCTTGCAGAAGAAGTTCCTCGTATGCATGTGATGGGAAGGGTACAAAAAGATACAAATATCCCAAATGAGTGATAGATCAAGTGGATCAAATAAATGCTTATAAATTCTCACCTGTTGATTCACAGGGGAGTAGTTATCAACGTGTCAACTTTCCTGCCTTCACCGGCCCAATACGCCCGCCTAAGCTCGCCTACCATCGCCGCTGCGGACCTGAAAAAATTTGCCTAAGTTATCAATAAATCTGTCAAAAACCTGCGCACCAAGTACGGGGCGATGAGCAGTGGACTGTGAGAGTTATCACTCATCCAATCTCGCTGCTCTTCGGCTTTTTTACAGCTTTATTGCTAGCCTGTCACTAAGCAGCCACACTAACTACACTGTTCTACCCCTATACTGGCGCCCCCGGAGCCCCCCGCAACTCAATAAAGTTACTAACCCCTAAACCGCCGCTCCTAGACCCCGCCGCAACTCTTATAAATGTATTAACCCCTAAACCGCCACTCCCGGACACCGCCGCAACCTACATTATACCTAGTAACCCCTACCCTGCCCCCCTATACCGCCGCCCTCTATAATAAAGTTATTAACCCTTATCCTGCTGATCCCACACCTCGCCGCAACTAAATAAATAGTTTAACCCCTAAACCGCCACTCCTGGACCCCGCCACAACCTATATTAAATGTATTTACCCCTAATCTGCCCCCCTACACCGTCGCCACCTATAATACATTTATTAACCCCTATCCTGCCCCCCACTACACCGCCACCACTGTAATAAATTTATTAACCCCTAAACCTAAGTCTAACACTAACCCTAACACGCCCCTAACTTAAATATTAATTAAATAAATCTAAATAATATTTCTATTATTAACTAAATTAATCCTATTTAAAACTAAATACTTACCTTTAAAATAAACCCTAATATAGCTACAATATAAATAATAATTTATAAGGTTAGGATTTATTTTACAGGTAATTTTGTATTTCTTTTAGCTAGGTAGTTATTAAATAGTTAATAACTATTTAATAACTATTCTAACTAGCTAAAATAAATACAAAGTTACCTTTAAAATAAATATAAATCCTAAAATAGCTACAATGTAATTATTAATTACATTGTAGCTATCTTAGGTTTTTTTTTACAGGTAAGTATTTAGTTTTAAATAAGAATAATTTATTTAATGATAGTGTAGTGTTAGGTGTAATTGTAACTTAGGTTAGTTTTTATTTAACAGGTAAATTTTTCTTTATTTTAGCTAGGTAGCTATTAAATAGTTAATAACTATTTAATAGCTATTGTACCTAGTTAAAATAAATTGAAATTTACCAGTAAAATAAAAATAAATCCTAAGATAGCTACAATATAATTATTGTTTATATTGTAGCTATATTAGGGTTTATTTTAAAGGTAAGTATTTAGTTTTACATAGGATTAATTTAGTTAATAATAGAAATATTATTTAGATTTATTTAATTAATATTTAAGTTAGGCGCGTGTGGGTTAGTGTTAGACTTAGGTTTAGGGGTTAATAAATTTATTACAGTGGCGGCGGTGTGGGGGGGCAGGATAGGGGTTAATAAATGTATTATAGGTGGCGACGGTGTAGGGGGAGCAGATTAGGGGTTAATAAGTTTAATATAGGTTGTGGCGGGGTCCGGGAGCGGTGGTTTAGGGGTTAATATGTATAGAGTAGCTTGCGGTGGGCTCCAGGAGTGGCGGTTTAGGGGGTAATACATTTATTTAGTTGCGGCGGTGTAGGGGGAGACAGATTAGGGGTGTTTAGACTCGGGGTACATGTTAGGGATTTAGGTGTAGACAGCTCCCATAGAAATCAATGGGATGTCTGGCAGCAGCGAACTTGTACTTTCGCTATGGTCAGACTCCCATTGATTCCTATGGGATCCACCGCCTCCAGGGCGGCGGATTGAAAACCAGGTACGCTGGGCCGGAAAAGTGCCGAGCGTACCTGCTAGTTTTTTGATAACTAGCAAAAGTAGTCAGATTGTGCCGCACTTGTGTGCGGAACATCTGGAGTGACGTAAGAATCGATCTGTGTCGGACTGAGTCCGGCGGATCGAAGCTTACGTCACAAAATTCTACTTTTGCCGGTCTCTAGCCTTTGATAACTAAGGCGAATCATCCTCGCCCCAAATACGCTGCGGAATTCCAGCGTATTTGAGGTTGACGGCTTGATAACTACCCCCCACAGGGTCCAGTTGTCAGCGTCGTGTGACCTATATTAATACTAGTAATCACAAAATAGGCAACAAAGAATACACCATTGAGGATGGAAAACAATATGACAAAAATATATATGTGTTGATATATTATTAGTAATCTTGACCGGGAGATAGCAAGGAGTATTTGTAGGACTTTCCTACTCTTACCACTCTGTATGATTGGACAGAGGGTAGATGGTATGGAAATTCCTAATTAATATTAGCTGAGATCCAGAAAGATAAAAAAAGTACACTTTTATTTTTAATATTAAAAAATGATTCGCCTTAGTTATCAAAGGCTAGAGACCGGCAAAAGTAGAATTTTGTGACGTAAGCTTCGATTCGCCGGACTCAGTCCGACACAGATCGATTCTTACGTCACTCCAGATGTTCCGCACACAAGTGCGGCACAATCTGACTACTTTTGCTAGTTATCAAAAAACTAGCAGGTACGCTCGGCACTTTTCCGGCCCAGCGTACCTGGTTTTCAATCCGCCGCCCTGGAGGCTGTAGAGGGGTGGCGATGTGCTGTACTGTGAGAAGGCTGAATGAACAATATATCCATTTTTTAATATTAAAAATAAAAGTGTACTTTTCTTCTGTTAAGTGTGATCAGTCCACGGGTCATCATTACTTCTGGGATATTACTCCTCCCCAACAGGAAGTGCAAGAGGATTCACCCAGCAGAGCTGCATATAGCTCCTCCCCTCTACGTCACTCCCAGTCATTCTCTTGCACCCAACGACTAGATAGGATGTGTGAGAGGACTATGGTGATTATACTTAGTTTTATATCTTCAATCAAAAGTTTGTTATTTTAAAATAGCACCGGAGTGTGTTATTATCTCTCTGGCAGAGTTTGAAGAAGAATCTACCAGAGTTTTTGTTATGATTTTAGCCGGAGTAGTTAAGATCATATTGCTGTTTCTCGGCCATCTGAGGAGAGGTAAACTTCAGATCAGGTGACAGCGGGCAGATGAATCTGCATAGAGGTATGTAGCAGCTTTTATTTTCTGACAATGGAATTGATGAGAAAATCCTGCCATACCGATATAATGTCATGTATGTATACTTTACACTTCAGTATTCTGGGGAATGGTACTTCACTAGAATTACACTGTAAGAAATACATAAAGCTGTTTAATAACTAGAGATTATGTTTAACGTTTTTGCTGGAATGTAAAATCGTTTTCATTTACTGAGGTACTGAGTGAATAAATGTTTGGGCACTATTTTTCCACTTGGCAGTTGCTTAATCTGTTTTCTGACAGTTTCTGTTCTCCCTCACTGCTGTGTGTGAGGGGGAGGGGCCGTTTTTTGGCGCTTTTACTACACATCAAATATTTCAGTCAGCAACTCATTGTATTCCCTGCATGATCCGGTTCATCTCTACAGAGCTCAGGGGTCTTCAAAACTTATTTTGAGGGAGGTAATTTCTCTCAGCAGAGCTGTGAGAATTATAGTTTGACTGAGATAAAAAACGTTTATTCTGTAATTTGTTTCCTGCTTTCAGAATTTGTTATCTTTGCTAATGGGATTAAACCTTTGCTAAAGTTGTGTTATTTACAAGGATTGAGGCTATAACTGTTTCAATTTATTAATTTTCAACTGTCATAGATCTTCTGTGCTTCTTAAAGGCACAGTACGTTTTAATATTATTCTAATTGAATTGTATTTCCAAGTTACAAGTTTATTTGCTAGTGTGTTAAACATGTCTGATTCAGAGGATGATACCTGTGTCATTTGTTGCAATGCCAAAGTGGAGCCCAATAGAAATTTATGTACTAACTGTATTGATGCTACTTTAAATAAAAGTCAATCTGTACAAATTGAACAAATTTCACCAAACAACGAGGGGAGAGTTATGCCGACTAACTCGCCTCACGTGTCAGTACCTACATCTCCCGCTCAGAGGGAGGTGCGTGATATTGTAGCGCCGAGTACATCTGGGCGGCCATTACAAATCACATTACAGGATATGGCTACTGTTATGACTGAGGTTTTGGCTAAATTACCAGAGCTAAGAGGTAAGCGTGATCACTCTGGGGTGAGAACAGAGTGCGCTGATAATATTAGGGCCATGTCAGACACTGCGTCACAGGTGGCAGAACATGAGGACGGAGAGCTTCATTCTGTGGGTGACGGTTCTGATCCAAACAGACTGGATTCAGATATTTCAAATTTTAAATTTAAACTGGAAAACCTCCGTGTATTACTAGGGGAGGTGTTAGCGGCTCTGAATGATTGTAACACAGTTGCAATACCAGAGAAAATGTGTAGGTTGGATAAATATTTTGCGGTACCGACGAGTACTGAGGTTTTTCCTATACCTAAGAGACTTACTGAAATTGTTACTAAGGAGTGGGATAGACCCGGTGTGCCGTTCTCACCCCCTCCGATATTTAGAAAAATGTTTCCAATAGACGCCACCACAAGGGACTTATGGCAAACGGTCCCTAAGGTGGAGGGAGCAGTTTCTACCTTAGCTAAGCGTACCACTATCCCGGTGGAGGATAGCTGTGCTTTTTCAGATCCAATGGATAAAAAATTAGAGGGTTACCTTAAGAAAATGTTTGTTCAACAAGGTTTTATATTGCAACCCCTTGCATGCATTGCGCCGATCACGGCTGCAGCGGCATTCTGGATTGAGTCTCTGGAAGAGAACATTGGTTCAGCTACTCTGGACGACATTACGGACAGGCTTAGAGTCCTTAAACTAGCTAATTCATTCATTTCGGAGGCCGTAGTACATCTTACTAAACTTACGGCGAAGAATTCAGGATTCGCCATTCAGGCACGCAGGGCGCTGTGGCTAAAATCCTGGTCAGCTGATGTTACTTCTAAGTCTAAATTGCTTAATATACCTTTCAAAGGGCAGACCTTATTCGGGCCCGGGTTGAAAGAGATTATCGCTGACATTACAGGAGGTAAAGGCCATGCCCTGCCTCAGGACAAAGCCAAAGCCAAGACTAGACAGTCTAATTTTCGTTCCTTTCGTAATTTCAAAGCAGGAGCAGCATCAACTTCCTCTGCACCAAAACAGGAAGGAGCTGTTGCTCGCTACAGACAAGGCTGGAAACCTAACCAGTCCTGGAACAAGGGCAAGCATACTAGGAAACCTGCTGCTGCCCCTAAAACAGCATGAATTGAGGGCCCCCGATCCGGGATCGGATCTAGTGGGGGGCAGACTTTCTCTCTTCGCCCAGGCTTGGGCAAGAGATGTTCAGGATCCCTGGGCGCTAGAGATAATATCTCAGGGATACCTTCTGGACTTCAAATACTCTCCTCCAAGAGAGAGATTTCATCTGTCAAGATTGTCAACAATCCAGACAAAGAAAGAGGCGTTTCTACGCTGCGTACAAGAGCTCTTGTTAATGGGAGTAATCCATCCAGTTCCACGATCGGAACAGGGACAGGGGTTTTACTCAAATCTGTTTGTGGTTCCCAAAAAAGAGGGAACTTTCAGACCAATCCTGGACTTAAAGATCCTAAACAAATTCCTAAGAGTTCCATCGTTCAAGATGGAGACTATTCGGACAATTTTACCTATGATCCAAGAGGGTCAGTACATGACCACTGTAGATTTAAAAGATGCTTACCTTCACATACCGATTCACAAAGATCATTATCGGTACCTAAGGTTTGCCTTCCTAGACAGGCATTACCAGTTTGTGGCTCTTCCATTCGGATTGGCTACAGCTCCAAGAATCTTCACAAAGGTTCTGGGTGCTCTTCTGGCGGTACTAAGACCGCGGGGAATCTCGGTAGCTCCATACCTAGACGACATTCTGATACAAGCTTCAAGCTTTCAAACTGCCAAGTCTCATACAGAGTTAGTGCTGGCATTTCTAAGGTCACATGGATGGAAGGTGAACGAAAAGAAAAGTTCACTCGTTCCACTCACAAGAGTTCCCTTCCTGGGGACTCTTATAGATTCTGTAGAAATGAAGATTTACCTGACAGAGGACAGGCTAACAAGACTTCAAAGTGCTTGCCGCACCCTTCATTCCATTCAACACCCGTCAGTGGCTCAATGCATGGAGGTAATCGGCTTAATGGTAGCGGCAATGGACATAGTACCCTTTGCACGCTTACACCTCAGACCACTGCAACTGTGCATGCTAAGTCAGTGGAATGGGGATTACTCAGACTTATCCCCTTCTCTGAATCTGGATCAAGAGACCAGAAATTCTCTTCTATGGTGGCTTTCTCGGCCACATCTGTCCAGGGGGATGCCATTCAGCAGACCAGACTGGACAATTGTAACAACAGACGCCAGCCTTCTAGGTTGGGGTGCCGTCTGGAATTCTCTGAAGGCTCAGGGACAATGGAGTCAGGAGGAGAGTCTCCTGCCAATAAACATTCTGGAATTGAGAGCAGTTCTCAATGCCCTCCTGGCTTGGCCCCAGTTGACAACTCGGGGGTTCATCAGGTTTCAGTCGGACAACATCACGACTGTAGCTTACATCAACCATCAGGGAGGGACAAGAAGCTCCCTAGCTATGATGGAAGTATCAAAGATAATTCGCTGGGCAGAGTCTCACTCTTGCCACCTGTCAGCAATCCACATCCCGGGAGTGGAGAACTGGGAGGCGGATTTCTTAAGTCGTCAGACTTTTCATCCGGGGGAGTGGGAACTTCATCCGGAGGTCTTTGCCCAAATACTTCGACGTTGGGGCAAACCAGAGATAGATCTCATGGCGTCTCGACAGAACGCCAAGCTTCCTCGTTACGGGTCCAGATCCAGGGATCCAGGAGCAGTCCTGATAGATGCTCTGACAGCACCTTGGGACTTTAGGATGGCTTACGTGTTTCCACCCTTCCCGTTACTTCCTCGATTGATTGCCAGAATCAAACAAGAGAGAGCATCAGTGATTCTAATAGCACCTGCGTGGCCACGCAGGACTTGGTATGCAGACCTGGTGGACTTGTCATCCTGTCCACCTTGGTCTCTACCTCTGAAACAGGACCTTCTGATACAGGGTCCCTTCAAACATCAAAATCTAACTTCTCTGAAGCTGACTGCTTGGAAATTGAACGCTTGATTTTATCAAGACGTGGGTTTTCTGAGTCAGTTATTGATACCTTAATACAGGCTAGGAAACCTGTTACCAGAAAGATTTACCATAAGATATGGCGTAAATACCTATATTGGTGTGAATCCAAAGGTTACTCTTGGAGTAAGGTTAGGATTCCTAGGATATTGTCTTTTCTACAAGAAGGTTTAGAAAAGGGTTTATCTGCTAGTTCATTAAAGGGACAGATCTCAGCTCTGTCCATTCTGTTACACAAACGTCTGTCAGAAGTTCCTGACGTCCAGGCTTTTTGTCAGGCTTTGGCCAGGATTAAGCCTGTGTTTAAAACTGTTGCTCCACCATGGAGTTTAAACCTTGTTCTTAATGTTTTACAGGGCGTTCCGTTTGAACCCCTTCATTCCATTGATATAAAGTTGTTATCTTGGAAAGTTCTATTTTTAATGGCTATTTCCTCGGCTCGAAGAGTCTCTGAATTATCAGCCTTACATTGTGATTCTCCTTATTTGATTTTTCATTCGGATAAGGTAGTCCTGCGTACTAAACCTGGGTTCTTACCTAAGGTAGTTACTAACAGGAATATCAATCAAGAGATTGTTGTTCCTTCTTTATGCCCAAATCCTTCTTCAAAGAAGGAACGTCTACTGCACAACCTGGATGTAGTCCGTGCTCTAAAATTTTACTTACAGGCAACTAAGGAATTTCGACAAACGTCTTCTCTGTTTGTCATTTACTCTGGGCAGAGGAGAGGTCAAAAAGCTTCCGCTACCTCTCTTTCTTTTTGGCTTCGTAGCATAATTCGTTTAGCTTATGAGACTGCTGGACAGCAGCCTCCTGAAAGAATTACAGCTCATTCTACTAGAGCTGTGGCTTCCACTTGGGCCTTCAAGAATGAGGCCTCTGTTGAACAGATTTGCAAGGCTGCAACTTGGTCTTCGCTTCATACTTTTTCCAAATTTTACAAATTTGACACTTTTGCTTCATCGGAGGCTATTTTTGGGAGAAAGGTTCTTCAGGCAGTGGTTCCTTCTGTATAAAGAGCCTGCCTATCCCTCCCGTCATCCGTGTACTTTTGCTTTGGTATTGGTATCCCAGAAGTAATGATGACCCGTGGACTGATCACACTTAACAGAAGAAAACATAATTTATGCTTACCTGATAAATTCCTTTCTTCTGTAGTGTGATCAGTCCACGGCCCGCCCTGTTTTTAAGGCAGGTAAATATTTTTTAATTTATACTCCAGTCACCACTTCACCCTTGGCTTTTCCTTTCTCGTTGGTCCTTGGTCGAATGACTGGGAGTGACGTAGAGGGGAGGAGCTATATGCAGCTCTGCTGGGTGAATCATCTTGCACTTCCTGTTGGGTGAGGAGTAATATCCCAGAAGTAATGATGACCCGTGGACTGATCACACTACAGAAGAAAGGAATTTATCAGGTAAGCATAAATTATGTTTTTTTATCTTTCTGGATCTCAGCTAATATTAATTAGGAATTTCCATACCATCTACCCTCTGTCCAATCATATAGAGTGGTAAGAGTAGGAAAGTCCTACAAATACTCCTTGCTGTCTCCCGGTCAAGATTACTAATAATATATCAACACATATATATTTTTGTCATATTGTTTTCCATCCTCAATGGTGTACTCTTTGTTGCCTATTTTGTGATTACTAGTATTAATATAGGTCACACGACACTGATAACTGGACCCTGTGAATCAACAGGTGAGCATTTATAAGCATTTATTTGATCCACTTGATCTATCACTCATTTGGGATATTTGTATCTTTTTGTACCCTTCCCATCACATGCATATGAGGAACTTCTTCTGCAAGCGCTATTAGAACAAACCCTGTTCACCATATATATATTAGAATTTGCCTTATTGCTGTTAAAGAGTTTATTTCAGCTCAATGAAATTGGCATAGGAATTGGTTGTTTGCACAAATAATATATATAATTTCTGATGTTTTAAATTAGAGTTATATAGGATAACTTGTAGGCTAAATAGTTTAATTGTGCTGGTCTGAAAGTTAGTGACCCATACTGTGGTATTTCCTTGTGGTAATGTAATGCAATTCAATTGTGAATAAGGTAAATTCTAAAGGTATATTTGGTTTGCTTTGTAAAGAATATTGTAACAGTTTACGCTTGTATAGTTTGATTCATAATCTGGTTCCTATAAATATAATTCAATGTGTTTATAAATTTAACTAATATAAAGAATTTAGGAATGTACATTCATTTTAATTGTTTTGTATATGCATTTTATTGGGGGTTTGTTTTAAAGAATAATTATTAAATATATTGTATTATAACCCGGCCATATACTGACAGTTTAAAATTGCATGCTCATTCTAAATGATGAAAGAATTTGGGTTTCATGTTCTTTTAAGATCAAATTTTAACTTACAAAAACAACATAAAATTTGATCTTTGTCTCTAATCTCTCAATTTACTGATCCTAAAATGAAATGCACAGGATTAAGCACACACAAAATAGTAATTTGGGGGGTTTAGTGATAACATCACAGGTTGAAAGGTCTGCATGTTAATTATTACATTTGAAAATTGGGGTGATTCGAAATACTTCTAAAAATATTGTTCTGAGTTTATCAGGTCCTTTTAGCAGTGGAATTTTATAAGTGAATTTGGACCTATAAACATGTCATTAAAGGGACATGAAACCCTCATTTTTTTCTTTTATGTTTTAGATAGAACATGCAGTTTTAAACAACTTTTTAATTTAATTCTATTATCAAATTGGCATCGTTCTCTTGTTATTTTTTTGTTGGAAAGCAGTTTTGCAAAAATGTTATCCGTGTGCAAGGGCACTAGATGGCAGCACTATTGTTTACCATATAGTGTCCCAAACAACTACCTAGGTATCTCTTCAATAAAGAATACCCTGGGAACAAAGCAAATTTGATAAAAGAATAGAATGGAAACTTTTTTTAAATTGTATGCTCTGTCTGAATCACAAAAGAAAATGTTTGGGTTTCATATCCCATTAAGTAAAGAGAATTTGGATCGTACTCAGTCAAACAAGAGGGTACATGTTAAAGGGACATGAAACCCAATTTTTTGTTTCACAATTCAGATAGAGAATACAATTTTAAAAAACTTCTTATTTACTTCTATTATCAAATTTGTTTCATTCTCTTTGATGTCATTGGGGCAGAAATGCACTACTGGTTTCTAACTGAACACATGGATGAGCCAATGACCATCGGTATATATATATGCAGCCACCAATCAGCAGCTAGAACCTAGGTTCTTTGCTGCTCCTGAGCTTGCCAAGATAAACCTTTCAGCAAAGGATAATGAGAGAAGGAAGCAAATTAAATAATAGAAGTAAATTGGAAAGCTGTTTAAAATTGTATTCTCTATCTGAATCATGAAAGAAAATGTTTGGGTTTCATGTCCCTTAAAGTATAGGGCCAGTTTTCCCCAAACTGATAATGAAAAAAGTCCAGACAATGAAAATGTCTCATTGTAATTATATCAACATTTAAAAGGGTGCATCATCAGCTGTCAAAATTCAATATTTATCAAACAAAAGATGCCAAGAGGGAAGGGAGCCAACCGCCGAGCTGACTGGATGCAGTGGTGTAGAGCTCCGTGTATTATACTTTTATTAACTTAAGATCTCCTCAGAATATTAAGCTACTATATATGATACTACAACCAATAATTCTGAGAGTATCTAGTGGTCAACACCAGACGCTAAATCTCTTTCCACAAAGCCAATTTAGAGAACTAAAGGGAGATTTCAGCACCCCCTCCCGGGGAACTAGGCCTGAGGAGGCAGGCTCACAGCCACAATCACACCGCAAGCAAGCCAAAATGGAGGCAGACTACGCGACTATTCAAGCTCTCCTGGCTGACTTTGAACACCAGATGTGTAAGAGATTTGATCACCTCCAGCATCTCATTGAAAGCACACATCTACAAGTCGAGGCTTCTGGGCCTGCTGAAGAAGTGGTAGAGAAGCCGGCAACTCAGAGTGCAGTTGAGCAGATGAACCTCGCGGATTCCTGGAGACCTATCTTGATGCCAGAGGGAAGAGAGGAGACTGGCTTGCTGCGGGAGGCTGACAACGGCTTCCAAGTATGGAGAGAATGTTCTGCAGCTGAGGCGATGGCTCAGTTGAGCGATCTGTCTGATTGCCAACCTGAAGGTGATTACCAGCATGGCACTGACATAGACGGCTGTGGAGGTCTCGCTGAGCCACCATTGCGGATGCACGGACAGGCTGGTCCACTCAGTACTCGAACCGGCATAGGATGAACTTGTTTTTATCTAAGAGACCTGCCTTCGAGTGCTTTGGCCCCATGACCCTTAATGACGGCTCTCTAACCAGAATGACCCGACTTATGGGCCCCAAGGCATGCTGACCGGCTGTTTGATAGTACCGCAGACTTTCCCGCATGGGTCTTACTTTAAGTACAATTCTCTATATTTGAAGGCAGCAGCTCCCAGCGCACACGTAGCAAGTTACTATGTTGATTTGTGTGGGGAGTATTTGTATTTCTATATGACTGTAGGGGTTTGGATCTTTTCTGACATTACATACATCTATACGTATTTACCTGGTCCTCCCAGTCATATACAGCTTAACCCAACTGTCGCTGCCTCTGGGACCCGCACTCTTTGACTTGAGCAAAAAAGCTAATCGTTACCCTCTGTGTTGTGCTTCCTACTTTAAAGTCGGGGGCAACACAAGAGGGTCTCAGTTTTTTGTTATACACATTATGCTTCTCACAAAATTCCCTGTAACTTGCTTTACATACTGTATAGTCCATTATGCTAACCTTAATGTTATTATTCTGCACTGTGTATTATAATGATATGTTGACCTGCCTAAAACTGCATAAATAGTACTTGCTGTGCTAGAACTGAGATTTGAGCTATGAGCAGTAGGGGGCTAGACTTTAGGGCTGGGTAATGTAGTGAGATGAGATTTTGACATATATTAGAGTTTCATTTACCTCAATGCACATTGTTATTCCACACTGCATTGTATATTTCCTATCCCCTATCTGCTCTAGACATGAGCTTTAGTGTTCCAAATGACTTTAGAGGTACAAATAGTTTTCTTTCCTCTCCTGTAAGTATCCCAAGTGATTGATCTGTATAACCAAGCGTATAACACCTTTAATATGCTCCCCCATAAGCTCCATGGTGGCTTTGTCACCGTTATCATTGTTGCCTGCAATAACCTATTATACTTGAAGAAGTTCTATTTCACTATCTGTACTCTAGATCAGAATTAGATGAGCCCATCCTAGCATAGACTTAGGATAGATGAACGAACATTGCCTATGAGTCTCATATTTAACAACCTATCTCAGGGAGATATTCTCTACGTGTGCTCCAGTATGTAAGAGCACAATGCTCATGGTATTGGTTGCTTGTTTTTTTATTTTTTGTGTTCTTTTTTTTTTTTTATCTATATGTATATATGCTTCTGAGCAACTTTATAACACTCACTGACGTGAGAACTTATGTTATTGGGGTCCTCACTGGGCACAAAGCATTCATTTTTGGTATTACCTAAAGCCCATCTCAGCTATAAAGGTTTTGCCTATGGGGCAGGTCAATGTATATAGAGAACGATATAATTAAATATACTTACTACTCCGCCCCCCCTCCTCCTCCCCCCCCCCCTCTTATGCGGTAAGGGATGTATCCTCTCCTCCGCATTCACACTTTGACAGAGTTACGTAGTCTCTGTCCTACCCGTAAGGCCTTTGATTGAGATTGTTCCCACATACGTGTAAATAGGCGCTGCGGGTTTTATTAGTGAGAATTATACCCCACTACTATTCTGAGTTCTAAAGTTTATGGAATGCCCATCCGTGTACTTTTGCTACATATTAGCCCCTGCATATATTCAATTTATGGGATTGAGCCCTTGTTGGGCAACTCAGTTGTTAGAAGTTATAAGATAACCAACATAAGCGTCTCTTGAGTTCTTTATAGACTTTGATCTTCCCGACCTGAATGCTATCTAACAAGGGGATAATAATGCTATTGTGTGTATATATACATACTCTTCTTTGCATGTAGCTTTCTAACTGCTGTAACTTTATATTTTCTATTCATATCACTGTGTCTTATTGTCCACGGTCTAACATCCTTGGGAAGAAGGACATTTTTCTTTTTAAAATTCCATTGCCCTCCCTATAGTTTGGTTAATTTCTGGACCCACGTGTGGTCCTGGTGACATAAGAGGGTGGCTGGTTGATATAGGCCCAAAAGTGGCCTATCTTCTGTTTAAACTATCCCCAGCTTAGTAGTGCATCTGGACCTGCAAGAGGTCCCTGTTGTCATAGATAAATGGGGACAAAAATGAGGGTAGTGGAGGGTTTGCTCTTACAATAATGTACCATGGTCTATATAACCAGCAATTTGATATGTTTACTGTGAATCTCTTGTCATTTGAGCAAACTGTTTGTATGTTTTTGTTTCCCTCAATAAAAATATTAAATATATAAAAAAAAAGATGCCAAGAGAACAATGAAAATTTGATCGTAGAAGTAAATTATATATTTTTTTACAATTATATGTTCTATCTGAATTATGAAAGAAAAAAATTGGGGTTTAATGTCCCTTTAAAATAAAATGCTGTATGGAGATAAAATATTTTATTTTTCCAGAATGTTTCTTTAAATTGCAATCAATTAAAGTGAATGTAAATTTTGATGCTAAAGTGCCCATTTTTTAAAAATTTGATTAAAAACAGGGGCACTTTAATTCATAAAAATTTACATTTCACTCGTGCTTTGAAAAAAACCTTACCTTTTAATATTGACAGCAGATCCAGCTTCCTCCACCCGTCGTAAAGCTTGTTCCTGGGTATAAAATTAGGTATCCGGCTTCCTCCAATCACGGCATTGAATCAGACACTGATTCCCCCAGGAGGGAAGCTGTGATTGGAGGATGACCGATCTATCATTTCTGACATCAGAAATGACTTGCGACGACCGGAGGAAGCTGGAGCAGCTGTCAAGTTTAAAAGGTAAGTATTTCTTCACAACAGGAGTGAAATGTAAATTTTGATGAATTAAAGTGCCCCTGTTTTTAATAAAAAATTTAAAAACCGGGCACTTTAGCTTCAAAATTGACATTCACTTTAATTGGCGGATCATAGTACCAAAGTTTATATAAATCCTGCTATAAATTTGCGACCTTCTTTATTTGCCTATTCTATGCAGTGCCAGCAAAAATATATTATTTTAATTTTTCCATGAACTCTCATAAACTAAGAAAAAGATATGTGCTTGGCTAAACCACCCATTATTATCAAGGTGAATAAGTTTAATTAATCCATGCTGTAACCATTATATGGGACAACTCAGTATTAATAAAGAGTGGGTTACAGGATGCACATTTGAACTAGGTGGTATTTATAAACATATGTATAAGAACCATTTCTGGGGTGTGGAAGGAAATCAGCTTGTTTCCTTAAGCAAATTCCAAACTAATGTGTAAAATGTGCGGTTGGGAATATCAGGTTTTAAGTGGTTGAGGGACAGGGAGTTCCTAAAATTATATAGGGTAATAATTTATATCTTTTTTAAGTGAAAGGAAAAAATAATAGTTACAAATCTGCTCTCTCAATTCTCTTTGTGAAAGACTATACATCACAGTTCATTTGATATATTTCATATAATTACACAACTGCACACATACATTGCCCCCCCAAAAAAACATTCATAATCATTAAATGTCATCCACAGAAAAAACACACACAAACATACACACACATATACATACATACACACACAAACATACACAAAAAAAAAAACTCTCAAACATATATACATACACACATATACATACATACACACACACATTCCCACACAAACACACACATATACATACATACACACACAAACATGTACACACACACACATATACATACATACACACACAAACATACACACACACACACACACACACACATATACATACATAAACATGCACACATTCACACACACACAAAAACATACACACACATATAGATACATACACACACAAACATGTACACACACACACATATACATACATACACACACACACACATATACATACATACACACACAAACACACACCCACATTCACACACACATATACATACATACACACACACATATATATACACACACACAAACATATACACACACACATATTCATATATACACACACAAACACACACATACACACATACACAAAAAGATACACACATGTACCTAAACCGTGCAATATTTTATGTGCCCCAATGGAATATGTAAGTCAGATGGAAGCTATAAAAAAGCAAATCTTAGGTAAACTCAAAAAGTAAATCTCTCAGTATATTATCTACTATATGATCTAGTTATAAAAAAAAAGATCTTGATTAAAATAAAAAGAAAGTCCGGGCCAGACAAGGCCAATACTAAAGGAACTTAAAACTGATAAATGCACAATTGCGCGACAGAATCCTTTTTTACAATAATTTATTTTTTGACTAAAATGCTTCTAGTAAAATTAATGGGTCAGTAAAGGCAAAATTAAACTTTCATGATTCAGATAGAACATGCATTTTTAAACAACTTTCCAATTTACCTCCATTTTCTTATTTGCTTTGTTGTCTTAGTATCCTTTATGGAAGAGCATACCTAGGTAGGCTAAGGAGCGGCTTGGTAGTTGCATATAAAGCTGCTGTTGCTTAAATATGCCTCTTGTCATTGGCTCACACAATGCATTCAGATAGCTCCCAGTAGTGCATTCCTGTTCCTAAACCTACTCTTCAACAAAAGATTCCAAAACAACAAAGCGAATTTGATAATGTACACAATTTAGAACGTCTTTTAAAATTGCATTCTTCATCTTTTTTTACTCTCCTTTTAAACATTATTTGATTGCTTTTATTGTACATGTAACATATTTCCAAGGCACCTGCATTCTAACACTGCACCTGCTCAGAGAACACATACTTTGTATATTCTGTTAACAATGACACAATTTTCATAATCACTGATAAATACATACCACAATTGCAGTATGTGAATGAGGGTGCACAAGACATATATACATATGCTCCATACACTATAAAGTCTGTGACACACTGCAAGCGGAGCGGCACGCAGCGTGTACATGCAGCTGTGTGCACTCAGTGTGTCCTGCCTTTTCATCTCTGAGCACTCTGCTGCATCAGGTCGCGTAGCTAAGCGGCTCAGAGATGAAATATATGAACTTCAGAAGCAATGCGACACGGAGCGAAGCAGCTGCTTTGCCTCGCGCCGCATCGCTTGCAGTGTGTCATATCCTTAAAAGATACCACTTAAACAGTAAAAATGTTTTATGAGAAGCATTATTGCTAATATATGTGCACTGGAAATTGTTTCTTTTCACATGTAAAATGCATTCATGTTTTTTGAGTTCTAAGTCCCTTTAAATCTGTCTTAAAATCTTTTATGTGTGAAATAAGAAAAAACGAAAATGAAATGAATTGAGGTCATGTGACTTAATAACTAAATTACCTTATAAACATAACACATCTCTCTGCCCCATGACATAATCATTCTTAGTGAATAGCTAGAGAGATGTAGGGTTATGCAAATTAATGATTTTACCATTGTAATTAATCTGTCCACTGTCAAAATAGAAGCATCACTGAATACGATTTTTATATATAACATACCACACTGATCAATATGCATAGCCTGCAGGAAATATACCTTTTCTCACTCAGTCATTTTTGCCCATTCTTCATACCTCAATGACTTAACAATGTTAATGCAGAAACAAAACGAATTGGACTCTATCCTCAGTTGCAATAAGTTATGGCTTACTTAACTGACTGTAAAGTCAAAATAAAATGTCAATTATTCAGATAGAATGATTCTGTACGGACAGGGCCGCCATCAGGGGGTGACAGGGGTGACTCCTGTCAGGGGCCCAATGGGCCAGGGGGGCCCCATGAGCCAAGAACTAAAAAAAAAAAAAAAAATTTTTTTTTTACATTTTGGCAGCAACCAGTGGGTACTACAGCAGAGTACTAATTGAGCATGGGAAATGTTATTACAATGAGTAAAGTATTAGCATTTGAGAGAATTTCTGAGTGTGCACTAAACCACTATGCACAGTGTGAGACAGACTTGGCACTTTGTTTGTACAGTGTGTGTCAGACGGCAGATCACTTTCATTTGCAGAGGAGGTAGGACTTACTTAGCAAAATGTTTTTTATTTTTTTGTGCAATATTGAATTGTAACTTCAGTGTGGTAGTAGTTGTAGGGTGGGGCCAGGGGTCCGTAAAAACATTTTTTTTAGCAGCAGTGTATTTATGATTATTTGACAATGCTGTAAAAATTCTATATTTAAAACCATGCAGAAATGTTTCCTCCTCAATACACAATGGTAGGTGCCCTTTTGGCAGATATGCATTTATATATATATATATATATATATATATATATATATATATATATATATATATATATATACATATATATATATATATATATATATTACATTCCAGTTTACTGCCCCTTTATGCAAGGACTTTCCAAACGCAAGGAGGCATTTTATCTAAGATTTTTACATCTGCATAAAATGTTATACTCTCAGACTAAGATTGCTCAGTGTTTGAAATGAGACAGGTCAACTTAAAACTGTTTAGTTTACACTACAGCTGACTTAATTTTGAAATGCACACCAACAAGCCTAAATCCTGCATTTAACCAGATCTAATGGTATGAGTACCACAGCTTATGGTTCCACCAAGACCATATAGAGTACAGCATTTTCAAAATCCATAATTACAGCTGAAAGATGGGAACATTTGTACACTATATTTGAAGTGGTGCTCTTGGTTGGGGAAAATGGGGAAAAACAAACAAACATATGTCAACCTTTTAAAAGTACTTTTCTTCATCTAGTCATCTACCCAGATCATTAATGTACAATTTTGAATTCACAGAATTATTTTTGTTTACACATTTACAAATATGATTCTTTAAAAAGTGATCTCTTAATTTCTGCATTTTTTTATCATGCATGTCACACACTGTTGATTTAGGGGATGCAAGGCGCATACATGATTCCTCATGTGAGTTTTTCTTTAGGTGTCTGTGTTTATGTCTTTGTGTTTTGGTTTGTGTCTCTATGAGTGTGTATGTATTTTTTTTCTGTGGGTCTCTCTGTGAGGGTGTGTGTGTATGTATTTGTGTATTTTCTGTGGATGTCTGTGAGGGTGTGTGCATATGTCTTTGAGCTTTTTCTATGGGTGTCTCTGCGAGGGTGTGTGTATGTTTGCCTTTATGTATTTTCTCTGGATGCCTCTGTGAGGGTGGGTGTGTATGACTGTGTTTCCTGTAGATGTCTCTGTGAGGGTGTGTGTGTATGTACAGTATGTATGTCTGTGTTTTCTGTGGATTTCTCTGTGAGGGTGTGTGTTTTCTGTGGGTGTCTCTGTGAGGGTGTGTGTATGTCTTTGTGTGTTTTCTGTGGATGTCTCGGTGAGGGTGTGTGTATGTATGTCTTTCTGTGTTTTCTATGGTTGTCTCTCTGTGTGTGTATGTCTGTGTGTGTTTTCTGTGGGTGTGTATGTCTTTGTGTGTTTTCTGAGGCTGTCTCTGTCGGTGTTTCCTTGGTTATATGTGCAAGTTGTAGTTTGTGTGTGTGTGTGTCCATTGTCTGTTCCTTTTTAGGACATTTTGAACTTACTACTGATTATTCACATCTTTCTACAGACTTTGAGACTAATGAGACCTTTCCAGAAGTCACAAATCCACCATTTAACCTTTAAATTATTGTTTAGGTAGTTCAGGGTCCTTCCTTTCAGCCACTGCATGCTGTTGTCATCATTTAGTTGGCATCTTCCTTTACAAATAGATAATCAGAACACCATATTTTGTTTTACAAATCTCCTTTTTTTTTTTTACAAAACTGTAGTCTACCTCATTACTTTTCAGGTCAATGTAATCAAGTGCTGAGTGTCTGTTTGGGTGTCTGTGTCTGAGTGTGTTTGTGTGTTTCTTTGCGTGTCTGCTAGAGTGTCTATATGTGAATCCTCGTGTGTGAGTGTGTGTGTGTGTTTCAGTGTATGAGTGTGACTGTGTGTTTGTATGTTACTACCTTTACAGCATTTCCAGGTTTAAATAGACACTTAAGAATAAAGTGCATATACGTTTTAGTCACGTGGTCAAAAATTGCACATGTCAAAGGGGGGGGGGCCTGATTAATGGTTAAGTCAGGGGCCCCAAAATTTCTAGTGGTGGCCCTGCGTACGGAGCTTGATACTCTGTGTTTCCAGGCTCGCCGGAAACAGAAGTTATGAAGCAGCGGTCTAAAGACTGCTGCTCCATAACCTGTTTGCCTTCTCTGAGACCGTGGACAGAAACTGCCAGAAATCAACCCAATCGAATTCGATCAAGTTGATTGACACCCCTGTTAGCGGCCGATTGGCTGCAAATCTGCAGGGGGCGGCATTGCACCAGCAGTTCACAAGAACTGCTGGTGCAATGATAAATGCCAACAGCATATGCTTTCGGCATTTATCGATGTTCAGCGGACAAGATTCGCTATATCTGATCATTTCCGCTCACACAATCATAAATATTGCCCAGAGCATACAGTTTTTAAACAGCTTTCCAATTTACTTCTATCATATTTGCTTTGTTCTCTTGGTATCCTTGAAGACTTAACCTTGGCAGGCTTATAGGACCTTAGGAGCATACTCGTGTCTATAGCAGTCTATGGCTGCAGTGTTTGTAACTATGTATAACATTGCTATAAACAATGTTGCAATGTTGCACCCCAAAACCGCGACCTAGCTATGGTGGGATCCCTATGTGACTATTGTTCCTATGGAGGTGCCAGCCTGCCTGGGGGGCAGAATGTTGGGATCAGATAAGGCTCTTATCAAGATTACAAATGTGTATATAAGCAGTGTGTTTGTCCCAATAAAGTCTGTTCGTGTTTCACCTTAATACTGGTCTTCTCTGGTTATTAGGGTGGGCTGTTGCTAAAATCACTTTCCGTGCTTTACAGCTAGAGGTTCCAGGCTAAAGAAGTCAAGGTATCCAGAGTCCGTCACATTTGGTGTTAGCGGTGGGATGTTGCCTTTTACCTGGAAAATTCAAACCACCAATAGTACCCCTTCAGATAGAATTCTCCCATTTAAATTGTTTCCAATGATCCTTTTTACCTGCTGGAAGGTAATTAAATTGTTTACAGCCTTAGGTAGCTTCTGTACTCCTATTTTGGCCTTTGAACTTACTGATTTAGCTTGTGGTTTCCCAACCTATACTGAACATTTTGCTACTGGAGTCTCAGCTATTGAATAGCCTAAGTAAACACAACCAGCAGAAGAAATTAAACTCACAGTGGGGTGCATGATAGCAAAGTAATACAATGATAATTTTCCATTGTTCTCCCTATATTTTAAGCTTTAGTTTCCCAGACAAATATATAATAAGGAAGCAATTGTTTGTACACAAAGTGATAACATAAGGAGATATGATATTACCTGAAGCTCAACCCATTGTATTAGGCTGTGGTTTAAAATCCCAAAACCATCTACTTCATATACACAAATAAACCTGAAAATGCAATTTCTCATACATTTTATACTCTGCAACTGGTATAACAAGTCATTGAAAATACATTAATATAAAAACAATTTTACAGTGTAATGTCCCTTTAAGAGGAGTACCCTAAAGGTTTGCTAGAAGTTCGTGGACAAGTGGCCAGAAACAAATCCAAGTTAGTGATCATTGCAGAGCTGATGGAGGGCGATTGGGCCAGTGATCAGGCCATGAAGCCAGGCAGTAGCTGGGGCAGTGACCAAGCCAGCTAACCCTCAACTGGGGGGACAGAAATGTCTTAGGTCCAGCAGGAGATCCAGTGGCAGCTGGCGCTTTATGGAACCACCCCACCACAGGAAATCATCACCAGATCATTGTCGACACTACTCTCCTCAGAATGTTGGAGGTCCAGAAAGCTATGGGGGGAGCCACAGCGGCCGATCTGAGGCCTGCTCCCCCCAAAAAGTTACCTCATGAGGCTTTCCAAGACTTTAAAGACAGAGAGGAAGAGATCAACCAGTACCTCCAGGTATTTGAGACTCAATGCAAGTTACAGGGCAATGCTGAGACCAACTAGGTCACCTTCCTGATCTGTAAACTGTCAGGCTTTTCCTCTGGAAGACAAGTGGAGCTATGACCGGGTGAAGGAACGCATCCTGGCCAGGTATGCCATCACTCCCTTTACTGAGTGGGCCCATCAGTTCAACTGCTCACTGGACTATTGGTTCTCAGGGTGCCAAGTCACCACCCTGGCCCAAGTCTCCCAGCTCATCTTGCTTGAGCACTTCTATGACCACTTCCTGCCGGGGGTACAAGAATGGGTCCAGGATTGTAAACCTGCCATGGTAGACCAAGCAACCATTTTGGTGGACCAGTTCCTAGATGCCTGGTTCGACCTGAACCCTGTCCAACGATCTTCACTCTTCATCCTCCAGTGACCCACCAATACCCCTCTGCTCCACCCACGCAACCCCACACTTCTAACTCCATTTGGCCCCGGAAAACCGGAATCCGGTGCTATGGGTGCAACCAGATGGGTCATGTACAATTACACTGATCAAGAAATCCGTCGCCTCCCAACTGGACCAGGGCAACCGCTGGGGGTTCCAGGGTAGCCATCAACTATTTGGAGTCAGAGGGCCCCAATGATCCCGCCCCTTGGGCCAAAGAGGAATTTGGGGTCTTGCACAAAGTGGGCCCAGTACAAGCAGCAACTTACGACAATCGTCTGCCATCGGCAGTCAGTATGGATTAACAGTTGGCAGGCACAAGGACTACAGGACAGCGGACCAGACTAGGAAATCTGTTACAGTTCGTGTGGCTGGGGGTAAGATGCTCTGGATCCCCACAGCAGGGGTCCTTTTGGACTGGGGTGCCAGCTCCCATGCTGTGGAAATGGGGGTCATGGCCCACTTGCCAGCGGAAGTTCTGTTAGGGAACCATTTGGGAGACCTGGCATTCTTCTTTGTTATGGATGGTCCTATGGATGTTTGCGCCGTTACAACAAGCCCGGCTACAGCACTTGACAATTGGACCCAGGTAAGCCACCCCACCTGATTTCTTCCCCCGACTGTTTACCCTGTCCACTGGGCTTCCCCCACTGGTCACTCAACGCCCAGGAGACGTTGAGTGACCCGACGTTAGCTTCATAACATGCCCGGGCTGGGATCGACCCAGTGGGGTTAGGAGGGGACCACTTTCAGTGGGACAGAGGACTCATGTAACGGGTTACTGAGGGTGGTGGAAGCAGGCAGATCCCCAAGCAACAGTTGGTGGTACCACAAAAGTATCAGTACGACATGCTCTGCATAGGGCATCTAGGGATTACTAGGATCCGCCACTGACTTAACCATACTTTTTTCTGGCCAGGCATTACTGGGGACATTAGGCAGTACTGCTGCACCTGTGACATTTGTCATAGAGTAGGGAAGACCGGGGACCACTCTAAAGCCTCTCTACATCCCCTTACTATCATCAATGAACCGTTCAGCAGGGTAGCTGTTGACATCGTCGGTCCCTTGCCCTGTCCCAGTCCCTCAGGAAAGAGATATAGCCTGACAGTAGTGGTCTATGCTACCCAGTACCCAGAGGCAATTGCCCTGCCCAACATCCAGGCAGAGACAGTAGCTTATGCGCTGCTCCGGATCTTTGCCAGAGTGGGTTTCCCTCGAGAGATTATCTCGGACCAAGGGACTCAATTTACTGCTGAGCTCACCCAGCAGCTATGGAGGCTTTGCGGGATAAGACACCAGCCAAGCTATCCATACCACCCCAAACCAACTGGTTGTGCAAGAGGTTTAGCAGGACACTGAACCAGCTGCTTCTGACATTCTTGACATCTAACAAGGACTGGGAGAGATAGCTGCCGCACCTCCTGTTCGCTTACAGGGAGGTGCCACAGGAATCTACTGAGTTTTCCCCCTTTGAGTTAATGTATGGCCAGAGGGTGAGGGGGCCCCTAGACCTGCTTAGAGCCCACTGGGAAGGATCAGTTGGGAAAGAGGGACCCTCCATTGTAGGGTATGTCCTGAAATTAAGGGACCAACTGAAGGACCTCGCTGCTAGAATGCGAGAGAATCTTCAGATTGTCCAAGGTAGGCAGAAGCGGTGGTATGACGTAATGCTCATAATCGCACCCTAGAAGTGGGGCAAAAGGTTCTGGCCCTAAAACCAACCAAGACAGACAAGCTGCAGGCTGCTTGGCAGGGACCATATTGAGTGATAGAGCAGCTTTGTGATACTACCTACCTGGTAGTTGAATGTTCAGATGAACAAGTCTGGCGGACCTTTCATGTGAACATGCTGAAGGCATACCAGGAGAGGCCAGAGGAGGTTTCCACCATATGCTTTCCAGCCATGGAGGACTCGGAGAGTCTCCCCATGCGGGAGCTACCTGGGCGGAGTAGGGCACCCACAGGCATCCTTGCGGCAGCCGGCGTACTGGGTCCTCAAGTCAGTTAGGAAAGGCATGGGCAGGGAAATTAGGGAGATGCTTGATATGGGGATTATTGAACCGTCCAACAGTCCCGTGCTGGTGCCCAAGCTGGATGGCACGACCCACTTCTGTATAGACTACCGTAGGCTTAATGACCGGACCACGACCGACGCCTATCCTATGCCCGGGGTAGATGAACTATTAGATTGCATCGTCCAGGGTAACTTCCTAATGATGTTAGATCTCTGCAAGGGTTACTGGCAGACTCCCTTGGGCCCAGAATCCATCCCGAAGTCGGCATTTATCACCCCATTCGGCCTGTACCAGTTTAAAGTCATGCCTTTGGGATGAAGAATGCTCTGGCGATGTTCGAAAGGATGGTAGATTGCCTCTTTGATGGCCTCCAGGATAATGCCTGTGCATACCTGGATGACATTGCAATCTACAACGATACCTAGAAGGAACACTTAGTCCACTTAGGCACCATTTTGGACCGCATCAGGGCTGCGGGTCTAACTCTGAAGCCAGACAAGTGCACAGTAGGGTGCTTGGAGCAAGTCCTGTGGTCCCCTGAGTGCAAGGCTGCCTTCCAGCAACTGAAGAGAGCACTTGTTTCTGCCCCTATCCTGGCCGCTCCTAACCCATCCAAACATGTTTGTGTTTATACAGATGCCTCCATGTTCGGGTTGGGAGCAGTGCTGAGCCATGTGGATGAGGAGGGTCGTGAACATTAGCAGAAAACTACTACCTAGGGAAGAAGGCTACGCGGCAGTGGAGAAGAAATTTTTGGCACTGGTGTGGGCTCTCAAGAAACTGCAGCCATACTTATACTGAAAGACCTTCACAGTGCTCACTGACCACAACCCACTGGTATGGCTTAACTGGGTTTCCGAGGACAATGGACATCTGTTGTGGTGGAGCTTAGCCTTGCAGCCCTTCAACTTTACAGTTCAGTATCGGCCGGGAAGGAGTAAGGCAATGCAGATGGCCTCTCCCAGCAAACTGAATTGAAATAGTGCCACCAGACAGCCCCAAGCAGACCTGTCAGGATCTAGCGGGGTCTACCGGACTATGAGGAGGGGCACTGTCATGGATACAAGGCTGTGGATTGTTTTCTTTCCTCAGCTCCCCGTATTCATTGTTACTATGATTACACCTTGCCCAGAAAGAGCTAATCACTGCCTGCTGGCCCCTTCCTGACTCGCTGAGACCTAGCCAGGATCTTATGGAACTACTCGCTGGCTGGGCTTGCTAGGGATCCCCGCTGAATTTTGATCTAGGTCCCTCCAGTGGCCCTTTGTCCCAGAGCTCCGCTATTTTGGGGATTTGTACTACCTTTGAGGGGCAAGGGTTGATTGCCATGAAGGACCTCCTTCCGGAACCTAGGGTTTCAAAACCCCTCTACCGATGGCTGACCCAGCGTGCCCTTTGTCCACTGCCACTCCGGCCCCCAGCAACAGATCATGATGCTTTTTGGACTGAGACATATAGGGCCCGGAGCTCTCCAATGATACCTGGGAATAGCCGCCATCTTCTTGGAATCACCCCAAAACTGCAACCTAGCTATGGTGGGATCCCTATGTGACTATTATTTCTATGGAGGCACCAGTCTGTCTGGAGGGATGGGAATCTTGGGCTCAGATAAGACTCTTATCAATATGGCAAATTGTTATATAAGCAATGTGTTTGTCACAATAAAGTCTGTTCATGTTTCACCTTAATACTGATCTTGTCTGGTTATTAGGGTGGGCTCTTGCTTAAATCACTTCTCCTTCTCTAGAGCTACAGGTCCCTGGCTAAAGAAGGATCATTTGGCGGGGATACCTAGTTGTCTGTCACAGTGACCCAGACAAATGATAAATAGCCACTGTGACTCCACCCCTTTGTGATGTCACTACATGTTTGAGTCAACAGCACTCCTATTGAAGGCTTGGAGGCTCCACCCACTAGGGATTTAAAAAAATAGGTTCTGATGAGAGACCCCCTGCATTACATGAACGCCTCATCATATGCATACAGGCTGAGATGCACGTGACAAAAACGCCTCATGCGCATGATGAGAACGCCTTTTCATGTGCATCAAAGTGGTTAAACATGTTGAATTCTTTTTTCCTTAAAAAAAATATTGTTTACATTTAAAGCACTTGTATACTTTCTACTAAAGCTCATTGGTTGATATAGACCGTTCCCAAAGCTTCTATTGGTGTAAAGGGACACGCCTCTGCATTATTGAAAAAGAAAATGTTGGTTTATTCATGGGACAGGAACATGCATTAAAAACTGTAATACATTTTCAAATAACCTCTTGTACAGTAGTTGTAGAAAACCAATACTGCAATGTGCCTTTAAATAAATTAGAATTAAATTAGAATTCTGATTTAAACCAAAACTTTCAATATGATAAAGTTTCCAGAAGCTTTTTTTGTTTGGTTTTGTTATTTAGATTTACAGTTTCCCAGATGCAGCCCTGTTTTCAAGTCATTGGGCTTTGTTTTGAAATACTGAGAGGAACAGCTGGTACATAGACATCGTGGATCCTAGGTTGCGTCCCGAATTACACCTGCTTAGGAAGAACCTGATCTCTCAGTGGCACAGAATCAAGGTGAACTCACATTAAGCTCAGTTACAATAATTACATTAAAGAGCTGATTAACTGGCAAAACAAAATCACTTGAAATATAAAGGAATATAAAAATGTTCAGCCCTCTGGGTATGTGAGTCTCTATTGAATTGCTGCTAATAATTGCCAAGCAAAAAAAATGGTAAGTGGTGGAGGTAAGCCATATTTAAAGGGACACTAAACCCATTTTTTTATTTCATGATTAAAATAGAGCAGCAATTTTAAGCAACTTTCTAATTTACTCCGTTTATAATTTTTTCTTTGTTCCTTTGCTATCTTTATTTAAAAAGCAGGAATCTAAAGCTTAGGAGCCGGCCCATTTTTTATACCCTTTTTTCCATTTAATGGCGTTTTTTTTTTGTTGAAAATTATTAGATACATTTTTCTAAAGTATTGAAATCTACTTCTATATGTTTGTAAAACAAATCATGAAAAGCAGGTTAGACACTCAGACCAACACTTTGTTTATATATCTAATATTTTTTTTAACATAAGTAAGTAGAACTATGGGCAAATTAAATTCTTACGGCTAGATTTAGAGTTCTGCGGCCAAAAGGGTGCGTTAGCTACGCATGCTTTTTTTCCCCCGCACCTTTTAAATACCGCTGGTATTTAGAGTTCACAGAATGGCTGGGTTTTCAGTGTATTAGGCTCCAAAAAGGGAGCGTAGAGCATAATTTAACACCACTACAACTCTCGATACCAGCGGTGCTTACGGACGTGGCCAGCTTCAAAAACGTGCTTGTGCACGATTCCCACATAGAAAACAATGGGGCTGTTTGAGCTGAAAAAAAACCTAACACCTGCAAAAAAGCAGCGTTCAGCTCCTAACGCAGCCCCATTGTTTACTATGGGAAAACACTTCCTACGTCTGCACCTAACACTCTAACATGTACCCCGAGTCTAAACACCCCTAACCTTACACTTATTAACCCCTAATCTGCCGCCCCCGCTATCGCTGACACCTGCATATTTTTTTTAACCCCTAATCTGCCGCTCCGTATACCGCCACAACATACATTATAGTTATGTACCCCTAATCTGCTGCCCCTAACACCACCGACCCCTATATTATATTTATTAACCCCTAATCTGCCCCCCACAATGTCGCCGCCAGCTACCTACACTTATTAACCCCTAATCTGCCGATCGGATCTCGCCGCTAGTCTAATAAATGGATTAACCCCTAAAGCTAAGTCTAACCCTAACACTAACACCCCCCTAAATTAAATATAATTTTATTCTAACTCTTATTAAATAAATTATTCCTATTTAAAACTAAACACTTACCTGTAAAATAAACGCTAATATAGCTACAATATAAATTATAATTATATTGTAGCTATTTTAGGATTAATATTTATTTTACAGGCAACTTTGTAATTATTTTAACCAGGTACAATAGCTATTAAATAGTTAATAATAGCTAAAATAGTTAAAATAATTACAAAATTACCTGTAAAATAAATCCTAACCTAAGTTACAATTAAACCTAACACTACACTATCAATAAATTAATTAAATAAAATACCTACAATTATCTACAATTAAACCTAACACTACACTATCAATAAATTAATTAAATAAACTACCTACAATTAACTGCAATGAAATAAACTAACTAAAGTACAAAAAATAAAAAAGAACTAAGTTACAAAAAATAAAAAAATATTTACCAACATTAGAAAAATATTACAACAATTTTAAACTAATTACACCTACTCTAAGCCCCCTATTAAAATAACAAAGACCCCCAAAATAAAAAAATGCCCTACCCTATTCTAAATTAAAAAAGTTCAACTCTCTTTTACCTTACCAGCCCTGAAAAGGGCCCTTTGCGGGGCATGCCCCAAAGAATTCAGCTCTTTTGCCTGTAAAAAAAAACCATACAATACCCCCCCCAACATTACAACCCACCACCCACATACCTCTAATCTAACCCAAACCCCCCTTAAATAAACCTAACACTAAGCCCCTGAAGATCTCCCTACCTTGTCTTCACCATGCCAGGTTCACCGATCGGTCCAGAAGAGGGTCCGAAGTATTGATCCAAGCCCAAGCGGGGGGCTGAAGAGTGACGTCCATCCTCGGGATGAAGTCTGGATCCAAGCGGCGGCTGAAGAAATCCATCATCGGGCTGAAGTCTGGATCCAAGCGGCGGCTGAAGAAGTCCATCATCGGGATGAAGTCTTCTATGAAGCAGCATCTTCAATCTTCTTTCTTCTGGAGCCATCATCTTCCAGCCGATGCGGAGCCATCCTTCTTCACCGACAGACTAACGACGAATGGAGGTTCCTTTAAGGGACATCATCCAAGATGGCGTCCCTCGAATTCCGATTGGCTGATAGGATTTTATCAGCCAATCGGAATTAAGGTAGGAAAATTCTGATTGGCTGATGGAATCAGCCAATCAGATTCAAGTTCAATCCGATTGGCTGATCCAATCAGCCAATCAGATTGAGCTCGCATTCTATTGGCTGATCAGAACAGCCAATAGAATGCAAACTCAATCTGATTGGCTGATTGGATCAGCCAATCGTATTGAACTTGAATCTGATTGGCTGATTCCATCAGCCAATCAGAATATTCCTACCTTAATTCCGATTGGCTGATAGAATCCTATCAGCCATTTGGAATTCGAGGGACGCCATCTTGGATGACGTCATTTAAAGGAACCGTCATTCGTCGTTAGTCCGTCAGTGAAGAAGGATGGCTCCGCGTCTGCTGGAAGATTATGGCTCCGGAAGAAAGAAGATTGAAGATGCTGCTTCATAGAAGACTTCATCCCGATGATGGATTTCTTCAGCCGCCGCTTGGATCCAGACTTCAGCCCGATGATGGATTTCTTCAGCCGCCGCTTGGATCCAGACTTCAGCCCGAGGATGGATGTCACTCTTCAGCCCCCCGCTTGGGCTTGGATCAACACTTCTGAGGCTTGGATCAAGACTTCCGAGGACGGATCGGTGAACCTCGCATAGTGAAGATAAGGTAGGAAGATCTTCAGGGGCTTAGTGTTAGGTTTATTTAAGGGGGGTTTGGGTTAGATTATGGGTATGTGGGTGGTGGGTTGTAATGTTGGGGGGGGGTATTGTATGTTTTATTTTACAGGCAAAAGAGCTGAATTCTTTGGGGCATGCCCCGCAAAGGGCCCTGTTCAGGGCTGGTAAGGTAAAAGAGCTTTGAACTTTTTTAATTTAGAATAGGGTAGGGCATTTTTTTTATTTTGGGGGGCTTTGTTATTTTATTAGGGGGCTTAGAGTAGGTGTAATTAGTTTAAAATTGTTGTAATATTTTTCTAATGTTTGTAAATATTTTTTTATTTTTTGTAACTTAGTTCTTTTTTATTTTTTGTACTTTAGTTAGTTTATTTAATTGTAGTTATTTGTAGGTATTTTATTTAATTAATTTATTGATAGTGTAGTGTTAGGTTTAATTGTAGATAATTGTAGGTAGTTTATTTAATTTATTTATTGATAGTGTAGTGTTAGGTTTAATTGTAGATAATTGAAGTTAATTTATTTAATTAATTTATTGATAGTGTAGTGTTAGGTTTAATTGTAACTTAGGTTAGGATTTATTTTACAGGTAATTTTGTAATTATTTTAACTAGGTAGCTATTAAATAGTTATTAACTATTCAATAGCTATTGTACCTGGTTAAAATAAATACAAAGTTGCCTGTAAAATAAATATTAATCCTAAAATAGCTACAATATAATTATTATTCATATTGTAGCTATATTAGGGTTTATTTTACAGGTAAGTATTAAGATTTAAATAGGAATAATTTATTTAATAAGAGTTAATTTATTTAGTTAGAATAAAATTATATTTAACTTAGGGGGGTGTTAGGGTTAGAATTAGCTTTAGGGGTTAAAAAATTTATTAGAGTAGCGGTGAGCTCCGATCGGCAGATTAGGGGTTAATACTTGAAGTTAGGTGTCGGCGATGTTAGGGAGGGCATATTAGGGGTTAATACTATTTATTATAGGGTTATTGAGGCGGGAGTGAGGCGGATTAGGGGTTAATAACTTTATTATAGTAGCGGTGCGGTCCGCTCGGCAGATTAGGGGTTAATAAGTGTAGGCAGGTGGAGGCGACGTTGAGGGGGGCAGATTAGGGGTTAATAAATATAATATAGGGGTCGGCGGTGTTATGCGCAGCAGATTAGGGGTACATAGCTATAATGTAGGTGGCAGCGGTGTACGGAGCGGCAGATTAGGGGTTAATAATAATATGCAGGGGTCAGCGATATCGGGGGCGGCAGATTAGGGGTTAATAAATATAATATAGGGGTCGGCGGTGTTAGGGGCAGCAGATTAGGGGTTCATAGGGATAATGTAGGTGGCAGCGGTGTGCGGTCGGCAGATTAGGGGTTAAAAATTTTTAATAGAGTGGCGGCGATGTGGGGGGACCTCGGTTTAGGGGTACATAGGTAGTTTATGGGTGTTAGTGTACTTTAGAGCACAGTAGTTAAGAGCTTTATAAACCGGCGTTAGCCCAGGAAGCTCTTAACTACTGTTTTTTTTCTGCGGCTGGAGTTTTGTCGTTAGATTTCTAACGCTCACTTCAGCCACGACTCTAAATACCAGCGTTAGAAAGATCCCATTGAAAAGATAGGATACGCAATTGACGTAAGGGGATCTGCGGTATGGAAAAGTTGCGGCTGGAAAGTGAGCGTTTGACCCTTTAATGACTGGCTCCAAATACCAGAGGGCGGTAAAAACCAGCGTTAGGAGCCTCTAACGCTGGTTTTGACGGCTACCGCCCAACTCTAAATCTAGGCCTTAGTCTGTTCAGTGCAAGAGCTTAATAAAATAAATACATTAATATTAACAGCTCACATTAGCATATGGATGGATAACTGATTGCAGGATATTAATAGGCATTCTAAAAATACCATATTCTAACTGGAGTAGTCAGTATGAACATAATTAGTTTCATGTTTATTAATGATTTTGAAGAATGATTAGAAGCAGTAATTCTATTTCAGTAATTCTATTAGGTTATTTAAGGTTCCTTCAAGAGAAAGCAGGAGAATCCAGCCGTGAGTGCAGTAAAAAACAAAATCTTTTGTTCTTTAAAAACAGCAAAGCAATCCAGAAAAAAAGTCAAACAAGCTGGCGATAGATCAGGTCTAACGCGTTTCAGCTCACAGGAGCTGTACTCATAGACCACTGATCCATCGCCAAAGCGGCTCTGATTTATAGCAATACAATTAAGGTCAACTAAAGCCAAATGTGCTAGTTTGATGTTACCTCTTAACCCTTTAGTGTGTACTTTTTACTAAATACTTTTTAAAGTCAACTAGGTTTGGTTATGCATATGCTGTGGAGGTGCTGTGGAGGTGATTATGATATATGATTAGCAATTTTGCTCTTTATGGTCCTTATTATATTGTACCAAATAAGTAGCCCATATATATAACCATACAGAGATCATATCTTACCTTAAATAACCTAATAGAATTACCAAAATAGAATTACTGCTTCTAATTATTCTTCAAAATCATTAATAAACATGAAACTAAACTAAGATGGGTGTCCATTCAATTTTAGAATGGGTTATTTGGTGGCACATGATGTTTAACACATAACAAATTAATTTAACATTATGCATTTCAGAAAGAAGAATAAACTTATATTACAAATAGAACAAAAAATAAAATAAGATATTGTTACTTCTTTAATAATTTAGTAATAAGCAATATTCATGTTAGGCAACAGCTTCAATAATAAAATAAAGGACATAGAAAAAAAGCAAACAGCAGTCTAATTTGCTTCCGTTTAGATTCCTGGATAATTGTTTTTAAGAACAAGAAGTAGCGTTTTATCCATGAAGAAGCTTTTCATAATAGTGACACTGAAAAAGAAAAAAATGTTCAGAAAAAGGCAACCATCATTAAAGGGACATTAAACTCCAAATAAATGCTAGATAGAATGATGCATTTAAAGAAAAGATTAGTCTGAGAATAACATGTAGATGTATTTTTAAAGTTTCATTAGCTGTTTAAATATTGACAAAATGTAAAGTTTTAGTGTCTATAAAACAAAGGGAGCTGCCATGTTGTAACTTAGGTTTCCTTCTCTGCTGCAGCCAATTAGAGACAGTTATAAATAGGTAACAAAAGTGTGCAGCCAATGGCTGTGTGGAATATAAGAGTGTTCTACACTTCCATTTCTTACAGGAACTGAAAAAAGCTCACAATTTCATAATAAAATTACAGGAAAGGGGACAAAATAAATACTGAAAGTATATTGCAGAATTTTTTATATACAGGTGGCCCTCGGTTTACAACGGTTCAATTTGCACCGTTTCAGAATAACAACCTTTTTTTCAGTCATGTGACTGCTATTGAAAAGCATTGAGAAGCAGTGGATTGATTAAATAAAGCCAGTAGGTGGATCTGTCCACTTGTGTTGCAGCAAAGATATGCAAGCCAAGCAAGCTGAAATTAATCAGTTTAACCAGACCTGAGCTATTGAGCAGATTTCAAAGGAACAAGATCTTCCTGTCTATAAATCAGTCCAGACTGGAATGCATAGAAAGAACTTTTTGCAGAAAAATGCAAGTAAAGTCTGTGTTGTGTGATTATTTTATTAGGTTTATAATGCTGTTTAGCATGTAAAGTCTTAATTTCAAAGCTTTAAAAATAATGTATTAGGTGTTACTTATGACAATTTTGAGAGGGGCTTGGAACCTAACTCCCTCACTTCCCATTGACTTACATTATAAACTGGGTTTCACAACGGTTTCGATTTACAACCATTCCTTCTGGAACCTAACCCCGGCGTAAACTGAGGGCTACCTGTATATCAATTATCATTTTATATTACAATCTCAAAGTGTTTAATGACCCTTTAAAGAGCCTGCACGTTTTATATTAGTGCAGGCCAACTGATGCCTATGGGCCACATGTGTCCCACTGTACTCGTCTTTGTGGCCCTGGGAAAAAGCAGCACTAAGAAAGTGTGCCATAGGTTTTTCAAAAGTGCCTTCTAAAAGGGAGAACAGTAGACATTTATTTCCATAAAATGTCCAGTGGAACAGGGCCATATTTTGGTAAGGTTAGTAAGTACCCACTAACCTTACCTAAATCTGGCCCTGTACCACTGGACATTTTATGGAAATATATTATTATTTGTGTGTTTAATAGCCATAAATGTATATGTGCGCCATAAGGCTACTAAAATACTGATCTGCAGGCTGCAGCCCCTATGTAGAAAGTTTTACTGTTTTAAATTATAAAGAGAAGCTGGACAATTTGGATTATTGTCTTTGGAAAAAGAACGCTCATGGAAAGATATATATATATGTTATATCCTAAGTCACTATAAGGGATTGCCATTAAAAGTGCATTTTAGAGAGTATCACCGTTTGATCCTATTAAAAAGAGTTCATCTCTCATGTTTTAATGAGGATGCTTTGCCTTTTGTTCTATTAATACAAATAAAAAAATTCTAACTGAAAAGGCAGCTTAATTAAAATCAGTAAAAATAAATGGGGTTGTGGGCATCCGTATACATTTTTTGAGGGCAAAAAAAAATGCCCCAAACAAAATAATATCAGTGGCAACTTGTGCCGTAGAAGAGACTTTCATCATGAGTTGTGCATCATTTTAAACATGGTGATTCAGTGGAATCCAGAAAGTAACTCAGTAACTCAGGCTCTAATGTTTGAATATAAAGAGCAAATTTCTGGGAGTGGGGGTATTTACCTCTTCTTAGCCCCCTCTGGAAACCTATGAATGGGCAGATGGTATACTACAAATATAGCTGTAAATTATGCATTTGTTTGTAATATATTTGAGATAAAACATGAGTTGTTCTTTTCCTTTTTGTTGCTTCTTTTCCATCTGCATTAGTTTTATTTATTTATTTTGTTTAGAACAATTATCCCTCGCACTTTTCTCAGTTTTCTGCAGAAACACAGCTGTTTTCCAACCCATCACCATGTTGTTGTTGGTACAAGCATAAATGTATATCATAAAAACGATGTGTTCCCTTGGCTAAGGAGATCTCAAACTGTTCTTTTATATGAGCTGTTTGACAGCTTCCCAACATCAGAGTATAACGAGTGGGTGGATGTTATTTGCCTGTGAAAACCATTTATTTAAAGTTTTCTTTCTATTCAATAATTACCATTTTTGTGAGCCTGGAAAAGTCAGATTTGCTTAAAGCATTGTTAAGGGTCTCAACTCAAAGTGTAAATCCATATAAATGACCAGATTGCAAGAGGTTTGCAAAAATTACAAAAAAATACAGATTGCTCAAAATTCATAAACATTCTATTTATTCACTCAAATTGATTCATTTTTTGCATGTCCCTCATGGTAGTTCTACAAGCAGTATTTATTACTCTAACACAAACAAAAAAGTTTGCATTAGCACAATGTATAGGGAAGGCAAAAAAAAGTTAACCAAACAAAATTTTTTTGACCATTCCCTTACTATTGTCTCATTGAAATCTTAACCCCTAAACTGCCAAACACCCCAACAAATAAAACCCCTCACGGCTAAAACATCCTCCGCTATTAATTCCCAAAACAACCACAACCCTCAAAGCATAAATCCCGTTCAGCTAAACATACCCCCCACTATTAACCTATAAACCACCACAACAACCATTAATGCAAAAAAAAAAAAAACTTCACTATTAATACCCCATACCTAAACTAACCCAATCAAACTCTAAGACCCCTAAGATATAAAAAAAATATAATTGAAAAAAAACTTACTGATAAAAAACAATCTACAATGAAAAACTAAAAAAGAACCCCCTAAAATGAATCTCCACTAACAAAAAAAAAATGATCTTGATTCAACATAATCCACATTCTAGTGCTGGACAGAATCCTAATCCTTTATTCACACACCTTAGTCAGTGTCTTCTCCATCATTTATTTGCTTTTATAGAGCTTTCCTATTCTGTATTAATTGATTAACCCAACAACCCTTATCTTCTTGATCAACCTTAGACTTCACAAACCAAAATAAGAACACTCTGCTCTCAGCTCTAACATCTCGGGCCTGCAATCACCCATTTTCTCTTACTAGCTTGTATTAGCTTAGGCACTCAAAAAGCTATGAAGAAGAATGCCAAAATACATGCCACATTAAAAAATAAAAATTGACCACAGAGACCATAGTCAAATCCTCACTAACCCATCAATGGGATAGTATATCAACAATCATGTTGACCCTTCCTAGACCATGCACCGCCTAAAGGAAACTATTCTTGCATGTCGTGGAGCTGAGGCAGCGCGGAGCAGAGACGGATTGGTGGCAGCACGGTCATCCGATGTGGAGGCTCCTCTTCATGTGATCGTCCGCCGCAAACTGAAGATTAAATGCGAGGTACCCGTTTTATATTGGGTATCTTGAATTCCTATTGGCTGAAAATTTCAAATCAGCCAATCGGATGAGAGCTGCTTAAATCTAATTTGCTGTTCAAATCAGTCACCTCAGCTCCGCCACACCTGGATGAAGATTGAAGATGGCACCGCCTCTGCTCTGCGACACCGGGATGAAGATTGAAGATGGACCCCCCTGGAAGAAGAGCTTCACCGCCGGACTTCAGAAATGGTAATTACCTATTTCGGGTTAGTTTTATTTTTTTGGATGGTTTTTGTTTTTTAGATTAGGGTTTTTTATTTTTTTTAATGGGCACTAAAACAGCTGATTACCCTAGTGTTAGATTGGGGGGGGGGTATTTTGGGGTGGCTTTTTTGTTTTTATAGGGGTATTAGATTAGGTTTATTTTTTTTATTTTGGATAATGTCGTTTATTTTTTTCTTGGATTTTTTTTATTTTTCGTATTATTAGATTTTTTTATTTTCATGTAATCTTTTTTTTTACTGTAATGTTAGGTTTTTTATTTTACTGTAAGGTTAGGATTTTTTATTTTAATGTGGGGAGTTAGCAGTTTAGGGGTTAATAGTGTTATTGGGTATTTTGTGATGTGGAGGGTTAGCGGTTTAGGGGTTAATAGTGTTTATAGGTAGTTTGCGATGTGGGGGTTGGCGGATTAGGGGTAAATAACTTAATTTGGTAGATAGTGATGTGGGGGGTTGGTGGATTAGGGGTTAATACATTAGTTATTGCTGTGGGGGGATGACATATTGTGCATGCCTTAGGTGTTTGATAAGGCGTCTAGGGAGTTACGGTACTTATATATTCAGCCAGTGGCGGCTCGTGGGTTATTCAAATAGGGGTTCACAATACATGAACTGGGGCTAAATACCACCTAGCAAGTTTTATAATTGGTTTCAACTATAGCAGTGGAGATAAAAGCAATACAGCAGTATTCATATTATCTGTATAGGTGGTGGCTTTAACAAGCAAAAACAGCTACTTCAAATGACAAAATAAAGGTAAAGGAGCTAACTCCAGGGGGTGGGGGGTTATTCATTTCCCCCCCTCAAGTTTTATTAAATCATTCTTACATTTTTTACTCTTATGAGTGGCGCGATGTGGTTACTGAAGTTTTAGTAAACTGATTTTACTTATTTCACTGCAGACTGTAATGCCTCCTGGCAGTGGAATGGTTAAAAAAAAGTGCTTAAAGCTAAAATAGCAAGATGAGGGGGATATTATTAAATCTGCCTATAACAACAACCTTTTAAATAAGCAGAAGCAGTTATTTTAATAAGTGTGTAGCAGCAGGGAAAAGTAACAGCACATACCTTACACACATGGGAGGGAGGAACTCCAGTTTTAGGTTGTAAACTGTTTGTTCTCTGCCGTTATCAGCACTTTAGATGTGGGGTTGGCATCTGACAGCTAGACAGACCCCTACTCTGGAATGTTTCTAAATGATAAAAGCCAGTTTTCCCCCCATAGACTGCAAAGTCACAGAAGCTCCAGAGGCAAGAGTTGATGCATAGGTAGATGTGGCTTAGACTTTTGCCCGGTATTGTTCATAAGCAGGCTCCTTCTGAATCTGCTCGTGGGAATGAAGAGGGAGGCCAGAGGGGTGGAGACTACACGTGGTTAGTGATGACTGATGAGTATGCGATATCACACTATGAAGGTTGCAGTTACTCAGGCAGGCAATAATGGTAAATCATTAGCAGCAGCTTTTTTGACAACTTGCAAGTAACTATTTGGTCTCTGGCTGTTGCTGAGTGTTTCGTCATCACTGCCTTGCCTGCCGCCTGTCATTGATCGCACTGAGCTCACCTCAGTCTCACCCTCTTTAGCACAGCCCTGACTCTGCTGTAGCACCTCTCCTTGCAGAATTTGCACCACGGGCAGCTGGTACTCTACAGTCAGCTCCTGCCAACTGCCGGCTCGACAGGATTTTTCCTAGTATCCTGACGTCCCAAACCGACCCTGGCCACAGGACGCTCCCATCTCACTAGCTCCAACTCAATTTTGTGCCGACCAGGCTCCTCCTCATGCATGCCATCATCACGTGCTCTCACTCAAAAATTGTGTGATTAAAGGGACATGAGACCCACATTTTTTCTTTCATGATTTAGAAAGAGAATGCAATTTTAACCCCTTAATGACCAAGGACGTACGCCACACGTCCTCAAAAAAAAGACAGTTAATGACCGAGGACGTGTGGCGTACGTCCTTGGTCTGGAAAGCAGCTGGAAGCGATCCTGCACGCTTCCAGCTGCTTTCCGGTTATTGCAGTGATGCCTCGACATCGAGGCATCCTGCAATAACCCCCCTTGGCCATCCGATGCAGAGAGAGCCACTCTGTGGCCCTCTCTGCACCGGACATCGGTGGCCGGTATCGTTGGTGGGTGGGAGCAAGTCTGGGAGGCGGGTGGTCGGCCATCAATGTGCCGAATGGAGTGGAGGGGGGCGGGATCGGGGGCGGGAGGGGCGGGAGCGCGCACGGGAGCGCGCGCGTGCACGGGGGGCGGCGGGCGGGCGCGTGCACGGGGCGGGAGCGGGAGGGAACCGCTGCACTACAGAAAATAAACTGGGAAAAGTAAAACCAAATAAAGTTTTTAAAGCTGTAAATAAACAGCTAAGGGACCTGGAAGGGGTGGGGGGTTGATCTTGGGGGGGGGGAAGCTACACTACAGAAAAGATCATTTAAAAAAATAAAAAGGCACATTTTTTTTACTACACTGGGTACTGGCAGACAGCTGCCAGTACCCAAGATGGCGCCCATTAAGGCAGAGGGGGAGGGTTAGAGAGCTGTTTGGTGGGGGATCAGTGAGACTGGGAGCTAAGGGGGGATCCTACACAGCAGCATATGTAAATATGCTAAAAAAACACAAAAAAAGCCCAAATATAGCTTTTATTTTAGTACTGGCAGAGTTTCTGCCAGTACTTAAGATGGCGGGGACAATTGTGGGGTGGGGGAGGGAAGAGAGCTGTTTGGGAGGGATCAGGGGGTCTCATGTTTCAGGTGGGAGGCTGAGCTCTACACTAAAGCTAAAATTAACCCTGCAAGCTCCCTACAAGCTACATAATTAACCCCTTCACTGCTAGCCATAATACACGTGTGAAATGCAGCGGCATTTGGCGGCCTTCTAATTACCAAAAAGCAACGCCAAAGCCATATATGTCTGCTATTTTCTGAACAAAGGGGATCCCAGAGAAGCATTTACAACCATTTGTGCCATAATTGCACAAGCTGTTTGTAAATGATTTCAGTGAGAAACCTAAAATTGTGAAAAATTTAACGTTTTATTTAATTGATCGCATTTGGCGGTGAAATGGTGGCATGAAATATACCAAAATTGGCCTAGATCAATACTAGGGGTTGTCTACTACACTACACTAAAGCTAAAATTATCCCTAAAGGCTCCCTACATGCTCCATAATTAACCCCTTCACTGCTTGGCATAATACACGTGTAGTGCGCAGTGGCATTTAGCAGCCTTCTAATTACTAAAAAGCAACGCCAAAGCCATATATGTCTGCTATTTCTGAACAAAGGGGATCCTAAGAGAAGAATTTACAACCATTTAAGCCATAATTACACAAGCTGTTTGTAAATAATTTCAGTGAGAAACCAAAAGTTTGTGAAAAAATTAGTAAAAAAGTGAACGATTTTTTGTATTTAATCGCATTTGGCGGTGAAATGGTGGCATGAAATATACCAAAATGGGCCTAGATGAATACTTTGGGATGTCTACTAAAAAAAAATATATACATGTCAATGGATATTCAGAGATTCCTGAAAGATATTAGTGTTCTAATGTAACTAGCGCTAATTTTGAAAAATAATGGTTTGGAAATAGCAAAGTGCTAATTGTATTTATGGCCCTATAACTTACAAAAAAAGCAAAGAACATGTAAACATTGGGTATTTCTAAACTCAGGACAAAATTTAGAAACTATTTAGCATGGGTGTTTTTTGGTAGTTGTAGATGTGTAACAGATTTTGGGGGTCATAGTTAGAAAAAGTGTGTTTTTTTCAATTTTTTCCTCATATTTTATATTTTTTTTTATAGTAAATGATAAGATATGATGAAAATAATGGTATCTTTAGAAAGTCCATTTAATGGCGAGAAAAACGGTATATAATATGTGTGGGTACAGTAAATGAGTAAGAGGAAAATTACAGCTAAACACAAACACCGCAGAAATGTAAAAATAGCCTTGGTCCCAAACGGACAGAAAATGGAAAAGTGCTGTGGTCATTAAGGGGTTAAACATCTTTCTAATTTACTTCTATTATCTAATTTGTTTTATTCTCTTGATATTCTTTGCTGAAAAGCATATCTAGATATGCTCAGTAGCTGCTGATTGGTTGCTGCACATAGAAGCCTCATGTGATTGGCTCACCATGTGTATTGCTTTTTCTTCAACTAAGGATATCTAAAAAATGAAGCAAAATAAATAATATAAGTAAATTGTAATTGTGTTTAAATTTCTATTCTCTATCTGAATCATGAAAGAAAGATTTTGGGTTTAGTGGCCCTTTAACAAGGTATAGGGCTGGGTTGGGGGCGGCGCTGCATGCACTTTGAAGCATGTGCGGTGTGATATATAGAAGTATTTTTTTATTTTTTTTTAACAAAACTGGACTGGAACATTTTTGTCTGTATAAATATACATTTTCCAATAGGTGGGCTATTGGAAAAAATATATTTATTCAGCCAAAAAGTTTTTTTTCTTTCTTTTTTTCTCTCTCAGAAGGTTCATGTGCGCCTGTGCTCCTATAGAGGAGCCTCCACTGTATTCAGCGCAAGGCTTGCTGCGTCTGCCTATGTGTGGCGAGGTAAAAATGGAGTAAAATTTCTCCATTCTTGCCGTGTAAGTTCTTGCACTGAATATATTATGCTGACTTGCAACGCCGGTTCTATGTTAGTTTATGGGTATAAAAACAGTGGGCAACAGGTAAAATATATGCGGCGCCATATATGTGATCGCTAGATTAAAAAAAGGCTTTTGCGCCTGACGCCGAATATGTGATCAGGCCCCAGTTTCCAGTGATACCTGCCACAAGTTTCCAGTGATACCTGCCACAAGTTCCCAGTGATACCTGCCACAAGTTTCCAGTGATACCTGCCACAAGTTCCCAGTGATACCTGCCACAAGTTTCCAGTGATACCTGCCACACCTGCCACAAGTTTCTAGTGATACCTGTCTTAGCCCAAGCTGACGGACAAACATCTTCACACACCATAGTATTAAAATATGTTTCAAATAAATAACTAAATAAATAAATAAAGCTTATCATTCGCAAACCAAAAAAAAGTGTAAGCAACATTTGTCACACAAAAAGTAAACAGAATAACTAAGAGATAAATAATTTAAAAATTCTTGTAATAAATAAAGTTCAATTAACAAGACACGGACACATTGTTACTTTAAGCATTTGGTATGCATAGACATATCCTTTATTTGTTACAAATATTTGTAAAATATTTGTCACTTATTTTTTGTCACCCGTAATTGCTGATTGCTTCATGATAGCCATGACTGAATTCATCCAAGAACATCAGCCATGCTTTTAGGTTGTCCTTCATCTCCCTTGTTACTTGAATCTAAGGCCAAAGATAGTCTTTTAAAGAAAAATCTTCGCACCAGGATAGCCTTACATGCAAACTTGATCTTACTGAGCAGCAACTCAAGGCCCTTTTCTTTTTCTGCAACCTCTCTGCTTTGATTTTCTGTAGGTCCACCAACTTATCAGTTGGTAAACAGTACTCCTATACCAACAATATTAATCTGGATATAATATTAATATCTAATCCCTAGGAAATATGTTGTCCTCCACAGTCCATGCAAACAAAACATCATATAATAATGGACAACTGATTAGAGACCCATAAACATCTTGACCACCCACTCCACAAAAAGGTATAACACCCCATAGGCAAACAGTGGTCCATATAGAATTCTGCTTGGAACTAACCTTATACCACCCTGACCCACTTGATGCCCACCTGCTAATGATCCCACACCCGCCAGGTTCTCCACCACAACAACCAGGGCAACCCACACTGCTTCTGCAGAACAAATAATACCCACACTCACTGTCCCCTTAGCAGCCTTTTCACTAGCTTGCATATACAGTTGAATCAACCATATGCTATGCATACCAGCCATGTGCACTCACTCCTGTTGACATGCAGCCCCCTTACCTGCAGGTTTAAGTGGTTTACCTGGTCCAAAGCCACCTCTGCCAGTCACTGTAGCCTGCCAGCCTCTTCAGTCACAGCTTCTACCAGTCTCTGCATATCCACAACCATTTCACACTTCTTCTGCTACACAGAGGCCACAACCATCCCAATCACAGTCCTCCTCTACTCTGTCTCATGCGCAATGGTAACCAGGACCTATACCAAACTGTGCAGCCCAGACTCACTGCCATTAGACCTCCCTGTATGCTCACATTAGACCTTTATCCTTCCCTGTGAATGTAAGAGTAATTACCCTGGATCTTAATTCCTGTTCCTCTTTTGACCTACCTTAACCTCCTTTCCACTGCTCCTGCCACCATTCTACCCTCTTTCCTACCTGCTGACCCCCACCCCAGACCCTGATGAACTGAGCAACTGCAACAAGGTAGCTAAGTCCCCTACCTGGCATGCTACACCTGGTCCTGCAGATGTTGCTTCTCCAGGACCATCTCCCCCGCGATCACTACAGGTATCCTCCACCGATATTGATCACACGCCAGGTCCAGATTAGCATATTAAAAAGCAGGCAACATCCACACGACAGATAACCACCACACAGCCAAACCAGTATTTCAGTAAAAAAATGTGGATTATAAGAGCCAACTGTATCCAAATGACAAAGAACCCCTTGCCCCCTTATTAACCACCTGACCCGTCAACCCTGTCTCTGGTTTACCCCTAGCCCTCACTGCCTGTATCTGCCAGTGCAACACTGTTTAGCTCCACTAAGCCCTTTGCCTATCAACCCCTTCCCTGACTCAACTTTGTCTCCTATCTGCTCCTCCACACCACAGGCTTATGTACAAGCAGAATGCCCCATCATTTAATGAACCCTAACTGGCACCAGTCCTCCTCTCCAATGGTCACTGCTGTTATATTCAACCCCTCTACTCTTAATGCCTCCTGCACCATAGCACTAAACCATTCCAGCACACAACAGCTTTTGCTACCCCTAAATTTCACACTTTGACTTCTAGCTAAGCTAACCAATTCACAGTCCTGGCCTATGGGCTAGATTTATTAAGCCCCTACGGCAGCAAGTTCTCTCAAGAACTTGCTCGCTGGGATTTATCAAGCAGCGGTCACCAGACCACTGCTTCCCTAACATCTATGCCACCTCTATTGTGGCGAAATTCAATCTCCTCGGTCGAGTCCGACCGAGTAGATTGACAGCTCCTGCCCGCGCGTGATTGGCTGTGCGCGGGCAGGGAGCGGGATTGCATGCGAGTGCAAAATTGCGCTCGTGTGCAATGTTAATTACCTGCGGGTAATTTCGCCCCACCAAAGGCGAGCTGAGGCGTACAGGGGCACGTATACGTGCCCCTGTATACCTCACGTTGATAAATCTAGCCCTATGTGCTGTCAAAAACACCTCCCTCAAGTGCCCTTCATGCAGGATTGCATGGAAGTATGTTTAACCACCTCAAAGTCTGCAACACACTGCCTGCCATGAGCTGGACATGGGCGATAAGCCAGGAAATCAGATTAAATCAGGAACAACATATTTGTGAATCTGCCTATCACCACCTGTGTCCAGCTCCAAGCTCAAAATTGCTATTTCTGAGCAGCCATCTGTTTAAGGCACACAGTATAAGTAACTGCTCTAGCTCAGTCATCTCAGTCATCTTTATTTAAAGGGATACTAAACCCAAATTCTTTGATTATTCGGATAGAGCATGCAATTTTGAGCAACGTTCTAATTTACTCCTTTTATCAGTCTGTCTTCGTTCTCTTGCTATCTTTATTTGAATAGCACCTGGGTTGCACTTGCTGATTGGTGGCTAAATGCAGCCACCAATCAGCAAGCACTATCTATGGTGCTGAACCAAAAATGGGCCGGCTCCTTAGCTTAGATTCCTGCTTTTTCAAATAAAGATAGCAAGAGAATGAAGAAAAATTGATAATAAGAGTAAATTAGAAAGTTGCTTAAAATGTCATGTTCTATCTGAATCATGAACTAAAAAAATGTGGGTTTAGTATTCATTTAATATTGAGTCAGATGTGAGACTTAATTTCACATTGAAGACTGCTTTTTTTAAACAATTTTGTCTAGATTATATTCCAGTATAATATCCCATCTCAGCTTAAAAGTGTCATTTAACTTACTCTTAAATATTTTTGCTTATAATGGAATATTAGACTTGTGAGTTTGTCTTGTGTTTATCTAATTGGCATTCAAAGACACCTTTACAGTTTCAGATGGTGCATTTGAAGATGTTCTGATGCATCATCTGAATACAAAATAGTTTCAATTTCTGATCGAATGAAGCCTCTTACAAAAACAGCTTAAAAACAGAGTCACTGTAGTGTTGTGTATCTATTTTATTTATATCTCATTATCTGCATTTCTTTGTTCATAGATGTAAGATTGTTGGTGTATTATGGAAATGTGTTTTGTTTTATACAGTAAATATCACCTGAAATATTGGATTACTTTATTTCATATTAAAGGGATAGAAATGTCAAAATTGAAATGTGCATGCGTGCATTTCAATTTTAAATAGAAGCATTTTTACAATATACATCCAATAGCAAAAATACTTTTAGTAAAAGTTATTACTGGTTTTAAGGGTCATATGCACATATGCTGTGAGTGCCCATGCACCACTATTCAAACTCAAATCTTCTCAGAGAATCAGCTCAGCAGTGGCTTATATGACACAAATTAAGTATTTACAGGCACAATATTACACCATCGCCAGTTCTGTGAGCTTTGATTACGTTGATAGTGTGTTTAACCTCTGTAAAACATTTAAGCACTTAGACAAACATATATACCCCTCTTGCTTCCTTGCCTCCCAAGGAAAACACAAGTGGATTTCTACAGCCAATAAAAGACTGATCTGTATGTATCCCTTTCTTTGGAGGTATGAGAGGAAGTCAGGTGCATGTGTTTATTTACCCCTTAAAGGGACAGTCTACCCCAGAATTTTTATTGTTTTAAAAAGATAATTAATCCCTTTATTACCTATTCCCTAAATTTGCATAACCAACACAGTTATATTAATATACTTTTAACCTCTGTGATTACCTTGTATCTAAGCATCTGCAAACTGTTCCTTTATTTCAGTTCTTTTGACAGACTGGCATTTTAGACAATCAGTGCTGACTCCTAGGTAACTTCATGTGCGTGAGCACAATGTTATCTATAAGACACACATGAACTAACACCCTCTAGTGGTGAAAACTGTCAAATGCCTTCATGTAAGAGGCGACCTTCAAGGTCTAAGAAATTAGCATATAAACATCCTAGGTTTAGCTTTCAACTAAGAATACCAAGAGAACAAATCAAAATTGGTGATAAAATTAAATTGGAAAGTTGTTTCAAATGACATGCCCTATCTGAATCATGAAAGTTTATTTTTAGACTAGACTGTCCCTTTAAGCATGAGTTAAACATATGGTAGAGGGAAAATCTTTTTTTTTTTTTTTTTTTTTTAAGTAATCTCTTAGGAATTCTGGCAAAATGTCTGCAGCCAGATACATTCAACCTCAGATTATAACCTTAATTAGACTGTCCTGTGCTTTACGTGGTTTCCATTTCTACCTGCATGTGGTATACTGTCTTGCAAGTGGCTCAGGCTCTCTGTGCAAGAGGAGACCACTGAGCCTGGCTGCCACACTGCCTGACAGACAGGGATTTGGAGAGCCCCAGCAGCAGTGGTAGTATACGCCGATTTACTGGAATTATACTGGCATTTTGGAAGGCCCTGGATTTTAGCTCTCCTTGCATACAGATGCTCGGTGGATTCAAGATTGCATTGCCATTTGCTACTGAAGATAAAGAGATCGTTCCACACCGAGAGGGCATTGTCTGGGTGAGTCCTTACCTACATGTTATTTGTACTTGGAATTTGTATTGCATATAAGAGGTGACATCCGCATTAGTGGGACTCATTGATAGAGTTGGTTTCACCTATGAATTTTCATACATCATGCAAAGTTGTTTGTACAGCAATATTACTGAGAAGTCTTTTTCTTTGAATAATATCTGCCTGACAGACAGACAGAAATAGAAGTGGAGCCAGAATGTGAAGACGAGAGACACCAAACGTCATGTGACCTCATTGCTGGCCATCAGCGCTGCTGCACAGGAAATTTAACAAATCTGGTACATGTATATATTTTACTGGACAGCTTATTGAAATACTGAACTGTCTGGTACCATACTAGACACCTGGCAACTCTATTTCTAGGCAAAATACAAAACACATATTTTTGTTTTTTTTAATGCACATGTAAGGTGTGAGACACACAGAATTGTATAGTGTTTTTTCTTTTCTTTTTTTAAGTTAAAGGGACAGTATACACATGTTTTCAAATAACTGCATGTAATAGACACTAGTATAAAGAATAATATGCACATATACTGATTTAAAAATCCAGTATAAAAACTTTTAGAAACTTACTTAGAAGCCCCCAGTTTAGCACTTGTTGAAAGGTTAGTCTGCGACACACACTGAAATGAGCTGGAAAGCAAAAAGAGTAGACCACCCCCCTCCCCCCGAATATGAAAAGACCCTTTACACAAACAGGAGCAAGCTGAAGTAGGTAGACAACAGTCAACTTCTAAACTTCGAGGCTTGGTTAAACTATACATTAAAACAACTCTGTATGGGCTGTATAAATGGATAATCTACAAAACATTTATGCAAAGAAATGTCTAGTATACAATGTCCCTTTAATATGGCAAATATCATTCAGAATGTGTCTCCGTGAAGTTGCTGTATAAATTATTCACAAATGACTAAAAATGACTGAGTAGGCATAATCTTGACTTCAGAGTGAAGAATTCTCTAGAGGGATGAAATATCTACTCTAGAATAAGGACACATCTAAGGAGGGAGAGATTTAGACTCTAAATGAATGTGAGAAAATACTTAGAGAGGAGTTATATGGGAAATAAGTCAAACATTCAAGGCAAACCCCAAGAGCTGTGTAGTCGGGATAAAGTCCAAGAATCTAAACAAGAACACAAACAAACAATACACCAGTGACTTCCTGACGCGTAAAACATATTTTCATAACCCCACAATAAATAATTCTATAAAACCTGAATTTTGTTATATTATAATATTTTACAGTGACTATAACATTTATATTTGTATTGATACATTTATCTGAGTAAAGGTCCAAGGTCATGATTTGAGGAAGCTAGGTCATAGCATATTCGATAAACCCTTAGCACCCCAATATATTTCTTATTTCTAATAACTACATGTATAAAATGCAGGTCTTCTATTACATCTAGTAAAAATATTTTTTTATTATAAACGTTTCAAGGGGCAAGGGCGGATTCATTACAGTGCTCTGGCATAAAATGAAAACAACATAATGTATGTAAGAATTTACAAGTTAAATTCATTTCTTTCATATTGGCAAGAGGCCATGAGCTAGTGACGTATGGCATATACAATCCTACCAGGAGGGGCAAAGTTTCCCAAACTTCAAAATGCCTATAAATACACCCACCCACAATTCAGTTTAACGAATAGCCAAGTAGTGGGGTGATAAAGAAACATCATCAAAGGAATTTGGAAATAATTGTGCTTTATACAAAAAAATCATAACCACCATAAAAAGGGTGGGCCTCATGGACTCTTTCCAATATGAAAGAAATTAATTTATCTTGTAAATTCTTACATAAATTATGTTTTCTTTCATGTAATTGGCAAGAGCTAGTGACGTATGGGATATCAATACCCAAGATGTGGAACTCCACGCAAGAGTCACTAGAGAGGGAGGGATAAAAATAAACAAGAGCCATTTTCCGCTGAAAAAATAATCCACAACTCAAAAAAAAAGTTTATTCTTCAAATGACAAGAAAAACTTAAAACATCAGCAGATGAATCAAACTGAAACAGCTGCCTGAAGAACTTTTCTACCAAAAACTGCTTCTGAAGAAGCAAATACAACAAAACGGTAGATTTTAGTAAATGAATGTAAAGAAGACCAAGTTGCCGCTTGCAAATTTGATCAACTGAAGCTTAATTCTTAAAAGCCCACGAAGTGGAGACTGATCTAGTAGAATGAGCTGTAATTCTCTGAGGCGGGTCCTGGCCCGACTCCAATAAGCTTGAAGAATCAAAAGCTTTAACCAAGAAGCCAAGGAAATAGCAGAAGCCTTCTGACCTTTCCTAGGACCAGAAAATATAACAAATAGACTAGAAGTATTCCTTAAATCTTTAGTAGCTTCAAAATAATATTTCAAAGCTCTCACCACATCCAAAGAATGTAAGGATCTTTCCAAAGAATTCTTAGGATTAGGACACAAGAAAGGGACAACAATTTCTCTACTAATGTTGTTAGGATTCACAACTTCAGGAAAAAATATAAATGAAGTCCGCAAACCGCCTTATCCTGATGAAAAATCAGAAAAGGAGATTCACAAGAAAGAGCAGATAGCTCAGAAACTCTTCTAGCAGAAGAGATGGCCAAAATGAACAACACTTTCCAAGAAAGTAGTTAAATGTCCAAAGAATTACATAGGCTCAAAATGGAGGAACCTGTAAAGGCCTCAAAACCAAATTAAGACTCCAAGGAGGAGAGATTGATTTAATGACAGGCTTAATATGAACTAAAGCCTGTACAAAATAGCGAATATCAGGAAGTTTAGCAATGTTTCTGTGAAATAAAACAGCAAGAGCAGAGATTTGTCCCTTTAAGGAACTTGCAGACAAACCCTTATCCAAACCATCCTAAAGAAACTGTGAAATTCTTACAATTCTAGCTTGTGGACTGAGTCCTACCCTGGTGATTGACAAATGCCACTGTTTGTGATATTGTCTGTCTGAAAACAAATGAACGGTTCTCTCTTCAACAGAGGCCAAAACTGAAGAGCTCTGAGAATTGCACAGAGTTCTAAAATATTGATTGGTAATCTCGCCTCTTGAGATTTCCAAACCCCTTGTGCTTTCAGAGATCCCCAAACAGCTCCCCAACCTGAAAGACTTGCATCTGTAGTGAATATAGTCCAGGTTAGCTGAACAAAAGAAGCCCCTTGAACTAAACGCTGGTGATTTAACCACCACGTCAGATAGAGTCAAACATTGGGATTTAAGGATATTAATTGTGATATCTTTGTATAATCCCTGCATCATGGATTCACCATGCACATAACCACTGAAGGGAATGACTGAGACTGAAGGTGCCGACAGGCTGCAACCAATTTCAAATGTCTCTTGTCTGTTAGAGTCATGGACACTGAATCTATCTGGAAACCTAAAAAAGGTGACCTTTGTGTGAGGAATCAAGAAACGTTTGGTAAATTGATCCTCCAACCATGTTTCCGAAGAAAAAACACTAGTTGATTTGTGAGAGATTCTGCAGAACGTAAAGACTGAGCTAGTAAATAAAGCAGGGCACCTAGAACCTTTAAAAAGATTATTTGAGCGGTTGCTAGTCCAAATGGAAGAGCAAAGAATTGGTAATGCGTGTCTAGAAAAGAGAATCTCAGGAACTGAAAATTATCTGAATAAATTGGAAAATATGAAGGTATACATCCTGCAAGTCCATTGAGGGCATAAAATGTTCTTGCTGAACAAAAGGCAGAATAGTACTGAAAGTCACCATTTGAATGAAATTTCCTTCTTTGGGACAAATGAATAGATTTGAATAAAACTCCAGACCCTGTTCCTGAAAAGGAACTGGCATGACTATCCCTGAAATTCCAGGACTGAAACAAACTTCAGGAAAGCCTGAGCTTTAACTGGATTTGCTGGGATGCGTGAGAGAAAAAAATCTTCTCACAGAAGAACTTACTCAGAATCATATTTGATACCCTTGAGAGACAATACTCTGAAACCATAGATTTTGGACAGAATTTATCCAAACATCCTTGAAAAAAACCTTAATCTGCCCTCTACCAGCTGAGCTGGAATGAGAGTCGCACCTTCATGCGGATTAGGGGCTGGCTTTTGGTTTCTTAAATGGCTTGGATTTATTCCATTTAATGAAGGTTTCCAATTGGAAACAGATTCCATAGGGAAGGAATAGATTTTTGTTCCTTAATTGACAAAAAGAACGAAAACGATTAGAAGCTTTATATTTACCAGTTAGGTCTCTTATTACCTTGGAAAAAAAGAGATAGCAATCTAGACTTAAAAAGTCATATTAGCATTCCAAGATTAAAGCCACAAAACTCTTCTAGCTAAAAATAGCTAAATACATAGATCTAACATCAATCTTGATGATATAAAAAAAATGGCATCAGAACTGATTAGTATGTTGCAGTAAGCGAACAATGCTAGATAAATCAGAATCCAATACTTGTTGCGCTAATTCTCCAACAAAAATGTTGATGCAGTTGCAACATCAGCCAACGAAATTGCAGGCCTGAAATGACCTGAATATAAATAAGCTTTCCTTAGAAAAGATTCAAGTTTCCTATCTAAAGGAACTTAAGTACTATCTTCCATAGGAATAGAGGTACGTTCAGCAAGAGTAGAAATAGCCCCATCAACTTGAGGATCTTTTCCCAAACTCTATAGTAATTGCTGGTAAAGGATACAATTTTTAAAACCTTGAAGAAGGAAAAAAAGAAGTACCCGGCTTATTCCATTCCTTATAAATCATATCAGAAATAGCATCAGGAATAGGAAATAAACCTCTGGAGTAACCACAGGAGGTTTAAAAAACAGAATTTACTAGTTCTAATATCAAGAGGACTAGTTTCCACAATATCCAAAAATAATTAACACTTCTAACAAAGAACGAAAATACTTCATTTAAAATAAGTAAGTAGGATTGTTAGTGTCAATATCTGAGGAATGATCTTATGAATCATATAGATCTTCATCAGAGGAGGATAATTCATTATGTTGTCGGTCATTTGAAATTTCATCAACCTTATTAGAAGTTTTAAAAGACCTTATAATAATTAGAAGGCAGAATAGCAGACAAAGCCTTCTGAACAGAATCAGTAACAAATTCTTTAAATTTCATAGGTATAACATGTACATTAAAAGTTGAAGGAACGGGGGCGGAGTTAACTGCCAGAGTGAGAGGACGTGTTGTTTGGGAGCTCCTCAATTTTTCTCCTAAAAACTGTTAAAATCTAACTGAAAATCTACAATTTTGTGCTAAAAAGTGGAGATCCTATCTCTGGGAAGCTTTGAGATTTTAGAGAACTTGGATTGAGGATTCCGGAGAGCTTTATTTCACCAGTATATGGAACCGGGGTGCTGCGCACTTGGATTTGCTCTAGGGAGCTGAGGATTTATTTGTGCCCTCCACACCACTGAAAGACCAGCTTGAGGCTTAACTTCACTCCAGAGGGTCGGGACTCCGCTCTGGAGTGTTAGGATTCCACCTACTTATGGCTGGGACTGTGACCGCAGGAATCTAGAGGTACCTTAGCTGCCGCACACTCAGGCAACCACCCGTCGCAGCTTCCCTGACTATTCTGTGGGCCCCGGTGCCAGCCATCGATCCGGGACCTCAGTTGGGTATGCGGGTTGGTGGCGACATCGTCCAGCTAAGAGTGAGGCCTGTTTGCCCGTAAGTGCGCCATCTCTGCTCTGGCGCGAACATCCGCCATTTTCAGCGCTCACAGGCTGCTTAAAAGAAAAGGAACAAACTACCAACACTGGTCCTGGTCAATCTTCACTAGCTCTGGTTGGAGGGTAAGATGTGTTATATACACAGTGTGTTTTGAATATTCCCTGAACCAGACTTATTTTGCTTTCTTGATAGATTTTGAGGCCTATAAGTGGCCGGTGGAGACTGTTAATTTTATCTCTCTGGCACCAGAGTAAATATGAGAGGCCTGAACTTTGCACTATAGTATGACAATATTCAGCTCTAATACTGTGTTAATTATAAGAGACTGTGTTTTAAGAGTGATACGTGTTAACACTGCTGCTTACAGCTCAGATCATGAGCTTGTTTATTGCATTTAGCCTGCAGATTTACATGTTATAAAGTTTGAAATGTAAATACAGTTACAGAATCAAGTTGTGCATCAGGTGAAGTTCTACAATCAAGCCTGTATTTAAAGAGGAGCTTTTACGTAATTGCTGAAAGTATATAAAGTGTGGAAAGAAGTACTAGAGGTTTATTTCCTTGTGCCACTTTTTAAAACCAATAATATAACAGCACCATTTCTAACAGTTAACAAGTCTCTCTCCTCTGAAAAAGAAAAAAGCGCAAAGAGAGACTCAAGTGCAATAAATAACACAGACACTGCTGCTCTTAAAAATATGCACTTACAATGTTTTATTAATAATACAGCAGTTTAAAAAACACAGCTTTCTCCTTTAGAGTAAAATATCCAAATACTCAGCTGCTCCGGTCTGCTTTCACAGCCTGGTTGTCTTTTTTCAATGTCCGCTCCCTTCAGCTGTTCACCGGAACTTTCAGTGTATGGGAAATCCTTGTTCCAAAAAGCAAAGCGTTCTATTCCTAGAACTACGGCTCCTCTGAAGAACCAAAGTACAATCCTATGATACCTCTACGCGTTTCTTCTGCTATCGTGCAGACTTTCTCAAGAGGATGAAGAGTCAAATGCTAGGTGGATACAATGTCCGTCACAATAAAAACCCTCATGGCAGATCCTATTGGTTAAGGTTTCCTCTATGTTATGCAAGTAAAAGATACGCTCTGGGTCCTAGAGACCAAATTCCAGAATGCTACGTTCCTTTTAGTGATAACAAAAATGTTCAGTTTAATAACAACATATCTAAAATTGATAAATGCTGCAATTCAAAAAACAATTAATTTGCACCAAAGATATAAAAATAAATACCCTAAAACATAAAAATGTGGCAATAATACTATAATCCTAAAACTAGGTAAAATTTAATAGACCAAGAAATATATTTAAAATTAATATGAAATATATTATGCGCATATTAAAAAGTCGAATCCCTGCAAACCAAACAAAATTCATCTATATGTGAAGGACATTCACAGTCTGGAGATCACATTTAAAAGGTATTTTATATATATATATATATATATATATTTGTAACCTTCCTATTAAAAATGGGTGATTTAATCATAAGTACCCAAAATAATCTGGAGTATGGAGGGATAGAGGTGTAGAAATGGATTTTAAAATTTTTTAATTGCATGTACATTGTTACATTCAATTCAAAACTTCATTATTACCAAAACTTAAAATAAAATATATTGGAGCCAGCAGCCGATGCAGCAAGTCATGAATCTCCTGAGCTCCCAATCTCTGTTCAAATAAATCACTTTAACATGTAAGCAAACAAATTTTCTACATAAATTCTTTATTAATTGAGCCCTGGGACTCTGGACAAACCTTTTGGGACTTTGACAATAAGAAATTGGGGCCTTTAGTGCCGTTTCAAAATGGAAGAGTACCATGCCACGCTTATCACTTTGCTGACTGCGCTCGAATCTAAGATAGACAAGAGTTATGGAGACCTTATGGTTATAGCTAAGGGTGACTGCGTCGAAGAGGAGACCGGTCCATCAGCGTGTCATAAACAAGACACATCTATATCTCTTGGGGTACACCCTGGCACAGACCGGATCATTGCACCACAGAAGGAGGCATTTGAACAACCCGGTGTCCCTACAAGCTCTCACGCTAAGGAGGAAGTGTGCGACCACATGTATGCTCTCGCTGAGCTTGAGATTACCAGTGCAGCTGCAGAAGGTATCTTTCTGGCTCTGGTCCCTGGCGGGGGAGATGCGGCCGGCTCCCGCGGCTGGGCTCCAGAGTGGCTTGGCTGCGGCCCTCCAGTTGGCAGATCTGCGTGGTCAGCGCATGTGAAAGGAAGAGCAGCAGCGATGTCTCTATATGTGTTAGAGGGCTTCCTACCTTCAATTGCCCTGGACATTCTAAACTCCGGCTGCAAGGAGCCAGATCTTTGTGGCAACATGCAGTACAGCTACCGCTCTGGTGTAGGGTAAGCAGGAGAACATTGCGGTATTACAAGGCCAGCCTGCACATGGCTATATGGACAAATGGACCCTCTTTATCGTTTTGAGTTATCAGAATAAAGTTTAATGACATGTTTTGTTATGCTCCCAGTTATATGCTACTCATTCTTGTTAATTACTGTTATTTGAGAATCCTAGTGCATGGATGCCTATTGAATGTTTATTTTGGAGTGTAATCTTGCCACGTGTAAACTAACTTCACATGCTGATATTCGCTCTTCCTAATCAAAATAGCTATATTACCTATATGTTTCGTGTCTTCTGGGCTATATTTACGTTTGTATGCATGCTCACTTAAGCTAGGTTTATCTCCTTTCATATGAACTTTATGCTTTATGAGGACTGTAGGGGTTAATTTTTTAGTAGATGCCTCGGTGTGGGGTTGCTGTTAGTATGCCTTTGCACTCATGGAGGGGGGATTTATGTATATCAATCAGCAGCTCATTATGCAGGTTTTACTATGTGTTACCTCTATACTTGCTTAAGCTTCCCCACTACCACCCCTTATTGCCTTATTGTTATTTTATAATATCTGTATACCATTAGTTGGGAGTGATAGGATAGAGCTATCTTTCTGTATTTCTATAGACTAGTCTAATATTGCTTTATTTCAAGTGATTAGATAATTCTCTGTTTCAACTGAATTCTGGGGTATCTGGGGCAGTTTGGAGGTGCTGGACCAGTCTCTAGCTCAGCTTATTTATCCTCAGTATACTGAGGGTTACATATGATAATCCTAATTTCTTACACTAAATATGTAATTTATTTCAATTGAGTCTGCCCCCCATGTGCTGTTCTCCTCACCATAAAGCCTTTACATATCAAAGCCCTTGTCAGGTGGAGTAGCAACCTCATTTAGCTTCATGTAGATTCACTTGTCAGTTACAGTCCTACTTTGACTCATATAACCTATAATTGGCAATGCTATGATTTAAGAGCTTGAAAGTTTTATCTATGATACCCTTTTCTCAGCGTTTATTATATTATCAGCTTAATGTTTTCTATATTTTCTCTTCCAGAATCAAGGGCTATATATCATATTAACCCCTCCCCCCCCATATTCCTTATCTATTCACCCAATTTGGTGAAATGTTTAATGGTATTAATCCATTACTATGTACCAGAAACTCTATTTTGGGAAAAAAGTACCTCTCAGTTGGAATACTTATTCTATGTATGTCAGACGAAAGTATCCTACCAAAGGACGGAATGTCTCACTAAAGAGGTTTTATAATAACATTCAGTAAAAAATAAATTAAGGTATCAATGCAAATCTTACCATGTATATTTCTGAAGTATGTGAGTAATAAGCTAGGATATACTTGTGTTCAGAGAATTTATCATGATTTATCACTTTAGTTTGTTATACTCATCTTGAAACCATTTGATTTGCTGTTTATTTGTGAATATTGCCATTCTAAAATACCTTAATAAAAATACTTGATTATAAAAAAAATATATATATATATATTTAAGTTCCATCCTTAATGAGCCAAATATATAACACCATATTATTAAAAAATTAATTCCATAATAAAAATATTAAGAATGTGATTATTACATAACACCATATTATTAAAAAATTAATTTTATATTAAAAATATGATTATTAGAGGTTATTTAAACATTGTTTAAAACCGAGGTAAAATGAAAAAGAAAAAGTTATACAAGGAGTGTTACTAAAGGAACCCTAAATCTATTTAAAACAAATCAGATCAATAATCACATGAAAGCTGCTATGTCAATGTCTATGTTCAATCCTTTTGGATGTAAACTGTTAAGTTTTTGTATCCAAAAGGTTTCTTGCTTCCTTAGGCTCATCAACCTATTACTACAACTATTAGGTATCCAATCAATCGCTTGTATTCTTAGAGACCTAGAGTCTCCCCCATGATGTTCTGCGAAATGTAATGGTACACTGTGATTATCTACTTTTTCTTTTATATTGTATAAATGTTCTGTCAGTCTACTTCTTATCTTCCTTTTAGTGCGTCCTACGTAGATTTTATTACACCCACAGGTTAAGAGGTACGCTACATAAGTGGTGTCACATGTACACCTACTCTTAATATTAAAAGACTTAATGCCTTCGCTGTCTTTAAATTGATTATCCTTATTGATATGTTTGCACATACTACAGATTTTCTTTCCACACTTGTATGTGCCTGGTTTTAGACTAAGCCAATTACTTTTTCTATTGATTTCTGTTGTTTCAGACTTCCTCAATTTACTGGGAGCTAGAAGGTTTTTCAAACTTCTCCCTTTCTTAAAGGTGAACACAGGTTCTTCTGTCAAAATAGGAGCCAGTACAGGGTCTGTCTTAAGAACACCCCAATGTTTTTTAATTACATTCTTAATAATCTTATGACCCTCGTTATAAGTAGTAATAAACCTTAAAGTATCCTTGTTATCTTGAATTGATTTATTATTTTTAGGTTTTAGAATAGAGTCTCTATCTGCTTCCTGCGCCCTATTGTATGCTAGTTCTATTGTATTTCTGTTATAGCCCTTTTCTCTGAACTTAGTACTCATATTTTCAGCCTCTTTTTTAAACATCTCTATATCCGTGCAGTTGCGTCTGAGTCTTAAAAACTGTCCATATTTTATTTTTGAAAATGTGTTCTATAAACAGGTCAAAGGAACAGCGATGGGGACTACATTTGCCCCATCGTATGCTAATATTTATATGCACAGATTCAAAATTGAGAAGGTTTGGAACAATAATCCTTTTATAAATAATATTATAAAATATTATCGTTACATAGATGACGTAATTATCCTCTGGGATGGTGACGAATCATTGATTAATAACTTTTTATCACATATGAACAATAATGTTTTTAACTTAAATTTTACAGGTAGACACTCAAGAACAAGAATTGAATTTTTAGACCTTTGGTTATATGTAGATGCCAACTTAAAAACAGCGGTGAGTAATTTCAGTAAACCAACCGATAGAAATAGTTACATAGACAATGGAAGTGCCCACCTTAAAAGGTGGAAAGACAATGTGCCATATGGACAGTTTTTAAGACTCAGACGCAACTGCACGGATATAGAGATGTTTAAAAAAGAGGCTGAAAATATGAGTACTAAGTTCAGAGAAAAGGGCTATAACAGAAATACAATAGAACTAGCATACAATAGGGCGCAGGAAGCAGATAGAGACTCTATTCTAAAACCTAAAAATAATAAATCAATTCAAGATAACAAGGATACTTTAAGGTTTATTACTACTTATAACGAGGGTCATAAGATTATTAAGAATGTAATTAAAAAACATTGGGGTGTTCTTAAGACAGACCCTGTACTGGCTCCTATTTTGACAGAAGAACCTGTGTTCACCTTTAAGAAAGGGAGAAGTTTGAAAAACCTTCTAGCTCCCAGTAAATTGAGGAAGTCTGAAACAACAGAAATCAATAGAAAAAGTAATTGGCTTAGTCTAAAACCAGGCACATACAAGTGTGGAAAGAAAATCTGTAGTATGTGCAAACATATCAATAAGGATAATCAATTTAAAGACAGCGAAGGCATTAAGTCTTTTAATATTAAGAGTAGGTGTACATGTGACACCACTTATGTAGTGTACCTCTTAACCTGTGGGTGTAATAAAATCTACGTAGGACGCACTAAAAGGAAGATAAGAAGTAGACTGACAGAACATTTATACAATATAAAAGAAAAAGTAGATAATCACAGTGTACCATTACATTTCGCAGAACATCATGGGGGAGACTCTAGGTCTCTAAGAATACAAGCGATTGATTGGATACCTAATAGTTGTAGTAATAGGTTGATGAGCCTAAGGAAGCAAGAAACCTATTGGATACAAAAACTTAACAGTTTACATCCAAAAGGACTGAACATAGACATTGACATAGCAGCTTTCATGTGATTATTGATCTGATTTGTTTTAAATAGATTTAGGGTTCCTTTAGTAACACTCCTTGTATAACTTTTTCTTTTTCATTTCTCCTCGGTTTTAAACAATGTTTAAATAACCTCTAATAATCATATTTTTAATATAAAATTAATTTTTTAATAATATGGTGTTATGTAATAATCACATTCTTAATATTTTTATTATGGAATGAATTTTTTAATAATATGGTGTTATATATTTGGCTCATTAAGGATGGAACTTAAATATATTTTATTTTAAGTTTTGGTAATAATGAAGTTTTTAAATGAATGTAACAATGTACATACAATTAAAAAAAAAATTAAATCCATTTCTACACCTCTATCCCTCCATACTCCAGATTATTTTGGGTACTTATGATTAAATCACCCATTTTTAATAGGAAGGTTACAAATATATATATATATATATATATATATATATATATATATATATATATAAAATACCTTTTAAATGTGATCTCCAGACTGTGAATGTCCTTCACATATAGATGAATTTTGTTTGGTTTGCAGGGATTCGACTTTTTAATATGCGCATAATATATTTCATATTAATTTTAGATATATTTCTTGGTCTATTAAATTTTACCTAGTTTTAGGATTATAGTATTATTGCCACATTTTTATGTTTTAGGGTATTTAATTTTATATCTTTGGTGCAAATTAATTGTTTCTTTGAATTGCAGCATTTATCAATTTTAGATATGTTGTTATTAAACTGTACATTTTTGTTATCACTAAAAGGAACGTAGCATTCTGGAATTTGGTCTCTAGGACCCAGAGCGTATCTTTTACTTGCATAACATAGAGGAAACCTTAACCAATAGGATCTGCCATGAGGGTTTTTATTGTGATGGACATTGTATCCACCTAGCATTTGACTCTTCATCCTCTTGAGAAAGTCTGCACGATAGCAGAAGAAACGCGTAGAGGTGTCATAGGATTGTACTTTGGTTCTTCAGAGGAGCCGTAGTTCTAGAAATAGAACGCTTTGCTTTTTGGACACTTAGGGATACCATAGCCCCAGGAACAAGGATTTCCCATACACTGAAAGTTCCGGTGAACAGCTGAAGGGAGCGGACATTGAAAAAAGACAACCAGGCTGTGAAAGCAGACCGGAGCAGCTGAGTATTTGGATATTTTACTCTAAAGGAGAAAGCTGTGTTTTTTAAACTGCTGTATTATTAATAAAACATTGTAAGTGCATATTTTTAAGAGCAGCAGTGTCTGTGTTATTTATTGCACTTGAGTCTCTCTTTGCGCTTTTTTCTTTTTCAGAGTGAAAGTTCTTGCCCTACTTCATTTGGTGTGAAGGATCCATTTGGTAAACAAGCAGCAGAGAACTATAGTGGCTTATGGACTGACATTTTTTGGAAAGTGGTAAAACGTTTTGTTATTCCATTTTGTTTTATTTTTAACCTGTTTGTATTTTATTGATTACCCTATAATTGCATACAGGGATTTGATTTATTTATTATTTTTTAGATATCACACATGTTTGTTGTAAGAATTGGCAAATAGAATTGACATTAGTGTTTTTATTATATTTTAAGAGGGGGTTAGCGCCACTGTTATTTATTTTTTTGGTGTGTAAGTCTCTCTCCTCCCTTTCCCGTTGGCCCACGTGTCCACGGGTAATAACCACTCTCCCTTTTCCCTACGTGGTTCAGAAAGAACGCCTCCCCAGGAGAGAGACTTTGGACAGTTGCACTAGAGGATTCTGCAAGCAAGTACCACCCCTGCTGAGAAGTTGCTTAATTAATATTTAAGGCACTCTTAACATAAGGAACTCTTTCAGTTCAATTTCCCTCTCAGCATTCCACTGGCCTTAGACACCTTCCTTTTGATGGAAAACTTCGGAATTGCTGATCTATAATTCTGAGGCAAATGGGGTGCTACTGTACTTGTGCCGGGGGGGGGGGGGCTATGACCCACTGATTCTTTTTTTTTATTGTCTTTTTTCTTTCTTTTTTTTTAATTTTTTGTCACATGGAAACCTAGTTTGACTAAACAGTCAATAAACATTGTGGATTGATCTCCTGTGGGCCCTTTGTTTGGATACTCATGGCGCACCTCAACAAAAGAAAGCCCAAAACACAAGCTGCGGGGCCTAAAAGAACAGTAGCAGACCACTTTAACACTATTTCTCCCTCATCTCCAGAAGATCAACAGGAGGTTTTAACCATGTCCCAACCTGAATCTGATGCTGTTGCTACAACTTTTCAGGCACTCCAAGAGGTGGCTCCGGCTACAGTGACTCCAAATTTTATCTTGGATTCTCTCAAATCATTATTGGCGGCACATCACTCTGCTTTTCAAACCCAAATTACAGCATCATTAGCTGACCTGAGAAGAGATCTCACCTCCACTACGGAGAGGTTGGATACAGTGGAGAGGAAACAGGAGGATATGGTAGTGGATCAAGCTAACATTCTAAGTTATGCTCAAAGTCTAGCGGAGCAGTTAACCACATTGGAAAATTGGCGGACATGGAGGACCGCTCCCGCCGCAACAACTTGCGGCTACGCGGTATCCCAGAAAGTGTGGCCACCGGAGATCTAATACCACTTCTGACGGAGTACTTTGGATGTTTGCCCCGACCTACAGATTATACTGAAGGCCTCATTGACAGGGCCTATAGAGCTTTGAGGCCTAGAAGTCTGGCATCTGAAAAGCCTAGAGATGTCATTGTTCGTTTACACTTTTATACATACAAGGAATGGCTGGTGAGGGCATCTCTTGCTAAGCCTACTCTCCCAGCTCAATTTCAGGACATTAATGTGTTTGCAGATCTTTCATATCGCACACTCCAGCAGAGGAAATAATTTGGAGACTTCACTAAGTTCCTAAGGATCCACATCATCAAGTACCGGTGGGGGCACCCCAATAGGCTTATAGTCCACAGAGACAATCAACAACATACTATCACTACTCTAGATCAGAGTCAAAGGCTAATGAAACTCTGGGATACCCAAGCGTTAACAAGTTGCCCTTCAAAGACTTCATTAGATCCAGCGGCCCCGCTATGGGTTTCCTCTTTGCAAGGAGCTTCTGATAGCTCACATCCTACTAACTCTACACAAGAGGCTGATGGTGATTAAGGACAGCTTGTCTATAAGGGTAACATGTCTGTTAACCTTTTTCTACATTTCAGGTACCCTATTGAGAATTAAGGGTGAAGAAGATCAGAATAAATGCTCAGTGAAAGTGTTATAAAAGTGTTTCTCTAGTTTCCTTTTTCTTTTTGTTATTGTTAGGCTGAAATGTGACATGTTGTTTTATTGTTTGTTTTGCTGCTATGTGTTTTTTTTTTCTGTCAAGATTGTGTTTAAAACAGGCAGATTCTGAAAATGTGTGTTGTTATAGTATCCTGTATGTTACCATATATTTCTTTCAAAGGGCTCCATGTACTAAGCCGTCAATTCATCCGTCATTTTAGACGCGGATAAACTCGCCGTTACTCGCCGCGGGCGAAATGGTGTCCGCTGTCACTATGTACTAATAATCCCCCAATAAATAGACAAGTCTAGCTAGCCGCGAGCAGTGGCGGATTATTGATAAATTTGACGCTTCGCTCGCCGCGACTAAGCTGATGTACTTAACTTTCAGTTGAATTGTCTGGCCAATTATTAACACGTGACATGCAAGGTGTCACGAACATCATAGTAGTCGCGGGAATAGAATTTTGCTCCTATAAAAGTTCAACTTATCTAAACAACTTTATTATTGTTCAAAATTTTTTGAAGAGTGATAACAGAGCGTTATTTTTGTAATATTTATTTACAATTTGGATATGGCTTCATCTGGATCTGATAATATATAAATATTAATATAAAAATAATTATAAAGATTGACAACTATACAATACAAATTTAAAATATAGATTACTCTTTAATTACAGTCGACAAATTTGGCGCAATTTATGTACATGGAAATGAGAGACAAATTAGACGCCAGTTATGCTGTACAATGCTGATATTACTGCCTTTTATATATGTCTAGACTGGCGTCTAGATTGACTTTCCTATTGTTTTGTACCTTGCCCGCCACCTAAAAGGTGGCGAGGCAAAAATAACGAGGTGGGAGCGGAAATTGTAGCGAGCGGACAAATAGATTTTTTAGTACATTCGTTTTTGGCGAGTTGGTGGTCAAATGTGTCTAATTACAGTGAAAAATGGAGAGGTAGCGAGGTTTGGCGGATAAGTACGCTCGCAATTTTAAAGATGCGAGTTTGAACATAGTTGACGACTTTGTACATATCAGTTTGCGAGTTTTGACGCGAGATTTGTTGCGGGTAGCTCGCTGACTGCTTAGTACATGGAGCCCAAAGTGTTCAGCTACACATTCTCTACTAGTTGTTAATATATACACATAGATTAGGTATATCCACTCCATTTTAGGTACATTCCAATACACCTAGCTACATCATTACCTACGGTCAGGCAAAGACCTACCCTGCTCTGTTACTAATGTTCTTGACTCTATGTATTTATTGTTTGCTCTACCTTGATAGGGTGTGACATTTTGTAATTGAATATTTGTACCTATGTGTTCAACTTTGCATAGAGGGTTAATTGAGTTTTGTTCTAGGTAAGTTAAATATATGATAAGATGTTGCTATTTTTTATTACTCAGGGAAGTATCCCGCCTTTCTCCCTACACCCCTCACTTTGACTGTTAGTTCTAATAATGTGCTACCTTTTCGCATGATGTTTGTGGGTGCTGAATGTGTTGGTTTTTTTGTGTGTGTTTGTGTTTGTGTGTATGAGTGTGTTTTCGTTGGTATGTGATTCAGTGGCTCCCCCCCCCCCCGCTTTTTTCCTATTACTGGTGCTCCCTGATATCCACTCTCAACTGGTTGCCAACTTGTGTTGGCTTATGTTATCTCCCCCTCCTTAAAGTACTCTGAATAGTAGTTTGTGGCTACCAAAGCGGATTATCGCTTTCAAATACCGCACAACCCTGTCTCATATTTTCAGGTTAAGACTTATCTATAAGATCTTCCTTCAGTACTCTCTGACTTTCCTCCTTCTCTAGATTCTTCTCTTATTTTTTCTTCTCTCCTTGCCTTCTCTCCCTCCCTTTTTTTTTTCTTTTTTTTGTTTGTTTTCTTTCTCCCAAAACCCAACTTTCTGCTACAATGCCATATAACTGTGTTACTCAAAACATTAGGGGGCTCAATTCCCCGACCAAGCGAAGTATCTTTTTAAGGTCTCTCTATAAGAGCAAGGTCCACTTGGTCTTTTTTCAAGAGACTCATTGACTAAGGGATGCAAAAGTTCCCTTACAATCTAAGCTGTTCCCAATGGTTGAGACGGCAAGCTTTTCCCAAAAATCGAGAGGGGTTGCTATCCTTATTCATAAAGATATAGCGTACGAATCTATCCATACTGAAATTGACTCACAAGGTAGATACCTAATTGTTATTTGTAAATTAGATGGTGTGATCTACACATTGGCCTCTTACTACGGTCCTAATAAACAGCATATACGGATGCTCCGCAGATTCTTAAATAAGCTAGACAGCCTACGCCAAGGTTTTCTCCTTGTTGCCGGAGATTTTAACACTGTCTGGGATCCTTCACTGGATAAAAAATCGGATAAGGCCCGTAAGACTGATAAAGCTCTAGTAGATCTCTCATACAAGTTTAGAACTCTCATTTCTCAATTTAATTTGTTCGATGTTTGGCAAGCTCTTAATGCGACATTGCGCGACTACACCTATTTCTCATCGGTACATCATTCTTTTTCACTAATAGATTTTTTCTTTTGTGAACCGAGACTCTTGGATTGTATATCTAGATCATGGATCCCTCAATGCTCTTGGTCCGACCATGACCCTGTACATGTTACTCTTAAATCACCACTGGAATTGCAGTGTCCCCCGGTGTGGCGGCTTTCACCAACTGTGTTTTCGGATCCAGGCATGGTTCCTTCTCTCGTTAAGGATATAACTGAGTTTATTCAAGTTAATGATAATGGCTTGGTGGATGATTTCACCTTATGGGCCTCATTGAAGGCATATGTGAGGGAGTCCTTTATCAGAATTGCGGCAGAGCAAAAGAAACGTAGAGGCGAGACGTTAGCACAACTAATGGTAAGCCTCCGCAAACTCACTACCGAGCATAAAAATGACCCGTCGCCAAGCCTATCTGTACAACTAGTGAATCTTAAAAACAAAATAGTCCAATTAGAAACTGATAGATCTGCGGGTAGACTTCTTAGACTCAAAGGGATCTTCTACTACAAGGGCAATAAGGCCGATAGGCTTTTAGCTAATAGGCTACGTCAACGAACAGCAGCAGCTCGTATCCACTCCATAAAAATAAAAAACCAGCACATTACTCACCCGAGAGAGATAGGTACAGCCTTCGCTAATTATTACTCATCGCTCTACAAGCTGTCAAAAGATTCTATGACCCCCCCTCCAGCTGTAGATAGTATTAATAATTTTCTTTCTACATTAGATCTCCCCACTGTTCCTACAACCCAGATGGAGACATTGCAGGTCCCTATCTCCAGCTTCGAAGTTAAAACAGCTATTCAGTCTCTCAAAACACTCAAATCACCAGGGCAGGATGGTTTTTTGGACCTTTTTTATAAAAAATTTCAACTACAGCTGATACCTCTTTTATTACGATTTTTCACTAAGGCTAGTTCCTGTGGTACATTCCCTGCTGAGTTCCTTCAGGCTACCATTATTACTCTACCCAAACAAGGGAAAGATCCTGCTGATTGTTCAAGCTATAGGCCTATTTCACTGCTAAACTTGGACGTTAAGCTGTATGCCAAAATTTTGGCTTCACGCCTTAACCTCCTTTTACCATCTTTGATCAACTGTGATCAAGTAGGCTTTGTAAGAGGTCGCCAAGGGCCTGATAACACCAGGAGATTGTTAAATATATATTTTGAGGCTGACAGACTAGGCCTTCCATGTGTCACCCTGTCGTTGGACGCTGAAAAGGCCTTCGACAGGGTGAACTGGGAATATATGTTCGCTGTCTTACGATGGGTTGCCTTCCCTACATCGTTCATAACATCCATAGCGGCCTTATATTCGAATCCTTCGGCTAAGGTTAGAGAACTAGGATTCTGTTCTGAGCCCTTTGAGATCACAAACGGAACAAGACAGGGTTGTCCCCTGTCACCGCTTATTTTTACTCTTGTCATGGAACCGCTAGCTACTGCTATTAGGTCCTCCCCCCAAATAATAGGAGTGGACATACATCATACCACCCAGACGACGGCACTATTTGCTGATGATTTGACAGTGTTGCTCTCAGATCCTGTCAAGTCCCTCCCTCATCTCTTTTCTTTACTGGAGAGTTTCGCTTTGGTTAGTTATTATAAACTTAACATCATTGCCTATTCCAATATCTAAAGCTCTGATACGCAAATTCCAGCAACAATGTAATAAATTCACATGGCGTAACAAGGTTCCCAGAATCGCCACCAGTACCTTGCAACAACCTATATCTGCTGGAGGGGTGGCTGCCCCCAATATCCTATATTACCACGAGGCTGCGCGCCTGTCTCATGTGACGCAATGGGGAACGCCGATTAATAGTAGATGGGCAGAATTGGAGCAAGCTTCACTCCCGTCAGGGTACTCTCTCGGGGATTTGATTTGGCTCCCTAAGCATGCTAGACCACAAACTATTATGATCAATTATATTATTGCTTCTAACCTGAAGTTCTGGGACAAGATTCATAACCTACCCACAATTGCTCCTCATCCCTCCCCGTCACATAAGATTAGGGGGCTTCTTCTAGCACTACCAGATACTCATCCGTCCCTTTGATCGGACTTGGGCATTGGGGACATAATAGATCTCTATGAGGGGACTCAGCTGATTTCATACCAGTCCTTTCTCCAGAAGTATAACCCACCTCTACTCTTACACTTCGAGTTCTGGAGATTGCAGAGCTTCCTTAGATCCTGGGGCTTTGACAAAGATCCGCTACGGCCTAAAACTAAGTGGGAGATGAAATGGGACTCAAAAACCTTATATAAAAAATTGCTCTCATCCTCTTACCAGGATATATTACACCCGCCAATTTTTATAAATCTTCACCGATAAGACAATGGGAATCTTCTTTGGGTACAATTCATGAACCATTATCATGGCACCTGGCAACTCGATTGACAAAAAAAGCAGTTCATTGTGTTACTCTTTATGAATTATTTCTCAAAACACTATTGCCGTGGCATATGACACCGGTCCGCCTGTTTAAAATATAAAACTCTAACTCTACCAAGTGCTGGAGGGGCTGCGATGCACTAGGCACCCCAGCCCACATTTGGTGGTATTGTCTGGTCATTGCATCTTTATGGCAGAAGGCTGTCCAATATTGCAATTTACAGGGTATTTCCATACCAATGTCACCCAGTGTGGGCCTATTCCATATTCTACCTACAAAATTATACTTGTCGCAAAAATTGTTCTGCATCTACTTATTCCTGGCAGTTAAGCTGTCCATTGCCAGGATGTGGCTTCAGTCAACCTCTCCACTCTGGGAACAAGTTGTGGACACCTTGCGATACATTAAATTAATGGAAGCATATGTCTTTCATATACATGGCTCAGAAGACCTTCATGCCTTGGTCTGGGACTTTAGCCCCGGGTAATTTCATTCTCTCTTTTTTGTTCCAGATTATGTGGCCTTTACCTTAACCTACCTATAGTATTGTGTTATAGTTGAAACCTACAGCCACCACGGTGCTGTAATATACATTCTAGTCATCTGCTCTTAGTAATATATCACTCCCCTCCCCCTTTTTTTTTTTTCTTCTCCTCTGACCCTCCTTTTCTTCCTTTTTCTTTCTTATCTCTTTCCTCCTTCCCTTACTTCTACGATGTATACCTTTTTCTTTCTTATTTCTACTCATAGATATCTTATCAAATAGAGGAACTCTTGTTATGAAACAACTTACTGAATTGTTGTGATTTGTTATGTTATGTATGTTTATTATAAGTCAACTTTGAAATATATTCATCATATGTTTGTTTCACGATTAGAATGTTGTCATAAATGGATGTTGATATTGGACATAAGCACTGTCTTCCTGTTTGAGTTAAAGGACATTGGACTATGATGGGATTTGTGAGGTTTGGGTCTCTAATGTTACATACCATGGACTATGTGGAGACCACCTCATTATTACTATTATAGAAACTCTCTTGGATGTTGTTTTTTGTTACTATAGGCATTACTGTGTAATGTTTCTCATTATGTCTGTATTACATATGTCCTAATAAAAACGTATTTAAAAAAAAAAAAAAAAAAAAGAAAGTTGAAGGAACAACAACAGGCAATGTACTATTTACTGATGGACACAATATCTGCATGTAAAAGTTTATCATGATAACCAATACAAATGACATTCGGAAATATAATGCACTTAGCTTTAGTAGAACCGACATCAGGCAGGAAAGTTCCAACAGATACTTCTGAGGCAGGATCAGATTGAGACATCTTGCAAAATGTAAAATAAAAAACAACATATAAAGCAAAATTGTCAATTTCCTTATATGACAGTTTCAGGAATGGGAAAAAAATGCAATAGCATAGCCCTCTGACATAGAAAAAGACAAGAGGCAAATAGCAATGGGGTATTAAAATAATGAAAAAAAATTGGCGCCAAGTATGATGCACAACATCCGGGAATGACACACTCACGTCACAAACGACGCAACCCTGTGTAAGGAACTCAGCGTCAACTATGACGCCGGAAATGACGAACTTGCGTCAACGGACGTACCTTCACGCCAAAAAAGAAGAATGACGCAATAAAGTCTAGCATTTGGCACACCCGCGGGACTAATCCTGCCCGCAATTTGCAAGAAAAATGTAGTCAATTTGAAAAAAAAAGACTAAACCCCAGGTAAGAAAAAATATTTCTTAATATGTTAATCTTCCCCAAATATGAAACTGACAGTCTGCAAAAGGAAAAACATGAACCTGACTCATGGCAAATATAAGTACAATACATATATTTAGAACTTTATATTAATGCATAAAGTGCCAAACCATAGCTGAGGTGTCTTAAGTAATAAAAAACATACTTACTGAAAGACACCCATCCACATATAGCAGATAGCCAAACCAGTACTGAAACAGTTATCAGTAGAGGTAATGGTATATGAGAGTATATCGTCGATCTGAAAAGGGAGGTAGGAGATGAATCTCTACGACCGATAACAGAGAACCTATGAAATAGACCCCCGTTAGGAAAATCATTGCATTCAATAGGTGATACTCTCTTCACATCCCTCTGATATTCGCTGTACTCTGAGAGGAATCGGGCTTCAAAATACTGAGAAGCGCATGTCAATGTAGAAATCTTAGCACAAACTTACTTCACCACCTCCATAGGAGGCAAAGTTTGTAAAACTGAATTGTGGGTGTGGTGAGGGGTGTATTTATAGGCATTTTGAGGTTTGGGAAATTTTGCCCCTCCTGGTAGGATTGTATATCCCATACGTCACTAGCTCATGGACTCTTGCCAATTACATGAAATAAATCACAATTAGACATGTGCACAGGTAAAAAAAGTTAGTTCAGCCGAATCTTTCAGGCCAAATATTACGATAAAATGGTTTTCTGAATATTTGGTTGCCATGCTATTCAATATTTGTTTTGTTTTAAATCAAACAAAACTGAATATTTGTGGACAATTTACATTTGTTTTCGTTGAACAAATGTAAATGTTCCTTTGCTACAGGTGAAACTTCACACGTAGAGGTATATACCTATAGCAGTTGGAGAGCCGCACTAATCCAGAAAATTCGTCACAGAGCCCAGGATCACAGTAATAGGAGGTTTAGCGAGCTCTAAACCTCATATTAGCAAAGCCCTAGGCTCTGTGAAGAAAAGTCGGGATTAACTCAGCTCCACATCAAGCTATAGGTAAGGGTTTTAACCCCTAAGGTAATTGAAAGGAAATTAATGAATAATGATGAATTCAGTCAATATTTATTCATTTTCTTTCAATTTCGTGGTGGCATTCGTTCGGATATTCATTTCGTAAAAGTGAAACAAATATCCGTGTATCGTTAATGAATTTCCATTCATAACGAAATTAATGCAAATGTCTAATCACAATGATCTTCATATGGGTAGACCTAGTTGCAAGGACAGTAAACAGTTTGAGATTTAAACAACTTAACAATTTATTTTGATCATTTATTTTGGCCCCTTTTCATGTAATTTAGTTATGGAATTATTATTATTTTTTTTAATTCTCAGAACTTTAAATGCACTCTGCTGACTTCTCAAGGATAACCCTTCTACATATTGACTTTAACAGATAACAACTGCAAAACAATGTACTTTATAGTAACATTATGACTGGGACTAGCCTTGTTATCTGCAAACTAAAGTCTGGATTGGCTCCTCCAAATAAAGCAAATTGTGGGTGGAGCTTTGTTACTGATAAACAATTGTAGTAAAACTTCTACTAGACTCATACCCCTCCCTTAACTATGTATCTCCCGGAAACAGACTCTCAGTATGCGCTGGTAAGGTGGCCGCTGTGTTTTTAATGTGCTGTCTACCAGAAACTGCAATTAGGCTATAAAACACTAAAAATATAATTTTCAACAACAGAATTATATATACTAGTGTTAAAGCCTGTGTACATGGGCAAAAATGTCCCTCTCCAAGATCCTTTCCCTAGCCTTTTTCCCACTCCCCCACACTCAAGGATTCACCTGTACCTCATTCTCTCTTCTCCCACCTCCCTCCTTCCACTTCCTTGCCACGCTTAGCATACATTTTTTCTGTAGTGTAGCAGTCCCACCTGTTCCCACCCCTCCCGTCCCCTCCAGCAATAAGCCATCCACCCATCTCCCTCCTAACCCTCCCACGCCACCAACAATCGGCACCACCGCTGCCCAATGCAGAGAGGGACACCGAGTATTTCTGCACTGCCTCACTCGTAGAGCATGCAGAAATAGCACAATCTTGCTACTTTTAGCAAGATCACGGTAGATGTCCTTAAGGGCTTAACGACAAGCAATGTCCTAACACTTGTTTCACACAGTCTCTACTGCGCATCGGCGCTGGTCATTAAGGGGTTAAGGCCAAGTATATTTTTCTCGTGCAGTCTCTACTGTGCATGACTTCGTTGGACAAACAAACATACTTGGCCTTTTATTATATAGGATATATATGTGTGTGTGTATGTATGAATATATACTTTTAATAATTATAAGACTTTCTCCAAATATAGACTCTGATATTTTATAGTACAAATTCCCAAATATGGAATTCCAAAATCCAAACATTCTAAAATCCAACTTTTTCACTAATACATTTTTGTAAAAGAAAATGATTAAACAAATTACTATTGTCCTTGCCTGTAAGTCACAAAAGTATTAGAAAATGATGTACAATTACCTGTAGCTACATGTATAAGCTGTATTATGAAATTGAACTATTGCCAAAATGACATAAGATATTGTTGTTTACACTTGGTTCCAAGCCCTCTTCTAACTGAACTGTCCCATTTTAAAGATGCAAATATTCCAAAATAGAAACTGTTCCAAAATCCAAACCTTTTCTGGTCCCAAGCAGTTTGGATAAAGGGTTTTCTAATTTCTACCAGCCGTTCCTTTCTGCCTATAATAAAGTATAACCTGCAATAAAGGGAAATACTATGTAATAAATATTTCAGACTGCAAAAACAATTTGGTTGATTGCTAATAATGGGTGTGTGTGTCTGAGTATTTTTGTCTTCATATATACTGCTAATTAAGGGTGTGACTCAGTGAGTAAAGGTACACGATTCGGAACATTTTTATGCTAATGTAGAAATAAAAAAAATGATTGGCAGAGAAGCATTACTTAATACACATTAACCATCATTTCCTAATAATGGATGATAGTGTTCACGTCTCTGTTTCTCAGTCTAACACACCTGTCAAAACATAGGCCTGGATTAAATATCTAATGGAAAAAAAAATTGCTGCAACATATCAAGTTGAAAATTGTGCACTTAAAAGATATTTGTACCTGGCCATTGCCACATTTGTGAGTTGCAAGTGACTCTCCAATATAACCAATGGAGCGGGAGCTATCTCATAAGTATTCTCTTCTTGGTGCATACAACAAACTCTACTGTGAAGAATATGGGCATCAACAAAATGACTTTAATTCATATTTTCATGGATATATATATATATATATATATATATAGAGAGAGAGAGAGAGAGAGATATATATATATATATATATATATATAGAGATATATATATATATATATATATATAGATAGAGATAGAGATAGATAGATAGATAGATAGATAGATATATATATATATACAGTGTATATGTGTATATGTGTGTATGTATATGTATACAATAACATTTAAAATTAGGGGGAGGTAAAAGATGAGTTTAAAATCCTCCACTACGCACAAAATATAGAGAAAATAACTAATTGTGTAGTTCATTATCAAATCTAGACAGACCAGAAGGCTTGTTTTTCCCATAGAAAACTTCTGGAATACATTGTTTCCAATGCAGCAACGGATTCTGGGTAAGATATGCAAATTAGGTTCACAATGGGCTTAGCTAGGGTTAAAAAGGTGTGTCATTGTGCACCTAATTTGCATATCTTACCCAGAATCCGTTGCTGCATTGGAAACAATCGGCTAGATCACGAGTCTTGCGTTAGCCTTAAAAAGCAGCGTTGAGAGGTCCCAACGCTGCTTTTTAACGCCCGCTAGTATTACGAGTCTAGCAGGTACAGGTGCACCGCTCACTTTTCTTCTGCAACTCGAGGCTACCACAAATCCCCTTATGTCAATTGCGTATCCTATCTTTTTAATGGGATTTTCCTAACACCGGTATTACGAGTCTTAGAAGAAGTGAGTGGTAGACCCTCTCCTGTCAAGACTCCTACCGCATTTGAAAGTCAGTAGTTAAGAGTTTTATGGGCTAACGCCGGAACATAAAGCTCTTAACTAAAGTGCTAAAAAGTACACTAAACACCCATAAACTACCTATTAACCCCTAAACCGAGGCCCCCCCACATCGCAAACACTAAAATATTTTTTTTTAACCCCTAATCTGCTGACCGGACATCGCCGCCACCTACATTATACCTATGAACCCCTAATCTGCTGCCCCTAACATCATCGACACGTACATTATATTTATTAACCCCTAATCTGCTGCCCCCAACGTCGCCGCCACCTACCTACAATTATTAACCCCTAATCTGCCAACCGGACATCGCCGTCACTTTAATAAATGTATTAACCCCTAAACCACCGCACTCCCACCTCGCAAACACTAGTTAAATTTTATTAACCCCTAATCTGCCGTCCCTAACATTGCTAACACCTATCTATATTTATTAACCCCTAATCTGCCGCACCCAACGTCGCCGCTACTATACTAAATGTATTAACCCCTAAACCTAAGTCTAACCCTAACCCCCCATAACTTAAATCTAATTTAAATAAATCTAATGAAAATTACTATTATTAACTAAATTATTCCTATTTAAAACTAAATACTTACCTATAAAATAAACCCCAATATAGCTACAATATAACTAATAGTTACATTGTAGCTATTTTAGAATTTATTTTTATTTGACAGGCAACTTTGTATTTATTTTAACTAGGTAGAATAGTTATTAAATAATTATTAACTATTTAATAGCTACCTAGCTAAAATAATACAAATTTACCTGTAAAATAAATCCTAACCTAAGTTACAAATACACTTAACACTACACTATAATTAAACTAATTACCTAAACTACCTACAATTAATTACAATTAAATTAAATAAACTAAACTACAAAAACAAACACTAAATTACAGAAAATAAAAAAAGAATTACAAGAATTTTAAACTAATTACACTTAATCTAATCCCCCTAATAAAATAACCCCCCCCCAAAATAATAAAATTCCCTACCCTATACTAAATTACAAATAGCCCTTAAAAGGGCCTTTTGCGGGGCATTGCCCCAAAGTAATCAGCACTTTTACCTCCAAAAAAAATACAATACCCCCCAACATTACAACCCACTACCCACACACCCCTACTCTAAAACCCACCCAATCCCCCCTTAAAAAAAACTAACACTAACCCCCTGAAGATCACCCTACCTTGAGCCATCTTCACCCAGCCGGGCACAAATGGTCCTCCATATGGCAGAAGTCTTCATCCGATCGGGGCAGAAGAGGTCCTCCAGATGGCAGAAGGCTTCATCCAGGCAGCATCTTCTATCTTCATCCTTCCGGAGCGGAGCGGGTCCATCTTCAATCCAGCCGACGTGGAGCATCCTCTTCAAACGAAGTCCTAACGAAGAATGAAGGTTCTTTTAAATGACATCATCCAAGATGGCGTCCCTTGAATTCCGATTGGCTGATAGAATCCTTTCAGCCAATCGGAATTAAGGTAGGAAAAATCCTATTGGCTGATGATATCAGCCAATCGGATTGAAGTTCAATCCGATTGGCTGATCCAATCAGCCAATAGGATTGACCTTGCATTCTATTGGCTGATTGGAACAGCCAATAGAATGTGAGGTCAATCCTATTGTCTGATTGGATCAGCCAATCGGATTGAACTTCAATCCTATTGTCTGATTGGATCAGCCAATCGGATTGAACTTCAATCCTATTGTCTGATTACATCAGCCAATAGGATTTTTCCTACCTTAATTCCGATTTGCTTATAGGACTCTATCAACCAATCAGAATTCAAGGGGCGCCATCTTGGTTGATGTCATTTAAAGGAACCTTCATTCTTCGTTAGGACTTTTTTTGAAGCGGATGCTCCGCGTCGGCTGGATTGAAGATGGACCCGCTCCGGAAGGATGAAGATAGAAGATACCGCCTGGATGAAGCCTTCTGCCATCTGGAGGACCTCTTCTGTCCCGATCGGATGAAGACTTCTGCTGTATGTAGGACCACTTGTGCCCGGCTGGGTGAAGAAGGCTCAAGGTAGGGTGATCTTTAGGGGGTTAGTGTTAGTTTTTTTTAAGGGGGATTGGGTGGGTTTTAGAGTAGGGGTGTGTGGGTGGTGGGTTGTAATGTTGGGGGGTATTGTATTTTTTTTTTGCAGGTAAAAGAGCTGATTACTTTGGGGCAATGCCCCACAAAAGGCCCTTTTAAGGGCTATTTGTAATTTAGTATAGGGTAGGGAATTTTATTATTTTGGGGGGCTTTTTTATTTTATTAGGGGGATTAAATTAGGTGTAATTAGTTTAAAATTCTTGTAATTCTTTTTTTATTTTCTGTAATTTAGTGGGGGGTTTTTGTAATTTAGTTTATTTAATTTAATTGTAATTAATGGTAGGTAGTTTAGATAATTAGTTTAATTACAGTGTAGTGTTAGGTGTATTTGTAACTTAGGTTAGGATTCATTTTACAGGTAAATTTGTATTTATTTTAGCAAGGTAGTTATTAAATAGTTAATAACTATTTAATAACTATTCTACCTAGTTAAAATAAATACAAAGTTGCCTGTAAAATAAAAATAAATCCTAAAATAGCTACAATGTAACTATTAGTTATATTGTAGCTATATTAGGGTTTATTTTATAGGTAAGTATTTAGTTTTAAATAGGAATAATTTAGTTAATAATAGTAATTTTCATTAGATTTATTTAAAATAGATTTAAGTTAGGGGGGTTAGGGTTAGACTTAGGTTTAGGGGTTAATAAATTTAGTATAGTAGCGGCGACGTTGGGTGCGGCAGATTAGGGGTTAATAAATGTAGGTAGGTGTCGGCGATGTTAGGGACGGCAGATTAGGGGTTAATAAAATTTAACTAGTGTTTGCGAGGCAGGAGTGCAGTGGTTTAGGGGTTAATACATTTATAAAAGTGGCGGCGATGTCCGGTCGGCAGATTAGGGGTTAATAATTGAAGGTAGGTGGCGGCGACGTTGGGGGGGCAGATTAGGGGTTAATAAATATAATGAAGGTCTCGGCGATGTTAGGGGCAGAAGACTAGGGGTTCATAGGTATAATGTAGGTGGCGGCGGTTTCCGGAGCGGCAGATTAGGGGTTAATAGTATAATGCAGGTGGCGACGATGTTCGGGGCAGCAGATTTGGGGTTAATAAGTGTAAGATTAGGGGTGTTTAGACTCGGGGTTCATGTTAGGGTGTAGACATAAATATATTTTCCCCATAGGAATCAATGGGGCTGTGTTAGGAGTTGAACGCTGTTTTTTTGAAGGTGTTAGGTTTTTTTCAGCCGGCTCAGCCCCATTGTTTCCTATGGGGAAATCGTGCATGAGCACGTTTAGCCAGCTTACCGCTGACTTAAGCAACGCTGGTATCGAGGTGAGATGTGGAGCTAAATTTTGCTCAACGCTCACTTTTCTGAGGCTAATGCAGCCATTCAGAAAACTCGTAATACCAGCATTGTTTTAAGTGAGCAGAGAAACAAAAAGGCTCGTTAGCACCGCATGGCTCTACCGACAAAACTCATGATCTAGCCGAATGTATTCCAGAGGTTTTCTGTAGGAAAAACAAACCTTCTGGTGTGTCTAGATTTGTTAATGAACTACACAATGAGTTATTTCTCTCTCTCTCTCTCTCTCTCTCTCTCTCTCTCTCTCGCTCTCTCTCTCTCTCTCTCTCTCTCTCTCTCTATATATATATATATATATATATATATATTTATTTATTTTTATTTATTTTTTTTTTTTTTTATTTTAGTTTATTTTTTTAAATGGTCATGGATATTGAAAAGTTTCTATGATGACTTTTTTTAAACTTACAAACTAGTTTATACTGTGATTAAAGGGTCAGTAAAGTTAAAATGAAACTTTCACGATTCAGATAGTGCATGTAGTTTTAAACAACTTTTCAATGTACTTCAATTATCTAATTTGCTTGGTTCTCTTGGTATCCTTTTTTGAAAAGCATATCTAGGTAGGCAGGCTCAGGAGCAGCATGCACTGCTGGCAGCTAGCTGTAGACTGGTGGCTGCACATATTTTCCTCTTGCCATTGGCTCACCTGATGTTTTCAGCTAGTTCCCTATAGTGCATTGCTGCTCCTTCAACAAATGATACCAAGAGAACAAAGCAAATTTGATAATAGAAGTAAACTGGGATGATGTTTAAAACTGTATGCAGTTTCTGCATCATTAAAGAAATATAACGAGTTTCATGTCCCTTTAGTATAAACATTTTTCTAGTATAATTGTAACCTCCTCTGGCACCATAAGGCAAAACCACTGACTAAGCGTACAAATGATGAGTCAGTAAATATATAAAAGATTTCTTAGTACACATGCAATTACAAAAATAGATAGATGTGGCAATTAAGGTAAGGCCAGGAGTTTTGCAATGTACAAAATACGTAAGAACTACAACTTGGATTCCAGTGTTGGATAATAAAATGTATCCATATAATTGGTTACAAGGTGAGAGTTCTATTTACTGTGTAAAAATAACAAAAAACAAAATAGGAATTGCCGATGCCATATAAAACAACCAACGCGTTTCGTTTCGGACACACCAAAGAGGGGGAGAACCTTCAGACAGGAGGCAATAGAAGCTATAGGTAGCTTGGAAGTGGGTCTTGGTGTTCACCTTTACTATCCCATATGAGATAGCACCTTTACTATCCCAGAGATAGCATCTCTGGGATTTGGTTTCAGTTGGGACAAAGGTTTCCAGCTGTCTTCTTAAAAAAAATACTAGGGTAATCAGGAGAAGCTGTAGGTAGAGTTGGAATTAAATCTAGATAAGACCATATGGCCTTGAAGCTCCTGTAGCAATATGACCAAACAGAACCAGACAGTAACCAGAGCTCACTGGATCCCAGGGCCAAAGGCTGTGCCCCCATTTAAACAATGCTCTTTCTTTCTGTTTTCAGTCAGCAAAAGTCAGCACCATTCAGAATCCTTCCATCTTGGTTAGTTACCACCGGAGTATATGCATTCCCTGTACAAATATGTTGACAGGTTAATTTTCAGTAAACATTGAAGTGGCCATCTTGGAAACCCTGACGCTATATTTGTAAAGTCAAATCCAAACACTTTAATTACACTGTGAGCCCTGTCTTACAAGGGAATATAAAGAGGGGCCAGGCATCATGCAGGTGAAGCATAGGACTCACCATGCCCTCCTGTAGTGACACCACTACTGATTTCAGGATCAGATGGGCCCCTTGGAGGTGGTCTCAATTGAGACCTCTGTAGTTACACCCTGCAGATGGGATTCCCTGCAGCTCCTGTCAGCCATATTCCCATATCAGACCTCAGATCAGTTCAGAGCCTATTCCTTCAACCTCTGACAGTTATATACCTATGTCAGACCTCATATCAGACTTATAACTCTGAAGTCCATGTCAGCCTTATGCTCAAAAGAAACCTCAAATTAGCCCTACTCCCTGCATCCCCTGTCACTTTTATGCCTGTATCAGACCTCTCCTCAGACATGTGATCATCTCCTGTAAACTTATGGTCCTGATGTCTCTTTCAGCCATATACCCACCTTCATAGCAGATATCTTTTCCTGCAGACCCTGTCAATTATAACGTTTGTGTGTCCATTTTTTTTTACATTTATTCTTCCAGACAGGCAGGTGCAATACCAGACTGCTTGGTTAAATAATACACACCAGGTAACCCTACTTGAGACTGTGACACAACATCAGTAAAGCCTAATTGTTATAAAAACATCAAGCTTACAAATAGTCTTATCAAACTGCTCTGAATGGCTATTTTAAAGCAAAAGCCAAACAAAAAGTGCCTGCTAAATTCCCATTTAAAAAATTATTTACAGTAAATTTTATTTAAAACATAATATAGGTCTTAAAATTATTCTTTATTAGAAATATGACACTTAAAGTAGTTTTGTAATTAATCTATTAAACATCACAATATGTTAGGCACATTATATATATATATATATATATATATATATATATATATATATATATACTGAATATCAAAATATATTAATCTATTAATGTGTTATGATGTGTCACATTCCCTATGGTTTAAGGAGTTACATTGTAAGTTGCCCAGTTTCTTCATTGTTTACTGCTCTTCAGTATCACAAATAGGAAATACTGGAGCCACATCAAGTTTCAATAATGTACATAAAATGCTCTAACTGCATCAATGAATTGTAAAGAGCACAGCACAGATACAGCAGGAAGTTGTCATACTGTGACCATGCCAGTCTGGCACATAATATTGAGAGTTAGATGTCTTATGATCAATAAATACTGTTGTAAATATAGATACGTTAGGCATAAATGTATACAGTACTTTGATGGCAGATAAGATATGCAAATTATATATACAATATTTCATGCTTTTTGCTTCCATGTGTGATACCCTTTTTTATTATTATTATTATTATTATTATACTTTATTTATGAAGCACCAACATATTCCGCAGCGCTGTCCATGGGTACAATTCATTTAAATACAACAATGATGTAAAACTTGTAAGAGACAAGACAAAATTTGACAAACACATACAGGAGGAATTGAGGGCTCTATTCCTGTGGGAACTTACAATCTAGAAGGGTAGGAAGTTGAGAAACAGGAGGTGAGGTCTGCAAGACAGATGTTAATAAAAGTTAGATGAGGGAAATGTTGATAGGTAACTAAAATTCATTTATTATTGAGTTGGGTGGTAGGCTTCTCTGAACAAAAAAGTCTTCAGGGAGCATTTAAAGGAAGAAAGATTAGGGCAAAGCCTGACAGCACGAGAGAGTGTACCAGAGGGTAGGTGATGCCCGACAGAAGTCCTGCAGTCTAGCATGAGAGGAGGTGATAGTTGCGGATGCAAGGAGCAGGTCATTGTTGGATCTTAGTGGACGGGCTGGAGCATACTTGTTAATTAGAGAGGATAGGTAGTGGGGGGCGGCATTGGTGAGAGCTTTATATGTAAGGGTGAGAATTTTGAATTTACTTCTGCTGTGAATGGGGAGCCAATGAAGGGACTTGCAGAGAGGTGCAGCAAATACAGAGCGACGGGAAAGGTGGATTAGCCTGGCAGAGGCATTTAGGATGGATTGAAGGGGGAGAGGCGGGAAAAAGTAAGGCCTTTATGGGGTGGGTGCAGCAAAAAACAAACCACTTCTGCACCCACCTCATAAAGGGGATTACACTTGGAAGCAAAAAGCATGAGATATGGTATATCTAATTTGCATATCTTACCCAGAGTTCCATGTTGCATTGGTAAAAATGTATACAGAGTACTTCTGGGGAACAGCAAGGGGGATACTTGCCTTGATTTGCTAGTTTTCTACACAATAATTATATGGTTTTTACTTTTATGGAATGAAGGATTTGAATCTCATGCTTTTTTCTCCACCATGGGGGATATTTATCAAAGGTCTGGAGGACCTGATCCGACAGTGCGAATCAGGTCCGCTAGACCTCGCTGAATGTGGAGAGCAATACGCTCTCCGTATTCAGCATTGCACCAGCAGCTCTTGTGAGCTGCTTGTGCAACGCCGCCCCCTGCAGATTAGCAGTCAATCGGTTGCCAGCAGGGGGGTGTCAATCAACCCGATCGTACTCTAGCGGGTTGAATTGCAGAGATGTCTGTCCGCCTGCTCAGAGCAGGCAGACAGGTTAGGGAGCAGCGGTCTTTAGACCGCTGCTTCATAACTGCTGTTTCTGGCGAGCTTTAAGGCTCGCCAGAAACACAAGCCCTCAAGCTCCGTCTGGAGTTTGATAAATGGGCCCCCATAATTCAAATGAGTATTGTTTTTTTTATTTCGTTTTTATTTTTACTATGTTTATTATGCTTATGAAACAGCATCCATTAACATTGTTTAAACACAGATCTAAAACTGATATTGAAATTAATTGAATTTTAAAAAAACCTCTAATATTCAAGGATCAGCGCTGACTGGATAACAAAGACAACTCCCACTTGTTGACAGTGCATACTTCTATAAGCATAGAAACAAAATAATTTCAATGCCTTGTAAAATGTATTTTTTATATGCAACAAACAGTATTTTCATACATTTCAGTAACAAATATTTTTTAACAGAAGAAAACAAAGATGAAAATGTATTAATAAACTGTCTTTGTCTTGGCCACATTCCTTCATATGACATGAAATAGCTTTCAAGGCGAAAGTTTTTTTTCTTCCTGTTTCCTGGCAGAGGTTAAAAAGTGTAGGAGCAAGAAGGCTTTTCCCTAAGCAGATCCCTGTTCCTGGCTCAGTGTAATTTGAAGGTGTAACCCTTAGCTGTATTTCACTGTGTGCAGCTTATTGAAGTCACTACACAAGAGAGAGAGGGAGTGAGAGAAACACACACACAGACACATACTAAAAAGCTAGAAACACGGGTTGCAGATAAAGAAAAATATACAAAAACTGCAAGAAAAAAAGCATAAAGCAAAAAAGGACAAAAACAAACATTTAGGACAAAACAAAAGTGAAAAATTCCAGAAAAAAATTCCTTTCCTTTTATTTTCCTTGGGGAATTTACATCTGTTTGCCTTTGGCCAGAAATCTGAACAAGGTTTATGCACATTCACTGGGAGCAGATACTGGATTTGGAGACAGGACCGATGACAAATTCTAGCAGATGGTGAGTCTGATTTCTTATCTTCAGAATGATCTTTAGCTTAAATAGATTAGTGGGTTCTTGTTGATCAATGTTTCATTGTATTTTAAAATGATGTCTTTAACATTTATTTTATTATGGTCTTAATCAGGCATGTTGTTGATTTTATATACCAAACTATGTACATCAGAATTTGTAACAATATACTCATCCATTATTGCTACATGTTATTTATATTTAATACTGCAATGTAACTATGTGTGTAAATGTTCTATTGGTGTGGAATAATCTTAAAACTTATAGATATCAGAAAAGATGTTATGTAATAATAATGTAGAAAGGTAAATATAGAAGCAGGAGATATCTGCTGAACTTGATTGATCTTAAAATGATTGTAAAGTATTTCCACTGTTAATAACTGGGGTTAACCACCTGTTGAAATATTTCCCACTGGTGGGATATAATGACAAAAGTTATAGTCAATAATTACAGCTCTAGAATGTCAATTTAAACAAAGTATTATAGGTCACTTTAATGCTAGGAAGTTTTATCTCAGAAAAAAAAAACATCTTTTTTTTCCTGTTCAACCCAGTGCTGATTTGTATCTTTACTTGCTTTAGAAAAATAATCAAGCATTGGTTCATTACTGGTTGGACAGCATTATTTTGTTTTGTTTTATCTTGTAGATGTTTTTCAGAACACGTTTAACCATTTCAACAGAAGTCTTCAATATATTACAAATGTCTCTGTAGCTGAAAGAGTTAATATAGAACAACATAAATGCATATTTAATAACTACTTTACCTCTCAACCCTCCTAAGGTGGGATATTTATTCTGTGCAAAGCAGTTGTATTATTTGATGTTGTTCATGATATAGTAAAATGGCTCCCTCTACATCAGACTTTACCAATTTTTATGATATATGTATTGTACGCTAAACCTGTACTTCATTATCTATAAACACATGCTACACAGCAGACACCCCTGGTATACTTTTTTATGGACTGTGGAATAAAACAGCATAGAAATCAAGAAATAAAGTGGATTTTTAGGGTACTAGAGCTTTGTGATTTGCTATAAAATGGGGACACTTTTTGGTGTTAGGAAGGACAAAGAGATTTGCCTTGAATAGATACAAAGACAAATATAGAATCATTTTGCACTAATATCTTTATTTAACACCAGTTCTCTTGTTGCACTTTTGCTTTCACCGAACTGTGTTATCCCCAAAACGTGTTAAGAACATAAAGGCACATGAAACCCAAAAATGTTCTTTCATAATTTGGATAGAGCATACATTGTTCAACAATTTTCCAATTTGCTTCATTCTCTTGGTATACTTTGCTGAAGGAGCAGCAATGCACTACTAGGAGCAAGCTGAACACTTAGTATTGGAAGTTTAATTTTGACTTTACTGTCCCTTTAAAGCCAATGGAGGACCAGCAATTCATTACACAGCTTCTAAGCCAATCAAGGGAAGCATTTGTGTGTAGCTGACAATCACTGCCCATGTTTACTTAAAGGGACACTGAACCCAATTTTTTTCTTTCGTGATTCAGATAGAGCATGCAATTTTATGCAACTTTCTAATTTACTCCTATTATCAAATTTTCTTCATTCTCTTGGTATGTTTATTTGAAAAGCAAGAATGTAAGTTTAGATGCCGGCCCATTTTTGGTGAACAACCTGGGTTGTCCTTGCTGATTGGACAGCACCATGGTTCTGAACCAAAAATTTGCTGGCTCCTTAGCTTAGATGCCTTCTTTTTCAAATAAAGATAGCAAGAGAATGAAGAAAAAATGATAATAGAAGTAAATTAGAAAGTTGCTTAAAATAGCATGTTCTATCTGAAACATGAAATAAAAAAATTTGGGTTCAGTATCCCTTTAAGGATCAACAGTGCATTGCCAATCCAAAGCTACATTTTAAAGGACCAGTAAATACAGTAGATTTGCATAATCAACAGATGCATGATAACAAGACAATGCAATAGCACTTAGTCTGAACTTCAAATTAGTAGATTTTTTTTCTGACAAATGTCAAAGTTATGTCTATATAAAAAGTCTGTGCACATTTTGTTAATGGAAGTAAATTGGAAAGTTGTTTAAAAATGTCATGCTCTATCTGAATCATGAAAATTTGATTTTGACTTGAGTGTCCCTTTAAGGAACATTCTAATGTGAAAATTGTATGCTCCAATTGGTTATAGCATGTAATTTTGCATTACTTGTAACTCTATATGTTTAACTCAAACAAAAAGGTCAAACACATAGATAAAGCCTTCTTGATCCTCAAGCACTGTAGCTCCTTAACTGAACACAAACAGTGATTGGTGGGGCCGTGTGACTGCCGCTGCTGAATGGCTCTCAGGCCATTTCCTGTTTAGGAGCAGCAGTTCTCTGTAGCTCCACAGCACAACGTTATCCTTTGCAAAGGTTAAATACAGAGTCCCACATCAAGTAGTACAAAAATGGCATGTGTTGATGACTGAGAGCATGTAATTGTTATACATCAATTTATCTTTAAAGGGACATTCTGGTCAAATTGAAATGCACATAGATGAATTACATTTTTGGATATATTTACAATATACATATAAAATATTTACTGTTTCAGTGTTAGCATTTCTCCCTGCACGTGCATATGAATCATAGCTAGATATTGTCAGTGCACCAGCATGTTAAATACTGCAGCTGCTCAAAGAGCCAGTGGGGCTTGTAGCAAGTCAGCAATGAAGCAAGCTGAGTCATTACCAGCTGATACAAGTACCTTATTCTCTCAGAACAAGTGGTGTGTTAAAAATGCTGGTGTATAGAGCATATTTAAGTATACTCTTGATATATCTGTAACTTTTACTAGAAGCATTTTTGCTTATACTTGTTTATTGCTTCTATTCAAAAGTGAAATCCACTTGTGTGCATTTCAATTTTGTCTGGAATGTCCCTTTAACTATGTGTTTAACCACTTTGCAGAGTTTAAACACCTGGGGTAAATTTTATGTCTATGTAGAAGCAGGTTCACAAAATTGCATCTTTTTTCCTCTCCACGACCACCTGAGAAATGGCAATATCAATTACCCCAACACTTGCTCATTTCGGGTGATGGATGTTCCCTGCTCTAGTGCAATTGGCTGTGCCAGAGCATGGGGCAGCATTGCACAATAATTCTCTTGTGCAATGATAAAAATGCTATAGCACATTAACCCCTTTTTGGGGGTTAATACCTAGTTCTGATCAAGCAATAGTGCAATGATTAAATATGATTAAATACTGTAGCACAATAGAATATTTTAATATTGCTCCTTTATGACCCTTTAAAGGGACATTAAACCCACATTTTTTTCTTTCATGATTTAGAAAGAGCATGGAATTTTAAACACCTTTCCAATTTACTTCTATTTTCTAATTTGCTTCATTCTCTAGATATCCTTTTTTAAAGCATATCTAAATAGGCTTAGTAGCTGCTGATTGGTTGTTGCACATAGATTTCTCGTTTGATTGGCTCACCTATGTGCATTTCTATTTCTTCAACAAAGGATATCTGAAGAATGAATCAAAATAAATAATAGAACAAAATTGGAATGTTGTTTACAATTGTATTCTCTATATCTGAATCATGAAATAAATATTTTGGGTTTCATGTCCCTTTAAGCTTGCAAACTTGCAGGCAAGCAGTAAGTAGCCTTGTAATGGTTGCCTTTGGTTTAATTACAGTGCCCTCTGCCCCAGAAATCACATCCAATTAGTGTCACTCTGTGAAGAGAAGTGGCTGATTCGGCTCAGAATAGCAAACAGTCGTGTGCAATTATTATTTGTGTATCAGATGCATACAGCATGGAATACAGCATTTTCAGCCTCAGGAGATCTATAAAGAAGTAATTTCTAAATAAGTTATGCTTTTCATATACTGCATTATAAAACATTGTTAAACATTTGTTTCTGTAAACTGCTGATTTCCAAAACTCTTTTTAGAACAGTTAAATTTTAACTGCACACAGTGATGATCTTCTCTAGAGCTGTGTGGCAATGTTTTGTATCAGAGTATTTCTTTTAGACTTTGTCAGACATTTTAAACATCATAGAGTTAAATGGACAGTAAACAGTTTGTTTCAAGACATCTCTGCCAAGTCTTCACAATTTAAAAAAATATTAATACCCTTTTTAGTGCAGTTCTTTTTTTTAGTAGCTAAACTTCACACACTTTTCTTTTTTTTTTTTTTTGAGGAACCAATATGGAATTTAGACTACAGTCAACAAGGCTAACGGCTGTCATAAAGTTAGTATCGTTTTGCAGTTGTTATCTGATGAAGCCAATAAGGGACATGTATGTAGCAGAGTTAGCCTTGAAAAGTCAGAATGGTGCATTTGATGGTCTGAGAATTAGAAATTGCTCAGTTTTCACGGCTAAATTACATGAAAAGGGGACAAAATACATTATTAAAATATAATGCAAAGTTGTTTCCTTTTGTAATGATTAACATTTTATATACAAATCACAAGGTGTTTATTGTCTCTTTAAATGGTCAATAAAGGGATAGTCTAGTTAAAATCAAATGTAACATTATGCTCACTCCCATGGAGTCAGCACTGATTGGCTAAAATGCAAGTCTGTCAAAATAACTGAAATAAGGGGGCAGTCTGCAGAGACTTAGATACAAGGTAATCACCGAGGTAAAAAGTATATTAACATAATTGTGTTGGTTATGCAAAACTGGGGAATGGGTTATAAAGGGATTATCTATGTTTTTAAACCATAACAATTCTGGAGTAGACTGTCCCTTTAAACACAGATTGTAGTATAATTATATGTAGTAAAACTACTTAGCAATTATTTTACACCCTTTTTTTATCATTTCATTTTGAAAATTGTGTACATTCCACTCACTGTTAAAAGTGGAAGTGTAGACTCCAGATGTTTAACACTGCTATATTCCAGACATTCATTGGTTGCACACTCTAGTGACTCATTTATAACTGTCCCTGACTGGCTTCAGCAGAAAATGAAACCTAGGTTACATCATGACATCACTCACTGCTTTATAGACAGTAACATTTACAATTATTTTTTTAATATTAAAACAACTAATATAAATATATAATGCATATTATTCTCAAATGAATCTGTATTTTGAATACATTTTTCTATCTAGATTTTGTTTGGTGTTTAAATCAACATCTTGCTAAAAGTGTTCTACCATGTAATATTAAAGAGTAGCATTTAAACCAAAAATATTTTTTTTCCTGAAAAAATATGTAATAAAAATTGTTTAAAGGGACATTCCGGTCAAAATTTAAATGCACATAGATGAATTACATCTTTGAATAGAAACATATTTGTAATATACATGCATTGGCAAAAATGCTTCTTATAAAAGTTATCACAGTTATCATTTCTCTCTGCATGTGCATGTAAAGCATAGCTAGATATTGTCAGTGCACCAGCATTTTATATACTGCAACTGCTCAGAGGACCAGTGGGGCTTGTATCATGTCAGAAATTAACAAATTGAGTCATTACCAGATTGCACAAGTTAGCTCCAGAGCAGCAATAGACTACTGTGAGCTAGCTAAACATATCTGGTGAGCCAATGACAAAAGACAAATGTGTGAAGCCACCAATTACGAGCTAGGTGTTGGTAGTGCATTGCTGCTGCTGAGGATATGTACAATATGCTTTTCAACAAACGATACCAAGAGAACAAAGTACATTTGTGGATTTATAGTGTTTGTTGAGTTAAGGGGGGGTTGCCCCTAAAGCTCTTGTCCTTGTCATCAAGTCATGTCTATGGATAACCCTATGTCTGTCATGATATTGTTGTCTTAGACATAGAGCTCTGAAGGGTAAGTGTTTGGCGTCCCCAAAGTTCTAATTCTAGAGCTGCCCTAATGCATGCCAGGTGCCGATCTTGGAATTTCCTAAGGCACTGATTAGTAAGTGTTGCTCGGTGCACTGTGCAATGAACATACTTTGTAATTAGCATTAGAGTGTGCTCTGAAATTGCCACCCAACGCATGCATGTGGCGCCAACTGAGGCATTATAGCTGCTTCACTATAGTATACTACAGCTGTACAACTCAGCACTCTATTAACCTTTTATATAGATTTAAATCAGAAGTTTTCACATGGCAGAGAGCCCACTGACATCAATTTCAGACTTCATATTCTGGAAGGAGCAAGCTACTTTGTGTAATTCACATTTGTATGACTAAACAAAAGCAAATAATAAAGCCTTTTCTAGAGTGTTATTTTATAGCACTTAAGATAAACCACCTGTCATGACTCTGATTGCTATAGTTACCCATAACTTTAGGTCTCTATTTTTGGCTTCGGAACAAACAAAATAACCTTTTTCCTCATGATTCCTCCTACAACTAAATCAATAACAGCAGAGAGGACCTCAGAAGTTCACTGAGGTGTATGATATCAGACTGTAATCACTTGCATGTAGAAATAAGCCTGAAAATGAAATGTGCTTTAAATTTTAAAAATGCTGCAAGTTGTCTAAATCAGCTGTTTGATTTAAAGCATTTGCAGGTTAAAAAATTTGCTTTTAGGCCTCACTAGGGAGCAAGAAACAAAGCACAAATTCTATATAAAAGAAAGTAGTGTTTTAAAGGGACACTGTACCCAAAAATTTTCTTTCGTGATTCAGATTGAGCATGAAATTTTAAGCAACTTTCTAATTTACTCCTATTATCAAATTTTCTTCATTCTCTTGGTATCTTTATTTGAAATGCAAGAATGTAAGTTTAGATGCCAGCCCATTTTTGGTGAACAACCTGGGTTGTCCTTGCTGATTGGTGGATAAATTCATCCACCAATAAAAAAAAGTGCTGTCCAGAGTACTAAAACCAAAAAAAAGCTTAGATGCCTTCTTTTTCAAATAATGATAGCAAGAGAACGAAGAAAAATTGATAATAGGAGTAAATTAGAAAGTTGCTTAAAATTGCATGCTCTTTCTGAATTACAAAATAAAAAAATTGGGTACAGTGTCCCTTTAAGGAACATTAAATTCTAAGGACCAGCACTATTCGTATTCCTCCCTGCACACCCTGCAGCATGTGTAATTTATAAGTGTTCTGTATTTTAAGGGACGTGGGGATTACAAGTGGAGTGCTAAATTATCATGCCACAAATGGGCAAATTTGCAAGTTTGCAGGAACGCAATAAATAACCAGCCATTACAATAAAAAAACAACTGCTTTAGACAGTTTGGGGCTTTTAAGTTGGCAGGTTTGACAACTGCCTTTACATTGTGGTCTATGGAAACTGTATATTCCCAATAAATATATATGCATATGCTTATATATATGTATATGCTGTATATACACATATTAACACACAAATATATATGTATATAATCATATACATATATATTTAAAAAGGCTGCAATCACTGCGCTACTTACCCCTTCACTGCGCTTAGGTTCTGATGCCGTCTCCGACCGGCATCAGAACGAAGCTCCTATTGGAGCCAATGTTAGTGTGCTCTTGTGAGCGCAATGCTTCCTAGCAATGCGAATGCAAGCTTGCATTAGCATTGCACTTAACTTGTCATACCAGCGCACATTAGCATGCGCTGGTATTACTCACTGGAGCGCTAATATCACTTGAGCAATATTTAGTGCTCCACTTGTTATCTAGCCCTAAATACATTTCATGCACCTCCCTATAAACATGGGTGCTGCCATTATGTAACCTAGATTACACTGCAGGTATCTGAAGGAGAGTTACTGCACATGTGCAAACACATCAGCACTGGAATGCAGTGAAAGACAGATTTTAACATGGCGGCACTTGTGACTAAAGGTAAGATGGGAATAACCTCAATACTATGCTTATAAAATGTATTTTGTGTTTAATATCCCTTTAATGTACTTTTAAGAGCATTTTTTTTTTGCCACCCTCCCCAAACTTCCGCCTACACCCATGGCTGTATTTTGTGCGTTGCTGGCAAATGTGAAAAGAAGATATATATATATATATATATATATATATATATATATACATTCTCAGTGTGAGATGTGCAGATAAATGAAAATCTTATGCTACAGGATTATTATTATACTTTATTTATGAAGCGCCAACATATTCCGCAGCGCTGTCCATGGATAACAAGATTTATAGCCTTTTTACATAGTAGACCATTGTGACAATATGAGGGAATACAGTAAACAAAGTATCAGATAATATTAAAAGAATTAGTCTTCAATGTTATCTTTAAGATGATGGACAGTAGATCAAACATGAAAGAAACTAAATGTTTTTTATTGACCCATAAACTAAGTACATTGCATATTTAAGCTCTAATTTCCAGAGAGCTTTACCAGTGTCAGTCATCTTCAGAAAGAAACTGACATCAAAATAAATAAACTGAGCACCTGGCTACTGCCATAGACACATCAAAGGAAAAACTTCCTGCAATTTTATGCTATTTAATTTGTCATTCTGAACACTCATTGGGGAGGAGGCAGCTGTTATGTTGTAAAAGAGAATCTGCCTGTGTGACAGAAAGCTAAACTTACATGAATGCTGGCGGTCTTCTGTATCCATTCATGACTGTGTCTTATCTAAGGGAGACTCTGAAGTATGACTAAGGGTACCATTCTGCATAGAAAAATAATGCCAACCTGACACTACTTATCCTACCATATTTTTATCAGGGCATGACTGAACAGCATAGGGGCAGATTTAAAGGGACAGTCTACTTGAAATGGTTTATTGCTTAAAAAAGATAGATAATCCCTTTATTATCCATTCTCCAGTTTTGCATAACCAACACTGTTAAATTATATGCAGACTGCCCCATTATATCAGTTCTTTTGACAGACTTGCATTTTAGCCAATCAGTGCTGACTCATAAATAACTCCATGGGAGCGAGCACAATGTTATCTATATGGCACACATGAACTAGTGCTCTCTAGCTGTGAAATACTCAAAATGCACTGCAATAGGAGGTGGCCTTCAACAGCTTAGAAATCAGTTTAAGCCTACCTAGGTTTAGCTTTTAACAAAAAATACCAAGGGAACACAGCACATTTGATGATCAAAGTAAATAGGAAAGTTGTTTAAAATTGCATGCCCTATCTGAATCATGCAAGTTTAATTTTGACTTAACATCACTTTAATTCAGAGTGTACACATGGACGCCATAGAGGCCCATGGGAGTTGCAGGCCAGTTTAAAGAAAGAGCAGGGAGTTCTATGCGATTGATTGGGCAGTTCACTGCTACGGTCAAGGAGTTTCTGGGCAGTGAAATGATATTTCACCATATTAAAACAGGATATAATAAAACACATATTGTAATTCAAATAAACCAAATGCCTTTTTGGTATTTATATAATATCAGCAGACATAAAAATACCAGGTGTTCCAGCCAGATGTCAAACATAAGTGCAATAACCCTTGAGACCAAACTTTGCTGTTGAGAAAGGTCCACTCAGAGCACAGCACTCTGTATAGTGAAGCCCTATAATACCCTATAACAACCTATAATGCCCAAAACTAGACAAGTGACTTCAGCATGCTCTAGATTCACTAAAAAAATGAAAGAAATGTCCATGAGAATCATTTATCCCTTTCTTATATTATGATATGGGGCTCATTAACCTAGATTTGGGAAGCTACCAAATTTTTTGATGTCATAAAAAAAGAAAGGAGATACTTGTCGGTGTTGTTCTCTGAATTATTAGTGAATCTCCTGGGCTAAAGTTGTAAAGGTAACACAAACTACATTTTATACGATTTCAAAAAACAATCCAGTGAGCTACATTTCTTAAAGTGAATGTCAATTTTGATGCTAAAGTGCCCGGTTTTTAAAAATTTGATTAAAAACAGGGGCACTTTAATTCATCAAAATTTACATTTCACTCCTGTTGTGAAAAAAAACTTACCTTTCTTCTGTTAAGTGTGATCAGTCCACGGGTCATCATTACTTCTGGGATATTACTCCTCCCCAACAGGAAGTGCAAGAGGATTCACCCAGCAGAGCTGCATATAGCTCCTCCCCTCTACGTCAATCCCAGTCATTCTCTTGCACCCAACGACTAGATAGGATGTGTGAGAGGACTATGGTGATTATACTTAGTTTTATATCTTCAATCAAAAGTTTGTTATTTTAAAATAGCACCGGAGTGTGTTATTACCTCTCTGGCAGAGTTTGAAGAAGAATCTACCAGAGTTTTTGCTATGATTTTAGCCGGAGTAGTTAAGATCATATTGCTGTTTCTCGGCCATCTGAGGAGAGGTAAACTTCAGATCAGGGGACAGCGGGCAGATGAATCTGCATAGAGGTATGTAGCAGCTTTTATTTTCTGACAATGGAATTGATGAGAAAATCCTGCCATACCGATATAATGTCATGTATGTATACTTTACACTTCAGTATTCTGGGGAATGGTACTTCACTAGAATTACACTGTAAGAAGTACATAAAGCTGTTTAATAACTAGAAATTATGTTTAACGTTTTTGCTGGAATGTAAAATCGTTTTCATTTGCTGAGGTACTGAGTGAATAAATGTTTGGGCACTATTTTTCCACTTGGCAGTTGCTTAATTTTTTTTTTCTGACAGTTTCTGTTCTCTCTCACTGCTGTGTGTGAGGGGGAGGGGCCGTTTTTTGGCGCTTTTGCTACGCATCAGATATTTCAGTCAGCAGCTCATTGTATTTCCTGCATGATCCGGTTCATCTCTACAGAGCTCAGGGGTCTTCAAAACTTATTTTGAGGGAGGTAATTTCTCTCAGCAGAGCTGTGAGAATTATAGTTGACTGAGATAAAAAACGTTTATTCTGTAATTTGTTTCCTGCTTTCAGAATTTGTTATCTTTGCTAATGGGATTAAACCTTTGCTAAAGTTGTGTTGTTTACAGGGATTGAGGCTATAACTGTTTCAATTTATTAATTTTCAACTGTCATAGATCTTCTGTGCTTCTTAAAGGCACAGTACGTTTTTAATATTATTCTAATTGAATTGTATTCCAAGTTGCAAGTTTATTTGCTAGTGTGTTAAACATGTCTGATTCAGAGGATGATACCTGTGTCATTTGTTGCAATGCCAAAGTGGAGCCCAATAGAAATTTATGTACTAACTGTATTGATGCTACTTTAAATAAAAGTCAATCTGTACAAATTGAACAAATTTCACCAAACAACGAGGGGAGAGTTATGCCGACTAACTCGCCTCACGTGTCAGTACCTGCATCTCCCGATCGGGAGGTGCGTGATATTGTAGCGCCGAGTACATCTGGGCGGCCATTACAAATCACATTACAGGATATGGCTACTGTTATGACTGAAGTTTTGGCTAAATTACCAGAACTAAGAGGTAAGCGTGATCACTCTGGGGTGAGAACAGAGTGCGCTGATAATATTAGGGCCATGTCAGACACTGCGTCACAGGTGGCAGAACATGAGGACGGAGAACTTCATTCTGTGGGTGACGGTTCTGATCCAAACAGACTGGATTCAGATATTTCAAATTTTAAATTTAAACTGGAAAACCTCCGTGTATTACTAGGGGAGGTGTTAGCGGCTCTGAATGATTGTAACACAGTTGCAATACCAGAGAAAATGTGTAGGTTGGATAAATATTTTGCGGTACCGGCGAGTACTGAGGTTTTTCCTATACCTAAGAGACTTACTGAAATTGTTACTAAGGAGTGGGATAGACCCGGTGTGCCGTTCTCACCCCCTCCGATATTTAGAAAAATGTTTCCAATAGACGCCACCACACGGGACTTATGGCAAACGGTCCCTAAGGTGGAGGGAGCAGTTTCTACTTTAGCTAAGCGTACCACTATCCCGGTGGAGGATAGCTGTGCTTTTTCAGATCCAATGGATAAAAAATTAGAGGGTTACCTTAAGTAAATGTTTGTTCAACAAGGTTTTATATTGCAACCCCTTGCATGCATTGCGCCGATCACGGCTGCAGCGGCATTCTGGATTGAGTCTCTGGAAGAGAACATTAGTTCAGCTACTCTGGACGACATTACGGACAGGCTTAGAGTCCTTAAACTAGCTAATTCATTCATTTCGGAGGCCGTAGTACATCTTACTAAACTTACGGCGAAGAATTCAGGATTCGCCATTCAGGCACGCAGGGCGCTGTGGCTAAAATCCTGGTCAGCTGATGTTACTTCTAAGTCTAAATTGCTTAATATACCTTTCAAAGGGCAGACCTTATTCGGGCCCGGGTTGAAAGAGATTATCGCTGACATTACAGGAGGTAAAGGCCATGCCCTGCCTCAGGACAAAGCCAAAGCTAAGACTAGACAGTCTAATTTTCGTTCCTTTCGTAATTTCAAAGCAGGAGCAGCATCAACTTCCTCTGCACCAAAACAGGAAGGAGCTGTTGCTCGCTACAGACAAGGCTGGAAACCTAACCAGTCCTGGAACAAGGGCAAGCAGACCAGGAAACCTGCTGCTGCCCCTAAAACAGCATGAATTGAGGGCCCCCGATCCGGGATCGGATCTAGTGGGGGGCAGACTTTCTCTCTTCGCCCAGGCTTGGGCAAGAGATGTCCAGGATCCCTGGGCGCTAGAGATAATATCTCAGGGATACCTTCTGGACTTCAAATACTCTCCTCCAAGAGAGAGATTTCATCTGTCAAGGTTGTCAACAATCCAGACAAAAAAAAGAGGCGTTTCTACGCTGCGTACAAGAGCTTTTGTTAATGGGAGTAATCCATCCAGTTCCACGATCGGAACAGGGACAGGGGTTTTACTCAAATCTGTTTGTGGTTCCCAAAAAAGAGGGAACTTTCAGACCAATCCTGGACTTAAAGATCCTAAACAAATTCCTAAGAGTTCCATCGTTCAAGATGGAGACTATTCGGACAATTTTACCTATGATCCAAGAGGGTCAGTACATGACCACTGTAGATTTAAAAGATGCTTACCTTCACATACCGATTCACAAAGATCATTACCGGTACCTAAGGTTTGCCTTCCTAGACAGGCATTACCAGTTTGTGGCTCTTCCATTCGGATTGGCTACAGCTCCAAGAATCTTCACAAAGGTTCTGGGTGCTCTTCTGGCGGTACTAAGACCGCGGGGAATCTCGGTAGCTCCATACCTAGACGACATTCTGATACAAGCTTCAAGCTTTCAAACTGCCAAGTCTCATACAGAGTTAGTACTGGCATTTCTAAGGTCACATGGATGGAAGGTGAACGAAAAGAAAAGTTCACTCGTTCCACTCACAAGAGTTCCCTTCCTGGGGACTCTTATAGATTCTGTAGAAATGAAGATTTACCTGACAGAGGACAGGCTAACAAGACTTCAAAGTGCTTGCCGCACCCTTCATTCCATTCAACACCCGTCAGTGGCTCAATACATGGAGGTAATCGGCTTAATGGTAGCGGCAATGGACATAGTACCCTTTGCACGCTTACACCTCAGACCACTGCAACTGTGCATGCTAAGTCAGTGGAATGGGGATTACTCAGACTTATCCCCTTCTCTGAATCTGGATCAAGAGACCAGAAATTCTCTTCTATGGTGGCTTTCTCGGCCACATCTGTCCAGGGGGATGCCATTCAGCAGACCAGACTGGACAATTGTAACAACAGACGCCAGCCTTCTAGGTTGGGGTGCCGTCTGGAATTCTCTGAAGGCTCAGGGACAATGGAGTCAGGAGGAGAGTCTCCTGCCAATAAACATTCTGGAATTGAGAGCAGTTCTCAATGCCCTCCTGGCTTGGCCCCAGTTGACAACTCGGGGGTTCATCAGGTTTCAGTCGGACAACATCACGACTGTAGCTTACATCAACCATCAGGGAGGGACAAGAAGCTCCCTAGCTATGATGGAAGTATCAAAGATAATTCGCTGGGCAGAGTCTCACTCTTGCCACCTGTCAGCAATCCACATCCCGGGAGTGGAGACCTGGGAGGCGGATTTCTTAAGTCGTCAGACTTTTCATCCGGGGGAGTGGGAACTTCATCCGGAGGTCTTTGCCCAAATACTTCGACGTTGGGGCAAACCAGAGATAGATCTCATGGCGTCTCGACAGAACGCCAAGCTTCCTCGTTACGGGTCCAGATCCAGGGATCCAGGAGCAGTCCTGATAGATGCTCTGACAGCACCTTGGGACTTCAGGATGGCTTACGTGTTTCCACCCTTCCCGTTGCTTCCTCGATTGATTGCCAGAATCAAACAAGAGAGAGCATCAGTGATTCTAATAGCACCTGCGTGGCCACGCAGGACTTGGTATGCAGACCTGGTGGACATGTCATCCTGTCCACCTTGGTTTCTACCTCTGAAACAGGACCTTCTGATACAGAGTCCCTTCAAACATCAAAATCTAACTTCTCTGAAGCTGACTGCTTGGAAATTGAACGCTTGATTTTATCAAGACGTGGGTTTTCTGAGTCAGTTATTGATACCTTAATACAGGCTAGGAAACCTGTTACCAGAAAGATTTACCATAAGATATGGCGTAAATACCTATATTGGTGTGAATCCAAAGGTTACTCTTGGAGTAAGGTTAGGATTCCTAGGATATTGTCTTTTCTACAAGAAGGTTTAGAAAAGGGTTTATCTGCTAGTTCATTAAAGGGACAGATCTCAGCTCTGTCCATTCTGTTACACAAACGTCTGTCAGAAGTTCCTGACGTCCAGGCTTTTTGTCAGGCTTGGGCCAGGATTAAGCCTGTGTTTAAAACTGTTGCTCCACCATGGAGTTTAAACCTTGTTCTTAATGTTTTACAGGGCGTTCCGTTTGAACCCCTTCATTCCATTGATATAAAGTTGTTATCTTGGAAAGTTCTATTTTTAATGGCTATTTCCTCGGCTCGAAGAGTCTCTGAATTATCAGCCTTACATTGTGATTCTCCTTATTTGATTTTTCATTCGGATAAGGTAGTTCTGCGTACTAAACCTGGGTTCTTACCTAAGGTAGTTACTAACAGGAATATCAATCAAGAGATTGTTGTTCCTTCTTTATGCCCAAATCCTTCTTCGAAGAAGGAACGTCTACTGCACAACCTGGATGTAGTCTGTGCTCTAAAATTTTACTTACAGGCAACTAAGGAATTTCGACAAACGTCTTCTCTGTTTGTCGTTTACTCTGGGCAGAGGAGAGGTCAAAAAGCTTCTGCTACCTCTCTTTCTTTTTGGCTTCGTAGCATAATTCGTTTAGCTTATGAGACTGCTGGACAGCAGCCTCCTGAAAGAATTACAGCTCATTCTACTAGAGCTGTGGCTTCCACTTGGGCCTTCAAGAATGAGGCCTCTGTTGAGCAGATTTGCAAGGCTGCAACTTGGTCTTCGCTTCATACTTTTTCCAAATTTTCCAAATTTGACACTTTTGCTTCATCGGAGGCTATTTTTGGGAGAAAGGTTCTTCAGGCAGTGGTTCCTTCTGTATAAAGAGCCTGCCTATCCCTCCCGTCATCCGTGTACTTTTGCTTTGGTATTGGTATCCCAGAAGTAATGATGACCCGTGGACTGATCACACTTAACAGAAGAAAACATAATTTATGCTTACCTGATAAATTCCTTTCTTCTGTAGTGTGATCAGTCCACGGCCCGCCCTGTTTTTAAGGCAGGTAAATATTTTTTAATTTATACTCCAGTCACCACTTCACCCTTGGCTTTTCCTTTCTCGTTGGTCCTTGGTCGAATGACTGGGAGTGACGTAGAGGGGAGGAGCTATATGCAGCTCTGCTGGGTGAATCCTCTTGCACTTCCTGTTGGGGAGGAGTAATATCCCAGAAGTAATGATGACCCGTGGACTGATCACACTACAGAAGAAAGGAATTTTATCAGGTAAGCATAAATTATGTTTTTAATCTTCACAGCAGCTCCAGCTTCCCCCGGTCTTTGCAAGCCATTTCTGACATCAGAAACGATGGATAGTTCATCCGCCAATCACGACTTCCCCCCCGGGGGAATCAATGTCTGATTTAACGCTGTGATTGGAGGAAGCCGGATTCCTCATTTTAGACCCAGGAAGAGGCTTTATGACGGGTGGAGGAAGCTGGAGCTGCTGTGAAGATTAAAAGGTAAGTTTTTTTTCCTCAACAGGAGTGAAATGTAAATTTAGATGAATTAAAGTGCCCGTGTTTTTAATCGAATTTTTAAAAACCGGGCACTTTAGCATCAAAATTGGCATTCACTTTAAAGGGACAGTCTACTTGGGGGTTTTCTATTGTTCAAAAATATAGATAAAGCCTTTACTACCCATTACACCAGCTTTGCATAATCAACATTGTTATATTAAAGGGACACTGAACTCAAATTTTTTCTTTCATGATTCAGATAGGCAAAATGTCTATTAATATAACAGTATTGAGTATGGAAAACTGGAGAATGAGTAATAAAGGGACTATCTATCTTTTTAATTTTTAAGTAGGCTGTCCCTTTAAACTGATCCTAGAGACCTGATTCATTAAAGCACAAAGGAACCCTTCAGAACATAATCCTTGAACAACAATAAAGAGATTTTTCTTTACTTTAGAACACTGAATTCTTAGAAAATGTAGCCAACTGACTTATTTTTTATCTTTTTATGTATTGGAGCATGAGCTCTCTTCATATTAGTGAAATGTTCCCATAAAAGATAAGGACAAGGACAAATGTATCTAATTTGAAATAAAGCTCTCTTCCTCTCTTGGTTATATACAAATCTGTGTATGCCTCGTAGTATGAACATCATAAAAACATAATGCATTCAGCGTGATGAGGAGGGTGTGAGTGATTATGGAACAATAGAAGTATAGATTGTGTACGACTGGGTGTGATAACTTATATTTCCCACTTACACAAAGGCCCAGCTTATAAAAGCTGCTGCTGCAAACAGGACCCATTGTTAACTAGCTCCAAACCTGTTATTGAATGAATTCACTTAGGGCCCGATCATCAAAACATTGCAAGATTAGATGTGAAAAAACACTTAAAAAAAAAAAATAAGATGTCACCCTGCAAGTTGCAAGATGTCTCCCGTAGAAAGTTATTGCAGTCGCTGCAAAGCAGAGATTGAGCAAATTTTCACTTGAGGGAGTTAGCAGGAAGTGCACTTTAAAAATTAAATCCTGCAGCTAAATTAGATTACTCTGTTTTCACTGTATAATATATTGCAATCTCCTTTATTTTAATATGGATGTGTCTTTCTGTTAGGGTGTTTAGTGTTTTTTGTCTTGCCAAATGTGAGTAAAAAACAGCGAGAACTGCAGTGGGGAAACACAGAGAATACACCAGACCAGGCTGTGAAATATCAGCCACACCCATGGAATGCCCCTGTTCAGCCGACTAGCAAAGGTTTTACAATAAATAAAATTATATGCTTTGAATTTTGTTTTTCAAATACAAATTTTACATTTATTTTTTTTGCATGTTCAATTTAGTTTTATTATGATTTCTTCTGTGCACCTTAAAGTGGATGTAAAGTCAATGGTATCGCACAATCTGAAAATGTTTATCAATAAAAATTATCTTAAGTTTAAGTCATCGTTTATTTTAAAAAGTTCAATTATATCGATCTATATACTTATTTAATGTGAATCTTCTTGCTCGCTTCCTCCGCCCGCCATTTTGGACCGCGTTTATAACCTTGATTGACACTGTAGTCAACGAATAATCAGTCATACCCCGTGGCGTCCAGCCCCTTTTCGTGTACATCACTATTTATTTATGCGCATGCATCTTTCTGTATGCACATGTGTAAACAAACTGCTCTTTGATTTAGAAGCGCTGCGCGTCCACGATTAGACAGTGGATTAGATTAGGCAGTTAGGCAGTGGATGTTAAACGCATGCGCAAAAGAACAATACATCTTGAACAAGCATTTCAAATACGTCATAGAGCGGGTGGGACCACTCTATACGTTATGAGGAATAAATAGAGGAAGTAATGGATGGGAGGAGCTACAAGCAAAACGGAGATAAGTTTTAATATAAAATATATAGTGATATTTTGCAAATTTGGTAAAAAAAAATAATGGGTTTTGACTAATACACTGACTATGAATAAATATATGTTCTTTAAAACTGCAAAATTTACATTCACTTTAAATCATTTTTTTCCTGCTCAATATTGTTACCAATTTTAATTTTTCCAAATCTTTGCAGAGTAATTTCATTATGCTTTTTCATGCAATTTAAACAATACAATTTTTTTACCCTATATTTACTTATTTTATATGGATTTAAATTATGATTTATTGTGAGCCCTATTATAATATATGCATCTCCTTTACGTACCTAAATGCCAAGAACACCCCTTTGTGAGACACACTGTTCTCAAAGTAAAAACTGCATTTTGAGAATTACGACAGCGGCTTTATAGTACTACAGATATTTCTTATAGAATCTCACAAGCCCAGAGAGTTTTCAAGAATAATGCCCTTAGACTTATGATTTTTTACTTATTTATTTTTCATTTTTCAATGTAATCACCCTTCAGCTCAAAACAATTCTGCTAAAGATGATGCAACATTTTTATGTCTTTCAAAAAAAAAAAAAAGTTTTAACTTGTCTGTCCAGCCCTTAATGGACAGCTACCATCACTTCATAAACATATGTAAAACTTGTTTCTTGCAAATGATCCTTTAAAGCAGGTAATAGTCACTTGGGGCTAGGTCTGGTGAATAAGGTGGTTGGGATGATCCATCAGTTTAAAGTCAGCTTTAGCAATGGTAGACATGGCAATAAAATACAAGTTTCTCCTCGAGTTGGAGTAGTAGTCACCTGTTAAGATCTCTCCAATCTGTAGAAGCCAAATCTTCACAATTCCATCTGTACCCCAAAATATGGATGCCGTAACCTTGCCAGCACTTGCTTAAATATGAAATTTCTGAAGGAGAGGGGATTCATGGTGCTTTCTCTACTTGGTTTGTGCTTTTATCTCAGGATTTAATTGGTGTATCCACGACTCATCACCTTTGAATACTCATCTTGCGAACTCATCATCAGCTGTCATTTTTGGTCTGCACTAAAAATTTGGAGGAACCACGTTGTCAATTTTCTCATGTCCAAAACATCTACTAAAATAGACTATACTGTGCAATATGACACCCCTGAGGAGGTATTTTGCTTATTGGTTACCCATCACCATGTCATGAATTTTCTTCATGGTTTCTTCAATAGCAGCTGTTGTTGGCAACCAGAGAGATTGGCATCTTCTCAGCTTAAAATCATGTCACCACTTTTTAACTCTGGGGTAAGATTGAGCACAGTATTCTTATGTATCAGTCATATCCCTATGGTTTTCTGCAGGATTTAAGTTTTTTCATCAAGTACTTGATGACTGCACAATATTCACTTTGCACCATTTTCTATTCTACCCATTTCTTAACAGCTCCCACAAAGTGTCCTGTAAATAAGCAAAGGATAACATTAGACGCTTGATATTTGGCATCTGCACACTGAAAACAACATAGCGCAATTTACTTTCAGAGTTTCCCAGCTAGAATTAAGACTTGTTGAACTTGTCTTGTGTTACAGTAGATTGCAAAAGCTCATTAGAAGACAACACGCAAAAGGGACCTGCTAATATACAAAAATAAATATTATGCATATGATGGATCACTTAGACATTATGCAGTATACATATAAAAAGATGACTAGAAAATATAATATGAATGTCTCTACGTACAAATAAAGAAAGAAATCTTACCTAAAAATGTCCCACTAACCACATCCTTTTTAAAAAGGACTGTAAATGTATGGCAAAATCCCAAGAGATCACAACAATGCAAATTATGAGGTAAGCTCTGATGATGTTGATTGGCTGTTCATTTCTTTCACCATGCAGATGAAAGTTAGAAGAGTTGATAAGTGGTAACTGCTCACTGAGCAGTTACTCTGGTTAGTTGATCTTAGTTTTAAATATACACAATACATCATTAAACTATTTATTTTCCCCCATGGATAAAGAAGAATTTATGTTGAGTAACATGTTCCTTTAAGACCAATTATGACTATTATTGTTGCCATTAAAGCCCCCAATCAATTACTAAATTATACTAAATGTATTTTAAGTCCCATTAAAATACATTGGAAAAAAAAATAATACAAACATAACTGAAAGTAGAAAGGATTTTTTGGAGGAATTTAAAAAACAAAATTTCATCACTAAAAGTAAAGGTGCCTATAAGACGCTGCATGCTGTGCATAATCAATAATACTTTCCAAATCTATACTATACTATACTCGCACTTGTAACCCGTCCGTCGCCGTCGTCAGTTGTGCACGCATTCAAAGAGGAATGTTGGCTGTGCGCAGCCAAAAGAATCCACCTGCCATTTTCAGAATCCACTTGGATGCAGAGTAGGCAAACGAAGCATTAAGAAAAAAAACACGGAACTGCCCTCACAAAATATTTTAAAAAAACGCAACCGCCCACACAAAATAACAAAAAATCCTAACCGGCTGCACAAAATAATAAAAAAAACTAACCGCCCGTACAAAGTATAACAAAAAAAACTAACTGCCCGTATGAAGTATTAACAAAAAAAACACCTAAGCACCCTCAAGAAATATTAACAAACACCTAAACCGCCAACCCCCACATCGCAAAATAATAAAGTAATTAACCCCTAAACCACAAATAACATTATTAAAATATTAACCCCTAAATCGCCAAGCCCCCACATCGCAATAAACCTAATTAACCTATTAACCGCTAAACTGCCAATCCCCACATTGCAATAAACCTAATTAATCTATTAACCCCTAAACCAGCAACCCCCACATCGCAATAAACCTAATTAACCTATTGACTCCTAACCCCCCACAATGCAAATAACTAATTTAATTACTAAGCCCCCTAACCTAACACCCCCTAAATTAACTCCAATTACATAAAATAAAAAAACTAAATAACAATTAAAATAAAAATTGTAACATTAATAACATTAATTTAAAAATAAAACCTAATATTAAATTACAAAAATTATTCTAAAATTACAAAAAAATAAAAAAGCCCCCCCAAATAAAATCAATAAAATCACCCCCTAATCTAAACTAAACTACCAATAGCCCTTAAAAGGACTTTTTGTAGGGCATTGCCCTAAGTTAAACAGCTCTTTTACATAAAAAGTAACTAAGTCCCCCCAACACTAAAACAACCCCACCCAACCAACCCCCCAAATAAAAAAATCTAAGTATAAAAAAGCCTTAAGCTACCCATTGCCCCTAAAGGGGCATTTGTATGGGCATTGCCCTTAAAAGGGCAATCAGCTCTTTTACTGCCCATTAAAATAAAAAAGCCCTAATCTAAAAAAAAACCCACCCAAATAAAACAATAAAAAAACCTAAATTTAACCCCGAAAAATATACTCACAGTTCCTGAAGTCCAGCGTTGATGTCTTCTTCCAGGCGGCTCCATCATCTTCTATCTTCATTCAGACTTCAGGAACTGTGAGTACCTATTTTGGGGTTAGACAAAAAAAACTTATTTGTTTTTTGGGTATTTTTTTTTTTTTTTTTTAGATTAGGGCTTTTTTAATTTTTGAATGGGCACTTAAGAGCTGAGGGGGTTTTACTGTTAGGGGGTAATTGGTAATTTTTATTAGGTAAAAGAGCTGTTTAACTTAGGGCAATGCCCTACAAAAGCCATTTTAAGGGCAATTGGTAGTTTAGTATTAGATAAGGGGGTATTTTTATTTTGGGGTGGATTTTTTATTTTTATAGGGGTATTAGTTTAGGTTTAAATGTTTTTGTTTTGGATAGCTTTGTTTATTATTTTCTGTGATTTAAATGTTTTTTATTTTTTGTAATATTAGCATTTTGTATTTTTTTTAAGACTGCCCTCTGGGCAAGCTTATCGCCTAGTATAACATAAAGTTCTAATATTTCTTTTACATTTTCTTTAAAAATTAATAATTTTAAAAATATATTTTTATAAGCTTTATAACCTTAAAGGGACATACAAGTGCAAAATAAAATGCTGTTATGTGTTAGAGCATTTTATTATTGCACTGTTGTTTGCATATAACTATGGGCTAGATTTATCAAGCCCTTGCGGCAGCAAGTTCTCACAAGAACTTGCTCGCCGCGATTTATCAAGCAGCGGTCACCATCATCTTCGCCACATCTATTCTGGCGAAATTCAATCTCCTCGGTCGAGTCCGACCGAGGAGATTGACAGCTCCTACCCGCGCGTGATTGGCTGTGCGCGGGCAGGGGGCGGGATTGCACGCAAGCGCAAATTTGCGCTCGTGTGCAATGTTAATTACCTGCGGGTAATTGCGCCCCGCCACAGGCGAGCTCAGGCGTACAGGGGCGCGTATACACACCCCTGTACGCCTCAGGGTTGATAAATCTAGCCCTATATGTGTTTCAGTCCTGCAGGGATTTAACACATACTTAGGGCTAGATTTATCATAGCTGAGACATACAGGGGCACGTATACACACCCCTGAATGCCTCAGCTCACCTGTGGCGGGGCGAAATTACCCATAGGTAATTAACATTGCACATGAGCGCAATTTTGCGTTCGCGTACAATCCTGCCCACGCACAGCCAATCACGCGCGGGCAGGAGCTGTCAATCTCCTCGGTCGGACCGAGGAGATTGAATTTCACCACCTTAGAGGTGGCGAAGAGCTTAGGGAAGCAGCGGTCTGGTGACCGATGCTTGATAAATCACGGCGAGCAAGTTCTTGTGAGAACTTGCTGCCATAGGGGCTTGATAAATCTAGCTCTAAAAGTCAGTTACCAAGAGCAATGCACTGCTGGAAGCTAGCTGAACACATCTGGTTAGCCAATGACAAGAAGCAAATCTGTGCAGCCCCAGGTACCAGCTAGCTCCCAGTTGTATATTGCTGTTCCTAAACATAAATAGGTATACTTTTCAACAAAGGACACCAAGGGCATACAGAAACAGAAGCATTCTACTAGAAATGAACAACAGCTCAGTAGCTTAATCTATGGTTAGTTACCACTTAGGAACAACCTCTTTTAGCCCAGTTGTGCTTTTCACAGAGGAGAACGTTCCTGAAGTATATCAGTCTGATCCCATCAGGTCAGTCCAGCCCTGAAATACCAGGCAATTCTCCTTTGAACAAGGAACATGAAAACCTCATACGATTGTCTCGGACTTCTTTGGGCCTCATCAGTGAGGTGCAGCCATATTCCTCTAAGCACATTGAGCAAGGAGTCCAAGTCTGGTTTCCCCCATCACCCTTAGACTTCCCCAGGGTTACAAATGTATACAGAAAGAGAAGCAGTCTGCCAGGAATAAACAACAGCTTAATGGCTTGTTTTATGGCGAGTTATCACCTGGGAGAAGCTTCTTTTAGCCCAATTCTGCTTTTCACAGAGGAGATCTTTTCTAAAGTATATGCAACATTGCAACCCAAGACAATCGTTTTGGCCTTCTTTAAGCCTCATCAGTGAGGTGCAGCCATATCCATCTAAGCCACTGGTTTTCAAATCTGTCCTGAGACCTCCTCAACAGTCTAGGCTTTCTGGATTACCTTGGATGAGAGCAGATAAAATAACCATGGTTGCTAATCAGCTGATTGTTTCACCTGAGCTCTAGTTCAGATATCCACAAAATGTGGCCTGTTAGGGAGGCCTGAAGACAGGTTTGAAAACCAGTGCTCTAAGCATATTGGGCAACAAAGTTCACACCTGGATTCTCCCATAACCCTTTGGGAGACTTCCCCGGGGTCATAATTCAAATATATACAGAAAGAGAAGGGCTCAACTAGGAATGAACAACAGCAGGAATGAATTAAAATTATTAACAGAATCAAATTAAAAGTCTGTTTAAATTGCATGCTATATAGCAAATAGAGAGGCAGGCACACCTAAATATTCCTTCATCAATTTATTAAATTCATGGGCTGCATGCTATATCGGAACCATAAAAGTTTAATTTTCTTTACTTATGTCCCTTTAAATAAATAAATGTTTAGCAATGTATTTTTTCTTACTTTTATATTTTTTTCAAGAGTAGTATCTGGTGTCGCAATTATATAGCAACAGCTTTTTAATGCCTATGCCCAATATTGGTTACAGATCCCAGAGACATTAATAGCCGCGGCTACTTATTGTGCACAACAGAACCAAGCTAACCTCTAATGGAATGGCTTGTGATACAATTAATAAAATGGAAGTGGTTTTCATACTTTATGGCTCATCCATTTTAGTCTAGACCAAAGTCTGCTATGAAAGTGATAACAGCAGTTGTATAATTTTTTTAAAGGGACAGTCTAGGCCAAAATAAATGTTCATGATTCAGATAGAGCATGTAATTTTAAACAATTTTCCAATTTACTTTTATCACCAATTTTGCTTTTTTCTCTTGGTATTCTTAGTTGAAAGCTTAACCTAGGAGGTTCATATGCTTATTTCTTAGACCTTGAAGTCCACCTCTTTCAGATTGCATTTTAACAGTTTTTCACCACTAGATGGTGTTAGTTCACGTATTTCATATAGATAACACTGTGCTCGTGCACGAGAAGTAATCTGGGAGCAGGCACTGATTGGCTAGACTGCAAGTCTGTCAAAAGAACTGAAAAAAGGGGCAGTTTACAGAGGCTTAGATACAAGATAATCACAGAGGTAAAAAGTATATTAATATAACTGTGTTGGTTATGCAAAACTGGGAAATGGGTAATAAAGGGATTATCTATCTTTTAAAACAATAAAAATTCTGGTGTAGACTGTCCCTTTAAAGTATTTAGTTATTTACCGTATATATGTTTATTTGTTACAATACAGAGACAAATATTAAGCATACAGTTACAGGCATGAGGAAGCTGCGCAAGACGAGTTTGTAGTACAATTGTTTAAAATGGGAGGGGGGGGGCACAATGGAATTTTATATGATGCTAAATAAGTAAACTTAAAAAGAGCATTGCTTTATTAAAGGGACATGACACCTCAAAGTCTTTTGTTCATGATTCAGATAGAGCATGCAATTTTAAACAACTTTCTAATTTTCTTCTGTTATCAATTTTTTTTCTGTTCTCTTGGTATCTTTTGTTGAAAAGCAGCAACATAAGTTTAGGAGCTGGCCCATGTCTGGAGCACTATATGGCAGTAATTCTGCAAGAATGTTATCCAATTGCAAGATCACTAGATTGCAGCACTATTTCCTGCTATGTAATGCTCCAGATGCCTACCTAGGTATCTCTTCAACACAGAATATCATGGGGACTAAGCAAATTTGGTAGTAAAAGTACATTGGAAACTTTTTTTAAAATGTTATGCTCTGTCTGAATTACAGATTATTTTTTTTTGGATTTCATATCCCTTTAAGACAAATGCCATTACATCTGGCTGCACAGATGTGTGAATCCTACATAAACACACAGACAGAGAAACACATATATGAGATGTTACCAGACGTAGCAGGAATAATCCATCAGCAGAGGAGAATGAGTCACTGGGGTGTATAAACATAGAAATGAAAACAGCAACAATCTAAAAGGTTTGTTAATTCCTTTGATATTTTCTTTCCTATACTTAAAGGGATAGAAAGGTCAAAACGGAAATTTGTATGGGTGAATTTCAATGTGAAATAGAAGCATTTTTGTGATATACTTCCATTAGAAAAACTGCTTCTAGTGAAAGCTACTACTGTGTTTCAGTGGCATACGCACATATCCCGTGAGGGCTCGTGCGCCAGTATTCGGACACTACACCTTCTCAGAGAGTCAGTGGTGACTTGTATGACACAATTTACGTCTACTGAAACAATACACACCACCGGCAGCTCTCTGGGCAGGCATGGTGTTTGAATGCTAGTGCACGGGCTCTCACAGGATATGTGCATATGCTGCAGGAAAACTGTAATAGCTTTTACTAGAAGCATTTTTGCTAATGGAAGTATAATGCAAAAATGTTTCTATTTCAAATTGCAATACATTTCAGTTTTGACCTATCCATCCCTTAAATTCATATTTATGATTGCTTTATGGGCTCAATTTATCAATCCTTAATGGACAGGGGCGTACATATCTGCCCCAGCTCTCCTCTTGTAGGCAGTAATCCGCTGCCGGAATTTAACATTGTACACGAGCGATATTTTGCGCTCATGTGCAATACCACCCCCTAAATGCGCAGAGCCAATCATGCGCAGGCCGGAGCTGTCAATCTCCCTGGTTTGACGAGACCGGGGATATTGAAATTCTTCACCTAATAGGTGAAGAAGAGGGTAGGAAGCAGCCTGATGACCACTGCTTGATAAATCGTGACTGCAGGTTCTCTTATCTGTGGTCATAGGGAGGAGAAGGGCTTGATAAATCGAGCCCTATGTATATCCCACACATTCTTAATCTTGAATTCCCTTAGTATTTGTCCTTGTCACCTTTTTTGGGAATCTACTCCATAGGGTCAATTTATCAAGCTCCGTCTAAAGACCGCTGCACCCATAACTTGTCTGCCTGCTCTGAGGCGGTGGAAAGAAGTCAACCCGATCGAATACAATCAGGTTGATTGACACCCCCTGCTAGCGGCTGATTGGCCGCAAATCTGCAGGGGGCGGCATTGCACCAGCAGTTCACAAGAACTGCTGGTGCAATGATAAATGCCGATAGCGTATGCTGTCAGCATTTATCGATGTGCAGCGGACATGATACGCTACTTCGTATCATGTCCGCTCGCACATTAGTAAATTGACCCCCATGAATTGACCACTATTTATGCAACAAAAAACCTTCTGGAATTTTAAACCTACCAGCTTACAACTTGATATCATGACACCTTGTTTTAGGGTTGCTCTATGTGTTGCAAACAGAAAGTGATATATGAGTAATGCATGATTATATCTCTGTAATTGGGTTGTAGTGCTGGTTTGAGCTCTATACATTTTAGGATAAACAATACTGATGAAACAGTTACAAACACATATATAGATTGTTGTGGGACATGCTATATATTACATAATAATTATTTTTATAATAGCTGGGAGCCAATGCATTATGGAGACATTTTGCATTCTTCATGGCAGAAAAGGGGTTATTTAATACTATTTATTTGTGATGTTGATGGCAAGAAATGGGTTATTCATTGTTATGTAATGCTAATGAGAAGAAATTAGTTATTAAAGGTAATGCATTCCTTGATTAATGGAAAGGGCTTATTCAATGCCATACATTGCACATAGTTAAAGGAACAGTCTACTCCAGAATTATTGTTTAAAAATATAGATAATCCCTTTATTACCCATTCCCCTGTTTTGCATAACCAACATGGTTATATTAATATACATTTTACCTCTGTGATTACCTTGTATCTAAGCCTCTGCAGACTGCCCCCTTGTTTCAGTTCTTTTGACAGAAATGCATTTTAGTCAATCAGTGCTGACTCCTAAGTATCTCTACGGGAGTGATCACAATGTTATCTATATGCCACACATGAACTAACGCTGTCTAGCTGTAAAACAACTGTCAAAATGCACTGAGATAAGAGGTGACCTTCAAGGGCTTAGAAATGAGCATATGAGCCTACCTAGGTTTAGCTTTCAACAAAGAATACCAAAAGAACAAAGCACATTTGATGATAAAAGTAGATTATAAAGTTGTTTAAAACTGTATCTGAATCATGAAAGTTTAATTTTGATTAGACTCTCTCTTCAAAGTGCAAACAGAAAATACTATAATGTATTTTTAATGTACTAATGCGTGCATATAACTATGTCTGTAACACATGCAAAGGGGTTAAATATAGGGTTGCACCGATACCATTTTTTTAAGACCGAGTACAAGTACGATACCTTTTTTCAAATACTCACCGATACCAATTACCGATACTTTTTTATGTCATGACAGTTTACCTAGCACATTACAGAGTAATGATTTAAGATCACTTCTTTATAATTATGAACTGTATCTCAAAAGACATTTTGAAATAATAAAACAGTTTTATATGCTTGTTGTCACAAAGTTTACAGAACATGTTTATAAATAAAAATATTACAATAACATGTTAATAATAACAACAATAAATATAAGCTGCAGCAGCTAGGGCTGGAAAGCTACAATTTAAAGGGGGGATTACTGGATGCAATTGGGTTGTAGGGTGCCTATGTAACTCATCAATCTAACATTTGTACTTAATACAAAGTAATATAATTTAATTCTGAAAATAATATTGAGGAAGGAGTATCCCAGTTATCCCCTTTGAGAAAAATGGGGCATTCTACTGACTCAACAGAAAATAGGGCTGGTCTTCATATTTTTCCAGGGCTGCTTTTTATTCCCAGTCCAGCCCTGGTTAAGGTTGTTCCTCAGAGTACAGTATGTTTTGAGCATAATTGTGCAAGAGGAGAACTAGTAGTATAACAGACAATCTAGCAATTAGAATATTTTTTCAAAAGTTAGTGGAAAGTTCTTATTAAGGAACAGAAGCATCTCTGCATGTTCAGCTGTAAGTCTGCTTCTGCTAACAACAAGGACGTTTGACGCTAAGCTGAACAGTCTTTCACTTTTCACACTACTGCATGGGTTAGAAAGATATTTTTGGGCCATTAAATCTCAGTTTATTAACTGCCCAGTACTTCAGGGGTTTATCTGAATGACTGTTCTGATGTACAATAATACAAATAATAGCAATTTGTATTGGCAGAACAATTTTTAGTTAAGTCTCCACTCCAGCTTAAAATGAAATGGGAACATGCAGTTTGAAAAATGCCACAAGATGGCGTATGAGTAGGAATTGGAGGTATCGGTTTAAGTATCGGTGCATTTGCACGAGTACAAGTACTCATGCAAATACTTGGTATCGGCACCGATACCGATACTAGTATCGGCATCGGTGCAACCCTAGTTAAATACATAATTTAAATATATTCCAGTGCAGCAATGCACTACAGGGAGCTAGCTGGTGCTCTTGCTATACACATGTTTTTAGTCATTGGCTCACCAGATGTGTTCAGCTACATCCAAGTAGCGCATTGCTGCTCTGGGACTGACTTTAATTTTGTGTTTAACCTGTTTTCAGGAGGTTTTTTGATGCACCCTCCCTTTAAATGAATTCATTGAATTAATTGATAGAAGGGACTAGGGTATTTGGTCCATTGTAACAGTCTGTATCAGGGATGTAGTTTTTCAGTGCTATGTGATGCTTGATGACAGAGAAGTGGTTATTTGATGCTGTGTGTTCCTTAATGGTTTGGGAGGGGTTATGGGATTCCATGCATTCCTCTGTGCAAGGAAAGGGTTATTCAGCTGCATGCATTAGTCTATGATATAGAAGGGATTATTCATTCCTATAAATTCCTCTGTGCCAGGGAGTGCCTTAAAGGGACATTGCACTAAAAATATCAATGTGGACGAGCTGCAGTTAAACATGTTATAATTATATTTTTACTTAAAAAAGGATTAAATACAAGTTATGTAAATTGAAAGTGAGACGAACGTGAAGTGCATGATTTCATACAACAGTCCAGGGATTCAACAGTTCACTGGCTGCAAGAGACAATTACCCACAGATCAGGTTGGTTTATTTAGCACCTAAACCTTTTCTTTTAGATGGAATAGAGATTTAAATGGTATGTCCCTTTAACAAAATGCTTTTTTTCAGCATTGAATAGGCTACTGAAGTGCAACAAAGAGGTTAAAAGGACATGAAACCCAAGATAATTCAGATAGATTTAACATTTTTAAACAACTTTCCAACTGATATTCTGTCATCAATTTTGTTTCATTCTCTTTGTATCTTTTATTGAAGCAGCAGCAATGCACTCCTGAGAGCTAGCTGAACACATGTGTAAGCCAATGAAAATGGGCAAACAAGTTCAGCCACCAATTAGCAGTTAGCTTCAAGGTCCTGAGCCTATCTAGATATGCTTTTCAACAAAGAATTCCAAGATAATGAAGCAAATTAGATAATAGAAGTAAATTGGAAAATTGTTTAAAATTGTATTCTCTATCTGAATCATGAAATAAAAACTGTGGGTTTTGTGTCCCTTTAAGCTTCATGCATATTAAGTTTCTGCTAAAGTTTATAACAATGTTCCACGCTTCCAGTTATAAATCACAACCTCTACAGCCCAACATTACATTCCAGCAAACCCCTTTGCTTCCACATACAATCCCTCTTATTTATTGGCTGCAAGTGGGATTTCCCTCTACCAGCTATGGATTGTTTTTATTTCATACTCTGCTTTTTGCTCAGTTCATGTCCTTTCTCTTTGTTCTGAAAAACGTCCAGAACAGTTACGGCTCCACATGGTATCTGTCCAGTGAGGAACCAGGAGAATCTGGGAGCTATGAGGATACATTTGTGTAGCAGGTAAACTTTGAGTGCTCTGAGCAGATGTTAAAAGGGAATTATGGTTCCTCCAGTCTAATTTAACTGCTACATTTTCATAGAACAAATTTTCTAGTAAAGCAAGAGAATGAAAATAAGTGTGTGAGAAATCAAATACACGTAATAGTAAAAATATGTTTTTTTTAGCCAAGCAGTAATGTAATCTTTCATAATTGATATATTAAAGGTGATTGATCGATCGATTGAGCACAATTTTCCGCTCCACTCATAATCAAGGCTGAATGCACAGAAAACATTTCAAACAGTGGAAGGTTAGTGTGTATGTCTATATATATAATATATAGCTGATAGACAGAGAGATAGACAGAGAGATAGATAGATAGAGAGATAGATAGATAGATGATATATAGTTATATGGATAGATAGACAGACAAATAGATAGATAGATAGATAGATAGACAGATGATTGATTGATAGATAGACAGACAGATGATAGATAGATAGATAGATAGATAGATAGATAGATAGATAGATAGATATATAGATAGATAGACAGATGATTGATTGATTGATAGATAGATAGATAGATAGATAGAAAGATAGACAGACAGACAGATGATTGATAGATAGATAGATAGATAGATATATAGATAGATAGACAGATGATTGATTGATTGATTGATTGATTGATAGATAGATAGATAGATAGAAAGATAGACAGACAGATGATTGATTGATAGATAGATAGATAGATAGATAGATAGATAGATAGATATATCACTATAGATAAGGCAGTGTTTAATTGATTGTAAAAAAATGTAATAATAATAATTATTTAAATAATTATTAATAATGAATTTAATAATTATTCTCTTGTGTTGAAAAGCAGGAAGGTAAGCTCAGGAGCGTGCATGTGTCGGGGCACTATATGGCAGCAGTTTTGAAATAATTTTATACATTAGAGCACTAGATGACTTCACTATCTCCTGCGATGCTCCAGACGCCTGCTTAGGTATCTCTTCAACAAAGAATACCATGGGAACAAAGCAAATTAGAAAATGTTTTATAATTCTATGCTCTGTCTGAATTACAAACTGTTTTTGGGGATTTCATATGGGGCGTGTCACTATCTACCAATAGAGTTGATTTCTGGTTATCACCTAACAAGCTTCTATCCCACAGAACTGTATTACACAAACATTCTCTTTAATAAGTTGCAAAATAAAAATAAATAGTTTAAGTAAACCTATTTTTAATGCATTTTTTTCATACACTTTTTATAAATCATTTTGCAGCAAGCAGTTCACATCCTCAGTTCACCATTCATTTTTGTTTTATTTAGCCAATCAGGGAACAGCAAAAGGCATTTAACATTTGCTAATCATCTCTGTCTTTATAAAATACAGATTCTCAAGCTGTGAGTTCATCACTTTGCAATCTGCTAAGCAATTAGTCAAATCCCACTACCCGCATTCTTAGCATTTGCTGTTTCAGGTAGACATGTGCATTTTGTTTCGACCGAATTTCGTTTTTGGACGAATTTTGGCAAATTCGGAGATTCAAATGCATCCGAATTTCCGAATTGGCACCATAACTAAAATCCTGAAAAATTCTGAAAATTAATAAATCAGTTTCCAAATGTTCGGATCTATTATTCATATTCTGAATTTGTCATTGTTCTAATCTAAACCGCAGTTCCCCGAGATCCCCGACACTAACTAAATCACTAAATAAAGCTATTAACCCCTAAACTGCTGTTCTGACATCGCCGACTCACTAAATAAAGCTATTAACCACAAAACCGCCATTCTCCAACATCGCCGACAGTAACTAAACATATTAACCCCTAAACCACCGTTCCCATACATCGCTGACACTAACTAAACCTATTAACCCCTAAACCACAGCTCTCCGACATCGCCGACACTAACTAAACCTATAAACCCCTAAACCCCCGTTCCCAAACATTGCCAACACTAACTAAACTTATTAACCCCTAAACCGCAGTTCCCAAACATCGCCAACAATAATGAAACACTAAATAAACCTATTAACCCCTAAACCGCCGTTCCCAAACATTGTCAACACTAACTAAACCTATTAACCCCTAAACCGCTGTTCACAAACATCGCCAACACTAACTAAACCTATTAACCCCTAAACCGCAGGCCCCCACATCGCAACAACCTAAATTAAACTATTAACCCCTAAACCTAACACCCCCTAACTTTAACATAATTTAAATAGACCTAAATTAAAACTACCTATTTAAAAATAAATACAAACTTTCCTGTGAAATAAAAATAAAACCTAAGCTAGCTACAATATAACTATTTACTAACTATCTAGTTAAAATAAATACAAACTTACCTGTGAAATAAAAATAAAACCTTAGCTTAGACATATAAAACCTAACATCACTAAAAAAAAAAACTAAGATTACTAAAAAGCTAAAACTACAATTACAAAAAATAATAAACAAAAAATAACAAACTAAATTATCCAAAAAAAATAAAAATGATTCCTATTCTAATACCCCATTTAAAAAAAAAAAAACAGACCAAAATAAAATAAACCTAATCTATTATAATAAACTACCAATAGCCCTTAAAAGGGCCATTTGCAGGGCATTGCCCTGAAGTTAACAGCTTTTATGCAAAAAATTAAAACAAACACCCCCTAACATTACAAACCCCTACCCCACCAAACCCACAAAATAAAAAAATAAATAAAAAAAAACCTAATCTACCCATTGCCTTGAAAAGGGCATTTTGTATGGGCATTACCCTTAAAAGGGAATTCAGCTCTTTTACTGCCCTTAAAAGGGCATTCAGCTCTTTTTCAGCCCATTAAAATAAAAAAAGCCCTAATCAAAAAAGAACACCCCAAAAAACAAAAAAGAAATACCTAACACTAACCCCGAATTCAGTACTCACAGTTGCGGAAGTCCGGCGAAAGATCTTCATCCCAGCGGCGAAGCATCTTCATCCAGGCGGCTCTATCTGTATCTATTGTGGGACCGGCATCTTCTATCTTCATCCCAGCGGAGGCAGAGCGATCGGTGGATACGCGGAGGTGGAGGTCCATCGGTCCGACGTGGAGGTCCACTTCATGCGATAGTCTGCCGCAGACTTAGAATTCAATGCAAGGTACCCCTTTTATATTGGGGTACCGTTGCATTCCTTTTGGCTGAAAAATTTAAATTAGCCAATATGAATAAGAGCTGCTTAAATCCTATTGGCTGATTGTATACCCCGTTTAATAAAAAAAGATTTTTTTTTTTTTTTTTAAACGGGGTATAAGAATAGGAATAATTTTTATTTTTTTTGGATAATTGTGTTTGTTATTTTTTGTAATGGTAGTTTTTTTTATTTTTTGTAATGTTAGTGTATATTATTTTTTGCAATTGTAGTTTTAATTTTTTTAGTAATCTTAGGGTTATTAATGTTAGGTTTTTTATTTTTAGTAATCTTAGGTTTTATTAGTGTAAGCTTAGGTTTTATTTTTATTTCAATTTCACAGGTAAGTTTGTATTTTTTTTAAATAGGTAGTTAGTTAATAATTGTAACTTTAATTTTGGTGTATTTTAATTATGTTAAAGTTAGGGGGTGTTAGGTTTAGGGGTTAATTAATAATTTAGGTTGTTGCGATGTGGGGGCCGGCGTTTTAGGGGTTAATAGGTTTAGTTAGTGTTGGCGACGTTTGGGAACGGCGGATTAGGGGTTAATAGGTTTATTTAGTGTTGGAGATCTTTGGGAACGGCAGTTTAGGGGTTAATAGGTTTAGTTAGTGTCGGCGATGTTTGGGAACAGTGGTTTAGGGGTTAATATGTTTATTTAGTGTTTCAGTTAGTGTCAGCGATGTCGGGGAACTGCGGTTTAGGGGTCAATAGGCTTAGTTAATGTCGGCAATGTTTGGGAACGGCGGTTTAGGGGTTAATAGGTTTAGTTAGTGTTGGAGACGTTTGGGAATGGTGGTTTAGGGGTTAATATGTTTATTTCATGTCGGGGAACTGCGGTTTAGGAGTTAATAGCTCTATTTAGTGATTTAGTTAGTGTTGACGATGTTGGGGAACTGCGGTTTAGGGGTTAATAGGTTTAGGTAGTGTTGGCAATGTAGGGGGGCGGTTTAGGGGTTAATAGGTTTAGTTAGTGTCAACTATGTGGGGGGATGGCGGTTTAGGGGTTAATGGCTTTATTAAGTGTCAGTGATGTGGGTGGCTGCGGCGGTTTTAGATAATTTTGTTTCGGCAATCGCCGGCATTTTAGTTATGTTTAGTTCAATCGTTTTTTCAGATCCTTTAGTTTTTTCGGATCCATTCTTTATTCATATGCATTATTCTATTCTAACCTTCAGAAGAGAATAATGCATATGAATAAAGAATGAATCCGAAAAAACGAACGGATCCGAAAAAAACTATTTAACTTAACATAAATAATTTGCCAAAACAATTTTTTTTTTAAACTTAAAAGGACTGTCTACACCAGAATTTTTATTGTTTTAAAAGATAGATAATTCCTTTATTACCCATTCCCCAATTTTGCATAACCAACACAGTTATATTTATATACTTTTTACCTCTGTGATTATCTTGTATCTAAGCCTCTGCAAACTGCCCCTTTATTTCGGTTCTTTTGACAGACTTGCAGTTTAGCTAATCAGTGCTGGCTCCCAGATAACTTCACGTGCATGAGCACAGTGTTATCTATATGAAACACATGAACTAACACCCTCTAGTGGGGAAAAACTGTTAAAATGCATTCTGAAAAGAGGTGGCCTTCAAGGCTAACGGCTAGATTTAGAGTTTTGTCGGTAACGACCGTAGCTAACGCTGGCTTTTTTCTGGCCGCACCTTTAAAATAACTCTGGTATTGAGAGTCCACAGAATGGCTGCGTTAGGCTCCAAAAAAGGAGCGTAGAGCATTTTTAACGCAACTGCAACTCTCGATACCAGAGTTGCTTACGGACGCGGCCAGCCTCAAAAACGTGCTCGTGCACGATTCCCCCATAGGAAACAATGGGGCTGTTTGAGCTGAAAAAAAAACCTAACACCTGCAAAAAAGCCGCGTTCAGCTCCTAACGCAGCCCCATTGTTTGCTATGGGGAAACACTTCCTACGTCTGCACCTAACACTCTAACATGTACCCCGAGTCTAAACACCCCTAACCTTACACTTATTAACCCCTATTCTGCCGCCCCCGCTATCGCTGACCCCTACATATTATTTTTAACCCCTAATCTGCCGCTCCGTAAACCGCCGCTACTTACATTATCCTTATGTACCCCTAATCTGCTGCCCCTAACACCGCCAACCCCTATATTATATTTATTAACCCCTAATCTGCCCCCCACAACGTCGCCTCCACCTGCCTACACTTATTAACCCCTAATCTGCCGAGCGGACCGCACCGCTATCATAATAAAGTTATTAACCTCTAATCCGCCTCACTAACCCTATAATAAATAGTATTAACCCCTAATCTGCCCTCCCTAACATCGCCGACACCTAACTTCAAACATTAACCCCTAATCTGATGACTGGAGCTCACCGCTATTCTAATAAATGTATTAACCCCTAAAGCTAAGTTTAACCCTAACACTAACACCCCCCTAACTTAAATATAATTTAAATCTAACGAAATAAATTAAATCTTATTAAATAAATTATTCCTATTTAAAGCTAAATACTTACCTGTAAAATAAATCCTAATATAGCTACAATATAAATTATAATTATATTATAGCTATTTTAGGATTAATATTTATTTTACAGGTAACTTTGTATTTATTTTAAACAGGTACAATAGCTATTAAATAGTTAAGAACTATTTAATAGCTAAAATAGTTAAAATAATTACAAAATGACCTGTAAAATAAATCCTAACCTAAGTTACAATTAAAGCTAACACTATACTATCATTAAATTAATTAAATAAAATACCTACAATTACCTACAATTAAACCTAACACTACACTATCAATAAATTAATTAAATACAATATGTACAAATAACTACAATGAAATAAACTAACTAAAGTACAAAAAATAAAAAAGAACTAAGTTACAAAAAATAAAAAAATATTTACAAACATAAGAAAAATATTACAACAATTTTAAACTAATTACACCTACTCTAAGCCCCCTAATAAAATAACAAAGACCCCCAAAATAAAAAATGCCCTACCCTATTCTAAATTACTAAAGTTCAAAGCTCTTTTACCTTACCAGCCCTGAACAGGGCCCTTTGCGGGGCATGCCCCAAAGAATTCAGCTCTTTTGCCTGTAAAAAAAAACATACAATACCCCCCCAACATTACAACCCACCACCCACATACCCCTAATCTAACCCAAACCCCCCTTAAATAAACCTAACACTAAGCCCCTGAAGATCTTCCTACCTTGTCTTCACCATGCCAGGTTTGACCGTCCGTTCCAGGCTCCGATATCTTCATCTAAGCCCAAGCGGGGGCTAGACATCCATCATCCGACGGCTGAAGAAGTCCAGAAGAGGCTCCAAAGTCTTCATCCTATCCGGGAAGAAGAGTAGATCCGGACCGGCAACCATCATCTTCCAAGCGGCATCTTCTATCTTCATCCGATGAGGACCGGCTCCATCCTGAAGACCTCCACCGCGGACCCATCTTCATCCGGCGACGTCCAACTGAAGAATGACGGTTCCTTTAAGGGACGTCATCCAAGATGGCGTCCCTCAAATTTCGATTGGCTGATAGAATTCTATCAGCCAATCGGAATTAAGGTAGGAAAATTCTGATTGGCTGATGGAATCAGCCAATCAGAATCAAGTTCAATCCGATTGGCTGATCCAATCAGCCAATCAGATTGAGCTTGCATTCTATTGGCTGTTCCGATCAGCCAATAGAATGCGAGCTCAATCTGATTGGCTGATCGGATCAGCCAATCGGATTGAACTTGATTCTGATTGGCTGATTCCATCAGCCAATCAGAATTTTCCTACCTTTATTCTGATTGGCTGATAGAATCCTATCAGCCAATCGGAATTCGAGGGACGCCATCTTGGGTGACGTCCCTTAAAGGAACCGTCATTCTTCAGTTGGACGTCGCCGGATGAAGATGGGTCCGCGGTGGAGGTCTTCAGGATGGAGCCGGTCCTCATCGGATGAAGATAGAAGATGCCGCTTGGAAGATGATGGTTGCCGGTCCGGATCTACTCTTCTTCCCGGATAGGATGAAGACTTTGGAGCCTCTTCTGGACTTCTTCAGCCGTCGGATGATGGATGTCTAGCCCCCGCTTGGGCTTAGATGAAGATATCTGAGCCTGGAACGGACGGTCATACCTGGCATGGTGAAGACAAGGTAGGAAGATCTTCAGGGGCTTAGTGTTAGGTTTATTTAAGGGGGGTTTGGGTTAGATTAGGGGTATGTGGGTGGTGGGTTGTAATGTTGGGGGGGGGTATTGTATTTTTTTTTTACAGGCAAAAGAGCTGAATTCTTTGGGGCATGCCCCGCAAAGGGCCCTGTTCAGGGCTGGTAAGGTAAAAGAGCTTTGAACTTTAGTAATTTAGAATAGGGTAGGGCATTTTTTATTTTGGGGGTCTTTGCTATTTTATTAGGGGGCTTAGAGTAGGTGTAATTAGTTTAAAATTGTTGTAATATTTTTCTTATGTTTGTAAATATTTTTTTATTTTTTGTAACTTAGTTCTTTTTTATTTTTTGTACTTTAGTTAGTTTATTTCATTGTAGTTATTTGTACATATTGTATTTAATTAATTTATTGATAGTGTAGTGTTAGGTTTAATTGTAACTTAGGTTAGGATTTATTTTACAGGTAATTTTGTTATTATTTTAACTAGGTAACTATTAAATAGTTCTTAACTATTTAATAGCTATTGTACCTGGTTAAAATAATTACAAAGTTGCCTGTAAAATAAATATTAATCCTAAAATAGCTACAATGTAATTATTCGTTATATTGTAGCTATATTAGAGTTTATTTTACAGGTAAGTATTTAGCTTTAAATAGGAATAAGTTATTTAATAAGAGTTAATTTATTTCGTTAGAATAAAATTATATTTAACTTAGGGGGGTGTTAGGGTTAGGGTTAGAATTAGCTTTAGGGGTTAATAAATTTAATAGAGTAGCGGTGCGGTCCGCTCGGCAGATTAGGGGTTAATAAGTGTAGGCGACGTTGTGGGGGGCAGATTTGGGGTTAATAAATATAATATAGGGGTCGGCGGTGTTAGGGGCAGCAGATTAGGGGTACATAAGGATAACTTAAGTAGCGGCGCTTTGCGGTCGGCAGATTAGGGGTTAATTATTGTAGGTAGTTGGCGGCGACATTGTGGGGGGCAGATTAGGGGTTAATAAATATAATATAGGGGTCGGCGGTGTTAGGGGCAGCAGATTAGGGGTACATAAGCATAACGTAGGTGGCGGTCGGCAGATTAGGGGTTAAAAAAATTTAATCGAGTGGCGGCGATGTGGGGGGACCTCGGTTTAGGGGTACATAGGTAGTTTATGGGTGTTAGTGTACTTTAGAGCACAGTAGTTAAGAGCTTTATGAACCGGCGTTAGCCCAAAAAGCTCTTAACTACTGACTTTTTTCTGCGGCTGGAGTTTTGTCGTTAGAATTCTAACGCTCACTTCAGCCACTACTCTAAATACCGGAGTTAGAAAGATCCCATTGAAAAGATAGGATACGCAATTGACTTAAAGGGATCTGCGGTATGGAAAAGTCGCAGCTGGAAAGTGAGCGTTAGACCCTTTTTTGACTGACTCCAAATACCGGCGGTAGCCTAAAACCAGCGTTAGGAGCCTCTAACGCTGGTTTTCACGGCTACCGCCAAACTCCAAATCTAGGCCTTAGAAATTAGCATATGAACCTCCTAGGTTAAGCTTTCAACTAAGAATACCAAGAGAACAAAGCAAAATTGGTGATAAAAGTAAATTGGAAAATTGTTTAAAATTACATGCCCTATCTGAATCATGAAAGTTTATTTTGGACTAGACTGTCCCTTTAACTAAACTAATTTGCTGAAATAAAATTATTTATTTTACTAATGAAAACGAAACAAAACAAATTTTTAAGCGTTGCACATGTCTAGTTTCAGGAACTGCTGTTCTTTTATAATACGTGGTACCAAGTGTTTTTCACAGAAAGTTTTGCCAGCTAGGTGGCATTATGAAGTATCTGAGTGGGGGCAGAGTAACACTTTACAATATTATAAAATTTTCTGTTATTTATAAATATTAGTTAAGTTATCCAAAGCACAATTTCATTGCAATATGTAACACAAATTAATTTGATGATAATTTGTGCAACAAACATTGATAAAATGTAATATTAGATCATTTTAGCTTAAAGGGACATGAAACCCCCAAAAATTCTTCCATGATTCAGCTAGAGAATACAATTTAAAAAAGTTTCCAATTTACTTCTATTATCAAATTTGCATTGTTCTAATGTTATTCTTTGTTGAAGAGATAACTAGATAGCGTGCACATATCAGGAGTCACCACTACATGACAGGAAATAATGCTGCCATCTAGTGCTCTTGCTAATGTATAAAATTATTGCAAACCTGCTGCCATATATTGCTGCAGACACCTGTACACTCCTGAGCTTTTCTTCCTGCTTTTTAACAAAGGACAACAAGAAAACGAAGAAAAAAAATTGATAATAGATGTAAATTGTAAAGTTGTTTAAATTATATGTTCTACCTGAATCATGAAAGAAAAAATGTGGGTTTTATGCCCCTTTATAGAAACAGTAAACAAACCATAAGTTATCAACTAAATATCAACAACAAAATAGATACATGAAATTTAAACATTAAATTTAACATTGAATTTAAGTCAAAGGCAGTTCGATCAACACCCACACATCAACCGATAACACATTGAATAAATGATAATGATATGTTCAGTGTGATACGTGCAAGCTCAGACCTGAAAAACAAGATGACGCTGTCCTTGCCAACAACAGAAACAGCCCTTTTTGATAATGATCAAATGGCAGTTAATAACAAACTAAAACTTCAGCACCATCACTATAGTGTAAGAACATATCTACAAGATATCAACAGTTGCAAACTCAATACAGATATCAGTATTAATATATATCTATGTGAACTGATGCGCATCAGAAAATTGAGGAGCGCTATTTTGTTTAAAGGGCCATGATACCCAAATGTTGAAACACTTGAAAGTGATGCAGCATAGCTGTAAAAAGCTGACTAGAAAATATCACCTGAACATCTCTATGTAAAAAAGAAAGATATTTTGCCTAAAAAATTCCTCAGTAGCCACATCCCATTGTAAAGGACTTCTAAGCATCAAATCTGTATGTCTGTCCCAGGACAGCTAAGGGAGTGAGCTTTCGTGCACTCTCATGTTATTTCCCTATTCAGTTTAAGTAAGTTTACTATGACATCTCATGAGAGTTAAGTGAAATCTCATGTGATCACAGTAAAAGAGGTCATGACCTCAGCATTGCTGATGCAGATTGGCTGCTGTTCATTTCTTTTCTTTTCTTTTTTTTACCTGCAGCTGGGCAGCAGCTGAGTATAACTTTTTACACAGAACTTACTCTGCTGAGCTGAGGAAATTGTGAGGTAAAATATCTTCCTTTTTTACATAGAGATGCTCAGGTGATATTTTCCTGTCAGCTTTTTACAGTTATACTGCATCAGTTTCAAGTGATTTAGCATATGAGTGTTATGTCCCTTTAAGTGTGCAAGGAAGTTGCATGTCAGCTCTTTTGTCAATTAGTGTGATTGGCTGGGAAGTCTATAGGAATGTGATGTAAAAAAAAGAGTGCAAAATCAGCCATTTTGGGTTTGGATGTTTGTTGCAGAATTTGCTTTTCAGTGATAGCGAAAATAGAGAACAAATATCAACTGAGTTATCAAGCTTGGCTGTGTTTGAATGTGATTGTTTTAGCTTAAAAAAAAAAAAAATATCCAATCCTTTTATCTCAATATCAAATTAGAATTTCCGAAAAATTGGAATCAAAACTATTGTTGAAAATATTGTGGACGCTCCTGAGCTTACCTAGGTATGCTCTAATGGAAAGAGGTAAATTTGCTAACAAGTAAACTGCATCATTTTTAAAACTATATGCTCTTTCGGAATCATGAACGTTTAATTTTGACTTTCATGCCCCTTAAAGGGACATAGTATGCTTAGAATATTGTCCCTTTACACACTTTACAATAAGATGATACAAGTCTTTTAAATATATCAATTGGCCGGATCATATATAGGACCTTAGGAGAGTGAAAGTGTCTTTACCAGTCTAGGGCAGCAGTGTTTACAACAATGTAATGCACTGTTGCAAAATACTGCTACCATTGAGTGTTAAAGAAACAAGCATGTTCCTGAGGTCATACAAGCCTACATAGGATTACTCTTCAAAAAAAGAATACTAATAAAACAAAGCAAATGTGTTAATAGAAGAATACTGGAAAGTTTTGTTTTTTAAGACATTTTACACTTTTTTGAATTATTAAAGCGACACTCAAGTCAAAATTAAACTTTAATGATTCAGATAGAGCAGGCAATTTTAAACAACTTTCCAATTTACTTCTATTAACAAAATGTGCACAGTCTTTTTATATTTACACTTTTTGAGTCACCAGCTCCTACTGAGCATGTGCAAGAATTCACAGAATATACGTATATGCATTTGTGATTGGCTGATGGCTGTCACATGATACAGGAGGAGTGGAAATAGACATAACTATATGTTGGGGAAAAAAATTCTTCTATCCAGTGCTATTACATTGTCTTTTTATCATGCATTTGTTGGTTATGCAAATTTACTGTATTTACTGCTCCTTTAAAATTTAACTATTACTTTGTTATCCCTTTAAGAACTGTAAAATAATTAACAGTTGGTTATTTTCCAGCTCAGGGTGTCACTGTCAGAAACATATTGACTTAGACAGGGCGGGGGGGGTTGACGGATAGCTAGCACTCTTTAAACATTTGCTCACGTGGTATACTAAGCTGCATACTCGGAGCGTAATAAACTGACGACACGAATGCATATTTTTCATTAGCATAGTGTAATCCTTTCTATAAAGATGTGTGTTCCTTACTCCCACTGTTTATATTAATTACTCTGTTAGTGAGGAATGTTAAGCTCCAAATTTCTTCTACATTTTATGGGTTAAACATTTCTTTCTCCATTGTGGTGCTGTGTAAACTGCAGTATTTTACAGAAAAATTCAACTGGAATGAAAACTGTCCACTACCACCAACATTGATATTTACTATTGTTCTAACTCATAGGTAATTTAAAGTTGGGATTTAAAAATTGCAATTCAGTCAAGCGTTAACTGCACTAGAAGTAAGCTTTTTGCGCTCGTCGGGTTGCTCTTGTATTATGAGTTAAAAGTAAACTGTTTCCGCTCGCGCACTAACCCAATGAGTGCAAAAAAACGAACTTAGAATATTGCATATTCTCATCAGATCACTGCTTCACTACCTAACGAGATTGACAGCTCCTGCCCGTGCGTGATTAGCTGTGTGCGGGCAGGGGACGGGGTTGCACGCAAGCGCAAAGTATCGCTCGTGTACAATTTTAAATGCGGGCAACAAATTGCTGCCCGCCAGAGGAGAGGTCGGGAAGACAGGGGTAAATATGTCCGCCACTGTCCGCCATAGATTGATAGATTGAGCTCTTAGTATTAAAGAAATAGTCATATACAATAATATTAACTAGTACTAAAGTATTTTTTTTTTCACTACACAAAGGTTTTTCTGGAAGCTTATACTACAGAGGGGACCAGCCATTTTGCATGTGGGACAACAACAGTTTTTTTTTTCTTCTTCGTCTTTTTTTCACTCAAAGGGCCAAAGAGCATATTTTAGAAAGATTACTCAATTCAACAAAAATATCTACTGCACTTTTATAGAAACAATGTTTTATCTAGATATATGCCATTGGTTTGGCTTGCACTAGTACCAAAATCTGCCTGGCAAGATGATGTGTTGATGTATCATTGATATTTTATAGATCAGACAGACACATATACAGAATCTACTTTGATTTTCTGTCTACTATATCTGTACACATTTGCTGCTAGAATAGCGATATTGATATTGTAAAATCAAAGTATTGAAAATTTCCACCCTGATCCAGACAGTATTCAACTTTGTAGGTCATATAAAAAGCTGTAGATAGTCACATGGTGCTCCGCAGGGTCTAGGTTCAACAAGCATCTAGTGCTAACTAAAATTGAATGCATGTGATGTACCTTGCATAGTTCTGATTTTGAACCTTACTAAAATATCTTTCAGCTTAAATAAATTAGGCACAACATGGTTAAAGGGTCATAAGGCTAGAATTAAAAAATGCTCTTAGGAATTAAAGGAATAGTCTAGTCAAATTTAAACTTTTCTGATTCAGATAGAGCATGCAATTTTAAGCAACTTTCTAATTTACTCCTATTATCAATTTTTCTTATTTATCTTGCTATCTTTATATGAAAAATAAAAAATGTAAACATAGTAGCCGGCCAATTTTTGGTTCAGCACTTGGGTAGCACTTTATAATTGGTGTCTAAATGTAGCCACCAATCAGCAAGTGCTACCCAAGTGCTGAACCAAAAATGTGCCTGCTCCTAAGCTTACGTTCAAATAAAGATAGCAAGAGAATGTAGAAAAATTGATAATAGGAGTAAATTAGAAAGTTGCTTAAAATTGCATTCTCTATCTGAATCATGGCAGTTTAATTTTGACTAGAGTATCCCTTTAAAACATTTTCTTATTGCACTATTTCTTGAATAAAACTATTTGTTTTATCACCAAAAATGGGGGTAAGTAAGATCTGGAGTGGCAATGCTCTGAATATCCTTCGCTGACCATGGATAGTGATTGGTAGATACACACATATGCTACCCCTGATTTGATCAGCAACCAAGTTTAGCTCTGCACCCATATTGCAGTGTGTTTTTTTGGGTTTTCCAAAAAGTATATAGGATAATGCAGCAATCACACAATGTGCTACCTGCACAATTGTACACTATAGAAAGCTGCAATGATGCTTATGGCTGAAGTGCTACTATACATGCACAAAAAGCATTGTCAATAATAGGCCAATAAGGGGACAATGGTTGCAGGTCATAACCACTAAAAATGAATAGTTAAAATGCATGTAAAATACAAGATTTGTATTTATCTTAATCAAAAAGATTCTACTCTATCTAAAAAAACAATAATTTACAACAATTGAGCGTTTTATGCTTTTGTTTTAAATGTTCAAATTGTGGAGGCTTGTACCTGTCAGCCAATAACAGCTGTGGGTTAAAACTATAAGCCAATGAACAACTGATACATTAGTACCAGCTGTGTGCAAACATATTTTCTGCTATTTTAAAATAAACAATTCTCTATATTTATTAGCTGCTTTTTCATATATACAGGACAAAAACTTTCTGCCTTTAATATCCTTTAAAGAACTCTAATCTGTTAATGAGACTTGACACTCAATCCCTTTAATGTCCTTGTGCAGAATCTTTGATCTCTCTGACAATTTAAAATGTGTTGCAGTGATCTGTAAACACATCTCACCTCTAATGTTGCTAACCTCTCTAAATTTAGTGAATCTTGGACAGTCCTGCTTTAACCTCTTGGCTGGCACTTAAGTGCTGCAGAAGATTGTGTAGCAAGGCACTGCTGCCAGTCATGAGGTTGATAACAAAGAAATTGTGATAATTTTAGCATCTACAAGAAAGAGATAATGGAAAACATCCTATAACCCAAAGCAGCCTGTCATAAAAAGTGTTGCAAGAGATGTGCCAGTTTTCTGAGCATCTGCTGTTGGCAATTAGCTAGGAGATGGCATCAGGCAAACCACAAATCCCAGTATGATTCAGTGCTGGTTTTACACAATTTCTACCATGTAACCAGTATAAAGCAACTGCACATTGATAAATGATTCAGGAATGCCCACTTGTCCTGTATATGCTTCTTGCCTCTATAAATGGATCTCAATACAGATGAACATTTTGCTTCATGAGACGTCTGCAGAAGATTTCAACAAGTTAAAGGTATATTCTTATATTTTTCTCATAAACATTTTTCCAAATTTTATAAATGATAGATAAAATAATGCAGTCACAAGACTAGCACAGCATTGCTGACAGCGGTAAACTCCTAACTGACCGTGCAATGCAGTCAGTCGTTAAGGGGTCAATAAGGTGGTTTAGTACTGATGCAGCTTAGTTTATTAGTAAAAAAAATATTTAATATATATTTAAATAAACAGACATATGTTCCTGTTTTTACCTTTATGTTATAGATAAATATAAATAAATATTTATTTATACACAATAATATTAAAATCAAATGAGTACAGAGAATGTGAGGTGGGGGGGGGGGGGGGGGGGTAAAGAAAACCTCACAGATCAATTTGCTAAAAATATTAACCCAAGTCTCCCTGGGAGAAAGTGGAACAAGTACAATTTTCCAATGTGTTTTACAACAAAAGGAAGCAAAATAAATAATGAATATATTTTGCAATAATGTTTCATTTTCAACCTGCCCCTAGTGAGGAGTTAAGTACAAACATATACATCTTGTTAGTTTTCATCATAAAAATAATAATAATAATAATAATAATAATAATAATAATAATATAATATAATATTATACAGCTTAAACTTAGGGGCTATTATTGTAAAAAAAATTACATGCTCTATTTCATTAAAACATGTAATTTCATCACTAGTGAGCCTATGTGTTTAAGTCCTGTAAATGGGTTAAACACATAGTAGCAGTACCACCCAAGACCTGCAGAACACTGCTGGTCCCGAGTAGAATCTGCCTCTGACCCAATCAGCATTGCTGGTTACGCTGTCCAACTGTGTATGCCTTTAACTCCTTTGTTTTGCTAAATCTGGTTTAAATAACAGGTAGCCTACATATTTTACCTCCAAAATGTAGAGCCTTTTACCATTATTAAATATCATTTTGCCATTTACTAGACCATTTTTCAATTACATCCTGCACTGATTTAATCCCTTTACACAAATGTGTATCTTCTGCAAAAATAGAGATGTTGCTATTTAGTCCTTCCCCCAAGTCATTTATAAAAATAATAAAAAGAACAGGGCTCAGTACTGATCATTGGGAATCAGACTAATATTACAATCTGAGTATGATCCATTTACTACTACTCTTTGCTCCCTGTCTTCTATTCAGTTATTTATTGATGAGCTACAGTTTCCAGCTTTTTACAGTCCTTTTATGTTGAATAATAATCTCTCCCATGACACTATATCAAGCGCCTTTGCAAAATCTGAGTATATCTCATCAACTGGTCAACCTTTCTCTATATTCACGCTTAGTTTCTCATAGAATGTATAAATCTTTGTAAATAAAAAAAATAGAATTCAAAATCCTTTTATTCATGTGTGTAATCAAACAAGTTATCATTTACTATCACTTGATACAAACAAACTCTTTGTTTTTGATTATTGATATTTTGAGGAGTTATCTTTAGCATAACATTGAGAATAATGTTATGTGACCCCCAGCAAGTCCCTACCAGTCCTCCATACAAAATAATTTTGGATGCCCCTGATTTAAAGATACATGAAACCCAAAACATTTTCTGTCATGATTCAGATAGCGCAAACAATTTTAAACTTTCCATATTACTTATTTACTTCTATGACCTAATGTGCTTTGTTCTTTTGTTATCCTTTGTTGAAAATCTTACCTAGGGAGTTAGGTTTAGGAGCTGGGTGCTAGCTGCTGATTGGTGGCCACACATAGATGCCTCTTGTCACTGGCTTACTGATGTGTTCAGCTACTTCCCAAGAGTGCATTGCTGCTGCTTCAATAAAAGATAAGAGAATTAAGCTAAATTAACAATACAAATAAACTGAAAAGTTGTTTAAAAACCTATGCTCTCTCTGTACAATAAAATTATTATTTTGGGTTTCATGTCCCTTTAAAATCTTTATTTTCATTAAATTGTCGCTTTATCAAGCCCTATGCTGTACCCAGGGCAAGTGCAGATATAAAGGAAGGAGATTGCACAGTCACACTTTCTGGGGAACAAGATCCTACTGAGCATGTGCACAAGCTCACAGGGTATACGTATACTAGTCTGTGATTGGCTGATGTCTGTCACATGATACAGGGGCTAGAAAATGGGAGAGAAAAAAATAATTTGTCAGAAGAAAAATCTACTGCTTATTTGAAATTCAGAGTAATTGCTATTGCATTGTCTTTTTATTATGCACTTGTTAGTTATGTAATTCTACTGCATTGAGTGTTAATGTGTTAGAACATTTTATTACTACACTGTCTCTTGCATATATTTGATTAACCCCTGCAAAGGGGTTCAAGACATAGATAAAGTCAGCTCAAGTCTAAGATCTAACTGAGTACATCTGTTGAGCCAATCATGGGCGCGATCCGATATAGATCGCAGTTTGCGGCTCAAGCGAGGGAACCCACGTCGCCCGCAGTTTCAGCTCGCAACTCGAGCCATCCAATATGCGGCGCCGTCACTTGCTAAAGTGGCGCAAGTCTCACAAACCAGCGATGTCCAGAAATCTGCGTAAGTACAGATTTTTGGAGTCGCCAGTGACTTGCGCCACGTTAGAAACTGCCGGCGCCTATAAAACCTGACTAAAGTCTAAATCACCCGCACTGTCTAACACGCCTCCTAAACATAGCCCGACACGTCTAACACGCCTCCCTAACATAGCCCGACACGTCTAACCCTCTATCCGATATCCCCCCTCACTATCCTAACAATAAAAAAGCTATTAACCCCTAAACCACCGCTCCCGTACCCCGCCGCAACCTAATAAAGTTATTAACCCCTAAACCGTCGCTCCCGTACCCCGCCACCATCTATATTATATCTATAACCCCCTAAAGTGAGCCCCTAACACCGCCGCCATCTATATTAAAATTATTAACCCCTAATGTAAGCCCCTAACACCGCCGCCATCTCTATTAAAATGATTAACCCCTAATTTAATCTACCTACCCCGCCGCCAGCTATATTATCTATATTAACCCTAAGTATATTATAGTTAATATAGGTATTACATTATATATATTAACTATATTAACCCTAATTATATTAGGGTTAATATAGTTAATATAGTTACTATAGTATTAATATTAACTAAATTAACTCTATCTAACCCTTACACCACTAACTAAATTTATATTAAATTAATCTAATTCATTTATAAACTAAAATATTCCTATTTAAATCTAAATACTTACCTATAAAATAAACCCTAAGATAGCTACAATATAATTAATAATTACATTGTAGCTATGTTAGGGTTAATATTTATTTTACAGGTAAATTGTTAATTATTTTAACTAGGTATAATAGCTATTAAATAATTATTACCTATTTAATAGCTACCTAGTTAAAATAATTACCCAATTACCTGTAAAATAAATCCTAACCTAAGTTACAAATACACCTACACTATCAATAAATTAAATAAACTACAAACATATATCTAAAAATACAATTAAATTAACTAAACTAAATTACAAAAACAAACAAACACTAAATCACAAAAAATAAAAAAAAGATTACAAGATTTTTAAGCTAATTACACCTATTCTAAGCCCCCTAATAAAATAATAAACCCCCAAAATAAAAAAAATTCCCTGCCCTATTCTAAATTAAAAAAAGTTAAAAGCTCTTTACCTTACCAGCCCTTAAAAGGGCCTTTTGTGGGGCATGCCCCAAAGAATTCAGCTCTTTTGCATACAAATACAATACCCCCCCCCCATTACAACCCACCACCCACATACCCCTATTCTAAAACCACCCAAACCCCCCTTAAAAAAGCCTAACACTACCCCCCTGAAGATCTCCCTACCTTGTCTTCACCACACCGGGCCAAACTCCTGATCCGATCCGGGCGATGTCTTCCTCCAAGCGGCAAAGAAGAATTCTTCCTCCGGCGATGTCTTCCTCCAAGCGACAAAGAAGAATTCTTCCTCCGGCGACGTCTTCCTCCAAGCGGCAGCAAAGTCTTCATTCTTCCGGCGGCATCTTCAATCTTCTTTCTTCGCTACGCCGCCGCGGAGCATCCATCCCGGCCGACGACTGAACGACGAATGAGGTACCTTTAAATGACGTCATCCAAGATGGCGTCCGCCGAATTCCGATTGGCTGATAGGATTCTATCAGCCAATCGGAATTAAGTTAGAAAAATCTGATTGGCTGATTGAATCAGCCAATCAGATTCAAGTTCAATCCGATTGGCTGATCCAATCAGCCAATCAGATTGAGCTTGCATTCTATTGGCTGTTCCGATCAGAGGAAGACATCGCCCGGATCGGATCAGGAGTTCGGCCCGGTGTGGTGAAGACAAGGTAGGGAGATCTTCAGGGGGGTAGTGTTAGGCTTTTTTAAGGGGGGTTTGGGTGGTTTTAGAATAGGGGTATGTGGGTGGTGGGTTGTAATGGGGGGGGGTATTGTATTTGTATGCAAAAGAGCTGAATTCTTTGGGGCATGCCCCACAAAAGGCCCTTTTAAGGGCTGGTAAGGTAAAGAGCTTTGAACTTTTTTTAATTTAGAATAGGGCAGGGATTTTTTTTTTATTTTGGGGGTTTATTATTTTATTAGGGGGCTTAGAATAGTTGTAATTAGCTTAAAAATCTTGTAATCTTTTTTTTATTTTTTGTAATTTAGTGTTTGGTTTTTTTTGTAATTTAGTTTAGTTAATTTAATTGTATTTTTAGATAGATGTTTGTAGTTTATTTAATTTATTGATAGTGTAGGTGTATTTGTAACTTAGGTTAGGATTTATTTTACAGGTAATTGGGTAATTATTTTAACTAGGTATATATTAAATAGTTAATAACTATTTAATAGCTATTATACCTAGTTAAAATAATTAACAATTTACCTGTAAAATAAATATTAACCCTAACATAGCTACAATGTAATTATTAATTATATTGTAGCTATCTTAGGGTTTATTTTATAGGTAAGTATTTAGATTTAAATAGGAATATTTTAGTTTATAAATGAATTAGATTAATTTAATATAAATTTAGTTAGGGGTGTTAGGGTTAGATAGAGTTAATATAGTTAATATAAATACTATAGTAACTATATTAACTATATTAACCCTAATATAATTAGGGTTAATATAGTTAATATATATAATGTAATACCTATATTAACTATAATATACTTAGGGTTAATATAGATAATATAGCTGGCGGCGGGGTAGGTAGATTAAATTAGGGGTTAATCATTTTAATAGAGATGGCGGCGGTGTAAGGGGCTTACATTAGGGGTTAATAATATTAATATAGCTGGCGGCGGTATAGGGGGATTAGATTAGGGGTTAATAATTTTTATATAGGTGGCGGCGGTGTAAGGGGTCAGATTAGGGGATAGATAAGGTAGATGGCGGCGGTTTTAGGGGCTCACAGTAGGGGGTTAGTTTATGTAGATGGCGGCGGGGTCCGGGAGCGGCGGTTTAGGGGTTAATAACTTTATTAGGGATTTCGGGGGGGGATCGCGGTTGACAGGTAGATAGACATTGCGCATGCGTTAGATGTTAGGTTTATTTTAGAAGATCGCGGTTGACAGGGAGATAGACATTGTGCATGCGTTAGGTGTTAGGTTTATTTTAGCAGCCAGTTTAGGGAGTTACGGGGCTCCAATAGTCAGCGTAAGGCTTCTTACGGCTGCTTTTTGTGGCGAGGTGAAAGTTTTCTCCATTTTCGCCACGTAAGTCCTTACGCTGCATATTGGATACCAAACTGCGCTGGTTTGGTATACCTGCCTATAGCCCAAAAAACTACGGGCGACGGCAGAAATATACGCGCGTAACTTCTAGGTTACGCCGTATATAGGATACCAAACCAGTGTAAATCTTGGCGTCGCCGGCTTTTGCGGGAGACGATTTTTATCGGATGGACCCCCATAGGTGCATGTATGTGGTCACTTATCACCATCTAGCTCACAGTAGTGCATTGCTGCCTTCGACTCTTCCTAGGTATTTATTCAACAAAAGATACCAAGAAAACAAAGCAAATTATATTATGTAAGTAAATTTAAAAGTATCTTAAAATGACCTGCTCTGTCTAACCCATGAACGTTTATTTCTGACTTTGTAGATGTAACAAAAGCTATTTTAGGCTTATATGGTGCTTAACAATGGCTTTATAAATGTAATCTTTGTACATACAACTTCTGCTACATAAATCTGATAGATTGTAAAACTTAAAGGGACAGTCAACACCAAAATCGTTGTTTAAAAAGATAGATAATGCCTCTATATATCTGCTTGTTTCTAAGCCACTATAGACAGCTTCTTATCACATGTTATTGTATCTGCTTTTGTCAACAGGAGACTGCTAGTTCATGTGGGCCATATAGATAGCATTGTGCTCACGCCCGGGGAGTTATTTAAGAGTCAGGACAACACAGCACTAATTGGCTAAAATGCAAGTCAAAAGATAATAAATAAAAAGTAATGTGATCAGGGGGCTGTCAGAAAAGGCAAAAATACAAGGTAATTACAGAGGTAAAAAGTATAATAGTATAACCTTTTTGGTTATGCAAAACTGGGGAATGGGTAATAAACTGATTATTTATCTTTTAAACAATAAACATTCTGGAGTTGACTGTCCCTTTAAGAGCTGAATGGATCATGTGTTTATATACAATTGTTGTTTTGTCTATTTCATGCCAGAGAAGACTTTAATTCATTGCTATGAAATACTTTTTGTCTGTCTGGCAACCATAGGGTTAAACTTTTTTTACTTTCATAGGATCCATGGTAATCTCCTGTTTTATTGTAACTGTCTGTTTTGTCACAATTCCAGTAAACTAAGTCCTTGGCTAAAAATGTTTGTCTGCTTCCCTTCTGTACAGCCTCCTACACAGGACAAACAGCTTTTAGTCCAGAAAGTCTCCTATTAGGTCATACTTTGCCATAATGGATGAAACAGCTACTAAATCCTTTATCCCTGTGTTGTTTAATTTGATCTGAAGCCTGATTGTATTGCTATCAACTCAGTGTGTAACACTTTATACTTTATGTTTAACAAATACTCAAATGCATTTGAAATACTCCTGCCCTGACAAAAACAATAGAGGATATGAGTTGTATAATTTAGATGTGTGTGTGTGTATATATATATATATTACCTGGAATAAACCTTTTTTTTCATTTATAAGTCCAGAGAGTGTAGGTTTTGTGCTGCCCTAGGCACTCAAAATTCTGCTGATCCATCTACCTCAGGTTTTAGGCCTTTTTTTGCTACAATATTTTTTGGTCTGGTGTTACCATACTTTTTTACATGGCAATTCAAAACAAAATGTTTATGTTCAAGTGCGGGTGTGTGTAGTGAGTGTGTGTGTGTGTATTTGGTGAGTGTCTGTGTGTTTATAGTGAGTGTGTGTAGTGCAATGTGCATGTATGTGTGTGTGTGTAGTGAGTGCGTGAAGTGTATTTGGTGAGTGTATGTGTTTATAGTGAGTGTGTGAAGTGCGGTGTGCGTGTATGTGTGTGTAGTGAGTGTGTGTGTGTGTATTTGGTGAGTGTCTGTGTGTTTATAGTGAGTGTGTGTAGTGCAATGTGCATGTATGTGTGTGTGTGTAGTGAGTGCGTGAAGTGTATTTGGTGAGTGTATGTGTTTATAGTGAGTGTGTGAAGTGCGGTGTGCGTGTATGTGTGTGTGTGTAGTGAGTGTGTGAAGAGTATTTGGTGAGTGGATGTGTTTATAGTGAGTGTGTGAAGTGCAGTGTGTGTGTGTGTAGTGAGTGTGTGAAGAGTATTTGGTGAGTGTATGTGTTTATAGTGAGTGTGTGAAGTGCAGTGTGTCTGTATGTAGTGAGTGTGTGAAGAGTATTTGGTGAGGGTATGTGTTTATAGTGAGTGTGTGTAGTGCAGTGTGTGTGTATGTAGTGAGTGTGTGAAGAGTATTTGGTGAGTGTATGTGTTTATAGTGAGTGTGTGAAGTGCAGTGTGTGTGTATGTAGTGAGTGTGTGAAGAGTATTTGGTGAGGGTATGTGTTTATAGTGAGTGTGTGTAGTGCAGTGTGTGTGTATGTAGTGAGTGTGTGAAGAGTATTTGGTGAGGGTATGTGTTTATAGTGAGTGTGTGTAGTGCAGTGTGCGTGCATATGTTTGTAGTGAGACACAAAAAGTGCTGCCCCCCACCCCCAATATGCCGAACTAGGGAAGTGTTTTGTTTGCCTAGGCCAAAATACACACCTGATATATATATATATATATATATATATATATATATATATATATATATATATATATTATACAAACTATTACAAATAGTAGCATTAAAATAATATATACAGTGATTGCTTAGATCAGAGCACAAGCTCATTTATAAGTTTCCCTAATTAGGGTTGTCAGTAGACTAGTATTTAAAGGGACAGTCTACACTAAAATTTGTATTGTTTAAAAAGATAGATAATCCCTTTATTACCCATTCCCCAATTTTGCATAACCAACACTGTTATATTAATACACATTTTACCTCTGTGATTACCTTGTATCTAAGCCACTGCAAAATGCCCATTTAGAAATTAGCATATGAGCCTACCTAGGTTTAGCTTTTAACAAAGAATACAAAGATAACAAAGCAAATTTGACTATATAAGTGCATTGGAACATTGTTTAAAATTGCATGTCCTATCTGTATCATGAAAGTTTAATTTTGACTTGACTATCCCTTTAACTGGACTGCTCAGTATTTCAGCAGGCTGTTCAGCAAAATTTATACAAAAAATACTGGACACTTAAATGTCCCCTTTTTATCAGTCCCCTAAATGGTAGCTAAATTTTAAAAGCATTTTATGCCTCTATGTATTACAAATAGAACGTATGTAAGCAAAGGTGTAACCCCCCCCCCCCCCCCCACCACCACCACCACCACTGTCCTATGGCAGACTTTGTTTAGCCACTGGGGTAAAGCTCTTTTCTGTGTTTTTATTTGCAGCCATGGTTGGTAACACTGCTCTGTGTGTGCTACTGACAGCCCAGGGGGAGGTCAGATCAATGTTGTGTATGTTACTGGCACACAAAGAGGTAAAATTATTGATTTTATGTTCAAGGGAAAAAAAAATTCTGCTCAGTTGTGAAAACTATATATGACAGGGTGGAGCTTAAGGGGACATTATACACTAAGGTTTTTCTTTGCATAAATGTTTTGTAGATGATCCATTTATATAGCCCATACAGCTTTTTTTTTTTTTAACAAAATGCATAGTTTTGCTTATTTTTATATTTTTCAGACTCCTAACCAAGCCCCAAAGTTTTAGGAGCATACTGATGTATACCTACTCCAGCTTGCACCTGTTTGTGTAAAGAGTCTCTTCCTATGCAGAGAAAAGGGGAGGGGGGAGTGTCTGCTGTTTTTTCTATACAACCACTTTCAGTGGGTGTTCCAGCTAACCATTTTAACAGTGCTAAACTGGGAGCTTCTAAGTAAGTTTTTAAACGGTTTTATACTGGATTTTTAAATCAGTATATGTGCATCTTATTCTTTATAGTAGAATCCATTACATGCAGTTAAATGAAAATTGGTGTATACTGTCCCTTTAAGTAGAGCTTTGGCGAAGAGCCATTATGTGACCTTCCCCCTCCACCAACTGCTTTTACCCAGTCACAGGTCTACAGTTTTTTTGTGGAGGAAAGTTGGCAACCCTATTACTAACTGGTCTAGCAAAGGTTTCACAATGGGTGTATACCTGAACTGCTCTACATTTTTACAACCTTGTAAACTGTGCTAACAAAATAAATCACGTTAAATTATTATATATTATTATATATTATTATATATATTATACATAAAAATGTAATTGTTCACAAATTTTTAACTAGAGCTTTTTATATGAATGATAACACAGTTCAATGTCCTGTTAAAAGGAGATCAAGTTTTTCTATCACAATGCAGACAGAGCATACAAACTTTTTTTTATTAAAGTTCCCTGTTTTGCTTCTATTGTCAAATTTACTTTGTTTTCAATGTATTCTTGGTTGAATAGCATATCTAGGTAGGTAGACTGCACATGCCTGGAGAACTATATGGCCGCAGTTTTAAAAGAAGTTTTTGAGTACTAGATCGCAGCAGTGCCTGCATAATGGCTAACACTGTTAAAAGCATTCTTGCAAAACTGTGTCATACAGTGCTTTAGAACAGTGCAAACTCCTCAGCCTACCTACCTGCTTTCAACAAAGGAGATAAACAGGACAAAGTAAATTTGATGATAGAAGTAAAAAGGGAACTTTTTTTAAAACAAGTTTGAAAATTGAAAAGTTTTTATTAACCCCTTAAAATCAGTGGCCTACCCTTCCAGGGATGCTGAGGCTGAGGCATGCTGAAATACTGCTGTTGGTGTTTTAGGCAGTATTAACCCTAGAAGTGTAACAATCAGCATGCTGTCTGTCATTAAGGGGTTAAAATGGGAAACTAAATCACAAAATAAAAATTTGGGGTTTTATGTCCATTTAAATTCTGTGTTGCCAAGTGATCCTGTTATATATTCCAAAGACACATGCTCTGCCAATTGCCTGCAATATATATATTTTTTCTATGCGTATTAGTCACATTCCCCTTCCTCTGTGCAGTCAGCTCCATTTTGCACACACACACAATACCTCACATCATTCTGTAACATGTCAGAAGACTGCAGTATATAATACCAATGGAATCAGGAAGATATTAAGTCATAATATTAATAATGGGAGAAAAATCCACAGCTTTTCCATGGACTGACTTAATGCATCACTAGACCAGCTTCTGATCTGCAGCACTGAGCTCTGCTAGCTGAGTCTGAGCATCGGAAATAGCTGCATACTTCCAGCAAAGAGAGAATATGCTGTGTCGTATGAGCTGCAGGGACATTGCCAAGGTGAGCTCACAATTTTTAGCTCTATAAAGACCATGTGGCATTGAATTTCTGTGCCCACAGCCAATGGCTGCTACATATAGATGTAGTGGATACTTGGGTATGTAATTCCAGCTACACTTCTGCATACAGTGAGGATAGTGACACGTGCCTGCTGGCTAAAGGAATGGGGGTAAAGTATAATCTCATTAAAATTATTCATCTAAAAAAATATCATTATAGACTTTAATGAATAACTATATATAGAAAAATGATTATATATATATATATATATATATATATATATATATATATATATAAACATGAAAAATACACTGACAATGTTTTTTCAGTGAAATAAGAAAATTCTATATATGAATTAAATGGTTTTATAATAATTATTTTGTTTCTATGAATTATTCAGGGCTTATAATATTCACACAGTAATAGATTTTTTTATTTCTCTGTGGAAAATAGATTGTGTTTTAGAATTATTCTAATTGTTTTTGCAGCATGAAAACTGCAGAGTGGGTAGCTGTGGCTGCAGCAAAATATAATTGGTTTAGGATAAGGCATGGTGAGGAATATCTTGGGGTGAAAGCAAGCACAAGCAATTCACTGGTTAATTAAGAAGGATTGGGCTTGTAGGTTTGCAGTCAGGATGATGCTGTGTGATCTTGTAACATTACAGGGACACAAGATGAAATGACAAACTGCATATGAAGGGACAGGAGAGGAAGCTGCAGGAGATGAGCTGCAAGGGGTGAGATACTAAGTGGGTCTGACATAGCTTCCTAATCCTTTAATATGGACATTGGCATACAGGAGTCCGCACTGCAGGAAGAGCTCACAAAGATGAGGATAAGTGTCATTTAGCAGGGATCAAGGTGACTGCGTCAAATTAAAATGATTTAAAGAAACACTGACTGATGACTTTTAAAACCAGGGATATTGTGATTGCCAAAACATACATTTGGTTATATTCCCTAAAATAGGTTTCTCTGTCCATTATATCAGAATCCTGTTTAAAATGTATATCAGATACTAAAAGACATGTCCTATGTTAGATGATGGAATCTAATATTCTTTCTTGCTAGGTAATAATCTGACACCAAGTGCTGGCAGGCGGTACTCTGGCTTTTTCTGCTATACAGTTGTCTGCAGAGGAAATTGCTGCTACAGTACTACAGAAAAAAATGGTTTTAAAGACCAAATAAGATTATATCAGTAACAGACTAAACAAGTATCTTTATCAGAGCACAATTTAGCAGATGTTATGGCGACTCTGTCCCTTTAAGATCTGTAGTGTTCTACCTGTACCTGATATGATTGGCCCATCTGTCACAGAGCTCTATATGTTGCACTTGTTGCATCGATCTTTAAAGGGACAATCTACTTGACAATCTACTTGATTTTTTATTATTGTTTAAAAAGATAGATAACATATTAAAGGGATACTGAACCCAAAACTTTGTTCTCATGATTCAGATAGAGCATGCAATTTTAAGCAACTTTCTAATTTACTCTTGTTATCAATTTTTCTTTGTTCTCTTGCTATCTTTATTTGAAAAAGTAGGCATCTAAGCTAAGGAGCCAGTCACACTGGACAGCACTTCTTTATTGGTGGGTGAATTTATCCACCAATTAGCAAGAACAACCCAGGTTGTTCACCAAAAATGGGCCGGCTTCTAAACATACATTCTTTCTTTTCAATCAAAGATATCAAGAGAATGAAGAAAATTTGATAATAGGAGTAAATTAGAAAGTTGCTTAAAATTGCATGCTCTGTCTGAATCACGAAATAAAAAAAATTGTGTTCAGTGTCCCTTTAACCCTTTGAGTGCTAACGACTGCTCTGAGCCGTCGCAAATCTTCCCAGTCAGGTGCTGACAATGGCTCGGAGCCGTCGCTAGCACTCACCCACCTTGAGGGCAATCTGGGGGCTCTCATCGACTCCCACCCCGGCGATCGGGCCTGTATAGTGACAGGCATTGCCAGGGCTTCACGTTTTGCGTGGTGATGTCACGTCCAATGACGTGATGACGTCACCGCGCAACTTTATTGAAAAATTACAATAGACAAAATAGGGAAATGGGGGCATGCTGCTTAGAAGCCTGTATCTCAGGCATCTAAGCAGCTACATACCACCAAGACCCACCGTTGGAAAGGTAATCGCCTAACCTTTCCAACGGTATAAGTCTTGGGGATCTGAAAAAAATAAATAAAAAAGTAAAAAAATATATATATTTAAAGGGAAACTAAACCCAATTTATTTTATTTAATGATTTAGACAGAGCAGCAATTTTAAGCAACTTTCTAATTTACTCCTATTATAATTTGTTCTTTGTTCTCTCGCTACCTTTATGTGAATCTAGGCTTAGGAGCCGGCCCATTTTTGGTTCAGAACCTGGGTAGCGCTTGCTGATTGGTGTCTAAATGTAGCCACCAATCAGAAAGTACTACCCAGGTGCTGAACTAAAAATGGGCCAGCTCCTAAAGTTACATTCTTGCTTTTTCAAATAAAGATACCAAGAGAACAAGAAAAATTGATAATAGGAGTAAATTAGAAAGTTGCTTAAAATTGCTGCTCTATCTGAATCATGAAAGAAAAAAAAATGGGTTTAGTTTCCTTTTAAAGAAACAAAAAAAAAAAAAAACTCAAAGCAGCGTAGCACCCAGACAGTCAACACCAGAATTTTTGTTGTTTAAAAATAAAGATAATCCCTTTATTACCCATTTCCCAGTTTTTCATAACCAACACAGTTATAATAATACACATTTTACCTCTGTGATTACCTTGTAGCTAAGCCTCTGCAGACTGCCCCCTTATTTCAGTTCTTTTGACAGACTTGCATTTTAGTCAATCAGTGCTTACTCCTCAGTAAATTCACGTGCGTGAGCTCAATGTTATTTATATGAAATACATGAACTAACGCCCTCTAGTGGTTAGCTTTCAACTAAGAATACCAGGTGAACAAAGAAAAATTGGTTATAAAAGTAAATTGGAAAGTTCTTTAAAATGACATGCCCTATTTGAGTCATGAAAGTTTTTTTTGGACTTGACTGTCTCTTTAACTACCAATTTTCCAGCTTTGCATAACCAACATTGTTATATTAATATATTTTATAACCTCTAAGTTTGCCTGTTTCTAAGCCCCTGCAGGCCGCCCCTTATACCTCTAAGTTTGCCTGTTTCTAAGCCCCTGCAGGTCGCCCCTTATCTCAGTGCATTTTATTAGCTGAGCAGACAGATAGTGCTAGGTCATGTGTGCTACGTAGCTAACATTGCACTAACCCCTGTGGAGAATGATAATGGTTATACAGGAACCAGCACTAATTGGCTAAAATAGAAGTTTGTAAAAAGCACTGAGACAAGGGGCAGTCTACAAAGGCTTAGGTATAAGGTAATCATAGAGGTAAAAAGTATATTATTATAACAGTGTTGGTTATGCAAAACTGGGGAATGGGTAATAAAGGGATTATCTATCTTTTTAAACAATAACAATTTTCAAGTAGAACTGTCCCTTTAATATATATATATATATATATATATATATATATATATATATATATATATATGCCAGTGAACAAGGGCTAAGATTGGGCCCGAAACATGTTTGGCTATCTTGTCCTGAACATCTTGTTGCAGGCTTGCGCTTGTTTTTTCATGTTTTTACATGCTTTTTAATATTTTTTGATCAATAAAATGTAAACTGTTTTTTTTACATACATTTTTCTCAGTCTTTTTCTCTGGAGTAGCGGGTTAACAGAGTGTGTTTACTATATATATATATATATATATATATATATATATATATATATATATATATATATATATATATATATATATATATATATATTATGCTCCTATCCTAAATTAAACTATTTAGTGTGGCTTTATGCTTGTGGAGGCATATCCCTGCACCAATAGTACTGGGACTGTTGTCCTCATCGGCCAGTGAGCAATATGTTCCTATGGATAACTTTAATACCCTTGCGTACCTTATAAAAGTTTCAGTATTAAAAAGCTGTAGCTACTTTTTTTGGATGTAAAATGTTAATGTCCCTTTAAATTGTACATTAGGTGGGCTCAGGTTTCTTTGAGAGTAACTGTGTATTTTTTGGTGACTACATATTGCATTTATATGAAAACATGTGACCAGGGCTGGACTGGGAGTAAAAAGCAGCCCTGGAAAAATATGAAGACCAGCCCTATTTTCCGTTGAGTCGATAGAATTCACATGCTCCATTTTTCTCAAAGGGGATTACTGGGACACTTCTTATCCAATATTGTTTCAGAATTAAATTATATTACTTTGTATTAATAATTAATAATAATAATTATATTACTTTCCAGCCCCAGCTGCTGCAGCCCACCGGGAAATCTCCTGGTATCCTGGTAGGCCAATCCGGCCCTGCATGTGACCAACTCTGGGAAAAAAAGATGCATTTCATTCTTCCCTCCTTACATGCAAAACATTTTCATTTTTTTGTGGCTAAGTTTGCAAAAATATTACACCTCCTTCAAATATTTTAAAGAGGCATGAAACCCAAAAAGTTTCTTTCATGATTCAGATAGAATACAATTTTACACATTCAGATTTACAGCCACCAATCAGCAGCTACTGAGCCTATTTAGATATGTTTTTTTTAACCAAGGATATCATGAAAATGAAGCCAATTAGATAATATAAGTAAATTGGAAAGTTGTTTAAAATTGTATGTTCTATCTGAATCATAAAAGAAAAATGTTGGGGTCCATGTCCCTTTAAATGGACATTTCAGGACAAAAGTGAAATTCACATGAGTGCATTCCAATTAATGATAGAAGCATTTTTGCAGTACATTTTATCTATTGACTTGCATTTAGTACTTTGAAGTTTGAACACAATGTTGTCTATATGGCCCACATGAACTAGCAGTCTCCTGTTGTGAAAAGCTAATAAAAAAAGCATGCGATAAGAGGCTGCCTATAGTGGCTTCGAAACAGGCAGACATTTAGAGGTTTAAATGTTATAAAGTATATTAATATGACAGTGTTGGTTGTGCAAAGGCTCATATGCTAATTTATAAGCTCTTGAAGGTTGCCTCTTATCTGAATGCATTTGACAGTTTTCACAGCTAGAGGGCGTTAGTTCATGTGTGCCATATAGATAACATTGCGCTCATGCCCTTGTAGTTACTTATGAGAGGGTACTGATTGGCTAAAATGCAAGTCTGTCAAAATAACTGAGATAAGGGAGCAGTCTGCAGAGGCTTAGATACAAGGTAATCAGAGAGGTAAAAAGTATATTATTATAACTGTGTTGGTTGTGCAAAACTGGGGAATGGGTAATAAAGGAATTATCTATCTGTTTAAACAATAACAATTCTGTACTTCTCTCTTTTTTAACGGTTTCTAGACTTAAAAGACATCATTTAAAAAGAATGTGCACAATATGAGGCAGATACAAAAGTAGATTACTAATAGTTAGTTTTGGGAGTAGTAAGATTATTTGTACAGTGAGGGGAGTGAGCAATTTTGAAGGGTAGCTGACAGCTGGGTTTAAGGTTAAGCACGGATCAAACATGATTAATAAAGTATACTTTCATTTGTTTTAAATGAATAAATGGACATAATTGTCTGGAAAACTCTTGAGACTGGTTGTGAACTCCTGTCTTTACTTTGTTTTGTTTTTTAATTTAAAGGGACATTCTACAGAAATATTAAACACAGAGGTTAATCAAAATACTTTAGAAACAAAATATTAAACATAATAAATTATTAAATTAACAAACAAAAAATACTGGAAGATATTTGAAATATATATAAAAAAAAATGATATTGGGACATTAAATGCATCGATTTTCTAGAATGGATACAAAAGAGAATTATGCAAATAGAGATGTGCATTCGAGCTTCGGACTAATGCAAATTTGGAAAATGTTTGCTGATTCGTTGAGTTGTGTGATATACGAACAGCTGAATATATTACTGGACGAAATGGTCAAAAAACAAATTATTGCGGGACAGAATAGATTTGTTCACTGGTTCATGCCATTTGGTAGCAAATAAAAGGTACAGGAAAGGTGCAAGGAGTTATATTATTTGGTTTACAAGAATCTTTTTTTGTAATGGCGTACAGGGGGTCTCACCAGTCATTTGTCTATCGTCCCCTGTACAATCCTGCCCTAGTATTACTAATAACTGATGTTATGGGCAGCTGGTCAGGCACTAAATACTGGGTTTTAGTCATACAGGAGTTGTATTTTCTTTTAACATTGAAAAATAGGTTATTTGAATTGCTCTAATCCTATAATGTAAGATTTTTGTTAATATTAAAGGGACAGTAAAGTCACAAAAAAATTGTTCATGATTTAAATAGGGCATGTAATTTTAAACAACTTTCCAATTTACTTTTATTACTAATTTTGCTTTGTTCTCTTGGTATTCTTAGTTGAAAGCTAAATCTAGCAGGTTCATGTGCTAATTTCTTAGACCTTGAAGACTGCCTCTAATCGGAAAGCATTTTGAAAGGTTTTTCACCACTAGAGGGCGTTAGTTCATGTGTTTAATATAGATAACATTGAGCTCCGGCACGTGAAGCTCCTAAGAGCAAGCACTGATTGGCTAAAAATGCATGTCTGTCAAAAGAACTGAAATAAGGGGGCAGTTTGCAGAGGCTTAGTTACAAGATAATCACAGAGGTAAAAAGTGTATTATTATAACTGTATTGGTTATGCAAAACTGGGGAATGGGTAATAAAGGGATTATCTACCTTTTTAAACAACAAAAATTCTGGTGTTTACTGTCCCTTTAATTGTATATATTAGCTGTTCCCATTGGTAATAACAGTAACAAATCTAATTCCACTATTCATCCGAACTGAATGCCTGCATGGATGAAATTTGTTTTAACTTCCTATAGAATGAATTGGTGTTTTCTGCTGAAAATCATTAGATATAATTTGATTGTGGTCAACCTCTATGTGTTTAAAGGGACATGAAATGCAAAAAAAAATTGTTATAATTCAGATAGAGAATGCAATTTTAAACAACTTTCCAATTTACTTCTATTATCTAATTTGCTTCATTCTCTTTGTATCCTTTGTTGAAGGAGCAGCAATGCACTACTGGAGTAAGCTGAAAGCCAATGGCAAGATGCATATATGTGCAGCCACCAATCAGCAGCTTCTGAGTTTACCTAGGTATATTTTTCTGCAAGGGATACAAAGAAAATGAAACAAATTAGATAAAAAAAAGTAAATTGTAAAGTTATTCAAAATGGCATGCTCTATCTGAATAATGAAAAAACATTGAGTTTTATGTCCCTTTAAACCATATAAAGGGGTTAAATGTATAGTCAATGCCAATGCAGCAATGCACTACTGGGACCTAGCTGAAGACATCTGGTGACCCAATGGCATGAGACAAATGTTTGGAGCCACCAATCAGCAGAACATTGTTGTCCCATAGCCTCCTAGGTATGCTTTTATAGAAAGAATACTAAGAGAACAAAGTCAATTTGATAACAGAATAAAATGGTAAAATATCTTTAAATTTTGAGCTCTTTCTAATCCATGAAACTTTAAATTTGTCTTTCATGTTCCTTTAAGGGGATATTTCAGCCTCTGTGATGTATTGTTCTCAGCAACACTCAGCATTCCCATTTACACTACATCCAATTAGCAAAGTTCATGCAAACTTGAGAACCATTACCATGAGATTTGGCATCCTATGGTACCTGTTGGTATAGTGGCAGGTTGGGTGATTCAAACAATTGGACATTGTTTGTCTTTGTTGATGGCAGTTACAGCCCTTTACAAATGGTGAAGGCACTGGCACCAACTGTCCCAGAAACCACATTAAAAGGATGCAGATAGAATGGTGCATTCAAAGAAAAGAATAGTCTGTAAATAACATGTAGATGTATTTTTTAAAGATTCATTAGCAGTTTAAATAATGACAAAATATGTGTAAAATTTTAGAGTCTATAAAACAATGGGAGCTGCCATGTTGTAACTTAGGTTACCTTCTCTGCTGTGGCCAATTAGGGACAGTTATAAATAGGTCACAGAATGTGCAGCCAATGGCTGTGTTGAATATAACAGTGTTCGACACTTCCATTTCTAAGATCACTGTTCAGAATGGAATTACAGGAAAAGAGGACAAATTAAATAATGAAAGTATATTGCAAAGTTTTTTTTATATATTTATATATATATATATATATACACACAACTTATCATTTTATATCACCATCATGTTTAATGTCCATTTTAATCCTGCAGTCTCAGCTGCTCCATTTTTAAAATTAAAACAAAAAATCTTGTAGCACTTCTTGTACATTGAAATAGGATTGCTGCCTACAGCCTATCACAGCCTTCAAAAGCTCTGCACATCAAAATAGTTTTGATTTGAGTTAGGGTGAGTCAATCTTTTTTTCTTCAATAGAAATCTACAGTTGTGCTAGAGTAGCCTTTAAATCACTAGAGTGAAAACTTAGTTTATGAGAGAGGTCCTAAGAGTTGTGTTTGAAAGTAATTTTCTTGTATGCCAAAAAATTGCACTTCAAAGTGCATGATGGGGCAGCAACTTGAAGCACCCGATGATGTTGGATTAGAGTCAGTTGCCTGAGGTTAGAACTTTAAAGATCAAAGACAGTTTGTGTTAAGTAAAACTAAAGCTATAATTGTGTTTGTAAGTACAGAGTGCTTTAATGCTGGAGTAATAAGTCCTTTTAAGTTTCAGTGATTTGCCCTTCCGAATAAGAAAGAAAATATGAAAAAGAATCAGAACTTAAATGGTTAAACAAACATACAACTGCAATAAGATAATACTGTGATGTGTTATAACATATTCTTAAAGTGAATGTAACGTTTCATCAAGTAGTGCCCGGTTTTTAAAAATACTATTAAAAACAGGGGCACTTTCATTGATTAAACTTTACATTGCACCATATTTGTATAAATACTTACCTCTTCGCCTTGAAAGCTGTTCCTGCCCGTTGCAAGCCTCTTCCTACGTCAGCAATGACGATTCCGGCATCCTCCAATCATGGCTCCCCCCCCCCCAAAGCAACACCGTGATTGGAGGAAGGCCGGAATCGTCATTTGTGACGTAGGAAGAGGCTTGCAACGGGCTGACGAAGCGCTGGAGAGGCCTTCAAGACGAAGAGGTAAGTATTTCTACAAATATGGTGCAATGTAAAGTTTCATCAATGAAAGTGCCCCTGGGCACTACTTGATGAAAATTTACATTGACTTTAATGTACTAAGCTGTACCTTTGTGTTTAACTCCTGGACTGCTGGTACAAAAATCAACATGAAGCTGAGTAAACTGGGTGCAGTATATTACATAACAATCAATCACCGTACGTATTCAGCAAATGAGCTGGCTTTAACTATGTTTTTAACATGTTTGCAGGGGTTAAACACACAGGTATAGGCGAGCAGAATTGCTAAATGCTCTAACGCACCGCTGGGTTCTTTGCCGTGTCTGACGGCATGAGAATGAGGCTCCAAGTGTAGCCTTTGGGAGCGCGCTCACGTGAACACAAGGCTTCCAGGCAATTTGAATGCGAGGTTGCGTTTGCCTTGTGCTTAACTTGTAATACTAGCACACATTTGCATGCCCTGGTATTACTGAGTTTAGCGCAAATATCGAGCTCGCGAAAGCACAATTTTCCGCTCAACTCAAAATCTAGGCTGTGTGCACAGAAAACATTTTAACAGTGAAAAGTTAGTGTGTATGTCGAATTTGCATATCTAATTTGCATATCTTACCCACGATTCTCTTGTGCATTGGTAACATTGTATATTAAGAATTTCTGTTGAAAAGCAAGTGGGGATACTTGCCTAGATGTGCTAATTTCCTATGAAAATATTAACATTGATTTAATTTTGAGACATGGAGGATTTTAATTTCAGTTTTTTATCTCCCCCCATAATTTTAATGAATTTTGGTTTAACCATGAAAATAGCTTTACCAATGCAGCAACCAGAAATATATCTCCTACTGATGAGTTCCAAAAAGAACAAAACAGGCTTGTCTAGTGAGTGATTTCTGGTTTGCTGTAATAATCCTGTTAAAAGGATCGCTGTGTCAAAACAGTATTTTGAAGCAAAAAAAATATGAGAATTTGCATATCTAATTTGCATATCTTACCCACAATTCTCTTACGCATTGGTAACATTTTATATTAAGAATTTTTGGGGAAAAGCAAGCGGGGATACTTGCCTAGATGTGCTAATTTCCTATGCAAATATTTACATTGATATAATTTTGAGACATGGAGGATTTTAATTTCAGTTTTTTATCTCCCCCCCATAATTTTAATGAATTTTGGTTTAACCATGAAAATAGCTTTACCAATGCAGCAACCAGAAATATATCTCCTACTGATGAGTTCCAAAAAGAACAAAACAGGCTTGTCTAGTGAGTGATTTCTGGTTTGCTGTAATAATTCTGTTAAAAGAATCGCTGTGTCAAAACAGTATTTTGAAGCAAAAAAAAATATGAGAATTTGCATATCTAATTTGCATATCTTACCCACAATTCTCTTGTGCATTGGTAACATTGTATATTAAGAATTTCTGGGGAAAAGCAAGCGGGGATACTTGCCTAGATGTGCTAATTTCCTATGCAAATATTTACATTGATATATATATATATATATATATATATATATATATATATATATGATGAAAGATAGATGAAAGACAGAGAGAGATAGATAGATATATAATATTTCCAATAACCTTTGCACTGTAGACAGACAGACATAGATAGATAGAAAGATAGATAGATAAGATTTACAGTAACCTTTGCACTGTAGACAGACAGACATAGATAGATAAATAGATGATAGATAGATAGATAGATAGATAGATAGATAGATAAGATTTCCAGTAACCTTTGCATTGTAGACAGACAGACAGACATAGATAGATAGATAAATAGATGATAGATAGATAGATAGATAGATAGATAAGATTTCCAATAACCTTTGCACTGTAGACAGACAGACATAGATAGATAAATAGATGATAGATAGATAGATAGATAGATAGATAGATAGATAAACCTGCACATTATTTGTGCTCAGAAGTTATGTATTTTTGTATTTTTAATCTGACAATTTGAATGAATTTTAGAAAAAAAATCATCATTTGAAGGATACATATGTTGCAATTTCAGGGGATATTCAGTCTAACTATTTGTAAAGTGTATAATTTTTGTCCTTTTTTGGTGCTTTTTCTCTTTCCTCAATTTTTTTTCCACTCCCCACCACATGCAATCTTTACAGTATAGTCATTTTTTATTATATGTTTATAAGAACTCTCTTTTGAGAGTCTTTTACCGGAATTGCTTTTTTCTTTGGTGCTGTTTTAGTTTTAACCATTATGTAATCACTTTCTAACTGAATTATTTGATTTAGTTGATCTAAATCTAGTATCTTATACTATTGTGTTGGCTGTATTGACTCTTAGTTTTGGTGTATTCTTTGTAATAATGGAGCTGTGTCTCAATATTTTTCATGTTTTTCTTATGGTGTTTAATTTAAAAAGTATGTGATTTATTGTATATTACCTGGTACAAGGCTGCTATTCAACTGACTCAGCGATTCAGCTGATATTAAACTATAATTTGTTATTTATTTTGCTGTAACATTGAACTGAAAGAGACCGGGCAGGCTATGCTCTAACAACAAGCAGATTTGTACCAATATTTTTTATTTTTTTGTTCTTAATAAACCTTTTTTTATTGAGAATGTGGATGTGTGCAGGGGCAGAACTACCATTGGTGCAACAAGTACAGTGGCACTGGGGCCCAAGTGTGGGGGGGGGGGGCAAAAGCTGGAGAGTGGTGGGCTATTAGTTATGTGCACGATAGGGCAAATTTGTGCCCTTTCGGAAACACATTAAAGAATTTTGTATTACAAGTTGAAAGTAAATGCGACCGCAAGAGCGCAATTGCATGAAACGCGCTTCGGAATAGTGCGACTGAAAAGCTCTGGTTAACTGACATGCGAGTAAAATATAGTGCCACAAAACACATCAAAAATACATGTTACAGTTTAGTTAGTTACATTCAAGTTAACACTATCTGATAAAAATAATTTTAAACCAAATTGCACAAAAGTATGAGATGTAAGGGTTAAAGTGCTTTTACATAGGGATCCATAGGAACACATGTAAAAATAATTTTATGTATTAAAATGTATATGTATATACATATATACATATGTATTTATGTATTTATATGTGTATATATGTATTTATATGTGTATATATGTATTTATATGTCTATATATGTATTTATGTATTTATATGTGTATATATGTATTTATATGTGTATATATGTATTTATATGTGTATATATGTATTTATGTATTTATATGTGTATATATGTATTTATATGTGTATACAGGTGGCCCTCGTTTTACAACGGTTCAATTTACACCGTTTCAGAATAACAACCTTTTTTTCCAGTCATGTGACTGCTATTGAAAAGCATTGATAAGCAGTGCATTTATTAAAATAGCCAGTAAGTGGAGCTGTCTGCTTGTGTTGCAGCAAAGCCATGCAAGCTAAAATTAATTAGTTTAACCAGACCTGAGCTATCGAGTAGATTTTAAAGGAACAAGATCTTCCTGTCTATAAATCAGTCCAGATTGGAATGCATAGAAAGAACTGTTTGCAGAAAAATGCAAGTGAAGTCTGTGTTATTTTATTAGTTTTATAATGCTGTTTAGCAAATGTTTTTGTTCATTTAACTTAGTTTAATTATATATTCTGTGTTGTGTGATTATTTTATTAGGTTTATAATGCTGTTTAGCATTTAAAGTCTTCATTTCAAAGCTTTAAAAATAATGTATTAGGTGTTACTTATGACAATTTTGAGAGGGGCCTGGAACCTATCTCCCTCACTTCCCATTGACTTACATTATAAACTGGGTTTCAATTTACAACAGTTTCGATTTACAACCATTCTTTCTGGAACCTAACCCTGGCGTAAACTGAGGGCTACCTGTATATGTATTTATGTATTTATATGTGTATATATGTATTTATATGTGTATATATGTATTTATGTATTTATATGTGTATATATGTATTTACATACACACACACACACACACACACACACATATACTGTATATCCCAGTCATTTGTCTAAACCTCCAGTTTTTTTATATCACTTCTCATTTATTCCACCTCATTTGTTAGCATTTTTCTCTGCACGTGCATGCAAAGCATTGCTAGATATTCTCAGTGCACCAGCATTGTAAATACTGCAGCTGCTCAGAGTGCCAGTGGGGCTTGTATCATGTCTGCAATTAACAAATTGAGTAATTACCAGGTGGTACAAACAGCTTAGGCTCTCTGTGTAAGTGATGTATTTAAAATGCTGGTGCACGGTGCATACTTAAATACACCTTTGAAACAGCTATAGCTTTTATTAGAAGCATTTTTGCTAATTAATGTATTTTACAAAAATTCTTCTGTTCAAAACTGAAATGCATCCATGTGAATTCCAATTTTGTCTGGAATGTCCCTTTAAGCCAGCATTCTATCCAGTTTTCAATTTTTGAGACTAGACCAAGATACAGTTTGTGAATTAGTTTATTGTGTGGAAGTCTAGGTATGCTACAACAACTGCTCCACCCCAGTATAATACTTTTGTTACATAATCAAAGAAGTTGGTCTGACATGACGTCCCTGCAGTAAAACGACGCTGATTTTGTTCCTCTAAATTGTTTGTCTTTATGCAAGTCATATTTCTTTCTTTACAGGGAGTTTCTATTGTCAGTAAAAGAAAGTCTTCCATTACACTAGTTAACTGCAATTTCTTTGGAACAGGATCTTTAAATACTCTACTGAACTGTACTTTCTCTTTAATATCAGTTTGCAAGACAAGGTCCTTGAGTGCAGGATCACGCATTTCACCATAAGCTCTTTGGGACAGGAAATCACCTTCACATTATGCATAATATTATAAAATATATTTGATTATTATATGTTGCTAAAGAAAACATTAAACTCAAATATTTTCTATTATTCATTAAAGTGACACAAGTCATTTTCCCCCTTCATGATTCAGATATAGAGCATGCAATTCTAAACAACTTTCAAATTTACTTTTATTATCTCATTTTGCTTTGTTCTGTTGGTATCCTTTGTTGAAGAGTAAAGCTATGTAGACTGATAGGAGCTCAGGAGTGTGCACGTGTCTTTAGCAGTCTTTACAGACCTGTAACAAAAAGTAACGTGTGCAATGTGTCAAGCATTTTGCTTCTAACTTGCAAAGTATTATGCTGATCATATTACATAGATAATAAGCAGTAATAAGCAATGTGGTTAAACTAACTTTTGTAGTTTTGCATGTTGAGAACTGCTCTGTTTATTTAGCTGAGATTGTGCCTCGGTCATGCAGTGTGGGGGCACTTGCATGCAACACAGAGAGCATTGCTATTGGCTGTTTATGCACAACTGATTCAACATACAATGAGAGCTTTTATCTCACACAGTCTCCTTTTATGAACAGCAGCAATCTGGGTAAAAACAAAATAGCAGGCAGTTTTCTCTTATGGTGTTGCGCACCGCTGACATTTAACTGTAAGTTGAATACATTTCGATAGCATATAATTCTAGTCGGAGTGATTCATGCCTGTGACTCACAATTATGTCTGATTAATTTGTAACATAAATTGACAGCATGTTAGCTTGGTGAGCTTAAAGAGATTGATTTACAGCCAGGGTGTCCGGACATTGTAGTGTGGCACAGCACGTGGCTGAAAGTGTCACAAAATTATTGCTGGAGGTGATGAATGTGAAAATCTGTTGGACATAGGTACAGAGAGATTGGGGCTGTGGCACCATATATTAAATACTAAATATATTTTAACTTTTATAATTGTTTTATGATGGTTGTACTCTTGCACGTAACTTGGCTTATACTGTATGTGTTTAATCATTAATAATTATTTTTCAGATTTGGGTGTCACTGACATTTAAAAATAAAAACAAGTCAGAGGTGTCACAAAGCAAAATGGATAATGTACTAAGCAGAGTAGCAATTACTTATTTATTATGTATTTTTTATTTGTGTACTCCCTGTTGTAAGGTCTATATTTGGGGTGCCAGTTTAATTCTGTGTTCTTGTATACTCATATTTTGTATCAGAAATTCATGCTGAACATCTGATTTCACAATAAATCTTAAGACTGCTCCTCTGAGGCGACGGACAGAAATCCACCTGATTGATTGATTGACACCCCCTGCTAGAAGCCAATTGGCCACAAATCTGCAGGGGGCGGCATTGCACAAGCATTTCACAAGGAATGCTTGTGCCATGATAAATGCAGACAGTGTATGATGTCGGCATTTATCAATGTCTGGCGGACATGATAAATCGGGCCGTATGTGTTTAAAAATGGCTTAAATGTCCCTTTAAGTATGTAGAATCAGACTCATCTTTTCTCGGGGACTGAAAAAGTTGAATTTTCAGAGCTAAATTGTAATCAAAGTAGAGAAAATATGTAATGAATACTCTTTACAATTGCATTTATTATATTTTCTATTTTATGAGCTACTTTATTTTAAGTTTATTGTTAGTTTATCTGAATCCATTCTATATATAAAGCACCAACTGAAGTGCATGCATCTTTCTGTATAAATGGTGCTAGTTTAAAGGGATATGAAACTCAATTTTTTTCTTCTTTAATGATTCAGATAGAGCAGGCAATTTTAAGCAGCTTTCTAATTTACTCCTATTATCAATTTTTCTTCATTCTCTTTGTATCTTTATTTGAAAAATCAGGAATGAAAGCTTAGAAGCCGGCCCATGTTTGGTTCAGCACCTGGTTAGCGCTTTCTGATTGGTGATTAAATGTAGCCACCAATCAGCAAGCACTACTCAGGGTGCTGAAACAAAAATGGGCCAGCTGCTAAGCTTACACTCCTGCTTTTTTCAAATAAAGGTACCAAGAGAATGAAGAAAAATTGATAATAGGAGTAAATTAGAAAGCTGCTTAAAATTGCCTGCTCTCTCTGAATCATGAAAGAAGAAAAAAATAGTTTCATATCCCTTTAACTGCAGGCACCATATGTGACCAGTTTAGTTGCTTACTCCATTATATAAATATGCCAGTATTTAATAACTTTTCTTCTTATAAGGTACCATAGGCATACGTGTAAAACTACCTACCATAGGTACCGTGTAGGTACAGGGCGTGCAGCTGATACTCTATCTGAATCTTTTAATTGTCATATGAAACTATAATGTCAGCCTATACACTGGCATAGTTCCAAAACATTATGGTGTCATGCTGTAAATCTACATGAAATCCAGGATACTGTTTCTTTTCTTTTTTTGTTTTTTTATAATTATAGGCTAAGCTTCCCTTGTTGGCCTTTAGGTAATATTCAAGCTAGACTATTAAGGAGTCATACTGATGTATTAGATGTCATGAGTGAAATAGGATTTTTGTGATTCATAAGTGGGTCGATATGGAAATTTAAAAGTAAAGTAGAGCGTCTGGAGGGATAGCAGTAAGAGGGTGATGCTGGCACCATCCTTGATCTGGGAAAGCATTGGGGTACAAGGGGTGGTGGGGAAAAGGACCTTACCCTTTTCCACAGGCTTAGTCATTTATAGTTACTTCTCTGAGCAAATCAATGGACAGTAACCATAATGCACTATGCAGATGAGACATACACCAACAGTTAAAGGGACAGTCTAGTCAAAATTAAACTTTCATGATTCAGATAGGGCATGCAATTTTAAACAACTTTCAAAATGATTTTTATCATTAAATTTGCCTTGTTCCCTTGGTGGTATATTTGAAAAGCTAAACCTAGGTAGACTCAAACTGAATTTAAAACAGTTGAAAACCGCCTCTTAGTTATTATTATTATTATTCTTATCAGGTATTTGTAGAGCGCCAACAGATTCTGCAGCGCTGTAAACATAGTCAGTGTACAGGATAGCTTTTGTAGGGGTCAAGTGGGTAGAGAGCCCTGCCGAGAGTTTCACTGTTGTAGTCGGGTCTTATGAAGGTGATCTGCAAACAGCTGGGCTCATAGGCTTACAATCTAAGGGGTTCAAGGGGAAAGCAATGGAGTTAGGAAGGTTAGTGTTGGTTGTATGCATCCCTGAATAGTAGAGTTTTTAGGGAGTGCTTGAAGCTGTTAAAACTAGGGGAGAGTCTTATGGAGCGAGGCAGGGAATTCCACAAGATGGGGGCCAGTCTGGAGAAGTCCTGTAAACGGGAGTGTGAGGAAGTAACAAGAGAGGAGCAGAGGAGGAGATCCTGAGCTGATCGAAGGGGACGGGAGGGAGAGTATCTAGAGACAAGTTCTGAGATGTAGGGTGGAGCAGTGCAGTTAATGGCTTTATATGTCAGAATGAGAATTTTGTGTTTGATCCTAGAGGCAAGAGGAAGCCAGTGAAGGGATTGGCAGAGAGGTGCAGCAGATGAAGAGCGACGATTGTAAAGGAGCTATGCGGCAGCTAGGTAGACCAGAGAGGACGGAGTTGCAGTAGTCGAGGCGGGAAAGGATGAGAGACTGGATTAAAATCTTGGTTGTATCTTCTGTAAGGAAATGTCTAATTTTAGCAAGGTTTTAAGGTGGAAGCGGCAGGCTTTAGCCAAGGACTGAATGTGAGGAGTGAAGGAAAGATCTGAGTCAAGTGTGACCCCAAGACATCTGGCGTGCGGGTTAGGGGTAATGATAGAATTATCAACAGTTATAGAAATTTTGGGGGTGGAGACATTGGAAGAAGGGGGAAAATAAGGAGTTCAGTTTTGGAGAGATTTAGCTTAAGGTAGTGAGAGGACATCCAAGATGAGATGTGAGAAAGACAGTTAGTGACACGGGTTAGTAAGGAAGGAGGTAAGTCTGGTGCAGAGAGGTAGATTTGGGTGTCATCAGCATACAAATGGTATTGAAACCCATGGGACTTTATTAAGGAACCTAGTGACAATGTGTAGATTGAAAAGAGAAGGGGACCAAGGACAGAGCCTTGAGGTACCCCAACAGAAAGTGGTAACGGGGCAGAGGATGCTCCGGAGAAGGCTACACTAAATGTACGGTTAGTCAGATAGGAAGAGAACCACGAGAGAGCTGTGTCACAGATGCCGAAGGATTGGAGGGTTTGGAGCAGAAGAGGGTGGTCAACAGTGTCAAAGGCTGCAGACAGGTCAAGGAGGATAAGCAGAGAGAAGTGGCCTTTGGATTTTGCTGTAAGTAGGTCAGAGCATTTTGAAAGTTTTTCACAGTTAGACAGTACTAGTTCATGTGTGTCATATAGATAACATTGTGCTCACTCCCGTGGAGTTATTTAGGAGTCTGCACTGATTGGCTACATTGCATGTCTGTCAAAAGAACTGAGGTAAGGGGGTAGTCTGCAGATGCTTAGATACAAGGTAATAACAGAGGTAAAACATATATTGATATAACAGTGTTGGTTATGCAAAACTGGAGAATGGGTAATACAGGGATTATCTATCTTTTTAAACAATAAAAATTCTGGTGTAGACTGTCCCTTTAATTCATTACTGGTGCATTAAAATAACAGTGCTATATATATGTGTCTTTGTAACCTACAGAAGTTAAAGGGACATTCCAGACAAAATTAGAATTCACATCAATGCATTTCTGTTTTGAATAGAAGCATTTTTGTAATATACATGTATTAGCCAAAATGCTTCTAATAAAAGTTATAGTGGTTTTAAAGGTGTATTTAAGTGTGCACCAGAATTTTAAACACAGCACTTGCTCAGCCTAAGGTATTTGTACCATCTGGTATTGACTCAATTTGTTAATTGCTGACATGATACAAGCCCCACTGACACGCTGATCAGCTGCAGTATTTACAATGCTGATGCACTGAGAATATCTAGCTATGCTTCACATGCACGTGCAGAGAAAAATGCTAACAATAAAATAGTAATAACTTTTACTAGAAGCATTATTGCCAATACATGTACAGTATATTGCACGTTTCTATTCAAATATGTAATTCATATATGTGCATTTCAATTTTGACCGTAATGTCCCTTTAAATGGATATAAAGATTAAAATTAAAATGTGCATGGGTGCATTTCATTTTTAAATAGAAGCATTTTTGCAATATACTTCCATTAGCAAAAATGCTTCTAGTAAATGTTATGCTCAGTATTCAAACACTACACTATAATCAGCGGTGGCTTGTATGGCATAAATTAAAGAGCCATTCAAATCAAAATTAAACTTTAATGAATCAAATAGAGCACACAAATTTAAACAACTTTCCAATTCACTTCTAAATGTGTGCAATCTTTTTACATGCACACTTTTTGAGGCACCAAATCCTACAGAGCATGTGCAAGATTCACAGGATATACGTTTATGCATTTTGTGATTGGCTGATGACTGTCACATGGTGTATTAGGAAAGAAAATGTAACTAACTCAGAAAAAGAAAAAACTATTACTCATTTGAAATTCAAACTAAATGCTCTTGCATTGTGTTTTTATTATGGATTTACTGCTTATGCTAATCTACTGTTCCAAAGCACAATACACACATGCAAGTTGTGCATATGCCGATAAAAAATAGTAATAACTTTTACTAGAAGCATTTTTGTTAATGGAAGTATATTGCAAAAATGCTTCTATTTAAAAATGAAATTCACCTATATACATTTAAATGTTGACCTATGTAGGCAACCGCACAATATGCATAAAAGTAGACATTTAGGGCTAGATTTACAAGTGGAGCTCTAAATTATTCCACGCCCGTAAACAGGCAAATTTGCCCATTTGCAGGAGTGCAATAATTAATCAACCATTCTAAGTGGCTGGTTATTGCCACCGTGAGCAATCAGCGCTTTTAAAATTAACCAAGGAATAGATCTCTGGTTAATTTTATAAATGTGCCCCAAATGCCCCCAAAATACAGTCTAGTGTATTTTATTAAAAAATAAAGATAGCAGCATCTTTATTTTTTGTTTAAAAGGATTTTTATTGAGAAAATTATGTACAAACATGTAAAACTACAATATCCACGCAGAGATATAATTATATTTGTACAATTACATTTTCAGAGTAATTTAAGACTAAATTGAAAACCCGTCATGAACAAATAATGAATACCAATATTTGAGCCTTAAACATCTTGAGGCAACAAATAAATAAAGAAAAAGAAGCTAAATCACTGACAGGGAATTAATAGAGAACACTGTCTCCAAAGTTACATAATTATTCCTCATTTTCTGATATTAAACATCATATTCAAATGCTTCTCGTAGATTGTTGGGAGAGAGAAAAAAAAAAAAAAGTGGGAGGGAAAAAAGGGTTAGGGTAAGGCGACTCTATTTTCATAAAGAGTCTTAGTTGGAGAACTTCTCCACCCAGGGTCTCCATATATCGAGGTAAGTGTCCGTCGCATCCAGAGCAGCATAAGCATAAGATTCCATGTTATGTAGATATGTGGCAGTGGTAATGACTTGCTTAATAGATGGAGGGGATTTCTGTTTCCAGGCTTTCGCTATTTCAAGTTTGGTAGACATTAGCAAATAAATGGTTAGAGATTTTTGTGCTGTGGTGAGTGGGGGAAAATCTAAATGGAGGATACAAGTTTGGGGGCTAAATGGGAGAGTGATGTCAAGCCGGCTGAGGATATTAAAAAGTTGAGCCCATAGGGTGTGAGGAGAGGACAGTACCACCAGATATGACTCTGTGTACCGATAAGGCCACAACCTCTCCAACAAGTAGGCGGGTGAGTGTTATATATCTTGTGCAGAGTGGCCGGGACCAGATGCCAGCGTACCGTCCGGGACCAGATGCCAGCGTACCGTTATCTTGAAATGTAATTCCCATAATGTAGCGCAGTGCAGAATCTTTCTAGTGAATAAAATCTCTCTATGCCATGAGTCTATGTCAATGGTAAAATTCAACTCTCTTTCCCATGCTATATCCTGAGAAATCTTGTGATGTGAATAAGGGTCAAGGAGTAGATCATAATGATATGAGAGAGCTCCCCTAATCATAAGGGCTAACGACCATCTCCTTTCCCAATTAGTGATTTCTCTAAGGGCAGTACTAGGGAATCCCCAAGACTTAAGGACAGAACAAAGGCGAAACGCCTCAAATCTCAGAGGGCGTGGTATTTGAAGGTCTGTACAGAGGCTATTATGAGAAAGTATGTTTGTCCGGTCATATAAGTCTGAGATACATTTAACATTGAATTTGTTCCATGCAAGGATGTGTGAGTCAGGGAGGCAGACAAGGGTACTGGCAATTGTCTGACATGGTGAAGGATGAGGCGCTATAGTAGGGAGATGTCTGGATTATTCCCAAAATTGTAAGGTGTCAAAAATCACAGCTTAAGATCTTCCCTATAGTGTGTAGGCACCCAAGGTAAATCTTATAAGTGTAACCCGACTGGCAGTAAAGACTGCTCAATTATTCTCCACAAAGCTGCGTTAGTCGTATAGCTCCAGCTCAACAGATGGGTTAGGCAAGCTGCTTGGTAGTATAGGATAATGTTCGGGAAACTCAAACCGCCTTTAATAACATTTCTTTGTAGTGTCTGCGTGGCTGTCCTTGGCTTTTTACCTTTCCAAATATAGGAGGTGATGAGGCTCTGCAGTCTGTTAAGAATGGGTCTGGGGACATTAATTGTAAGGGACCGGAATAGGTAAATAATCTTAGGAATAAAGGACATCTTAATCACAGCTATCCTGCCTGTCCAAGAGATCTCTCGATATTCCCATGAGTTTATGCCATTCAGGGAGTCTGTCTGAAATTTTTTTGGAGATGATTATGGGGGCATTCATACTTAGATGTATACCTAATAATTTAACGGACTGAGCAGACCATTGAAACTAATATAGTTTCTGTAATCTAGCTAAGTCAGTAGGTGGGATGTTTAAATGAAGGGCCTCAGTCTTGGAAAGATTCAATTTTTAATGACTTAAAGAGGTAAATAACTTGAGTAGTTCAAATACGGCCGGGAGAGACCTAAGTGGTTGTGTCAACAGTAATGTGATGTCATCTGCATATTGTGAGATTTTATGCTGGGCCTCAGTCGTAAAGAACCCTGAGATATTCGGATCTAATCTAATTGCCTGAGCTATGGGTTCTATTGAAAGCGCAAATAATAATGGCGAGAGGGGGCACCCCTGTCTGGTCCCATTAGAGATTTGAAAGGGGTCAGATTGGAAACCTACTCCTTTAACCGTAGCAGAAGGATTCGAGAAGAGTGCTTGTACAGCCGTGATAAAAGTGGTTGGGAACTGAAACACCTTCATTGTTTCCCATAAATAATCCCATCTCACCCTGTCGAAGGCCTTCTCGGCGTCCAACGACAGGGCGAGCATAGGAGTCTCCAGTTCAGCTGCTCTAAATAGGACATCCATTACACGTCTTGTAGCATCAGGGCCCTCTCTCATGGGGATGAAGCCTACCTGATCAGGGTGGATTAGAGAAGAAATTATTTTGGAGAGATGGTTAGCTATGATTTTGGCGTATAGTTTAGTGTCAAGGTTTAGTAAGGAAATAGGACGGTAACTACCGCAATCTAAAGGGTCTTTGCCTGGCTTAAGGATGGTGGTAATAGTAGCTTCTAGGTATTCCTAGGTGTAAGAAAAAAAAACAGCACTGAAAAGTGCCTTTACATTGCGGTCTATAGAAACTGTGTGTTCCCAGTAAATATATATATATATATTCTTATATACATATATATTTATGTGTTAATATGTGTATATATACATATAAACATATAAACACATAAATATTTACACTCACCGGCTACTTTATTAGGTACACCTTGCTAGTACCGAGATGGGCCCCCCTTTTGCCTTCAGAAGTGCCTTAATTCTTCGTGGCATAGATTCAACAAGGTGTTGGAAACATTCCTCAGAGATTTTGGTCCATATTGACGTGATAGCATCACGCAGTTGCTGCAGATTTGTCGGCTGCACATGCATGATGCAAATCTCCTGTTACCCCACCTTAAAAGGTGCCCTATTGGAATGAGATCTGGTGACTGTGAAGGCCATTGGAGTACATTGTCATGTTCAAGAAACAGGTTTGAGATGATTTGAGCTTTGTGACATGGTGCATTATCCTGCTGGAAGTAGCCATCAGAAGATGGGTAAACTGTAGTCAAAAAGGGATGGACATGGTCAGCAACAATACTCAGGTAGGCCGTGGCGTTTAAACTATGCTCAATTGGTACTAAGGGGCCCAAAGTGTGCCAAGAAAATATCCCCCACACCATTTCACCACCACCACCAGCCTGAACCATTGATACAAGGCAAGATGGATCCATGCTTTTATGTTGTTTACACCAAATTCTGACCCTACAATCTAAATGTCGCAGCTGAAATTGAGACTCATCAATCAGACCAGGCAACGTTTTTCCAATTTTTTATTGTCCAATTTTGTTGAGCTTGTGCAAATTGTAGCTTCAGTTTCCTGTTCTTAGCTGACAGAAGTGGCACCCGGTGTGGTCTTCTGCTGCTGTAGCCCATCTGCTTCAAGGTTCGACATGTTCTGCGGTCAGAGATGGTATTCTGCATTTCCTGGTTGTAACGAGTGGTTATTTGAGTTAATGTTGCCTTCCTATCATCTCAAACCAGGCTGCCCATTCTCCTCTGACCTTTGACATCAACAAGGCATTGTCATCCACACAGCTGACACTAACTGTATATTTTCTCTTTTTTGGACCATTCTCTGTAATCCCTAGAGATGGTTGTGCGTGAAAATCCCAGTAGATTAGCGTTTTTTTAAATACTCAGACCAGCCCGTCTGGCACCAACAACCATGCCACGTTCAAAGTCACTTAAATCCCCTTTCTTCCCCATTTGGATGCTCGGTTTGAACTTCAGCAAGTCGTCTTCACCACGTTTAGATGACTAAATGCATTGAGTTGCTACCATGTTATTGGCTGATTAGCAATTTCTGTTACCAAGCAATTGAACAGGTGCACCTAATAAAATGGGCGGTGAGTGTATGTATATAATCATATACATATATATTTAAATTTGCTGCCATCGCTGCGCTACTTACCCCCTTCGCTGTGCTTAGGTTCTGATGCCGTCTCAGATGGCATCAGAACAAGGCTCCCATTGGAGCCTATGGAAGTACGCTCTCGTGAACGCAATGCTTCCCAGCAATGCGAACGCAAGCTGACAGCTAATGGTATTACACAGTGGAGCGTAAATATCACTTTCATGAAAGCAATATTTAGTGCTCCACTTGTAATCTGTCCCTTAGTATTTTAATAGTTTACCCTAATTCCCTGCCATTGTTATACTTTACCCTAATGTTGCCTTCTGCTAGGGTCAGTCTGTAATGTCTAGTGCCTTTATGAAATGATTGTACGATACCTTGAAATATTATCTGACATGAGATCATTTCCCTTCCTGTAGTGTAATATTTTATGCAGTGTTTTTATTCTGCCTTAGGTTTTTTGAAACTTTGATAAATGACTTCCATAGAAAAACACAGTCTTTAGAGATAGTTAGAAAGTATTTAGGCCAGGTGCCCTAAAGGTGGAGGGAGTTCTGTGGTTATTGATGTCTGTAAAAGACTATGATCAAATAGGTATTTAAATTTCATTTTGTACTAGGGGCCCCTTTCTTCCCCATTCCCTCACTTATATTTTTTCCTAGCTTATTTAACACCTGACTACCAGTGAGAGCTGCAATACATAGGTTGCTTATCAATGGATTAAAGGGACAGAGTATTGTAATTTTTCTCTCCCCTTTTATAATCTATTTACATTGTTACATTGTTTACATTTGGCTCATCTATCTTTATTTTGACATTTGAAATAGCTGCTGTTGCCTGTTGTATCCCCACCTGTACTCACAATTTCAGTACTTAAGTACTGGTTATAGAAATGTTATGTAAACAAGAATGTTTAGAAATAATCATGCTCCCAGTGGGGGTGTAACAGAGAGGTACTAAAAGTTTTACTTTCCAATGTTCTGTCTACGTATTGGTCTTTGAGTAAACAGTGAGAAATATTTAGACAGATAAGATAAGGATGTCTGTTCTCGGTACAGGCTCAGTCAGATTTTATTTCATACACAAAAATAAACCTAAAAGAACATTTTCCCATACTTTTTATTCTGCAGGCGGTATAACAAGTAATTTGAAACACATTAAGGGGAACCAATTTCACAGTACACCATGCCTTTAAGAGCCTTCTCTTGTTCCTAATAGATAATGAGACCAAATGTGCAAGCTCACAAAGTGTGTCTGCATTTAGAGCTCATGTCCCTCTATTACTTTATTTTTATAGCACCCATTTTTATAACAAGTATTTAATAACATTGATTATTTTTTATATTTCATTGGATTCCTGTTTCCCTGCATTACCATAATGCAGAAGCTATTGGATTACAGACTGTGTTTAGACAAATAATCTATTTGATTTTTTTTATTTTGAGAATTTGGAATTCTAATTTACTTTTATATATTTCTGAAATGCCCTTAAAGGGACATTTTTCTTTGCATAAATGATTGTTAGATGATCAATTTTTATAGCCCATCTGGGAGTGTTGTTATAAAAATGTATAGTTTTGCTTATTTTTAATAACATTGTGCTGATTTTTAGACTCCTAACCAAGCCCCACAGTGTCAGATGTATACTCGTGTTTACAGACTCCTGCTAGCTCCTGTTTATGTTATCAGTCTTTTCATATGCAGGGAAGGGGGGAAGTGTCTGCTCTTCTCAGCCTCTTTCAGTGAGTGTCCCAGACTAACCTCATCAGCAATGCTAAACTGGGAGCTTCTAAGTAAGTTTTTAAAAGGTTTTATACTGGATTTTTAGATCAGTATCTGTGCATATTCTTCTTTATAGTAGTGTCTATACATGCTGTTATATGAAAATTGGTGTAAACTGTCCCTTTAACATATTAATGCTTACTCTCAGAACTTCAGGAATCGTTATCTAAAAAGTAATTTGCATCCCTTTTCCTCCTTTCCATGCCATAGCTCCAGCTCTCTGTAAAGAGACTTCTTTTTATTTTTATCAGGGATGGGGAACCTTTACACTCCTGATGTTTCAGAACTACATTACAAATGATGCTTGGGCACTCTGAAGTCCAGTTGAGCATCATGGGAAATGAAGTTCTGAAACATCTGGAGGGCCAAGGTCCCCACCCCTGCTTTAAATAGACATATGAGCAAAGGATTTACTTTGCTGTACATAAAACAGCAATGCAATGTAGTGTTCCTGTGCTTAAAGAAGTACTTTTTGTTTTCATTATGTCACTGTCCTTCAATAGAGCTACCAGGGTTCTCCTATGAGCCATTGAACAAATGATCTCTAGAGATTAGTTGAAAACAAAAATACATTTCCTGTTTCACTCAATATCAGTTTTAACAGCTTTAATGTGACCTTGTTTCATTTTTTACATATTTATTTGCTGCTCTTTTATATACACAAAATACTGTATGACCATTGTATGCCTAAAGTAAAACAGACGTAATGTATTAAAGGGATACCCAAAAACTTTCTTTCACTATTCAAAAACAAACAAGCAAATAAACAACTTTCTAATTTACTTCTATTATTAATCTTTCTTTGTTCTCTTGGTATCTTTGGTTGAAAAGCAGGGACGTATGTTTAGGAACCCAACCCATTTCTGGAGCATTATATAGCAGCAGTTATGCAAGAATGTTATCCATTTGCAAGAGCATTAGATGGCAGCACTATTTCCTGCCTTGTAGTGCACCAGATGCCTACCTAGGTATCTCTTAAAAATAGAATATCATGGGAACTAAGTAAAAATAGAAGTCAATTGGAAACTTTTTTAAATGGTATGCTCTGTCTAAATAACAAAAGAAAAAAATTGAGTTTCATATCCCTTTAACTCTAACTTTAGCTGCACACTCTAGGAAAACATATGGATTTGTTTTAGAATTCCAAAAAAAAAAAAAAAGACGACCAAAATAGAGCTATAATTAAGATCAAATGTCAAGGGGCTAAGGGTCAACTGCAGTCAAAGTAAACAACTAGAGATTGTTCCAAGGGGCCTATTTATTAATGTGCGATCGGACATGATATGATGTAGCGTATCATGTCCGCCGCGCATTGATAAATGCCTTCAGCTGTGAACTGCTGGTGCAATACAGGCCTCTGCAGATTCGCGGCCACTAGCAGGGTGTGTCAATCAACCCAATCGTATTCGATTGGGTTGATTTTTGTCCGCGGCCTCAGAGCAGGCGGACAAGTTATGGAGCAGTGGTCGCCGGAAAAAAGGGGCATCAAGCTCCATTCAGAGCTTGATAATTCGGCCCCCAAGTCTTTATCACCGGAGCACTGCTCCTGACATTAGGAGCCATAGTATTTTTTTGCAGAGAAAACAAATGAACCTCAAAGTAATTTTTACACATTCTATGTCTATCTTGTCCTGGAAATGATCCCAGGATCTAATAGTTTAGTATCAGAGCCTATACTAAGGAATGTGACCCTGAGCTGCTTGAGTATGTATCATATCTAACTGACGAGGTGGTAATTAAACATTGGTGTCTAATTTTGGTTTTGTACAAGGGAAGAGGAAACTGGTAGAGCTACAGATAATGTGGGCAAAATAAACTTGTGGTCTTTCACATCAGACAATGTAATAAGGAGTTTGTACTTGGAGAATCATCCACAAAGTAACAAACATTTTATTTTGAATGATGTAGGATCTTGTAAGTTACAAATTCTTTCTAGGTTTCATAACCAGAAGTCCTCATCTTTAACTTGACTGTTAAACAACCCTTAACATGTTTCATTATTGCAACTTAGTAAACATTATTGCATTACTTATTCATTATTTAGTTTGCAGTTTGTTGTAAAATACATCTAAAAAATGTGTTTTTTTTTTGTTTCACTTACTCCCAGGGAGACTCGGGTTAATACTTTAAGGCAATTTATTCAAGCTTTTGTCTACTTTTCCCTCCCTCCCTAAGCTTCTATGGTGTCATATGCTTTTAAAAGGTGGATTATCAGTTTTGCATCAGCAACCATGATAGGCAAATCATTCTTTGCAATAGTAATGTCGATGAAACAGTGCTAAACCTCCTTAAAGGGATAGTAAACCCCATAATGTTCTTTTATGATTCAGATAGAACATACAATTTTAAACAACTTTACAATTTAATTCTATTATCAATTTTTTTAAATTCTCTTGTTATCCATTGTTGAAGGGCCAGCATTGCACTACTGACAGGAAGCTGAAAATATCTATGTAGCCAATCACAAGAGACAAATGTTTGCAGACACCAATTAGCAACAGCTCCCACTAGTGTATGATATGTGCATATTCATGTTTTAACAAGGGATACTAAGAGAACGAAGCACATTTGAAAATAGAAGTGAATTTAAAAGTGTCTTAAAATGACCCGCTCTATCTGAATCAGTTTAATTTTGACTTTCCTATCCATTTAAGGGAATGCAGGAGTGCAGGCTACCCCAGTCTGCACACGTGCAAACAGAGTTTGTGCTATAACTGAATATTAGTTTGTAATTGGTTAGCAGGGGTTCTTTTGTTCTGGGGGACAGGGAAATCAGTGAAAAGAATAAAGATAAAACAATATACTCATTTGACAAAATAAAGCTTCCGTTTTCATAGCAAAATTATTCTTGTATATGAAGGTTTATACTGATGTAGTTTACAATTTGTGTTTAGTGTCCCTTTAAACCAAGCTCTTCAAAACTAGTATGTTCATGTGATAGGTAACAGCATTTGCATAGGTAGTGATTACTTGTGCATGTGCCTTGGCCCTATAGTTTGTAGATATTGATTTACTAGTAAAATGTCATCAAAAAAATGTTTTGTTGTGTTGTAATTGTTGTCTTTAAAACAGCAACAGCAAAATATGAATTCTATCCCTCCCATCTCATGTGACAGGCATCAGCCAATTAAAAATCGCATATACTCTTGCACATGCTCAGTAGGAACTAGTGCCTTAGAAAGTATACATATAAAAAGATTTTGCACATTTTGATAATATAATTACATTTGGAAGTTTTGTAGAATTTCATGCTCTTTTGGAATCTTAAAAGTTTAATTTTGACTTTAATATCCCTTTAAAGGGATATAGTATCCTGCAGCTGTGCAATTCTAGCATACTATTGTGTACCATTGTCTGCTAAAGAGCGCTTAAATAAAGGTTGATATTAGAGTTAAACCTGAGTACTTATAAGTAAGTATTTTGTGCACAATGTGCACCTAAAACCAACACCTCAGTAAACTGGGAGATTGGCACCTGGCCCATGCATGTGATGCCAATATCTCCTTTAAGTAATACAGACTTTTTTTTCAACACACTTTTTATAGCACCAGTATACTTTTGACTTCTATGTTTCTTTAAATTTGATTCATGTCATTATGTCACTGGTGTTTTAGCAGGATACCTTATAAACTTCATTGGTAACAGACAGTCATAAAAATGAACAAGTTATATGTTTAACTTAAAATGTTTGTATATCATGTGACTTTGCTAACCTGTTTTCTTCTGTGCTATTAATAGCAGTGTTCTTATTTCATTTGACAGGTTTCCTGGGTGTCTCCTTGTTCAGGCAACAAGTTGTCTTAGGTCAGTGGATAAATGAGATAATAATTACTTTATGAGGGAATACAATGGCTGAGATTGCAGTACTCACAATGTGGCTTTTTCTGGCACCATTTGTAGTTATGGAGTTATCAGTCTCTTTAGCTGACAATAGCATTCAGTTAAAACCAGTTCATGGATTCCTAGAGGAGAGATTAATGAAGAGCCAATCAGAGGACACGTCTAATTATACAGCACTAGTCCATGATATTGAAAGCTCAAAGATTTCCCATCTGAAGGAGAATGGGAATGTTGAAGAAATTTTAACACACACACAACCAGGTGTCAATAGTTTTGGCAATGCCCCTTCACCAACTGTATTTATAAACTTAGAGAAAATAGAGGACTATCCAAAGGAACAGAAAGAAATGGCTTCTGATGGAATTTTTAAAAGTGACAGTAAAGAGTTGGCTGATTTAAAAATGTATGATAATATTGGAACTAAAAATGCCACAACTCTAAATCCTCTTCTTAAGATGTCATCTAGTATTTCTGAAGTGTTTGATAAGAATTCCAGCCTTGCTATACAACATTTCAAAGGGACACAACTTTACCCATCTCGTGAACTATTAACTTCCCAAGACAAAGCTGAATCAGCGCAAATAAAAAATTATATTGAACCTGAAAAAGAAGAGAGTAAAATGATACTCAGCACTGCTCAGCCAACTGTGTCCACAATATTGTTTGCCACCTCACCACAGAAGGATAGACCAATCACACAAATACAAAAACTTCAAATTGCAAGTGGCAATGAGCAGGCAAGCAAGGAACTAACAGAGAACACATTGGGTTTTCATCATGATGTGGAACTTGGCACTCATGGAACCTTGAGACAAACAGAAGAGAATAATTTTCTTGATGATAATTTCATACCAAAAATGAATGCAATGCAGTCTTCAGAAATGTACCAGGCGGCTGCATACAGGACTACAGAGAGCTACTCTGTACTACAAGACACTGGGCCAGTGAACAATGAGGTACTAACAGAAGGTGCTGATGAATTACATCTCACAGAGGATCATTTGCAGTATCAGAAGGACAGTGATAGTCTGGAGTCAGCAGAAAATGAAACTGTAGACCTTCAACCCAAGCAGAGAGCAGGATTTGCTGATCAGAGAGTGGATCTGGAACTCTCAAGTAAGAACCATCCAAAACTATCCACAATGGTTCCATTTCTTGATAAGCTCAATCTGTCACATGGCACAAAGCATGTCACTTTGGAATCTAAGGCAAGTGTGCAAACTGAGAGGATCCCTGCAGCTACTCATGAAGTCAAGAAGGAAGAGAAAGATAACAATGAGCTATCCACCAATAAGATGCATCCACATGAAAAACTGATGTCTTCTATGCCACCTCATGAAACTCCAACGCCTGCAATGCAAGTGCTTGGTAAAGGTATGCTTAATTTACTATTTGTTAAACAGCATATTTAAAGAGCATGCAGCATTTACAGTATTAATAGGAGGCTAATAGAACCCTATTTTTATCATAATTAAATATTATCTTGCTGAAGCTTCAGATATTTATATTAGTCTAGTAGTGAGTTCTGGTCAACCAAAAAACATTAATTTATTCTTTTATTTACAAATATTTGTATCAACAAAAGGGACATGAAACCTAAAATCTTTCTTCAGGATTCAGACAGAACATGCAATTTTAACCAACTTTCCAATTAACATTTATTATCAAATTTGCTTCATTCTCTTTGTATACTTTGTTGAAGAGCATACTTAGTTAGGCTCAGAAGCAGCAATGCACTGCTGGGAGCTAGCTGCTCTTTTTTTTTTTATAAAAGGATACTAATAAAATTAGACAAATTTAATAACAAAAGCAAACTGGAAAGTTGGTTATAAATGCAAGCGCTATCTGTGAATCAAGAAAGTTTATTTTTTACTTCACTGTCCCTTTAAACGTTCATAACTCAGATAGAGCAACCAGTTTTAAAATACTTTTCAATATACTTCTATTGGCAAGTTTACTTATTCTACAGGAGCTTACATGTACAAACTGCTCAGCACTGGAATGTAGTGACAGATTTCAACATGGCGGCATTCATGGGAGGTGGAGAATAACCTCAATACTATGCTTGTAAAATGTATATATTGTTTAATATCCTAACTATAGCAAGTCAGCAGATGAAGAATGTGATTTTTAAAATCCCCTAACTTTATCTCTAGAGCCAGCATGATTGGACGAGTGACTTGATGTCATTTGCAAGTCAGTCATTTTTGGATAGTCAACTTAATATACTTGTATTAAAGGGATACTGAACCCAGTTTTTTTCTTTTGTGATTCAGAACGCATGTAAGCAACTTTCTTATTTACTCCTATTATCATTTTTTCTTCTTTTTCTTTCTTGCTATCTTTATTTGAAAAAGAAAGTTAAGAACCCTGGACAGCACTTGTTTATGAATTTATTCACCAATCAGCAAGAACAACCCTGTTCATCAAAAATGGGCCGGCATCTAAATGTACATTCTTGCTTTTCAAATAAAAATACCAAGAGAATGAAGAACATTTGATAATAGGAGTAAATTAGAATGTTGCCTAAAATTGCATGCTCTATGTGAATCACAAAAGAAAAAAATTGGGTTCAGTGTCCCTTTAAGTCTGCAATTATTTTTCTAAACTGCCTTGATACACCTTGGGACATGCAAGTCAGTTGTAAAGGTGAACTTGTAAGCTTCCTATTTCCACCAAATTAGGCTAATTCAGGAGACTGTTACTGCATATTCACATGACTGTGAATTGACCCCAATATATAATGCATTAGAAAAGCAGTAAAAAAAAAACGAATGCATCATTTGAATTTACTGCTCAGAAGAACCATCTCAATCAGAAACTTTTGTAATGTTTTTGTGTATTGTGATTGCCCTCCAGTCCTTTGTAATTGAGCAATAAAATGTAATTTTTGCATTTGATACATTTTTTGGCCTATTTATATTTTGATAATTATCTCTATTTAGAGAAGGGATCATCTGGTGTACACGCTCTGCACAAAATATAAAGAAAATAACCTTTCTCCATTCTGTCTACAAGATACAAAATGTTAATACTTTCTTGTTTACACATTACTAAAAGTATTTAAAAGGAAATATTAGGGGCTAAAGCCCCATGTTCTGCAAATTAGCCCCAAGTGTTTAAAAAGGAGGTCATGGTGTTGTGAATGACTAAGCTGTGCTCAAGTAGGATTATGTTTGAAAAGAGATTTGAATGCAATAATAAAATGTTCTAATCATTTTACTATTGCACAAATGCATGCATGTGGCTATGTGCAGGGTTGAAACTACAGGGGGTGCAGAGGTCGCAAGCTTAAAAAAAAAAAACGTTGACCTGCCACTGCCTGCACTGATATCATGTGAATGTGACGTGATGCTTCACTAGTGTCTGACTACAGGGGTTAGTCTTTCTGTTTTACCCATTGTTGTTTATGTGTGTGTGTATGTATGTATGTAACTGTGTGTGTATTAATGTGTATGTTTGTGGAACCAGCCAATTACAGATCTTATTACTACAGCATGGGGGAGGGGGTAAACAGTGTCATTATACAGTACCACTATATACAGTACAGGGGGGCTGAACTATGTCACAGACTACTGTGGTCACTTTATAAAGTACTGGGGCGGGTAGGGTCAGGCCAGCCATCTCACCGGCAGATTACAGACTGTGTCACTAACTCACTATATACAGTACTGGTGGGTTAAACGGTGTCACTATATACAGTAATAGGGGGTCAGACCATCTCACAGACTGTAGGCACAGGGTACCTCCTTTTTCAGACATGTAATCTGATTCACAATTTTTTCTGTGTTAAATATAAAATACAAAAAAGATATGTATCAAATTCACTTTTTTTGTGGGGGGCCCTTCTTAGATTCTTGCACCTGGGCCCTGTGGTTTCTAGTAACGCCTCTGGCTATGTGTTTAACATAGTGGGTTTCCTGTGCAATATATTGCCATACCTGAGAACATATGCTGGTGCTGCAATCAGTAGCAGAAAACACACATAGCAGCCATCAGTTTGCCGCTCAGAAGATTAATTATTTGTTTAACCTCTTTGCAGATTACACACATGCATGTGCCCAATAATAAAGGGCAATAGACTATAGTATTATTGCATTAATATGTCCCTTTAAACCTGGTCTGTTAGCGGCACATGAGGACTTGAAGTGTAAAACACTCTATTAAATTTCTGTTTATATTTTCAGACCCTGATAAACTTAAGGAGCCATTGCAGAGCTCAGCTCAGCCAGGAAGTGCTCTTGTTGCTCCGGCAATGACGCAGAGGAGCCCAGATACAGGTAGTGCTCCTCCTGGGCTTGTGATGTCTACAACATGGAATATACTGGCAACCAGGCAGACAGGTAGGAAATTATATTTAAACCCATTAAAGGGACACTGAGCTTAAATTTTTTCTTTCATGATTCAGATAGAGCATGCAATTGTAAGCAACTTTCTAATTTACTCCTATTATCACATTTTCTTCATTCTCTTGGTATCTATATTTGAAAAACAAGAATGTAAGTTTAGATGCCGGCCCATTTTTGGTAAACAACCTGGGTTGTCCTTGCTGATTGGACAGAACCAATAAAAAGTGCTGTCCATGGTTCTAAACCAAAAATTGGCTGGCTCCTTAGCTTCGATGCCTTTATTTTCAAATAAAGTAGCAAGAGAATGAAGAAAAAATGATAATAGAAGTAAATTCGAAAGTTGCTTAAAATGGCATGCTCTATCTGAATCATGAAAGAAAAAAAAATGGGTTAAGTGTCCCTTTAACCTTCTCGAGGAAGCCATTAACCCTCTCACTGAACTGTCACCAAGTTAAATGCTTTTATTTTGTGATCAACGCAGGAGAAATATTTTCTGTTTACTCATTTTATTTCTACCAATGTTATAAAATTAATTTGTTTATTAATGAAATGTATTTTGTAGATTTGAAATATACATATCAGTAGAACTCAGGACATGGTCTCCTAGGAATTGTTAAAATTTACAAAGCTGTTAAGTCAAGATAAAAGGGACAGGAAACCCCAAAATGTTCTTGATAGAACATACAATTTTAAACAACTTTCCAATTTACTTCTATTATCAAATTTGCCTCATTATCTTGTTATCCTCTGCTGAAGGAACAGCATTGCAAGAGTGGCAGCTATCTAAATGAATGTAGTTAGCCAATCACAAGAGCCAAATGTGTGCAGGGCCCAATCAGCAACTAGTTCCCACTAGTGTAGGATATGTGTGTATATTTTTTTCAACAACTGATAATAAGAGAACAAAGCTCATTTGAACATAGAAGTGAATTTCAAATTGTCTTAAAATTACATGCTCTATCTGAATCATGCACGTTTAATGTTGACTTTCCTATCCCTTTAAGTTAGCACTATGAGAAGATTTTCCTTTATTCTACATGCATGTTGAGAGCATGCTTCCTTATTCTGCAAGTACAAAGAGAGGGAATATACTCCATTATTCTGCAACTAAATACAAATAGAACATGCCTTGTTTTTATGTAAGTACATAAGGAGGGAACATCCTGCTAATCCAGAAAGTAAATAGCGAAAAGCATAATCCCTTATTCTGCAAATAAAGAGGGAGCAAACACACTCTAATATTCTACAAGCACACTGGGTGAGAAGATGGTCCTATATTCTTTAAGTACTAACTCTAAGCAATCCAGTGTTTATGAACAACATTTGGGTGGTCTCGAGATCCTTCTGCAATTGGAAGCCATAAGTGCCATGTCTATATGTCCAAAATGGTTGGAAAACCATAGACCCCTCCTGTGTATATTTGAATGTGTATCTCCTTATCTAAATCATTGTGCAGCTTACTAAGGTTTTAAAAACTCAAAAACAATACACATCTAATTTCTATGTTAAAGGGACCTTCAGGTAATAAATGGAAATGAAAATAGACAAATTACATCTTTGAATAGAAAAATATTTTCAATATACATGTATTAGCAAAATGCTTCTAGTGTTAACATTTTTCTCTGCACGTGCATGTGAAGCATAGCTAGATATACTCAGTGCACCAGCATTTTAAATACTACAACTGCTCAGAGTGCCAGTGGGGCTTGTATCATGTCAGCATTAACAAATGCAGTTATTATCAGATGGTACAAGCACTTTAGGCTCTCTGAGCAAGTGCTGTGTTTAAATGCTTGTGCACGGTGCATACTTAAATAGACTTTTGAAACAGCTATAGCTTTTATTAGAAGCATTATTGCTAATACGTTTATATTACAAAAATGCTTCTATTCAAAAATGAAATGCATCCCTGTGGATTCCAATATTGGCTGCAATGTCCCTTTAACCTACTGAACTGATTCACTAAGATTTTGAGAGCAACATCACCTTATTGGTCCTCCAGATAACTTAGAAATTGTTGAACCAGTTAGCAATAAAAGGGTTACAATTTTGTGCCTGTTTTTTTTCCTATTAATGTGCCTTAAGGCCTACAAAAGCTGCTCATACATTGAAGAGAAAATATGGATTAAATAAAATGATCCATAAGTTTGGCTGTTTGCCGAAAGAAAACTATATGCATATATATTTAAATAGAAAAAAAGAGTTCCACATTTCATAACGTTTCTAACTAATGATGCGTGAAACTGTATGGCCGCGAGAAAAGGAGCCAAATATCTACCACAATAAATATCAATAGTGTAGGGTTTTTATTTTCTGTCAATGGCAGAGAAATGTATAAGAAATAAGCACTGAAATTAGTCAAAAAAGTAACAAGAAACAGATGGAGAGAAAAAGAGAGATCAGGAAGCAGAAAGGGAGTTGCTGTATTAACCATTTACTGCCCAGAATTTGGGAAGTCAAACATTTCAGTAAAAGGGTTAAACAGCTGAGGCTTTTTAATGTATAATAGTAATAGAAATTGGAAACCTAAACTTTTTCTTTCATGATTCAAAAAGAGAATACAAATTTTAAACAACTTTCCAATTTATATCTGTTTTCAAATTTGCTTCATTTTTGTTGGAAGCCTTTTGTTGAAGGAGCAGCAATGCACTAGTGTGAGCTAGCTGAACACATCCGGTGTGCCAAAGACAAGTGACATGTATGTGCAGGCACCAATCATCAGCTAGCTCTGAGTAGTAGTGCATTTCTGTCCCTAAGCCTACCTATGAATGCTTTTCAACAGAGGATACCAAGAGAGTAAATCAAATTAGATAATATAAGTGAATTGGAAAGTTTAAAATTGTGTGTTCTATCTTAATCCTAAAACTTTAGTTTTGAATTTACTGTCAATTTAAATGTGGGCCAAGATATTATCCACTAGGAAACATTGATATAATACAGGAGTCTCAGTTGTCTCACATGCTGCAGGACTGAACTGAGACTTATATCGTGTTGGCCTGCCCTGTTCCTGTGCTTCCAACCATCTTGCTGCTCTGAGCCCTGCTGCCATGTAAGCCTAGCCTCCAGCCACAATTGCCTTAAAACACACAGATCTGCCCCAGTGCTGCCTAGGGTTGCCACCTTGGCCATGTTTTCCTGGATACTTATGAGTTACACATGCTGAAGAGTGTGCAGAGGGGAATATGAATACTGCTGTCCCCAGAGGCAGAACTTTTTTTCACTTTCTGAGATGAGATTTTTTTAGTGAAAAATTTTCTGCAGGTCATTTTTTAAAATAAAATTCAATTTTAAATTAGGCAGTTACACTAAAGCACCAGTTAAATTGTAATGTGTTAGTTAACTGGAGAATAAAGCAATACTTAAAGTTTTATAATATAGTGCATTAGTTGAAAATTGCATTGCAAATTAGGTGCATTGCTCATACGAACGTCTTACATTTAGAAAAAAAACAGCTTTGCAAACTGTGAAAGGCTAGGGGACGGGCTTGAAACAATCTCTGAGAGACAGTCAATTAATTCCCTACTGCTTGGCAGCGCTGCTGAATATTTGACTGTTCACTTCAAAGAGCACTTTGCTCTGTATGAACTGTGGTAAGGAAAACTTACACAGTGCAGCCAGAGAACAGCTCTATTTGAAGAGAACAGCCTAATGTGGAGCAGCGATTATAAGTTAAATGAACAGTTCCTGCAAGTGTCCTGTTCTTTCTGCAGACCTGCTGCATTTTCTGCGATGACATCTCAGATCACTGTATGTTCTGCCTTGGGACTGCTGTCCAGGGCTCACTGTTTTTGTGCTGTGCAGCAGCACAATGCATGGTCCCCCGTACACACCCTGCAGCATGTGTAACTCATAAGTGTCCAGGAAAACATGGCTGAGGTGGCAAACCTAGTGCTGCCTAAAATCCACTCTTAGAATGGCAACCTTATCCATATGTTTAAAATGCCCCATATTTACCAGGGCACACCTGTACTCATGGTTTTTGGCCTCCCTTCCTATAGTATGATTGGCATGTGCATTTGGAGGTTTTGGATGCTTTTGAATGCAGAAGGCGGCGGCCACTCATGGCATTCAGCTCTTTTCAAAGCCAGAGTTCTCCTTGTTAAAGTGCAACACACTAAGATCTAGATTTGCACAACGCTGCAAGCGGCGGTCTTCTTCCACATTTAGAGGCATCCGAAACCTCCAAATGCACATGCCAAATAATTGTCCTGGAAGACTGTGCCACATTGTAAAAATCTACCTTGAGGTGTGGGTTTGGAATGAGGATAATTAGGTCTTTGTTGGTCAGATACTGTATATGTGTCATATTGTGGCATCTGAATCTCCTCAAATTCACATTAGAATAGCACAATAACAGAATCATATTTCTACAAGGGGAACAGACATTTGTGAATGTCTTGCAGTTTATAAATTAGAACAAAGAAAGCAATATTTAAAGTGATAGTAAACTCTCCCTTTAATAGAAACAGATCTGCAATGTTAGTGATATTTTAGCTGGTTTAATTCAACAGATTTAATGAAGATGAGCTATAAGTTACTTTTTAATAAAGATATGAAATTCAAATACCCTGCACTAAGACAGTGTTTGCAACAATGTATAACATTATGGGTAATGGTACTATTTTTTTTTGTATGAAAGGAACATATGCATCAAGAATTTCCAGTATAATTTATAGCCAGAAATTCAGGGACACTTTGCAACAGAACAATTAAGTAAGTAGGTTATAAGGGTATTCACCAATCACCATGTCCACCATCAGTTTCCTAACATACCAGGATGTCAACAATATTCACAAAATATTAAAGGGATGGTAAAATCTCCTCTTTATAAAAACTTTGTGAATCTTAGTGATATTTTAGATGGCGTTTATTTCATCAAATGTAATGAAATTGCGCTATAACGTACTTTATAGTATAGATATGAAATTTAAATTCACCACGCTCCGCCGCCCACTTCAAAAGTAATGTTTTCTGTGAGCTAACGGTTTGAACTGTTTGATTCATTTAGAGCATGCCGTTTTAATCAACTTTCTAATTTACTCCTATTATCAATTTTTCTTCATTCTCTTGGTATCTTTATTTTAAAATCAGTCAGCAATGTAAGCTTAGGAACCAGACCCATTTTGGTCCAGTACCCTGTGTAGAGCTTCTTGATTGGTGGCTACATTAAAGGGACAATAAAGTCAAAATTAAACTTATATGGACTGGATAGAGCATGACATTTTAAACAACTTTCTAATATACTTCTATGAGAATGCATAGTTTGCAACTATATATAACATTGTTTTAAGCATTTTTGCCTGATGGCTATATACGTGCACACTCCTGAGCGCACCTATTATTACTCTTTAACAAAGGATACCAGACGAACTAAGCAAAATTGCTAACAGAAGTAAGTTGGAAAGTTGTTTAGAATTGCATGCTCCATCGGAATAATGACCGTTTATTGTCACTTTAAGGCATTTTTTTTATAAACCAGTTTGTGAGAAATTAGAAAGAAAAAAAAATTCCAATAGGAAAATATGTTGTTTTCTTTAGATTTGTTCATATTTTAAGATTAGTAAATCCGATCCGTTTTGTAAAACATAGATCTTTTTCTGCAGTATGGAGAAATTTGGAATTCCTTTTAATCCAGTAATGCTCCTTTAAGATTTCAGACAGAATTCCAAAAAGAATTAAACATTTCCTGAGCACAGTCCCAGATCTGCTGTCTCCAGAGTAAGGAAATGATGGAAACTGAAGACAGACAATTGAAAGAACACAGAATGACTGTGTTACTGTAGAAGGTATGCAGGTGTCTGTGTTAGCTGCAATTCCAGAGTTTCTTCAATAGGAAATGACTCAGTGTCTGGATTATAGGTCTGGGCTCTGGGGGAGATCGGGCCCCTAGCTGCCAAAATTATGGAAGGGGTCCACTGAACGAAGGCAGAATCTTGACTCCAGCCCAAACATTTATAATGACTTTTATAATAAACAGATTAAAGGGACATGAAAGACAAAATTAAACTTTCATGATTCAGACACAGCATTCAATTGTAAAAGACATTTAAATTGACTTCTGTTGTCAAATTTGCTTTGTTCTCTTGGTAGCCTTTGTTGAAAAGTATACCTAGGAAAGTTCCAGAGCAGCACTGTATGTGGCTGCACATATGACATTCTCTAATTCATTAGAGGATGTAATTTTAAGACTATTGATCCTGCACTAGTGTGCATTTAAGCACCGCAAAGAGGTTAAACACATACGGCTAGATTTGGAGTTTTGTCGGTAACGACCCGAAAATCTAACGGCGGCTTTTTTCTGGCCACACCAAAATAACTCTGGTATTGAGAGTCCACATAAAGGCTGCGTTAGGCTCCAAAAAAGGAGCGTAGAGCATTTTTAACGCAGCTTCAACTCTCGATACCAGAGTTGCTTACGCAAGCGGCCAGCCTCAAAAACGTGCTCGTGCACGATTCCCCCATAGAAAACAATGGGGCTGTTTGAGCTGAAAAAAAACCTAACACCTGCAAAAAAGCCGCGTTCAGCTCCTAACGCAGCCCCATTGTTTGCTATGCGGAAACACTTCCTACGTCTACACCTAACACTCTAACATGTACCCCGAGTCTAAACACCCCTAACCTTACACTTATTAACCCCTAATCTGCCGCCCCCGCTATCGCTGACCCCTGCATATTATTTTTAACCCCTAATCTGCCGCTCCGTAAACCGCCGCTACTTACATTATCCCTATGTACCCCTAATCTGCTGCCCCTAACACCGCCGACTCCTATATTATATTTATTAACCCCTAATCTGCCCCCCACAACGTCGCCTCCACCTGCCTACACTTATTAACCCCTAATCTGCCGAGCGGACCTGAGCGCTACTATAATAAAGTTATTAACCCCTAATCCGCCTCACTAACCCTATAAATAGGTAATTGTAGGTATTTTATTTAATTAATTTAATGATAGTATAGTGTTAGGTTTAATTGTAACTTAGGTTAGGATTTATTTTACAGGTAATGTTGTAATTATTTTAACTAGGTAACTATTAAATAGTTCTTAACTATTTAATAGCTATTGTACCTGGTTAAAATAATTACAAAGTTGCCTGTAAAATAAATATTAATCCTAAAATAGCTACAATGTTATTATAATTTATATTGTAGCTATATTAGGATTTATTTTACAGGTAAGTATTTAGCTTTAAATAGGAATAATTTATTTAGTAAGAGTTAATTAATTTCGTTAGATTAAAATTTTATTTAGGGGGGTGTTAGTGTTAGGGTTAGACTTAGCTTTAGGGGTTAATCCATTTATTAGAATAGCGGTGAGCTCCGGTCGGCAGATTAGGGGTTAATAATTGAAGTTAGGTGTCGGCGATGTTAGGGAGGGCAGATTAGGGGTTAATACTATTTATTATAGGGTTAGTGAGGCGGATTAGGGGTTAATAACTTTATAATAGTAGCGGTGCGGTCCGCTCGGCAGATTAGGGGTTAATAAGTGTAGGCAGGTGGAGGCGACGTTGAGGGGGGTAGATTAGGGGTTAATAAATATAATATAGGGGTCGGCGGTGTTAGGGGCAGCAGATTAGGGGTACATAGCTATAATGTAGGTGGCGGCGCTTTGCGGTCGGCAGATTAGGGGTTAATTATTGTAGGTAGCTGGCGGCGACATTGTGGGGGGCAGATTAGGGGTTAATAAATATAAGATAAACAATGAAAGTTACCTTGTGTTGGGACAAATTGCAGCCGCAGGGTGTGTGCAGGTAAAAAGTGATGTCTTTATTGTAAGATCAAAACAGGGTGTCAAACAAACTCAGGGGTACATTGAAACAATGGCTAACGTCCGACGCGTTTCCTGCCCGGAGGCACTTCGTCAGGGACTTGGAATCAGTGGTTTACTTACAAAGTGCAGCATCTGCATCTGTTTGTGTTTTTGGTTAATAAATATAATACAGGGGTCGGCGGTGTTAGGGGCAGCAGATTAGGGGTACATAAGTATAACGTAGGTGGCGGTCGGCAGATTAGGGGTTAAAAAAATGTAATCGAGTGGCGGCTATGTGGGGGGGCCTCGGTTTAGGGGTACATAGGTAGTTTATGGGTGTTAGTGTACTTTAGAGCACAGTAGTTAAGAGCTTTATGAACCGGCGTTAGCCCAGAAAGCTCTTAACTACTGACTTTTTTCCTGCGGCTGGAGTTTTGTCGTTAGATGTCTAACGCTCACTTCAGAAACGACTCTAAATACCGGAGTTAGGAAGATCCCATTGAAAAGATAGGATACGCAATTGACGTAAGGGGATCTGCGGTATGGAAAAGTTGCGGCTGAAAAGTGAGCGTTAGACCCTATTTTGAGTGACTCCAAATACCGGAGTTAGCCTAAAACCAGCGTTAGGAGCCTCTAACGCTGGTTTTCACGGCTACCGCCCAACTCTAAATCTAGGCCTTAGTAAAGGTACTGCTCTGGACCCACCGAGTACTGCTAGTACTGAGCGGAAACCGTCGCTGATCCAATCAGCAGTGCTAGTCGCAACTACATTACAAAAGCAGGCAAAATAAATAAAGTGCTATGTAAAGTTGTTTCACTTATACCTAAACAATTCAGGAGTATTTTTTTTGAGAATAAAGAGACATTATATTCAGCTTGTTCTTCATTTTATATAAAAGAGGGCATTTCAAAATATGCTTCAGTTTTTTAAACACTTACTTTCCTGAATAAACTGATGTTTTCTTGTCATGATCAGTTGCCCTTATCTATTACCTGCTATTATATAGAAGTAAATTGGAAAGTTGTTTGAAACTGCATGCTCTGTCTGAAATTTTAAAGGGGCATAAAACCCCAAAAAAATATTTCAGGATTTAAAAAGAGCTTATAATTTTAAACAACTTTCTAATTTACTTCTATCCTATTTTCTTTGTTTTCTTATTATCTTTTGTTGAAAAGTAGGAAGGTAAGTTCAGGAGCGAGCACGTTTGTGCTTCAGGCATGGGCACGGTGCCTATCTAGATATCTCTTCAACAAAGAATATCAAGACAAAAAGCAAATTTGATAATAGAATTAAATTAGAAACTTATTTAAAATTGTATTCTCTTTCTGAATAATGAAAGAAAACATCTTTATTTAATTTTGACTTCCCTGTCCCTTTAAAGGGAAACAAAACAACATTGTTTAATGTGTTCATTCATGAGCCAATGACAATAGGCATATGGTTGTAGCCACTAGTTACCATCTTGCACACAATAGGGCATTCCTGCTAATGACCCTACCTAGGTAGGCTTTTCAACAAAGGATACCAAGAGAATTAAGTATTTGATAATAGAAGTGAATTAAAAAGTCTCTTAAAATTTCATGCTCTATCCAAACCATTACAATTTAATTTTGACTTGTGTCCCTTCAATTATGGTGACATTTACCAGAACCTTTAGCATTCTACAGAATGATTAATTAGAGGATACAATTTGAAAAATAGTTTCCAATTTACTTCTAATATCAAATTTGCTTCGTTCCCATGATATTGTGTGTTGAAGAAATACCTAGGTAGGCATCTGGAGCGCTACATGACAGGAAATAGTGCTGCCCTCTAGTACTTTTGCAAATGGATAACATTCTTGTAAAACTGCTGCCATCTAGTGCTCCAGAAATAAGCATACATCATTGCTTTCCAACAAAAGATACCAAGAGAATGAAGAAAAATTGATAATAGAAGTAAATTAGAAATTTGTTTAAAATTGCATGCCCTGTATGAATCATGTTTTTTTTAAAATGTGTTTCATATCCCTTTAATGTCCCTTTAATTCTACTAAACAGAAGTATGTTCAACAAGACAGAGTGGCTTTTAAATCTTTAACCAGTTTTCCTTATAGGTCTTATTTTTACTCTTCTTTTTTTCTTATTATTCTTTGACTAATCACAGTTGATATTTTACTGTTATTAAGGAACAAAGTTTTTACTGTGACTCATTCGTTACATTGATCTGTACCATATGCTTATAAGAGTATGTTTTTGAATAATTGCCAGTGCTGGAACAAGATTATGTCAGACATAAATGGAAAACAGATTGAACGCACAATGCAATAAAAACAAAAACACATTTGCTTTATGAATTGCATTATTAAAATAGCAAACCAAAAATGCTCTGCTGAATTAATACTGGCACATGCCTGTTACCCTGAGGAGAGCTATACAAAGTAGTTCAGTTGTTCCAAAAAAGCTGTTTTTACTATTATTATTATTCAAAGGAAAATGATGTGGTATTTAAAAAACATGAATAATAATTAAAAAGGTAAACGCATTTTATTGCTGAGCGTATAAAAAAAGTATTATTATAAAAGTGTTATGCACTCGCAAGGTTGGCTCATAAATATTTATTTGGTCTAGAACATGGGGTTAGTAACGTATAGCACTAGTAATGCTTGTGCCACTCTGAGGCCCTGATGATCAAAACATTCACAATGTGGTGATATATTCAAAAGAGATCCGTCGCAGGATCGAGAAAGCCGATTAAATATTCAAAAGAGCTGAAATCAGTGTTTGAAGGCTAACTCGCTGAGAAGCGTTTTACTATACATCTCTTCCCCTACATTGCTGTTGTTACCAAACTTGTAGCATTTCTACCTGGCTGTCAGGACGTGTGGCAGCCAGACCTAACACTATCCTCCTTTTCAGTCCCCCCCCCATGCACAGGACCCATGCAGAGTTCTTGAAAGACAGCACACTACGTGCAGAAAAAAAGTCAAAGCAGCAAACAGGTGGTTGGTTAAAGCAAAAATTAAGGAAACGGGTTAACAAAGGGATCAGGGAGCGGATTCAGATGTCTGTATTGTGGCTGACAGAGAGACTGAAGGCCCATGTGGCTGATTTGGCTGTGGATATGGGACTAAAAGATGGCCTGCAGGGCTAAGGGGGTTATTTCAGATGTGGGTATGGGATTGATAAAGGGACTGCAGCGCAAAAGGGATGATTAACCTGTGTGTATGGGACAAAGAGAGGGGCTGCAGGGCCAGGTGGCTGATTCAGGTGCGGATATGTGACTAAATTATGGGCTGCAGGCCCAAGGGGCTGATTTCAGAGGTGGGTATAGGACTGATAGAGGGACTGTCTACAGGACCAGGGGGATGATTCACCTGCGGGTATGGGACTGAGAGAGGGGCTGCAGGGGCCAGGTTGCTGATTCAGAAGCAGATATGTGATTAAAATATGGGCTGCAGAGCCAAGGGACTGATTTCATATGTGGGTATGGGACTAACAGAGGGAATGCAGGGGGGCTGATTTCAGATGTGGGTTTATGACTGATAGAGGGGCTGCGGGGCACAGGGGTGATATAGTGTCTTATCTATCATTCTTTTCTTTATCTTCCTCATTATCTAACCTGATGCCAAATACATTAAATGTACATTAAAGTCATGTTGTTATTTATTCAAATAATATATCAACAATCAAAATGGCACTACAGAAAAAAAAAAAGTTGAGAGCGGCAGGGAGGGAGAAGGAGGGAGGGAGAGGGGATTTTGGCCCGTGTACACGTGCTTTAGGTCTAGTATCTAATAAAAGAGGGACTCTAGGGGCATGTCTTGGGCAGCACCTTCAATGGTCACAATATCAGTTGCTCTGAGTGAAACATTAATTATATGCCTTTAATTAACGTTTAAGAGGACCATCCATCTTCCTCAACCTGATATCTAGGACCCACTTATCAAGCTGAATCGAATGATACAACAATATTGGGAACATCACACTTAATAGCCGATCTGGAGCATTGAGGCCTAAGGCAGACTCCTACGTGAGAGGCCCTCAACACCCCCTCCCCCCAAGGGTATCTTGTACACCGGGTATGCAGTGCAAAGACACTGAAAACTTTTGCTACAGAATGGAGCCTAATGCAGCTATCCTGATAAAGGAGATACGTAAAATTTTAAATGACCACCTTTTTCAACAAGAGAGACGGATGGCGGCAGCATGGACATTAGTGATGTCGCGAATTGTTCGCCGGCGAATAGTTCCCGGCGAACATAGCTTGTTTGCGTTCGCAACGGCGGGCGAACATATGCGATGTTCGATCCGCCCCCTATTCGTCATCATTGAGTAAACTTTGACCCTGTATTTCACAGTCTGCAGACACATTCCAGCCAATCAGCAGCAGACCCTCCCTCGCAGACCCTCCCAGCTCCTGGACAGCAGCCATTTTAGATTCATTCGGAAGCTGCTTTCTTAGTGAGAGGAGGGACAGTGTAGCTGCTGCTGATTTTATAGGGAAATCGATAGCTAGGCTAGTGTGTTCAGTGTCCACTACAGTCCTGAAGGACTCATCTGATCTCTGCTGTAAGGACAGCACCCCAAAAAGCCCTTTTTAGGGCTAGAACATGAGTCTGGTTTTTTTTTTTTTTCCTGTGTAATCTAATTGCAGTTGCCTGCCTTTGCTGAAAGGTTTATCTAGGCAAGCTCAGGAGCAGCAGAGAACCTAGGTTCTAGCTGTTGATTGGTGGTTGCATATATATATTGATTGTGATTGGCTCACCCATGTGTTCAATTAGAAACCATTAGTGCATTGCTGCTCCTTCAACAAATGATACAGAGAGAATGAAACAAATTAGATAATAGAAGTAAATTAGAAAGTTGCTTAAAATTATATTCTTAATCTGAATCATGAAAGAAAAAATTTGGGTTTCATGTTCCTTTAAGTTCTGTAATGGTAGTTCTGTTATCTAGCTGCAGGCAGTGGCTGTACTGAGAATTGCTCATTTTGCAAGTTGTTTGCTATTTTTAGCACAATCTGTTTCTTTTTTATATTTATTTTGATTTAACACTTTTTTTTTTTTTTTTTTAACTAAAGAAGCATTGATTCATATCCCTTGAAATGGTCTGGGGATTTTTGTAGATAAACCAGTTGATAAGTCTAAAAGAATTAATATTGACCCCTATGTTTTTTGTTGGTGTACAATATGCATCCTTTTCGGTGAAATACTGGTTCCACACCATAGTAATATTTCTTTTTGAATAGATATGAAAATATGGTTTGGTGCTTATGGACACATTTTGCCAAAATGTTTCCATTCACAAGGTGGATATTTTGAAATATTGCTGTATGTGAAACTGCACATAGCTCCAGGCCAGTAGGGATTTAAAGGTAAATAATACCCAAATGTTGAAGCACATGAAAGTGATGCAGCATAGTTGTAAAAAGCTGCCTAGAAAATATCACCTGAACATCTTTATATAAAAAAAGGAAGATATTTTACTTACTATTTCATAAGTATTCAAACCCCATTGTAAAGAGATATTAAGCAGCCAGTCAGGATTATTGTCCCAGGACAACCTAATGTGTGTGCATCTGTCATGTGCAAGCACAGTCATGTTATTTTCCTATTCCGTTTAAAGGGACATGAAACACCACATTTTTCTTTCATGATTCAGATAGAGAATACAATTTTCAACAACCTTTAATTTTACTTCCATTATCTAATTTGCTTCATTCTTTAGATATCCATTGTTGAAGAAATAGCAATGCACATGGGTGAGCCAATCACACGAGGCATCTATGTGCAGCCACCAGTCAGCAGCTACTGAGCCAATTTAGATATGCTTTCAACAAAGAATATTAAGAGAATTAAGCAAATTTGATAATAGAAGTAAATTGGAAAGTTGTTTAAAATTGCATGCCCTTTCTAAATCATGAAAGAAAAAATGTGGGTTTCATGTCCCTTTAAGTAAGTTTGAGATCACAGCAAAGGCAAAGCATTACCTCAGCACTGCTGATGCTGATTGTTTATTTTTTTTCCCCAACTTGCAGCTGGATAGCAGCTGAATTATAACTGTTTACATAACACTTACTCTGGTGAGCTGAAGAAAATTTGAGGTAATGAGTCCTATTTATCAAAGGTCTGTCGGACCTGATCTGACAGTGCAGATCAGGTCCGACAGACCTCACTGAATGCGGAGAGCAATATGCTCTCCGTATTCAGCATTGCAGATTCGCCAGCAGGGGGGTGTCAATCAACCCGATCGTACTCGATAGGGTTGAATTGTGGCGATCTCTGTCCGCCTCATCAGAGCAGGCGGACAGGGTTATGGAGCAGCAGTCTTTATGCCGCTGCTTCATAACTGGTGTCTCTGGCGAACCTGCACCAGAAACACGGGCCCTCAAGCTCCATTCAGAGCTTGATAAATGGGCCTCAAAATATGTTCCTTTTTTACATAGAGATTTTCAGGTGATATTTTCTTGTCAGCTTTTTACAGTTATGCTGCATCACTTTCACATGATTTAGCATATGAGTATTATGTCCCTTTAAGCGAAATCTCATGAGATCACAGTAAAAGAGTTCATGACCTCAGCACTGTTGATGCTGATTGGCTGCAGTTCATTTCTTCATTTATTTATTTTTTTTACCTGCAGCTGGACAGCAGCTGAGTATAACTTTTTACAGAACACTTACTCTGGCGAGCTGAGGAAATTATGAGGTAAAATATCTTCCTTTTTTACATAGAGATGCTCAGGTGATATTTTCCTGTAAGCTTTTTACAGTTATACTGCATCACTTTCAAGTGATTTAGCATATGAGTAGTATGTCCCTTTAGGTGGGAAAAAAGTGTCTGCTTTTTTTGAATAAAACAGTGAAAAGAATTGATTTTACTCCAATAGTATCTTTTGTGCAATGATGTTTTTTACATTACTGTGCTCCAGGCAGATAAACTAGGACTGGCTGCCACATGGCTTCTGATAAAAAGCAACTTGTGATCACAGGGATGAATCAAATACTAAAGAGGTTTAACTACTCGGCGGCCAACTGAAAATGTAGCAATTTTGTGGTTAAACTTGGCACAACGATCTACCCTAAACAGATAGCTTGAGGCAGATAGAACTTGGATAGACAGCTGTATGTTATATATTTCATGTAACAATCCAAAGGCATATATGCAAATCGCCCTCTTTAGATCAGTGTGGAATATAACAAGGGGCTATATCTGATTAATTCATCTTGTAGAAAAGCTGCCAAAGCGAACTCTGGAATTACTTTCCAGCCATCCAAGGTCCCATTCTTATGAAAGTTCCCATTAATTGTACTGTGCAGAAAAACTATTATTTTGGTTCAGACCCAGGAAAAAACTCAGCTTTGTAGATTGTGTAATGTTGGCTACAGTAACGCTGGAGGACTAACAGAATAAATCAGTGCTGAAACTGTCTCTCTGTATCTATCTTGTCTACAGGAATATAAATATAATCAATATAAGCAGAACAGTACAACATTTTTTTTTGTATGTTTATTTTATTCAGTGTAGTGCTTTATTGTTGATATAAACTATGCATTTATATAACAATAACATTAATGTGCTTTAACTTTAACCATTAATGATGAAACAATACATGATCACTTCAATAATTTTCCATTGTCAAGCCTGTTACACAGGCTGTACACTCACTACTTTACATTATAACAAAGTGTAATTTCTTTAGTGTTGTCACATGAAAAGATGTTATAAAATACAGTATTTACAAAAATGTGAGGGGTGTACTCACTTTTGTGAGATACTGTATATATTAGTAGACAGCCCAAGGTATTGATCTAGGCCCACTGTGTTGCTGCCAAATGCGATCATATTAAAAAAAAATTGTTAACTTTTTTACAAACTTTGGGTTTCTCACTGAAATTATTTACTTAGTGCTTCTGCAGTCATAACACAAATGGTTGTAAACGCTTCTCTGAGATCCTCTTTGTTAAGAAATAGCAGACATGCATGGCTTTGCCACTGCTTTTTGGTAATTATAAGGCCATTAATTGCAGCTGGCAATGAAGGGGTTAATCATGTAGCTTGTAAGGTAAATTTTAGCTGTAGTTTACAAATTATATATATATATAAAGTCCATGTATTTAAAGGTGAAAAATTATTTTATTAAGGTACAACAACCATAAAAAGGCGACGTTTCGGACCTACATGGTCCTTATTCATGCATGAATAAGGACTATGTAGGTCCGAAACGTCGCCTTTTTATGGTTGTTGTACCTTAATAAAAGAATTTTTCACCTTTAAAGAAGCAAGACTGTGCTGTGGTGCTGTTACACTTTGTATACATGGACTGTATTTTTTGGAGTGTGGCTGATACTCCACAGTAACGGGCACACAGGCTGGAAGCCACTATTGAAATTTATGGTGCTGGGCTCTAACTATCTATCGTTTATATATATATATATATATATATATATATATATATATATATATATATATATATATGTATATATATATATATATAGCAGCCAAAGAAAGGTGCACTCACAGGACTTTCACAACAAATATGGAGTTACTTTATTTGTAACGTTTTCGGAGATCAGGTCCCCTTCATCAGCATATATATATATATATATACATATATATATATATATATATATATATATATTTAAATTTCTGTAGTGTAGGGAACCCGCCTTACCCACCCACCTCCCTAATCCCCCCAAACAGCTCTCTAACCCTCCCCCCGCTATCTAATAGCTGCCATCTTAGCTACTGGCAGTACCTAATTTATATGTTTTTTTTTAATTTTTTTATTAATTATTTATATAATTTTTTTCTATGTAGTGTAGTGATTCCCTAGTCCCCTTTCCCTTCCAAATGATTGTCTCTGGGCCCCCCTCCCTCCTTCACCCATTTCTGTAGTGTAGCGGCCCATCGCTCCCTCACCCATAGGAAAGGAATCCTCCCCCCTCCCGCTATGTAAAATTGATCATAGTTGTAAATTGGAAAGTTGTTTAAGCCATTAAATTTAAGTTTAATTTTCACTTTACTGTCCATTAAAGTTTACTAAAATAACTAAGTTAACCTAATTATTTATAACTGTGGTCTAGATTCACTAAAATCTTTGCACTTATTTTCTATGGATATCAATGTTCATCTGTCCATACTTGACTGAATATATTTATATTATAACATAGGAGCTGGACATAAAATAACAGAAGAGGTTAGAGGCTGTAAGTAAATCCAGTCAAGTGATGGTATAACTGCCCGTTCTGCTAAATAACTGAAATCCCTTGTTATGGGATCAGTGTGTCCCCAAGATATCTGGCAATAATCTGATCAAAACAACATTTCCAGATGTGTGTGTCCCACATAGAAGTAAAGCTGGTTTTAGTTAGTGCCTCTTCTGTCACTGCAGCTCTAATGAGGGAAACAGAGTGGTTGACGCCAGTGACTGGAAGTTAAATGTTCAACTCCAACCATAGACATATTAAATTCATTTTAGAGACAATGAAAACTAGCTTTATATAGTAATACAGATTGTTTTATTAAAAGGACTATCAAGTCAGAATTAAACTTTTATGATTCATCTTTTTCTCTTTGTATTCTTTGTTGCAAGCTAATCCTAGGTAGGTTTATATGCTAATTTCTAAGCCCTTGAAGGCCACCTCTTATCTTATTTTGACAGTTCATGTTTGTCATATATATATATATATATATAACATTGTGCTCACTCCTGTGGAGTTATTTATGAGTCAGCACTGATTGGCTAAAATACAAGTTTGACAGAAGAACTGAAATAAGAGAGCAGTGCGCAGAGGCTTAGATACAAGGTAATCACAGAGGTAAAAAATATATTAATATAACTTTGCTGATTATGCAAAAATGGGGAGATGGTAATAAATGGATAATCTATCTTTTTAAACAATAAACCATTTTCATGTAGACTGTCCTTTTAAGCCAAATCACACATTAGAGGGACAGTTTACTCAAAAATGTTCTCCCGTTTAATGTGTTTCAAATTATCCACTTTACCTGCTGGAGTGTATTACATTTTTTACAAGTATTTTCATTACCCTTATATTTGCATATGAAATAGTTTATTTAGTCTGTGGTATCCCCACCCATCCTTAAAGTTTTTGGCCTTAAGGCCAAGCTCTGTAAACAAAGCCAGCAGAAGAAATTACACCCCCAGTGGGCTATAGAAGAGATAAGGTAATACAATGTTAATTGTCCATTGTTCTCTCCAAGTATTGGTGATTAGTTTATGGACAGATATAAGATAAAAAGGCAGGTATATGTACACAATGTGATAAAGTTATGAGATCTGATTATACCTACAAGCTCAACCCATTTTATTAGGTTGTGGTTTCAAAACACAAAATCAGCTAATTCATATACACAAATAAGCCTTAAAAAAGCAAATCTCATACATTTTATACTCTGCAGCTGGTAAAAAAAAGTAATTGGAAAGACATTAAGGGAAAAACAATTTTACAGTATACTTTCCCTTTAAAGAACCCATAAAGATAAATATATATGTAGATATATAGATGATAGATAGATGATAGATAGATAGATAGATAGATAGATAGATAGATAGATGCAGTAGAGTCTCTTTGGGGGAGGGTTAAGAACACAATTTTGAGACCAAATTACAACAAAAAATGGCATGAAATGTTGTATCCCCACCATTGATTGGAAGAAGCATTCATTGACCCTGGCCACATGGCTCCTACAGGTTAGCCGTTTGCTCCTCCTCCCTCTTTGCAGAATCTCCCTTAGTCCTGCCCACTGCCCAGATACACCAACAGACTGTTCAAACATGGCCATAACTCTGCCCACTATCTGTCTGTGATCCACTCCTTCTGACATGTCCGTGCTCACAAAACAGTAATGACTCCCCTCAACCTCCCAAGACCCCAATACCTAGCCGCAAATGTTAGGAAGTTGGATTATATAGGTGAATGCCCATATGCAGAAGTATGTTACACTCAATGGGCCCCAGGGTATAGGTTGTGATGGGCCCCCCCATTTCAACAGCACCCTTTCTATCTATTTGAAATCAGAATTAGCTAAGCCAGTAGCCGCAAGAGATGCATACTACTTGTTTATTATTGTAAGTTGTTATTCCTCCTTGATTAGTCTGCACCTGAAGATATGCACTTGTGCAGCCTTCCTGTACAAATATGGTGGCAGGTTTTCCTTTAGGGCAAAACTGTAACAGTCATCTTGGAAGCCCTGCCACCATAATTGTAAAGGCAAATCCATGCACTGTTCTTACACTGAGCCATATTCTGCGAGGGTGCGCACAGTCGCATACAGAGGGGCCCACCAAGCCCAACTGTAGCTAAACTAGTGCTGATTGCAGGGCCAGATGGGCTCCCTAGTGGTGCAGGCCCAGTCTTGATTGGCACATCTGAGAATCCAGTCCTGTAGTTATGCCACTGTCTCAATGAGAAATGTATTCTTGGTTCCCAGGTATTCTTTTGCACTAATCTATAGACTTATCATTTCAGATCATATAACCTTTTCTATAGTGGATCATTATTCAAGTGAAAAGGACACTTCTATAGTTTTAGAGCTATTGAACAAAACAGATCTTTCTGTTGTTTGCAGTCCAAATGTAGAATATTATGCTGTAAACAGAAGCAGTCAGTGACAAATGGCAAATGTTTTATATTTTAGAGCTATTTAACCCTTATATATCACAGGGGTCTCTCACTGGGTATTCAGTACAGTTTATTGTATGCATTAGGATTATTTGTGAAGTTCTCTTTATCCAATAGCAAAATTACTCAAGTTACTAGGAGCTTGGCTTGTAACATATTTAGGGGTATATTTAGCATAGTGCGAGCGGACATGATAATATGTAGCGTATCATGTCCGCTGCACATTGATAAATGCCGACAGCGCCCCCTGCAGATTCGCAGCCAATCGGCCGCTAGCAGGGGGTGTCAATCAACCCGATCGTATTCGATCGGACAAGTTATGGAACAGCGGTCCTAATGTTCCTTAACCACACTTCATTAGAGAAGGAAAGGACATTTAATCATTTTATTGACAATCTAAGTAAAATGTTAATTAGGTGCAATAAATAAATACTCTTATTTTGCAAATATCCCTGTAACCTAACTCTGAAAACTTCCTTTTTCCCCCAACTACCACTATAAAGGCTGCAATGCATATTGCAGAATTCAGAACCCTGCAACATGCTACACATGTATTGCTTTATAAGTGTAGGAACCTATTTATATTTGTCCCTAACTGTCCGCAAACAGTTGAAAAGACTGTGATATGTTTGTTTCCATGTATTAAATATGTTTGAATAAGAAAACCCAGTCTTTGGAAAGTTAGGGCCAAAATTAGGAGCTTTAATTGGTTTAAAACTTGTTTAATATGAATATATTTGATTTTATAATTCAGACAGAGCATATACTTTTATTATCAAATTTGCTTTATTCACATGTCATTCTTTGTTGAAGATCTATCTAGATAGGTAGCGTTCACATTTCTGTTACACTGCATGGAAGGAGAAAGTGCTGGCATCTAGTGCCCTTGCTATTGTATAACATTATTCCCAAACTGTTGTCATATAGTGCTGCAGATATGCATGTTCCTGAGCTTACCGTCCTGCTTTTCAACAAAGGATACCAATAAAACAAAGACAGTTTGATAAAAGAAGTAAATTGGAAAGTTGGGTTAAATTGCATGCTCTACCGGAATCATGAATCAAAATTTGTGTTTCATTTGTATTAAAAATAACTTTAAAGGGATATTCCAGCCAAAATTGGAACCCACATGGATGCATTTCAGCTTTGAATAAAAGCATTGTTTGTAATATACAGGTATTAGCAAAAATGCTTCTAATAAAAGCTATAGCTGTTTCAAAAGTGTATTTAAGTATGCACCGTGCACCAGCATTTTAAATACAGGCTCTGAGAGCCAAAGGTGCTTGTACCATTTGGTAATGACTTGGTAATCAATTTGTTAATTGCTGACATGATACAAACCCCTTTGGCTCTCTGAGTAAGTGCTGTATTTAAATGCTGGTGCACTGACAATATCTAGCTATGCTTCACATGCACGTGCAGAGAGAAATACTAACACTAAAACAACTTTTACTAGAAGCTTTTTTGCCAATACATGTTTATTGCAAATATGTTTCTGTTCGAATATGTAATTAATCTACATGCATTTAAATTTTGATCGGAATGTCCCTTTAATATCCTTTAAGTGTGATTAAAATGTATGTTTCTCAGTTTAAAGGGACATAATACTCATATGCTAAATCACTTGAAACTGATGCAGTATAACTATAAAAGCTGACAGGAAAATATCACCTGAGCATCTCTATGTAAAAAAGGAAGATATTTAACCTCATAATCTCCTCAGCTCAGCAGAGTAAGTTCTGTGTAAAAACTTATACTCAGCTGCTACCCAGCTGCAGGTAAAAAAAAATATGAAGAAATGAACAGCAGCCAATCAGCATCAGCAGTGCTGAGGTCATGAACTCTTACTGTGATCTCATGAGATTTGACTTAACTCTCATGAGATTTCATAGTAAGCTTCCTTTACCTGATTGGTGAAATAATATGAGAGTTCACGAGGCTCATCCTTTCAGCTGTCCCAGGACAGACACACTAAAATGCTGCTTAGAAATCCTTTACAATGGATGTGGCTACTGAGGAACTTTTGAGGTAAAATATCTTTCTTTTTTACATAGATATGTTCAGGTTATTTTTTACAGCTATACTGCATCACTTTCAAGTGTTTAAACATTTGGGTATTATGGCCCTTTAAAGAATTTTAGAGTATTTTTTAAATATTTTATGAAAAAATGTAGCATTTCAGAGGAAAAGCAATAAACAATTACCTCCCATCTTTGATTAGAGGCTATGATATGCACATATGCCTTTTTGTCAGCCCCTGGAGTTCATTGTGTTAGCTTGACTGTTCCTCCAGCAGCATCTGCAAGAGTTTTTCCATCACCTCATCAAGTACGTACACCCTACCAAAGGTTTTTTATCTCAGCTTTCTGCAGTCACACGTTTCAGAAAGGTTTAGTCTGCCTAAGCCCACCCAAGTCAAGAAAGGAAACACTTTCCAGAATTCTTTAGAAATGTGTCAGTTTAAGAGTCAGGGGAAATTTGGGAACCAGGCAAATAATCTAAAATTTGTTTTAGCAGATCTCTCTCTCTATGTGCAACCATATGGAGTATCCAGGGGAATAGTTTACCTTCCAAATCCTTAGAATATTCACCAGATGTAAATTATCTCTTCATTGTAAAGAAATATGGCAATGATCAGAACTTATAGTATTGTCAGTGTGTTTATCAGTGGTCACAATCCTGAAATGCTTCTGCAGTTAAAGGGATAGTCTAGTCAAAATGAAACTTTCATGATTTAGATAGAACATGCAATTTTAAGCAACTTTTTAATTTATTCCTATCATCAATTTTTCTTTGTTCTCTTGGTATCTACATTTGAGAAATCAGGAATGTAAGCTTAGAAGCCAGCCATTTTTGGTTCAGCACCCTGGGTAGCGATTGCTGATTGGTGGCTACATTTAGGCACCAATCAGCAATCACTACCCAGGTGCTGAACCAAAAATGTGCCGACTCCTAACCTTACATTCTTGCTATTTGAAATAAAGATACCAAGAGAACAAAAACTGATAATAGGAGTAAATTAGAAAGTTGATTAAAATTGCATGCTCTATCTGAACCATGAAAGTTTAATGTTAAACAAATGTCTTTCTTTATTCAGGTAGAGCATACAATTTTAAACAACTTTCTAATTTATTTGTATTATCTATATGCTTTATTCTCTTTGTATCTTTTGTTAAAAAGCATACCCAGGTAGGCTCAGGAGCAGCAATGCACTACTGGGAGCTAGCTGCTTATTGGTGGCTGCACATACATGCCTCTTGTCATTGGCTTGCCTGATGTGCTCAGCTATTTATCAGCAGTGTGTTGCTGCTCCTTCAACAAGGAATACCAAGAGAATGAAAGGGATATGAAATCCAGCACCTCAGCACAATTTCCTGCAATGTGGTTCTCCATAAATAAAGAAAATTTGATAAAAGGAGTAAATTGGAAACTTTTAAAAAAAATTTATGCTCTGTCTGAATAACAAAAGAAAATGTCCCTTGAAGCAAATTTGATATTAGAAGTAAATTAGAATGTTGTTTAAAAGTGTATGCTCTACTAAATCATGAAAAAATGTGTGTCACGTCCCTTTAATACACCTGAAGCTGAAAATCTCTAATTTTCAAAAACATAAAAAAATTATTATCTGCTTCATCATTCCCTCGAAAAACCAAATGCATAAGATTAACTCCAAACAAACAAAATGTTGACTTGGTGGGTATAGTGATTAAATCATAGGTTGAAGGACCTCTATGTATGTATTGTGTAGTGATGCTAATAGGTTAGCGCTGTTAAATCTGTTGGCGCTCTACAAATATCCGATAATAATAATAATAAGGTGATGTGTGCAATGAAACTGTTGTGTTTTAGACATATCTGTGTATGTTTGTTTAAGGGATTTAACTAGGGCCATTATAGGCATAGTGAGCAGGTGTGTTTTTTGGGTTATTAATTTTGCTCATTTTTATTAGTATAAAACTAATTCTATTTTAACTATAATTGATTGAGAAGATAGCGTTTGTATCTATTTAGTGACATTGCTCTCTAATGTCATACAATATGGCGAGGGGGGGTAATTTAACCACTTCAACGATCTGTATGCGCATGACAAGCCCTTCTCGTCATGCGCCTACAACTTTTCATACGCATGATAGGATATATTTGAATATAATGTTCCGTTAACTAGTGTTGACATCTATAACAGAAGAACAATACCAATGTTAGTTTAAAATAATCTGTTCTAATTTTTGAAAAATAATGCAGACAAATATAAAAATGATGATTCATCTCGGATGTGGATATAGTTTGTTTAAAATGAACCTACATATTGACATTTTATGACCTTGCCTATACTGATTACTTCATTCTGTGCGTGTATACTGTCTGCCGGCTGAGCTGTGTTCACTAATCAGTTTTGTGGGAACACCCTTGGCAGTCTGTGATCTCAGCCGCCTTTACACCAGAGTAGAGCGATTTCCATTGCTCCAGTGATTTTTGAGCAAATAAAACTCAAGCTGTTAAGCATTCATGTGTAATCATATCACCCCAAAGTCAGTTATACATTCAAACATGTATTAAATGTGCAATGACTCAAAATCTGATAGCTGCTGAGTCAGTTTTGTATACTACAGTCATTTAAATAAAATGACTGAATATATATATATATAAATATATATATATATATATATATATATATATATATATATATACAGTATATATATATATATATATATATATATATATGTACATTTTCTTCTTAAACGGGAAGAGTCCACAGCTGCATTCATTACTTTTGGGAATTCAGAACCTGGCTACCAGGAGCAGGCAAAGACACCCCAGCCAAAGGATTCAAATACCTCACCCACTTCCCTTATCCCCCAGTCATTCTTTGCCTTTCGTCACAGGAGGTTGGCAGAGAAGTGTCAGAAGTTCGAGATAGTCTCTTGTGAGTTTTAAGTAATCCTGTCAGCATGGATGAAGGTTAGAGTCCGGAGATGCAGGGAGAGTCTTTCTACTAAACCATCCCGACTCATATTAACAGCTCCTTGGCAATCAGTGTTGATGAGCTTCACTGTCTGACTTTATTCACTCAAGTCCATGTCAGAAGCAAGGCTACTATCTGTCACACTTGAAGGGCCGTGTTCCTTTTCCACGGCGCAGATTCTGGTAAGGTCGTTTCATTTTATTTCATTATGGAAATGTAAAGGTAACGAGAGAAGGTAGGGTCCTAGTGAGACTCCTTTTATCTTAAAATAGGAATCATGGGTTAATATCTCCTGAGGGGGGTTATTGAACAGGGGGGACTTTAATCATGTTTGTTATTGCTGCTAATGTGTAGTCATACTTTGGCTCTTGGCTTTTCAGAACATAACGGCCTTATCAATTGGCACAATCTCTTTAGATTTGCGTGCTCTTTTTGTGACTGGCATGGTGCACCTCGTGACCGGGTGTGATTGAGTTGTTTTCCCCTTCCGTATGCTGACTGGGTGGCGACAGAGTCTGCTCGTTGGTTGTCTGGTTCACAGGAGGTGGTGAGTGCTCCAGCCATTGGGTGTGTAAAAAGGGTGGAGGATTCTGATTTTTTAGACACGGATGTCTCCGATGCGGGGAATGCGTCTTGTGATGAATATGAAATGGCCCGGGTTATCCATGCCCATCAGTTATGTTCCGATTGCCGTTCTAGAGTACTCTCTTCTCCCGACTCAGGGACCTTAGAGTGTGTTGAGCCATTTGCCCCAGAGGATTCCATGGCTGGTGAGGCGCGTGCCCCAGAACCTTCCTTTGCTACAGAAGCAGGTGTCCCTATAGCCTATACTCCTTCTCTGGAAGATGGCTTGTTTCCTCCAGAGGTTACGGCACGGTTCCGCATGGCCATATCTATGGAACTGGCTCACTTATATTTCCCAAGTGAAATATTTTTTCCTTTTGCAGTGGCAGAGTTTTCCTTCCTTCCCGTTTTGGGTTGGATCATCTTTTCTGGAAGTGCAGAGCATGTCCTTCTTCCTTTTTCTCAGCGTTTCGTTTGCTCCAGTACGTGGAGTGCAGGAGTCACCCTGCCTTTTCTGCCAGGAGCTGAGAGGCTCCCATTGTTATTCCTGTTGCAGGGATTTCGGGAGACCGATCCGGTAAGGATTTCTGGAGACTGTCATCTTCTCAATCTAAGAACTGCCCCTTATCATACCATGGTCTTTAGACTCTTGGTGCTATCCTTCGACCTTATGCAGATCTAGCCTTTTGGGCTTGAGGGTAGGCGGTCCAAAGTCAGTCACAGACTTTCACTTTTCTGGGGTCAGGGAGATGTCCTTCCTCTTCACTAGCGTGTGGATCAGGTCGTTCGGCCTGTCTACAGAGGATAGCCTTGCGATCCAAGGATACGGGTTGCCCATTTCTTCTACTGGTCAGGAGTTTTTTCAAACTCTTGGGTTTGAGACTGTTGCTAGGTAATCTACGTCTACGGACTTTAGATGGTGGAGGGCTCTGTCTTGGGTGCGCTCCTACCATGGAAGGCAGCTGATAGATTCCTCAGGAAGTTAGATCTTTTGATCGGTTCCATTTTTCGAGGACTCTGGCTTAGGACCACGTTTCTTGCCTGGAACTGCTTAACCTCTTGTGTTTGGTTCCCCCACGTGTACTTTGAGAATGGGGTTTCTGACTCTCATGGGAGATTACTGTCTACCTGAGGCTTAAGTTTGAGGTCTCTCTGATGGGTCCCTACTTGTCTTCTGGGACATCTGTGCTTCCTTGTAGACTCCAGTAGTCGTTTCAACTGGGCTGGCCATATTGGCCGAAGGGTCTCGCCTATATTGGTAGGGTGGTTACCGTGGTTTTGCTCCCTTTTCTTCTCACCTAGGGTGGAGGATGGGTTCTTGCGTGTTCTCCTTGTCTTGGAGGTACCTCAGTATCTGTGAAGGCCCATGGGTCCTTGTTTTCTCACCTCGTAGGATCTCGAATCACAGAACTGGATTCTGGTATTAGGATACAGGGGGTCAGAGTACTTTCTTTCCTGGGGTAGTGTTCCTTCTTCTGGAAGGCTGCAGTGTAGGTGTTTTCGGACCCGAGCACAAAGTTACTGTCAGCTCATGGAGCATGCCAGTTTTAGTAGCGGTCAGAGTTCTACTCCGGGGTTTTTGATTCCTTGTAGATCCATCCTTTTTTCTCTGACGGTCCGGAACTCTTGTCTTATGTCTTTAACTAGCCTTTGGACTGGGACTGTTATACTGGAAGGTTGGGGATTGGTCTGCACTGTGCAGTGTTGACCGTTTACTATTATTGAGTTTGTCCTTCCCTTCGGTGGGGGGACTCTTGGTGCCCATCTCTCTACTGGTGGCGTCTGCTGCTGGGATGGGACGCTCCCTAGAGCCCGGAAATTTCTGGTCAGGAGCTGTTGTCGAGTTTTTTCAGTGCTTCTTGGTGGGACGAGTACCACGATGGCTTAGGGTCAGCTTAGCTGCCTGGAGATTGGTCATAGCAAGTTCTTGTTTACAGGTGACTCTGTGTTCTCTTGGAGAGCTCTTTTTTAACTGCTAGGACAGTTATCCTGTCTCTGCTTGTCTAACCTGACGGGTTTTGACTTGGCTATGATTCAATAGGGAACTTGTGGTTTTCTGGAACACCATATGTGATATGGTGCTGTGTTAGGGATATGAGGGTAGCCTTCTGGAAATCCTAGTGATATTTTTTCCTGAGTATGGACTTATTGTTCTGGTCCTTGTCCTTCTAGGGAGTTAATCTCCCTGGGCAGTGGTCCTGTGGCAACCTTGAGTTGCTCTAAGTTTGATTGAGCCCATGTTGGATGGTCCTTTGGATCTCTTATGGGGTCCTCTATTCTCCCCCTCGGGGGTAGATAGAGGTTTTTTACTTTTAGGGGTACTTTTCATGGGAGTCGAGAGCCGCTGGGCTGGCTCCTCAGAGGCCTTGGTGCTCAGCAGACTCTGGGTCTGAGTGGTCTCTAGCACGGCTTTGCAGGTTATGTAACTGATGAGCAGTTACCTGGGCTTCCGGTTTTTCCCTTGTCATTTAGAGTTTTTGTAGGGTGTCGAGTAATTTCAGACTGTGGTGCCTTTCGAAGGGGCCGCCTTTTTGTACCCGCCCTTTGTTTGCATTCAGTGTCCTCTAGCTTGGGTATAGTTTACCCAAAAGTAATGAATGCAGCTGTGGACTCTTCCCGTTTAAGAAGAAAAACATAAATTATGCTTACCTGATAATTTTCTTTTCTTCTGACGGTAAGAGTCCACAGTTCCCGCCCGCGTTTTATCTATGAGGTGGCAGTAAATTTTTTGTTCTTCTGGCACCTTTTTTTACCCTGATATTTCTCCTATTGTTCCTTGTTCCCTTGGCAGAATGACTGGGGATGAGGGAAGTGGGAGAGGTATTTGAAGCCTTTGGCTGGGGTATCTTTGCCTCCTCCTGGTGGCCAGGTTCTGAATTCTCAAAAGTAATGAATGCAGCTGTGGATTTAGATAGAGCATATAATTTCCAATTTACTTCTATTATCAATTTTGCTTTATTCTCTTGTTATCCATTATTGAAGAAGTAGCAATGCACTTCTGGGAGCTAGCTGAGCACATCAGTAAGCCAATGAGAAGAGGCATATATGTGTAGCCACCATTTAGAAGCTAGCTCACAGCTGCTAAGTCTATTCGTTTCAACAAAGGATATCAAGAGCGCAACACAAATTAGATAATAGAAGTAATTTGGAAAGTTGTTAAAAATTGTATCTTCAATCTGAATCAAACATTTTTTTTCCCATTGCATGTGTTTTAATCACACATAAATACCCTGCACTGTAATGCCCCCATTTTCACTATCTTTTTTGCCTCCGCCTTTGGGGTTCAAGGACGGCGCTTCGCCGATCCTCTGGCTTCTACCCCAAGTGAAATTCGGGAATGAGGTTTACAAGGGGGGCTTCGCATACACTGGGCATTTTATTGTGTGAGTTAGGAACTCCCCCACCAGCAGTTACAGCCAATCAGCGGTCGTCAAGATTTGCTACCTGCATCTCCTGCTTATTACGTAATCACATGCCACACATTCTTTTCAAACATATGAGGAGTGCGATTACGTCATTGTGAGCATGCACACATTGAGGTAGCAAATCTTGACAAGGTAGCTATTTTCGACAGGACACCAGTTTATAAATAATTTACAGAAGCATTTGTTGAAGGTTGATAAGTGCATTGTAAAGACCACTAGTAGAGGTTGTGGTAAATTAAAAAATACATGGAATTAGGGTTGACGGGTGTCCATACTTTAACCGGACAGTTCAGTATTTTAGCAGGCTGTCCAGTAAAAACTGTACAAAAATATCGGACAGTTAAATGTCCAGTATTTTTAAAGCCCCTGTCAGTTAAATGTAAAGGGCCTCAAATGCCTGTATTTATTACACATATGGCCAAAAAGAGAAGTAACCCTGTGCAGTTTCTGTTACAGGCAACCATGGGAGTGTTAAATAATGGCTGTGTGCGTGCTCATGTGTTACTGTCAACCAAGGGGATAACATGACTGCTCAGTTGGGAAAAATATAGATGATGGGATCAAGGGTGTGGCCTAAGGTTAAGCTTTTAGGGGGACGTTATGTGTCCCAACCTACAACCTGTGCTCTTTTATAGGTGGTCCGGTGTTTTATGGAGCACAACTTTCAACCCTAAATGGGATATACAGAAGGCTACAATCAGGACTAATTAAGCCAATACTAGTCAATATAAACTAGATGGACTTATCGTTCTTATATGCCATCTATTTCATCCTATATTGAAAAGAGATTGGCGGCAGCGAGGTATATTTAAAAACAAACAAAATAAAAAAAATCTTTTAGGACAAATTTGTGCTCCTGCAAGGGCTTTATCTGTGCTCAACGGTTTTTACCATTGTGCGCCTTGTTGCGCCCGTATTACAGGTCACAAGTCAAACTTTTGTGCTCTTGTGGTCGCATCCTTGCGCAAAAAAAAGACTTTGTGAAGTTGCGAATGCAGGATCGTATTTCTCCGTAGACTTGTTTTGAAAAAAAAAAATGATAGCTGAAGCAAATACGAGCGCAGGATTACAATGAGATATATGTATTTATTTCTATACATATGTATATATGTATTTATATGTGTATATATGTCTGTAAATACATATATAAGCATAGAAATATATATATATATATATATATATATATATATACATATAAATAGAAATAAATGCATATACATTTATATACATACATATATTTATACATGTGTTCCTATGGATTCCTATGTAAAAGCACTTTTGGACGTTTTTTTTTTTTTTCTGACATCTCATATCTTTTATTGTAATTTTTTAAAAATAATTTGTATTATAGTGTTTCTATGACTGTAACTGTAGTTTTAAATGTAATTTTGATGTGTTTTGTGACACTTTTTTGACTCGTCAATCATTCTAGCGTAAATCGCAATTGCATTCACGCAAGGCATAGATGATACACAAACATGCATTTCCTGTTTTCATATTATTTAAAATAAATAACAAATAAATATTTTTACATATTTAGTCACTGTATTATTATACACAATCCATTTTTTTGGTTTTATGTATCTTTAAAGGGACACTGAACCCAATTTTTTTCTTTCATGATTTAGATAGAGCATGAAATTTTAAGCAACTTTCTATTTTACTCCTATTATCAATTTTTCTTTGCTCTCTTGCTATCTTTATTTTAAAAGCAGGAATGTAAATCTTAGCAGCCAGCCCATTTTAGGCTCAGCACCATGGATAGCGCTTGCTTATTAGAGGCTTACTTTTACTCACAAATAAGCAAGCATAACCCAGGTTCTCAACCAAAAATGGGCCGGCTCATATGCATCACATTCCTGCTTTTTAAATAAAGATAGCAAGAGAATGAAGAAAATATGATAATAGGAGTAAATTAGAAAGTTGCTTATAATTGCACGCTCTATCTGAATCATGAAAGAAAAAAATTGGGTTTAGTGTCCCTTTAATAACTGAGTAGATTTGTAGATTAGAATAATGGCAGGATTGAGAGATTTTCATTATTATACACCTTGTTAGTCTTTATCATTAGTCACTGAACATTTTTTTGTTGTTGTAAAATTCTCTAAATTGTATTTTATCTAAATTGTACATTAAATGTACTTGAAACCAAATGTTTATTTTATTATTCAGATAGAGCATACCACATTAAACAACTTTCTAATTTACTTCAATTATCTAATTTGTTTCATTCTGTTAGTATCCTATTGAAAAGCATACCTTGGTAGGCTCAGGAGCTGCAATGCACTAGAAGAAGCTAGCTGCTGATTGTTGGTTGCACACATATGCGACTTGTTGGTTCACCAGATATGTTCAACTAGCTCCCAAGTAGTGCATTGCTGCTCCTTCAACAAAGGATACCAAGAAAATGAAGCAGATTTGATAATAGAAGTAAATTGGTAAGCTATTTAAAATTGTATGCTCTAGCTGAACCATGAAAGAAAAGATCTGGGTTTCATTTCCCTTTAATATGTGATTTGTTTGCTATTAGTACATTGAAATTAACTCTGAGTATTTTTATATAGGTGCAGCTGACAACGACAGACCTTCTTCTGGCTTCAATCCACTACAGAAGGGAGATCAAGCAAATTCAAATACTACAAAAAGAACTGGGAGGAGAGGCGAAATAAGAGTTACAACTCAACGAGCTTTTCAGAAACCCCATCTTCTAGAGGCTCCAACCAGCTTTCCGAGCAGAAAATCCAACATGGAGACACCAATATGTACCAAGACAGGTGGAACATGTGAATTTCTGGGATCCAACATGACCTTACTGAAGTGGGACCACCTGCATAACACTTTAAGTTTTGCTTGGGATATGCACGTTTATGGAACAGGAGTCCTCTTTGTCTTGTTATCGGTAATTGCCATGGTAAATCTCATAGGATCTCCAATACTACAAGTGCCCTACCTTCCATATATTTTAATGTCTAATTCACTTCTGTTTGCTGTTGGTGTTCTTCGAGCAGTTCTATTTTTTTTAGATCCTTATGGGACAAAATCCATAATCTCATACAGAGTTTCTCTGGTACTCTACAATGTAACTTTTCCCCTCATACTTACAACATTTGCGACCTTGGTCCTGCTGGTTTTAAATATAGGCTGTCTTCAACTGCTTCCTCCAAAGATTCAAAGTCTTCCTTTGCTTGCAGTGGTTGGAGTCATTCACTTTATCATCCTTCTAAGTGCAGACCTCCTAACGCATTTCCTAAACCCTTCTGTAAACATTGTCTTACAGATACTCTCAATCTCATGGGGTATATTCCTAATGGTTGGTACCTTTGTAGTGTACTATCGGCTGAGGAAATGTAGCAAAGATATTGTGAATGAGACACAGAGAGTTTCACCGACCACAGAAGATATTGTGTCAATGCAAACTCAAGGGAGGAATATCAAATGTCTCTTCACATCATCAAGGGTATTGCTTGTCAGCAGTGTGTTTGGACTTCTCTGCTGTGGTTTGCAGGTTTATGCTTTACTGTGGCTATATGGTTTGCTTGGAAAGAAAAATGAGTTTTCTTGGTCCTGGTGGTTTGTACAATTCTGGTTCCGGATTTTTGAACTTGCTCTGTGCTTTTCCATGATGTTTATAGCCTCACATAGTTTTTGTCTGCAGTGCAGTACTAGTGATCATACTTGCTGGTCCAAAATAATAAGTTATTTTTGTGTCTACAACAAAACTGAAATTCCAGAATATCCAAACAACTGCTATGACTGGACAAACAACATCCAAGACAGGGTCATCAATAACAATATTAGCAAAAGTATTATTCGTAACCAAGCTGAAAATGTTCCTCTCCGAATCCTGAAGGAAACCAATGAAAATAAACCTAATGTAGCACTCAATAGCAGATCTGCTTCCCCACTTGCTAGACCTAAACCAGAGCACATCTTTGGACCAAAATCACAAAATGTAACCATGGGGCGCTCCTATACCAGCATTTGCTTTGAAAGGGAATCTATGCTGTCACTCGCTGATCTGGAGTTTCGCCCACCATCTCCAATAAATTTGAGCAGAAGCATTGATGAAGCCTTGTTTAGAGAGCACTTGGTCAGAGACAGTATCTTCCTAGATTCCAGTCTTCAATATCCCAGTTATATAACCAGACAGGACTCGTGCTCCTCTCTAAAAGAATGCTCAGCCTTGAATCAGACAGTTGACCCACTGATTTCATCAGATCTAAAAATGAGAAGATGTAGCAACCCAGACTATATGTACAGCTTAGCAAGACATAGCTCACAGACAGAGGTTGACTCCACAAGTGAGAGTCTTCCACAGAGCAAGGATCTACCCCGTGATGTGACCACAGAGGCAGAAGCTTCAGTCAGTTCCTTGGACAGTGTTTCCAAAGGATCCATCAAAATCAGCTGGAATCCTTGGCGACATGGTCGGCTGTCCTCGGTGGAAAGCCTTCCAATGGAAGATACACCTAACACACAGCTCCTTAAGCAAGGTTCACAACCAAGCATTCCTTCCAAAGGCAGTGAGCCGGAGAAAATATTTGGCAGGAGACTTATTGAAAGGAGTCAAACAACAGACTCACATAGTATTGCAAGTGACACTATCGAACTGTGAAGAAGCCAGTTTAAGTCATTTCCTTTAAAATTCAAGACTCTTCTACACAATGTTTGAATTTTTTTTAAGTTTATATAAAATAAACTAATTTGTGAACATGGTGTGATACAAAGGCGGCAATTTCCCCCCCCCGCCATGTTTTTTTTAATATCATAATCTTCAATAATAAGCACATATATTCACAATGATTTCACATTGTTGGAACACTAATCATTTATTTTCTGTGAATATATCTTAAATTGCCGAACTTTTTATGCTAACCTCATCATATTAAAAAAATAGATGGCTGTTTTTGTGACTTTCTCTTAGCAACGGCTGTAACCTGTTTTACAAAAGCACTTAAAGGCAGATTGGTTATGAATTTCTGCCACTCCATCTAAACTGGACATAATCCCCTGAATCACTGATGTACTAGAGCATAAAACATACAGGATTTAAATACAAAATGCGGTACTTTGAGTAATGACATACTGTACGTGTCAGGCAAGCTGAAAACAGACACGTACTTAGGATATGCAGCAAGTGTTTCCATAGTAACCTGTAAAGGACTTTTATGTAGAACCCAAAACCAAAAATGTGTTTACTTTTATTAACTATGTTCTATGACAATCAGACCTTCTCTCAACAATAAGGTATGTCGTTTCTGAAGCACACAAGCAGAATTGGTACAAACAGAAGAACAGGGTCTAATCTCTACATGTGTGTATATATGAATGTATATTGTATATATGGTTCTGTTGTAAAAGTGGTGATACATTTTTTTACATATGTATATTAGTTATAGAAAATAAAAATGTATTAAATTGTCAGGAGGCAATATTCACTAAACGTCAGTTAGGTGCACATTTTAACTATGATGGCAAACATTGTTAAATATTCCTGAAATAGGACTTTTACCCAGTAGTGTTGCCCTCCCCATATGTATTAAAGGGACACTCAAGTCAAAATAAACTTTTATGATTCAGATAGATCATGTAGTTTTAAGACACTTTCCAATTTTCTTCCATTATCACATTTTGCACATTCTTTTTTTCTGCAAAACAGGATCCTATTAAGTATGTGCTCAAGCTCACAGGGTATGTATAATAGTCTGTGATTGGCTGATGTCTGTCACATGATACAGAGGATTCTGTCACATGATACAGAGGACCGGAAAATATAAGAAAAAGTGGCCTGCATTAGAAATGCATGTAAAACATGTTTTAAGAACCCTAAGTACTTAAAGGGACACAAAACCCAATTTTTTATGATTCAGCTAGAGCATGCGATTTTAAGCAACTTTCTAATCTACTCCTATTATACATTTTTCTTGCTCCCTTTATTTGAAAAAGCAGGAATGTAAGCATAGGAGCCAGTCCATTTTTGGTTCAGCACCTGGGTAGTGCTTGCTGATTGGTAGTTACATTTAGCCACCAAACAGCAAGCACTAACCAAGCGCTGAACCAAAAATGGCCGGCTCCTATGCTTACATTCCTGCTTTTTCAAATAAAGATAGCAAGAGAACGAAGAAAAAATTATAATCGGAGTAAATTAGAAAGTTGCTTAAAATGGCATCCTCTATCTGAATCATGACAGAAATAATTGGGGTTTTGTGTCCCTTATCAAGTGAAGATAAGCCAAACCTTATTTATTTTTTTATTCTAATTGCTGTCTTTAAAGAGTGACAAGTCAGGTACATTGGTTTATGCAAATGAACAGCTCTGATGACTTGTTTATTTGAAAGTCAGGTCCTATTTTACTTTAAATAGACAGGGAAACTTTAGGGTAATAAATGTGCATTTCTATACCTTTGGGGGTTTTTTGTAGACCATATATTGTACTGTAGGTGTCTGTCCTTCACATCCAGAACCCTAAATAGGACCACATAATCTAAGACTCTCCTTTCAGTGGAGATGATCTTAGAAGTTTTATCAGTATACAGTGAGGTCCCTCAAATAATTTTATAGAGGTTAATTTTTGCTTAAGTGATGTTGATCCTTTTATAAGGTTTTCTGAATGTAAATCAGAGACACATACTATATAAGGTCTACAAAAATTCCAAACATTTGTGTGATTTATCTCCATCATCTCGCCCATAGTGTGATAAACAGCTCTAAATAAATGTATAGGGACCTCACTCTACTGATGAGGCATCTAAGATTATCTCACCAGTCTAGAGAGCTTTAGTGAAACCGGCCGGTATGTCAGATGATCAAAACCTCGCCAGAACGGAGAGAAATCATGAAAAATCTGTGGGATTTTTTTACAACTTATATTGTAATGTAGAAGTCTCCTTAATAACCAGAACCCTGCATTGAGAGATAAACACGGGAACTTGCAGCACTTATAAGAATGAGTAGAAAGCTTTAGATCATTGGACCCTTAGAGAGAACAAGATATTGTTACCCATAAGGTTCAGGGTTCTGTAAATTATTCTTGGATGACATTAAAGAAACAGTCTACCCTAGAATTGTTATTGTTTAAAAAGATAGATAATCCCTTTATTTACCATTCCCCAGTTTTGCATAACCAACATTGTTATATCAGTCTACTTTTTACCTCTGTGATTACCTTGTATCTAATCCTCTGCATACCTTATCTCAGTTCCTTTGACAGACTTGCATTTTAGCCATCAGTGCTGACTCCTAGGTAACTCCACGGGCATGAGCACAATGTTATCTAATATGGCACACATGAACTAATGCCCTCTAGTTGTGAAAAAGTTTCAAAATGCATTCAGATAAGAGGCGGCCTTCAAGGGCTAAGAAATTAGCATATGAGCCTACCTAGGTTTAGCTTTCAACTAAGAATACCAATAGAACAGAAGAAAAATGGATGATAAAAGTAAATTGGAAAGTTGTTTAAAATTGCATGCCCTATCTGAATTTTAAAAGTTTATTTTTGACTAGACTGTCCCTTTAAAAGATGTTCTGAAAAATTGCTTCAGTGTTATAATAGTTTGATGAAGAAGTATTAATGAGTTTTTGGACAAAATAAAGACAAATTTGGTATGGAATCTCACTCTATTAAGACTGTCCTATTGTTAACCGACAGGCAGTAGGATACATTTTTGTTTTTACTTTAACTAGTAGAGGCAGTATGGAGTCTTTTGAGGTAAGAACCAATCTTGGTACATGATTGAAAAGACCCAGCTTCCCAAGATAGAATTAATTGTTTAGCACTGATATATGTAAAATGTAAGGGAAATGTATCACCATTCTAGTTTGTATATACTGTATGTAAGTGTGTGACTGTACAGATCTAATAAATATGTCATTTTTATAGAGCCTTCAAGGCATACTTTTAAACATAAAATATTAAACCTACGACTTGTTAAGTATATGTTAAAATCTCTGAAATCTCACAATGCTGGAGAATCAAGGAGAGGAAGGTTTTTGGCAGCTAAATGAAGATGGAGAACTTGATATATGGCATCTGCCTGTAACTGAGACTTCTTTTAAAAGGAATGTGGCACTAAAGCTGTGACAATCGGAGAAAGAGAGGTCACATGAGATGCAAGATGACTCTCTGTACATGCACAGATGCCTACTCATGTGTACATGTTAAACTGAGACTTAGGTATGCCAGCCTACTAACTGTGTGCCAAATCGTACATGTAAATAAAATACCTCTCTGAAACAAGACCATGAACATGTAGTTTTAGTTCCTTTATTTCATTAAATTCAATCTAAAATAGAGATATTTGAACAAGAATATATCATTTAAAGGTACTAAGACTTGAGAAATTTGCAACATTACTACTTTGCAGAAAAGAATAATATAGATGTGGAAAACTGTCCTACAGAAATGTTAGGAAAAGTAAAGAAAGACTGTAACAATTACTTTAAATCTGAAAGGGACACTGAACCCAAATTTCTTCTTTCGTGATTCAGATAGAGCATGCAATTTTAAGCAACTTTCTAATTTACTCCTATTATCAATTTTTCTTCGTTCTCTTGCTATCTTTATTTGAAAAAGAAGGCATCTAAGCTAAGGAGCCAGCCTATTTTTGGTTCAGACCATGGACAGCACTTGTTTATTGGTCGTTGAATTTATCCACCAATCAGCAAGAACAACCCAGGTTGTTCACCAAAAATGGGCCGGCATCTAAACTTACATTCTTGCTTTTCAAATTAAGATACAAAGAGAATGAAGAAAATTTGATAATAGGAGTAAATTAGAAAGTTCCTTAAAATTGCATGCTCTATGAATCACAAAAGAAAAAAAATTGGGTTCAGTGTCCCTTTAAAATGTATCTAAACCATAAAGGGCTAGATTACAAGTGGAGCGCTAATTTATTGCGCGCCCACAAACGGGAAAATTCGCCTGTTTATGGGCGTTCGATAAATAACCAGTTAATACTAATTAACACTCAAAAAATTAACCAGAGGTCAGACCTCTGGTTAATTTTTTAAATGCCTGCCAATTGCCCCTCAAAAAACATGTGAGGTCCCTTTTTAAAAAACTGCACTAAGCAGTTTTGGGGGAACTAAAGTTGGCGGTAGTGGGGTGTTAGAAAAAATCCGGCACTGAAAAGTACCTTTACATTGTGGTCTATGGAAACTGTATGATCCCAGTAAATATATATGTATATGCTTATATGCATATATATTTATGTGTTAATATGTGTATATACACATATTAAACACATAAATATATATGTATATAAGCATATACATATATATTTGCTGCCCATCACTGCGTGCCTTACCCCCTTCACTGCGCTAGTTCTCATACCGGGTCTGATGGCATGAGAACGAGGCTCCCATTAGAGCCTATGGAAGTGTGCTCTCGTGAGCACAATGCTTCTGTGCAACGCGAACATGAGTTTGCGTTCGCATTGCACCTCACTTGTAATACCAGTGCAAATTTGTGTGCGCTGGTATAACTAAGTTGAGTGCAAATATCGCCTTTGCAGAAGCGATATTTTGCATTCAACTTGTAATCTGGCACAAAATGTTTAATCACCTGTTGTAAATTTTAACATCAAACGCGTCAGGTTAATTTGACCCTGTAATGTCCTATACAGTAATTGCTTTATTAGAGTATGAGGGAAGGGACGCTACACTTCAGAAAAAAATTGGGAACTGGGGAGCCTACAGTAGCGATCACGGGGGGGGGGGGATGCTACACTACAGAAAAATGTGAAAGATTAATAAATAATAAAATAAAATGTAAAAATTAAGCTATAAACTAAGATGGCAGACACTGTTGGGAGGGTTAGAGAGCTGTTTGGGAGGGATCAGGAAGGTGAGAAGGGTAACGGGTGATCCTACACTGCAGAAAATAATTAAATTAGTTAATTTATTTAAAACACAAAAACTAAAACTTCATAGTGGCAAAATCATCTTTATACTGATGACACACAATTTAATCTATTAGTGGTGCTTCTAGAGTAGGGGTGCCCAATAGCTAGATCGGGATCTACTAGTAGATCCTGAAAGCGCTGTTGGTAGATTGCAGCCAATGGGATCAAAATGATGTGGTCAAGTTACACAATCTCAACACTGGGGAGCGAGTAGAGTATGGTTGCTAGGGATACCGCTTTATCTACCACAGTGTGTGAAGGGGCAGGTCATTAAATAGTTTGATGGTCGGACATGAAAAACGCTACCGGATTGGATCTTGAGGGACATCGATTTCAACCAATCAATGTAGATGATTTTTGAACAACAACACAATTGGCCTATCAAAAGCATGGTTGAGTGAGTACGCAATAGATTATAGTTAGGAGGGTAAGCGTCAATAGATAGACAAAGTAAAGGTGGAAGCTGCTGTGCTATGCTAATGGAACAAGTCTGACTGACGGCTGGCAAATTAACGCGTTGACCCGGTAAGAAATGGCCTGCATGACGCGCTATTGAAACTTATTTGTTTAAGCCTCACTGGGTCATATCAGGCCAAGACCACAGCGTAAAGTAAAGAGGGTCAGTGGCAGTAATTTGAATTCAGTGTTTTGTAATATAGCACAAGGGGTTGCTCATGTTAACCCAAATTAAAGTCAGTGCTACTTTCTTTGCAATGAAAAAAGGGTTTAATATAGCTGGCACTAGTTACAAGTGTTCTAAAGAGAATAATAAACACCAGGTCCGGTGCTACCCCCCAATGCAATACTATAAATAATACAAGAAGTTGGGAAAGAACCAACAAAAAGTGGGGGTTTGAAAAATAAGCACTCTTCCCTAAAGGATGAGTAGTGATGATTACTTAAAATCTATACACTATTGTTATTAATTAAAATAAAAGGAGAATAAAAATTCTCCAAATATGCACCAAGTCAAATTAAGCTAAAAGCAATTATGTACAATCACCTCCCTGTTTCCTAGCCGATATCTGAAGCCGTCGGTATTTTGAATCACACACAATATGTTGTTATCAGTGAGGTGTTATATTTCCTAACGTAATTGTAGCTAAGCCTTGCGATACTGAGCACACAATATAGATAACATAGGCATGTTCGGTGACTTTACAACGCAGACGTATTATTACTTCTGATAAGCTATGTCAAGGTGTTGTGAGTATGACTATCACAAGACGAGTATACGATGAGCCCTATGACGCTTCTAAACAATAACAACAAAAGGACACCACGCCCCTAATCGTACGTCACTAGCCAACCACGATAGCTTTGTTATTTACCACACTCCCCTATCCCTCACGGACATATATGATTGGGTATTAGAGGGGCTGGACCGGCAAACTGAAGCATTGAATGGTTTAACAATTTCTGCTGTCTGGTTGGCGGAGGAGTGGGCGGTGTTCGGATGCGTGTCCTTTGATTGTGAATTACACAGTGTATATTACCGGGTGGCACCCGGGCTTCGGCTTGCTTATTTTCTAAACATTGATTAAGGCTGATTAGACAGCTGAAACGCGTTTGTTATACCATAACACCTCACCTATGTCTCTAACCCCTGTCACCTAATGCCGACGGCTGCAGATATCGGCCAGGAAACGGGGGGTGATTGTACATAATTGCTTTTAGCTTAATTTGACTTGGTGCATATTTGGAAAAATTTTATTCTCCTTTTATTTTAATTAAAAACAATAGTGTATAGATTTTAAGCAATTATCACTACTCATCCTCTAGGGAAGAGTACTTATTTTTCAAACCCCCACTTTTTGTTGGTTCTTTCCCAGCTTCTTGTATTATTTATAGAGCTACTTTTTTGTCAGGATTAATATGTTGTATCTTTATGCTTTTGCACATCCATGTGTTGCTAAATCATGCAACCTTAAAGGGATATGAAACACACATTTTATTTTTTTCATGATTCAGATATAGAACATTCAATTTGAAACAACTTTCTAATTTACTCCTATTATCAATTTTTCTTCATTCTCTTGGTATCTTTATTTGAAAAAGCAGGAATGTTAGCTTAGTAGCTAGTGCATATTTAGTAGGTAGATCTCGTTGAGCTGGTCATTTGAAAAGTAGATCCCAACACAAAAAAGTGTGGGCACCCCTGTTTTAGAGGGTGCTGAGGGTTTAATTAATCTTCAATAAACATAACTGCATTATGATCAAACTATAAGCAGCTAACTAATACAGAAATGACCCCTTTACCAAATTACCACCGGGTTTGTAAGCTTACACAGGATTATAACCATGAGCTCCTTCTGTGTCACTCTATTTACTCATATTGGATATTGAATGTATCATGCATTGATTGGGCTTTTGTTTAACACAAATGAATATGCTTTATATTTTAGCATACCCTAGCCATGTATTGTGACACAGCCTACATAGAGTTACCAGATGTCTTCCACAAACATACTAGACAGCTAGAGAAATAGGTGGGTGGTGTTATATAGACACCAGTTCTGACCGGAACGTCACAACATCAGATCTCTCACTTATACGTCTATATGAGCCCACAGATCAGACCTGCATCCCTGTACCCCATTAATCATTTGCCAAAATCAGGTCTCAAATAAATATTTTACTGGACAGCTAGTTGAAATACCGAGATATTCAGACAGAACATAACATTTTAAACAACTTTCCAATTTCCTTCGGATATCTCATTTGCTTTGTTCTCTTGGGATTCTTTGATGAAAATGATACCTCCCATGCTAGACTACAGGACTTCCCTCTGGAACGCACTTCCTCACGCTGTCAAACTTTCCCCTAACCTGTCCTCCTTTAAACGCTCCCTAAAGACCTTTTCTTTCAGGGAAGCTTATCACCCAAATCAATAACAAATTAATTCCACTTACCTAATAGTTGCCCTCATGTAACTCCACACTAACATCATTCTCACCTTTACAGTCCCCACCTCCTGTTTTCCATCCTCTTACCCACTTAGATTGTAAGTTCCCACGGGAATAGGGCCCTCAAACTCCCCTATATTTGTTTGTTAAATTGTGTCATATTTACTGTTGTAATTATCTCTGTACCCATGGACAGCGATACGGAATCTGCTGGTGCTTTATAAATAAAGAATAATAATTGGGATTCTTTGATGAAAATGATACCTCCCATGCTAGACTACAGGACTAGGGAGCAAGCTGCTTATTGGTGGTTGAACATACAGTATATGCATTTTCTCATTGGCTCATTGGAAGTGTTCAGCTAGCTCCCAGAAGTGCATTGCTGCTCCTTAAACATAATTATAGGGACATGAAACACAATTTTTTTCTTTCATGATTCAGATACAGCATGCAATTTTAAATAACTTTTCAGGTTATTGCTAATATCCAAGCCTGTGTCATTCTTTTAGTATCCTTTGTTAAAAATATATACCTAGGTAGGCTCAGAAGCTGCTGATTGGAGGCTGCGCCTATATGCCCTTGCCATTGGCTCTTAGCTAGCTCCCAGTAGTGCAATCATGCTCCTTCAGCAAAGGATACCAAGAGAATAAAGCAAATTAGATAATAGAAGTAAAATGGAAAGTTGATTAAAATTGTATGACCTATTTGAATCATGAAAAAAAAAATGAGTTTCATGTCCCTTTAAGAAAATTATATAAACATACACAGGGGTTGAAAAATTTGCCGAGTGGTCCATTGAAATTTCTTAGTTGACAACTTTTTCAACTCCAAATTTTCACGATGTTATATGTAAACTTGTAATACACATTTGTATTAAGAATAAAACACTTTTTATATCGTTATAAACTTATTCTCTTACCTAAACATAGCTGTGTCTTCTTCAGATGCTATCAAGTTGAGGCAGTAATAGAGAGGCACACGATCAGTTAGAGACAGACACGCACACACCCCTCACACACAGACTCCTCTAATAACAATCGGCTAGATTACGAGATTTGCGGTATGGGTGAAAAAGAAGCGTTAAGGCTCATAACGCTGCTTTTTCACTACCGCTGGTATTAGGAGTAGGGTTGCCACCCGCCCCGGTTTCACCGGGACAATCCCGGTCTGAGGCTCTGTGTCCCGGAACTAGCAGCAATGACTCAAGCAAAGAATTTGCAAAAAATAAACTGGCCAGAGGAGCGCTTAGCCCGGGGTTACTAACCAGGACCGGGTAGGGGACCATACAGCTCTCAGTATTATCCATTCACCCTCAGTATTAGCCTTACTGACAGGCAGCTCCAGGTTGCCATGGTGACAACGCTATCTATGCTGGGTGATCACGTGGTGTCGACAGTCGCAAACCGCTTCTCATTGATGTGTGAGGTGAAAATCGCCGTGCGGCTGAGGGAGAGAGTACATTGGCTGGGAGTGGGACAGCTATATATATATATATATATATATATATATATATATATTATACAGCTATATATATAATATATATATATATATATATATTATATTATATATTATATATATATATATATTATATTATATATATATATATTATATTATATTATATATATACAGGTAGCCCTCAGTTTACACTGGGGTTAGGTTCCAGAAGGAATGGTTGTAAATCGAAACCGTTGTAAATTGAAACCCAGTTTATAATGTAAGTCAATGGGAAGTGAGGGAGATAGGTTCCAGGCTCCTCTCAAAATTGTCATAAGTAACCCCTAATACATTATTTTTAAAGCTAAGAAATTAAGACTTTAAATGCTAAACAGCATTATAAACCTAATAAAATAATCACCCAACACAGAATATATAATTAAACTAAGTTAAATGAACAAAAACATTTGCTAAACAGCATTATAAACCTTATAAAATAATCACACAACACAGACTTCACTTGGATTTTTCTGCAAACAGTTATTTCTATGCATTCCAATCTGGACTGATTTATAGACAGGAAGATCTTGTTCCTTTGAAATCTGCTTGATAGCTCAGGTCTGGTTAAACTAGTTAATTTCAGCTTGCTTGGCTTTGCTGCAACACAAGCGGACAGCTCCACCTACTGGCTATTTTAATAAATGCACTGCTTCTCAATGCTTTTCAATAGCAGTCACATGACTGGAAAAAAAGGTTGTTATTCTGAAACGGTGTAAATTGAACCGTTGTAAAACGAGGGCCACCTGTATATTATATTATATATATATATATATATATATATATATATATATATATATATATTTTATATTATATATATATATATATATAATATTATATATATATATATATATAACAAAAATGAATTCCATAATGAATTTAAGGCCGCGACAAGCCACGCCCCCAAACCACGCCCTCTCCACGCCCACTTAGAAAGTGTCCAGGATTTTTTTGGGCAAAAGGTGGCAACCCTAATTAGGAGTCTTGCAGGTTTAGGGGCACCGCACACTTTTGGCCGTAACGCAAATTAACTTACGCAATTTGCGTAAAGTCTTTTTTTCAATGGGACTTCCATAGCGCCGATATTACAAGCTTTTTCTGGGAGGCCAAAAAGTTAGCGGTGCAGCCTATCCTGCAAGATTTGTGACGCAATATAAAGTCAGTAGTTATGAGTTTTACACTACAACGCTGTAGCATAAAACTCATAACTAAAGTGATAAAAAGTACACTAACACCCATAAACTACCTATTAACCCCTAAACCTAGGCCCTCCCGCATTGCAAACACTAAAATAAAATTATTAACCTCTAATCTGCTGCTCCGGACATCGCCGCCACTAGAATAAACATATTAACCCCTAAACTGCCGCACTCCCGCATCGCAAACACTAGTTAAATATTCTTGCAGAACAATTGGGATAAAATCCCTGGAAAGAAATGCTGTGTAGCACTCTCTGCCCAGACTGGGGTAGAGCCACTAGTACAATTTTAAAATTTAACTTTTATTTCTTAACTTTAAAAAGAATGGGTGAACATGAACAATTTAAAAACACTCTATCTCTTAATTGCCAACGACAATTCTCTCTAGTTGTTATTTACTAATTCGAGAGACCGGTTAGTTTTTATATTAATATTAGCTATGTAGCTGAACTAATCGGTGCTCCCTTATTTACGTAAAGTAGGGGTGTTAAGAGCCCTGTAATAGGTATCTGTGGTGTTTAATTTCTCATATAATTATTGAGGCTAGTATTAGTGTTTAATTTGTTTATTTTGGCCTGGGATAGCAGAAGGGATTTTCAAGTTTTATTCACATATATACACAGACCCTGGTTATAAGGTTCTTAGTGTTATTGAAATTCACTTCCCTTTATTGGATTAGTGTGTAAATGACCCCGTTTTTGTATCAATTATACTCAGAGGATGTATATTGTGTTTTCCACTTGTATTTTTTGTATATTCTGCATTCATTATCTCACTAGTTCATTATTTTATTTCCCATGTGGGATTGATCCTATAGTGAGTTTAAACAGACGTTTTACTGATAAATTCAGTGGCAATGCGGTTACAATCTCACCGCTTGAAAATGAAGCGATTTATATATGTATAACATATGTTCCTTCATACACTGTTAGGTGATTCATTAAATAATAGCGTCTACATGCGTGAATTTCTTTGTTAATAATGTTTTTTGTGAGCTCCCCAGGTTGCAATGTTTCCTTTATTGTTACAATTCCTGTTATTGCTGGCTGGTTACTTTGTGTTACATATGTTTCACAATACGTATTGTGTGGTTATAAAAGGATACTGTCAATACACACTCTCACAACACCCACAACCAGACTCCTTTCTGGGGATTCAGAGGCTAGTTATAATTATATTCTTTTGATGGTGGCTGGTTACTTTGTGTTACATATATTTCACAACACGTATTGTGTGATTATAAGATGATATTGTCAGTACACAATCTTACAATATTATGTCTCCTTTTGGGGACTCAGGGGTTAGTTATGATTATATTTGCAGCATCCGTCTTCAACTTCAGATTGCACTCGATAATACTTTTTATCATCTATGTTTGTATTTTCGTCGAGATCGCTACACGTTTACTCATTACTCAGTATGTCAGATATAATTTGTAATTTGTGTTCCGAATCACCTAACCATACAGTACTGTGTACTTTTGGATTGCGGCAATGGCACTAGCATTCATTCCCCAACTGCCACCATAAGCTGTCCTCTCTGCGATTAGGTTTCGTAATCTTATCACTAATACTGGGTATTATATAGTTGCAATTGTGTTAGCAACCAATGCTTTTTGTAACTGCATTCCCATTAACCTCATTAGGATGCACTGTTAGCTATTGTTCAAAATAATATTAACTTGTAATTCTGCTTGAAATATTTTCACACTCAGACGTTTTTATCGCTAACATGCACTCACACACTGTGTCGAATGTAATTGACACCAACACCCCTTTACTATTCGATTTAGCAATTGTGATAGATTAAATTAAAAAACATTTAACATTCTAATGGGACCCCATCGTCCCACGCAACCCCCCTGACGCGTTTCGCCAGTTACGGCTTTATCTGCAAGTTCAGTACCAGATGCTAGCACCACTCCTCAAAAGAAACATAATATAGTGATACTAAAATAAAATATAGTATCCCATACAATCCAAACTAATGAGGAGCTTGCCTATATAGTGCCCTTGTTATCTTTGTGTGTCAAATTACTAGTTAAATATTATTAACCCCTAATCTGCTGTCCCTAACATCGCCACAACCTACATTACAGTTATTAACCCCTAATCTGCCGCCCCCAACGTCACCGCCACTATACTAAAGTTATTAACCCCTAAACCTAAGTTTAACCCTAACCCTAACACCCCCTAACTTAAATATAATTAAAATAAATCTAAATAAAAATTACTATCATTACCTAAATAATTCATATTTAAAACTAAATACTTACCTATAAAATAAACCCTAAGCTAGCTACAATATAACTAATAGTTACATTGTATCTAGCTTAGGGTTTATTTTTATTTTACAGGCAAGTTTGTATTTATTTTACCTAGGTAGAATAGTTAATAAATAGTTATTAACTATTTACTAACTACCTAGCTAAAATAAATACAAATGTACCTGTAAAATAAAACCTAACCTGAGTTACACTAACACCTAACCTTACACTACAATTAAATTAATTACCTAAATTAAATAAAATTACCTAAATTACAAAAAAACCCCACTAAATTACACAAAGTAAAAAAAGACATTATCAGATATTAAAATAATTACACTTAATCTAATAGCCCTATCAAAATAAAAAAGCCCCCCCAAATAAAAAAAAAACCCTAGCCTAAACTACTGTTGGTGATATACTCACCCTGGACTGAATAACTCCTTCAGACCAAGACAGGTTAAAAAGAGTTTGTTTATTGATTACACACTGCAGTATGGAGAGAAACAATACAAAGTTTTCTCTGAGGGGGTCAGTCCCCTTCCCAGGTATTTATACATTCCACATCATCTAGGCTATTTACAGTTTATGATTAGCTAGCTATAAAAATGCAAGGGTTTTAACAAATATGGTTACAACATAAGTAAATAACAGTTACACATCAAAATTGTGTTTGAGAATACATCAAAACAAAACAAAGGTCAGAGATGAACTAGATACATTCCCAATGTTTACAATGAGTTGTGTACATACATTCATATATTTGGCCTATCAAGATAACCAGGATTTAAGTATTTACTGATACTAGCTGGAATGCAAGAACTTAAACAAGGATAGAAAAAGATTAGATTGAGAAACAAATAAACAGACACTCTAAGATTTTATGATCCCATTAACCAGAGTGGCCCTCCTGACTAATAATGCCCACATATAAATTAACCCATTCAGACCTCACAAGGCACTGCAGAAAACAGAGACAGATATTGCTTATTATTTTCAACAGTCCCTCCTCTGATGCTGTTAAACTCTGTGACAATAGCATCAAACAGCAATATGATTTAGTCGCCGTCGGGTGAACTCCATTTCAAACTGCAGTATAGAGTCGCCGTGGCCATAGCGAATGGGCACATGCGGGGCTGAATTTTCACAGGAGGGCATCAGTCTGCTGGTTGCTGGGCTGACAAGGCTACAGAGCTTGTGTAGCATTAGTTTGAGACAGATTACTACGAGAGAAAGAAAAACAATTAGTACGACAAAGATTAGAAAACCTTGCAGTATCTGTACCCCCAATTTTCCCAGCCATCCTGACAGGCCAAAAGTTAAATCAACATCAAAACACTAAACTAAGTATCATGCAGAATGGGTAAGTAATAAAATTATATTTTTTCCATTTTTCTCTCTAAGTATTGAGCTTTGGTTCTCCACATAATTAAAAGATAAGGATGTAAGTGTAAACAAAGTGATAACATAATGGAATATGATATTACCTGAAGATAGGCTGTAGTTTTAAAGCACAAAACCAGCTACTTAATATACACAAATAAACCCGAAAATGCAATTTCTCATACATTTTATACTCTGCAGCTGCTCTTACAAGTCTAAAATAGTAATATAAAAATAATTTTTCAATGTACTGTCCCTTTAAGAGACTGGGGTTGCCACAGACATACAATATATTGCTTTGTAGTCTCTATCTAATAGCTAAACATAAGTACATACGTATTTGAGCACAATTATATTAACACCAAAACTACCTTGAATGCTCACTGCTATTAAATGGATTCAAAACTAATAATCCATCTGAAATAAACAAAAAACAAATAGAGAATGTGGGGAAGGTGCAATATACAAAACTTCCCAGATACATTAGCTAAAATAATTAATCCAATCATCACTGGGAGAAAATGTAACAAGTATAATTTGTATATGTACTTTACAAAAAATTAAGCAAAATAAAAATGAATGTATAGTAATGTTTCATTAATAGTGAAACATTGTATACATTGTTGAAATGCCTAATTTAATAGTATTTTAACTGAAAGGACATTAATACAGAGGTACCAGACTCATGGATATGTGGTATGAAACCACAGATCCATCATGCACCTGTACCATCAGTGTGGCATTAACAATAAATGCATTGTCTTGTTCACATGGGTATTATGGCAGACATAACTGGGAACAATGAGAATGCACAAAAATATAAAAGGATACATGGTGAGTTTGGTATACATATAACAATTACACAGTAATAGAATAAATAAATCATACAAAAATGAACTATTATCTAAGTGACTATTAGAAGGTATATAAATCAGGGATTTTTCTTTACACTCTAGTAAACATCACCAGAGTGTAAATGCAGCATACAGGAATAATAACAAGTAAAATGAGTCAAATCTCAGGAAACAGTCAGGCACTGTCAAAGAATAATACTTCCCAAACGCTCAGTCTTTTTGGATTTCCTTGCCAGTGATAGGATCAGTCTGTAGTGGCACCATTTTACAATGAGATACGTAGATCCACGATTTAACTTCTGCAACTTTAATGGCTGTATGCGTGATAAGTAGTACACGGAAAAGTCCCTTCCATTTTGGCTGTAGAGCTGTTTTTCTAGAAAAACTTTTAACCATTTTAAGATCACCAGGTGAGATGGCATGCACTGCACAATTATCATTCTTTAACTGTGCAGCAAGTACCTGGATATGAAAAGACTTAAGCATTGATGTTAGTTGTATGTCAGTCTCCAAAATCAACATAACAGATATTATATTTACAGCCTGTTTCTGAGCAATGTTAAACTAATAGTCATCAGCATTTTACACAGGGGGTATTGTAAAATACAGGGTAATTTACATTTTTCTTTACAGGGTCAATAAAATTAAACTTTAATGATTTAGATAGGGCATGCAATTCCAAACAACCTTCAAATTTACTCTTATCATCAAATCTGCTTGGTTCGCTTGGTATTCTTTGTTAAAGGCTAAAACTAGGCAGGCTCATAGGCTGCAGCACTAATTGCCAAATTGCAAGTTTATAAAAAAGCACTGAGATAAGTGGGTAGTCTGCAGAGATTTGGATACTAAGTAATCACAGCGGTAAAAGAAGTTTATCAATACTACCGTGTTGATCATGTAAAATTGGGGAATGGGTAACAAAGTGACCATCTATTTTTTTATTTATTTATTTTTAAACAATAAAAATGTCAAGTACACTGTCCCTTTAATTTCAAAACCACTTCCCCTGCTGATTGTATTAGTGACAAATCTTTAATACATAGATTCTGCAATTATCACTCCAAGGCAGGTATACACTTTCTTGTTCTCCTCCAGACACATTAAGGAAAACTTTCCCTAGTTCACACAGTAAGTCTTTCCTAATGACATTATTGAACAGTTTTGGAACATGCCATTCTGTTTCAGGACCTACAGTTACACTCAAAGGTTCTGGTATGTGCTTATTCCCAACTCCAATAATCATTAAAGCTTTTGGCTATATTTACAAAGGGCTATGTACTTTGTCTATCAAGAACTGACAGTCAGTCAGAGCCTACATTCTCCCCTCCTCCCTTTTTCTTATAGCACGCAGCTCCTATGTCTATACTGTCTGACTGCTCAAAAGTCTTATCTGTATCAGATTTTTCTATAGTTAAAACATTTTATTCCACTTAAAAAACTTAAGTAAAAGAAGTTAGACAACCATATACAAACATCTTCATTAAGATTATACCTGGTTTAATTGCATTCATCCACTAAATATTATTTGAACTAAATATTGTCTTTGCATAATTATTGCAGCTGGCCAGTTCTGCAAATCAATACAAGACAACATGTATATATGAAAATTTGCGGCATATAATTTACCATCAATAATTCTGTGTAATTTCAGTGGAGAACACAATAAACCTTATACACAAAAGTTCAAAATACAACATTTACCTTCAACTGCACATTGTGCACTATTGCTCTGAAAAAATCATACAGCAGAGACACATTGAACACTGACAATCAACCACTAATTAAAACTTCAAAAATATTCACTCCTAAGGTAGAAAACCCACCATGCAAACTTCTAATATCTCCTTACATATCTCCAGCACCTCTTCAATATTTATACACATTTTTATGAGCATTATATTCTGAACCATCTAACAAAGAAATACATTTCCTCTCAATTATTCCTATTTTTACAAAATTGTGTAATATACACTTACTTTGTCCATGGGTACTCCCTGATAAAGAACACTAAAACATGATTTACCCACTTAAAATGTCACTTAAGGAATATAAAGCACAGTTGTAATTTATTACTTAATCTTTTAATCATTAAAACACAAACTTTTCTACCACATACTTTTACCAGTCCATCTATCAGTATTCCTATACCCCTCTTACATGCAGCTATTGTGTCTGTATTTTAGTGCTGCTGGAGTGACCAACAATCTTTGCTCATGTGTCCCACCTTTCCACATTTGAAACATTTTATTCTTTTACCCCTTGCACTCTTTTTCTTATTTTTTTGCTCTTTTTCTTCCCTTACTGGGAGATTTAATTTTAAGTTTTTAATTTCTTTTTGATAATCCTCTAGTGAAGTCTTTAACGACTCACACTGTCTTTTTACTGCCTCAGCATTCCATTTAATATCTGCTTTCCACTCTTCTGATGTAGGGTTGTTCTTTTTTGAAACCTCTATTAAAACATTACTTAGGGTATTTATTTTATCTAGGTTCCAAGAACCACCCTCTGGCCATATATTGGACCCTTTGTTTTGAGTTAGTCGGGACCATTTAGTATGGTACTTATTACAAAAAGGGCCATGGTGTTGATTCATATATTCTGCTGGGGAACCTTTTAGCCATATAGGATTAGTGGAACAGCCTTTAGAGGAACTATGTTCCATTTTAAATTGACTTTTACTTTTTACTATTTTATTTTTTATTTTTTAAATGTCACTTGGGGTTTTTACTTACAATTAACACAAATTCTTAAAAACTAAAACAACAAAAAACAACAAAACAGAACAAAAGAGAATTGTATTGTATCAGGGGAACCTCCACCCCAACCTGGCAACACTACACCACGTGTTTGCCCTCAAAGGAACATTATACACTCAGTTTTATACTGGATTTTTATATCAATATCTGTGCATCTTATTCTTTATAGTAGTGTCTATTACATGCAGTTATATGAAAATGAGTATATATGAGTGTATACTGTCCCCTTAAATGACTGCTGCAGTCTTACGTCTACCCAGGATAGCCCCTTCCTAAGATTAACAATATTTTCTTATCAGCGCTCTCACAAAAAATAAAGCTGTCTAATCAGGACTTATCCAAGAGCCAGGATAGCCCCTTCCTAAGATTAACAATATTTTCTTATCAGTGCTCTCACAAAAAATAAAGCTGTCTAATCAGGACTTATCCAAGAGGTTTTCCTAAACATATAATCAGAACAGGTAACTATGTGTCCTTTTAGGGTGTCTGCCAGGTCACAGTTTCGGATATAGGTTTGTCACAGTTCCCTTTGCATTCCAACACTGACTGGTTAACATCTGGTGGGACTTGCAACCCAGTTTCCTAATCCCAGTTGCCTTTAAATAGACACCATCCTAGGTCACAAGTTTTAACTTTTTTACAAAAACAATTTACACAATACAACACATAACATTAATAAATCAATAAACAAAGCCTCTTAGGATAGCGTCACCCAGAACGCCAAACAGCTCTGACCCCTTACCCAGAGACACTCAATTACTGTTAAACTAAAAACAAAAATGTTCTTACCATTCAGAAGACCGGTCTAAATTGAGTGTCCTTGGAGCAGAAAGTCTTTGCCACTTGGACTGCTGTCTGAGATTTTGCCATCCTGCCGACTACGCCATGTGTTGGTGATATACTCACCCTGGACTGAATAACTCCTTCAGACCAAGACAGGTTAAAAAGAGTTTGTTTATTGATTACACACTGCAGTATGGAGAGAAACAATACAAAGTTTTCTCTGAGGGGGTCAGTCCCCTTCCCAGGTATTTATACATTCCACATCATCTAGGCTATTTACAGTTTATGATTAGCTAGCTATAAAAATGCAAGGGTTTTAACAAATATGGTTACAACATAAGTAAATAACAGTTACACATCAAAATTGTGTTTGAGAATACATCAAAACAAAACAAAGGTCAGAGATGAACTAGATACATTCCCAATGTTTACAATGAGTTGTGTACATACATTCATATATTTGGCCTATCAAGATAACCAGGATTTAAGTATTTACTGATACTAGCTGGAATGCAAGAACTTAAACAAGGATAGAAAAGATTAGATTGAGAAACAAATAAACAGACACTCTAAGATTTTATGATCCCATTAACCAGAGTGGCCCTCCTGACTAATAATGCCCACATATAAATTAACCCATTCAGACCTCACAAGGCACTGCAGAAAACAGAGACAGATATTGCTTATTATTTTCAACACTACCAATAGCCCTTAAAAGGGCCTTTTGCGGGGCATTGCCCCAAAGAAATCAGCTCTTTTACCTGTAAAAATAAAAAATACAAAAAAAACCCCAACAGTAAAACCCATCACCCACACAACCAACCCCCCAAATAAAATCCTAACTAAAAAAACCTAAGCTCCCCATTGCCCTGAAAAGGGTATTTGTAATGGCATTGCCCTTAAAAGGGCATTTAGCTCATTTTCAATTGCCCAAACCCTAAGCTAAAAATAAAACCCACCCAATAAACCCTTAAAAAAGCCTAACACTAACCCCCGAAGATCCACTTACAGTTTTGAAGACCGGACATCCATCCTCAACAAAGCCGGGAGAAGTCTTCATCCAAGCGGCAAGAAGTTCTTAACGAAGCCAGGGAAGTCTTCATCCAAGCTGGCAGAAGTGGTCCTCCAGACGGGCAGAAGACTTCATCCAGAAGGCATCTTCTATCTTCATCCTTCTGACGCGGTGCGGCTCCACCTTCAAGACATCCGGCGCGGAGCATCCTCTTCAATTGAAGTCTTCTTCCCGAATGAAGGTTCCTTTAAGTGATGTCATTCAAGATGGCATCCCTTGAGTTCCGATTGGCTGATAGAATTCTATCAGACAATCGGAATTAAAGGTGAAAAAGTCCTATTGGCTGATGCAATAAGCCAACAGGATTGAGCTTCAATCCTATTGGCTGATCCAATCGGCCAATAGGATTGAGCTTGCATTCTATTGGCTGTTCGAATCAGCGAACTTAAAGGAACCTTCATTCGGGAAGAAGACTTCGATTGAAGAGGATACTCTGCGCCGGATGTCTTGAAGATGGAGATAGAAGATGCCGTCTGGATGAAGACTTCTGCCTGTCTGGAGGACCACTTCTGCCAGCTTGGATGAAGACTTCCCCCGGCTTCGTTGAGGACTTCTTGCCACTTGGATGAAGACTTCTCCTGGCTTCGTTGAGAATGGATGTCCGGTCTTCAAAACTGTAAGTGGATCTTCGGGGGTTAGTGTTAGGCTTTTTTAAGGGTTTATTAGGTGGGTTTTATTTTTAGCTTAGGGTTTGGGCAATTGAAAATGAGCTAAATGCCATTTTAAGGGCAATGCCCATACAAATGGGGAGCTTTGTTTTTTTTAGTTAGGATTTTATTTGGGGGGGTTGGTTGAGTGGGTGGTGGGTTTAACTGTTGGGGGTGTGTTTGTATTATTTTTAAAAGGTAAAAGAGCTGATTTATTTGGGGCAATGTCCCGCAAAAAGGCCCTTTTAAGGGCTATTGGTAGTTTAGTTTAGGCTAGGTTTTTTTTTTTTTTTTTGGGGGGGGCTATTTTATTTTGATAGGGCTATTAGATTAGGTGTAATTAGTTTAAATATCTGATAATTTCTTTTTTTATTTTGTGTAATTTAGTGTTTGTTTTTGTAATTTAGGTAATTTAATTTAATTTAGGTAATTTATTTAATTGTAGTGTAAGGTTAGGTGTTAGTGTAACTCAGTTTAGGTTTTATTTTACAGGTAAATTTGTATTTATTTTAGCTAGGTAGTTAGTAAATAGTTAATAACTATTTATTAACTATTCTACCTAGGTAAAATTATATTATATTTAAGTTAGGGGGTGTTAGGGTTAGGGTTAGACTTAGGTTTAAGAGTTAATAAATTTAGTATAGTGGCGGCGATGTTGGGGGCAGCAGATTAGGGGTTAATAATATTTAACTAGTGTTTGCGAGGCGGGAGTATGGCGGTTTAGGGGTTAATATGTTTATTATAGTGGCAGCGACGTTGGGGGCGGCAGATTAGGGGTTAATAAGCGTAGGTAGGTGGCGGTGACATTGGGGCGGGAGATTAGGGGTTAATAAGTATAATGTAGGTGTCGGTAATGTCAGGGGCGGCAGATTAGGGGTTAATAAGTGTAAGATTAGGGGTGTTTAGACTCGGGGTTCATGTTAGGGTGTTAGGTGTAAACATAAATTTTGTTTCCCCATAGGAATCAATGGGGCTGCGTTACGGAGCTTTACGCTGCTTTTTTGCAGGTGTTAGACTTTTTTTCTGCCGGCTCTCCCCATTGATGTCTATGGGGAAATCGTGCACGAGCATGTAAAACCAGCTCACCCCGGCTTTCAGCAGCGCTGGTATTGGAGTGCGGTATGGAGCACAATTTTGCTCTACGCTCACTTCTAGCCTGATAACGCCGGGTTTATGAAAACCTGTAATACCAGTGCTGTAGGAAAGTGAGCGGTGACAATAACTTGCAAGTTATCAACGCACCCCTCATAACGCAAAACTCGTAATCTAGCCGATTAACATTTATAATGCCTTTAAATGAAGTTAGGGTCATACTTTTCTTTAAAGAGTATCAAAGCAATGAATGACAAACAAGCACCAATCAGGTTATAAATGCTTCTGAGCCAATCAGAGATAAGCACCAGTGAGTAGTACCTTTTAAAGCATTGGATATCTGTTGCTAGAGTTTCAACAGCAAAAAATAAAAATGGTGCTGTGAAAGCCGGTACACAGGGCGTACATAATGTAGAAGGAAGGCTAGAGGCTTCCCCCACACCCTACATTGCAGTACGTCTGGTCCAGGCACCCCCACTTTTCCTAACCACGTAGGAAGTCCCTCAGCTTAACTGGGGAACCTATCGTTGTGTAACCGCCACAAGTTCCATGGGGGTAAATAAGTCATTACGTAGAAGTATTAGTTACATGTGGTCAAAAACCGCAACCAACAGTGGGTATCCCGGTGCAGTTGGAAAGCACACAATAGTTCTCTGTGTGCAATATCACTCTAGTTGTTACAGCGTTACAGTCATGTGATTTGGAACCTGTAGCAGCCATGATAGCGTCAGTAGCGCGCTAAATGCTAGATGATGGCTGGCAACTCTATGTGCTTCAAACCTTTCTACTGTTCAAAGTCAGCTGATAACAGAAAGTAAGCTTAAATGTAAATGTACTGTCCTCATTAACTGATAACTAGACAGCTAGTTAACAAACCAGACAGAAATAGCTTTGTGTTTATTCCAAACTAATTTTACTTCTGAATAGTTAATTTTGTAAAACTGCAATACAATAAGAAAAGTTTAAATTACAATATGTAGTTACATGTGGTGCTTGCAATACATACAATAATACATGTTTCTAACACAGAGAGCTTACATTTAATCCTTACAGCAAATAGCAATGCAATTCAAATGTACAATGAACTCTTAGCAAAAAACAAATAACTTACAGGCATATGTATGTTTAGAGGCAAATGTTTAAGAGCTGATTTCCATGCTTCTTGAAGCTAAGATGGCTGCTGAGAAACTGAGAGTAACTTTTTATTAACAAACTTTATTAACACTTCCTGTTTAATTCTTGAGAGGAACCAAGCTGTAATTGCAACATGAAACCACCAGATGTCATCAACATGAACATAATAAGCATATAATAGACAGAACACTCCCCGCCTGGTATAAACATATACCACTATGACATGATCTATAAATTATTATTAAATTCAACCAGATAACTTTTTACTTTGAAAAAGAACAATCAAATCTGACACAAGTCTAAGGTATACTTTAGCAGTCCTTTGTTTAATGATTTTGACCTCTACTTTGCGAATTTTACCATCACCACTAGGAATGGTTTTTACAATAAGAGCCATTGGCCATTCATTGCGCTTTACTTGAGAGTCTTTCAACAATACAAGATCTCCTTCTTGAACATTTGGTTTCTCCTCATTCAATTTTCTTCTTGTTTGAAGTGATGACAGGTACTCTTGCCTCCAATGTTTCCAAAAGGTTTCAGCAAGATTCTGAACTTGCTTCCACTGGCACTTGTAAAGTTCCTTCAAGGTAAACTCACCAGGTGGAGCTGATGTTGCACAAGCCTTTTGAGTCAAGAGCATTGCTGGTGTAAGAATTTCAGGTCTCTCAGGGTCTGTTGAAATAGAAACCAATGGTCTAGCGTTCATTATAGCTGTAACTTCAGCCATCAATGTAGTAAGCACTTCATGGGACAGTCAAGTGTTTTTGCTTTGCATCAACATTGAGTCTAGAATACGTCTAGCCACACCAATCATTCTCTCCCACACTCCTCCCATATGAGATGAGTGGGGGGCATTGAAAGTCCAGGTGCATCCCTGATCCAGTAGATAATTTGAATCTCAGGATCATCTGAGTTAATTTGTAGTTCCTTACAGGCTCCTACAAAGTTTGTCCCTTTGTCAGATCAGAATTGCTTAACTGGTCCACGAAGGGAGAGAAATCTTCTCAGAGCATTAATGAAGCTTGAAGATGACATAGATTCAATCAGCTCCAAATGAACTGCTCTAGTGCTTAAACAAGTGAACATCACAGCCCATATCTTACTCTCTGCAGAGTGTCCTCTAGTATAGCAAGATACTATGTTCCAAGGACCAAAAACATCAAGCCCTACATGCAAAAATGGAGGAGCTACAGTAAGTCTGTCTGTTGGGAGATCTGACATTTTCTGTTCCTGCAGCTTTCCTCTCAGCTTCTTACAGGTGACACACTTGTGAACAACACTGGAAATGAGTTTGTTGGCTCTAATGATCCACAAGCCTACTGAACGTAGAGCACCTTCAGTGAAATGACGACCTTGATGTGCTACCTTTTCATGATAATGTTTAACTAAGAGTGTAGCTATGTGATGGTTGGCAGGAATTATAAGAGGATGTTTCTCATTTTCAGTCATGTCTGCATTAAGCAAACGCCCTCCTACTCTAATCAATCCGCCTTTGTCAATTATAGGATTCAAACATTTGATTAGGCTTTGATCAGGGATTTTCTTTCCTTTTAATAAAGACCTTTTCTCTACTGAAAACACCTCTGGTTGGATACATTTGATAATCACTGTTTCAGCTTGCAAGAAATCTAAGGAATGGCATAACCCTTTGCAGCAATGCCAGCCTATACACGACTCCTTTTGAGTGCTGCTGGAAAATGACTTAGCAATGTGAATAAGTGTTGCTATACCTCTCACAGGGGACTTCCACTTTGAGAATATGAGAAATCTATGTGAGTCTAACTGGCATTCATACACTTTAGTTATTAAAGCTGTCACTTCAGGTCTGATCTCACTGTCAGAATCTGGTTCAATGAGGTCAAATACTTCAGCTTCAGATTGATCTCCTAACTCTGCCTGATGTAAGAAATCTGGGCCTGAGAACCAGTTGGTATGTTTTAGGTGAGCTGCCTGAATTGGTCTAGTACCATGATCTGCTGGATTCTGACTGGTGTTAATATAATGCCACTGATCTGGATTAGTAGATTTTCTAATACGAATTATTCTGTTTGAGACATATACATGAAATCTCCTACAAGTATTGTGAATATAACCTAACATAATTTTGCTATCAGTGTAATATTTAACTGCATAAAGTTCAATGTCCATTTCTTCAGTAATAAGTTCAGCTAGCTCAACTGACAAAACAGCTGCACATAATTCTAGACGTGGCACTGTATGGGCTGGTCTTGGAGCTAGTTTAGATTTGCCCATAATAAAGCCTACATGAAATTGACCGCTACTGTCTATGACTCTGAGATATGCCACAGCTGCTATCGCTATAGTAGAAGCATCAGAAAAAACACATACCTCCTTTCTTACTGTGGACGATAGTGACACTGGCGCATAGGGTCTGGGAACACTGAGATCTTCAAGATGGATCAGGTCTTCTGTCCATGCTCTCCATTGAGCTTCTCTATCTGGTAAGAGTGGGGAATCCCATTCACATTGGTCTGTTGAGAGTTCTCTGACTAAAGATTTACCTTCCATAGTGATTGGAGATGCAAACCCAAGTCGGTCTGTAAGTTCCAACTTACTCCTAAGCTCCTTTGGAGGGGTAGAGGATCAACACCTAAAACAAGGTCCTTTAGATCTTTAGCTCTGTCATCTGCAGGAAATGCTTCCATTACTGGACTTTTGTTGGATGCCACTTTGTGTAGCTTGAGATTTGATCCTGCGAGCATATCCTTAGCTCTCTGCAGGAGACTGACTGCTTCAGCTTCAGTAGGCACAGATGCGAGTCCATCATCTACATAGAAATTCCTCAAGATAAACTGTTCTACATCTTCACCATACTCACTTTTTCCTTGCTTTGCTATTTGTCTTAGACCATAAATGGCTATGGCTGGGGAAGGGCTGTTCCCAAAGACATGTACCTTCATCCTGAACTCTGTAATTTCTTTGTTAAGGTCATTGTCATGAAACCAAAGAAATCTCAAATAGTAACGGTGATCTTCTCTAACCATGAAACAGTAAAACATTTGTTGTACATCAGTGGTAATTGCAACTTGCTCTTTGCAGAAACGTAAAAGGACACCTAGTAGAGTATTATTTAAATCAGGCCCACTGAGGAGTGTGTCATTCAGTGAGATGCCTTCAAACTGAGCACTTGAGTCAAAATCTACTCTGATCTGTCCTGGCTTCTGAGGGTGATATACACCAAAGATTGGTAGGTACCAACACTCCTCACCTGCTTCCAATGGTGGGGCAGGTTCTGCTTGGTCATGGTCAAAGATCTTTTGCATAAAGTTAACAAAATGTTCTTTCATTTCAGGTTTTTTCACAAAGGAAAGCTGTAGAGCAAGTAGTCTTTTCTGGGCTTGCTCTATGTTGTTTGGTAGTCTAAGATGAGGTGAGCGAAATGGTAGGGGTGCTACCCAGTAATTCGCTTCATCAAGGAACATACCATCTTGAATAGACATAGCAGGTTTGTCATCGTTTGGAGTAGTAACAAACACATTATCATCTAAACTGCCCACATTGTGAGTTGCAGTTCCTAAATAACACAATGAGGGGATGTATGACTGTTGTTTACAAGCATTAAAAGTATCTTTTACCTGTATATAGCTAGTGCATGGGCTGAACAGAGAAGTGCGCCCACTAGGCAACACATTTGTCTTGAAAGAGTTCACATCTGCTGGTCTATGAGCTCCTCCTAAGCATACTTCCCCAACTATGACCCAACCTAAGTCTAAATGTTGTGCATAAGGACTGTTGTGAGGCCCATTAATCTGGTCATGTACTTTGTGCACCTTCAGAATGTCTCTTCCTAACAAGAGAAGTATTTGTGCGTTAGGGTCAAGTGCTGGGATCTTGTTAAGGATTTCAGATGAGGGAAATGCTGTGTAATCTCAGGTGTTGGAATTTCTGACCTGTCATCAGGTATCATGTCACATTCAATGAGTGTGGGGAGTTTTATGTTTGTTTTCCCATCAATAGACTGAACAGTGAAGTTGGGTACCCTACGCCCTGTTTTCTCTGTAATGCCTGAGCATGTTCTTAGAGTGTAGGAAAATGTTTCACCACTAATGTTAAACACATCAAAAAACTTTTTTGATTTTGGCTAAAGAACGGTTACTTTGATCATCTAACACTGCATACATTTTTACAGAACAGTCAGGTTTGTTAGAGGGATATACAGTCACTAAACAAATCTTGGAACATGATCTGGGCCTTGTCCCTTTCCCGCATACCTCTGTACACTTGGATACAATAGTGGGTGGAGTAGCTTCCTCTTGCTCCCCGCCTTGCTCTCCCTTTGGTAAAGGAGTCTCTACTGCCCAGGGAGCTGGACCTGGATGCAAAGCTGAAGTATGCTGGTCACTGTTGCATTCTCTGCATCTTATGTTATTTTTGCAGTCTTTGGCAATGTGTCTGGTGGATGCACAACATCTAAAGCAGATAGAATTCTCCTTCAGGTAAGCTTTACGTTCATCAATGTGCTTGCTTCTGAACCCACAACACTTTGACAGTGGGTGTGGTTTATTATGAATTGGACATGGACTGTCTGATTCCATGGATTTCCACGAAGGGCTTTTCACTTGTGGAGTTGCATTAGTAGCTGACACTTCTGTCTTTCTTACTGACACCATTGGTCTGTTGCTGTACCTTGTTCCTGACTTCTCTGTATTTACTGGAAATTGGTTGCTGCATGTTGAGAATATGAAGCTTGGATCATTTCTGGTCTTTGCTTGGTTGACAATAAATCTGGTGAAGAAACTGAATGGTGGAAAGGAGACATGATGGTCTTCTTTGTACTTGGAACCTTGAAAAATCCACTTTTCTTGCAGGCTATATGGCAGTTTTTCAATAATTGTTTTGATGCCACGAGCTGTGTCTAGGTATGCCAGTCCTGGCAAAAAGCCTCCTGTCTTAGCTGCATTCACCTCCAACAACATGTCCCCAAGTTCTCTTAACTTTATGTTGTCTTTGTTTGAGATTTTGGGGAAGTTTTCAAGCTTCTTTAACAGTGCATTCTCAATAGCTTCAGGGCTGCCATAACATTCTTCTAGTCTCTACAATACCATTTTAATTCCATCAATTGGGTTATGAACATGCACTGACCTCAGTCTCTTAGCCTGTTGGGATTACTCTGGTCCAAGCCACTTAGTCAAAATATCTAGCTCTTCTCTGGCTGTAAGATTAAGATCTCTGGTGACACCTTGGAATGATGTCTTCCATGCCCAGTAGTTCTCTGGTTGATCATCAAATGTTAGTAGTCCTGTACTCACTAACTCTCAACGAATCAGGTGCTTTGCTAGGTCAGTAGTCTCTGAAGTTCCTAATGTGCTATTTCTGAGAGGGGATATGTGAGAGTCCATATAATGTGATGGATATTGTGGATCAGCGTAACCTCTGCTTTCTTGAAAGCGCACTCTTGGTGTAGAGACATTTGCAGTGTCAGTCTGGGAAGGAGGGTGCAAGTCAGGAATACTTGGAGTAGACTGTAAATATGTTGAGTCAGGAAACTGTGGCATTATGCTGGACATATGTTGGATAGGAGCATTTTTCTTGGTCTAGAGCATAGTTCTGTACATACTCACGAGTCCTTTGTACTGAATCATGGGCAGTTATTTCTGAAAAATCTTGGAGTGGTTCCTCATCTAGTTCAGCTGCTGCTTCATAGACTGCTGCTTCTGCAGATGCTGCAACTGCTGCCCTTTGAATCTTTAGCACATGCATATTAGCTTCTAACTCTGCCTTGCATTGCACTGTTTCAGCTTCACACCTTGCTGTCTCTGCTTCCATATCTGCTTTGCGTCTAGCTGCCTCTGCTTTGCACCTTGCTGCTTCTGCTTCGCACCTTGCTGCCTCTGCTTCCATATCTGCTTTGCACCTTGCTGCCTCTGCTTCCATATCTGCTTTGTGCCTAGCTGCCTTTGCTTCTAGTGATGCTTTTTGCTTTATCATGTCTGCTTCTTTTTCAGCATAAGAAATTTGTGCCTGGGCTGCTTGCGCTTTAGCACGGGCTCTGAGTCCTGCAGAACTGGCTGATGATCTGCTGGAGCGCATTGAATATTTAGAGCCAGAGGCATATGATCTGGTCTCAAAAGTTTGCTGCGTCATATCAACACTCTTATCTTGGTTCATAGTGATCAGGTTAAAGTAGCACAATATTTTAAATGCAGTTCTTGTGCAAATTATTTTTACTGCCTTTCACTTTAAATTGCAGGTCTTGTATGTTTGCTTGTTATTTACTGCTTTTTACTTTAAAATTCAGCCTTTGTATCTTGCTTGTTATTGCTTCTCACTTTTCAATGCAGCTCCTATATCTTCCCTTAATATAGCATGCTTCTTACTTTACAATGCAGCTCTGCATCTTCCCCTGATATAGCCTGCCTTTTTACTTGAAAATGCAGCCCTTGTATCTTGCCTTGATATAGCCTGCCTTTTTACTGTACTGTCCTCATTAACTGATAACTAGACAGCTAGTTAACAAACCAGACAGAAATAGCTTTGTGTTTATTCCAAACTGATTTTACTTCTGAATAGTTTTTTTTGTAAAACTGCAATACAATAAGAAAAGTTGAAATTACAATATGTAGTTACACGTGGTGCTTGCAATACATACAATAATACATGTTTCTAACACAGAGAGCTTACATTTAATCCTTACAGCAAATAGCAATGCAATTCAAATGTACAATGAACTCTTAGCAAAAAACAAATAACTTACAGGCATATGTATGTTTAGAGGCAAATGTTTAAGAGCTGATTTCCATGCTTCTTGAAGCTAAGATGGCTGCTGAGAAACTGAAAGTAACTTTTTATTAACAAACTTTATTAACACTTCCTGTTTTATTCTTGAGAGGAACCAAGCTGTAATTGCAACATGAAACCACCAGATGTCATCAACATGAACATAATAAGCATATAATAGAAAGAACAGTAAACATCAGCACCGAGATGTGCTGCAAACCCCATGTCTCTCCTTCTACCCATGGTGCTGAACCAGAAATGTGGCAGCTCCTATTATTATTATCATTTATTAATAGAGCGACAACAGATTACGCAGTGCTATAAACATAGGCGATATTTAAGGTAACATTTATAGGGATAAAATGGGTAGATAGCCCTGCCGAGAGTTGCACTGTTGTAGTCAGCACTTATAAGGGTGGCCTGCAAACAGTAGGCCTCTTAGGCTTACATGCTAAGGGGGTTCAAGGGGATAGCAATGGAGGAGAGGAACTGGTATAAAGAAAAGTTGGTGTAGGTTGTATGCATCCCTGAACAGTGGAGTCTTTAGGGAGCGCTTGAAGCTTTCAGAACTAGGGGAGAGTCTTGTGGAGCGAGATTGAGAGTTCCACAAGATGGGAGCCAGTCTGTAGAAGTCTTGTAGTGTAGACAGGAATGTGAGGAGGTAACAAGAGAGAAGGAGAGTAGGAGGTTGTGAGCAGAGCGAAGGGGAGGGAGAGTATCTGGAAACAAGGTCTGAGATGTAGGGGGGAGCATTCCTGTTTTTTCAAATAAAGATACCAAGAAAACAAAGAAAAATTGATAAATAGGAATAAATTAGAAAGTTGCTTAAAATGGTATGCTCTATCTGAATCAAAAAAAAAAAAAATGGGTTTCATATCCATTTAATACTTGAATATATGCAAAGCAAAACACATGCATAATATATACAAATAAAGTATGTCAAATATTTATACATGAATTAAAGTTTATTATAGAAGACAATGGTTTAAAGGGATATGGTCTATGATTAAGTGCTGGAATGGAATAGACTAAAATATCAGACATCCTCAATCTTGGCCCTCCAGAGGTTTTGGAACTACATTTCCCATGATGCTCAGCCAGCATATGCTGGCTGAGCATCATGGGAAATGTAGTTCCAAAACCTCTGATGGGCCAAGTTTGAGGAGGTCTGGACTAAAAAGTATATATGTATATATGTGTGCAGTGCTTTAAAGGGACATAAAAGACCATTTTTTTTTCAAACCATTGCAAAATTTACCAGCAGTAAAATAATTATGCAAATTACTTTATTTATTAAATATTAGCCGTTTTGTTGCATTATTCATCTGAAATCTGCATTATTTCCAATCTTATATTTAAATTAATTATACAGTTCTATGTTTATTCTCTATCCGGATAGGTATGATTGTGTACGCGCATCTCTTGCGCATGCTCTATGCAAATTTGCAGACATTGTTACCTGGTGATGTCTCTGGCATTGCTTCCCTTCGCTTGCCGCTTGCCACTTGCGCAAGCTACATTTGCATCAGCAGCACTAGCTTCATTGCCTGTTAATGGTTTCAGAGCAGACAGGCTATAGAAGCAGCAAAGCATATTCTGCCAAACTTTGGTAGGTATATGAATTCATTTTAGTTCCCCTACACTAATGAGCGTTAAAAATTGCACAATATAGAGCAATTCATTTGGGCGGGGACTCGACCCAGAGTTCCCAAAATAACTATGTACTTGCCTAAACACAGTGGAGGATTGAGTCTACCTAAATTGACAGACTACAGAAAGGCGATTATGCTTCAACACATAGTTGAGTGGTCCCATAACACCAATCACAAAGCCTGGGTTGACCTTGACAGACAAATCTTTAAACTTAATAACTTGGGTGCCTTGGCCTGGATTCCACCCCAGAAAAGACCTAGAACTTTATCTAATTACCCTATACCTCTAGCGACTCTAGCTGAATGGGATAAAACCATTGCTTCAAGCACCCACATCTCTTCTAGACAGGGCCCTTTAACCCCAATCATAGAAAATCCAGATCTCCCTTATAATCAATTGGGACATCATATTAAACAACCATATAGCATTAGAATAAGCTCCATGCACTATCTCCTGGAAGACGGGAAACCAAATCACGTGCTGCACTTGAGGAAACCCACAAGGAAATTTTCACGTCATGGCTCCATTACAACCAGCTCATCCGTTATATAATACATCACAGACACAAAGCTGAGATGGGTAGGGAGATTACACCATTTGAACAGCTATGCATTTCACCCACCATACCTAAACACCTAATTTCAACCCTATATAAATTGACATTGACACTTGGATTAAAGCTTTTAAAGCTACTATTAAATCTTCGGTCTCAGCACAAGTTCAGGAAATGCACATAAAATTTTTGAGTAGGTGGTATCTCCCTCCGGCGAGACTCAACAAAATATTTCCTGCACTGAACGCTTCCTGCTGGAGGGGGTGCAGCGAGGAGGGCTCCATTCTCCATATTTGGTGGTCCTGCCCCAAGATTCAAAACTTTTGGACAGAGGTGTTTCATGAAATGTCTGATATACTTACCACACATATTCCAAAATGCCCAGAGACCCTTTTACTGTGTTCTATACCCAAAACAAATAGCTCGGCCCATAGGGCTCTTCTGCTGATTATGCTGACCGCAGCTAAAAAACTTATCCCAAAACACTGGAAGATTCAGATCATTCCTTCCACTCATGACTGGAAAAAGCAGGTAGCAGAACTTATCACAATGGAAAAGTACCATTACCTTAAAACACACAATTTGGCAGCCCATGAGATGATTTTATCCATCTGGAGCACTCACCTGCACCCTAAAACTACACTATGACCGCACTCTCATATTGCCCCCTCCCTTGCGACCTGAGAATTCCCTGCCCTTTTTTTTTTCTCCCCTTTTCTCTCTTACTTCTGTACTTTCCTATTCCTCATGTATCTCTTTATATTATTCTAAGCTACATTGCTCGAAGATACCTTTGAATATTTTCTTTCTCAAAAGCATAGTATGTTATGCAATTTCTACTGATGAACAATTCTATGCAACTGTACAATTTCTGCTCCGATTGTTAAGCTCTCAATTGACAGATGTATGATTTCACAGCAAATTCTAATAGGCTACTTGTCATTTTTTTATTGTACTTGTTAACCCTTTGTATTTCCTTATATTTCAATAAAGCTTCTTTGAAAACAAAACAAAACAAAACAAAAAAAATTGCACAATATAAAACTTCTATTCCAGATGCGCTGTGCCTCACATAATTTCTTTTGTGCATGTGACTTTGGAGCGAGAAGGTTGTGTGGAGTAGGGAATTACATCACACTTTGCGCATGCATATAACACAATAATCTAATGCGCATGCATTTGGGAGCATGCAATAAAGATATGAATATGTAGATTAGCACACAACAACAGCTCCGTGATTGGATTCATATCAAATAAGGAGGCTTGGACAAAAAAACATAATTTATGTAAGAACTTACCTGATAAATTCATTTCTTTTATATTAGCAAGAGTCCATGAGCTAGTGACGTATGGGATATACATTCCTACCAGGAGGGGCAAAGTTTCCCAAACCTTAAAATGCCTATAAATACACCCCTCACCACACCCACAATTCAGTTTAACGAATAGCCAAGAAGTGGGGTGATAAGAAAGGAGCGAAAGCATCAAAAATAAGGAATTGGAATAATTGTGCTTTATACAAAAAAATCATAACCACCACAAAAAGGGTGGGCCTCATGGACTCTTGCTAATATGAAAGAAATGAATTTATCAGGTAAGTTCTTACATAAAATATGTTTTCTTTCATGTAATTAGCAAGAGTCCATGAGCTAGTGACGTATGGGATAGCAGATACCCAAGATGTGGAACTTCCATGCAAGAGTCACTAGATAGGGAGGGATAAAATAAAGACAGCCAATTCCGCTGAAAAATTAATCCACAACCCAAATCAAAAGTTTCAATTTTTATAATGAAAAAAACTGAAATTATAAGCAGAAGAATCAAACTGAAACAGCTGCCTGAAGTACTATTCTACCAAAAACTACTTCTGAAGAAGAGAAAACATCAAAATGGTAGAATTTAGTAAAAGTATGCAAAGAAGACCAAGTTGTTGCTTTGCAAATCTGATCAACAGAAGCTTCATTCTTAAAAGCCCAGGAAGTAGAAACTGACCTAGTAGAATGAGCCGTAATCCTCCGGAAACGGGGATTAACCCGACTCCAAGTAAGCATGATAAATCAAAAGCTTTAACCAAGATGCCAAAGAAATGGCAGAAGCTTTCTGACCTTTCCTAAAACCAGAAAATATAACAAATAGACTAGAAGTCTTTCTGAAATCTGAGTAGCTTCAACATAATATTTCAAAACTCTTACCACATCCAAAGAATGTAAGAATCTTTCCAAAGATTAGGACACAAGGAAGGGACAATAATTCCTCTACTAATGTTGTTAGAATTCAAAACTTTAGGTAAAAATTGAAATGAAGACAGCAAAACCACCTTATCCTGATGAAAAATCAGAAAAAGGAGACTCACAAGAAAGAGCAGATAATTCAAAAACGGTTCTAGCTGAAGAGATGTCTAAAAGGAACAATACTTTCCATGAAAGTAATTTTAATGTCCAAAGAAAGCATATGCTCAAACGGAAGAGCCTGTAAAGCCCTCAGAACCAAATTAAGACTCCAAGGAGGAGAAATTGGCTTAATGACAGGCTTGATACGAATCAAAGCCTGAACAAAACAATGAATAACAGAAAGATTAGCAAATTTTTCTGTGAAAACAGTACAGAAAAAGCAGAGATTTGTCCTTTCAAGGAACTTGCAGACAAAAAACCCTTATCCAAACCATCCTGAAGAAACTATAAAATCCTAGGAATTCTAAAAGAATGCCAAGAGAATTTATGAGAAGAGCATCATGAGATGTAAATCTTCCAAACTCGATAATAAATCTTACTAGACACAGATTTACGAGCCTGCAACATAGTATTAATCACTGAGTCAGAGAAACTTCTATGACTAAGTACTAAGCATTAAATTTCCATACCATCAAATTAATAATTTGAGTTCCTGATGGAAAAAACGAATGGAAGTGACCAAGACTGGCAACTGGACATCCGAACAAGAACCATATACCAAAACCTGTGCGGCCATGCTGGAGCCACCAGCAACACAAAAGATTGCTCCCTGATGATTTTGAAAATCACTCTAAAAAGAAGAACCAGAGGCGAAAAAATATAGGCAGATTGATAACTCCAAGGAAGTGTCAATGCATACACTGCTTCCACCTGAGGATCCCCGGGCCTGAATAGGTCCTGAATAGATCTATTTCTGGAAGCCCTCACATTTGAACAATTTAAAAAAACACATCTGGGTAAAGAGACTATTCTCCCGGATGTAAAGCTTGATTGACAGAGATAATCCGCTTCCCAATTGTCTATACCTGGGAAATGGACCGCAGAAATTAGACAGGAGCTGGATTTAGCCCAAGCAAGTATCCTAGATACGTCTTTCACAGCCTAAGGACTGAGAGTCCCACCCTGATGATTGACATACACCACAGTTGTGACATTGTCTGTCTGAAAAACAATAAACGTCTCTTTCTTCAAAAAGAAGCCAAAACTGAAGAACTCTGAGAAATGCACCGAGTTCCAAAATATCGAATGGTAATCTTGCCTCCTGAGATTTCCAAACACCTTGTGCTGACAGAGATCCCCAGACAGCCTCCCAACCTAAAAGACTCGCATCTGTAGTGATCATGGTCCAGGTTGAATGAACTGAAGAGACCCGTAGAACTATGTGATGGTGATCTAACCACCAAGTCAAAGATAGTTGAACATTGGGATTCAAAGATATAAAAAGTGATATCCTAGAATTCCTGCACCATTAATTCAGCATAAAAAACTGGAAAGGTTTCCTATGAAAATGAGCAAAGGGAATCGAATCCAATGCTGCAGCCATGAGACCCAAAACTTCCATGCATATAGCAACTGAAGGAAATAATAGAGACTGAAGGTTCCGACAAACTAAACCCAATAAAATTGTCACTTGTCTGTTAGAGACAAAGACATTGACACAATCTATCTGGAAACCTAAAAAAGGTGACCCTTGTCTGAGGAATCAAGGAGCTTTTGATAAAAAGATCCTCTAACCATGTCTTGAAGAAACAACAAAAGTTGAATCGTATGAGATTCCGCAGAACGAAAAGACTGAGCCAGTACCACGAGACCGTCCAAATAAGGAAACACTGAGAACCTTGAAAAGATTCTTAGAGTTGTCGCTAGACCAGGAAGGAAAAGCAACAAATTGGTAATGCTTGTCAAAAATAGAGAATCTCAGAAAATGAAAATAATCTGAATGAAAACAGAAAATGAAGATATGTAACTATTATAAACAAATAATGCCCTCACTGACCAAAAGGCAGAATAGACCATATAAACACCATTCTAAAAGATGGTACACTTATATGACAATTCAAAAAGATTTTCTATCTTTGGGACACTGAATAGTTTTGAATAAAACCCCCAAACCCTGTTCCTAAAATGGAACTGGTATAAATACCCCAGAAAACTCCAGGTCTGAGCAGCGCCTTGAGCCCCAACGGGTGACCAGCCGCACTTCACAAGTACCCAATACATACAGGTCTGAAACACACTTCAGGAAAGTGTGAGCCTTACTGGAATAGCTGGAATATGTTAGAGAAAAAAGACTTCTCACAGGCGGTTTTACTCTGAATCCTATTCTGTACCCAAATCTAAGAAGATTGGACCAAATTGAACCAAACAAATTTTAAAAAAGTCTTAACCTTCCCTTACCAGCTAAGATGGAATAAGAACCGCACCTACATGCAAATTTGGGGAGCTGACTTTGATCTTTTAAATGGCTTAAATTGAATGAAGAAAACTTCCAATTTTAAACATGTTACCTAGGGAAGAATTAGGATTCCGTTCCTTAGTAAGAACAAAAACTAATATAAGCTTAAGATTTAGTCTTAGAACTCAATCTTGAAGCCCTGAGTAACAGTAGAAGAATTGAATCCAATTGTGAACCAAATAATTGATTACCTTGGGAAAAAAAGAAATATGGAATTTAGAAATCAAATAAGCATTCCAAGATTGAAATCACAAAGTTCTTCTAGCTAAAATAGCTAAAGACATAGATTAAACCTCATTTGCGAAAATATAAATAAAATGACGACACAAATTATTAGCATGTTGATCAACTTAACAATGCTAAACAAATCATAATCCGATACTTGTTGCACTAAAGTATGCAACCAGAAAGTTGAAGCAGTTGCAACATCAGCCAAATAAATTACAGGTCTAAGAAAAGTACCTGAAAATAAATAATTTTCCTTAAATAAGATACAAGTTTCCCATCTGAAGGAAAAAAATAAATACTATTTGCTATAGGAATAGTAGTATGTTTAGCAAGAGTAGAGATAGCCCCATTAACTTGGGGGATCTTTCCTCAAAACTTAAAACTAACTGCAGGCAATGGATACAATTTAAAAACCTTAAAGAAGGAATAAAAGAAATTCATGGCCTATTCCATTCCCTAGTATCAGGAACTGAAAAAAAACCTCTGAAGAAACCACAGAAGGTTAATAAGCAGAATTTAAATGTTAGCTAGTCTTAAAATCAAAAGAACTAGTTACTTCAATATCCAAAATAATCAACACCTTTTCAACAAAGAACGAATGTACTCTATTTAAAAATAAAAAAAGTAGATTTGTTAGTGTCAATATCTGATTAAGAATATTTTGAATGAGAAAAAAACCCATCAGAGAAGGATAATTCAGTATGTTGTTGGTCATTTGAAACTTCATCAACTAAATGAGAAGTTTAAAAAAGACCTAAAAATTTTATTAGAAGGCGGGATGGCAGACAAAACCTTTAGAATAGAATCAGAAAAATATTCTTATAAATTCCTAAGTATATCTTGTACATAAGATGTAAAAAGAATAGCAATAGATAATGCATAAATACTAATGGACTCTGCATGTAAACGTTTATCATAATAACTTATAACAAACCATAGCTAAAGATAAACATTCATAACATTAAAATAAATGAACTTAGCTTTGGTAGGACTGATATCAGTCATCAGGAATCCCTCAGTATTTTCTGATACAAGAACAGTTTTTGGAATATCTTGCAATATGTAATAGAAAAAAACAACATATAAAGCAAAATTATCAAATTCCTTAAATGACAGTTTCAGGAATGGGAAAAAAATGCAAACAGAACAGGCCTCTAGAAACCAGAAGCAACTAAAAAATGAGACTTAAATAATGTTAAAAATCTGGCGCCAAGGGGGGACTTCCGGGCGGCGGCCATCTTTGGACGCAAAACTGTCGGCTGCTCACACCTTCCTGCTATGATAACTAAATATCGCCAGAAAAAGTCATCTTTGGGGCTTCAAACTGCTGGATTCAGGATTATCATAGGTTCAGCTCTCATTTGATACCCCCACCTCTAGGATTGTGTGGCGCTTAAGGTTACCGGAGCTTTTCAAAGGCTGAGGCCTTCTCAAAACCCCCCCAGTGACTTTCCTAAGGGCAATCACTGTAGCGCAGCCCACATTGTCAGCTGCTCAATACCTCCTTGCAAAGGAGCCTTCTGACAAACTGGTCGCCTTTACATTATGGCAGCCGCAAACCGGATTATCTTGGAGGAAGTGGAGCGCCTTCTAAGCTTCCACTACTTACAGTTCTGCCCACGGCTGGAATCAGAATGGGGATCACCACGTATCACTGCTGCACAAACTATCTGTCTAGATATCAGACAGGACAGTGTGGGTGACCTCCCGAACGCTGCTGAAATGCCTTTGAATGAACCGGAATTTAGTTGTACGGTTAAGGAAGGGGAACAACCGAATCCTATGGGGGCCATGTGCTCCCTTACCTTTAAATCCAGAAGCAGCGTATCCTCTTCTGCTGAGGACGAGATAATACCCTTACCAAGCCCATGCAAACATCACCTAATGCCGGACCTTTTCATTGCGGATACTAATGGGAGCAGGAGGAGAGACCCGCACTGCCGTAGATTGGAAGCCGCAGCAAGCCACACCATCTGTGCCAGTTCTTTCAGCTCAGACCTGCAGACAACTTGGACCGCTACTGTTTTGTCTCTACATGTTCGCTTGGTCCCGGTACAGAAAGATTGGAGTTGGGTGAACTAAATACACTCCGTATCTGACATACATACACCCCAGAAGGCCTGCCACTAACTTTAATATAGGGGCATTATGACAGTCTAAATGCATAAACTCGAAGCACTCAACCTTTGAAGCTCTGTGTTTTGTACCTTGATCCTCACCATTTCCTATGAGTTGCACTCTCCTATTGCTGTTTATGGTGGAACACGGTATTTAAGGATTGGAAGTGCTTTGGGGTGGGGTGTTGGGGGATAACAGTAGTGTATGTAATCCAAATTTGCTTTTATTTTTCATCTTTCACTATTTCTTTTCTATAAAGTTATTGTATATTGTCAGCTTATACTCCGGTTGAAGCATCAATGCAGTGACTCATGTTTAATGCTCTATAGTACTGCGCAGTAGCACTTTTATGTATTTTCTTTTGCAGTTTGTTTACTCATACTCATTCTTTTCAAAAATGATGTGCTTGTAAATTCCAATTTCCTGTCTCCAATATAAGTCCCAAGTTATGTGATTCAATATGAGGTTATGGTAAGATGAGATATGAGTTGTAATCATATATGTTTCCCTAACGCAGCTCTGCAAAACTGGTTGTACTACACGGATTTTTCTGATAATTATTTGTGACATCCACATTATACTATTGCTCTGTAATCCTACATGTGGTGGGAGTTTCTCAAACCAAAGATATGCCTCCTGATATGTACACGCAACATCAAGGTTAACTTTTCCCACTAGTCAGGTAGTGGTTGAGATTAGATAGGGTATTCTAGTAACAATGTTTTCACATGGGATATTTAGTCACATGCTATTTTTTAATGTAATTATAGCTGCGTATACTACCTAGTTTCCAGGCAGTCTTTCAACAATAAAAATCGGCAGTTTTCCTACATACTCCCCCTTGCCCAGTTATAAGCTACCTGTTTAGTAAACTTAGCTTGGTCAAGGATGTTTGGACCCTTTACTAGCCATTTGACGACCAGGCAGAAATTAGCTTTACTACCTGGAGGCTCCTCTGCTACCTCATCAGATTGCTCACACATCAGATTGTTTCTACTAAACTGTTTTCAATAATAGTTAACAGGGATTTGGATTGGTTAAGTTTGCATGTTTTTCTCCTGTTATAATCCCTTAGAATTTTTTTTTTTTTTGCCCCCTAAAATACACAAATAGGTATAAGTTAGGTGTACCCCGACTAAGAATTTGTAGGCACTCTTAGACCCCGGGGTTTGAATATAAACGAGGAGTACAGATGGGGGGAAGTTTTATCAGGGCCACTCTGGAACCCAGTCTATGCGAGGTCGTCTAAGAAAAGATATGTAGGCCCCTGCTAGGCCTCTATATGTTACTCAATACAGCATAGCTTGTGGATAGCCTTCACGGAACATACAGGAAAACAAATGCATACCTGTACAAACCTCTGTATAATTAAATAAATATAGAGGAAGTGTTAACAGGGCCACTTTTGGACCCCTTCTGACATAGCTACCCAGCAGAAGTTAAATGAGCAACTCCTGGGTTTCTATATATCATTTAGTACAGCATACATTTTTAGAAACATTCACAGTATATACACATATGCACGTACAGCTCTTGGGCCCTGTATGTATGTACTGTGTTAACGATAATCAAGAATCCCCCCCAAGAGGTAATGTGAAACGTACCCCCCTTAAGAAAATAACAATATTTGGCTGCTCTCAGGCTACAGACAATCATTGTAATTAAGGGGTAGATGTTGGGGTACCTAATAGCATATATCCCGGTACCAGCACATATTTAACAAGCAATATACATTTGAACCTAGCAGTCCTGCTACTACCACTAAGTCCTGCGTCACATAGTCCAGGGAGAACTCCACAGCTAGAAGGGTTTTGGTATCGGATCACTAGATCGTCATTTATATTCACCGTAGCGATACAAGAGTCCTCACAGGAACCCAGCAGCTCAGACACTGTTTACCCGACTCCAGTTCGGGTGCTGATTATGTGGGGAGCGTTAGAGCACAATTCCCGTAGGCCGCCACTCACACTTCCGATTGAGTCTCTAGGCTCCTGGATATGATCAATCAGTCCACCTACGTTTGCACAAGGGAGCCAACAGCTCAGGTAAGCCGCCCCTTCATTCTCCCTCTTCAGAGCCGTCAGGTCGGTAATATAATGGGCAGAGGCAGTAAAGCTGCACACGGGGGAGCCGGCCGCTCTCCCCCGCACAGCTCCATGAGGCCAAATGTCGATACTGCGGCAGCCCTCAGCCTTGTCTAGCTGACACTGAGCCATAGGGGATCCTTGGCCCCATCCCGTGTAAGGGATGTATGTAGGAAGGTCGCACTTCTGCAGGCCAACTGCCTCACAAGCCTCTTCTCTGTTATAATTTCCTGCAGCTTCTCCAGCCTGCAGCCACTTCATCTCCTCGCAGGTAGGCTGCTCCTTGCTTGAACCAGTATAGATAATTGGAGCGGGGGTTTTCTTAGTAGCTTGGAGTGCAATATCCCTTTTCCCTGACACATTACAGCAGAGCTCCGTAAGGTCATCAAATCTGGCACATATTTTGTATTCAAAATCCTCCATGAGGGATTGAAAGATAGCGCACAGCTCCTCCATAGTAATATATATATGTCAACGTTATCAGATTAACAGGTACGAATAGGTGCAGAGGCACAGTATTTACTCTGCTTAGCATACCCTGGTTTTCCAGGGGGGGGTGCTGAGTTCTCCTTCCTTGCAGGCCGCCAAGAGATCTCTGCGGTCCAGTCTGGGAGGCTGATTTTCTCACAATATAGGTATAGTCCAAACCAGTAAAGCGTTATGCACTTCATGGAGGTCAATTTTCTTCTGGATGGACTTGAAAAATCTTAATTACAAGGCGGATTGTAATTTTTTCCATACAGAGCTCCCAGTTTAGCAGCCATCTTAGGCCAAAGCCCGGACATGCCCCCCCCCCTTAGAATTTTTAATGCCTAGTATAAAATTTTATAAAACTCAGGTTCATCATCATCTGAGATCCAAAAGTGGTCTCCTTAGTCTTTTTATTCTCAGGAGGTCCAAGAGTGGCCTTTAGCGTCATTTAGAACGTTTTTATGTAACTGACATCTTACTTATGCAATGATCACATGGTACACATTTTATTAGCATTGTGTTTTTTGTTTCTGAATTTAACTGTTTACATTGCTTGCAAAATTGTCATTTTATTTCATGTGAATTTATCTTTATGACATTGTATGTCTTTGAATGAACCCTGAATAAAAAAAATAAAATAAAAAAAAAAAATCTGGCGCCAAGAATGACGCCCACATATTTTTTGGCGCCAAAAACGTCTGCAACAAACACAAGAGTCAAAAATGATGCAACTACGGGAAAACTTGCGGCATCAACTACGACACCGGAAATGACGTCATTGACGTCAGACAAACGTCAATCTCGCGCCAAAAAAGTCTCGCGCCAAAAATGACGCAATAAATTCTAGCATTTTTTGCACCCGCAAGCCTAACAGCCCGCAATTTAAAGGAAAAAAGTCAATTGAAAATTTAGGTAAGAAAAATATTTTAATTCATATGCATTTTCCCAAAAAAATGAAACTGACAGTCTGAAAGAAGGAAAATAAACTGATTGACCTGAATCATGGCAAATATAAGTATAAAACATATATTTAGAACTTTACATAGAAAGTGCCAAACCATAGCTGAGAGTGTCATAAATAAAAGATAAGACTTACTTACCCAAAGACACTCATCTACATAAAGTAGATAGCCAAACCAGTACTGAAACGAGAATCAGTAGAGGTAATGGTATATAAGAGTATATCGTCGATCTGAAAAGGGAGGTAGGAGAAGAAATCTCTACGACCGATAACAGAGAACCTATGAAATAGATCCTAGAGGAAGACCATGGTATTCAAATAGGCAATACTCTCTTCACATCCCTCTGACATTCACTGCACTCTGAGAGGAAAACCGGGCTTCAGCCTGCTGCGAAGCGCATATCAACGTATAAATCTAGCACAAACTTACTTCACCACCTCCATGGGAGGCAAAGTTTGTAAAACTGAATTGTGGGTGTGGTGAGGGGTGTATTTATAGGCATTTTAAGGTTTGGGAAACTTTGCCCCTCCTGGTAGGAATGTATATCCCATACGTCACTAGCTCATGGACTCTTGCTAATTACATGAAAGAAAGGGGTCTGGGCTTGCAAAAGAAAAAAACGTTTTATAATGATTATAAATGTATTATTTTGGAAGCTTCATTTTTATAATTAGGTGAGTGATTTCTATTTATTAAATAACAAACTATAAAGGACAACCATTGTTCTGCTAACAATTACACTTCTTTTCATGGTCTTTCTTTCAATAGAAAACCATAGTCTAAAAGTAAGTGAAGAATTCCACTATTTGACCTTCATCTTAACGCATAGCGCTTGAGCGATAGCCGTCATGCGTTTTTCCTATTCACCCCCATATTATAACGTGAGACATTTAGTTCCCTAGTGCTATCCAACATGCAGATGTTAGCTCACCCTAGACTTTTGCTTAAGAGCTAATATATTACTTTCAACTTGTAATATGAGCACAAAAAATAAAAGCTTTATCGATTTTGTTCAAGGGAAGTTAGCGCACAGTCTGCTTCACTTGGTGGCCAAAATGGCTGAGATTTATAAAATAGTTTTCACATTAAAAAATTGTGCTTTGTCCCACGTTCCCTTAAAGGGACATGAAACCCATTTTTTTTATTTCATGATATAGAAAGAGCATGCAATTTTAAACAACTTTCTAATTTACTTCTATTATCTAATTTGTTTTATTCTCTGGATATTCTTTGCTGAAAAGCATATCTAGATAGGCTCAGTAGCTCTTGATTGGTTGCTGCACTTAGAAGCCTCATGTGATTGACTCACCCATGTGCATTGCTTTTTCTTCAACTAAGGATATCTAAAACAATTAAGCAAAATAAATAATGGAAGTAAATTGGATTGTTGTTTAAATGTGTATTCTCTTTCTGAATCATGAAAGAAAATGTTTGGGTTTAGTGTTCCTTTAAGAAGCCAAACAGCAAATTCTGTAACCTCCAAATGCTGCAAATGAAATGGCAGATTTAGACAATTTGCAACATTTTGAAAACTTAGGTTACAATCTTTAAACTTGAACTTGAAGCAAGAGGTGTGTATGTCACTAAATACATTTCATGCCCCTATTTCTAATGGTGCTGCCGCCTGCCGGTATCTGAAGGAGAGTTAGTGCTAGATTTCAACATGGCTGCACCTATGACTAGAGTGAGGCAGAGAATAACCTTAATACATGCTTATAAAATGTATTATTTAGTGTTTAATGTCCCTTCAGCGCATAGACTAATATTTATGTGCATTGCCTGGGCAGTGTACACTGTAACAATAGCATATGTTCACATTTTCAAAGTGAACATTTTATAAGTGAGGCACTAACAATAGAATTATACAAGAATTGGACAAGGATTGGGCAAGGGGCAAGAAAAAGGCAGGTACTTTTGTAATATTATGTTTGATATACCTTACTGTTTTCTTATGCAATTGCTACTGTAATACTGTGCCTTATGTGTTTAACTGGTTCCCTCTTTTGTATAAATGCCTAATATCTTCATATTCCTTTTTGCTGCCTTTTGTCTCTATAACAAACTACATTATTCAATTACTCCTTCTCCCTCTCCACCTTTACTGTTCATTAGCCCATCTCTCTTAGGCCTCGATGATTGAAAGCTGGTTTTTAAAATGATATGATGTAAAGATGTTCGCACCGGAGTGCGAATATAATATCGGAATGAATGAAAGTGTTCGAAATTGATTGCGTGTATGTATTCGAAATGGGCGTTTTTTCGTCATTCGACATACGCTGCGAATGGTTTTTTTGGTTTGCGTAATGTTAAATACCCACTTCGTATGTGTAATTCTGTATTCGTAATTTTGTTAAAAAGGGTCTATTGATCAATTGTATTATCAACTTTGAACTTTGTTTAAAACATATACGCAATTTCGTAATAAGACAAATGAGTGAAAATATCTAAATAAAGAGCGTAAAAATATTTATTGTACGATTTCAATAAAAAAGAATAACAAAATATAACCAGAACAGTAAAAGCAGAATTCATTGAGAAGGAGAGTTTCATTGCGAAGGAGAGGGCGTAAAATGGGCGTTCCATGGGCGTAACCTGAGTAAATCTCGCAAGTTTCACAGATATGTTACGATGATATAAAAACATACGCCATACGAATCGCACATTCAACTCACATACATATCTCGCCAGACATCCTTTGGCGAAATAACATGAATAACATTATTTACAATATTTATTTCATTTTAAAAATAATACGATATAACGTATTTAGACAATATACTATAACTGTAGTTTTACATTTTGAAATATGCAAACACAAACTGAAATAAAGTGATTCATTAAAATTACGAAGCGACGCAATGATATATGGAAACCCATTTCGAGGTTCGTGAAATGATATAAGGAGGCGAAGTCTATAGTTTACTATGGACAGCTTATCGCGTAACGTATTGTTTACAATGGACTGCCCACTTTATACGATCATTACGCAAGGCGTGAAATTTGCGAGAGTTGCGAGACAGAAATACACATTTCTCGCCGCAAATTATGAACTTTCAATCATCGAGGCCTTAAACTCACCTTACTTTTGTACTCACAAACTTTACCTATTCCTAAACACTCTCTCTCCCCCCTGCACCTTGTCTCAAAAGCAGTCTAACTACTGCAAATCTGTATCTCATCTCATGTCACTCTCCCTTTTGCTTTTACCAACTGCTGGTGACATCTCCCCTAATCCTGGTCCCCAACAACTGCCTAGCCATGCACATCCATGTATACCATCCCACAGACTCAAAAAACATAACTCTGACAACCTTACTCACATTCCTCTTGCATCAAAAGCCACTACCCCTTTCACTTGTGCACTCTGGAACTCTCGCTCTGTTTGCAACAAACTCACTTCTATACATGACCTCTTTATCTCCCACTCCCTCAACCTTCTGGCCCTAACAGAAACCTGGCTCTCTCCCCTAGACACAGCATCCACTGCTGCTCTGTCACATGGAGGTCTCCACTTCAGCCACACTCCTAGGTCTGGTAATAGACAAGGAGGTGGTGTAGGTATTTTACTTTCTTCTCATTGCACCTTTCAACAAATACATCCCATCTCTTCTCTCACATATTCCTCATTCGAAACACACATGATTCGTTTATTCTCTCCTCTTTCTATACGTGTTGCAGTCATATACTGTCCTCCTGGCTCCTCAACTCAATTTCTAGATCACTTGGCTGCCTGGCTACCTTATTTCCTTTCCTCAGACACCTCTTCCCTCATTCTTGGTGACTTCAACATCTCTCTTGAAAATCCCACTGCCTCCTTTGCAAAACAACTTCTGCAACTCACTTCCTCTTTCATTTTGTCACAATGGACTGATTCTCCCACTCACAAAGATGGTCACTCCCTTGACCTGATCTTTAGCTATCGATGGACTCTCTCAAACTTCACTAACTCCCCCTTTCCTCTTTCTGACCACCATCTCCAACATATCATCCCTCCCTACAACTCTCCCTCCTTCTGCTCCTCACACCAAACTTCACAGAAGCATTATGTCATTAGATCAACAACAGCTTTCTAATTCCCTCAAACCTCTCCTCTCATCCTTCTCCTCCTTTTCCTGCCCTGACCAATCTATCTGCCACTATACATCCATCCTTGACAATCTCGCCCCTCTTACCATAGCTCGGAAATCAAACACTCATCCTCAGCCCTGGCATACTCCTCTGACACGATACCTACGCAGATGTTCCCGTACTGCTGAGCAGCACTGGAGAAAATCTAGGAGTTCAGCTGATTTTTAACATTACAAATTCATCTTGAACTCCTACTACTCTGCCCTTAATTTCCATAAGCAACACTACTTCTCTACTCTTATCTCTAATCTTTCTTCAAACCCAAAATGTTTGTTCTCCACTTTCAATACTCTTCTCCGCCCTCCCCCACATACTAATACAACTTCTCTGTCAGCTCAAGACTTTGCCAACCACTTCAATAACAAAATCGACTCCATCAGAAATTAAATCAGCTCTCAACATAATTCCATTCTCTCACCCCCTCAAATGCTCTCAATCAACCACAACCCACAGAACCTTAAACTTAGCTCATTCTCCCCTGTTACTGAGGAAGACGTTTCAGCACTTATACTGCGCTCTCACCTCACTACCTGTCCCTGTGGCAAACCTAGCCACTTCTGGACTATAATGTAAGAAAGGTTGTCTATAGGCTGTATTGTGTGCTATGTAGATGTGACAGACCCTTCTGCCAGTACTGAAGGAGTTAACTGTGTTCCACTTTAAGAAGCTATTGTGTACTGTCATTAAAGTTAGTGATAAACAGTCCTAGAGCAGACGCTAGGTGATAAGACAAGCCAAATGTGTTTTGTGTTTAAGTTGTTATCTGCCTAAGTAAAGTATGTGATTCTATTGTGGTCTGTCCAAGGGTGTGGGCCCTCCATCTAATGTACAACATTCTTTCAACCCCCCCCCCATCTGGGGGGTCAGACCTGCATAAATACTAGGCATAGCCTTTTAATAAATGTCATTCTGTTTTAAACCTGAAAACTGGCTGGGTTGTGAGTTATTGACTCCCAAACTGTGTTTCGTCTGGTTATTGGGAGTATTTTAATATTGCTCTCCGCTACAATTGGTGGCAAGCGTTGGGATCTGACCTTACAGCCGAATAAGAAAAGGGAATGGCAAGCAGAATACAGCGAAAGAACCGACTACCGAAGTGAATGGAGACGGATTATTCTAAGCTAAAGAGACAAACGTTAAAGGAACTGCTAGAAGCCAGGGGAAAGATAGCCAGCAGCAAACCCAAGGCTATATTAATTGCCGAGCTGGTGGAGGGAGACAGAGCTCGCAGCGCTACGCCTCCAGCAGCCATGGAGGAGACCCTATACCAGAGGGAAATGAGGACCAGGCTGGAGTTTTAACCCCAACCTGTACCACGGGACATGCTATCCGTGGTAATGGCAGATGTGCAGGAGTACGTGATGGCACACAGTCCGCGGAATGCATCCTCCTGAGCAGAATCCATTTCGGAAGCACTCAGTAACCCAGTAAGACCCAAAATCCCATACCATGCCTTTAAAATGTTTTGTGAGGAGAAGGATGAGATCGATGGATATTTACAGGATTTTGAGAGACTGTGCGAGTTACATGATTTGGAGCAGTACGTATGGGTGCCGGTGCTAGCAGGCAAGCTAGCCGGTAGGGCAGCGGAAGCGTATCGCGCTGTACCCAGGGAGGACAGCAAGGATTACGCTAAAGTGAAGAGAGCGATCTTGGAAAGATATGCCATTACCCCAGAGGCATACCAGCGCAAGTTTAGAGGCCTGCGCAAGCCAGAAAGAGATTCCCATTCAGAGTAGGCCCACAAGCTGGATCAAGCATCTCAGGGGTGGATACAGGCCAGCCAAGCTACCACCATGGAAGAATTGCGACAACTGATGCTGTTGGAGCAATTCTTTAACGGCTTGTCCCCAGAAGCCCAAGAATGGGTGAGAGATCGAAAACCCCTCACTTTAACCGAAGCAGCCAGAGTAGCAGACCAGCATTTTGATGCCAGGAGGCACCATGGACTACTACCTAAGACGTACGCTCGACCCACGGGACAACCCAGTCCTCTACAGCCTAACAACCCCACAGCGGCACCGTTTCGCCCAGCCCCAGGGAATCCACCACCCCCCTCACGATACAATGGACGGGCGAATATACAATGCCACACCTGCAAGCAGTGGGGACATATGGCATGTGAGTGCACCCAAAATTGGAGCAGACAAGCTTGGAACCAGGTCAGACAGAACCTGGCCCCAAGGGCGGCTGCTCACCATTACCAAACGGAGCCAGCCGCTCATGAGGTGTTGAGCACCCCAGCCGGGGAACCCCTGGGAATTCTGCATGAGGTGATGTTGGTCCGGGCCACCAATAACCGGCAACATCATTGTCAGCTGGTGACCGTGGAGGGGAAGGAGGTCCAGGGACTTCGGGATTCGGGAGCTACTTTAACCCTGATAGCTCCCCATTTGGTGCCAGATACAGCACACACTGGCGGATCCATGGCAGTACGAGTGGCAGGGGGAGCAGTATACCAATTGCCCACTGCTAAGATTCATTTGGATTGGGGTGCGGGGAGGGCATGGTAGAGGTGGGCTTAATGCAAAACCTACCAGCGGATGTTGAACTGGGGAATGACCTGGGTCAGATGACCTCTGCTTTTTTACCTCAGGCTCCACATCAGGAGGTCCACCCAGTAACCACCCGGCAGCAGGCACGCACTACGGCCCCACCAGCTCACAACGAGGCTCAGGTAAGAGACCATGACACCCCCTTGACACGTATGACCTGGGATACCCCCACCCAATTTAAGGCAGAGGTGAAAGCTGACCCCACGCTGCAGGTATACCGGGATAAAGGGAACACCGATCAGGCTGGGTTAGAAGGTACATCTGGGAGAAAGGGTTATTGTACCGCATAGCCGAACGGGGGGTAGGCAGAGCAGTCACCATGACCACTAAGCAACTGGTAGTACCCCAGAAGTATAGGCAGGAGCTGCTCAGGATAGCTCACGACATTCCCCTGTCAGGCCACCTGGGAATGACATGCACCCGCTACAGATTGACCCACGCCTTTTTCTGGCCTGGGATCTCTAAAGATGTACGGCAATATTGCACCTCCTGTGACGTGTGCCAACGAGTAGGCAAACGAGGTGACCGCCATAAGGCTAAATTATGCCCGTTACCCATTATTGAGGAACCCTTTAGCAGGGTAGCAGTAGATATCGTAGGGCCTCTACCCAAGCCCAGTCCCTCCGGGAAGAGGTACATTTTAACCGTAGTGGACTATGCCACTAGGTACCCCGAGGCCATTGCTCTCTCCAACATCCATGCAGAGACGGTAGCTGAAGCCTTAATAAAAATATTTTCCCGGGTAGGGTTCCCCCAGGAGATAATATCAGATAGGGGCACCCAGTTTACCGCAGAGGTGACCCAACAACTTTGGAGGGTATGTGGTGTTAGACCCATAATTAACTCAGCCTACCATGTGAGAGATTTAATGGGACGCTAAAACAGATGCTCCGTACATTTGGCGAGACTCATAAGGACTGGAAGCGCTACCTACCCCATCTGCTTTTCGCATATTGGGAAGTACCCCAAGAGTCGACAGGTTTTTCCCCCTTCGAATTGCTATTTGGGAGAAGGGTGCGGGGGCCATTAAACCTCATTAGGGAGCATTGGGAGGGAGAAAGTAGCCCCGATGGTAACCCCATTGTATCTTACGTGCTGGAGTTCAGGGACCGACTGGAGGCATTAAACCAGGCTGTACGCACCAACCTCCAGGCGGCTCAACAACGCCAGCGCCGCTGGTACGATAGGGGAGCCAGGGACCGCAGCTTTCAAGTGGGGCAGAAAGTTTTAATTTTAGAACCTGTACATACCGACAAGCTGCAGGCCGTCTGGCAAGGCCCATACCGGGTAGTAGAGCAGCGATGCGACACTACCTATGTGATTGGCCCCTGCTCAGGGGTAGGGAAGCAACGCATGCTTCATGTGAACATGCTCAAACCCTACCATGAGAGGATAGAGGACATGGCGGCAATATGCGCCTCGGCCTCTGAGGATCAGGAGAATCTGCCTCTACCTGACCTATTAGAATCAGAGGACCAGATAGAGCCCTCCAGGGGCGTTCAGCTGGGGGAGCGGCTAAGCCCTTCGGAGCGTGCCCAAGTACAGGAGTTGATAGTAGCTAAAGGGGCTATCTTCTCCCATTTACCTGGGTACACTCCACTGGCCACTCACCGAGTTGAAACCCCAGGACAGCTACCTATGCGGCAGACCCTGTATCGTGTCCCTGAAGCAGTCAAGGCACATATGAAGGCAGAAATTGACGAGATGTTGCAACTAGGGGTTATCGAACCTTCAGACAGCCCCTGGGCATCGCCGGTAGTGTTGGTACCCAAGAAAGACGGCACCACACGCTTCTGCGTCGACTAACGGAGGCTAAATGACAAAACGGTGTCTGATGCCTATCCGATGCCCCGTATAGACGAGTTGCTTGATAAAATGGCTAGGGGGCAGCATCTTACGACCATAGACTTATGCAAGGGATACTGGCAAATTCCGCTAGCCGATGACGCCATCCCCAAGTCGGCGTTTGTCACCCCGTTTGGCCTGTACCAATTTCAGGTCATGCCTTTCGGGATGAAGAACGCTCCGGCGACCTTTCAAAGGATGGTAGATCGGCTACTGGATGGGTTCCAGGAGTATGCCTGTGCATACCTGGACGATATTGCCATATATAGCCAGAACTGGGCAGAACACCTACAGCATATAGGAGCGGTTATTGACCGTATAGGGGAGGCAGTGCTGACCCTGAAACCTAGTAAATGCCATATCGGGATGGCAGAGGTGCAGTATTTAGGTCACCGGGTGGGGAGCGGGCACCAGAAACCCGAACCGGCCAAAATTGAAGCTGTTGCCAGGTGGCCCACCCCTAGGACCAAGACCCAAGTACTGGCATTTCTAGGTACGGCGGGGTACTACAGAAAGTTTGTGCCCAATTATAGTGCCCTAGCCAAACCCCTGACTGACTTGACACGTAAGAACCTTCCCCGACAGGCTACTTGGGCCCCAGAGTGTGAGCAGGCATTCCAACAACTAAAGACGGCTCTAACTAATGCGCCTGTACTTGCTGCACCCGATCCAACTAAAAGATTTCTTGTTCACACAGACGCTTCAATGTTTGGAGTGGGGGCAGTGCTGAGCCAAGTTGGAGCAGATGGCAGAGAACACCCCGTAGCTTACTTGAGCCGAAAGTTGTTGCTCCGTGAAGTAAGCTACGCCGCCATCGAAAAAGAATGCCTGGCCGTGGTGTGGGCCCTCAAAAAGTTGCAGCCGTACCTGTATGGACAACCTTTTTCCTTACTAACAGATCACAACCCGTTGGTGTGGCTGAACCGTGTGGCCGGGGACAATGCCAGGCTGCTGCGCTGGAGTTTGGCGCTACAGCCCTTCGACTTTACCATCCATTACCGCCCAGGGAAACAAAACGGTAACGCCGACGGGTTGTCCAGACAAACTGAACTTGAAAAGTGATCTGTGAGTACTTCCCCGGACATCCCCAAGCCGATCCGTTGGGATCAGACTGTGTATGCCGGCTTGGTTCTGGGGGAGCATTGTGGCAAACCTAGCCACTTCTGGACTATAATGTAAGAAAGGTTGTCTATAGGCTGTATTGTGTGCTATGTAGATGTGACAGACCCTTCTGCCAGTACTGAAGGAGTTAACTGTGTTCCACTTTAAGAAGCTATTGTGAACTGTCATTAAAGTTAGTGATAAACAGTCCATTGTTTAATCACCCTCAGAGAGCAGACGCTAGGTGATAAGACAAGCCAAATGTGTTTTGTGTTTAAGTTGTTATCTGCCTAAGTAAAGTATGTGATTCTATTGTGGTCTGTAAAAGGGTGTGGGCCCTCCATCTAATGTACAACATTCTTTCAAACCCCCCCCCCCCCACTGTAAAAGGGTGTGGGCCCTCCATCTAATGTACAACATTCTTTCAAACCCCCCCCCCCATCTGGGGGGTCAGACCTGCATAAATACTAGGCATAGCCTTTTAATAAATGTCATTCTGTTTTAAACCTGAAAACTGGCTGGGTTGTGAGTTATTGACTCCCAAACTGTGTTTTGTCCGGCTATTGGGAGTATTTTAATATTGCTCTCCGCTACAGTCCCCTTGACCCTATCCCCTCACAGCTACTCCCCTCCCTCTCTGCCACCCTTACCCCTATACTCACACACACTTTCAACCTTTCCCTCAGCACCGGTATATTTCCCTCATCTCTTAAACATGCACTAGTCACACCTATCCTCAAAAACCTTCCCTTTATCCTACCTCCCCATCCAACTACCGCCCTATTTCCCTCCTCCCTCTTGCATCAAAGCTTCTTGAAAAACTAGTATATGCAAACCTATCCCATTTCCTTACAATAAACTCCCTCCTTGACCCATTGCAATCTGGATTTCATCCCCATCACTCCACAGAGACAGCAATTGTTAAGGTTACCAACGACCTACTTACAGCAAAATCAAAAGTCCACTTCTCTCTGCTTATCCTCCTTGATCTGTTCCCAGCCTTTGACACTGTTGACCACCCTCTTTTGCTCCAAACCCTCCAATCCTTCGGCATCTGTGACACAGCCCTCTCGTGGCTCTCTTCCTACCTGTCAAACCATACCTTTAGTGTAGCCTTCTCTGGGGCCTCCTCTGCCCCGTCATCACTTTCTGTTGAAGTACCGCAAGGCTCTGTCCTTGGTCCCCTTCTCTTCTCAATCTACACGTCATCACTAGGTTCCCTAATAAAGTCTTCTTAGCTCAATGAATTGGATGCATCGGAAGCCAGATTGGTGAAACAAGTAACTTTATTCAAAGAAATCTTTAAAAAGCATTACAATGCTTAAATAGCAATAGATTCTCCCACTATAGCGGGAGTGGTGTGTGTCCCACTCCAGGGACTGCTTGCTGACGCGTTTTGGCAGGCCGTAATCGTAGCTGCAGTCACTTGTCCTAATGATCCTTATATATCCATTCGAACAAGCTAATAGGTTAAAATCAAACTCCACCTCCTTTTACCTGTAGTGGAACTTTAAACACACCCACAATATGGTTTATTAGATATCTTAAAGGTAAAGAGAATATATCAACTCCTTTCCCATTATCTACAAATATATGTATAAAACCATAGCCTCACTTACAGTTGTTTTGACTCCTGTCTTACATGCTGCAAAAATTTAGGACCTCTAATAAGTTAAAACATTTATACACTTTTACTCTGTAAAACGTAGTTATTCTAATCTTACTAGAGAAGATTCTATTCTATACCAATTAATGTGAAAACATATATAAGTTTAGCTTTCATGTTCAGTTTAGATTAGTATAATAATACAGAAACAATTCTAGTGTAAATTATCACTTATAACAGTTCTAAAACTCTGTCACCATCTTACAATGAATGATGTTTCTCTCAAAGAAATGGTCTATGTACAAAGGATGGGTCCTTTTAAACACTCTTGACTTTCCAAAAATCATGTCAATGCTAACAACACTCCAATGTGAATAATATCAATCAAAACCTTTATGGTATTTACCGGTTATTCTGCATAATCACTTATATGCTTGTGTATCTTATATATAATGTAGCTCTTCACTCCATTGCTTTAAATTCTAGAGACTTATGCTCTCCCAAAAATACCATTTTAACAGTACACTGATGTGTAACGACTAGAATTCACTGTAATAATATTACGATAAATTGAAAAAATGTATAAATAAATAAATGGGTGAATTTCTATTAAATACACAGGCTCAGATATTCTATTCCCAAAAATGTATCAAATCGAACTCGGAATTTAACCCACTGGGAATTCTTGTTCTGAGCCTATGTATCCAATAAGCTTCTCTTTTGTATAACACTTTTTCTCTATCACCTCCTCTGGACCCACATTTCACTAGTTCAATAATTTTCCATCTAAAGGATTTGGTATTGCTACCATGTTCTCTCTTAAAATGTTGTACCAGAGGTGTGGTGAGTTTGCCAGCTTTAATATTTGTTAAGTGCTCCCTAATCCTTTCTCTGGTTTCTCTCGTTGTTAAACCTGTACACTGCACCCCACATTCAATGCAGGTTATAAGATATACAGCAAAACTTGATCTACAATTTGAACACGAGGGTCATCTATATACCTTTTATAATACCAAACGTTCTTTTCCCAGGGTCCATCACCCGCATAGATGTGGGACAGCTCCCACCAACCCATGAACAGGTTGGCGTAAGAGGGGGCAAACTTTGCCCCCATAGCTGTCCCATATCTCTGCAGGTAATGGACCCCTTCAAAGACAAACATATTGTGTGTCAGCAAGAATTGCATTACCCGCAACACATATGATCGGAAACCTTGATCATAGTTAGTGTACCTATCCAAACAATACCCTAGTGCTTCCAAACCCTTGTTGTGTGGTATGGATGAGTATGGATGAGTACAGGAAAGTGACATCAATTGTGAGCCACCCATAACCCTGTTGCCATTGTATCTCATCCATTTCTTCCAACAATTGTTTTGTATCACGTAGGTAGCTTGGTAATTGTTTTACAAGTGGCTGTAAAAAAACAAAGTACAACTAACATCAGTAATCAATTTGTCATCACATGTACTCAGTGATTTGGAATTAAAAGTACTCAGCTATGGACTCAATTTTGTTCCAGCTGAGAACTTAAATTTATTCCAGACACTGGTGGACGTGAACAAATTGATTAGAAATCTGACATTAAAGAAACATTACAGCAAAGCACAAACAGATGGGGAGATAAGAAATGCAGACAATGACCAACATTTAGTAACAACGAATGTTGCCTTATCTTTTCAAGAGGTTAGTGATGTACAGGTTTTGGAGTCTCTTTTTGAAGAAGGGTCAATAGAAATGGGTGAGAATTGTCCCAGAGAGTCTGACAAGGGTCCTTCTTTGTCTGGAGCCTCCAAATTCTATCCTATACATTCACGTTGCAACATATTAGAACAATTCCAAAAACGAGTAGAATGAGATCTAACACAGTTAGCATACTCAACACAAAGGAAGAAACACTCTAATCTAACTAGACTTGAGTCCATTACATTAAAAAATTTACAAGATAACGATACACTGGTAATACGTTCTGCGGACAAGGGGGGGTTTGTAGTGGTAATGGACAAAAGTTTTTTTGTCCAAGAGGCACTACGGCAACTTACAGACCCAAAACAATAGCAAACATTAGATTTCAATCCAACTGGAAGGTTTAAACGTGAATTAAGTCATCTAATTGATGAAGGATATGAAGCAGGTTTTGTAGACAAACAAACCAGTTTTTACCTCATAGTTGAGAATCCGGTTACCCCTATATTTAACTTTCTACCCAAGGTTCATAAATCCTTGGTAGAAGTTAAAGGCAGACCAATAATTAGTGGGATTGGTTCTATGATTGAACCACTATCAAAATGGTTGGATGAAATCTTACAGCCACTTGTAAAGCAATTACCAAGCTACCTACGTGATACAAAACAATTGTTGGAAGAAATGGATGAGGTACAATGGCAACAGGGTTATGGGTGGCTCACAATTGATGTCACTTCCCTGTACTCATCCATACCACACAACAAGGGTTTGGAAGCACTAGGGTATTGTTTGGATAGGTACACTAACTATGATCAAGGTTTCCGATCATATGTGTTGCGGGTAACGCAATTCTTGCTGACACACAATATGTTTGTCTTTGAAGGGGTCCATTACCTGCAGAGATGTGGGACAGCTATGGGGGCGAAGTTTGCCCCCTCTTACGCCAACCTGTTTATGGGTTGGTGGGAGCTGTCCCACATCTATGCGGGTGATGGACCCTGGAAAAAGAACATTTTGTATTATAAAAGGTATATAGATGACCTTTTGGTCATCTGGAAAGGTAGTGATGTGGAGGCAGCAGAATTTGTTGAGACCCTCAATACTAATGATACTGGCATTAGGTTCACTTATGAATTTAATGCTGAAAGCATTAACTATTTAGATGTGAACATGTCTGGCATCAATGATGGGAAAGTGGTCACTAAAGTGTATAGGAAACCTATATCGGGAAACACTCTCCTCCATGCCCAGAGAAGTCATCCAAAACGGGTCTTTAGGTCTGTCCTTAATGGGCAGCTCATTAGATTAAGGAGAAATTGTACATTGGATATGGAATTTGAAAGACAAGCTCTGGAGCTGGAGGAGAGGTTTCGAAATAGAGGATACAAGTACAGTGAGATTAAAGCTTCAAAAGATAGGATTGCTGCAACAGACAGAATATCTTTTTTCAAACATAAGGAAAGAAGTAATGATAAGTTTGAGGGACTCACATTCATTATAGAATATAGTTTACAATATCATCAAATTTGTAATATACTAAGGAAGCACTTCTCTATGTTAACAGCGGATGATAAACTAACACATAATACCGAAAGGCTGTAGATATGCCTTCAGAAGAGGGAGGAGTATAGGCAACATATTAGCACCTACACAGCTAAAATCTGAGAAACCAAATAATTCTTCCTGGTTAAGATTTAAAGGCACTTATAAATGTAGTTATTCACAGTGCACAGCGTGTGAATTCTTACAACAGGGTGATGGATTTGAGAGTACTGTAACTGGGGAAAAATGTGATCATTCCTCGTGTTCAAATTGTAGATCAAGTTTTGCTGTATATCTTATAACCTGCATTGAATGTGGGGTGCAGTATACAGGTTTAGCAACGAGAGAAACCAGAGAAAGGATTAGGGAGCACTTAACAAATATTAAAGCTGGCAAACTCACCACCCCTCTGGTACAACATTTTAAGAGAGAACATGGTAACAATACCAAATCCTTTAGATGGAAAATTATTGAATTAGTGAAATGTGGGTCCAGAGGAGGTGATAGAGAAAAAGTGTTATACAAAAGAGAAGCTTATTGGATACATAGGCTCAGAACAAGAATTCCCAGTGGGTTAAATTCCGAGTTCGATTTGATCAATTTTTGGGAATAGAATCTCTGGGCCTGTGTATTTAATAGAAATTCACCCATTTATTTATTTATACATTTTTTCAATTTATCGTAATATTATTACAGTGAATTCTAGTCGTTACACATCAGTGTACTGTTAAAATGGTATTTTTGGGAGAGCATATGTCTCTAGAATTTAAAGCAATGGAGTGAAGAGCTACATTATATATAAGATACACAAGCATATAAGTGGTTATGCAGAATAACCGGTAAATACCATAAAGGTTTTGATTGATATTATTCACATTGGAGTGTTGTTAGCATTGACATGATTTTTGAAAAGGCAAGAGTGTTTAAAAGGACCCATCCTTTGTACATAGACCATTTCTTTGAGAGAAACATCATTCATTGTAAGATGGTGACAGAGTTTTAGAACTGTTATAAGTGATAATTTACACTAGAATTGTTTCTGTATTATTATACTAATCTAAACTGAACATGAAAGCTAAACTTATATATGTTTTCACATTAATTGGTATAGAATAGAATCTTCTCTCTCAAATGTAATGGTGTAAGTTACTCTACAGTGTTTAGAAAAAAAAGGGCAAGAAATCTGGAGTTTTTTGTTTGGTAATCAGGCAGTTTTTATTTCTGCAGAGTTCCCTCCTATTTCTGGTTGCAAACTTGGATATTATAGGGGCCAGATCACGCTAAATCATTAACTAGTCCACACAATTGGTTTATTTAATAGGCAATGCTAGTGATCTCTAAAGTTTTGTATAGAGGAGATTTTAATAGTCAAATGCCTATTTAACACTGTTGAATCTTTCTATCTTACTATAAAGAACTTGGTTGATAGCTGGTGACCACGATAAAGGAAGGGAAAAGCTCTCCCTCATTTGTGACTTGTCTAAATATTTTTTCAAGAAGAGCAGGATGTATAGGAGCTTAGAAAATTTTACTGTAAATCCTGTATGTTGGCTCTAAGAAACCACAATAGGTATAACATTGATTAACTTTATACTCTATAAGTAGCTTGTTCATTTCTCACAAAATACATAGGCGTGGGGAAATCTCCCCATATTACATGTTCCCTCTTTCTGGGTATCTATCTAACTGGTTATTAGGGTCCGGAAAAGTTTATTTGTCTTAGAGATTGCAGGCTTTATTTATCACCTTAAATTTTTTTTTTTTTTTTCTCACGGGAATTTTTATAAATTAAATAAGGGAAAAGGGAAAGTAATAAAGAAGGACAAAAAAGGAAAAAACACAAAAGAAACCCATAAGAAAAAGAATAAGACATAAGACACATAAGAAAAAAAGGAGGAGGAAAAAGAAAGAAAAAAAAAAAAAAAATATATATATATATATCTTTTTTTTTATTTACACGTATTTAAGCTACATTTTTTGCACGTCTACTTTGCCAGGCTCCAGTCTGGCATTTTATGTGGGGTGGGGGGCGTTTTTTCTCCCACGCTTTCAATGGAAAAATTTATCACGCAGGGGAAATCTAATTCTCCTAAAATGCCTGTGAAAACGAAAGACAAGAAAAATAAAACAATTGACACCAGTTTAGATAGTACAATGGAACCTAGCAGGTCCCCATTTGATTCGCAAGCTCTTATAGCTAAAATATTAGAAGTGTTTTCACCGCAATTTGAAGATATCAAAAAAGAGCTAGGCTCAATTGCTACCGAAATAGGCTCACTGTCTGTTGAAGTAAGACAGTTTTCAGCGAGGTTAACAGAAGCAGAGGCTAGGATCTCTGATATAGAAGATCAGACGCATATTCAGGCTGACACTCTACGAAAACAAGAATCTAAAATTAAAAATATGCAGTTACGCCTGGAGGATTTTGAGGATCGCTCCAGGCGTAATAATATTAGACTAGTAGGGCTTCCCGAACAGTCAGAATTTGAAGATTTAATAAAATTTACGTCCACTACACTACCCCTTTCACTTGGTATGCCATCCCACTTGCTACCATTCACGATTGAGCGTGCCCATAGATTGGGCCCCAAGAAGTCTTCTCCAGATGGAGTCACAAAGAGTAGAGTTTGTTTATTTAAACTTTTTAGATTTCAAGATAAAGTTGATCTATTGAAACTGTTTAAAAAATCTGATCCTCCAGTATTTGGAGATAGCAGGATACTATAGTTTCAGGACTTCTCCTTTGAGACCTTGTCTAAAAGAAGACTGATGGCCCCCCATTGCACGCAAGTAATAAATAAAGGGTTAAAGGCTTGTATGGTTTACCCTGACAGAATTATAGTAGAGGATCACTCTGGTACTAGACATGTATTTGATGAGGTTACAGAAGTTAAAAAATACATTTTTTAACTTTCTTCAGTTGGACGTCGGAAGAAGAAGATGGATCCGCGCTGGAGGTCTTCAAGATGGAGCCGTTCGTCATCGGATGAAGATAAAAGATGCCGCTTGGATCAAGATGGTTGCCGGTCTGGATCTCCTCTTCTTCCCGGATAGGATGAAGACTTTGGAGCCTCTTCTGGACCTCTTCAGCCGCCGCTTGATAGAAGACTTCAGCCGGTTTATGGATCGCCAGCCCCCGCTTGGGCTTGGATGAAGACTTTGGAGGCTTGGATCAAGACTTCGGAGGACGGATCGGTGAACCTGGCATGGTGAAGATAAGGTAGGAAGATCTTCAGGGGCTTAGTGTTAGGTTTATTTAAGGGGGGTTTGGGTTAGATTAGGGGTATGTGGGTGGTGGGTTGTAATGTTGGGGGGGGGTATTGTATGTTTTTTTTACAGGCAAAAGAGCTGAATTATTTGGGGCATGCCCCGCAAATGGCCCTTTTCAGGGCTGGTAAGGTAAAAGAGCTTTGAACTTTTTTAATTTAGAATAGGGTAGGGCATTTTTTTTATTTTGGGGGTCTTTGTTATTTTATTAGGGGGCTTAGAGTAGGTGTAGTTAGTTTAAAATTGTAATATTTTTCTAATGTTTGTAAATATTTTTTTATTTTTTGTAACTTAGTTCTTTTTTATTTTTTGTACTTTAGTTAGTTTATTTAATTGTAGTTATTTGTAGGTATAGTATTTAATTAATTTATTGATAGTGTAGTGTTAGGTTTAATTGTAACTTAGGTTAGGATTTATTTTACAGGTAATTTTGTAATTATTTTAACTATTTTAGCTATTAAATAGTTAATAACTATTTAATAGCTATTGTACCTGGTTAAAATAAATACAAAGTTGCCTGTAAAATAAATATTAATCCTAAAATAGCTACAATATAATTATAATTTATATTGTAGCTATATTAGGGTTTATTTTACAGGTAAGTATTTAGCTTTAAATAGGAATAATTTATTTAATAAGAGTTAATTTATTTCGTTAGATTTAAATTATATTTAACTTAGGGGGGTGTTAGTGTTAGGTTTAGACTTAGCTTTAGGGGTTAATACATTTATTAGAGTAGCGGTGTGCTCCGGTCGGCAGATTAGGAGTTAATAAGTGTAGGTAGGTGGAGGCGACGTTGGGGGCGGCAGATTAGGGGTTAATAAATATAATATAGGGGTCGGCGGTGTTAGGGGCAGCAGATTAGGGGTACATAGGGATAACGTAGGTTGCGGCGGTGTACGGAGCGGCAGATTAGGGGTTAATAATAATATGCAGGGTTCAGCGATAGCGGCAGCGGCAGATTAGGGGTTAATTAGTGTAAGGCTAGGGGTGTTTAGACTCGGGGTACATGTTAGGGTGTTAGGTGCAGACTTAGGAAGTGTTTCCCCATAGGAAACAATGGGGCTGCGTTAGGAGCTGAACGCTGCTTTTTTTGCAGGTGTTAGGTTTTTTTCAGCTCAAACAGCCCCATTGTCTCCTATGGGGGAATCATGCACGAGCACGTTTTTGAAGCTGGCCGCGTCCGTAAGCACCGCTGGTATCGAGAGTTGCAGTGGCATTAAATATGCTCTACGCTCCCTTTTTTGGAGCCTAACGCAGCCCTTCTGTGAACTCTAAATACCAGCGGTATTTAAAAGGTGCGGGGAAAAAAAAGCACGCGTAGCTAACGCACCCCTTTGGCCGCAGAACTCTAAATCTAGCTGTGTGGTAGCATCAATTATTTAATAAAAGAAAAAAGGGAAGAAAAGAAAAGGAAAAAAGAAAAAAAAAACTTGCCTAAGAGATTGTACATGGTAGTGTATAGGATGGCCTGAGTAATTGTTGATAAGAATATTATTATGCTGTATCCTGTTATACATTTGTGCTGTCCTAATTGTAGTTATATGTGTTATGCAGTTTGAAACATATACTGTTCTATTTAAAATATTTCAATCTTTTAGATATGTAATTGCTGTCGTGAACATCCCCCCTATCTCATGTAAACCAATGGCCTTTAGTAATAAGTATATCTTTGCTATAACTTATGTGTTTTAAGGCTACTATATTCATGTGTAATGATTATTTCTCATTTGTATTTTGAAAATGTGAGGTTCAAAGTTTTCCTTCTCTATGTAACAAAAATAGAAAATGTGAGGTTTATTTATAGTATTTCTTGCATAACTGTGATGTAACAGATTTGTTTATTTTGTGGCAACTTGATTGCTATGTTCTTTTCTGCATATGTATCTGATTGCTGTAACTCATCACGTCTGATATTTCATATTTAACCTCAATAAAAAAAAAAAAAATATTTAAAAAAAAAAAAAAAATGTTCTCTAGTAAGATTAGAATAACTACGTTTTACAGAGTAAAAGTGTATAAATGTTTTAACTTATTAGCGGTCCTAAATTTTTGCAGCATGTAAGACAGGAGTCAAAACAACTGTAAGTGAGGCTATGGTTTTATACATATATTTGTAGATAATGGTAAAGGAGTTGATATATTCTCTTTACCTTTAAGATATCTAATAAACCATATTGTGGGTGTGTTTAAAGTTCCACTACAGGTAAAAGGAGGTGGAGTTTGATTTTAACCTATTAGCTTGTTCTAATGGATATATAAGGATCATTAGGACAAGTGACTGCAGCTACGATTACGGCCTTTTGCACTGAAACGCGTCAGCAAGCAGTCCCTGGAGTGGGACACACACCACTCCCGCTATAGTGGGAGAATCTATTGCTATTTAAGCATTGTAATGCTTTTTAAAGATTTCTTTGAATAAAGTTACTTGTTTCACCAATCTGGCTTCCAGTGCATCCAATTCATTGAGCTAAGAAGTTTTTGGAAACAGAGGTTTGCACGGCAAAGGATTGGTATCCTGCACGCATTAGTCCACTCACCTCACAAGACGGCTGTGACACGCGATACCGGAAGTGAGGTCTGATGACGTCAGACACCGAAGGATCGATGGAGACCTGAAGCAAGGTGAGCTAGACAAGTCACTGAGGGTCAGTTCCTTGTTTAACACAAGAGGATAGAATTAACACTTACAGTGTGAAGCGGCTCTGCTTCCAGAGGGACGGTCACATTAATATCCTGGCAGAGAGGTAGCAGCCGGTGTCGATGACCAAAACGGAGGAGAGTGGTGAAGACATTATTGAATAGTTCTTTACATTATATCTGGAACAGCATTGTTTGTGAGGTAAACCCAAACATTCAAGTTGCGGAGGTAACTTTTAAGTATATATAGATGCTGACACTGTATGCATGTTCACTTTCCCTAATAAAGTCCCATGGTTTACAATATCATTTGTATGCCGACGACACCCAAATCTACTTCTCTGCACCAGACCTATCTCCTTCCTTGCTAACCCGTGTCACTAACTGTCTTTCTCACATCTCTAACTGGATGTCCTCTCAATACCTCAAGCTAAATCTCTCCAAAACTGAGCTCCTTATTTCCCCCCTTCTTCTAAACTCTCCACCCCCAATCTCTCTATAACTGTCGACAACTCCATCATTACCCCTACCCCGCATGCCCGATGTCTCGGGGGTCACATTTGACTCAAATCTTTCTTTCACTCCTCACATTCAGTCATTGGCTAAAGCCTGCCGCTTCCACCTTAAAAACATCTCTAAAATTAGACACTTCTTTACACAAGATACAACTAAGATTTTAATCCACTCTCTCATTCTTTCCCGCCTCGATTACTGCAACTCTGTCCTCTCTGGTCTCCCCACCTGCCGCCTAGCTCCTTTACAATCCATAATGAATGCCTCTGCCAGACTCATCTTCTGTCAGGATTCTTCTCTATGTGTATGTACCTTTAATTCTCAGGTCTATGACACATCCTGCCCTGCCCACAAAATCTTTAAGTTCACCTGTCTCCCAACCAACGGTGCTTAGTATTTTGGCTGTAGTTGTGTTTGCATCTGCTCCTACTGAGCTCCTATTGATATCTACTATCTAAATTAAAAGCTAACGTTAGTTTCAGCCTGTAATCAGGATTCTCTTGAAAGCTTCTACTGACTGCTGTCTGCCTTATTGGAATTATTGCTACTGTCAGACTCAAGCACACCATCGGATCATAGTCCTCCCTGCCTTTTCAAACTTACAGCTCAACTATTAATCCATCTCCGGTTTCTGCTTCGGATCACCTATCCCATAAGTCTGGAACTCAGCGGTCTCTCTCCAAACTTTCCACGCTGCTGAACAAGGAGTCTCAGAGCCGCCTAACAACCGCCTGGCTCACGGAGTAAAACTCTGCCCCTTTCTCCCTTTACATTCAGGACTGACTGATCATTGCAGCGCAGCATCAGCTGCTTGCGGTAAGAGTGTTGGTAGTAGCTGCTTACCAAATTGTCCTCTCTGTGTACCGGACTGCCTTACACCACCTTGCACACTTTATTGAACTCTCGGGGAACCAGTTTCTACATTAAGTGGATAACGTAATCATTGAGACACTCTTAGTACTCACTTCCATTCTCTGCTATTCCTGTTGCTAGAACCAGTTCCGATACCAACTATATATATATTTAAATATATCTGGATTCAGTTTAGCTTGTGACCTAATCTTTCATACCTCTGAGATACCTAATCTCAAGGTCTTGCTCCACTATTAAAACTTCTCCTCTTCCTGGAATTTGATATCACTTTTCTAACCATAGTGATACCATACAGCGGGGTGATACGTTTGTGCCACTTAGTTACATATCTGCAGTTGCGTTTTATAATCCTTCTAAGCGTAATCACAACGTTACATCTTCCTTGCACGTCGCTCTTCATCTGCTTCACCTCTCTGCCAATCCCTTCACTGGCTTCTTCTTGCCTCTAGGATCAAACACAAAATTCTCATTCTGACATACAAAGCCCTCAACTGCACTGCTCCCCCCTATATCTCAGACCTTGTTTCCAGATATTCTCCCTCCCGTCCCCTTCGCTCTGCTCACGACCTCTTACTCTCCTCCTCTCTTGTCACCTCATCACACTTTTCCAGACTGGCTCCCATCTTGTGGAACTCTCTGCCTTGCTCCACAAGACTCTCTTCTAGTTTTAAAAGCTTCAAGTGCTTCCTAAAGACTCTACTGTTCAGGGATGCATACAACCTACGCTAACCTTTCTTTATACCAGTTCCTCTCCTCCATTGCTATCCCCTGAACCCCCTTAGCATGTAAGCCTAAGAGTCCAGCTGTTTGTAGATCACTTTCTTAAGAGCTGACTACAACAGTGCAACTCTTGGCAGGACCCTCTACCCATTTGATCCCTATAATTGTTTTGTTGTACTCTGCATTTGTTTATAGCGCTGCGGAATCTGTTGGCACTCTACAAATAACCGATAATAATAATAATAATATTTATGTGCTAAATCGTTGTTTTTTTTAAATTGTGGACACTGTAGTGTCCCTTTAAAATATCCCTGGCTCTGAACAACTGTGAATAAACCTTTGACTGACAAGAAATCCACATTTCCTGCCTTATCAGTATAAAATCGGTTGAATTTCTTCATAAAAAATCACTAGTTCGTATCATTACACACTGTCCCATAACTCTGTTTTTTCTGTGTATTTCTTGGCCCTTTTATTGATTCTTTTTTTAAAATTGATGCATTTTGAGGGAAATCTGTTTTATTTCTGGAAGGCAGCAAATCTAAGCAGAAGAGATATATTATTCTGTATTATTTCTATATTTATAAGTTAATTAATCATGGGCTTGTTCTGAATGATTTTTTTCTTCTTCTTAGAGCCCTACATAAGATAAATGACAGTGTTTTTAAGATATGAATACAGATTATAAACTGTGGTATCCCTGGTTTATATATTTAAGAGCTTCTCAAAACAGGGGCTCATAGGGAATCAGTCACTATAAGGAATCTCTTACACCATGTTTACACTGCAGCTGCATTTATGCCTACACAAATGGTGTGACAGAGAGGGCTGTGATTATGAACTATGGTTTTAAATAACAGCGCCATCATGTGGCTTAAATAGAAATAACAGCACTTAAGTATGATCTAATGCCTTGTTTCTCAACTTGTCATACATTTTCAGGGCAAGACAAGCAATAATCAGATATAAAAGCAAAAAAATCCAGGCCAACAGAACCTTTGTAGGACTATCTCTCTTGTTTTCTCAATGCCTAAATAAATGGATGTAGCTATGTGCAAGATTTAGGTTGAGGAACTAGTTGTTTTAATATATCGGTGCCCTTTTTTTTTTTAATAAGTAAATCAAATCATTTACAATCTCAAAATAAGGATAAGAGCTGTACCGGAGCGTAATTAGGAACCTGAATATTCTTTCAAGCCTCTGTAAGAGTGGAGTTTTCCCACTGTGTTTTTAAAGTTAAAGGGACAGTGTACTTGAAAAAATGTTATGGTTTCAAAAGATAGATAATCTTAACTTTTCTACCCATTTCCCAGTTTTGCATAACTAATACTCAGGTAGAGTTATGCGCGCTATAGGGAATTTAACAAACGCAACAAAAGTTGCGTTGAGCTCCATACCGCACAAAATACAAGCGCTGCTTTGACGTGTATGTGCACGCTTTACCAATAGACATCAATGGGGAGAGCGTCTTAGAAAAAAAACACCTGCGATCCCGGAATGAAAAGCTCTGTAACGCAGCCCCATTGATGATTATGGGGGAAAAAACTAACATTTAAACCTAACACCCTGTTATAAACCCCAAGTCTAAACACCCCTAATCTGCCGCCCTGACATCGCCGACACCTACATAATGTTATTAACCCCTAATCTGCTGCTCCTGATATCTCTGCTACCTAAATAAATCTAATAACCCCTAATCTGCCGCTCCCGATATCTCCGCCACAATACTAAAGTTATTAATCCCTATTCCTCCGCGCCCCAACATCGCCCACTCTATAATAAATCTATTAACCCCTATTCCGCTGCTCCCCGACATCGCTGCCACTAAATAAAGCTATTAACCCATTAACCTCTGGCTTCCTACATCACTACCACTAAATAAACCTATTAACCCCTAAACCGCCAGCCCACCACATTGCAACAACCTAAATTAAACTATTAACCCCTAAACCTAATTCTAACCTAATGTAACCCTAACGGTAACCCTAAACCTAACACCCCCTAACTTTAACATAATTAAAATAGAGCTACATTAAAGTTACAAATATTAACTAAATAATCCCTTTTTAAAACTAAATACATACCTGTGAAATAAAACCTAAGTTGGCTACAATATAACTAATAGTTATATTGTAGCTAGCTTAGGTTTTATTTTTATTTCACAGGTAACTTTGTATTTATTTTAACTAGGTAGAGTAGTTAGTGAATAATTTTTAACTATTTAATAGCTACCTAGTTAACATAAATACAAAGTTACCTATAAAATAAAACCTAGCCCGCCTTACACTAAAACCTAACATAACCAAATAAAAAACCTACCATTACAAAAAATAACGAACACCAAAATTACAAAAAATAAAAAAATTACCATTACAAAAAATAACAAACGAAATTATCCAAAATAATAAAAATTATTCCTATTCTAATACCCTTTTAAAAAAATAAAAAACCCACCCCCTTTTGTAGGGCATTGCCCTAAAGAAATCAGCTCTTTTCCTACAAAAGAAAAACAAACAACCCCTAACAGTATACAAACCCCCACCCCCCAAAGCCAATAGAATGAGATCTGCTGAAATCGTATTGGCTGATTTGAACAGCCAATAGGATTTTAGCAGCCCTAATTCCTATTGGCTGATTCAAATTTTAAAGCCAATAGGAATGCAATGGTACCCCCTAGTATTAAAGGGGTACCTTGCATTTCAATCCTCAGTGTGCTGGGGACGATCGCATGAAGAAGACCTCCTCGTCTGATCGATGGACCTCCGCCAGGACCTCCACATTGGACCTCTGCCTGAACCTCCGCCTTGGACCTTCGCCTGGACCTCCGCACATCTCCGCTCCGCCTACGCAGGGATGAAGAAGATGCCATTCCCGCGATGGATGAAGATGAAGCTGTTTGGATGAAGATGCCGTCTGGATGAAGATGGAGCCGCTGGGATGAAGATCGTCCAAGCGGGACTTCAACAACTGTGAGTACCTAAAAGAGGGCTTAGTGTTCGGTTTTTTTAAGGTTTTTTGGGGTGGGTTTTTTTTTTAGTTTAGGGTGGGCACTCTTAAAAGAGCTGAATGTCATTTTAAGGGCAGCAAAAGAACTGTATGCCCTTTTCAGGGCAATGCTCATACAAATGCCCTTTTCAGAGCAATGGGTAGATTAGGTTTTTTAGATAGTTTTTTTTATTTTGGAGGTTTGGGGGTTTTCAGGTAAAAGAGATGTTTAACTTAGGGGAATGCCCTACAAAAAGCCCTTATAAGGTTTATTCTAGATAAGGTTTATTTTATTTTGGGGTGTTTTTTTTTTTTTTTTTAAATGGGTAATAGAATAGGAATAATTTTTATTATTTTGGATAATTCATTTGTTATTTTGTGTAATTTTTTTATTTATTTTTTTCGTTTTGAGGTGGGTTTTTCTTTTTAGATTAGGGGTTGAGCTGATTGCCCTTTTAAGGGCAGAGAAAAGAGCTGAATGCCCTTTTGAGGGCAATGCCCATACAAATGTCCTCTTCAGGACAATGGGTAGATTAGATTTTACTTTATTTTTATTTTGTTTGTTTGGGGGGGTTGGGTTTGTATACTGTTAGGGGGTGTTTGCTTTTCTTTTGTAGGAAAAGAGCTGATTTCTTTAGGGTTATGCCCTACAAAAGGCCCTTTTAAGGGCCCTTGGTAGTTTATTATAGATTAGGGTTTTTTATTTTGGGGTGGGTTTTTTATTTTTTTAAAAGGGTATTAGAATAGAAATATTTGTTATTATTTTGGATAATTTTGTTAGTTATTTTGCAGTTAGCTTAGGTTTTATTTCACAGGTAAGTATGTATTTAGTTTTAAATAGGTATTATTTAGTTAATAATTGTAACTTTAATTTAGCTCTATTTTAATTATGTTAAAGTTAGGGGGTGTTAGGTTTAGGTTTAGGGTTACAGTTAGGATTAGGTTTAGGGGTTAATAGTAAATTTAGGTTGTTGCGATGTGGGGGGCTGGTGGTTTAGGGGTTAATAGGTTTATTTAGTGGTAGTGATGTGGGAGGCCATAGGTTTAGGGGTTAATAGGTTTATTATAGTGCCGGCGGTGTCAGGGAGCAGCGGAATAGGGGTTAATAGATTTATTATAGTATGGGCGATGTCGAGGAGCGGCGGAATAGGGGTTAATAACTTTAATATAGTATTTGCGATGCAGGAGGGCCTTGGTTTAGGGGTTAATAGGAAGTTTATAGATGTTAGTGTACTTTGTAACACTTTAGATATGAGTTTTATGTAACAGTTTTGTAGCGTAAAACTCATAAATACTGGATTTTAGTTTGCGAAACGGATGTTGTCGGTATAGGCTGGAACGCAAGCTTTTTAGCCTAACCGCAAAACTTGTAATGGCTGCGCTATTGAAGTCCCATGAATAAACTTAATTTTTACGTGTGCGGGACTGACATTGCGTTACAGACTAAAAGGCTTGCGGTAATTTCAGCGTTAAAACTGTTATATTAATATACTTTTTACCTCTGTGATTACCTTGTATCAAAGTCTCTAAAGACTGCCCCCTTATCTCAGTGCTTTTATAAAAACTTCCATTTCAGCCAATTAGTGCTGGCTCGTGAGTCAAAAAACCCATGAGTAAGCACAATGTTATGTATATGACACACATGAAATAGCACTGTCTGCCTGTGAAAAGCTAATACATCGCACTGAGATAAGAGGCGGACTTCAACGTTTTAGAAATCAGTTTATGAGCCTACCTAGGTTTAGTGATTAAAAAAGACTACCAACAGAACACAGCAAATTTGATGATAAAAGTAAACTGGAAAGTTGTTTAAAATTGCATACCCAGCCTATCTGAATCATGAAAGTTTAATTTTGACTTGACAGTCCCTTTAACATGACATAGATATCTATCTCTGGTATTGTACTGTCATTTTCCTGACTGCTACCTGTTTTTGTGGCATCTTTTCCCACTAAAGCAGTTAAGCAGGCACATTTCCGTTGTCACTTTTGTTTTTGAACCTTGTTCCTCATATTCTAGTTAAGAAAAAAAAATACATTTTTTTTTTTTGAAAAATATTTTTTTATTGAGGTTAAATATAGCAATACAAATAAAGACACCCATAAACAAAGATTCCAATAAATCATACAAGATTAATATAGAGGCACAATAGACATATGAATCTATTACAGTTCTAGACATAAATTCTATGAATCTTTGGGGTAGTGTGGACATTCTACTTATAGGGCTTATGAAGTAGTCCGCTGTCTCACCATCAAGTGATAGGACAAGCCAGTCTACCTTATAGGGCTAGTGGAAAGGAATGATAGTCTAAAATAAGCTAACTTAGAATGTCCAAGAGAATGTTATATAGGGTGATATGAAACCTCTTTTTTTATAATCTGAAGAAAATAAAAATGGTCCCCGTTTTACATTGGGCATTATGAGCTAGTTTAACTAGGAGAGAGATAGGAAATAGAGGCAAAAGGGGGAGTTGGTAATATAGATAATGGGGTAAGGGTATTTCAGCGGACAAGAGCCGCTCTAGGTGGGATAAGGTGAGGGAAAGGGAGGGGCGGAGCCAAGAGTGATATTAAGGGAGGGGGTAATTAAAGGCTACAGTTGTTGTGAATAGCACCGAATTTAAACTTTAAGATAGCATAGTAAGAGATGTTTATAGGTAGATACCACATAAAAAAAAAAGAAAAAATGAAGGAACATATAACATAACTCTACAGGTCTCTCACTGGTGTACTAGATATTCAGTGTACAGTGTCCCTTGTATTTTACAGAGTAAATTAATTAGATCAAATACATTAGCAAATGTAGGGTACAGCTTACTACAATTGTGAGAATTAGGAAGGGGTCACTCCTATATATATATAGACCATGAAACATAAACAGTGGCAACAAATAAGCTGCTAATTACCAGTCTCATATGTTCCCAAAACTTTTTTCAAAAAATATATTATTGGAATGTTTAATTGCTATTAATGTATATGCGGTCCTGAAACCTTCAAAAATATTTATCTGCCCCCTCAGTGTATTAAAAAGCAGGTCCTTGTCAAGTGACCCTCAGACTTAGTCACCCCTTTGGACAAGCAAGGCAAATGAGGCATAATGGATCTTATTATCTTCAGATGACATACCTTACTTAACAATAGGGAAATGAGTACTTTAAAATCTGTAAGTCTATCTCCCAGTATACGCAGGAGTTAGAGGCTGTTCTGGGTACAGGTTGATTGCTTAGGGGACCGGGCAAAGCTTGCTAATGGTTAAAGTCCCAGGAACTACATACCTCACTAGTGTAGGGAAAATATGGCCAGTAGGAGCTATTTAAATATAAACTTACAATAAGATACAAATATAGGACGTAAGATAATAACAAGTGAGACAATAAACGACATTAATACAACGATGAGATAGAAAGTGAACAGCAAAACTAGATAAGAACTATCACAACATGAAATACAGTAAATATCAGCGTTCCTGAAGTCCACTGAGTCAAATATAAGAGCACAGTTAGCGTGTCAACCTATGCCCTCCCTTGTATAGAGGTTTATAAGACCAGTATAGTCAGATGTGTGTGGGTAACTTTGTAAGCAGGGAACATGGCGCTGGGTAAAAATCAGGCATGTCTCACTCCGTACGCTAGGGATCCGCATATGAGAGAAACATGTGGAGCAGAGACCTATATTCCCCTGCTTGGGGGCAAGAAAGTACTCAGTGCATGTCCGAGGTTCCAGGGCCTCTGTGTTGTAACTGGGCCACTCAGGGCACCTTGTGTGGGAAAGAGCATGTTCAGCAGAGATCGGGCCAAAAAGAGCTGCTGCAAGTGTCCTCTGATTGCTAATGGAAGACAGCTTGGCTCTCTGTGCAGGCGTCAGAATCTCTTCTGCAAGGTGAGAGACACCGCTATTTGGTACCTGTCCCTCCAGAGCAGACTTGTGATGAATGGAGCTGGGTGCCTCTTGTGCAGTTATGACTCTCGCGGCAATAGAGATCTCCCGGGCCCGGGGGCTGGCCGCATCCCCCGGGGCCTGGGCAAGTGAAAAGGCTGTGGGATCGGTAAATGGTAGAGACTCTGAGGAGTGCTTGATGACTGTGCCCTCTAGCAGCAAAGAAGCCGGTCTTAGTCGGGTCTCTAATCCTCCCTTTTCTAGGGTCTCTGCAGCATCGCAGTTTACACTAGATGGCCATCGGTCAGTCTTCCTGGGCCACTTCTCTTGCGGTTCAGGTAGGAGATCAATCAGTGACATTATATCCATAGCTAGGCATCAAAAATGCTGCTCAAAAAGTCGGTGAATCTTCTGTTCCCAGGCCTGTAACGCCTCCATGTTAGGTAGGTTAGTTGTAAGTAGATGGGATTTAGTGGCTCCACGTGGCAGCTTTGGGTGAGGTGTAGCGATGAAAATACACAATTAGAGCATGCCATACACTACACGTAGTTTGAAGTAGTCAGTATCTGTGTTCAGATGACTAATAGAGAAATCTCAGGCTTTTAGATAAGGATTATTTCTTAATTTTATAGTTGAAAGCCTGGAGCTGCTCTAAAACACGTCTGGCTGCTTAGACAGTTGGCTCCGCCCCCCCCCCAAAAAAAAAAAAAATACATTTTCAGAACAAACATCACCTCCATAAGTTATTTTCTCAGAGGATCCACATAAAATTAAAAACTTGGGAAAATCTCTTCCCAATACTATGTCATGGGCTGGATCATCTACCACAGTGTTCAACCGCAGTCCTCATGAAACCTCTAACAGGCCAGGTTTTCATTATAGTTGAACTAGAGCACAGGTGATATAATCAGCTGATGGGTTAGTTACCATGGTTACTGATCAGCTGATTATTTCACCTGTGCTCTAGTTCAGCTATAATGAAAACCTGGCCTGTTGGGGAAACTTGAGGACCGTGGTTGAGAAATAATGATCTACCACAAAAACTCTATAATTTATAGAACCAGAAAAACACTCTCAATGTCAACAATTGCTGTGGAATATTCATTTGTATCCTCATAAACACAAATCACTCAAATTTTATGAAATCGATCAATTTCTATTTCAGGCAAAAAAGGAATTTTGCTACCAGTGTAGCCACACCACCAGAATCTAATAATGCTTTTATTTATTTTTTACCATTCACAATCACGTATCTGGGGATTTTTAATTTATGATAGCAGATCCTATGTAATTTAACATGCATGAATTTAGTCCACTATTATTACCAATGCCACATGGCATAGGTTTATTCCTTAAAGGACAGACTTTTGCTTTATGACCAAGTTCATTACAATGAATTTTATAACGTAGTCTGTACCCGACCAAGATCCTTTTAAATGATTACCACTCCTATGGGTATATATATAGGGTCCCTGATGATATACCCTATGTTACTCAGTGTCTCTCAAACCCAGAACAGTATTGCCAGGTGCACAATATGGCTAGAAGAATTAACCTCTAGTTATAGCCACTTCCGAGCAACATGTATATGATAAACATCTGAGACTGAATAGGTTTTTCTGGATAGAAGGCCCATGCATTAAATCTTTGGTCACTTCCACTCTTGCCAGGATCTCAGCTTTCAACTTGGAGTAGATTCTTGCTTGTTCTGGCTCCAAATCATAAAACACCTTCTGTTGTTCTCTACTCAAAAAAGGTGCCAGTATGCTTGCCTGTTGACTTGCTGGCCATCCTTCTCTCTCAGCAGTGCATTTTTAATTTGTAAAAGCAGATCCTATGTAAATTAACATGTATGAATTTTGTCCACCAGTGTTACCAAAGCCTCATGGCATAGGTTCATCTATTAAAGGACAGAATTTTGCTTTATGACCAAGTTCAATACAACAAAAACATTGTATAGCGTAGTCTGTTCCACGCCAAGATCCTTTTAAAGGATTACCATTCCTATGAGAAGATTTATAGGACCCCTGAGGGTACATCCTATGTTCCTCATTATCTCTCAAAGCCAGAACAGTCTTGCCAGGTCTTGCAGTATCTTGATTTCTCACTTTCTACACTCACTCTGTTAAAGCAGGCTCCTGCTTGTCCTCCTCAGCAACATATCTCTCCATCAAACCAATCAACTGATCTGCAAACAGGGGATCACTCTGGCTTACCCAACATCACATGGCAACAGGTAAACGTCTCAGGAACTGGTCTATCATGAACAGTTCCACAATACATTTAGAAGAATTAACCTCTGGTTGTAGCCACTTCCAAGGGAGATGTATATGATAAAACATCTGAGACCGGAAAGGTTTCTCTGGAGAGAAGGCCCATGCATGAAATCTTTGGTCACTCCCAGCCTTGCCAGGATCTCAGCTTTCAACTTAGAGTAGCTCCTTGCTTGTTCTGGCTCCAAATCATAAAAGGCCTTCTGTGGTTCTCTACTCCAAAAAGGTGCCAGTATGCTTGCCTGTTCACTTGCTGGCTATCCTTCTCTCTCAACAGTCCATTCAAGTATCATCAGATAACAAAAGCAGCTTGTAAATATAAGAAAACCACTCACATGCGGTGAAGCACACAATAGTGCTAATGGGGCAGGCCGAGACTTCTGAGCCTCTCAGCTGACTCAACAACCAGCTCTCCTAGACACAGGTTCCCAGCAGGTAGCGATGTCACTCTCCTGGTGATACTGTCTCTTAGTATGCGATATCAATTCTTGGCCACAGGATCCTTGTACTTGTATTATTTGTATACCCGTTTTTTGTGGTTAAAGAGTGCTACATATTTACCTCTAATAGGGTCCATTGTTAGGATGCTCCCTATCAGTACTTGAGTGACACAGTTGTGACTCTCTTCTACTTTATTTTACATTATGGATCATCTTGGCCTCTGGGTGTGTCCCCTCAGGGATTCTAGTCAAGCCAAGGCCTGAATATCCTGCTGTATGATGCTGGTAGCCGGAAGCATGTGGTTTACCTTTATTTGAGAAACCACAACTTGCTAAATCATGGCATCTGTACTTGCCATTTGGGCAACAACCAGTTATGCAGTGCTCACCTATATTCTCTTGCTGTGTAACTGTAACCTGATGTTGTTTAGCCATAGTTTGCAGTAAAGCATTCACATCTTCATTCCTTTTGCAGTCTGGACGTTCCTCCTCAAACAAAATAATCTGATTCAAAGCAGGGCCGACAAACTCCAAAACATGTACAAGAATGTAACAGAGTACTTGTCTGTCTGTGTTTTATATATTTATATTGCAGTGTCTTAATAGTACCGACTAGGGAAGGAAAAAATGTTTCACAACATTCAAAAAATAAAACAAATTTTAACACATTCCTTCATTTGAATTGAAATTTTTAAATGTTTGTACAACATTCTAACATTCGTTTAATGTAATAGTTTTTCTAATGCTTTTTTAAATATTCGAATTCCCTACCACATGAACTATTAAAGTGAAAGTAAATCCTAGCGTTTTACAAACGCTAGGATTTACTATTGAAACAAATAAAGGGCACTTTCATTCATGAAGTATAAGATACTTCATATAGAAAGCTCCTTTATTTGATTCAATCGATCGCCGCTCTTAGCTCCTACCGCAGCCCACGGCTAAAAAATTTTTTGGCTAAGAGGTGACGTTTTCACCTCTTAGTCAATAGCTGTGCGGTAAATCCGGCTTGGGGCCCATGGGAGCCGGATTTACAGCACGGCTATTGGCTAATAGGTGAAAACGTTACCTCTTAGCCAAATTTTTTTTAGCCATGCACTGCTGTAGGAGCTAAGAGTGGCGATCGATTGAATCAAATAAAAGAGCTTTCTACATGAAGTATCTTAAACTTCATGAATGAAAGTGCCCTTTATTTGTTTCAATAGTAAATCCTAGCATTTGTAAAACGCTAGGATTTACTTTCACTTTAAGCTTCTGAATAGTATTTGTTAACTCGAATGTTACATTCGAAATTTTTAATGTGGATATTCAATCTAATTATGAATATTCGAAATCGAAAGTGACATTGGAAAACTGTAAATAGCATTCAATCACAGAATTTTTAAGAATATTTGTTCTTATCAACATTCGATTATGTAAATCGAATTTCTACAATAATATTTGTTCTAACATTCCAATTCGAATATAAACACATTCGCCCATCTCTAGTACCAACCAGTATGTTATTCAGATACATGTAGCTCTCTATTACATTCATATACACATAGTACAGCACCAGTATGTTATTCAGATGCCTGTCCATTTAATATACACGCAGAAACTCTCTCTCTTACATTCATATACACGTAGTACAGCCCCAGTATATCATAGTCCCATGAGCCTCTAATTAAATAAATGGACATTTATACCTGCCAGGGTTGTTTTTTTTTTACCACAGTCATCACTTGGCTATAAAAACCTATATATGAGCTAGAGATGTGTAGCCGAATATATTCGTTGGCTGCACTATTGGGTGTTTGCTTTGTTTAGAACAAAACCAATGCTGAATATTCATTAAACATTTTTTTTTTAGTGCAGGTCCTGGGAGCCACCGCTCTAAGCCTCCTGTTAGCTAGACGAATTTTATCAATATTTTTTTCTTTTGTTTAAATTTCCTTGGTGCATTCATTTGGATATTCGTTTCATTAAAACTAAACGCATATGCGATTTTCGTTCATGACAAAAGTAATGTACAACTCTAATATAAGCTTTCATAAAAAGAAGGTCTTCTAGGCTTTAAATAAGGGGTTATTGAGGTCTGTAGCATTTTTGATTACATTATCACCCCCAGTCTGCAAACCATGTGGGATAGTGTTTTTTTTTTTTTTTTTTAAATATGTGCTTAAACAGTATACACCCAAAAACAAGTGATTGCCTTTCAAATTGTGGTTCTTTGGGCTTCCTGGGACTTAAGGAAGCTAAGATTAAGGGGTTTAAATACTTACCTTTGACTATCCAGCATCCCTGTATTCCCCCAGTGATGTTGGTCCACTTGACCACCAGGGATGAGGAGTTATGTGCAGGGGGTTGTAATGAGCTCCGAAACCAAACCTCCCCACCCGGGATGATGACACATGGTTGTCATCAGCACTAAACACATTTGGTAGATGATGACAACATGTCATCATGTGCACTTAAAGGATTAACCCCATCCTAACATGCTATCAACTCTACTCAATTCTTGTAAACCCCCTTGGGCTCATTAAATATTATTTGTAAACTGCAGTGTCTGCAAATCCCCTCTTCAAAGTCCATGCAGGTAACTCTTATACACACACCAGGTCATATCCCTCTCACCTATAGAACATCATTTTCAGTTACTTCAGCACAGAAGGGTTTGGAAGAAGATGAATAGTTATGCAGGTGTGAGGAAATGAAACAGCATTTTGTTCTTATAGGGACACTAAACCCAAATAGTTTATTTCATGATTCAGATAGATAATGCAATTTTAAGAAACTTTCTAATTTACTCCTATTGTCAATTCTTCTTTGTTCTCTTGGTATCTTCAAAAGGAATGGAAGCTTAGAAGCCGGCCCATTTTTAGTTCAGCACCTGGGTAGAGCTTGCTGTTTGGTGGCTACATTTGGCCACCAATCAGCCAGCTCTACCCAGGTGCTGAACCAAAAATGGGCCGACTCCTAAGCTTCCTTTAACCTTTCTCTGAACCTAAGTGATGTAGATGCAGGGGCAGGTCACAAGCAGGGACCAAGGGTAATGAGTGGGTTCATGACCTCCCATGGCCCCCCTATAGAGATGCTAGAGTCTCTTGGTCTGCTTTATTGAAACTTAGCCTCTTTTCATGCAAGCATATATAGACAGGCTCAGGAGAATTTGTGTATCTTGACCACTATGTGTATAACATTGTTAGAATTGTACTACCAAGTTTTGTTTGTATTATTTTATTTTTAAATTCAGTTCTCTATCCACTTCATTAACGTTTAATTCTCACAACCATGTCCCTTTATAAAGTACCCTTTAATATAGATGATAAGCTTAATGTCCCTTTAAAGCAATGTTTTCCCACCTTTTTTAATAGGAAAAAATTAAACAGTGCATAAAGAGTATCTATACTATAATTGTGTTTGTAATGTCCGTTGCCGTCGGCAGTTGCGCACGCATCCTCAATGGAATGTTAGCAGCGGAAGGACAAAATAATTCACCTGGATGCAGCATGCAGTGTAAGCTGCATCCCGGTGGATGCAGCGAAGGCAAAAGGAGCATTTCAAAAGCATCAACTAATCGCCCCCATTAAAGTATTTAAAAAAATTAAAAAAAACGCCCGCAAGTATTAAAAAAAAAAAAAATGCCTGCATCAAGTATTTGAAAAAAAAAACACAGCCCGCGCGAAATATAACAAAAAAAAATCCTACACGAAGTATTAACCCCTAAACCGCAAAAACCTCTACATCGCAATAAACCTATTTTCCCTATTAACTCTTTAACCGCAAAACGCCCACATTGCCATATACCTATTTACCCTATTAACCCCTAAACTGCAAAACTCCCACATCACAATAAACCTAATTAACTTCTTAACCCTTTAAACCGCCAAAAACCAAAACGCAAATAACTATCTAAATTACTAAGTACCCTAAATCAACCCCATTAAATAAACCAAAATTACCTAAATTAATACATTCTAAAGTTACAAAAAATAAAAAGGCTAATCTCCGTGAAAATAAAAAAGACCCCCAAAATAAAAACATCCCCTACTCTAAGAATAAACTACCAGTAGCCCTTAAAGGGGCTTTTTACAGGGCATTACCCCAAGATAATCAGCTCTTTTACAAAAAATATACAAAGTCCCACCTAACATTAAACCCCCCCACCCCCCAAAATAAAAGATCCTAACACTAAAAAATCTAAACTACCCATTGCCCTGAAAAGGGCATTTGTTTGGGCATTGCCCTTAAAAGGGCATTTGATTTTTTTACTGCCCATCCCTAATCTAAATAAAACAACCCCCTCCCAAAAAAAAACCTTAAAAAATCCTAAGTCTAACCCCCAGGTTGGTACTCACTGTACCTGAAGTCCAGCGGAGAAGGTCCTGTTCCAGGCGGTGAAGTCTTCTTCCAAGTGTAACCTCTTCTTCATCCAGAAACAACCTACGCAGAGCAGAGCTGAAAACTGAAGACCGCAGAACTGAAGATCGGCAACCCTGGAACTGCAGACCATCGACCGCGGAGCCATGGAGCGTGGAGGATCCTCTTCGTATGATCTCCGCCGTACATTGAATAGTGAATTTAAGGTACACGATTAAAGATGGCGACCCTTGAATTCCTATTGGCTGATTTGATTCTTCAAATACAAATCATACAATAGGATGAAAGCAACTCAAATTCTATTGGCTGTTTAAATTAGCCAATAGGATGGGAGCAAGTGAAATTCTATTGGCTCATTTGAATAGCCAATACAATTTCACTTGCTGTCATCCTGATTTAAACAGCCAATAGGATTGAGTTGCTCTCATCCTATTGGACGATTTGAATTGGAAGAATTAAATCAGCCTATAGGAATTCAAGGGACGCCATCTTTAATCGCGTACCTTGAATTCACTATTCAGTGTACGGTGGAGATCGTATGAAGAGGATCCCCCACGCTCCATGGCTCCGTGGTCACCGGCCTGCAGTTCCAGGGTTGCCAGTCTTCAGCTCTGCGGTCTTCAGTCTTCAGCACCGCTCCGCACAGGATGTTCCTGGAAGAAGAAGAGGTTGCGCTTGGAAGAAGACTTCACCGCCTGGAACAGGACTTTCTCCAACGGACTTCGGGAACCGTGAGTACCAACCTGGGGGTTAGATTTAGTATTTTTTTAATTTTTTTTTTTTTGGGGGGGGGTTGTTTTATTTAAATTAGGAATGGGCAGTAAAAGAGCTAAATGTCCTTTTAAGGGCAATGCCAAAACAAATGCCCTTTTCAGGGCAATGGGTAGTTTAGATTTTTTTGTGTTAGGTTCTTTTATTTCGGGGGGTGGGGGAGTTTAATGTTAGGTGGGACTTGTATATTTTTTGTAAAAGAGCTGATTATCTTGGGGCAATGCCCTGCAAAAAGCCCTTTTAAGGGCTACTGGTATCTTATTCTTAGATTAGGGGGTGTTTTTATTTTGGGGGGTCTTTTTTATTTTCATAGGGATTAGGTTTAATTTTGTTAAATTTGGTAATTTGATTTTGTATTTTCTGTAATGTTAGCCTTTTTTATTTTTTGTAAACTTTTTTTTTTTTTTTTTTTTTGTAACTTTAGAATGTATTAGTTTGGGTAATTTGGGTTTATTTAATGGGGTGTTAGGTTTGGGGTTTTTAAGTTAGGGGGTGTTAGGTAAGTGTACTTATGGTTAGATTATGAGTTTTGCGTTATGATCAGTAATAACTTGCAAGTTATTTCCACCGCTCACCTTTAATAGCGCTGCTATTACAGGTTTTCCAAAAACCTGCGTTAGCGGGCAATATGGTGGCATTGAGCACCACACTGCACACAAATACAAGCGCTGCTTTGAGCTGGTTTTAAGTGCTCGTGCACGATTTCCCCATAGGCATCCATAGGGAGAGCTGGCTAAAAAATAGCCTAACACCTGCAATAAAGGAGCGTAAAGCTCCGTAACGCAGCCCCATTGATTCCTATGGGGAAAGAAATTTTATGTTTACACTTAGCACCCTAACATAAACCCTGAGTCTAAACACCCCTAATCTGCCGACCCCAACATCGCCGACACCTACATTACACTTATTAACCCCTAATCTGCTGCCCCTGACATTGCCGCTACCTACATTACACTTATTAACCCCTAATCTGCCGCCCCCAATTACATAAATTTATTAACCCTTAATCTGCCGCCCCCAATGTCGCTTCCGCCACTATACTAAGGTTATTAACCCCTAAACCTCTGGCCTCCCACATCACTAACACTAAATAAATATATTAACCCCTAAACCTAACCCTAAATCTAACCCTAACACCCCTAATTTAAATATAATTAAAATAAATCAAAATAAAAATTACTATCATTAACTAAATAATTCCTATTTAAAACTAAACACTTACCCTCCCGCATCACAAATACCATAATAAAATTATTAACCCCTAATCCGGACATCGCTACCACTATAATAAACATATTAACCCCTAAACTGCCGCATCACAAACACTAGTTAAATATTATTAACCCCTAATCTGCCGCCCCAACGTCACCGCCGCCACTATACTAAAGTTATTAACCCCCTAAACCTAACCCTAACCCTAACACCCCTAACTTAAATATAATTAAAATAAATCAAAATAAAAATTACTATCATTAACTAAATAATTCCTATTTAAAACTAAATACTTACCTATAAAATAAACCCTAAGCTAGCTACAATATAACTAATAGTTACATTGTGGCTATCTTACGGCTAGATTTAGAGTTCTGCGGCCAAAGGGGTGCGTTAGCTACGCTGGCTTTTTTTCTCCTGCACCTTTTAAATACCGCTGGTATTTAGAGTTCACAGAAGGGCTGCGTTAGGCTCCAAAAAAGGAGCGTAGAGCATATTTACCGCCACTGCAACTCTAGATACCAGCGGTGCTTACGGACGCGGCCAGCTTCAAAAACGTGCTCGTGCACGATTCCCCCATAGGAAACAATGGGGCTGTTTGAGCTGAAAAAAAACTAACACCTGCAAAAAAGCAGCATTCAGCTCCTAACGCAGCCCTATTGTTTCCTATGGGGAAACACTTCCTATGTCTGCACCTAACACCCTAACATGAACCCTGAGTCTAAACACCCCTAACCTTACACTTATTAACCCCTAATCTGCCACCCCCGCTATCGCTGACCCCTGCATATTATTATTAACCCCTAATCTGCCGCTCCGTACACCGCCGCAAGCTACGTTATCCCTATGTACCCCTAATCTGCTGCCCCTAACATCGCCAACCACTATGTTATATTTATTAACCCCTAATCTGCAGCCCCCGCTATCGCTGACACCTGCATATTATTATTAACCCCTAATCTGCCGCTCCGTACACCGCCGCAACATACATTATAGTTATGTACCCCTAATCTGCTGCCCCTAACACCGCCGAGCCCTATATTATATTTATTAACCCCTAATCTGCCCCCCACAACGTCGCCGCCAGTTACCTACACTTATTAACCCCTAATCTGCCGACCGGATCTCGCCGCTACTATAATAAATTTATTAACCCCTAAAGCTAAGTCTAACCCTAACACTAACACCCCCCTAAGTTAAATATAATTTAAATCTAACGAAATAAATTAACTCTTATTAAATAAATTATTCCTATTTAAAGCTAAATACTTACCTGTAAAATAAACCCTAATATAGCTACAATATAAATTATAATTATATTGTAGCTATTTTAGGATTAATATTTATTTTACATGCAACTTTGTATTTATTTTAACCAGGTACAATAGCTATTAAATAGTTAATAACTATTTAATAGCTAAAATAGTTAAAATAATTACAAAATTACCTGTAAAATAAATCCTAACCTAAGTTACAATTAAACCTAACACTACACTATCAATAAATAAATTAAATAAACTACCTACAATTATCTACAATTAAACCTAACACTACACTATCAATAAATTAATTAAATACAATACCTACAAATAACTACAATTAAATAAACTAACTAAAGTACAAAAAATAAAAAAAGAACTAAGTTACAAAAAATAAAAAAATATTTACAAACATTAGAAAAATATTAAAACAATTTTAAACTAATTACACCTACTCTAAGCCCCCTAATAAAATAACAAAGACCCCCAAAATAAAAAAATGCCCTAGCCTATTCTAAATTTAAAAAGTTCAAAGCTCTTTTACCTTACCAGCCCTGAAAAGGGCCATTTGCAGGGCATGCCCCAAATAATTCAGCTCTTTTGCCTGTAAAAAAAACATACAATACCCCCCCCCAACATTACAACCCACCACCCACATACCCCTAATCTAACCCAAACCCCCCTTAAATAAACCTAACACTAAGCCCCTGAAGATCTCCCTACCTTGTCTTCACCTCACCGGGTTCAGCGATCGGTCCAGAAGAGGGTCCGAAGTCTTGATCCAAGCGACGGCTGAAGAACTCCATCATCGGGCTGAAGTCGGAAGTCCATCATCAGGATGAAGTCTTCTATCAAGCGGCATCTTCAATCTTCTTTCTTCCGGAGCGGAGCGGAGCCATCTTCTTCCCAGCCGACGCGGATCCATCCTCTTCAACTGACGCCTACTCGCCGAATGACGGTTCCTTTAAATGACGTCATCCAAGATGACGTCCCTCGAATTCCGATTGGCTGATAGGATTCAATCAGCCAATCGGAATTAAGGTAGGAATAGGAGTAGGTGTAATTATTTTAAAATTGTTGTAATATTTTTCTAATGTTTGTAAATATTTTTTTATTTTTTGTAACTTAGTTCTTTTTTATTTTTTGTACTTTAGTTAGTTTATTTCATTGTATTTATTTGTAGGTATTGTATTTAATTAATTTATTGATAGTGTAGTGTTAGGTTTAATTGTAGATAATTGTAGGTATTTTATTTAATTTATTTATTGATAGTGTAGTGTTAGGTTTCATTGTAACTTAGGTTAGGATTTATTTTACAGGTAATTTTGTAATTATTTTAACTAGGTAACTATTAAATAGTTCTTAACTATTTAATAGCTATTGTACCTGGTTAAAATAATTACAAAGTTGCCTGTAAAATAAATATTAATCCTAAAATAGCTACAATATAATTATAATTTATATTGTAGCTATATTAGGGTTTATTTTACAAGTAAGTATTTAGATTTAAATAGGAATAATTTATTTAATAAGAGTTAATTTATTTCGTTAGATAAAAATTATATTTAACTTAGGGGGGTGTTAGGGTTAGGGTTAGACTTAGCTTTAGGGGTTAAAAAATTTAGTAGAGTAGCGGTGAGCTCCGGTCGGCAGATTAGGGGTTAATACTTGAAGTTAGGTGTCGGCGATGTTAGGGAGAGCAGATTAGGGGTTAATACTATTTATTATAGGGTTATTGAGGCGGGAGTGAGGCGGGAGTGAGGCGGATTAGGGGTTAATACATTTATTATAGTAGCGGTGAGCTCCGGTCGGCAGATTAGGGGTTAATTATTGTAGGTAGGTGGAGGCGACGTTGGGGACGGCATATTAGGGGTTAATAAATATAATATAGGGTTCAGCGTTGTTAGGGGCAGCAGATTAGGGGTACATAGGGATAACGTAGGTGGCCGCGGTGTACGGAGCGGCAGATTAGGGGTTAAAACATTTTAATATAGTGGCGGCGATGTGGGGGGACCTCGGTTTAGGGGTACATAGGTAGTTTATGGGTGTTAGTGTACTTTAGAGCACAGTAGTTAAGAGCTTTATAAACCGGCGTTAGCCCAGAAAGCTCTTAACTACTGACTTTTTTCTGCGGCTGGAATTTTGTCGTTAGATTTCTAATGCTCACTTCAGCCAAGACTCTAAATATCAGCGTTAGAAAGATCCCATTGAAAAGATAGGATACGCAAATGGCATAGGGGGATCTGCGGTAAAGTGAGCGTTAGACCCTTTCCTGACTGACTCCAAATACCAGCGGGTGGTAAAAACCAGCGTTAGGACCCTCTAACGCTGGTTTTGACGGCTACCGCCCAACTCTAAACCTGAGGATTTATTTTTATTTCACAGCTAAGTTTGTATTTATTTTAACTAGGTAGATTAGTTAGTAAATAGTTATTAACTATTTACTAACTGCCTAGTTAAAATAAATACAAATTTACCTGTAAAATAAAACCTAACCTGTCTTACACTAACACCTAACATTACACTAAAATTAACTAAATTGCATTAATAAATACAATTAACTAAATTACAAAAAAAATAAACACTAAATTACAAAAAATAAAAAAGAAATTATCAAATATTTAAACTAATTAACCTAATCTAATAGCCCTATCAAAATAAAAAATCCCCCAAAATAAAAAAAAACCCTAGCCTAAACTAGACTGCCAATAGCCCTTAAAAGGGCCTTTTGCTGGGCATTGCCCCAAAGAAATCAGCTATTTTACCTTTAAAAAAAAAATACAAACAACCCCCCAACAGTAAAACCCACCACCCACACAAACAACCCCCCCCAAAAAAAACTACCTAAAAAACCTAAGCTCCCCATTTTCCTGAAAAGGGCATTTGGATGGACATTACCCTTAAAAAGGGCATTTAGCTCTTTTTCGTTGCCCAAAGTCCCTAAGCTAAAAATAAAACCCACCCAAGAAACCCTTAAAAAAAACTAACACTAACCCCCAAATATCCACTTAAAGATTTTGAAGACCAGACATCCATCCTCATCCAAGCGGGCAGAAGTCCTCATTGCAGCGGCAAGAAGTCCTCAACGAAGCCGGGAGAAGTCTTCATCCAAGCGGTAAGACAGCATCTTCTATCTTCATCCTTCCGACGCGGAGCGGCTCCATCTTCAAGACATCCGGCGCGGAGCATCCTCTTCTTTCGGCTCCTCTTGAAGAATGACATTTCCTTTAAATGATTTCATCCAAGATAGCGTCCCTTGAATTCCGATTGGCTAATAGAGGTCTATCAGCCAATCTGAATTATAGGGTAAAAAATCCTATTGGCTGAGGCAATCAGAAAAATAGGATTGAGCTTCAATCCTATTGGCTGATTGGATCAGCCAATAGGATTGAGCTCACATTCTATTGGCTGATTTGAACAGCCAATAGAATGCAAGCTCAATCCTATTGGCTGATTGCATCAGCCAATAGGATTTTTTACCCTTTAATTCTGATTGGCTGATAGAATTCTATCAGCCAATCGGAATTTAAGAGACGCCATCTTGGATGACGTCATTTAAAGGAAACTTCATTCTTCAAGAGGAGTCGAAAGAAGAGGATGCTCCACGTTGGAAGGATGAAGATAGAAGATGCCGTCTGGATGAAGACTTCTGCCCGCCTTGAGGACGATTTCTTGCCGCTTGGATGAAGACTTCTCCCGGCTTTGTTGAGGACTTCTTGCCGCTTCGATGAGGACTTCTGCCTGCTTGGATGTGGATGAATGTCCGGTCTTCAAAAACTGTAAGTGGATCTTCAGGGGTTAGTGTTAGGTTTTTTTTAAGGGTTTCTTGGGTGGGTTTAATTTTTAGCTTAGGGACTTTGGGCAACAAAAAAGAGCTAAATGCCCTTTTAAGGGCAATGACCATCCAAATGCCGTTTTCAGGGCAATGGGGAGCTTAGGTTTTTTAGGTAGGATTTTTTTGGGGGGGATTGGTTGTGTAGCGGGTGGGTTTTACTGTTGGGGGGTTGTTTGTATTTTTTTTTACAGGTAAAAGAGCTGATTTCTTTGGGCCAAAGCCCCGCAAAAGGCACTTTTAAGGGCTATTGGCAGTTTAGTTTAGGCTAGGGTTTTCTTTATTTTGGGGGGGCTTTTTTATTTTGATAGGGCTATTAGATTAGGTGTAATCAGTTTAAATATTTGATCATTTCTTTTGTATTTTTTGTAATTTAGTGGGGTTTTTTGTGATTTAGTTAATTGTATTTAATTAATGTAATTTATTTAATTTTAGTGTAATGTTAGGTGTTAGTGTAAGATAGGTTAGGTTTTATTTTACAGGTAAATTTGTATTTATTTTAACTAGGTAGTTAGTAAATAGTTAATAACTATTTACTAACTAATCTACCTAGTTAAAATAAATACAAGCTGTGAAATAAAAATAAAACCTAAGATAGCCACAATGTAACTATTAGTTATATTGTAGCTAGCTTAGGGTTTATTTTATAGGTACGTATTTAGTTTTAAATAGGAATTTTTTAGTTAATGATAGTAATTTTTATTTTGATTTATTTTAAGTTAGGGGTGTTAGACTTAGGGTTAGGTTTAGGGGGTTAATAACTTTAGTATAGTGGCGCGGGGTGATGTTGGGGCAGCAGATTAGGGGTTAATAATATTTAACTAGTGTTTGTGATGCGGCAGTTTAGGGGTTAATATGTTTATTATAGTGGTGGCGATGTCCGGAGCGGCAGATTAGGGGTTAATAATTTTATTATGGTATTTGTGATGCGGGAGGGCCTCGGTTTAGGGGTTAATAGGTAGTTTATGGGTGTTAGTGTACTTTTTAACACGTTAGTTATGAGTTTTATGCTACAGCTTTGTAGCGCAAAACCCATAACTACTGACTTTAGATGGAGGTACGAATCTTGTCGGTATAGGGTGTACCGCTCACTTTTTGGCCTCCCAGGCAAAACTCGTAATACCAGCGCTATGGAAGTCCCATTGAAAAAGGACTTTTTGAAAGGTGCGGTAGTTACGTTGCGTTACGGCCAAAAAGGTGTGCGGTACAGCTATACCTACAATCCTTGTAATAGCAGCGGTAGTGAAAAAGCAGCGTTATGAGCCATAACGCAAAACTCGTAATATGGCCGTTAGTTATTTAAATAGTTATTTGTGTTGTGGGTTTTGGTGGTTTAAAGGGTTAATAAGTTAAATAGGTTTATTACGATGTAAGGGTTTTGTGGTTTAGGGGTAAATAGGGAAAAACATAATTTATGTAAGAACTTACCTGATAAATTAATTTCTTTCATATTAGCAAGAGTCCATGAGCTAGTGACATATGGGATATACATTCCTACCAGGAGGGGCAAAGTTTCCCAAACCTCAAAATGCCTATAAATACACCCCTCACCACACCCACAATTCAGTTTAATGAATAGCCAAGAAGTGGGGTGATAAAAAAGGAGCGAAAGCATCAAAAAAATAAGGAATTGGAATAATTGTGCTTTATACAAAAAAATCATAACCACCACAAAAAGGGTGGGCCTCATGGACTCTTGCTAATATGAAAGAAATTAATTTATCAGGTAAGTTCTTACATAAATTATGTTTTCTTTCATGTAATTAGCAAGAGTCCATGAGCTAGTGACGTATGGGATAGCAGATACCCAAGATGTGGAACTTCCACGCAAGAGTCACTAGAGAGGGAGGGATAAAATAAAGACAGCCAATTCCGCTGAAAAAATAATCCACAACCCAAATCAAAAAGTTTTAATCTTATAATGAAAAAAACTGAAATTATAAGCAGAAGAATCAAACTGAAACAGCTGCCTGAAGTACTTTTCTACCAAAAACTGCTTCAGAAGAAGAGAAAACATCAAAATGGTAGAATTTAGTAAAAGTATGCAAAGAAGACCAAGTTGCTGCTTTGCAAACCTGATCAACAGAAGCTTCATTCCTAAAAGCCCAGGAAGTAGAAACTGACCTAGTAGAATGAGCCGTAATCCTTTGAGGCAGGGATTTACCCGACTCCACATAAGCATGATGAATCAAAGACTTTAACCAAGACGCCAAAGAAATGGCAGAAGCCTTCTGACCTTTCCTAGAACCAGAAAAGATAACAAATAGACTAGAAGTCTTCCTGAAATCTTTAGTTGCTTCAACATAATATTTCAAAGCTCTAACTACATCCAAAGAATGTAAAGATTTCTCCAGAGAATTCTTAAAATTAGGACATAATGAAGGGACAACAATTTCTCTACTAATGTTGTTAGAATTCACAACTTTAGGTAAAAATTTAAATGAAGTCCGCAACACCGCCTTATCCTGATGAAAAAATCAGAAAAGGAGATTCACAAGAAAGAGCAGATAATTCAGAAACTCTTCTAGCAGAAGAGATGGCCAAAAGGAACAAAACTTTCCAGGAAAGTAATTTAATATCCAGAGAATACATAGGTTCAAACAGAGGAGCCTGTAAAGCACTCAGAACCAAATTGAGACTCCAAGGAGGAGAAATTGACTTAATGACAGGCTTGATTCGAACCAAAGTCTGTACAAAACAATGAATATCAGGATAATTAGCAATCTTTCTGTGAAAAAGAACCGAAAGAGCAGAGATTTGTCCTTTCAAGGAACTTGCAGACATACCCCTATCCAAACCATCTTTAAGAAATTGTAAAATTCTAGGAATTCTAAAAGAATGCCAAGAGAATTTATGTGAAGAACACCAAAAAATATAAGTCTTCCAGACTCGGTAATAGATCTTCCTAGACACAGATTTACGAGCCTGTAACATAGTATTAATCACTGAATCAGAGAAACCTCTATGACTAAGTATTAAGCGTTCAATATCCATACCTTCAAATTTAATGATTTGAGATCCTGATGGAAAAATGGGCCTTGAGATAGAAGGTCTGGCCTTAACGGAAGTGTCCAAGGTTGGCAACTTGCCATCCGAATGAGATCCACATACCAAAACCTGTGCGGCCATGCTGGAGCCACCAGCAGTACAAACGAACGCTCCATTAGGATTTTGGAAATCACTCTTAGAAGAAGAACTAGAGGCGGAAAGATATAAGCAGGTTGATAATTCCAAGGAAGTGAGAACGCGTCCACCGCTTCCGTCTGAGGATCCCTGGATCTGGACAGATACCTGGGAAGTTTCTTGTTTAGATGAGAGGCCATCAGATCTATTTCTGGAAGCCCCTAGATTTGTACAATCTGAAGAAATACCTCTGGGTGAAGAGACCATTCGCCCGGATGTAACGTCTGGCAACTGAGATAATCCGCTTACCAATTGTCTATACCTGGGATGTGAACCACAGAAATTAGACAGGAGCTGGATTCCGCCCATACAAGTATCCGAGATACTTCTTTCATAGCCTGAGGACTGTGAGTCCCCCCCTTGATGATTGACATATGCCACAGTTGTGACATTGTCTGTCTGAAAACAAATAAACGATTCTCTCTTCAGAAGAGGCCAGAACTGAAGACCTCTGAAAATCGCACGGAGTTCCAAAATATTGATTGGCAATCTCACCTCCTGAGATTCCCAAACCCCCTGTGCTGTCAGAGATCCCTATACAGCTCCCCAACCTAAAAGACTCACATCTGTTGAGATCACAGTCCAGGTTGGACGAAAAAAAGAGGCCCCTTTAACTAAACGATGGTGATCCAACCACCAAGTCAGAGAAGAATGAACATTGGGATTTAAGGATATTAATTGTGATATCTTTGTATAATCCCTGCACCAGTGATTCAGCATACAAAGCTGGAGAGGTCTCATGTGAAAACGAGCAAAAGCGATTGCGTCCGATGCAGCAGTCATGAGACCTAAAATTTCCATGCATAAAGTTACCGAAGGGAAAGATTGAGACTGAAGGTTTCGACAAGCTGAAACCAATTTCAGACATCTCTTTTCTGTAAGAGACAAAGTCATGGACACTGAATCTATTTGGAAACCTAAAAATGTTACCCTTGTCTGAGGAATCAAGGAACTCTTTGGTAAATTGATCCTCCAATCATGTCTTTGAAGAAACAACACAAGTTGATTTGTGTGAGATTCTGCAGAATGTAAAGACTGAGCAAGTACCAAGATATCGTCCAAATAAGGAAATACCGCAATACCCTGCTCACAGAGAGAAGGGCACCGAGAACCTTCGAAAAGATCCTTGGGGCTGTAGCTAGACCAAAAGGAAGAGCAACAAACTGGTAATGCTTGTCTAGAAAAGAGAATCTCAGGAACTGATAGTGATCCGGATGAATTGGAATATGAAGATATGCATCCTGTAAGTCTATTGTGGACATATAATGCCCTTGCTGAACAAAAGGCAGAATAGTCCTTATAGTCACCATCTTGAATGTTGGTATCCTTACATAACGATTCAATATTTTTAGATCCAGAACTGGTCTGAAAGAATTCTCTTTCTTTGGAACAATGAACAGATTTGAATAAAACCCCAGGCCCCGTTCCAGAACTGGAGCTGGCATAATTACCCCAGCTGACTCCAGATCTGAAACACATTTCAGAAACGCTTGAGCCTTCAATGGGTTTACTGGAATGCGTGAAAGAAAAAATCTTCTCACAGGCGGTCTTACCTTGAAACCTATTCTGTACCCTTGTGAAACAATGTTCTGAATCTAAAGACTTTGAATTGAATTGATCCAAACATCTTTGAAAAATCGTAACCTGCCCCCTACCAGCTGAGCTGGAATGAGGGCCGCACCTTCATGCGGATTTGGAAGCTGGTTTTGACTTTCTAAAAGGCTTGTATTTATTCCAGACTGGAGAAGGTTTCCAAACGGAAATAGTTCCTTTAGAGCAAGGGTCAGGCTTTTGTTCCTTATTCTGACGAAAGGAACGAAAACGATTAGCAGCCTTATATTTACCTTTAGATTTTTTATCCTGAGGTAAAAAGGCTCCCTTTCCCCCAGTAACAGTTGAAATTATTGAGTCTAACTGAGAACCAAAACAATTTATTACCTTGGAAAGAAAGAGAAAGCAATGTTGACTTAGAAGTCATATCTGCATTCCAAGACTTAAGCCATAAAGCTCTTCTAGCTAAAATAGCTAAAGACATATACCTGATATCAATTCTAATGATATCGAAAATGGCATCACACATAAAGTTATTAGCATGTTGAAGGAGTTTAATAAAGCTATAAACATTATGGTCTGACACTTGTTGCGCTAAAGCCTCCAACCAGAAAGTTGAAGCTGCAGCAACATCAGCCAAAGAAATAGCAGGTCTAAGAAGATTACCTGAACATAAATAAGCCTTCCTTAGAAAGGATTCAAGCTTTCTATCTAAAGGATCTTTAAATGAAGTACTATCTGCCGTAGGAATAGTAGTACGTTTAGCAAGAGTAGAAATAGCCCCATCAACTTTGGGGATTTTATCCCAAAACTCTAATCTGTCAGATGGCAAAGGGTACAATTTCTTAAACCTTGGAGAAGGAGTAAATGAAGTACCCAGACTATTCCATTCCCTAGAAATTACTTCTGAAATAGCATCAGGAACTGGAAAAACTTCTGGAATAACCACAGAAGGTTTAAAAACTGCATTTAAACGCTTAGTAGTTTTAATATCAAGAGGACTAGACTCCTCCATATCTAAAGCAATCAAGACTTCCTTAAGTAAAGAACGAATAAACTCCATCTTAAATAAATATGAAGATTTATCAGTGTCAATATCTGAGGTAGAATCTTCTGAATCGGATAGATCCATATCAGAAATAGATAAGTCAGAATGATGGCGGTCATCTAAAAATTAATCTGAAATATGTGAAGTTTTAAAAGACCTCTTACATTTAGCAGAAGGAGGAATAACAGACAGAGCCTTCCGAATAGATTTAGAAACAAATTCTTTAACATTAACAGGAATATCCTGAACATTAGATGTTGAAGGAACAACAACAGGTAATGGATTATTACTAATGGAAATACTATCTGCGTTTGAAAGCTTATCATGACAAGAATCACAAACAACAGCCGGAGGAACAGTTACCAAAGGTTTACAAAAATGCACTTAGCTTTGGTAGAACTGACATCAGGCAGCGTCTTTCCAGAAGTAGATTCTGATCCAGGGTCAGGTAATGACATCTTGCAATATGTAAAAGAAAAAACAACATATAAAGCAAAATTATCAAATTCCTTAAATGGCAGTTTTAGGAATGGGAAAAAATGCAAAATGAAACAAGCTTCTAGAAACCAGAAGCAACTGAATAGTGAGACTGAAATAGTGTGAAAAAAACTGGCGCCAGTAATGACACCCATATTTTTGGCGCCAAGATAACGCCCACACATTTTGGCACCAAGAATGACGCCCATATTTTTGGCGCCAAAAAAAAACGTCCGCAATACACATACGTAAAAAATTATGCAATTACGTAAAAACCTCCGGCGCCAACTATGACACCGGAAATGACTAAATTTTTGCACCAAAAAAGTCTTGCGCCAAAAATGACGCAATAATTAGAAGCATTTCCTGCACCCGCGAGCCTAACAGCCAGCAATTTTTGAAAAAAAGTCAATTGAAAATTGAAGGTAAGAAAAAAGAAATTTATATGCATTTTCCCAAAAAATTAAACTGACAGTCTGAATGAAGGAATACTGATTATCCTGAATCATGGCAAATATAAGTTTAAACACATATATTTAGAACTTTACATATAAAGTGCCCAACCCTAGCTTTGAGTGTCATAAATAGAAATAAGACTTACTTACCCTAAGACACTCATCTACATAAAGTAGATAGCCAAACCAGTACTGAAACGAGAATCAGTAGAGGTAATGGTATATAAGAGTATATTGTCGATCTGAAAAGGGAGGTAGGAGAAGAAATTTCTACGACCGATAACAGAGAACCTATGAAATAGATCCCCTAGAGGAAGACCATTGTATTCAAATAGGCAATACTCTCTCACATCCCTCTGACATTCACTGCACTCTGAGAGGAAAACCGGGCTTCAGCATGCGCATATCAACGTAGAATCAAGCACAAACTTACTTCACCACCTCCATGGGAGGCAAAGTTTGTAAAACTGAATTGTGGGTGTGGTGAGGGGTGTATTTATAGGCATTTTGAGGTTTGGGAAACTTTGCCCCTCCTGGTAGGAATGTATATCCCATACGTCACTAGCTCATGGACTCTTGCTAATTACATGAAAGAAATAGGTTTATTGCCATGTAGGGGTTTTGCGGTTTAGGGGTTAATAGGGTAATTAGGTATATAGTGACGTGGGGGTTTTGCTGTTTAGGGGTTAACAGGGTAATTAGGTTTATATATGTGTAATTTATTATATAAAAAATATTTTTGATATATTTAAGACAGTAGTCCATTATAATTATAGTATTGCTACACCTGTATCTTAAATATTTATATAAAAGAACATTTACAAAATAGGTTGTTCTACATCTGTAGTTTAAAAAATAATTAGACTGCCCTCTGGGCAGACTTATCGACTTGTGTTTTTATGAAAACATACATAAGATTAAAAAAGAGATTCTTCTGCAAATTATAAATATTTACAGATTTGCTTCAGATCTGTAAACCCAGGCAAGAATATGAAATTAAGATATATTTCTCTAAATTCAGGACCTATTTTAAAGTGCCATAATAGTCAAAAAATTTGTTAGAAATGTCATTTTAATTCTATCGACCCTGCACTACTGTGTGCTTAAAGTTGTTTAAAATCACGTGCTCTATCTGAATCATGAAAGGCTTTACTGTGCCTTTAATGTGAGACTGTTTTTCTCTTATAAGTTGGAAGGATATCCATCTCCCTTATCAGACTATTGATAACAACAACGTGCATTGTATATTTAATAACAGTAGGGTCCAATTTCATTTGTCTAGATCATAATGCTTGATACTAACATGCTGCAGTGTATTGACCTTGAGCTAATCCTCTTGCCTTACACTATGGCTACCGTTTCTATGGTTTTGTGTTAAAGGGCCAAAATAGTCAAATAATGACTTTTTCTTATTCGTTAAGGCTATCAACCCTACACTACTGTGTGTTTAACACCTGCAAAGAGGGTTCCAATGTTCTGTACATAGCAGAATACTTTCTATGTATTTATAAATTCCCATATACATATCTGTATATATCTATTCTTGAGGACGAGGATAACATCCCCGAAACGTTACTATGTATGATTAAAGTTTGATTTTTTATTTGTTAAAGACCTGGTGAATGCTTTCTACTCGTACTATATATATACCATCAGATATATGTAGAAATATATATTTATAAATAACTAGAACATATTCTGCTATGAAATACTCATATTTTCATGTCCGGTTAGTGCACTTGAGAATATGCGATTGGGTTTGCGCACAAGTAGGGTGTTTTTTTTCCCACTTTTTTTGCTTCATTGACTTTTATGGGGGGAATACAATTATGCTTGCACAATATTTGAAGTTCGTCTTTTTAAGAGGGTTTGGTTAGCCAAAACTTTCTACTTTTAACTTCTAATACGAGTGCTATCTGACGCATGCAAAAAGCTTACTTCTAGTGGAGTTAGCGCTCAAGTGGGAGCGTTCAATACCACTCCACTTGTAATATGGTGCTCTATTGGTCTTTAATCTCTGTCAATCTTTTTCCTTTACAATGATATAATGTATCTCACATAAAACTGACTCTATATATTGTTATAGTTTGTGTAGCATATTCCCCAGTGCATATACTGTAGGTTGTACTGTACTCTTGTATACTCTACTTCAAAGGAGCACTTGGTTACTTTTTGATAGCTGGCCAGTGATTGCATATCTCTTGTCTTTCCTCCATTAAAGGGACACTAAACCCATTTTTTTGTTGTTTCATGGTTCAGATAGAGCATGCAATTGTAAGCAACTTTATAATTTACTCGTATTATCAATTTTTCTCTGTTCTCTTGCTATCTTTATTTAAAAAGCAGGAATGTGATGCATAGGAGCCGGCTTATTGGTGAGTAAATGTAGGCCTCCAATAAGCAAGTGCTATCCATGGTGCTGAACCTAAAATGGGCTGGCTGCTAAGATTTAAATTCCTGCTTTTAAAATAAAGATAGCAAGAGAACAAAGAAAAATTGATAATAGGTGTAAATTAGAAAGTTGCTTAAAATTTCATGCTCTATCTGAATCATGCAAGAAATAATTTAGGTTCAGTGTCCCTTTAAGTACTGGCTTTTTAATGGACAGGTAACAAATTTCTGGATTAGAAGATCATAATATAATAACCGTGGTGCTGGGGTTTATCTTTAGGATCCTTAAAGAATTACTCTGTACGACTCCATAACCAGCTTCTCTAACTCAAGAGTTGTTGCTTGTGCTGATGCAAGTCTATATGCTTACTTTGTTTATTTACATCAGTTTAATTTGATATCTATTGCTATATTCTCAAATTTTCTTTATGCTATAATAATACATTTCAGATTATAGGTCCAAAAGTGGCCCCTTTCTTTTCCGTATTTTACCCAAAGAATTATCTCTATGTTATTAATATGTGTAAGCTGGTCCAAAAGTGGCCAATGTGTTTTCTTTATTGAGGGGAATTTCTAAATATTGTATCTAATGTGTACAAGGGACAGTAATGTTCAAATAGAAATCCCCATAGTCAGTGGTGTATTTAGGTTTTGTGCTGCCCTGGGCACTCAAAATTCTGCTTAATGTGTGTAGAGGTCAGCAATGTTCAAATAATAATCAGAAATAGAGGTTTGTCAGATGTTTCCTGTTAGCTAGCTGGGCAATATAATTGGTATTTGCCTAATTTCATTTTGTATTTCTCTTTTGATGTACACATTTGAAATAAATCTATGATGTATCTACATTGAATGTATATACTGTACAAGTGATTTACATTTGTAAATTGCCTGTAATGTTTTCATGTTTAAACCTCAATAAACAACAACAATAAAGTCATTAATACATAATTATATTTTTTATTTTTGTGATATATTTAACTAATTTGGTCACATACCCTTCAGAAGTCCCAAAATGTTCATTGTCTTAAAGGGACAGTCTACACTAAAATTTTAATTGTTTTAAAAGACAGATAATGCCTTTATTACCGATTCCCCAGCTTTGCACAACCAACATTGTTATATTAAAGGGACACTGTACCCAAAAATTTTCTTTCGTGATTCAGATTGAGCATGAAATTTTAAGCAACTTTCTAATTTACTCCTATTATCAAATTTTCTTCATTCTCTTGGTATCTTTATTTGAAATCCAAGAATGTAAGTTTAGATGCCGGCCCATTTTTGGTTAACAACCTAGGTTGTCCTTGCTGATTGGTGGATAAATTCATCCACCAATAGAAAAGTGCTGTCCAGAGTACTGAAACCAAAAAAAAAGCTTAGATGCCTTCTTTTTCAAATAATGATAGCAAGAGAACGAAGAAAAATTGATAATAGGAGTAAATTAGAAAGTTGCTTAAAATTGCATGCTCTTTCTAAATTACAAAAGAAAAAAGTTGGGTTCAGTGTCCCTTTAATATACTTTATAACATTTAAACCTCTACATTTCTAAGCCACTGTAGACAGCCTCTTAATCACATGCTTTTTTATTTGCTTTTCACAACAGGAGAGTACTAGTTCATGTGGGCCATATAGATAACATTGTGTTAACACCCGAGGAGTTATTTCACAATACTAAATGCAACTCAATAGATAATAAATATAAAAGTCATGTGATCAGGGGGCTGACAGAAGATGCTTAGCTACAAGGTAATCACAGAGGTAAAAAGTATATTAATATAACTGTGTTGGTTATGCAAAACTGGGGAATGGGTAATAAAGGGATTATCTATCTTTCAAAACAATCAAAATTATATTGTAGAGATTGTCCCTTTAAATATCTTCTCCATATATTTGTGTTTCTTTCCACTGTAGGGAGAAAAGACATTATACAGTTGTTGAGTTTGCAGGATATGAGCAAAATCAAAAACACCCAATCTGTTTCATATTTCTACATTTTTATTTATGTAACTAAAATGAAACAAATGCTTGAATGGTTGTAATTCCTTAGGTGGTCTTGGCAGAAGATCAACTTGACTTGTATAAATAGTCACACAACATTTATCAGATGCAAGATGATGTCAACAGAATAATGTTTATTTAACAAAATGTCAAATTTGGCCTTGAAATCCCTCTGCTGCTACTCAGTATAGGGTAGACTTCAAATGTATATCTACAGTCTACAATTGCAATACAAACATTTTTATGTTTTCCTCAAATTTACTATGTGGTTCCACTTAGAATTAGTAACCTTTGATAGAGAAAGCCTGATTTATCATTTAGCCATGATGCCATTAAAAACAACTGAGTTTATACAAACCTGGTGTTATTTTTTTTTATACTGATATAAATCCATGGGTCTACAGGAAAAAGGAATAAATGTATCCAAAAGAAGTAATTTGCAGAAGAGCTAGGAAGGAAGGAACAGGTCAACTGTGCCAAGCAGAGGTGATCCCATAGTGGATCACTTGTGCCACAGGAAAAAGGGATCCAAGGATGTTTGCCAAATCTAGGTTCTGTCTTAGATATTCAAAGCAAAAGCCATAGACGCCAACATGTATATATAAAAAAAAAAAACAGATTAAAGGCACACTAAACCCAATTTTTTTATTTCATGGATAAGATAGAGCATGCAATTTTAAGCAACTTTCTAATATACTCCTACTATCAATTTTCATTAGTTCTCTTGCTATCTTTATTTAAAAAAGCAGGAATGTAATGCATAGGAGCCGGCCCATTTTTTGTTGAGAACCTTGGTTATGCTTGATTATTTGTGGGTAAATGTAAGCCACCAATAAGCAAGCGCTATCCATGGTGCTGAACCTAAAATGGGCTGGCGGCTAAGATTTACATTCCTGCTTTTAAAATAAAGATAGCAAGAGAACGAAGAATAAATGATAATAGGAGTAAATTAGAAAGTTGCTTAAAATGTCATGCTCTGTCTGAATCATGAAAGAAAAAATTCAGTGTCCCTTTAACTACACATTGACTAGAGTGTGCAGTAATGCTGTAGCAATTATCTACTATTGTCATGTCTCCTTCTGAAAGATTTTGATGGTTTTCTTTCAAGTAAGAAAATGCTGTAATCTCTCATAAGAATACAGACAAATGGGCCAATTAACGAGTGGAACGATAACACTTACGTACGAGCACTAAGGCATTTATCGCAGGTGTATGCACTCGGGTTTACCACTCATATCACAAGTTGAAAGTAAACGAGATAGCTTGAGCACAATCATGATTTACCTCTAAAATGGCGTGTCCTCAGAGCTCTGGTTAAAGGGACAGTAACACCACAATTTTTGTTGTTTTAAAAGATAGATAATCCCTTTATTACCCATTCCCCAGTTTTGCACAGCCACCACGGTTATATTAATATACTTTTTAGCTCTGTTATTACCTTGTATCTAAGCATCTTCTGACAGCCCACTGGTCACATGACATTTTATTTATTATGTATTGACTTTCATTTTAGCCAATTAGTGCAGTGTCTGCCAAAATCCACGGGCGTGCTCACAATCGGCTAGATTACAAGTTTTGCTTTCCCAAAGTCGACTACCCGAAGAATGAAGGTACCTTTAAGGGACGTCATCCAAGATGGTGTTCCTTAGATTCTGATTGGCTGATAGAATTCTATCAGCCAATCGGAATTAAGATTGAAAAAAATCCCTATTGGCTGATGCAATCAGCCAATAGGATTGATCTTCAATCCTATTGGCTTATCCAATCAGCCAATAGGATTGAGCTTGCATTCTATTGGCTTTTCTAATCAGCCAATAGAATGTGAGCTCAATCCTATTGGCTGATTGCATCAGCCAATAGGATTTTTTTCAACCATAATTCCAATTGGCTGATAGAATCCTATCAGCTAATCGGAATCTAAGGGACGCCATCTTGGATGACGTCACTTAAAGGTACCTTCATTCATCGGGTAGTCGTCGTTGGAAAAGGATGCTCCATGCCGGATGTCTTGAAGATGGACCCGCTCCGCGTCTGCCGGCTTCGTTGAGGACATCTTGCCGCTTGGATGAAGACTTCTCACGGTAAGTGGATCTTTGGGGGTTAGTGTTAGGAATTTTTAAGGGTGTATTCGGTGGGTTTTATTTTTAGGGTTAGGGCTTTGGGCCACAATAGAGCTAAATGCCCATTTAAGGGCAATGCCCATCCAAATGCCCTTTTCAGGGTAATGGGGAGCTTAGGTTTTTTTAGTTAGGGTTTTATTTGGGGGTTGGTTGTGTGGGTGGTGGGTTTTACTGTTGGGGGGTTGTGTCTATTTTTTTTTACAGGTAAAAGAGCTAATTTCTTGGGGGCAATGCCCTGCAAAAGGCCCTTTTAAGGGCTATTGGTAGTTTAGTTTACCCTAGGGTTTTTTTATTTTGGGTGTTTATTTTTATTTTGATAGGGCTATTAGATTAGGTGTAAATAGTTTAAAGATCTTGTAATTTGTTTTTATTTTCTTAATTTAGTGTTTTTTGTTTTTTTTGTATTTAGCTAATTGTATTTGATTTATTTAATTGTATTTCATTTAGGTAATTTATTTAATTGTAGTGTAGTGTTAGGTGTTAGTGTAACCTAGGTTAGATTTTATTTTACAGGTAAATTTGTATTTATTTTAGCTAGGTAGTTAGTAAATAGTTAATAACTATTTAGTAACTATTCTACCTAGGTTACAATAAATACAAACTTGCCTGTAAAATAAAAATAAACCCTAAGCTAGATACAATGTAACTATTAGTTATATTGTAGCTAGCTTAGGGTTTATTTTACAGGTAAGTATTTAGTTTTAAATAGGAATTATTTAGGTAATGAATAGTAATTTGATTTAGATTTATTTAAATTATATTTAAGTTATGGGGGTTAGGGTTAGACTTAGGTTTAAGGGTTAATAAATTTAGAATAGTGGCAGTGACGTTGGGGGGGTGGCAGATTAGGGGTTAATAAATGTAGGTAGGTTGCGGCGACATCGGGGGAGGGAGATTAGGGGTTAATAAATATAATGTAGGTGTCTGCGATGTAGGGGCGGGCAGATTAGAGGTTAAAAAGTATATAGATTAGGGGTGTTTAGACTCGGGTTCATGTTAGGGTGTTAGGTGTAAACATAAATTTTGTTTCCCCATAGGAATCAATGGGGCTGCGTTAATGAGTTTTACGCTGCTTTTTTACAGGTGTTAGACTTTTTGTCTGCCGGCTCTCCCCATTGATGTCTATGGGGAAATCGTGCACGACAACGTAAAACCAGCTCACCGCTCACTTAAGCCGCGCTGGTATTGGAGTGCAGTGTGGAGCTCAATTTTGCTCTACGCTCACTTCTTCGCCTGTTAACGACGGGTTGATAAAAAACCGTAATACCAGTGCTGCAGGTAAGTGAGCAGTGAGAATAACGTGCAAGTTAGCAACGCACCCCTCATAACACAAAACTCGTAATCTAGCTGTATGTTATCTATATGGTTTACTTGGAAGTAGCTCTCCCCTGTTTGTGAAAGGCAAACACAAAAGCATGGGATTAGAGGAGGCCTTCAAGGGTTTAGAAATTATCATATGAACTTTCCTTCCTTCCTTTTCAACTAAGAATACCAAAAGAACAAAGCAAAAATGGTGATAAAAGTAAATTGGAAAGTTGTTTAAAATTAGATGCCCCATTTGAAACATGCAATTTTTTTTTGGACTTGACTGTCCCAAAAAAAGTTGCAAAAAAAGTTGCACAAAACTTACATAAAAAAGGACATTACAAGGTACACTTACACTCATAATAACACCATCTACTAACAATTAAAAAAAAAAATTGCACACAAAAGTTTTAAGGGCTCAAAGATATGAGACTTTCGGCTAGATTACGAGTTTTGGGTTAGGAGCTGTGCGGTGCTAACGAGCAGTTTTTTCTCACCACTCACTTACCTACAGCGCTGGTATTACGGGGTTTTTTACAAACCCGGCGTTATAACAGGCAAGAAGTGAGCATAGAGCACTCCAATACCAGCGCTGCGTTAAGTCAGCGGTGAGCTGGTCATACGTGCTCGTGCACGATTTCCCCATAATTATCAATGGGGAGAGCCGGCTGAAAAAAAGTCTAACACCTGCCAAAAAGCAGCGTAAAACTCAGTAACGCAGCCCCCATTGATTCCTATGGGGAAACACATTTTATGTTAACACCCTAACATGAACCCAGAGTCTAAACACCCCTAATCTTATACTTATTAACCCCTAATCTGCCTACCCTGACATCGCCGACACCTGCATTATACTTATTAACACCCAAATCTGCCGCTCCGGACACCACCGCGACCTACATTAATACTTATTAACCCCTAATCTGCTGCCCCCAACATCGGCGACACCTACATTATATTAATTATCCCCTAATCTCCCTCCCCCAAATGTTGCCACAACCTACCTACACTTATTAACCCCTAATCTGCGCGCCCCCAACGTCTCCACCCCTAAACCTAAGTCTAACCCTAACCCTAACACCCCCCTAATTGAAATATAATTTAAAATAAATCTAAATAAAATACTATCATTAACTACATTATTCCTATTTAAAACTTATACTTACCTATAAAATAAACCCTAAACTAGCTACAATATAGCTAATAGTTACATTGTAGCTATCTTAGGGTTTATTTTTTATTTTACAGGCAAGTTTGCATTTATTTTAACTTGGTAGAATAGTTATTAAATAGTTATTAACTATTAATAACTACCTAGCTAAAATAAATACAAATGTACCTGTAAAATAAAACCTAACCTAAGTTACAATAACAACTAACACTACACTATAATTAAATCAATTCCCTAAATTAAATATAATTAAATAAATTAAATAAAATTATCTAAATCACAAAAACAAAAAACACTAATTACAGAAAATAAAAAACAAATTACAGATCTTTAAACTAATTACACCTAATCTAATAGCCCTATCAAATTAAATAAAATAAAAAAACCTAGCCTAAACTAAATACCAATAGCCCTTAAAAGGGCCTTTTGCGGGGCATTGCCCCAAAAGAAATCAGCTCTTTTTCCTGTAAAAAAAATACAAACACCCCCCAACAGTAAAACCCACCACCCACACAACCAACCCCCCAAATAAAATACTAATTAAAAAAACCTAAGCTCCCCATTGCCCTGAAAAGGGCATTTGGATGGGCATTGCCCTTAAAAGGGAGCGAAGTAGGGAAAGAAGTGGCGCTAAGGACCCCTTATATGCCAAGTACGAAAAGGATCCCTCATACAAAGATCCAGGGGTTAGTGAGGACAGATTCGGCAAGGTAGTACTTGCGCTTGGAAGCCTAAGGGTTAATGAGTATTGTTTTTTTTTTTTTGTAATAATTAATAAATCATATTCAATATAGCTATAAGCTCATGTGTATTAATCAGTTGTGTGGACCCGATCCACACAACTGATTAATACACATGAGCTTATAGCTATATTAAATTATCTCAGTACAACTTATATTTATTGTCTCCCTTTACCAAACCTAAAAAAGGGTCCTCTGAGAATATATTAATGTACTTTATATTGATCTAATCAATACTCATAATCACTTTATGAAATCATTTTTTCCTTGATATAACTATCTAAAGGTTCTTATTTATATTGAGAATATTTATGATTTATTAATTATTACAAAAACAATACTCATTAACCCTTAGGCTTCCAAGCGCCAGTACTACCTTGCCAAATTGCCCTTAAAAGGGCATTTAGCCTCTATTGCGGCCCAAAGTCCCTAATCTAAAAAATAAACCCATCCAATACACCCTTAAAAATCCTAACACTAACCCCCGAAGATTCACTTACCAGGAGAAGTCTTCATCCAAGTGGCAAGATGTCCTCAACGAAGCCGGCAGAAGTGGTCCTCCAGACGGGCAGAAGTGGTCCTCCAGACAGGCAGACAGTCTTCATCCAGACGGCATTACTATCTTCATCCTTCAAGGCGCAGAGCGGGTCCATCTTCAAGACATCCGACACGGAGCATCCTCTTCAAACGACGTCTTACTAGCCTGAGGAAACAGCGTGTTTAACGCCGAGAAATGCGTAGTGTGTCTTACTGATATATTTTTTCAAAAAAACCATTTTTTTATTGTAATTTGCAATTTCTTTTAGCATTTATATAAGTTTTTTATTTTTTAATACCTAGAGTCTCCCTGTTCTTTCACGGCTGTTTGTATCTACAATCATAGGATACTTTTGGTCTACACACATACATTTTCGATATCCAAAGATGCACTGGGTCACTGTAATACACCCAGTAGGCGAAACTTGCACTATTGTGTGCTCTTCATATTGTGAGTATCCATTCACTTGGGATCCACTTACGGGGTTCATATACCTGATTGCTCTGCACTAGGAGTCGCCCTCTTCTCTTTCCACTTTCTAGACTGCTGAATCTTCCATCAATTCCAGGAGGAGCTGCCCTTACTTGTGCACATCCTTGGCATTATCTTTGCTGCTATACTTTGTGAGTATTATTTCATTATTTGTACTTCCCATGCAATAACACCTATTGGCTCCACTAGAAGGCGCCCTTTCTTTTTCTTTGTATCTATATATACACAATAAATACATAAATACAGATGTACTCATATATAGACATATATATAAGTGCATTGGAGCCCTTTGTAGTTAACTACAGGGAGTGCAGAATTATTAGGCAAGTTGTATTTTTGAAGATTAATTTTATTATTGAACAACAACCATGTTCTCAATGAACCCAAAAAACTCATTAATATCAAAGCTGAATAGTTTTGGAAGTAGTTTTTAGTTTGTTTTTAGTTATAGCTATTTTAGGGGGATATCTGTGTGTGCAGGTGACTATTACTGTGCATAATTATTAGGCAACTTAACAAAAAACAAATATATACCCATTTCAATTATTTATTTTTACCAGTGAAACCAATATAACATCTCAACATTCACAAATATACATTTCTGACATTCAAAAACAAAACGAAAAACAAATCAGTGACCAATATAGCCACCTTTCTTTGCAAGGACACTCAAAAGCCTGCCATCCATGGATTCTGTCAGGTGTTTTGATCTGTTCACCATCAACATTGCGTGCAGCAGCAACCACAGCCTCCCAGACACTGTTCAGAGAGGTGTACTGTTTTCCCTCCTTGTAAATCTCACATTTGATGATGGACCACAGGTTCTCAATAGGGTTCAGATCAGGTGAACAAGGAGGCCATGTCATTAGATTTTCTTCTTTTATACCCTTTCTTGCCAGCCACGCTGTGGAGTACTTGGACGCGTGTGATGGAGCATTGTCCTGCATGAAAATCATGTTTTTCTTGAAGGATGCAGACTTCTTCCTGTACCACTGCTTGAAGAAGGTGTCTTCCAGAAACTGGCAGTAGGACTGGGAGTTGAGCTTGACTTCATCCTCAACCCGAAAAGGCCCCACAAGCTCATCTTTGATGATACCAGTCCAAACCAGTACTCCACCTCCACCTTGCTGGCGTCTGAGTCGGACTGGAGCTCTCTGCCCTTTACCAATCCAGCCACGGGGCCCATCCATCTGGCCCATCAAGACTCACTCTCATTTCATCAGTCCATAAAACCTTAGAAAAATCAGTCTTGAGATATTTCTTGGCCCAGTCTTGACGTTTCAGCTTGTGTGTCTTGTTCAGTGGGGGTCGTCTTTCAGCCTTTCTTACCTTGGCCATGTCTCTGAGTATTGCACACCTTGTGCTTTTGGGCACTCCAGTGATGTTGCAGCTCTGAAATATGGCCAAACTGGTAGCAAGTGGCATCTTGGCAGCTGCACGCTTGACTTTTCTCAGTTCATGGGCAGTTATTTTGCGCCTTGGTTTTTCCACATGCTTCTTGCGACCCTGTTGACTATTTTGAATGAAACGCTTTGATTGTTTGATGATCACGCTTCAGAAGCTTTGCAATTTTAAGAGTGCTGCATCCCTCTGCAAGATATCTCACTAATTTTTGACTTTTCTGAGCCTGTCAAGTCCTTCTTTTGACCCATTTTGCCAAAGGAAAAGAAGTTGCCTAATAATTATGCACACCTGATATAGGGTGTTGATGTCATTAGACCACACCCCTTCTCATTACAGAGATGCAGATCACCTAATATGCTTAATTGGTAGTAGGCTTTTGAGCCTATACAGCTTGGAGTAAGACAACATGCATAAAGAGGATGATGTGGTCAAAATACTAATTTGCCTAATAACTCCTGCACTCCCTGTAGATGAAAACAATGTAAAAGCATATTTATGCAATATTAATTTTTAATAAAGTGTTATACCTGTGTATTTACTGGAAATATTTCACATTGCAATGTTCTGCACAAAGAATAATATGTTCTATGTATTTTCAAATAGATATTCTATATATATATATATATATATATAATCGTGTATAAATATAGGTATAGATACTATAGATATATATAGCACAAAAATAGCATTGGTTATATGTAGAAATATGTATTTAATAATAAATAGAACGTATTCTTGCATGTGAAGAACACTGGAATGTGAAATATTCATATTTTCATGTCAGGCTAGCACACATGAGAATATGCGATCCGGTTTGTGTACAAATTGGTGTTTTTTTGTTTTTGCTCCATTGACTTCATTTGAGAATACGTGAATGTGCACGCATCTATGTTCGACTTCTTGCGCTCGTTGGGTTAGAACACAAGTGAAAACAGTTTACTTTCAACTCAAAAGCTTACTTCTAGCACAGTTAATGCTCGAGTGGGAGCGTGAAATATTGTAATCTTGGCCATAATCATCTATCCCTTAGGTTTGGAGAAGAAGTTCTTAAATGAGAACTGAAATGTGTTCACTGGCTTCATCTTGCTGCAGTGTAGTTACTAGGAAGCCTCTTGGATGATATGAGCCCAAGTCTGGCAAAGTTTCACAACCTGCACAGAGGAAGTGTCAAGCTAAATAGGACCCAGGGTCTAAGGCCAGATGGATAGAAGACTGACCTATGGTTCTAGATGATGTCCACATGTTGACTGCCTTTGCACAATATTGAATAGGCAGTAAAAAAATAGTACTTTGATAAACCAAGGCAGGCTAACAGTAGTATGTGGAGCAATGTGGCCTATCTGGAACAGGATGTATACCAGTAGCTATTGCACTGTGGTCAGGAAACAAGCCAAAGGTTGGTTGCAGCATGACAATAATAATTCCAGGGGGGGGGGGGGGGGGAGGTCAACTACAAGGTCAGGTACAGGCCAAGATTCGGTAACAGAGGTTTCAGTCCAACTTTGCAAAGTTCAAAGGCAGAAGACAAGTCAGGAACAGGAACAGTCCAATGTTTTTCAATGGGTATCAGGCAGCCAGGGTTTGGCAACGGCTAAAGCAGTCCAAGGGTAAACCAATAGAATGGTCAGGCAGGCAGGGTTTGGCAACAGAGAGGCAATCCAGAACAATAGGAGTTAATCAAGCAGAGTGGTCAGACAAGCAGAGATCAGCAGCAAGTATATCAATCCAGAAATTTAAGGGTTAACAGGCAGAGTGGTCAGACAAGCAGAGTTCAGCAGCAGTATATCAATCCAGCAATTTAGGGGTTAACAGGCAAAATGGTTAGACAAGCAGAGTTCAGCAGCAGTATATCAATCCAGCAATAGAGCAACAATAACACCCAGGAGAACAGAAAGTAACACCTATACTTGGGCCCAAGGTGAATGTAAGTGAAGTACTCACATAGCTGCAAGGGTTCCTGCCACAGGAGGAATCCAGACCGGCATCAGGAAGTAGGGAGCATGTGGCGATGAGGTCACCACCGCCGCATGCAGACAATAGCCAACTCCCCCTAGGCAACGAGCAGCAAGCGCCGCGTCCCTAGCAAACAGCTAGAGTGGCACAGCACGACATAGCCCACCTCTCAAGGGTTCCTTCCAGGAACCAGAGTCGGCCCTCAAAGGATGAGCAGCATGGATTTGGAGACCAAAGATGGAGCATGCACATCACAGGCAGGAACCCAGTAATGATCTGCCACAGAGTAACCCTTCCAATGTAAAAGTCCAGATACTGCAGTTGTCTGTGCCTGTATCTGGAGTCCAGGATCTTAGCAACCTCATATTCAGGGTCACCATGGACCAGGAGCAGAGGAGGAGGAGGAGGAGCAGGGTATATCTATTCTTGATGTAAGGCTTGAGGTAGTGAGATGTGAAAGACTGGGTGTATGCACAGGGTTTTGGGCAAGGCCACTTTGTAGACAACAGGAGACAGTCTTTTCACGACTTTGTAAGAACCAATAAACTAGGCCTAATTTGTGACAGGGTTGACGTAGATGAATTATGTCGAGTGGAGACCAAAACATGTTCACCAACTGAGATGGCATGTACAGAAGGCTCTATGATTATCAGAAAAACTTTTTATATCTAGAGACCAGCTGAACGTAGCTGAGAGCGAATACGTTGCCAATGAGTGCTGAGTTCAGTAATGTGTCAGTCTGCAGCAGGAACCCCAGTGGACTGAGCAGAAAGAGGGAAGGCACAAGGTTGATACCCTGCTGCAGCTTGAAATGGAGGAACATCGAAGAGAAGAGTGCCAATGAGTGTTTCTTGCCAGCTCCGCTAGGGGTAACAACTTACCAGTTGGTATGGAGAGCATTAACAAAGGCTCTAAGGTAGGCTTCAAGATCCTGGTTTACTATCTCAGTTAGTCCATTGGTCTGAGGATGGTAGCCAGAAGATAAGGAAACAGTGGTTCCAATCAACTTACAAAAGGCTCTCCAAAGGGTAGAGAATGAACTTGTGGACCTCATGTCGGAAATGATATTCACAGGAATGCCATGGAGTCGTACCACATACAAGAGAAATAGAGATGATAATTCTTGGGCAGAAAGCAGTTTTTTGTTTAGGGAACAAAATGAGCCAGTCTGGAAAAGCGATCCACCACAACCCAGAATAACCATATGGTAGTCAGAAGGAGGAAGTTCCACACACGAAATCCTTGTTATGTGAGTCCATCGGCTGTTTTGGGAATGTACAATGGTTGGAGCAAGCCAGGAGGCAAGCATCGGGGAGTTTTGTTGGCAGCACAAGTTGTGCAAGCTTTCACATAATCCCTAAGCATCAGACTTCATAGTAGGCCACCATACGTGTTGGGAAAGACGCTTAAAAGTTCTTGTTGAACCAGGATGTCCTGAGAGTTACAATCATGAGCCCAGGACAGCACAGGAGTACATAGGTTCAGAGGTACAAAAAGATATCGGAAGCCAAGGGAGCTTCAGGAGGTTTACCTAGACTGGGCACGTTGCAGTCTTTGAAGAAGGGTGGCATTCAGTTGAGCAACCACACAGGAGGAGGTATGATGTGTTTAATAGAGAGCTTCAGAGGAATCACTTGAGTGAGGAAACTAACAAGAAAGGGTTGTCAGCCTTATTGTTTTTGGTCCAGCAAAATAGGAGACCACAAAGTTAAAATGGGAAAGAACAAGGCCCACCTGGCCTGACCCACAAAGTTAAATTGGGGAAAAGAACAAGGCCCACCTTGCCTGTCAAGGATTGTCTAGGTAAGTCAGATTCTTGTGGTCGGTGAGAAAGCTGAATGTGATTGGCGGTGCCTTCTAACCAATGATGCCATTTAGTCAAGGCCATCTTAATGGCTAAGAGTTCACGATTACCCACATCGTAATTCCTCTCAGCAGGAGTAAAGCGTTTAGAGAAAAAGACTACAGGATGCGATTGGAGGTTAAAGGATCCCTTTTAGTTAAAACTGCTCCAGCCCCTATCTCGGACGCATCAACCTCTTAAGTGAACTGTAGGTCAGGATCAGGATGGCTGAGCACAGGAGCAGAACAGAAAGCCTTTTTTAGGCGAGAGGCATATATGGCCTCAAGGGGACCAATGTTTACAGTCTTTGTTCTGTTTGTTAATTCCGTAAGAGGAGCGACTGTTTGAGAAAAGTTTTTTATAAACTTGCAGTAATAATTGGAGAACCCCAAGAATCTCTGTAACTCCCTTATAAAGAAGTAAGTTGAGGCCATTCTAAAACTGCAGTTTTCCATGGCAAAACCTTCTGTCGAGATGACATAACCAAGGAACTGGATCTGAACTTGGTCAAAATCACATTTTTTTTTTAGTTTGGATACCAAGGAATTGTCTCTGAGACTTTGAAGTACCTGTCTCACGTGCTTATGATGCTCCTCCAGAGTGGAAGAAAAAATAAGGATGTCATCTAAGTAGACAATGACAGTGCGATTGAGAAAGACCACGGAAGGAGGCCTGGAAGACAGCAGGGGAGTTACACAGTCCAAAGGGCATTACATGGTATTCGTAATGCCCAGATCTTGTGTTAAAGGCGGTCTTCCTTTCGTTGCCTGGGAAGATACGAATCAGATTGTATGCCCCACATAAGTCCAGCTTGGTGAAGAAGCGAGCATTCTGGAGTAAGTCATAGAGTTCGGTGATCAACGGAATGGGATAGCAATTCTTGATAGTGATGTTGTTCAAGGCCCTGTAGTCGATGCAGGGTATGAGCCCACCATCCTTCTTACTGACAAAAAAGAAGCCTGCCACAGCAGGAGAGGAGGAAGGGCAAATGAAACCTTTAGATAGGTTCTCTTGGATATACTCATCCATGGATTTGGTTTCCGCTTTGGAGAGAGGATAAGTCCTCCCTTCAGGAAGTGGGGCTCTGGGAAAAAGGTCAATTTTGCAATCATAAGGATGGTGGGGTGAGAGCACCATCGGCTGCTTTTTTCTCAAACACATCTGCGAAGTCTGCATATCTGAGGGAAGGTTTGGAGGAGTCTGTATACTGGCTATGGGGATTTGGAGCAGAGGAGTGACTTTAGCAAGGCAGGAGTGGAAACAGGAGGTTACCCCAGGAGGCCCAGTTGTCCTTCAGCCCAGTCAAACTGTGGATTGTGTATACAAAGCCAAGGAAGACCAAGGATGACAGACTGTGCTGGGGAATGAATGACCTCGAACTGCAGCCTGTTCGGTATGAAAGACTCCCACAGTAAGGGTCAGGGGTGCTGACCTCAAAAGGATCAACCTCGAACCAAGGAGGGTGCCATCAAGAGTAGTTATTTTGAGACAGTGTCTTTTCTGCAGAAGAGGCAAGCCAGCTTGAATCATAAAACGGTGATCCAGAAAGTTTCCAGCTGCGCCTGAATCAATATAGGCTTGAGTGTGGACAGAATTCTGAAGGAAGGTAAGGGTTACAGGTACCAGAATCCGGAAGAGTGAGGGGATTTAGTAGTGATCATGCTTAGGGGTACTCCAGTGTTATCCCCCTAAGCATTGCCTTTTCCAAGGCCGAATGTCACAATTCTTTAATTGATGGTTGTTTGATCCACAATAAAAGCATAGTCTCAATCTCCCTTCTCTGTCTTTCAGACTCTGAGGGTTTGAACGAGGCGAGATCCATGGGTTTTCTCTGTTGGGGTAACTGGAGCTGTTGAAGCAGTAGAGGACACTGCAGAAAACGGGACGAATAGAAGGATGGGAGGGAAGGATCCTCCGAGTTCTGTTCTCTCTCGGCTTGTCTCTCCTGGAAGCAAGAGTCCAAACTGATACAAAAGTGTTATGAAGTCATCCAAAGAAGAAGGAATATTCATGATAAGTGAGTTCATCTTTGATGCATTCAAACAGACCCCCTCCTAAAGGCTGCCTTGAGAGCACTGCCATCCCAAGTGGGTTCAAGTACCAAGGTGCGAATCTTGATGGCGAATTGTGCCACAATTCTATTGCCCTGGCGGAGATCCAGGAGAGAAAATTCTGCAGCAGAGGTTCGGCAAGGACGTCCCAAAGACAGAAGATAATCCAGAAATGAAAGCATCAGTATCATGCAGGAGTGGAGCATTCTGTTCCAAAAGGGGAGAGAACCTTGTCTTTAGTAAGGAAATGATAAAGGTAACCTTGATTGGTGAGACTGAAAGGTGCGAGGATCGTTACGGGAAGTGCAGCCTTGCACTGGTTAAGAAAACCCCTGCAATCAGTGGTACCTTCATATTTGTTCAGGCAATGGTATCCGGGGAATGCTTCAGAAGCAGGGGAAGAAGCGCTGTACTAGGAGCAGAGACTGGCGGTACAACAACTAGGAGTGGTATTGCTTGCTGTAACTAGTGCAGAGAGTTGAGCGGTTATAGCCTCTAGTTTGGGAATCCAGACTCTGCAACTGTGTGTGGTTGAGGTTCCCAACATCTGTCCCTGAAGATAAACCGCTCTTGCTGCCTCATTTGGCTCCACGGCCCAAGTATAATGTAAGGCTCGTGGGATATTCCACTATCTGACCAAACTCGGCAAGTAGTCCTTCTTATACCAGCGTCGAGCCGGAATGATATGGAATATCCCAGAGCAGAGAAAGTTTTGCAAGATGAGGTAGGCGGCACTCACCACAGGCAGGGTAGTCTTCGGCGCGGCCACAGCAGAGAATCAGAGCAGTCCAAGGGTAAACCACTAGAATAGTCAGGCAGGCAGGGTTTGGCAGCAGAGATGCAATCCAGAACAATAGGGGTTAATCAAGCAGAGTGGTCAGACAAGCAGAGTTCAGCAGCAGTATATCAATCCAGCAATTTAGGGGTTAACAGGCAGAGTGGTTTAGACAAGCAGAGTTCAGCAGCAGTATATCAATCCAGCAATTAATGGGGTTAACAGGCAGAGTGGTCAGATAAGCAGAGTTCAGCAGCAGTATATCAATCCAGCAATAGAGCAACAATAACACCCAGGAGAACAGAAAGTAACACCTATACTTGGGCACCAGGTGAATGTAAGCAAAGTACTTACATAGCTGCAGGGTCCGCGCCACAGGAGGAATCCAGACCGGCATCAGGAAGGAGGGAGCATTGCGGCGATGACGTCAATGCTGCACGCAGACAGGAGCTGTCTCCCCCTTAGGCAACGAGAGCAGCAAGCAACGACCCTAGCAACAGCTAGAGCGGTGCCAGCACAACAGTGTGGTGCTCTTCCATATATATTAAAGTAATCTATCGGTATATATATATATATATATATATATATATATATATATATATATAAATATAATTATTGTATAAAAAAGTCCAAGTTCAGGTGCACTCACTAATCCAATATTACAACAGGCCAGAGTGCTGCGTATCCACATATATAAATTCCTTTATCCTTATAAAGAATAGACGCTGCACTAACCGGTCTTGAGAAGAATATTCACCTTAATTTACCTTCACAAAGATATGTTAAATACCCCCAGACATTTCGGTAAAAGACTGGTACCTTTCTTAATGGATAAACGCTTGAGACACAGTTTGGGTTACCCATTGAGAAAGGTACCAGTCCGGTACCGAAACGTCTGAGGGTATTTTGTCATATCTATGTGATGTAAATTAAAGTGAATATTCATCTCCAGAACGGTGAAGTGCAGCGTCTATTCTTTACAAGGATAAAATAATTTAGATATAAATATATATATATATATATTCAAATTCTTTTATTGATAAGCAGTTGAAAATTATGTAAATTACAGCTTATAAAAACTTTGAACAAAAACCTCAAATATTCTCAATTACAACAAATATTTCTCCAAATCTACACATGTTCCCACCAACCAGAAAATATAGTGATACATTTTATTGGACCCAAAAGAGCAAAAACCCACCTGCATGAACAATGAAAGTACACCAGGCGGTCTTGTGCAAGAAAAGGAAATTTGCAAATAGACTTTGAAGTCATCTTGGCAAGTGCGGAACAATGAAAAGCCACAGATTTATAGTGTTACACAAAGCAAAGAAGCAGAAATAAAGCCAATCTTTTTGAGGTGGTTAGTTGAGAAAATACACAAAACCACACAAAACTAAGTCTGAAGAAGAAAGCAAGAATATAATATTATGGGAAGGAGGCTTCGGTATAACCATACATAATAAGAATGATAGACCACAAGCCAAAGCCAACACCCTCTTCAAAAATGAGAGTGTTGGAATCAGGAGTGATGAAATAGATGCTGAATAGGCAGCACGGAGGGGCGAGTAAGGGTGAATGCACCCCCAGCATTGACACACATCTAGGGCAAGATTAAATATTCGTCATAGGTTTCAGCGTAACTTCTGAAACCCACGTCGCCCGTAAGTTCACCTCGCACATTGGGTGAATCACATATACTGTGCCAGCAGATCAGATACTGCCGTAAGTCGGATAAACGGGCAACGTTCAGAAAATGTGCGGAAATTGACATTTTCTGGAGTTGCCAGTGATTTACGGCAGATTATGAACTGCCGGCGTCTAAGGTAAAAAAACAAAAAAAGTTTAAAACACACGTATAAGTCTAAGCCGCCTCCCAAAAATTAACCAACACGTCAAAACCCCTAATCCCACCATCCCCCCCCCCCCACATCGCAACTAATAATTAAATGTAATAAACCCCAATTCCGCCATCCCCACCACATTGCAACTAATAATAAAATGTATTAACCTCTAAACTGCCACCCCCCACAACACAACTACCTAAATATTAACTCCACATCCGCTAACCCCTACATCGCCAACGTAAGCTAATAAATGTATACTAACCCCTAAACCGCCATTCCCCCCCATGCAAAGTACCTATTACCCTATATAATTCCCTAATCTGCCAACCCCCCACATCGCAAACTACCTTAAAACTGTTAACCCCTAATCCGCCAACCCCCCAAGATGCAATCTACCTAATAACCTATTAACCCCCAAAACTGCCATCCCCCACAACGCAAAGTATTAATCTAATCACTAAGTCCCTAACCTAACACCCCCTAAATTTACCCTAATTAGACTATCTCCCTAAAAATAAATTAAAATTTACCAAAAATAAAAAAATCCTAATTTAACATTAAAATAAAAAATCCTAAACCATTACCATTTAAAAAAAACAACCTAAGATTAACTAAAATAAAATAAAAAAATTACAAAAATTAAAAAATCTAAAATTACAGAAAAAAATAACAAAATTATCCAAAATAAAAAAAAAATGTGCGTGTGTGTATGAGTGTGTGCTTGTAAATGAGTGTGCACTTGTGTATGATTGTGTGTATCAATGTGGGCGTGTGTAATGAGTGAGGGCTTGTGTATGTGTATGAGTGTGCGCTTGTGTATGTGTGTGCGCTAGAGTATGAGTGTTGTGCTTGTATATGAGTGTGCGCTTGTGTATGAGTGTGTTGTAAAAGGATGTGCGTGTGTGTATTGGTGTTCACCCTGTGTATGAGTGTGTGTCTAGTGTGGGCTTGTGTATAAGTTTGTGCATGTGTGTGAGTGTGGGCATGTGTATCAGTGTGCACTTGTGTATGAGTGTGTGTATAAGTGTGCGCTTGTGTATGAGTGTGGCTTGTGTATGAGGGTGTACGTGGTGTAAGACGTGTGCTTGTGTGTATTAGTGTACGTGTGTAAGAGTGTGCATGTGTGTATAAGTTGGTGTGTACATGAGTGAGGAGTTGTGTATGAGTGTGCGCTTGTGTATGAGTGCACGTTTGTGTAATGTGATTATAGCACAAATCAGGAGCACCAGATAGTCTGTTTAAAAAATAAAAACATAACTTTTATTCTGAGGATACAGCTATGTTAAAATGTTACAACATGTTACCAGGACATTCAGTAAGCGACATGCGCAATGCTCATTCTGCTAAGGCGTTTTGGCATTAGCCGTAGACATAGCTATTTACCTGATAAGCCCTCAAGAGTTTTGGGACACAGAGCAGTAAATGTAAAATAACAGTCCTTGATACAAATTAAAACTAACCTCACTAACAGTGCTACGACTATCCTTTCTGAATGTTATTTGTGTATGAGTGTGGGCTTGTGTATGAGTGTGTGCTTGTGTATTAATGTGTGTGCTTGTGTAATGAGTGTGTGTGTGTATGGGTGTGCACTTGTGTATGAGTTTGCACCAATGTGTATGAGTGTGGGCATGTGTATCAGTGTGGGCTTGTGTATGAGTGTGCGCTTGTCTATGAGTGTGTGTATGAGTGTGCACATGTGTATGAATCTGGGATAGTGTATGAGTGTGTACATGTGTGTATTATTGGGTATGTGTGTAATGAGTGTGGGTGTTTATATGAGGGTGCGCTTGTGTATGAATGTGTGCATGTATATGAGTGAGGGCTTGTGTATGAGTGTGTGCTTGTGTATTAAGTGTGTGTTTGTATATGATTGTGCACTTGTGTATGAGTAAGTGCTTGTGTATAAGTGTGTGCTTGTGTATGAGTGCATGTAAGAGGGTGCGCGTTGTGTATGGTTGTCCACTTGTGTATAAGTGTGTGTATAAATGTGTGGGCTTGTGTATGAGTTTGCGCATATGTGATGAGTGTGGGCAGGTGTATGAGTGTGCGCTGTGTATGAGTACTGGTGTGTTTATGAGTGTGGGCTTGTGTATTAGTGTGTAAGTGTGCATGTGTGTTTTAATGGGTATGTGTGTATGAGTGTACACACATGTATATGTGGGTGCGCGTGTATATGAGGGTGCGCTTGTGTATGATTGCCTGCATGTGTATGAGTGTTGTGCGGTGTATATGAGTGTGCACTTGTGCTATGAGTGTTGTATGAGTGTGCGCAGTGTGTTTATGAGTGTGGATTTGGGTATGAGTGTGTGCTTGTGTATGAGTGTGCACTTGTGTATGGAGTGTGTGCATGAGTGTGTGCGCGTTGTGTATGGAGTGTGGGCTTGTGTATGAGTGTGTATGTATGTATGAGTGTGCATGTGTGTATTAGTGGATATGTGGTGTATGAGTGTGGGCGTGTATATTAGGGTGTGCTTGTGTATGAGTGTATGCAAGTATGAGTGCATGCGTTTTATTATGAGTGTGTGCTTGTGCATGAGTGTGTATGAGTGTATGTATAGTGTGTTCTTGTATATGAGTGAGGGCTTGTGTATGAGTTTGCGCATATATATGAGTGTGGGTATGTGTATGAGTGTGTGCATGTGTGTATGAATGTGCATGTGTGTAGGAGTATGTGTATGAGTGTGTGCTTGTGTATGAGTGTGTGCGTGTGTATGAGTGTGTGCTTGTGTATGAGTGTGTGCGTGTGTATGAGTGTGTGCTTGTGTATGAGTGTGGGCATGTCTATAGTGGGTTATTGTGTGTATGAGTGTGCATGTGTGTATGAATGTGGGCTTGTGTATGAGTGTGTACATGTGTATGAGTGTACATGTGTGTATTATTGGGTATGTGTGTATGAGTGTGGGTGTTTATATGAGTGTGCGCTTATGTATGATTGCATGTGTGTGTATGAGTGTGTGCATGTAATGAGTGAGGGCTTGTGTATGAGTTGTGCGCTTGTGCATCAATGTGTGTGCTTGTATATAGTGTGCACTTGTGTATGAGTAAGTGCTTGTGTATAAGTGTGTGCTTGTGGATGAGTGCATGTAAGAGGGTGTGCGTGTTTATGGTGTCCACTTGTGTATAAGTGTGTGTATGAGTGTGAGCTTGTGTATGAGTTTGTGCATATGTATGAGTGTGGGCAGGTGTATGAGTGTGTGCTTGTGTATGAGTATGTGTGTGTTTATGAGTGTGGGCTTGTGTATGAGTGTGTAAGGTGCATTGTGTGTATTAATGGGTATGTGTGTATGAGTGTACATATGTATGAGGGTGCGCGTGTATATGAGGGTGCGCTTGTGTTTTGATTTGCCTGCATGTGTAATGGAGGGTTGTGCGTGTATATGAGTGTGCACTTGTGTATGAGTGTGCGTGTGTGTATGAGTGTGGGTTTGTGTATGAAGTATGTGCTTTGTGTTATGAGTGTGCGCTTTGTGTATGAGTGGTGTGTATGAGTGTGCGCGAGGTGTATGAGTGTGGGCTTGTGTATGGAGTGTATATGTATGGTATGAGTGTGCATGTGTGTAATTATGGGTATGTGTATATGAGTGTGGGCGTGTATATTAGGGTGCACTTGTGTATGATTGCATGCAATGTGTATGAGGTGTTGCATGGTATGAGTGCATGAGTTTTTATGAGTGTGTGCTTGTGCATGAGTGTGTGGTGTGTATGATTGTGCATGTGTATATGAGTGTATGTAATAGTGTGATCTTGTATATGAGTGAGGGCTTGTGTATGAGTTTGCGTATATCTATGAGTGTGGGCAAGTGTATGTGTGTATAAATGTGCATGTGTGTAGGGGTATGTGTATGAGTGTGTGCTTGTGTATGAGTGTGTGCTTGTTTATGAGTGTGTGTGTGTGTATGAGTGTGTGCATGTGTATGAGTGTGTGCGTGTGTATGAGTGTGTGTGTGTGTGTGTATGAGTGAGTGCTTGTGTATGAGTGTGTGTGTGTGTGTATGAATGTGTGTGTGCGTGTGTATGAGTGTGTGAGTGTGTGTGTGTATGAGTGTGTGCTTGTGTATGAGTGTGTGTGTGTGTAATGAGTGTGTGCGTGTGTATGAGTGTGTGTGTGTGTGTGTATGAGTGTGTGTGTGTGTGTATGAGTGTGTGCGTGTGTATGAGTGTGTGCGTGTGGATGAGTGTGTGTGTGTGTGTATGAGTGTGTGCTTGTGTATGAGTGTGGGCGTGTGTATTAGTGTGTGCATGTCTATTAGTGGATATGTGTGTATGAGTGTGTGTGTGTGTATGAGTGTGTGCGTGTGTGTATGAGTGTGTGTGTGTGTGTATGAGTGTGTGCTTGTGTATGAGTGTGTGTGTGTGTATGAGTGTGTGCGTGTGGTATGAGTGTGTGTGTGTATGAGTGTGTGCGTGTGTATGAGTGTGTGTGTGTGTGTGTATGAGTGTGTGTGTGTGTATGAGTGTGTGCTTGTGTATGAGTGTGGGCGTGTGTATTAGTGTGTGCATGTCTATTAGTGGATATGTGTGTATGAGTGTGGCGTGTATATGATGGGTGTGCTGTGTGTTGGATTGCATGCATGAGTTTGTCTTTAATTTTTCTTTATTTGATACCTTATAAAAGTAATGGTAAATACTGGTGTTTTAAAAATGCTAGGATTTACCAGTGCTATAAATAAAAGAGACCTTCAGTCATAAAGTGTAAAAAAAAGTGTTTAAAAAGTACCTTTATTTGTGTTGCAACCTTATTCCTAAATGTACCTTATGGCTAGCACGGCTATTGGCTAAGAGGGGGGAAACGTCACCTCATTGGAAAAAATAAAGAGTTTTGCAGTGGGTGAAATGCTAGGATTTACCATCACTTTAAGAGTGGGATAATTTTATATGACAATATATATTGTCTGTAGTTCTATTATTAGGATTTTTAATGCACATTATGTGTGCTTTATAATATATTTAATAACATCTATTGCAGGGGGGGGGTCATCTTGAAAGTTTTGCAGATGGATTAAACCCACTATGTAAGACTTTATAAACCTCAGAATTATACTGGGTGAATGAAGATTATTTGTATGAAGAATTTTCTTTTACCAAACTGTATCAAATTGTACAATACAGTGTTATTTTTTTCAGTAACAACTGTATAACTTTGTTTGTTACATGAAATTTGTCAAATTCTTTGTCTCCCCTTATCTTCTTTAAAATATCTATAATACTAACAAAAACAGAGTGCTCTGCTTGGCTTAAATACAGGTTTTCCATGTATCTGTAAATATTTACTATTGCTTAATTAAATATAACAATCTATACACAAAAAAAAAAACAAAGGAGCTGTGTTTTGTGCAAATGTATAGGCCACAAATCTCCAGCTTAAGGGATGGTACTTACAGCTGAATGAATAGGGAATTTTGTGTGAATAATTGCAATACAAATAATGTTTGTCTACCATGCTGCAGACAGACAGGTGCATTGCAGACATACTAACAGTTCAAAAAAGAACTTATGCAACACAGAATAAGACCTATCCTTACAAGTTTTGGATGACATTGATGCCGTTGACAGTTATAATCTGTTGCTATTATTCTTTACACACACAAAACAACATGCTGAGCAATAAATCACCAATAAATAATTTTGGCTTCTTTATCACTTTTTGGGTTTCAAAAGTGGCATTGCTAGGCTGCAAAAATATCAGGGGCTTCAGAATGTATGTATATTCAATGACCCATCCCCAAACTATTATATATAGTGTTCTTCCATATTTAATGAGCATGCCACTCAGCTGATTTATTGACCACCCTCCTAAAATGTAAGGGCAATATTAAAGGGACATTAAACCCAAAAAATGTATTTCATGATTCAGATAGAAAATACAATTTTAAACAACATTCCAATTTACTTCTATGATCTAATTCACTTTATTCTTTAGATATCTTTTGTTAAAGAAATAGCAATGCAAATGGGGTGAGCCAATCACATGAGGCCATCTATGTGGAGCCACCAATCAGAAGTTTACTGAGCCTATCTAGATATGCTTTTCAGGAAAGAATATCAAGAGAATTAGGCAAATTAGATAATAGAAGTAAATTAGAAAGTTGTTTAAAATGGTATTCTCCATCTGAATCCATGAAAGAAAATTTTTGGGTTTAATGTCCCTTTAAGTTAAATTTGCTTAATACATTATTTCAATGTTGTGGCAAACTATCAGTAACTCAATTTATGTTAAATTATGCAACTACATGTTGCATTGTATAGCTTAAGATAATATATATAAATAACAAAAAAATGTTATAATATTGTCCTTACCTGGATACATTATAATGCCACCCAGATGGCCAACATTTCCAGTGTAAATATATATGTGTGAAGTTTAACTATGTCGACCCATTTGCATACTATTTGTTTAATGACAAAAAGTTCAAATGAATTACAATATATTATTATTATTATTATTATTATTATCATTATTATTACACATATTTCCTTTAATATCAAACATACTAAAACAGGAGAGAAAAGTTAAAGGGACAGTTTACTAAAATGTTCTCCCCTTTTACCCTGCTGGAGTGTATTAAATTGTTTACAAGTATTTCCATTACCCTTATATTGGCATTTGAAATAGTTTATTTAGCCTGTGGTATCCCCACCCATCTTGAAAGTTTTTGGCCTCAAGACAGCAAGCTGTGTTAACACAGATAATAGAAGAAATTACACTCCCAGTGGAGTATAAAAGAGATAAGGTAATAAAATAATAATTTTCCATTGTTCTCGCCAATTGGTGATTGGTCAAATATAAGATAAAGAAGCAGGTATATGTACACAATGTGATAAAGTAATGAGATCTGATTATACCTACAAGAGCTCAACCCATTTTATTAGGTTGTGGCTTCAAAACTCAAAATCAGCTAATTCATATACACAAATAAGTCTTAAAAAAAACTAATCTCATACATTTTATACTCTGCAGCTGGTAAAGAAAGTTATTGGGAAACACATTAAGGGAAAAACAATTGTATAGTATATGGTCCCTTTAAGAAAAAGAAGGTTAAAAAAAAGGATTGTCACAGTCAAATTATGCCTAAAGTACAGCTGTGTCCTGGCTCCTGAAAAAAGCATCCAATTTTCTTTGCACCATCAAAAAGACAGTATTTCAAAATGTACATTTTTTAAATAAAGATTCCTATCTTGATTAACCCAGATTGTTTGTTTTTATGATATATGTGGTGTGTCCCTCTACACCAATAAAATTGTTGCAGTTGTTCGGATCAGCCAGTGAACATGGTAACCTAGCAATTGCAATGGTGTATTTCCAGTCTGTTTCAATATAAATGAAAACATTTTTTTTTAAACCTTTTTTATGTAAAAATATTTTTAGCTTTTAGAATGCTTCAGCATGCATGATAAACATTTTTTAGAGTACAATGTCCCTTTAACCCCTAAACTGTGGATGAAGACACTTGGTTGTCTTCCACACAATGCCGTTAGTGTTGTCATCCTAGGCGGCTTAAGAGGAGGCATCAGGTTAGGTGCCAGTTGGTGAATCTAGGCATGTGATGCCACCACTTGTGGCCATGGTGATGTCACTTAGAAGCTGAAACCCAAAAGTGGCAGGGACAGTGAAACAGGAAAAAGGAGCAGGGTAGTGGGGGTGCATAGAAAAACACCCCAATCTCCACTCCTTTAACCCCTACAAAGCCCCAATGTATGCTTTGGAAGAGTGAAATGTAAACATGCATTTATTAAAAAAAATAAAAAAATAAATTAAACACATATTTTGTAGGATGGGGAAATCTAAGTGCCTGTAACAGGTTATCAAAAAGGCCTAGAAATGCCTTGACCCTTTTTTATAGCCCAGAAGCCCCTCATTAAAATAAACCCCCTGTATATGTTTTTTATATCCAGATGATCACTATGGTAATGGTTACCTGGCATGTATAAATGTGAATTTATTTGAGCAGAGAATCATGGGAGCGCCTAAGTGTAGATCAAAGTTATATACATATACCCAAAGGCTCTAATTTATATGAGGATAACCCCTTCATCTACATTTACATTTATGTAAGTTTAACAATATTATTTAGAAAAGAAAAAAAAACACAATTAGAAAAGAATAAAAATATACATTTTTTTGTATTGTTGACACATGTCATGATATACACTAAAAATAATTGTTTCATTTGAATATGCTGGATCTGCTGAAAATAAAATAATAATATATAATATATATGTGTGGGATTCTCACAAAAAAAAATGACCTAGGGTGAGAAGCACCTAAAACACCAAAACAGCTCAGCACAGGGATGGAAATGGCTCAGCAGTTAAAGGGTTAATGATTAATTCTGCACTACAGCACCCCTGTATATGTTTGAAATCTTAATTTAGCACTTAATTTTCTACATGTTTTTGCCCTGAACCTTTTTCAGTTGTATAATATATGTAATTGTAGCGACTACAGACAGCTACTTTTCACAAATAAATAATTTCTAAAACTATGCAACTTAGGTTCCATCCCCCTCCCTGCACAAATGTGACACATTCTCTTGGACTGCTTTGGTTCCAGGCATATTATCCAATCAGTGGGAGTCCTTAGATGAGCCCTTAGCTTTGGGCGAAAGGCATTTGAAAAGTCCATTGTAATTTTCTCTCTGGTTTCCAGGAGAAGTTGCTGGTCACGTGACACAAACAGTCTGGCAATGAGAGTGGAGATAACAGAAAGTATCAGCTCTCATGAATTAAAAGTCTTTTCAGTGTGTTCCAGTTTTAGTGTTCTATTAATGAACAAGAGACATTCTGAGCAGCAAATCCATCGTTGGATTGCAAAGCACAAAAGGTGAGCACATAAATATTTTATTTTCTAATTCATTTTATTGAAAAGAAAGAATGTTAAACAGACCCTGTTTTGTAGTGCTACAGCGAGAGTCACATAACAGAGACCTTTTTTGAGATTGTGTGCCCAAACTTAAAATGTATTTTGTTTTTGTTTTTTAAATAAAGGGGCCTAAAAGAAAAAAATTGATTTTGTTTTAAATACACTATATATATATATATATACTGTATATACGTATATATATATACTATATTATATATATATATATATATATATAATATATATATATATATCCATATCTATATATATTGGAACAACTTTCTGAGTTATTTCTAATATGAAATGTGCTTACTTATCTTGGTATCCTTTGTTGATGAAACATTATTTATTTTTAAACAGTAATGCGCTACTGGGAGCTAGCTAAACACATCAGGTGAGCAAATGACATGAGACATATATGTGCAGTCACATACAAGCAGTTAGCTCCCAATAGTCAATTCTGCTCCTGAGGTAACATAGGTATACTTTTCTCAACAAAGGAAATCAAGAGAACAAAATACATTAGATAATAGAAATAAATTGGAAAGTTGAAGCATAAAGTTTAATTTTGACTTTCCTTTTAAACTGAAATTGCTTATATGTTGCCTGGATTCATAAGAAGCATAATTTATGAAGTACTACAATTGCAGTAAGTAAACCCAATCAGGAGGTTTTCATCCTAGATAAGGAGTGCCGGCAATTTATCAGTTCAGCAAATTACCCCCCTTACCATAAGGAATCAAATTAATGAGCAGTTATTTTTTAGGTTTCTTTTTTCACAGAGACTAGAGTCATTTCTGCTTTCACAACTTTTTTTAAAATATATTCTTTCCTATTAAATTATGTTTTTGTTTCTCCTTACAAAGTTTGATTTTCTCTGTTTTTCCGGCCTGTTGCAATTTGCAGTCAATCTAACGGTAAAAAACAATTTGATAAAGTATAACAAAATCATTGATTTGATTTTTTGTGTCTAAATAACTAAACCAGCAACCAATTATGAGATTTTAAACCACATTTAAAATTAAGGCCCAGCAATAAAAGTGATTATTTAAATCTGTAACTTTTATTTGAAATCCAATTATGAGCACTGAGAGAGAGAGAGAGAGAGAGAGAGAGAGAGAGAGAGAGAGAGAGATAAAGGCCCTAATTCTACAAAATGTACCTGTCAAGACATGGGGGCCTATTTATGAAATGTCTGTCCGACATGATCCGATCAGCGGATCATGACCGACAGACATCACTGAATGCGGAGAGCAATACGCTCTCCGCATTCAGCATTGCACCAGCAGCTCTTGTGAACTGCTGGTGCGACGCCGCGCCCCTGCAGATTCGCAATAAACCCGATCGTATTCGATCAGGTTGATTTCATGCGATCTCTGTCCGCCTCCTCAGAGCAGGTGGACAGGTTATGGAGCAGCGGTCTTCAAGCTCCATACGGGGCCCCATGGTATTCACTCCAACATTCGGAATTCTATAAAAAAAGGGGCTGTCCCTGCAAGTGGCGAGATGTCTCCCATATAAATATTGAGAACTCTCTGTAAAAGTTTGCAAGGGAGAGCGAAGTATAGAGGTAGAAACCGGGCGTGTTTTAAATCATCAATATTGCGCGTAATACAAATCACTGTACCTAAAATTCACTGTAATGTTTGTATGCATAGGTTTTCCTTTCAGAGTAGTTAGAGCTAGATTACAAGTGGAGTGCTATTTTAACATGCGCCCATAAAGGGACACATTTGCCTGTTTACTGGCGCACATTAAATATCCAGCCATTACAAATGGATGGTAAATGCTCCTGCAAGCTCGCGGGAGCACTTTGAATTTAGCACAATTAACCAGAGGTCAGACCTCTGGTTAAAGGGACACTCAAGTCAAAATAAACTTTTAAAATTCAGATAGAGCAGCAGTTTTAAGACACTTTCCAATTTACTTCCATTATCAAATTTGTACAGTCTTTTTATAGTCACACTTTCTGGGGAACAAGCTCTTACTGAGCATGTGCACAAACTCACAGGGTATACGTATACTAGTCTGTGATTGGCTGATGTCTGTCACATGATACAGGGTGCCAGAAAATATGAGAAAAAAATAAATTTGTCAGAAAACAAATCTACTGCTTATTTGAAATTCACTGTAAGTGTTATTGCATTGTCTTTTTATCATGCACTTGTTAATTATGTAATTCTACAGAATTTAATGGTCTTTTAATAAAAAAAAATGCCCCAATTGCCCTCCAAATAAAATGGACAGTTCCCTTACATAAAAAAATAATATAAGCATTTGTATGTTTTTAATAAAACACTGCACAAAGCACTTATAAGGGGTTAAAGTGAGGTGAATGGTGGACTGTGATTTTACTAAAAATAATATCTATATATTCATATATTTTTTTTTTTGCTGCTCAACGCTGCACAAATTGCCCCCAATACTAAGTACTTTGCCGTGTCTCATGGCATGAGAACGAAACTCCCATTGGAGTCCATGGAAGTGCGCTCTTGTGAGTGCAAGGCTTCCAGGCAATGTAAACGCAAGGTCGTGTTTGCATTGTGCCTAACTTGTAATACGAGCGTACATTTACATGTGCTGGTATTACTGCGTGGAGTGCAAATATTGTGTTCCACTCGTAATTTAGAAGAGTTTTGAGTATTTTGGTAAAATCTCAAAACTTTTTACTTGGCGCGAAAAATAGCGAGAACTGTAATGCGAAAATGTTTTTAGAATTACGCTGGGATTTGGGAGAAAATTCATCCCATTTTACAAAAAAACAACAATTACACAAGTTATGATTTACACTGTGCATAGTTATTATGATTTATCCCTGTGTCATTTACATACAAATTAAAAAAAAAAATACAATTTGATGCACCGTAACAATATAATTATTTACTGTGTCTATTTGTGCGAATGGTTCTATTATTCATTTCATTGTGCACTTTAATAATGTATGCACCTCCTTCCCATATGAAAATGCGAGTACATGCCCATGTAGCGAGACACCCTGGGTAAAAAGTGTCTTTATATAATACCACCAGGGAAATAGAAGGACTTCTTGTAGAATTCTTATAGAATCTCACAAGCTCAAGGACAGAGAGAACAATATGTATATAATTTAGAAAACTTCTCTCTGTGTGTATTTAGTCTCCCTATGGGAAAAAGGGGCAACCAGACGTGGACTCCTTGCTCAGTGTGCTTAGAGGAGCATGGCTACACCTCACTGACAAGGACCAATGTAGGCCGAAACAATTGTCTGGGGTTGCTGTGTTCCTTGTTCAGAGAGGAATTGCCTGGTATTTTTGGTGCTGGACTGACTGTAATAGGCGGGATCAGACTGATATACTACAGGAAAATTCTACTCTGTGAAAAGCATTACTGGGCTAAAAGAAGCTGCACCCAGGGGGTAAATCGCCATAGAACAGGCTAACAATGGTATTGAGCCAGTTGTTCGTTCCTGTGAGTGTGCTTCTCTCTGTGTGTATTTAGTCTCCCTATGGGCAAAAGGGGAACCAGACATGGACTCCTTGCTCAGTGTGCTTAGAGGAATATGGCTACACCCGCACTGACAGAGGCCAATGAAGGACGAAACGATTGTCTGGGGTTGCTGCGTTCCTTGTTCAGAAAGGAATTGCCTGGTATTTGGGCGCTGGACTGACTGTAATAGGCGGGATCAGACTGATATACTACAGGAGAGTTTCTACTCTGTGAAAAGCATTACTGGGCTAAAAGAAGCTGCAACCAGGTGCTAATCGCCATAGAACAGGCTAAAAATGGTATTGAGCGCAGTTGTTCGTTCCTGTGAGTGCACTTCTCTCTGTATGTATTTCTTGTCGCCCTATGGGAAAAAGGAGGAAACCAGATGTGGATTCCCTTGCTCAGTGTGCTTAGAGGAATATGGCTACACCTCACTGACGAGGCCCAATGAAGGCCGAAACGATTGTCTGGGGTTGCTGCGTTCCTTGTTCAGAAAAGGAATTGCCTGGTATTTCGGCGCTGGACTGACCGTAATAGGCGGGATCAGACTGATATACTACAGGAGAGTTCTACTCTGTGAAAAGCATTACTGGGCTAAAAGAAGCTGCACCCAGGTGGTAAATCGCCATAGAACAGGCTAACAATAGTATTGAGCTGGTTGTTCGTTCCTGTGACGTGTGCTTCTCTCTGTGTGTATAATTTAGAAAACAACATTACAGGAAAAGGGAAGAAAATAAATAATAAAAATATATTGCAAAGTTTTTTAATTATATATATAATCAAACAATTTATATTACAATCTCCTACTGTTTAAATATCCCTTTAATTTGGTTTACAATCAATGCATTTTCACAACTCCATGATAGTCCCCCTGACTGTGTTTTAAAAAGAATATAAAACCGAAAAATCTTATTTCGTGATTCAGAGCAGACTATTTTAAAAAAGGTTTCCAATTGACTTCTATGACCAAATTTGCTTCATTCCCAAGATATTCTGTGTTGAAGAGATACCTAGGTAGGAATCTGGAGCACTACATGCTGGAAATAGTGCTGCCCTCTAGTGCTCTGCAAATAGACAGCATTCTTGCAAAACTGATGCCATATAATGCTCTAGAAATTGGGTCGTCTCTTAAGCATATGTCCCTGCTTTTCATCAAAAGATACCAAGAGAATGAAGAACATGCGCTAATAGAAGTAAATTAGAATGCTGTTTAAAATTGCATGCTCTATCTGAATCATGAAACAAAATAAATTGGGTTTCATATTACTTTAACCCCTTTTGTCAACACTAAATTCCTCCAGGGTAGCAGTGCTCTTGCATACTGTGAGGTTTACATAGTTAGCCAAGGTTAGTAATCCAAAAATGAATGTACTGTACATAATATCTCATTTTGAATATCCATTTGAAATAAATGAGAATAGTGAATTTGTTACAAAAGACACTGTACTGTGAATTTTTTGTCCACATGATTTGATGTACCTGCTGCAGAGAATTAAATGTGTGGGGAATTGTTATTTCATGCTTATTTTTGTGTTTAAATTGCTGGTGTTGCTCATCAAAGCCACCACATATTGTTCACAAGGACATGCCCATTTAAATAGGCTTAGCCTACAGGAAACACAGACATGCGTTGTGTTATTTCTCTATATAAACACAAAGCCTAATAGTAAGGTTTTGTAATGCTAATTATGGCTAAGGGTTCAGTGAGCAAAGCCAGCTATTTCATATACAAAAAAATCTCTCTATCTACCACCCTCACTGGGAGGTTAATTTATGCTGCGGTCTCCTGTTTACATATCTTCTACAGAGAATACAGCAGTATTCATATTTTCAACATAGGTGGTATATTTCCAGAGGCCAATAAGGCTATTTCACATAATAAAATAAAGGGAAATAAAGGTAGCAAAATTATTTGTAAATAATTGAATACACCCCAGCAAGTAAAATGGATCATTAGCAACACAATAAAAGTGAGAACATTTCTGTTTAACAAGTATTATTTGTTTGTGATACAATGTCCTGTAACAATATCTATTTTAATTGATACAGCTAAATCAACAGCCAGGAGTGTGCAGTGATTTATTATAGTCTAGAATGTTGTTACATGGTAGCTGTTAGAAACCTTTCAATAAAGGGCAGCTAAATGGTTCATGGTCTGAAAAAACAAACCTTAAAGTGAAAACTCCATAACCTTAAAGGGACAGGTAACTGATACTTTAAAAGGACATGCAATAAGGCAACACCTTTAATATATCACATACAGTCCAAGTTGAAAGAGGTTAATAATATATCATTATATATGGAAGCAAACAATATTTTTTGTACATTAAAAGGACAGTCTACTTGATTTTGTTTAATTGTTTAAAAAGATAACGCCTTTATTACCCATTTCCCAGCTTTGCACAACCAACATGTTTATATTAACATACTTTATATCCTTTAAACCTCTAAATTTGTGTCTGTTTTAAAGTCCCTAAAGACAGCCCCATGATCACATGCTTTTGTATTTGCTTTTCACATCAAGGGAAGCTAGTTCATGTGAGCCATATAGATAACATTGTGCTCACGCCCGTGGATTCTAAAAACACAGCACTAATTGGCTTAAATGCAAGTCAATAGATAAAGTCATGTGATCAGGGGGTCGTCAGAAGATGCTTAGAAACAAGGTAATCACAGAGATAAAAAGTGTATCAATATAACCATGTTTTCTGTGCAAAACTGCGGGGCATTGGTAATAAAGGGATTATCTATCTTTTAAATCAATAAAAAAAATTGAGTTAACTGTCCCTTGAATGCCCAGCTTTGCACAACCTACATTGTTATATTAATATAAGTTATAATTTCTAAACCACTAATTTTCTGCCTGTTTATGAGCCCCTGCAGGACGCATCTTATCTCAGCGCATTTTATTAGCTTGTCACAGCCAGACAGTGCTATTTCATGTGTACCATATTAGATAACATTGTGATCACTCCTGTGGAGTTATACATGAGTCAGCACTAATGGGCTAAAATGCAAGTCTATAAATAGCACTGAGATAAGAGGGCAATCTGCAGAGGCATAGATACAGGGTAATTACAGAGGTAAAACATATTTATATAACTAGTGAATGGATAAAGAAGGGATTATCTATCTTTTTAAACAATAACAATTTTCAAGTATACTGTCCCTTTTAAAATTGCAAAATTGCTTGTTTTCTAACACAATATCTTATCTAAGCTTCTTTCACATAGTTTTGAAGACAGCAAAAACACAGCCAATCAAATGCTTTATATCAGGAATTGTTGTCCATGTGGCTAAATTATGCAAGCACCTCCATGCTTAGATATTCAGCAACACAGACCCCAGCAATAAGATTCAACAGCCCAGATATTTTTCAGTTGTATATTAAAGGAATATAAAACAGTCTATTTCATTTTTTGTAATAAAAGAGCACTAAGTAGTGGCTTATACTTAATAGAAGTAATTGAAATATATATTAAATGGATTTCATCTTTTATTTTATTTTTTAAACTTTTACTTCCTATCACAGTCCTACATGGAGGCTGGGGTAAGGGTTATATTTCGTAATGTCCTAAAACTTCTAGAGTAGCATGAGCTGGTTTACAATTTAGTAAATTCTAGATAAAAAGAGAGTCAGATTTGCCTATGCTCGGGAGTGGTAGAATGCAAGCTAAGTTGCCAATGTGTCAACTCTTTTATATTCCTGAGGGCAGTAGCTACACTGAGAATAAAGAAGTGCTCATTTTGCAAGAAAATACATAAATTGTTTGCTATTGTTTTTTCACGATCTGTTTCAATTTATGTTTATTTTGCATATGGTTTTTTACTAAAGGAGCGTTGTATAATATTCCTTTAAGCTGACATATTTTTATATTATATATAATCATGTAGTTTACAGTTTGTGTTTAACGTCCCTTTAAATGTGTGTGCAGCCTACAAGTGAAACTGGTAAAAAGCACAATTAATGCAGATTTGCCTTTTAGGGATTTAGTATCTTCCTCCCCCACGTTGTTTGTATACCTCTCTGCCTAGTGATGAAGGTCAGCTAACATATATCATTGTCTCCACAGGTTCACATTTGTCACACCTCCCTCCTGAGAGTTCAAAGAATGAGTCTAAGTAAGTCTAAGAAATTATTGTAACTATGAAGAATTAATCCTTAAAGGATTGTTTTTCAGTGTTATGAATTCAAGCAAAAAATAAATAAATAAGACGCACTCATAATTTATAATACATTTAAATATGTGAGCAATGTAAGGAACGTGCCCTTTTTATATAAAATGTTTATTTAGGAACATTAAAATAACTTTGTAATGTACTTTCATTTATATTTATATGTCTTAAAATTGTGGGTTTTCTGGGGGGCGGAGCCAACTGCCTGAACAGCAAGACGTGCCAAAACAGAGCTCCTTAAATTTAATTCATAAAATACTATTTTGTGGCACCCTACGAACTTATAAATCTATATAATCGGTTCCTATTATGTTTCAAAATATAGCTCATGCAGCTAGAGACTAGGATTCTATGTTATCGGCAAAATATCAGCACTGAGGCCTGAGTGAGACCTGAAACCATTATAAGCGTACTCCATTATATCTGAAGAAGCCCGCGCCGCGCGACATCTTGGCAGACAGAGATATACCTTCTGCACTTGCCCTTTTAGCGGTCCAATGGAGCAGCAAATTATTGGGGCACTACATACTTTGTTATGCTCTCTGGATCTACATCACCAAGATCTCATTGCTGAATTGAGAGCTGCGGTGGATCCGTCGCAGAATGCAGTGAGAGAGGAGACAGACTGGCCGGAACTAGGCCTGCCGCAGTCTAACATTGCCTTGCACCAGGATCCTGAAGATGGGTACACGGTGAATACAGAGGCCCCCTATCAGGAGATTACGGAACAGCCAGCAACCGCTCTTGATGATTGTACCCGTTTGCCTCACCTGGTTCCCATGAGGCCGGGGTTATGGAGCGCAACAGTTAGGAAGCTGACACAGACACAGCTGCTAGAAAAGGCCAGTACACGCAGTAGTGAGATGGCGATATGTGGTCCCTCTAGTCCTGTGGCGACTGACATATTCGTAGACCCTCCTGTGGACTCTGAAGCCAAACTGGGTGAGGCTGCTAAACCGGGAACCGGGAGCAGCATATCGTTCCCCAGAAATACAACACCTCAGAGGTCAGAACAAAATGAAGCCTCTTACAATGGAGATGAGGCACTACTTAACCCTCACATTAAACTGTCAAAATTATCTTCTCGAGGGTTTGACTCCCGTACAATCCCTAATATGAGCAACCTTAACTTGTTAGTGCAGATGCCGGGTCTAACGAGCAAACTGATCAGTGAGTGTAACCATCCCCTAAGTCGCCATACAAGGGCCGGGGTAGGATGAAGTGGACGCTACGCTATTGAAATCATAGGTTTCTGCACCTACATAAGGCTTCCTTGTATCTATGTCTACCAGACATTTATATGACAATTTATAGTTAGCTGCACTAAGTTCCTAAATCGGATCTCAATGTCCTGTAGTCTAACCATAAGCAGCCATATTTTTGAGACTATTTTTTTTTTTTTTTTTCTTATTATACATATATGGTAAACCCTATTTAGCACCCAATAGCAGGTCTCAAGTACATTCCACTCACTGTCTGCTGAAAACTCATATTTTATGCATATTATTTATACCTATTATTATACTGTTAGTGTCACATGTCATGATGTATTCTAATTAGGTAATGTCCAGACGGTACTTGTTGTTTCTTTCCTATAGTATATGTGGTTAAAGCTTAGGACTTTATTGCCTGTATATAAACCTGCATGTTAGGACCGCATTTATTTCTCTTTATCTTTCCACCCTGCACTCAGAAAATACCTAATACGTTGTTGTTGGTGACATGTATCATAATAAGTTTTATCTAGGAAATGTACAGGCAGCGCTTGATATTCTCTGCTTTATAATTTTAATAGCTAAACCTTAGGACTTATATATCTGCTCATATATGTTTAGCTAATAACACACTCATTTAAGCCCAATAACATATCCTGTGTTATAGCCTAATTCTACTGCACTAGTTGAAACTTGTTCAGGGCGGCGCTATTTTTAATAAGATGTGGTAGTGGTACTCTTTTTTTTTTTCATGCTCCAATATTTTTGAGTAGGAAGTCTGCTACTGCAATATGTTCAAGACTTTTTTGCACCAAACTGTTGGTGTGTCTATTTTTCACTCATGCCCTTATTACATGTTAGATTCCTGGTTCTAACCTTGTTCAATATACCTATTACTAGCAGCTCAGGTCTGGTTTATGATTTATTAATTTTCTGTGGTCACATATTAATGTATACTACTATATTGCTTCTCTGCTCAAATGTCTACTACGCCAAACTGATACAGATATTGTGATTAGAGCTTCTCAGAGATTAGCAGTAAAAATGAGGGATTCAACTTGTTAAGAAATGTTCACTGCTGACTAACTGAATGTGGTTAACCTGATAGCTTCCAGCTAATCTATACATGTGACCCTTCTCACTTTCTGGGTAAATTAGTGACATCCATGTCATTTTTTCTTTATTTCTTTATCAGTATGTATATGTGTTCTGTTTGTGCATTGTTATAATGTGAGAGCTATCTACATGTATCACTACTGCAGTTCAAACTGCCTTCTGTGTCTGTGTACCTGATATTTCTTTTCTTTTTTTTTTTCTCTCTCTCTGTCTCCCTCATACTCATGCAATATACTCTGAAATAAGTTACTGTAGTTTTGAAATTGTGGCATGTCAGCTACGGGTCACGTTCATCCAGCTCTGCTATAAGGTGAAAGACTAGTGACTATATGTTAGTGGCAACCCAACTATTTGGTAATATTAGCATACTTACATATGTTTATAGCTTGCATTTGAATGTTATATGTGCTCCTCATGTTAAAGTAGCGATAGCTGACTATTTCTTATTACCTCTGGGCAGTATGTTCACATCTGGCTAGGGTGTTATTTATTTTTCTAGGATTAAGTAGTCTGAGATAACTGTAAAAATAAGAGGAATTCATAACCTACTACTCACTCGCTCCCTGGGCTGCCATGTTGAGATATGATGGTACTATTTTTCCCTTATATGTTCTAAAAAGTTTACATATAGTAAGGTTATATTTACTAAGCATGTGTAATTCCTGAATAGGCGCTAACATTATCCTAGATGCTTGACAAATTCTTCACCTCACCACAATAGTCAGCATTAGTTCCACCAGGGGTTTACTATATAGAGCCAGAACATATTGGCGGGTTTGATGCCCTTTGTCTTTCCATAAGTGTTTCCTGGTTCCTAGGCTACATAGCGTTGCTAACCTCATAAACTTGAGCTAGATTTCCTGCCTAGTTTACCTTGTAAATGAACCTCAGGTATGACCATATAACCTTAACTAGTTTAAATCTTTATGTTTGCAAGATATAAGGGAGATTATATATTAGTAGTATTCTGTGATAGCTTATAGTTTATGTTTAAGTCTAAATATTGGTCTTAGCACAAAGCTACAAAGTACTGATTACCTCCAAAAGTCCCTGAGGTACAATATTGTTAAGATTAATCAACCCATCTGTTCTGATCTTCCCTTAGGGCTTTAATGTACTTCCCTACCTGTCACTAACCCAACCCCTGTTAATATACTGTATTATAGTTCCCTAGACTACCCAAGTTTGTAACTGATACATGGTCCTCATTGACTCTGTTCTAACACTCTTTGAGGCCCTACTATATCTATATAAGACGTCCGCATAGAAAGATATATAAAAGTGTTTACACATATGGCTCCGCCCCTCCAGCCCCCCCTCATTCTAAGAGCGGTGCTTATCCGCTGAAATTCCCCCATCCCCCATAATGCATACTCAATCTTTTTCTTTTTGCAGCTCTTGAAGAGCTATCCATCTGACCACTAGTTATTAGATATATCAGCAGGCCATTTGGCCCAAAAATCAGTATTTAATAGGTCAGCCGCTTATGCTACTATATTATAAATCGAGGTTCTATCTGGCTATCTATGTTGAATACTATAAATATTGAAATATGTTGTTCAATTGTATTTATACTCTGTTATGTTATCAAAAGGCAATCCATGTTCTATGTTTCATTTTTATTGCACAAAACCTCAATAAAAAAATATTAATTAAAAAAAAAAAAAAAAAATTGTGGGTTTTCTAAGTCTCAGAACTGTCAATGCACCCTGCAGACTTCTAAATGCCAACCCAGCTACATATATGTTGATAATTGGCCGTAGCAAAGGTTTTCAGAGCTGCAAAACAATACAGATTTTGCTAATAATTACCATGGGTAACCTTGTGTTCTCCACACGCTACAATAAGTTGTCCCCTATAAAATTTTATTTATGAATAATGAAAAAATCTTTGCTTTTATTTTTTATTATTTTGTCTGCTTTTCCTGTAATTTAACACTGAAAATTGTAGTGTTTCCACATTATTTAGTGAGACTAATGTGCATTCTGTAGAATGCAGAACCCTCATGGGTTTGGCTGATATGGGCAGAAGCTTGTTTATATCTGTCCTTGACTGGGCACCACAACAGGTGTGAGATAATGAATATTTGAGATACTTTTTCTAGGGTTATGTCCTTGACATAGAAACAATGCATTTTTTAAAAGAAAATAGCTTTTAAAAGCTAAAACATTAATGTTGTATGCAGATCTTTTGCAGTGAATAATTTCTGATACATAAATAAAACATTAAGGGGCAGATTACAAGTGGGATCAGTATTTAACGCTCCCGCTTATGCGCTAACTACGCTAGAAGTAAGCATTTGTTTGTGCGCGTCAGGTGTATGCGCTCCTATTACAAGTTGAAAAGTATCACTGTTTTCGCTTGCGCTCTATCCCTATGTGCGCAAAAAGCCAAACGTAGAATATTGTGCGGGATAATTTATTCTCCCATAGAAGTCAATAGAACAAAGTGTGCTTACCCAACATGAAAAAATATAAATATTTCACATTCCAATGTTCTTCACATAAAATAATTTGCTCTATTTATTAATAAATACATATTTCTATATACATCTGATGTTTTTTTGCACAAATATATATATATATATATATATATACAGTATACAGTATATATATATATATATATATATATATATATACACACAAACATATACGCATGATTATATAGGTATAGATATACACAGAGATATATATACAATATATATTTTAAATACATAAACATATTAAGATTAGAACATTGGAATGTGAAATATTTACTGTAAATACATAGTTAAACAAATTATTAAAAATGAATATCGCATAAAAAGTGCTTTTACACGATTTTCATCTACTTGACAGCAAAGGGCTCCAATGCACTAATATACAGTATATGTCTATAGGTGTGTACATATGTATTTATGTATTTATTTATACATACATATACATTTTTAACTGCTGAGACCAAATTTCTTTGAGCCCTTATAACTTTTTTTGTAATAAATTTTATTAGATAGTGTTATTATGAGCGTAACTTTACTTTGTAATGTATTTGTAATGTATAAAGTGTTTTGTGACATTTTTTTGTTTTGCGAAACAGTTAACCAAAGCTCTAAGGATGCGGTAATCATTCTAGCATAAATCGCGATTGCGCTCAAGCGATTGCATTTACTTGCAACTTGTAATATGAGCAGTAAACCCGATGAGCACAAGTACCTGCAATAAACCCCTTTTTGATCACGCGTAACTGTTAGGGCTCCACTTTTAATCTGGCCCTAAGTTTATTATCCCAAAGTTTACTGGAATTAATATTTAAATATAATATTTAAATGTTAAAAATTGTTCTATAATACATTCAGATATGAAAAAGAAGGTAAAGTGGAACATTTTTTTCTGCCCTTTTTAAATGTCAAACTTCTAACATTTGCACATACCTAACTTTTGAGGGAAGGCAATGAAAAAAGTGAGAGACAAAATGCTTTTAAAACTAAGCTAAGTAGCAGTTTTGCAAAAGGTAAATCATAAAAGACAATAGCACTTTGTCTGCATTTCAAATTAGTAGATTTTTTTGACAAACTTCAAAGTTACTTCCATTATACCTGCCCCATTTCATGTGACCACCATCAGCCAATTACAAATCCATATACTTATATGCTGTAAAATCTTGCACATGCCCAGTGAGAGCTGGTACCACAAAAAAGAAAAAGCGAGCGTACATAATAATTGTGCACATTTTGATAATAAAATAAAATTGACTTTAGCATATGCAAAATGTAGTTGATGTTTTTTTAAATGTATTTTATTGATGAGATTGTTTTTCCCGTTAACATAAAGTTGCTTATTGTTAGGTAGTTTTTGTTTTTTTTAAAGGGATATGAAACTTAAAAATGTTCTTTCATGATCCAGAGAATACAATTTTAAACAGCTTTCCAATTTACTTCTATTATCTAATTTGCTTCATTCTCTTTGAATCCTTAGTTGAAGAAAAAGCAATGCACATGAGTGAGCCAATAACATGAGGCATATATGTGCTGCCACTAATCAGCAGCTATTGAGCCTACCTAGGTATCCTTTTCAACAAAGGATACCAAGAGAACAAAACAAATTAGATAATAGAAGTCAATTACAAAGTTGTTTAAAATCACATGATCTAGCTGAATAATTAAAGAAAAAATGTGGATTTCATATCCCTTTAAGAATTACTATATATCACATTCATTTATCCATCTTTTTTGCCCATTCTCTGTCCACTTCACATATACATGTAATTTCTAATATATCTAAAATAATTATTGATTCCATGGCATCCACTGATGATACACAACACTTGTGATATGTGCATTAAAAAAAAAAAATCTGATATATTTGTATACCAGTTTGTATTATAATCATTATATTTTATAATTTTTAGAGAGGGTTGTCTTTGCCTAGCACACCCGTGGTTACCATAGGAAATTTCAGTAATCCTAAGCGAAGATGCCCTGTGACGCCCCTGTGTCTCCCTCCTGTGCCCACTCAAGCAGTTCCCTTTACAATGCACATGGTAAGAGCACAGTTATGCCTGAGAGTGGTATTATTATGGCTGTATATGGGATTAGGAGTAAGTATGGGATTATTGTTGAGTGTGGGATTTTAAAAGGATATGGGATTATGGTTAAGGATGTCATTAGGACTGAGGTGAGAAATGTTAAATGTGTGGGATCATGACTATGTGTCACTTTGTTATATAGAGGATAATGGTTGTTAAATGATTAAAGTTTAGTGTGTTTAATTATAGGATTATAAATGACATTGTACTAAAAAATGGAATTACTCATTAAAGGGACAGTTTATTCAAGAAATGTTTTCCCCTTTAATTTGTTCCCAATGATCCCCTTTACATGCTGGAGTGTATTACAATTATTTACAAGTATTTTCTTTACCCTTATATCAGCTTTGAAATAGTTGATTTAGCCTGGTGGTATCCCCACCTATTCTGAAAGTTTCTGGCCTTGGGTCCAAGCTATTGCGATTAGCTGTGTAAACACCAGCTTGCAGAAGATATTACACTCCAGTGGGGTATAGAAGAGATAAGGTAATACAATGTTACTGTTCCATTGTTCTCTCCAAGTATTGGTCTTTGGTTCACAGACAGATATAAGAGTAAAGAGAGCATGTATATGTACACAATGTGATAAAGTAATGAGGTCTAGATTATACCTACAAGCTCAACCCATTTTATTAGGTTGTAGCCTCAAAACACAAAAATCAGTTAATTCATATACACAAATAAACCTAAAAAAAGCTAATTTTCAAACATTTTATACTCTGCAGCTGGTAACACATTAAGGGAAAAATAATTTTACAGTATACCGTCCTTTTAATGTGATTCCAATGACTTGTTATTCTAGCTATAGAATACAATATATATCGGAATTTGATCCTTTGTGTTTATTTTTGTATATGAAACAACTGCTTTTCACATTAAAATACAACCTATTTAAATGTCCTGAGCATGCAGAAAGAGCTGGCATCCTTATCTTATCAATTTTTCTATAATCACATGCCTCCTTATCTTTGTGTCTATACACAATGGCTGATACTTGGGGCCCAATTATCTAAAACTCTCCGGCATGAAGATAAATCTTCAGACTTTCTTTTACTGAGTAATATACTGTAAAGCAAGTGCATATTAGGTGAGCTCAAAAGGGACAGTTTACTCAAAAATGTTCTCCCCTTTAATTTGTTCCCAATGATCCATTTTACCTGCTAGAGTGTATTCAATTGTTTACAAGTAGCTCCTTTACCCTTATATTGGCATTTGAAATAGTTGATTTAGCATGTGGTATCCCCACCTATTCTGAAAGTTTGTGGCCGCAGGTCCAAGCTATAGATAAGCTTTGTAAACACAGCCAGCAGAAGGAGATATACACTCCCAGTGGGATATAGCAGAGATAAGGTAATAAAATGTTGATTTACCATTGTTCTCTCCAAGTACTGGTGACTGTTTTATGGACAGATATAAGATAAAGAAGAATGTATATGTATACAATGTGATACAGTAATAAGATCAGATTATACCTACAAGCTCAACCCATTTTATTAGGCTGTGGTTTCAAAGCACAAAATCAGAGCTTTAATATACACAAATAAGCCTTAAAAAGCTAATTTTCATACATTTTATACTCTGCAGTTGGTAAAAAAAAGCAATTGTAAACACATTAAGGGAAAAACTATTTTACAGTATACTGTCCCTTTAATGAGTTACACAATTCCCAAAAAAAACAAAAAAACAAAATAAAATCCCTAGTAATACTGGGCATCACATTATCTGATTGTATTAGATCAAAGCAGAGTGTGGCTAGGTATGGGATACATGATAAAACATAAATTTAGCCAGTAGTGTATCTACTCTACAGAGGACCCTAGTGAAAATGTAACTCAGAAGTAAGAAATAGAAATAATTTACATGCTGCTCTGTATAATGATTTTGAGGTTAGATAGATGACAGATTGATAGATATAGATAGATAGATAGATAGATAGATAGATAGATAGATAGATAGATAGATAGATAGATAGATAGTTAAAAGGCTACCCCTGCATTAGAATTGTACTCATTGTGCACACACCTATGTATAGACTGGCTTCTATGGGCCCCTTCAGCGCTTGGGAAATTTTGCCACTGAACCAATAGTAGATCTGACCCTGATTTAAGCAGTGTGGTTAAATAGGGTTAAAGGGACAGTCTAGCCAAAAATAAACTTTCAGGATTCAGATAGGGCGTGTCATTTTAAACAACTTTCCAATTTACTTTTATCATCAATTTTGCTTTTGTACACCTTGGTATTCTTAGCTGAAAGTTAAACTAGGTAGGCTCATATGCTAATTTGAAGGCCACCTCTTATCTGAATGCATTTTGACAGTTTTTCACAACTAGAAGGCGCTAGTTCATGTGTGCCATATATATAACATTGTGCTCATGCACATAGAGTTACCTAGGAGTTAACACTGATCGTCTAAAATGCATGTCTGTCAAAAAAACTGAAATAAGGGCCAGTCTGCAGAAGCTTAGATACAAGGTAATCACAGAGGTAAAAAGTAAATTAATATAACCGCGTTGGTTGTGCAAAACTGGGGAGATGGGTAATAAAGGGATTATCTATCTTTTTAAACAATAACAATTCTGGTGTAGACTGTCCCTTTAATGTTGCTAGATGGATTATATGAGAACCTAGCAGAATGTGGTTAAAGGGACATAAAGTTAAGATTGGTCTATCTGGGCTGCGCTGGACTAGCCCTGAGGTGGGCGAGTTACTCCTCATTTTGGGAGATAGGCGATGTCCTACAATCATAGAACTAATATTTCCTAACTTATGATCTCTCCTCTATCCCCACTTGGCTTAAACGTAATTATTTGTTTTCCTTTTCTTTTCTTATTGGCCAGGAAGGGTTTGTCTTTGAGTTACAAACTTCACTGTATATTTGGATTATTTCAGAATGACTTTGTTTATTTGGAATTTAGATAATTGTATTTTTTGCAAAAACCTTTGACAATTAGGTTATCAGTTAGAGCTTTGTATAAAAGGGCTGTGCACAGGTCAAAATAAACTCAACGCCAAAGCAGCAAAGTTGATGGGAACTATAAAAGCCTTGTAAAAGACAATCTTCCAGTTTGCCTTTTGTGTTGATCACATGCATTTCTGGTTGTACAAAAGACTAGACAGCAAACAACTAGCAAAAAATAAAAGAAACAGAATTGAGGAAAGTCTGTAAAATAAATAGGAGTTTGCAGCACAAAAGCCAAAGCTACAGCCGCAAAAAGAAGTTCTGATGTTTTATGTAAAACACAAAACTGGTAGGTTTTCAAATTCATGCTTTGGGAGTAAACCTGCTGATGGTCTACAAACCTGTCCCCCCAGGCCTCCCTAACAGGTCAGATTATCAGGAGTTACCTTGGGTGAGAGCAGGGTAATAATCATGTTTACATAATCAGCTGATTATTTCACCAGTGCTCCAGTTCAGATATCCTGAAAATCTGTCCTGTTAGGGAGGCCTGAGGACAGGTTTAAAAACCCCTGGTCTACACTGATCTGACTGAATAAAACGTCAAACAAAAATACAGTCATATGAGCAGAGGTGGATTTGGTCGGGGGTGGGGCACGTAACAATTGCCACCAGGTCTCCATTGGTGGTGGAATCAGGGCTGGTGCAGGTGTAGTGCCAGCAATTTATTTTTCATCACTGTACCCATGGAATGTTTCTAGACTGCACAGTAAATCACCAAATAGGGGCATTAAAGCACATTTATAGTATGAAGAATCCAATCAGCTTTTTACTTTAGTTTTATAAGTGCCCACAATGGTCAAAAAGTGTGTATCATTTGTGTATGTGTATATATGTATATATATATATATATATATATATATATATATATATATATATATATATTCATACCTCGTATGTTACCTGTCTGACACTATCCCTCACTAATATAGGATAGCATGTGCAGCTAGGGTATAGTGTGTTTGGAATATTTATAAACCATTAGCATATTTTGTGCTATTTGTACTAGGTGTGCACACCTTCAGGGTTAAATAATTTGATGTCATGTGTTGGTATAAATATATTATGTCTTGACTATTGGTGATATATGGATTAGAGATGTAACTCCATTATTTAGATATTAAATCTTTTGATTCATTTATAAAAGAGTGCTTGATTCCCTATCTCCTATATAGTTCATTGAATTGTATGTCCTATTTCTTTTCTTATAGTTTGATGTAAAAAAAAAAAAAAAAAAAAAAAAAAAAAAATATATATATATATATATATATATATATATATACAGTATATACAGTGATTTTTTGTAAAAAATAAGGTGCCGGTACTCAAAAAAAGGCGCCGGTACTCATTGATTATTGATTTATATATTCTGCTCAGTAACTTTGAGAAAAGCAAAGGGACAACATTAGTTACAATGTTTGATGTATTTTGCAGCCCCTCCTGTGAAAACTAGAGTATTTACATGATGATTACAAATTTTACCTGTTATGAGTTGGCAGAGGTGGGGGTACTAAGTACCGGTGAGTACCCCACAAAAAAGCCCTGTATATATATATATGTAATAGGAGAAAGAGCCACTCAACAGGACTTGTCATCAATATGTTCCCCTTTTTATTGTGGTGTGTGCCTCTTTCTCCTATAGAGAGACTACACAGAGAGTCTTCACTATAGACACATGTACCAACTGTACAACCAAATCTGTGGTCTATTTAGCTTGGTGTCAGATATGTTAGAGAGAGTATGTTGGTCGTACTACACATGAAACTTGTGGTGAGCGGATAAGAGAAAACTTAAATTATTTTGAGAACTCAATATACTGTTCAGCCTTGGCTTCTCCTTTTATCACTGAACATCAAGGACTAACAACAGATTTTAAATGGTGTATTATTAAAAAAAGTTAGTCAGCCCTACGAGGGGGTGATGTTCAATCAGTACTTGCTAAAAGAGAAGCCTTCTGGATTTTTAATCTTGGAACTCGGGTTCCTCTGGGTTTCATAGAAACAGATATAATTAATTTCTGTCAGTAATAAAAACATAAATTATGCTTACCTGATAATTTCCTTTTCTTCTGATGGAAAGAGTCCACAGCTGCAATCATTACTTTTGGGAAATAAGAACCTGGCCACCAGGAGGAGGCAAAGACACACCAGCCAAAGGCTTAAATACTCCTCCCACTCCCCTCATCCCCCAGTCATTCTGCCGAGGAACAAGGAACAGTAGAAGAAATATCAGGGTGAAAGATGTCAGAAGAATAATAAGGACGCCCCACATAAAAGTACGGGTGGGGAGCTGTGGACTCTTTCCATCAGAAGAAAAGGAAATTATCAGGTAAGCATAATTTATGTTTTTCTTCTTAAATGGAAAGAGTTCACAGCTGCATTCATTACTTTTGGGAAATCAATACCCAAGCTATAGAGGACACTGAATGCCAAGACGGGAGGGTACAATAGGCGGCCCATAATGAGGGCACCAGGCCTGAACCTCTACCCAATAAAAAAAAACGCTTCGTCCGAAGCCGATAATTTTTTTTAAAGGAAAAGCCCCAAGGACACTGACTCGCAGCTAGTCCAGAAGCCAAACTAGAGACCGCAAAATGGACTCGACTGAGCCAACAGTCCTCCAGGAGACACTGTCACCCAACAGATGTCCCCCACCACTCACCCCCTACTAATGAAGGGGACACCAGCCGAAACCCCCAAGGGGACAAGGCAAAGGAGAACTGAGGAAACTGAAAGGTCCCCTAATACAAAAAAGAACACCTCCAAGAGTGAGCCCAGCTCACAGAGACCCAATGGGCCCAAACAGGGAAAGGAGGCCACGCCTATACCAAGTGAAACCCGGGATAAGACTGGGCACAGAGACAGAACAGAAGTCTCTCTAACATCCTGCAAGCACGAAATGCAACTGAAGAGGCAAAGTCCTCCCAGTGTCTGAACCTAGAATACCAAAGTATTTGACCATGAAAAAGTGTGCAATAGACTCAGGCGAAAAACCCCAAGTTTGAGAACACAGAGTCCATAACAGGACGACACAGATAGTACTTGCGAGGAAGAAGAAGCAGTCAAGCAAGAAAGACCACAAAAGCAACCCCCAGACGGAGGGCACGCTCCAGGCAACCTAAGCCGCCGGACCTACACACAGGTCCCTAAGAAGGGGAACACAAAAACCTCAATTGAGGCCCCCCGAGAAGGAGCGTATACCCTCAGAACATGAAGGAAGAGTAAACCCTCTTCTGAAATCAATAGAGCAAGTTGAAAGGAAAATCTATATCCTACCAGACTGAGCTAACAGGATAGATTTAACAAAGCTCACACATCCAGAGGAGACTGCGACTGCGCCTTAGTCCGCTCGGCCATCCTGACCTGAAGACCCACACCCAGTTGGACCAACTCAGCCTCAGGGATCCAAAACAGCGGAACAGAAGAATCCCGAAACTGGTACAGGAACGAGCGTAAGGATAGCACAAGTACAACCCAACTCTGAAACAGACGACAAGGCCATAGACCTAAGAATCTATCAAAATAAAGGCCCAACAAGTCCAGGAGAAGCCCTAAGAAAGGATTCAATCTCCATAGGGAGGCGAATATCCCCTAAAGAAAAGGGATGAGGCCAGAAGGGCAACACTTGCCCTCAAGGCCCGAAGCCACTGGCTAATGGGAAAATAAATCCCCAACACAAATATCCTAGAAACGGACCCCCCTACACGTAGCTTGCCAAGCAGAGGAACAGCCAACCCATTCCCAGGCAGAGCAGGGAATCCATGGGTACACGGGCAAGCTGACCAGGCGAATGCAACCCTAAGGCGCACCAGAAATTGAACCAGAAATTGAATGCCAGCAGCTGGACATGAACCAACAACCCTTGAGGCGCAAGACACACAGCTAACCACTAGTTAACATGGGCTACTCTGTTGCAAAGAGTAATAAATACTCCAAAAACCTGGCCAACCATGACCAGGTCAGGTAGATGGAGCAAGGACATAGCCCAAGTTCCCACTACTGTGGAACACCCCGATCAGCCCTGAGATCCAAGATTCCAAAACAACCCAGGACTGGGTCAGGAAAAAAGCCAAGCGAAGCCTCAGCAACCGGAAATCTCAGGGAGAAAAACAGGTCCGGGCACCTAATAGTTCAGGCAAACCTTACCCTAGAACTAAACACCCCAACTGGCCAAAAAGCCAGATACAAGGGACATGGATATGCAGAGAATCCGGATAGCGAGAAGAACTCGAAAACCCAGACTAAAGGAAGGAACCACCCTTATCTAAATTCCAACGTTCCAAAGAGCAAGGCTAGAAGTCGATGAAGAAACTTCTCAAAGCCTGAGGATAACCAAGGGATACCTAGAGGTCAAAAAAATCCTTCTAGCAAGGCTAGTCTCCCCACCACCTCCGCACAAGCAGAGGACACAGGGAAGAGAAAGGCGCTAAGCCTTCCCAGCTTCGGGAAACCCCAAGCTAAACAAAGTCCCCACAGGGATCAACCATCACCCGGAACACAGATCCCTAAAAGGAGATCCAATTCACCCTGAGACAATGGAAGAAGACCCAAAGGTCTCATAAAACTCAGACAGACAGTACACATCAAAGAGTAAGAGCTGCATCTCGATACACTATAAACAACTTACGCGTACACCTGCAAGGTGTCAAGAGCTGCAACAGGTTTTAAACTGTAAACCTTCCGCATGCTAGACAGCTATCCTGTACAAGCTGTTGGATCAAGCCCAAAAGGACAAATCCAGAGTCCTAAAACTGAAGGCTAAACCGCACAAACTGCGGTAAAGGGGCGCTAAGCCCTCCAACCCTCCAACGCTTGGGGAGGAAAAACTCTAGGTTCTGATGATATCAGATATCAGATAGAATGACGCAGCAGAAAACTCCCCTGCCCGGTCATCTATGACAGAAGGCTATAAGGACTGAAACAATCCTTCCCACCTCACGGACCCACAGGTCCTCTCGAAAGCTTAGTTGAACATGAAAACCAATGATAATCTGAGCACTCGGCACTTCTACTGAATCAGCCAAGCAGAACAGCGCCACGTGTCTGAACAGCCGCAAGACCGAACGAACCTGACAAGGGTCCTAATCAGTAAGCTGCATAAATTCTCCCTCATAGGGGAAAAAAAAAGAAAACAGACAGTTTTAACATAGGACTAACGTGTCCAAAACAACTTCTGAAGAAGTAATAAAGAGTATCAATCCCAGAAGGTTCCAGAAGGAAACAAAAAACAAATAAAAGACATCCCATCGGATACAAATAAAATACAAGGCAACCCAGAGGTTAACGCCCAAAATGACACAGGCCTACCTACAGGACCAGCCAACGGAGCCCTATCTCTCAAAAACTGGGAAAGATCTCATTCAAATGACAATCAGGAGATTACCTTATCCCCACATGTCTAATGAGGTGCACCATTCGAATTAGCAGACAGAAAATCCCCGTATATGGTAATGATAGGGTCATTCAATAACTGAAAAACATGTCTAAGCAATACTCAAAGGCGCGCAATCCTGTAATGAAAGGCACAACACTCACCAACAGTTACACCCGCGGGGAACTGTAGAGGCCCTCCACAAGGTGGAAGGCCCGGGACAATAGGGCATGAGCACATTCTCAAATAAACATCTGGACTCTGCAGACGAACAATTGCCAACATTATGTGGAAGCGAAAACGTGCTGCAACCTCCGGGGGGAACACACCACCCTGCATGGAGGAATCATAAACTGATTTACCCGAGTGTGTAGAAGTATGAATTGGTAGGGAACTCGCCTCTCGGAGGACAGGACCCTCAGAGGCAGATGGCTCAGCTGTCCCTTGATTCCCCAAGCCCGAGGAACAAGGCGCTCTCATATGGCATACAGAACAAAACTGGTTGACCATCCGAATTCATCACCAGACACAGAATCTGAATCTGAAATCAAAATAGTCTCAGTATTAGATTCCTCCGTAACTGAACCTGAAATTAGCACAGTCTCAGCATCAGAATCCTCCATAACTGGATAGAGGATATATAAATATGGACTAAAATAATAAAACAAAAACGGCACCTGACACCCACAATGGCTGGGGCACTCACCACCTCCTATGACCAGACCCCTGCGGACTAGAATATTTCCTTCACCACACGGTCAGGAATGTGGAAATGGAAAACAGAACGTAACCATGCCCGAACACAAGGTAAACCGTACAGTCCAAAAAAGCATGCCCAACCAAAAGGCCACGCCACTTCCAAAGGCCTCGATGTTCCAAACCCCAAGCCCATAAACATCACACATAAGCAGGTTGAATCACATAAAAAACATGATTATACCCCCCCTGTTCAATAACCCCCCTCAGGAGATATTTACCCTCGATTCCAAGATACTAAAAGAGACTCAATGAGACCCTTATGTTAAGTTAGACCCACAAGGTGGTAGCCTCTCAGGAAAACATTCACATTACAGTACATTCAGAAATAAATTAAAATGAAATGATCTTACCAGAATCTACGCCGTGGAACAGGAACACAGCCTTTCAAGTGTGACGGATAGTAGCATTGCCTCCGCCATGGACTTGAGAGAAGAAAGCAGTCAGCGGAGCAAAGTGCAACAACGCCGATTGCATGAGGAGCTGTTAACATGAGTTGGGATGGTTTCGCAGAAAGACTCTACCTGCATCGCCAGACTCTAACTTTCATCCAAGCCCTCACTGAGAGACTGAAATCTCTCCAAAACTGAACTCCTTATTTTCCCCCATTCTTCCAATGTCTCCACCCCAAAATTTCTATAACTGTTGATAATTCCATAATTACTCCTACAACGCATACCCGATGTCTTGGGGTCACACTTGACTCAGATCTTTCCTTCACTCCTCACATTCAGTCCTTGGCTAAAGCCTGCCGCTTCCACCTTAAAAACATCTCTAAAATTAGACATTTCCTTACACAAGATACAACTAAGATTTTAATCCACTCTCTCATCCTTTCCCATCTCGACTACTGCAACTCCGTCCTCTCTGGTCTACCTATCTCCTGCATAGCTCCTTTACAATCCATTATGAATGCCTCTGCCAGGCTCACCTTCCTTACTCGACGCTCTTCATCTGCTGCACCTCTCTGCCAATACCTTCACTGGCTTCCTCTTGCCTCTAGGATTAAACACAAAATCCTCACTCTGACATACAAAGCTCTCAACTGCACTGCTTCCCCCTACATTTCAGAACTTGTCTCCAGATACTCTCCCTCAGCTCAGGATCTCCTCCTCTCCTCCTCTCTTGTTACTTCCTCACATTCCTGTTTACAGGACTTCTCCAGACTGGCCCCCATCTTGTGGAACTCCCTGCCTCGCTCCACAAGACTCTCCCCTAGTTTTAAGCTTCAAGGGCTCCATAAAAACTCTACTATTCAGGGATGCTTACAACCAACACTAACCTTTCCTAACTCCATTGCTTTCCCCTTGAACCCCTTAGAATGTAAGCCTATGAGCCCAGCTGTTTGCAGATCACCTTCATAAGAGCCGACTACAACAGTGAAACTCTCAGCAGGGCCCTCTACCCACTTGATACCTACAAAAGCTATCCTGTATACGACTATGTTTACAGCACTGCAGAATCTGTTGGCGCTCTACAAATACCTGATAATAATAATAATAATAACTCCTGCCCCATGCCTAAGAGTACTACCCTCCATAAGAGACAAAAAAAAAAAATTCTGACACTTCTCTGTCAACCTCCTGGGACGAAGGGCAAAGAATGACTGGGGAGTGGGAGGAGTATTTAAGCCTTTGGCTGGGTTGTCTTTGCCTCCTCCAGGTTCTTATTTCCCAAAAGTAATGAATGCAGCTGTGGACTCTTTCCATTTGAGAAGAAAATAAAATATAAAAAAACTTGTAATCTACTGTAAATACTGTAAATATATGACATATATCAAGTTTTGACCTTCTCTTAGTATTTTTATAATACTATTGAGTTCATTTTCTACCACAATGTAGGGTCTTTGGATTAATTCATGCACTTTGACTGTATCTATGTATGACTATAGCTGTTCTCTTAGTGTTTATAAAGAATGTTAGATCAACAGTATTGTATTATAATCTTTGTAATTATCAAGATGTGAATTGCTTCCAAACTACGAATGGGTAACACAAGAGATCATTTGTATAATCTTATGAACGAATGTATTACACAGGAGATCCCTCCTTCTTTTCGTGTGTACTACTTTAAATGTTCAATGTCATTGTTTAGCCAATCACGGTGCAGGTATGTCTTTAAATACCCGTGGGAAGGTGTTAGGAGATACTGGTCTATGAGTAGGGCAATACTTAGCCAAAACGCGTAAGACCGCATCTCCTACCCTATGGATGTTTTTTTTTATCTTTGTCAACTCTGCTATTAAATGAATGGACATTTCTCTCCATGCCCACTTGTCTTGTTTACTTTCACCTATTACCTATCTGTTTATGTGGAAGCACCCTGGGCATTTGTTGTTTGATCTGTGAGTTATATCTTACTACTGCATATATATATATATATATATATATATTGGTATATGTTGGTTTGAGGATGGGGGAAACCCTGAAAAGTCACCTTATTAAGGAGATTTTCTTCATTTAAAGACCCAGTGAGTCCCTTTCTTTTTGGACTGTTTGTATTGTACTTTAAAGTGCACCCTGGGCAGAAAAAAAACTTGATTATAGGTTGCTTAGAGTGCTGCACCACCATTGATTATATATATAAATATATATATATATATATATATATATATATATATATATATAAAAATATATATATATATATATATATATTGTGTCTAACTCTTCCTTTTTGCTTTTAATCTAGCTTGCAGAAGAGTGTCAGAGCACTAGGCTTGTCTGAGTTAACTGCGTCACTGAAACTGTGCAGCTGGCTATGAGTGCTGGTTAGCACGCAGAGTCATGGGATGAGTACCCAGTCCTGTTTGTGGATGTAGTCAATTTCTGTGATTTGTATGCATCTAGGGAAATTATAAAGGGCATGTGTCATCCTTGTTTGTAGTTCAGTGTGTTAGTTTGAAGGCATGTAATTGTGTGGCTATAGGTTAGGGACCCAGGGAGGAAGAGACCTTGATGTGGTCCTGGGCCTCTCACCTTTGGCCAAATACTGTAACTAACTCTTCCATTTTGCTTTTCATTTAACTGTGTGCTTGCAAGAGGGTGCCAGACTTTCAATGTGTTGATAAATTTTATTTGTAATTTACCCTACAGGCTTTGCACCCAGGATTGTCTTGGGGTTACCTGCTGAGTCAACTGAAAAGTTGTCTGCGAGTGCTGGTGAGCACCAAGGGCTGTGAGTTTTGCAGTCATGGGATGTTTACCCAGTCCAGTTTGAGAGTGCAGTTCCATTTCTGTGATTTTCATATACATATATATCTATATATTATGCACACCATACTGTCTGAACTTACACTGCCCTGCTTATTGACAAAGCCTGTGCCTGCCCCACCCAGTGCCTAATTTACTGGGCACCTCGGCATGTTTTTGCTACCTATATCTCCTCTCAGAGGCTCTGGGTACCTTTAGCTGTAGGCTGCCTATGTATGAGGTGCCGCAGTATTGGCCACATGATACCCAATGAGGCTGCTACAATGCAGAGTAGCAATGAGTAATCTGGAATCCTATAAAAGTAGCCTTACGTATTATTTCTTATGGGTTACTATACCTGTGCCACTGTACATAACCTAAATTGCCTCCCCTTCATATAAGATTGTGTGAGAATTCCTTACAGATTGATTTTTGTAGAAAAACCTGTTTGTCATGTGTCATTTAAACAGCACTGGTTTTGTGTGGTAACCTACTACAAAAACATCTATACATGCTAAATATCCCAGAAGGCTTCCTCATTTTTTTCGTACGTGTAACTATGAGACACATTGTCATTAAAATACAATGAAACTTTTAACTAGCTATTGTCTTGTAACCAACAATTGAGTTGTATTAAAGGGACAGTCAAGTCTCCCCCCCAAAAAATTCTGGTGTTGACTGTCCCTTTAAACTAAAATGATGGACCGTGGTTCTGGGTATTTAGCTTCTGTGCTGCCCTAGGCACAGTGAATCTGCTGGCAACCCCCCCCCCCCCTCTATTTAACTCAGAACTGAGGCCAGAGACATATGTTAGAGTTAAGCTCCTTCACAAGACTATCAGGGACCACTCATTTGTATTAAATTAAATAAATAGAGCATTTGTAAAGTATCTACCATAGATATACCCCTCTGCAGCTCTAGGCACATGCCCAATGGCCTAGGCCAAATTAGTCTCTTGCTCCAATCACATGTATTCCACTTGCATCGTGTGATTTGTGTGATGTGTGGTTTGTGTGGATTTGTGTGATGTGTGATTTTTGAGTGTGATGTGTGATTTGTGTGATGTGTGATTTGTGTGATTGTGTGATTTGTGTGATGTGTGATTTGTGTGACGTGTGATTTGTGTGATTGTGTGATGTGTGATTTGTGTGATTTGTGTGATTTGTGTGATGTGTGATTTGTGTGGTTTGTGTGATGTGTGTTGATGTGTGTGATGTGTGATTTGTGTGATGTGTGATTTGTGTGATGTGTGATTTGTGTGATGTGTGATTTGTGTGACGTGTGATACGTGTGATGTGTGATTTGTGTGATTTGTGTGATTTGTGTGATTTGTGTGATTTGTGTGATGTGTGATTTGTGTGATGTGTGATTTGTGTGATGTGTGATTTGGGTGATTTGTGTGGTTTGTGTGATGTGTGATTTGTGTGATGTTTGTGTGATGTGTGTTTGTGGGATGTTTGTGTGGGAGTAGAACATTTTGAGAATTTGGTGACGACAATTTATTACTCATATCTATGCCCCTTCAAATGTTTTACTTTATTTATTAAGAGGGACAGTCTAGTCTTTAAATGATTCAGATAGGGCAGGCGATTTTAAACAACTTTCTAGTTTACTTTTATCATCAAATTTGCTTTGTTCTCTTGGCATCTTTGTTGAAAGTTGCATCTAGTATTCTCAAACTGATTTATAAGCCGTTAAAGGCTGCCTCAACAGCTAGACAGAGCTAGGTCATGTGTGTCATAAAGATAAAGTTGTGTTCACTTCCCGTGGAGTTATTTATGAGTCACAAAGTAAACAATACCTGCTCACTCTATACACTGACTTAACAGCAGTTATGGCGTTGGAGTCCCTTTCAAACTCCACAACTGAGGAGATATATAAAAAAAAAATTAAAACTCTTGCGCAAAAAAAGGTGATAATGCCCATAAGACCTTAAAGGGACAATTATACATCAATTTTCCTGCATGTAAATAGACAACTACTACCAAGAAACAATATGCAGAGATACTGGTATAAAAATCAGTGTTAAAACCTTAGAAGCTCCCAGTTCTAGCTCTGCCTGAATATGGTTATCTGGAACGCCCACCTTTAAGTGGGAAATAGCACGACACTCCCCCCCTCCCCCTTCCTCTGCATTATTTATTTTATATATCTTTATTTATAAAATATTTTACCAGGAAGGGATACATTGAGATTTCTCTCGTTTTCAAGTATGTCCTGGGTCCACAAAATATAAAAAAGTCCTTTACACAAACAGGAGCAAAGGTAGAGTAGGTATAACTCAGTATTCTCATAAAACGTTGGGCTTGGCTAGGAGTCTGAAAATCTGAGCCATGTTATTTAAAAATAGCAAAACTATATTAAAATAACAAAACAAAATAAAAAACACCTGATTGGCTAATATAAATTAGATCATCTACAAAACATTTATGCAAAGAAAAATCTAGTGTATAATGTCCCTTTAAATAAGTATATTCATTTTTAAAATAAAAATATGTGCATACACACTAAGAAAGCACTCATCAATATATACATATATTCAATAAAAATACAAAGATAAAATGAAAAGTCCCAGATACAGAAAGTCCAAAATCTTCTATTTCCTGTATTCTCCTATGGGGCTGGTCTTATAGGAGTTGTAAAGACCCTTCAGTATAAGATACCTAGAAGAAGAGCAAATAAACCCCTCATGTGCAGAATGTATATATACAAATGCCCAGTCCACTGGGTATTGCACTCACTGGGATTAGCTGGGCCAATGCATTGTATGAGATCCCAGTCGCTCTCCTTCTGCTTCAAACCATTATTCACTATGTGCCACTGTGTCTTGTTATCGGACGTCTGTAAATAATACACCAGTTCCCAGCGTAAAAAGCAATGGACTGGTCCTTCTTGTTAAAATGAAATTGTTTTTTAAAAGCAGAAGTGCCATATACATTTAAAATGTACGTAAATTGTTGTTATTTATGAGTCAGCACTGATTGGCTAAAATACAAGTCTGTCAAAAGAACTGAAATAAGGGGCAGTCTGCAGAGACTTAGATACAAGGTAATCACAAAGGTAAAAAATATATTAATATAACTGTGTTGGTTATGCAAAACTGGTGAATGGGTAATTAAGGGATTATCTATCTTTTTAAGCAATAACAATCTAATGGTACCATTTTCTTACCACAATTTACAAGGTTTTTGAAATCAGGAGCAGCTCAGGGATATACTTCTTGAAATACCTGGTGAGACCTATGGCCCTGGTCTTTTTTGCTAGGACTATTTAGGGACAAATGCTCTATGATTCAGATAGAGCATGCAATTTTAAGCAATTTTCTAATTTACTCCTATTATAAAAAAAGCCGGAAATCTCAGGGAGAAAAACAGGTCCGGGCACCTAATAGTTCAGGCAAACCTTACCCTAGAACTAAACACCCCAACTGGCCAAAAAGCCAGATACAAGGGACATGGATATGCAGAGAATCCGGATAGCGAGAAGAACTCGAAAACCCAGACTAAAGGAAGGAACCACCCTTATCTAAATTCCAACGTTCCAAAGAGCAAGGCTAGAAGTCGATGAAGAAACTTCTCAAAGCCTGAGGATAACCAAGGGATACCTAGAGGTCAAAAAAATCCTTCTAGCAAGGCTAGTCTCCCCACCACCTCCGCACAAGCAGAGGACACAGGGAAGAGAAAGGCGCTAAGCCTTCCCAGCTTCGGGAAACCCCAAGCTAAACAAAGTCCCCACAGGGATCAACCATCACCCGGAACACAGATCCCTAAAAGGAGATCCAATTCACCCTGAGACAATGGAAGAAGACCCAAAGGTCTCATAAAACTCAGACAGACAGTACACATCAAAGAGTAAGAGCTGCATCTCGATACACTATAAACAACTTACGCGTACACCTGCAAGGTGTCAAGAGCTGCAACAGGTTTTAAACTGTAAACCTTCTGCATGCTAGACAGCTATCCTGTACAAGCTGTTGGATCAAGCCCAAAAGGACAAATCCAGAGTCCTAAAACTGAAGGCTAAACCGCACAAACTGCGGTAAAGGGGCGCTAAGCCCTCCAACCCTCCAACGCATGGGGAGGAAGGCCCGGGACAATAGGGCATGAGCACATTCTCAAATAAACATCTGGACTCTGCAGACGAACAATTGCCAACATTATGTGGAAGCGAAAACGTGCTGCAACCTCCGGGGGGAACACACCACCCTGCATGGAGGAATCATAAACTGATTTACCCGAGTGTGTAGAAGTATGAATTGGTAGGGAACTCGCCTCTCGGAGGACAGGACCCTCAGAGGCGGATGGCTCAGCTGTCCCTTGATTCCCCAAGCCCGAGGAACAAGGCGCTCTCATATGGCATACAGAACAAAACTGGTTGACCATCCGAATTCATCACCAGACACAGAATCTGAATCTGAAATCAAAATAGTCTCAGTATTAGATTCCTCCGTAACTGAACCTGAAATTAGCACAGTCTCAGCATCAGAATCCTCCATAACTGGATAGAGGATATATAAATATGGACTAAAATAATAAAACAAAAACGGCACCTGACACCCACAATGGCTGGGGCACTCACCACCTCCTATGACCAGACCCCTGCGGACTAGAATATTTCCTTCACCACACGGTCAGGAATGTGGAAATGGAAAACAGAACGTAACCATGCCCGAACACAAGGTAAACCGTACAGTCCAAAAAAGCATGCCCAACCAAAAGGCCACGCCACTTCCAAAGGCCTCGATGTTCCAAGCCCATAAACATCACACATAAGCAGGTTGAATCACATAAAAAACATGATTATACCCCCCCTGTTCAATAACCCCCCTCAGGAGATATTTACCCTCGATTCCAAGATACTAAAAGAGACTCAATGAGACCCTTATGTTAAGTTAGACCCACAAGGTGGTAGCCTCTCAGGAAAACATTCACATTACAGTACATTCAGAAATAAATTAAAATGAAATGATCTTACCAGAATCTACGCCGTGGAACAGGAACACAGCCTTTCAAGTGTGACGGATAGTAGCATTGCCTCCGCCATGGACTTGAGAGAAGAAAGCAGTCAGCGGAGCAAAGTTCAACAACGCCGATTGCATGAGGAGCTGTTAACATGAGTTGGGGTGGTTTCGCAGAAAGACTCTCCCTGCATCTCCAGACTCTAACTTTCATCCAAGCCCTCACTGAGGGACTGAAATCTCTCCAAAACTGAACTCCTTATTTTCCCCCATTCTTCCAATGTCTCCACCCCAAAATTTCTATAACTGTTGATAATTCCATAATTACTCCTACCCCGCATACCCGATGTCTTGGGGTCACACTTGACTCAGATCTTTCCTTCACTCCTCACATTCAGTCCTTGGCTAAAGCCTGCCGCTTCCACCTTAAAAACATCTCTAAAATTAGACATTTCCTTACACAAGATACAACTAAGATTTTAATCCACTCTCTCATCCTTTCCCATCTCGACTACTGCAACTCCGTCCTCTCTGGTCTACCTATCTCCTGCATAGCTCCTTTACAATCCATTATGAATGCCTCTGCCAGGCTCACCTTCCTTACTCGACGCTCTTCATCTGCTGCACCTCTCTGCCAATACCTTCACTGGCTTCCTCTTGCCTCTAGGATTAAACACAAAATCCTCACTCTGACATACAAAGCTCTCAACTGCACTGCTCCCCCCTACATTTCAGAACTTGTCTCCAGATACTCTCCCTCAGCTCAGGATCTCCTCCTCTCCTCCTCTCTTGTTACTTCCTCACATTCCTGTTTACAGGACTTCTCCAGACTGGCCCCCATCTTGTGGAACTCCCTGCCTCGCTCCACAAGACTCTCCCCTAGTTTTAAGCTTCAAGGGCTCCATAAATCTCTACTATTCAGGGATGCTTACAACCAACACTAACCTTTCCTAACTCCATTGCTTTCCCCTTGAACCCCTTAGAATGTAAGCCTATGAGCCCAGCTGTTTGCAGATCACCTTCATAAGAGCCGACTACAACAGTGAAACTCTCAGCAGGGCCCTCTACCCACTTGATACCTACAAAAGCTATCCCGTATACGACTATGTTTACAGCACTGCAGAATCTGTTGGCGCTCTACAAATACCTGATAATAATAATAATAATAACTCCTGCCCCATGCCTAAGAGTACTACCCTCCATAAGAGACAAAAAAAAAAAATTCTGACACTTCTCTGCCAACCTCCTGGGACGAAGGGCAAAGAATGACTGGGGAATGAGGGGAGTGGGAGGAGTATTTAAGCCTTTGGCTGGGTTGTCTTTGCCTCCTCCAGGTTCTTATTTCCCAAAAGTAATGAATGCAGCTGTGGACTCTTTCCATTTGAGAAGAAAATAAAATATAAAAAAACTTGTAATCTACTGTAAATACTGTAAATATATGACATATATCAAGTTTTGACCTTCTCTTAGTATTTTTATAATACTATTGAGTTCATTTTCTACCACAATGTAGGGTCTTTGGATTAATTCATGCACTTTGACTGTATCTATGTATGACTATAGCTGTTCTCTTAGTGTTTATAAAGAATGTTAGATCAACAGTATTGTATTATAATCTTTGTAATTATCAAGATGTGAATTGCTTCCAAACTACGAATGGGTAACACAAGAGATCATTTGTATAATCTTATGAACGAATGTATTACACAGGAGATCCCTCCTTCTTTTCGTGTGTACTACTTTAAATGTTCAATGTCATTGTTTAGCCAATCACGTTGCAGGTATGTCTTTAAATACCCGTGGGAAGGTGTTAGGAGATACTGGTCTATGAGTAGGGCAATACTTAGCCAAAACGCGTAAGACCGCATCTCCTACCCTATGGATGTTTTTTTTATCTTTGTCAACTCTGCTATTAAATGAATGGACATTTCTCTCCATGCCCACTTGTCTTGTTTACTTTCACCTATTACCTATCTGTTTATGTGGAAGCACCCTGGGCATTTGTTGTTTGATCTGTGAGTTATATCTTACTACTGCATATATATATATATATATATATTGGTATATGTTGGTTTGAGGATGGGGGAAACCCTGAAAAGTCACCTTATTAAGGAGATTTTCTTCATTTAAAGACCCAGTGAGTCCCTTTCTTTTTGGACTGTTTGTATTGTACTTTAAAGTGCACCCTGGGCAGAAAAAAAACTTGATTATAGGTTGCTTAGAGTGCTGCACCACCATTGATTATATATATAAATATATATATATATATATATATATATATATATATATATATATTGTGTCTAACTCTTCCTTTTTGCTTTTAATCTAGCTTGCAGAAGAGTGTCAGAGCACTAGGCTTGTCTGAGTTAACTGCGTCACTGAAACTGTGCAGCTGGCTATGAGTGCTGGTTAGCACGCAGAGTCATGGGATGAGTACCCAGTCCTGTTTGTGGATGTAGTCAATTTCTGTGATTTGTATGCATCTAGGGAAATTATAAAGGGCATGTGTCATCCTTGTTTGTAGTTCAGTGTGTTAGTTTGAAGGCATGTATTGTGTGGCTATAGGTTAGGGACCCAGGGAGGAAGAGACCTTGATGTGGTCCTGGGCCTCTCACCTTTGGCCAAATACTGTAACTAACTCTTCCATTTTGCTTTTCATTTAACTGTGTGCTTGCAAGAGGGTGCCAGACTTTCAATGTGTTGATAAATTTTATTTTGTAATTTACCCTACAGGCTTTGCACCCAGGATTGTCTGGGGTTAACTGCCTGAGTCACTGAAAGTTGTCTGCGAGTGCTGATGAGCACCAAGGGCTGTGAGTTTTGCAGTCATGGGATGTTTACCCAGTCCAGTTTGAGAGTGCAGTCCATTTCTGTGATTTTCATATACATATATATCTATATATTATGCACACCATACTGTCTGAACTTATACTGCCCTGCTTATTGACAAAGCTGTGCCTGCCCCACCCAGTGCCTAATTTACTGGGCACCTCAGCATGTTTTTGCTACCTATATCTCCCTCAGAGGCTCTGGGTACCTTTAGCTGTAGGCTGCCTTATGTGAGTGCCGCAGTATTGGCCACATGATACCCAATGAGCTGCTACCAATGCAGAGTAGCAATGAGTAATCTGGAATCCTATAAAAGTAGCCTTACGTTATTATTTCTTATGGGTTACTATACCTGTGCCACTGTACATAACCTAAATTGCCTCCCCTTCATATAAGATTGTGTGAGAATTCCTTACAGATTGATTTTTGTAGAAATACCTGTTTGTCATGTGTCATTTAAACAGCACATGGTTTTGTGTGGTAACCTAACTACAAAAACATCTATACATGCTAAATATCCCAGAAGGCTTCCTCATTTGTTTCGTACATGTAACTATGAGACACATTGTCATTAAAATACAATGGAAACTTTTAACTAGCTATTGTCTTTAACCAACAATGAGTTGTATTAAAGGGACAGTCAAGTCCCCCCCCCAAAAAAAAATTCTGGTGTTGACTGTCCCTTTAACTAAATGATGACCGTGGTTCTGGGTATTTAGCTTCTGTGCTGCCCTAGGCACAGTGAATCTGCTGCCCCCCCCCCCTCTATTTAACTCAGAACTGGAGGCCAGAGACATATGTTAGAGTTAAGCTCCTTCACAAGACTATCAGGGACCACTCATTTGTATTAAATTAAATAAATAGAGCATTTGTAAAGTATCATACCATAGATATACCCCTCTGCAGCTCTAGGCACATGCCCAATTGGCCTAGGCCAAATTATGCTCTTGCTCCAATCACATGTATTCCACTTGCATCGTGTGATTTGTGTGATGTGTGGTATGTGTGATTTGTGTGATGTGTGATTTGTGTGATGTGTGATTTGTGTGATGTGTGATTTGTGTGATTTGTGTGATGTGTGATTTGTGTGATTTGTGTGGGGAGTAGAACATTTTGAGAATTTGGTGACGACAATTTATTACTCATATCTATGCCCTTCAAATGTTTTACTTTATTTATTAAAGGGACAGTCTAGTCTTTAATGATTCAGATAGGGCAGGCGATTTTAAACAACTTTCTAGTTTACTTTTATCATCAAATTTGCTTTGTTCTCTTGGCATTCTTTGTTGAAAGTTGCATCTAGGTATTCTCAAACTGATTTATAAGCCGTTAAAGGCTGCCTCACAGCTAGACAGAGCTAGGTCATGTGTGTCATAAAGATAAAGTTGTGTTCACTCCCGTGGAGTTATTTATGAGTCACAAAGTAAACAATACCTGCTCACTCTATACACTGACTTAACAGCAGTTATGGCGTGGAGTCCCTTTCAAACTCCACAACTGAGGAGATATATAAAAAAAAATTTTAAAACTCTTGCGCAAAAAAAGGTGTTAATGCCAAAAGTCCTTAAAGGGACAATATACATCAATTTTCTGCATGTAATAGACACTACTACAAAGAACAATATGCAGAGATACTGGTATAAAAATCCAGTGTAAAACCTTAGAAGCTCCCAGTTTAGCTCTGCTGAAATGGTTATCTGGAACACCCACCTTTAAGTGGGAAATAGCAGACACTCCCCCCTCCCTCTGCATATTTATTTTATTTATTTATTTATAAAATATTTTACCAGGAAGGATACATTGAGATTTCTCTCTTTTTCAAGTATGTCCTGGGTCCACAAAATATAAAAAGACCTTTACACAAACAGGAGCAAGGTAGAGTAGGTATACCTCAGTATTCTCATAAAACGTTGGGGCTTGGCTAGGAGTCTGAAAATCAGAGCAATGTTATTTAAAAATAAGCAAAACTATATTAAAAAAACAAACAAAAAAAAAACACCTGTATGGGCTATATAAATGGATCATCTACAAAACATTTATGCAAAGAAAAATCTAGTGTATAATGTCCCTTTAAATAAGTATATTCATTTTTAAAATAAAAATATGTGCATCGACACTAAGAAAGCACTCATCAATATATACATATATTCAATAAAAATACAAAGATAAAATGAAAAGTCCCAGATACAGAAAGTCCAAAATCTTCTATTTCCTGTATTCTCCTATGGGGCTGGTCTTATAGGAGTTGTAAAGACCCTTCAGTATAAGATACCTAGAAGAAGAGCAAAAAAAACCCTCATGTGCAGAATGTATATATACAAATGCCCAGTCCACTGGGTATTGCACTCACTGGGATTAGCTGGGCCAATGCATTGTATGAGATCCCAGTCGCTCTCCTTCTGCTTCAAACCATTATTCACTATGTGCCACTGTGTCTTGTTATCGGACGTCTGTAAATAATACACCAGTTCCCAGCGTAAAAAGCAATTGACTGGTCCTTCTTGTTAAAATGAAATTGTTTTTTAAAAGCAGAAGTGCCATATACATTTAAAATGTACGTAAATTGTTGTTATTTATGAGTCAGCACTGATTGGCTAAAATACAAGTCTGTCAAAAGAACTGAAATAAGGGGCAGTCTGCAGAGACTTAGATACAAGGTAATCACAAAGGTAAAAAATATATTAATATAACTGTGTTGGTTATGCAAAACTGGTGAATGGGTAATTAAGGGATTATCTATCTTTTTAAGCAATAACAATCTAATGGTACCATTTTCTTACCACAATTTACAAGGTTTTTGAAATCAGGAGCAGCTCAGGGATATACTTCTTGAAATACCTGGTGAGACCTATGGCCCTGGTCTTTTTTGCTAGGACTATTTAGGGACAAATGCTCTATGATTCAGATAGAGCATGCAATTTTAAGCAATTTTCTAATTTACTCCTATTATAAAAAAAGCCGGAAATCTCAGGGAGAAAAACAGGTCCGGGCACCTAATAGTTCAGGCAAACCTTACCCTAGAACTAAACACCCCAACTGGCCAAAAAGCCAGATACAAGGGACATGGATATGCAGAGAATCCGGATAGCGAGAAGAACTCGAAAACCCAGACTAAAGGAAGGAACCACCCTTATCTAAATTCCAACGTTCCAAAGAGCAAGGCTAGAAGTCGATGAAGAAACTTCTCAAAGCCTGAGGATAACCAAGGGATACCTAGAGGTCAAAAAAATCCTTCTAGCAAGGCTAGTCTCCCCACCACCTCCGCACAAGCAGAGGACACAGGGAAGAGAAAGGCGCTAAGCCTTCCCAGCTTCGGGAAACCCCAAGCTAAACAAAGTCCCCACAGGGATCAACCATCACCCGGAACACAGATCCCTAAAAGGAGATCCAATTCACCCTGAGACAATGGAAGAAGACCCAAAGGTCTCATAAAACTCAGACAGACAGTACACATCAAAGAGTAAGAGCTGCATCTCGATACACTAAAAACAACTAACGCGTACACCTGCAAGGTGTCAAGAGCTGCAACAGGTTTTAAACTGTAAACCTTCTGCATGCTAGACAGCTATCCTGTACAAGCTGTTGGATCAAGCCCAAAAGGACAAATCCAGAGTCCTAAAACTGAAGGCTAAACCGCACAAACTGCGGTAAAGGGGCGCTAAGCCCTCCAACCCTCCAACGCATGGGGAGGAAGGCCCGGGACAATAGGGCATGAGCACATTCTCAAATAAACATCTGGACTCTGCAGACGAACAATTGCCAACATTATGTGGAAGCGAAAATGTGCTGCAACCTCCGGGGGGAACACACCACCCTGCATGGAGGAATCATAAACTGATTTACCCGAGTGTGTAGAAGTATGAATTGGTAGGGAACTCGCCTCTCGGAGGACAGGACCCTCAGAGGCGGATGGCTCAGCTGTCCCTTGATTCCCCAAGCCCGAGGAACAAGGCGCTCTCATATGGCATACAGAACAAAACTGGTTGACCATCCGAATTCATCACCAGACACAGAATCTGAATCTGAAATCAAAATAGTCTCAGTATTAGATTCCTCCGTAACTGAACCTGAAATTAGCACAGTCTCAGCATCAGAATCCTCCATAACTGGATAGAGGATATATAAATATGGACTAAAATAATAAAACAAAAACGGCACCTGACACCCACAATGGCTGGGGCACTCACCACCTCCTATGACCAGACCCCTGCGGACTAGAATATTTCCTTCACCACATGGTCAGGAATGTGGAAATGGAAAACAGAACGTAACCATGCCCGAACACAAGGTAAACCGTACAGTCCAAAAAAGCATGCCCAACCAAAAGGCCACGCCACTTCCAAAGGCCTCGATGTTCCAAACCCCAAGCCCATAAACATCACACATAAGCAGGTTGAATCACATAAAAAACATGATTATACGCCCCCTGTTCAATAACCCCCCTCAGGAGAAATTTACCCTCGATTCCAAGATACTAAAAGAGACTCAATGAGACCCTTATGTTAAGTTAGACCCACAAGGTGGTAGCCTCTCAGGAAAACATTCACATTACAGTACATTCAGAAATAAATTAAAATGAAATGATCTTACCAGAATCTACGCCGTGGAACAGGAACACAGCCTTTCAAGTGTGACGGATAGTAGCATTGCCTCCGCCATGGACTTGAGAGAAGAAAGCAGTCAGCGGAGCAAAGTTCAACAACGCCGATTGCATGAGGAGCTGTTAACATGAGTTGGGGTGGTTTCGCAGAAAGACTCTCCCTGCATCTCCAGACTCTAACTTTCATCCAAGCCCTCACTGAGAGACTGAAAACTCTCCAAAACTGAACTCCTTATTTTCCCCCATTCTTCCAATGTCTCCACCCCAAAATTTCTATAACTGTTGATAATTCCATAATTACTCCTACCCCGCATACCCGATGTCTTGGGGTCACACTTGACTCAGATCTTTCCTTCACTCCTCACATTCAGTCCTTGGCTAAAGCCTGCCGCTTTCACCTTAAAAACATCTCTAAAATTAGACATTTCCTTACACAAGATACAACTAAGATTTTAATCCACTCTCTCATCCTTTCCCATCTCGACTACTGCAACTCCGTCCTCTCTGGTCTACCTATCTCCTGCATAGCTCCTTTACAATCCATTATGAATGCCTCTGCCAGGCTCACCTTCCTTACTCGACGCTCTTCATCTGCTGCACCTCTCTGCCAATACCTTCACTGGCTTCCTCTTGCCTCTAGGATTAAACACAAAATCCTCACTCTGACATACAAAGCTCTCAACTGCACTGCTCCCCCCTACATTTCAGAACTTGTCTCCAGATACTCTCCCTCAGCTCAGGATCTCCTCCTCTCCTCCTCTCTTGTTACTTCCTCACATTCCTGTTTACAGGACTTCTCCAGACTGGCCCCCATCTTGTGGAACTCCCTGCCTCGCTCCACAAGACTCTCCCCTAGTTTTAAGCTTCAAGGGCTCCATAAAAACTCTACTATTCAGGGATGCTTACAACCAACACTAACCTTTCCTAACTCCATTGCTTTCCCCTTGAACCCCTTAGAATGTAAGCCTATGAGCCCAGCTGTTTGCAGATCACCTTCATAAGAGCCGACTACAACAGTGAAACTCTCAGCAGGGCCCTCTACCCACTTGATACCTACAAAAGCTATCCTGTATACGACTATGTTTACAGCACTGCAGAATCTGTTGGCGCTCTACAAATACCTGATAATAATAATAATAATAACTCCTGCCCCATGCCTAAGAGTACTACCCTCCATAAGAGACAAAAAAAAAAAATTCTGACACTTCTCTGCCAACCTCCTGGGACGAAGGGCAAAGAATGACTGGGGAATGAGGGGAGTGGGAGGAGTATTTAAGCCTTTGGCTGGGTTGTCTTTGCCTCCTCCAGGTTCTTATTTCCCAAAAGTAATGAATGCAGCTGTGGACTCTTTCCATTTGAGAAGAAAATAAAATATAAAAAAAACTTGTAATTTACTGTAAATACTGTAAATATATGACATATATCAAGTTTTGACCTTCTCTTAGTATTTTTATAATACTATTGAGTTCATTTTCTACCACAATGTAGGGTCTTTGGATTAATTCATGCACTTTGACTGTATCTATGTATGACTATAGCTGTTCTCTTAGTGTTTATAAAGAATGTTAGATCAACAGTATTGTATTATAATATTTGTAATTATCAAGATGTGAATTGCTTCCAAACTACGAATGGGTAACACAAGAGATCATTTGTATAATCTTATGAACGAATGTATTACACAGGAGATCCCTCCTTCTTTTCGTGTGTACTACTTTAAATGTTCAATGTCATTGTTTAGCCAATCACGTTGCAGGTATGTCTTTAAATACCCGTGGGAAGGTGTTAGGAGATACTGGTCTATGAGTAGGGCAATACTTAGCCAAAACGCGTAAGACCGCATCTCCTACCCTATGGATGTTTTTTTTATCTTTGTCAACTCTGCTATTAAATGAATGGACATTTCTCTCCATGCCCACTTGTCTTGTTTACTTTCACCTATTACCTATCTGTTTATGTGGAAGCACCCTGGGCATTTGTTGTTTGATCTGTGAGTTATATCTTACTACTGCATATATATATATATTGGTATATGTTGGTTTGAGGATGGGGGAAACCCTGAAAAGTCACCTTATTAAGGAGATTTTCTTCATTTAAAGACCCAGTGAGTCCCTTTCTTTTTGGACTGTTTGTATTGTACTTTAAAGTGCACCCTGGGCAGAAAAAAAACTTGATTATAGGTTGCTTAGAGTGCTGCACCACCATTGATTATATATATAAATATATATATATATATATATATATATATATATATATTGTGTCTAACTCTTCCTTTTTGCTTTTAATCTAGCTTGCAGAAGAGTGTCAGAGCACTAGGCTTGTCTGAGTTAACTGCGTCACTGAAACTGTGCAGCTGGCTATGAGTGCTGGTTAGCACGCAGAGTCATGGGATGAGTACCCAGTCCTGTTTGTGGATGTAGTCAATTTCTGTGATTTGTATGCATCTAGGGAAATTATAAAGGGCATGTGTCATCCTTGTTTGTAGTTCAGTGTGTTAGTTTGAAGGCATGTATTGTGTGGCTATAGGTTAGGTACCCAGGGAGGAAGAGACCTTGATGTGGTCCTGGGCCTCTCACCTTTGGCCAAATACTGTAACTAACTCTTCCATTTTGCTTTTCATTTAACTGTGTGCTTGCAAGAGGGTGCCAGACTTTCAATGTGTTGATAAATTTTATTTTGTAATTTACCCTACAGGTTTTGCACCCAGGATTGTCTGGGGTTAACTGCCTGAGTCACTGAAAGTTGTCTGCGAGTGCTGGTGAGCACCAAGGGCTGTGAGTTTTGCAGTCATGGGATGTTTACCCAGTCCAGTTTGAGAGTGCAGTCCATTTCTGTGATTTTCATATACATATATATCTATATATTATGCACACCATACTGTCTGAACTTACACTGCCCTGCTTATTGACAAAGCTGTGCCTGCCCCACCCAGTGCCTAATTTACTGGGCACCTCAGCATGTTTTTGCTACCTATATCTCCCTCAGAGGCTCTGGGTACCTTTAGCTGTAGGCTGCCTTATGTGAGTGCCGCAGTATTGGCCACATGATACCCAATGAGCTGCTACCAATGCAGAGTAGCAATGAGTAATCTGGAATCCTATAAAAGTAGCCTTACGTTATTATTTCTTATGGGTTACTATACCTGTGCCACTGTACATAACCTAAATTGCCTCCCCTTCATATAAGATTGTGTGAGAATTCCTTACAGATTGATTTTTGTAGAAATTCCTGTTTGTCATGTGTCATTTAAACAGCACATGGTTTTGTGTGGTAACCTAACTACAAAAACATCTATACATGCTAAATATCCCAGAAGGCTTCCTCATTTGTTTCGTACGTGTAACTATGAGACACATTGTCATTAAAATACAATGGAAACTTTTAACTAGCTATTGTCTTTAACCAACAATGAGTTGTATTAAAGGGACAGTCAAGTCCCCCCCAAAAAAAATTCTGGTGTTGACTGTCCCTTTAACTAAATGATGACCGTGGTTCTGGGTATTTAGCTTCTGTGCTGCCCTAGGCACAGTGAATCTGCTGGCACCCCCCCCCCCCTCTATTTAACTCAGAACTGGAGGCCAGAGACATATGTTAGAGTTAAGCTCCTTCACAAGACTATCAGGGACCACTCATTTCTTTGTATTAAATTAAATAAATAGAGCATTTGTAAAGTATCATACCATAGATATACCCCTCTGCAGCTCTAGGCACATGCCCAATTGGCCTAGGCCAAATTATGCTCTTGCTCCAATCACATGTATTCCACTTGCATCGTGTGATTTGTGTGATGTGTGGTTTGTGTGATTTGTGTGATGTGTGATTTGTGTGATGTGTGATTTGTGTGATGTGTGATTTGTGTGATGTGTGATTTGTGTGATGTGTGATTTGTGTGATTTGTGTGATGTGTGTGATGTGTGATTTGTGTGATGTGTGATTTGTGTGATTTGTGTGGTTTGTGTGATGTGTGATTTGTGTGATTTGTGTGATGTGTGATTTGTGTGGTTTGTGTGATTTGTGTGATGTGTGGTTTGTGTGATTTGTGTGATGTGTGATTTGTGTGATGTGTGATTTGTGTGATGTGTGATTTGTGTGATGTGTGATTTGTGATTTGTGTGATTTGTGTGATTTGTGTGATGTGTGATTTGTGTGATGTGTGGTTTGTGTGATGTGTGTGATGTGTGATTTGTGTGATGTGTGATTTGTGTGATTTGTGTGGGTAGTAGAACATTTTGACAATTTATTACTCATATCTATGCCCTTCAAATGTTTTACTTTATTTATTAAAGGGACAGTCTAGTCTTTAATGATTCAGATAGGGCAGGCGATTTTAAACAACTTTCTAGTTTACTTTTATCATCAAATTTGCTTTGTTCTCTTGGCATTCTTTGTTGAAAGTTGCATCTAGGTATTCTCAAACTGATTTATAAGCCGTTAAAGGCTGCCTCACAGCTAGACAGAGCTAGGTCATGTGTGTCATAAAGATAAAGTTGTGTTCACTCCCGTGGAGTTATTTATGAGTCACAAAGTAAACAATACCTGCTCACTCTATACACTGACTTAACAGCAGTTATGGCGTGGAGTCCCTTTCAAACTCCACAACTGAGGAGATATATAAAAAAAATTTTTAAAACTCTTGCGCAAAAAAAGGTGTTAATGCCAAAAGTCCTTAAAGGGACAATATACATCAATTTTCTGCATGTAATAGACACTACTACAAAGAACAATATGCAGAGATACTGGTATAAAAATCCAGTGTAAAACCTTTTAAAAACTTACTTAGAAGCTCCCAGTTTAGCTCTGCTGAAATGGTTATCTGGAACACCCACCTTTAAGTGGGAAATAGCAGACACTTCCCCCTTCCTCTGCATATTTATTTTATTTATTTATTTATAAAATATTTTACCAGGAAGGATACATTGAGATTTCTCTCATTTTCAAGTATGTCCTGGGTCCACAAAATATAAAAAGACCTTTACACAAACAGGAGCAAGGTAGAGTAGGTATACCTCAGTATTCTCATAAAACGTTGGGGCTTGGCTAGGAGTCTGAAAATCAGAGCAATGTTATTTAAAAATAAGCAAAACTATATTAAAAAAACAAACAAAAAAAAACACCTGTATGGGCTATATAAATGGATCATCTACAAAACATTTATGCAAAGAAAAATCTAGTGTATAATGTCCCTTTAAATAAGTATATTCATTTTTAAAATAAAAATATGTGCATACACACTAAGAAAGCACTCATCAATATAACATAATTTATGTAAGAACTTACCTGATAAATTCATTTCTTTCATATTAGCAAGAGTCCATGAGCTAGTGACGTATGGGATATACATTCCTACCAGGAGGGGCAAAGTTTCCCAAACCTCAAAATGCCTATAAATACACCCCTCACCACACCCACAATTCAGTTTAACGAATAGCCAAGAAGTGGGGTGATAAAAAAGTGCGAAAGCATATAAAATAAGGAATTGGAATAATTGTGCTTTATACAAAATCATAACCACCACAAAAAAGGGCGGGCCTCATGGACTCTTGCTAATATGAAAGAAATGAATTTATCAGGTAAGTTCTTACATAAATTATGTTTTCTTTCATGTAATTAGCAAGAGTCCATGAGCTAGTGACGTATGGGATAATGATTACCCAAGATGTGGATCTTTCCACACAAGAGTCACTAGAGAGGGAGGGATAAAATAAAGACAGCCAATTCCTGCTGAAAATAATCCACACCCAAAATAAAGTTTAATGAAAAACATAAGCAGAAGATTCAAACTGAAACCGCTGCCTGAAGTACTTTTCTACCAAAAACTGCTTCAGAAGAAGAAAATACATCAAAATGGTAGAAATTAGTAAAAGTATGCAAAGAGGACCAAGTTGCTGCTTTGCAAATCTGATCAACCGAAGCTTCATTCCTAAACGCCCAGGAAGTAGAAACTGACTTAGTAGAATGAGCTGTAATTCTCTGAGGCGGAGTTTTACCCGACTCAACATAGGCAAGATGAATTAAAGATTTCAACCAAGATGCCAAAGAAATGGCAGAAGCTTTCTGGCCTTTTCTAGAACCGGAAAAGATAACAAATAGACTAGAAGTCTTTCGGAAAGATTTAGTAGCTTCAACATAATATTTCAAAGCTCTAACAACATCCAAAGAATGCAACGATTTCTCCTTAGAATTCTTAGGATTAGGACATAATGAAGGAACCACAATTTCTCTACTAATGTTGTTGGAATTCACAACTTTAGGTAAAAATTCAAAAGAAGTTCGCAACACCGCCTTATCCTGATGAAAAATCAGAAAAGGAGACTCACAAGAAAGAGCAGATAATTCAGAAACTCTTCTGGCAGAAGAGATGGCCAAAAGGAACAAAACTTTCCAAGAAAGTAATTTAATGTCCAATGAATGCATAGGTTCAAACGGAGGAGCTTGAAGAGCTCCCAGAACCAAATTCAAACTCCAAGGAGGAGAAATTGACTTAATGACAGGTTTTATACGAACCAAAGCTTGTACAAAACAATGAATATCAGGAAGAATAGCAATCTTTCTGTGAAAAAGAACAGAAAGAGCAGAGATTTGTCCTTTCAAGGAACTTGCGGACAAACCCTTATCTAAACCATCCTGAAGAAACTGTAAAATTCTCGGTATTCTAAAAGAATGCCAAGAAAAATGATGAGAAAGACACCAAGAAATATAAGTCTTCCAGACTCTATAATATATCTCTCTAGATACAGATTTACGAGCCTGTAACATAGTATTAATCACAGAGTCAGAGAAACCTCTTTGACCAAGAATCAAGCGTTCAATCTCCATACCTTTAAATTTAAGGATTTCAGATCCTGATGGAAAAAAGGACCTTGTGACAGAAGGTCTGGTCTTAACGGAAGAGTCCACGGTTGGCAAGAGGCCATCCGGACAAGATCCGCATACCAAAACCTGTGAGGCCATGCCGGAGCTACCAGCAGAACAAACGAGCATTCCTTCAGAATCTTGGAGATTACTCTTGGAAGAAGAACTAGAGGCGGAAAGATATAGGCAGGATGATACTTCCAAGGAAGTGATAATGCATCCACTGCCTCCGCCTGAGGATCCCGGGATCTGGACAGATACCTGGGAAGTTTCTTGTTTAGATGGGACGCCATCAGATCTATTTCTGGAAGTTCCCACATTTGAATCATCTGAAGAAATACCTCTGGGTGAAGAGACCATTCGCCCGGATGCAACGTTTGGCGACTGAGATAATCCGCTTCCCAATTGTCTACACCTGGGATATGAACCGCAGAGATTAGACAGGAGCTGGATTCCGCCCAAACCAAAATTCGAGATACTTCTTTCATAGCCAGAGGACTGTGAGTCCCTCCTTGATGATTGATGTATGCCACAGTTGTGACATTGTCTGTCTGAAAACAAATGAACGATTCTCTCTTCAGAAGAGGCCAAAACTGAAGAGCTCTGAAAATTGCACGGAGTTCCAAAATATTGATCGGTAATCTCACCTCCTGAGATTCCCAAACTCCTTGTGCCGTCAGAGATCCCCACACAGCTCCCCAACCTGTGAGACTTGCATCTGTTGAAATTACAGTCCAGGTCGGAAGCACAAAAGAAGCCCCCTGAATTAAATGATGGTGATCTGTCCACCACGTTAGAGAGTGTCGAACAATCGGTTTTAAAGATATTAAATGAGATATCTTTGTGTAATCCTTGCACCATTGATTCAGCATACAGAGCTGAAGAGGTTGCATGTGAAAACGAGCAAAGGGGATCGCGTCCGATGCAGCAGTCATAAGACCTAGAATTTCCATGCATAAGGCTACCGAAGGGAATGATTGTGACTGAAGGTTTCGACAAGCTGCAATCAGTTTTAGACGTCTCTTGTCTGTTAAAGACAGAGTCATGGACACTGAATCTATCTGGAAACCCAGAAGGGTAACCCTTGTCTGAGGAATCAATGAACTTTTTGGTAAATTGATCTTCCAACCATGATCTTGAAGAAACAACACAAGTCGATTCGTATGAGATTCTGCTAAATGTAAAGACTGAGCAAGTACCAAGATATCGTCCAAATAAGGAAATACCACAATACCCTGTTCTCTGATTACAGACAGAAGGGCACCGAGAACCTTTGTAAAAATTCTTGGAGCTGTAGCTAGGCCAAACGGCAGAGCCACAAACTGGTAATGCTTGTCCAGAAAAGAGAATCTCAGGAACTGATAATGATCTGGATGAATCGGAATATGCATATATGCATCCTGTAAATCTATTGTGGACATATAATTCCCTTGCTGAACAAAAGGCAAGATAGTCCTTACAGTTACCATCTTGAACGTTGGTATCCTTACATAACAATTCAATATTTTTAGATCCAGAACTGGTCTGAAGGAATTCTCCTTCTTTGGTACAATGAAGAGATTTGAATAAAACCCCATCCCCTGTTCCGGAACTGGAACTGGCATAATTACTCCAGTCAACTCTAGATCTGAAACACAATTCAGAAATGCTTGAGCTTTTACTGGATTTACTGGGACACGGGAAAGAAAAAATCTCTTTGCAGGAGGTCTCATCTTGAAACCAATTCTGTACCCTTCTGAAACAATGTTCTGAATCCAAAGATTGTGAACAGAATTGATCCAAATTTCTTTGAAAAAACGTAACCTGCCCCCTACCAGCTGAGCTGGAATGAGGGCCGCACCTTCATGTGGACTTAGAAGCAGGCTTTGCCTTTCTAGCTGGTTTGGATTTATTCCAGACTGGAGATGGTTTCCAAACTGAAACTGCTCCTGAGGATGAAGGATTAGGCTTTTGTTCTTTGTTGAAACGAAAGGAACGAAAACGATTATTAGCCCTGTTTTTACCTTTAGATTTTTTATCCTGTGGTAAAAAAGTTCCTTTCCCACCAGTAACAGTTGAAATAATAGAATCCAACTGAGAACCAAATAATTTGTTACCCTGGAAAGAAATGGAAAGTAGAGTTGATTTAGAAGCCATATCAGCATTCCAAGTCTTAAGCCATAAAGCTCTTCTAGCTAAAATAGCTAGAGACATAAACCTGACATCAACTCTGATAATATCAAAAATGGCATCACAGATAAAATTATTAGCATGCTGAAGAAGAATAATAATATCATGAGAATGATGATGTGTTACTTGTTGCGCTAAAGTTTCCAACCAAAAAGTTGAAGCTGCAGCAACATCAGCCAAAGATATAGCAGGTCTAAGAAGATTACCTGAACACAGATAAGCTTTTCTTAGAAAGGATTCAATTTTCCTATCTAAAGGATCCTTAAACGAAGTACCATCTGACGTAGGAATAGTAGTACGTTTAGCAAGGGTAGAAATAGCCCCATCAACTTTAGGGATTTTGTCCCAAAATTCTAATCTGTCAGACGGCACAGGATATAATTGCTTAAAACTTTTAGAAGGAGTAAATGAATTACCCAATTTATCCCATTCTTTGGAAATTACTGCAGAAATAGCATTAGGAACAGGAAAAACTTCTGGAATAACCACAGGAGATTTAAATACCTTATCCAAACGTTTAGAATTAGTATCAAGAGGACCAGAATCCTCTATTTCTAAAGCAATTAGTACTTCTTTAAGTAAAGAACGAATAAATTACATTTTAAATAAATATGAAGATTTATCAGCATCAACCTCTGAGACAGAATCCTCTGAACCAGAGGAGTCATCAGAATCAGAATGATGATGTTCATTTAAAAATTCATCTGTAGGGAGAGAAGTTTTAAAAGATTTTTTACGTTTACTAGAAGGAGAAATAACAGACATAGCCTTCTTTATGGATTCAGAAACAAAATCTCTTATGTTATCAGGAACATTCTGCACCTTAGATGTTGAAGGAACTGCAACAGGCAATGGTACTTTACTAAAGGAAATATTATCTGCATTAACAAGTTTGTCATGACAATCAATACAAACAACAGCCGGAGGAATAGCTACCAAAAGTTTACAGCAGATACACTTAGCTTTGGTAGATCCAGCACTAGACAGCGATTTTCCTGTAGTATCTTCTGACTCAGATGCAACGTGAGACATCTTGCAATATGTAAGAGAAAAAAACAACATAAAAAGCAAAATTGATCAAATTCCTTAAATGACAGTTTCAGGAATGGGAAAAAATGCCAAAGAACAAGCTTCTAGCAACCAGAAGCAATAAAAAATAAGACTTAAATAATGTGGAGACAAAAGCGACACCCATATTTTTTTTAGCGCCAAATCAGACGCCCACATTATTTGGCGCCTAAATGCTTTTGGCGCCAAAAATGACGCCACATCCGGAACGCCGACATCTTTGGCGCAAAATAACGTCAAAAAATGACGCAACTTCCGGCGACACGTATGACGCCGGAAACGGAAAAGAATTTTTGCGCCAAAAAAGTCCGCGCCAAGAATGACGCAATAAAATGAAGCATTTTCAGCCCCCGCGAGCCTAACAGCCCACAGGGAAAAAAGAGTCACATTTTTGAAGGTAAGAAAAAAATGATAAATTCAAATGCATTATCCCAAATATGAAACTGACTGTCTGAAAAATAAGGAAAGTTGAACATTCTGAGTCAAGGCAAATAAATGTTTGAATACATATATTTAGAACTTTATAAACAAAGTGCCCAACCATAGCTTAGAGTGTCACAGAAAATAAGATTTACTTACCCCAGGACACTCATCTACATGTTTGTAGAAAGCCAAACCAGTACTGAAACGAGAATCAGCAGAGGTAATGGTATATATAAGAGTATATCGTCGATCTGAAAAGGGAGGTAAGAGATGAATCTCTACGACCGATAACAGAGAACCTATGAAATAGACCCCGTAGAAGGAGATCACTGCATTCAAATAGGCAATACTCTCCTCACATCCCTCTGACATTCACTGCACGCTGAGAGGAAAACCGGGCTCCAACTTGCTGCGGAGCGCATATCAACGTAGAATCTAGCACAAACTTACTTCACCACCTCCATCGGAGGCAAAGTTTGTAAAACTGAATTGTGGGTGTGGTTAGGGGTGTATTTATAGGCATTTTGAGGTTTGGGAAACTTTGCCCCTCCTGGTAGGAATGTATATCCCATACGTCACTAGCTCATGGACTCTTGCTAATTACATGAAAGAAATACATATATTCAATAAAAATACAAAGATAAAATGAAAAGTCCCAGATACAGAAAGTCCAAAATCTTGTATTTCCTGTATTCTCCTATGGGGCTGGTCTTATAGGAGTTGTAAAGACCCTTCAGTATAAGATACCTAGAAGAAGAGCAAATAAACCCCTCATGTGCAGAATGTATATACACAAATGCCCAGTCCACTGGGTATTGCACTCACTGGGATTAGCTGGGCCAATGCATTGTATGAGATCCCAGTTGCTCTCCTTCTGCTTCAAACCATTATTCACTATGTGCCACTGTGTCTTGTTATCGGACGTCTGTAAATAATACACCAGTTCCCAGCGTAAAAAGCAATGGACTGGTCCTTCTTGTTAAAATGAAATTGTTTTTTAAAAGCAGAAGTGCCATATACATTTAAAATGTACGTAAATTGTTGTTATTTATGAGTCAGCACTGATTGGCTAAAATACAAGTCTGTCAAAAGAACTGAAATAAGGGGCAGTCTGCAGAGACTTAGATACAAGGTAATCACAAAGGTAAAAAATATATTAATATAACTGTGTTGGTTATGCAAAACTGGTGAATGGGTAATTAAGGGATTATCTATCTTTTTAAGCAATAACAATCTAATGGTACCATTTTCTTACCACAATTTACAAGGTTTTTGAAATCAGGAGCAGCTCAGGGATATACTTCTTGAAATACCTGGTGAGACCTATGGCCCTGGTCTTTTTTGCTAGGACTATTTAGGGACAAATGCTCTATGATTCAGATAGAGCATGCAATTTTAAGCAATTTTCTAATTTACTCCTATTATAAAAAAAGCTTAGGAGCCAGCCCACTTTTGGTTCAGAACCCTGAGTAGTGTTTGCTGATTGGTGGCTACATTTAGCCATGGTTACCCGCGTATTGAACCAAAAGGCTCCTAAACTTACATTCCTGCTTTTCAAATAAGATACCAAGAGAACGAAGAAAAATTGTTAATAGGAGTAAATTAGAAAGTTGCTTAAAATGGCATGCTCTATCTGAATCATGAAAGAAAAAAACTGGGTTTCATATCCCTTTAACAATGCAAATAGCTGAGTTTATCCTGACTATAAGAGTTTTTGTATCTACAGAGTCTCCCTCGGCTCAATCCATTGCACCCTCCAGGCGTGAGGAGACGGACTGTGGCGCTTGAAACGGTAGCAGCACATTACCATAACCAGCAAAGAGTCCAGAATATGCAGCAAAAAGAATATTTCAGGTGAACCTGGGCATGACATGAGATACACTTCTCTCCTAGAGAGAGAGCTCAGGGATAATAAAAGGGATCTTTATAGTGTTTACAAAATACATTCCCACCATATTTTAAAAGACTGCTTATACTTTTTTTTGTAATGCTCTGATTGGTAGATGTAACATTGATATTAGAGCATAAAGAGATGCTGATTGGTTTGTATGTGCAGTTCATGCATTTGATTGCTGTAAAGTCTCAGCTCATTATAACATACATTTAATTAATTAATAATACATAATAATATTAACCATTTGAGTGCTAAGCTGGATTTATTTATTTTTTGTTTTGAACTATTTAAAATTTTTCTTTTTTTTTCTTTTTACCCCAGATCCCCAAGACATATACCGTTGGAAAGGTTAGGCTAATACCTTTCCAATGGTGGTTCTTGGGGGTCTGTAGCTGCTTAGATGCCTGAGATACAGGCTTCTAAGCAGCATGCCCCCTTTCCCTATCTTGTCCATTGTAATTTTTAAATAAAGTTGCGCGGTGACGTCATCACGTCATTGCGCGTGACGTCACCGCATGTAACGGGAAGCCCCAGCGATGCCTGTCACTATACAGTGGAAGTTGATGGGAGCCCCCAGATTGCTCTCAAGGTAGGTGAGTGCTAGCGACGGCTCTGAGCCATCGTTAGCATTGTTTTATTAGCCAAGTAATTCAGATTTTTGTTATTATTATTATTTGGAGTTGGTGGACTCGCCTAATTGTAATAATTGTATTGGGGAGGTCAATATTTTTAAATTAAAGTTACTATTTGGCATATTAACTGTAATATTTGAATATTGAATGTAAAATTCCATTAAAAATACATCTGAAATATCAATATTCATATTTTAGACATGTAAATGTCACCGCGGTTGAGAAACACGGGTGTATGAGAATTTGACAACTATTGACCATTCTCACTTGACAGATATCACCAAGGCTGGAGGAGACCATTCTATGGAAGTGCAAATGAAAAGGAAGAATACAGGTAATGACTAAGGATCTACAAAGCAATTATAAATAAGCTTTATGTTTAAAAACTTTGTCATGATGATGACTGCCATAAAGCCCCCTGTATAGGATTAAAGGGATTTATATTTGCAGTAAGTAAATGCTATAATGAATTATGGCAGTTTCTTTTTGCATTATTGTTTGCAGAAAACTGTACCTTTAAATATTCACACAAAAAATAGAGAAAATAAATATATACAAAATGACAAACATATCATGCTACAAACTTGTCACATATATTTAGCATAATGGCAGAGGGTTGCTAGATGCAGTACAAAATATTTACAATCATAGAGGACAGGGGAATATTTCATAGCACTCACTCTCCAAACATCAGATTAATTTAATATTTAATACATGTCAGGCCAGCACAATAAAATATAACTAGTAATATTCATTATTATAAATGGTCTACATGTGACCAGAACAATACAATATGACAATTAATCTAATTACACCAGACATTCTAATTGTATACTCACTAATTAAATACTTCCTTATCAAAAGTAAGTGTGGCAAACCTAGCCACTTCTGGACTATAACATAAGAAAGGTTGTCTATAGGCTGTATATTGTGCTATGTAGATGTGACAGACCCTTCTGTCAGCACTGAAAGAGTTAACTGTGTTCAGCTTTAGCCTCAGCTATTGTGCACTGTCATTAATGTTATTGACACACAGTCCATTGTTTAATCAACCTCAGAGAGCAGACCCTAGATGATAAGGAAAGCCAAGTGTGTGTCTGTGTTTAAATTGTTATCAGCTTGAGCAAGGTATTCTATTGTATCATGTAAAAGGGCGTGTTCCCTCCATCTAATGTACAACATTCTTTCAACCCCCCTTCTGGGGGGGGTCAGACCTGCATAAATACTGGGCATATGAGCCTTAATAAAAGTCATTCTGTTTAAAACCTGAAAACTGGCTGGGTTGTGAATTGCTGATTCCCTATGCAGGACATTGTTCCCTGGTGTTAACCCTTGGTATCCGGTTGGTACCGTTACAATTGGTGGCAAGCGACGGAATGAACCTTATCGCCCAGAAGAGCAACTACACAAGCCAGTAACCTCAGGAAGAGGGGGATTACTACAATACTGACTAAGATGGAAGGAGTACCAGGGACCGAAGTGAATGGAGATGGATTATTCTAAGCTAAAGAGACAAACGTAAAAGGAACTGCTAGAAGCCAGGGGAAAGATAGGCAGCAGCAAACCCAAGGCTATATTAATTGCTGAGCTGATGGAGGGAGACAGAGCTCGCAGCGCTACGCCTCCAGCAGCCATGGAGGAGACCCTATACCAGAGGGAAATGAGGACCAGGCTGGAATTTTTACCCCAACCTGTACCACGGGATATGCTATCCGTGGTAATGGCAGATGTGCAGGAGTACGTGATGGCACACAGTCCGCGGAATGCATCCTCCCGAGCAGAATCCATTTTGGACGCACTCAGCAACCCAGTAAGACCCAAAATCCCATACCATGCATTTAAAATGTTTTGTGAGGAGAAGGATGAGATTGATGGGTATTTACAGGATTTTGAGAGACTGTGCGAGTTACATGATTTGGAGCAGTCCGTATGGGTGCCGGTGCTAGCAGGCAAGCTAGCCGGTAGGGCAGCGGAAGCGTATCGCGCTGTACCCAGGGAGGACAGCAAGGATTACGCTAAAGTGAAGAGAGCGATCTTGGAAAGATATGCCATTACCTCAGAGGCATACCGGCGCAAGTTTAGAGGCCTGCGCAAGCCAGAAAGAGATTCCCATGCAGAGTGGGCCCACAAGCTGGATCAAGCATCTCAGGGGTGGATACAGGCCAGCCAAGCTACCACCATGGAAGAATTGCGACAACTGATGCTGTTGGAGCAATTCTTTAACGGCTTGTCCCCAGAAGCCCAAGAATGGGTGAGAGATCGAAAACCCCTCACCTTAACCGAAGCAGCCAGATTAGCAGACCAGCATTTTGATGCCAGGAGGCACCATGGACTACAGCCTAACAACGGACGGGCTAATATACAATGCCACACCTGCAAGCAGTGGGGACATATGGCACGTGAGTGCACCCAAAATCGGAGCAGACAAGCTTGAAACCAGGTCAGACAGAACCTGGCCCCAAGGGCGGCTGCTCACCATTACCAAACAGAGCCAGCCGCTCATGAGGTGTTGAGCACCCAAGCCGAGGAACCCCTGGGAATTCTGCATGAGGTGATGTCGGTCCAGGGACTTCGGGATTCGGGAGCTACTTTAACCCTGATAGCTCCCCATTTGGTGCCGGATACAGCACCCACTGGCAGATCCGTGGCAGTACGAGGGGCAGGGGGAGCAGTATACCGATTGCCCACTGCTAGAGTGGAGTACAGACCCCCAGTCACCCCAGCAGCTGCCAGTTACCAACCCCCGGCGCACCGCTATACCACACGGCCTCCGGCCACGAACTACCCTCAGAGAGCCCGGTTCAATTCGCGGGGCTACTCACAACCTATTCGGTGCTTTGGATGTAAGCAACTAGGGCACAAAAGACCAGAGTGTCCCCTAAACGCAGCGAATCAAGCACAGTCCTGGAGAAGACCCGCTGGCGGAATCCCACATAATCCTCAGCCTGTGGCCCGCTACGTAGAGGCGCCAGAATGCTGGGGCAGCCTACATGAAGCAGACCCCGTGCAAGCTGCCCACCGGAATAACCGGCAACGGGTTAAAGTGAATGGGAAGGAGGTCAGTTGTCTACGGGATACTGGTGCTACCATGACCTTGCTTCAAGAGAACTTGGTGTCTGAGAAACAGCACACTGGAGACACTGTGGCTGTGAGGGTAGCAGGGGGCACTGTGTTCCGCCTACCTGTTGCCAGGGTACATTTGGATTGGGGAGTGGGCGCTAGACTTGTGAATGTGGGGGTCAAGAAGGACTTACCTGCTGATGTTCTCCTTGGAAATGACTTGGCCCCCCTTGTTTCTGCCTATGCTCCCATGGATCCCGCTGATGTTAACCCTGTGACTACCCAAGCCCAGTCCCTCCGGGAAGAGACGCTTCCATGTTTGGGGTGGGGGCAGTACTGAGCCAAGTTGGAGCAGATGGCGGAGAACACCCCGTAGCTTACTTGAGCCGAAAGTTGTTGCCCCGGACATCCCCAAGCCGATCCGTTGGGATCAGACTGTGTATGCCGGCTTGGTTCTGGGGGAGCATTGTGGCAAACCTAGCCACTTCTGGACTATAACATAAGAAAGGTTGTCTATAGGCTGTATATTGTGCTATGTAGATGTGACAGACCCTTCTGTCAGCACTGAAAGAGTTAACTGTGTTCAGCTTTAGCCTCAGCTATTGTGCACTGTCATTAATGTTATTGACACACAGTCCATTGTTTAATCAACCTCAGAGAGCAGACCCTAGATGATAAGGAAAGCCAAGTGTGTGTCTGTGTTTAAATTGTTATCAGCTTGAGCAAGGTATTCTATTGTATCATGTAAAAGGGCGTGTTCCCTCCATCTAATGTACAACATTCTTTCAACCCCCCTTCTGGGGGGGGTCAGACCTGCATAAATACTGGGCATATGAGCCTTAATAAAAGTCATTCTGTTTAAAACCTGAAAACTGGCTGGGTTGTGAATTGCTGATTCCCTATGCAGGACATTGTTCCCTGGTGTTAACCCTTGGTATCCGGTTGGTACCGTTACAGTAAGTCAGTTTTAAAGGGATACTGAACCCAAATTTTGTCTTTCATGATTTAAATGGATCACGCAATTTTAAGCAACTTTCTTATTTACTTCCATTAACAAGTCTTTTTATAATTGCAAATTTTGAGTCACCAGCTCATACTGAGCATGTGCAAGAATTCACAAAATATACTTACATTGTGATTGGCTGATGGATGTCACGTGATACAGGAGGAGTGGAAATAGACATAACTTTGAAATTTGTATGAAAAAAAAATTCTACTAGTCATTTGAAGTTCAGACTAAGTGCTATTGCATTGTCTTTTTGTCATACATTTGTTGATTCTGCAAATCTGCTGTATTTACTGTTTTTTTAAGTAACTTTCTAATTTACTCCTATTATCAATTGTTCTTCGTTCTTTTGGTATCTTTATTTGAAAAGCAGAAATTTAAGCTTATCAGCCGGTGTTCTGTCGAGAACTCCAATTCCTCAAAAACTCCAATCTGACATCACTTCCGGTGACTCTTCTATTTTAATATCTGTTTTGCCTCTGTCTGGGGGGGGCGCACCGCCAATCCTCTGGCATACACCCCAAGTAAACTTTGGGAAATGAGGTTTACAAGGGGGGCTTTGCCCCCCTTGAATCCCCCGGGCAGAGGCAAAATAGATAGTGGAGATAGGCGATTACAGTGCCCATCTGATTGGTTGTAAATCCTGTCACTCACTGGACACGGACCAATCAGATGTATGGAATCACCTGAAATGACGACAGATTGGAGTTTTCAATATATTGGAATTCTCTATAGAACACCGGCCCATCTTTGGTTCAGCACCTGGGTAGTGCTTGCTAACAAGCGTTACCATGGGTGCTGAACCAAATATGGGCCGGCTCCTAAGATTACTTTCCTGCTTTTTCAAATAAAGATACCAAGAGAACGAAGAAAATTTGATAATAGGAGTAAATTAGAATGTTGTTTAAAATTGCATGATCTATCTGAATCATGAAATACATTTTTTAGGTTCATTATCCCTTTTTCAATAAAACTGTTATAAACTACTATTTGCTGTCAATCTCTTAACTGAAAATATTCCATAATAATTTCTTATTGATGATTGTTATGGTTTTTTTTTTTAAAGCTACACTCTACATTAACAATTGTTTCCCCTTTATGTGCTCAAACTGTTAAAATCCAAACTATTTCTTAAAATACAAACTTTTAAGCTTATACAAAAATATTTGGCAAAAAACAACACTTTGTACAGCACTGCATTGCAGTCCTCTCGGATTTATTTAGGGTTAAAGGGACACTGAACCCACATTTTTTCTTTCATGATTCAGATAGAGCATGCAATTTTAAGCAACTTTTTAAGTTACTCCTACTTTCAATTTTTCTTCGTTCTCTTGGTATCCTTATTTAAAAAAGCAGGAATATAAGCTTACGATCCTGCCCATCTTTGGTTCAGCACCTAGGTTGTACTTGCTGATTGGTAGCTTAATGGTATTCACCAATAAGCAAGCGCTTTCCAGGGTCTGAACCAAAAATGGGCCGGCTCGTAAGTTTACATTCCTGCTTTTTCAAATAAAGATAGCAAGAAAATGAAGAAAAATTGATAATAGGAGTAAATTAGAATGTTGCTTAAAATTGCATGCTCTTTCTGAATCATGAAAGAAATTTGGGTTCAGTATCCCTTTAAGATGCATCTAAAGGGTCAGTCTACGCCAGAATTTGTATTGTTAAAAAAGATAGATAATCCCTATATTACCCATTCCCCAGTTTTGCATAACCAACACAGTTATATTAATACACTTTTTATCTATGTGATTACCTTATATCTAAGCTTCTGCAGACTGACCCATTATCTCAGTTCTTATGACAGACTTGCATTTAGTGCTAATCATGAATAACTCCACAGGAGTGAGCACAATGTTATCTATACGACACACATGAACTATCGCTGTCTAACTGTGAAAAACTGTCAAAATGCACTGAGTTAAAAGGCAGCCTTCAAGGGCTTAGAAATTAGCATATGAGCCTACCTTGGTTTAGATTTCAACAAAGAATACCAGGGGAACAAAGCAAATTTGATGATAAAAGTAAATTGAAAAGTTGTTTAAAATTGCATGCCCTATCTGAATCATGAAAGTTTAATTTTGACTAGTCTGTCCCTTTAAATACATAACCTTGCAGATTTATATATTTTTTTTATCAAGAGTTAAATTTGATATGTTGTAATAATCTGAAGTTTTCAGAGGATTTTTACTACATTTGATTAAATCTCAATCTATTCACTCCTTAAGAAATACACGTATATATTATTTTTTAAATATTAGTAATGACTGATACTGATTAACTGCTTATTAAACTGGGAGTCTTGTGTAATTTGAATTAATCATTAGAAGAATAGAGGGAGAACATAACAATTGATTAACCTGTGTATTTGTTATCCAAAAGGAACCTTTCTTTCACTGTGCCCAGATTTGGGGGCAGAGGAAATACATTTATAGTGGGAGTTGATCTGAGATGTGATTGGCCAGCTTCTACTATTATATGCTAGAAGATGTAGTAATCTCATATTTTATTATCTGGGGCTTTGAAAAGTTTACATTGAAGAAACAGGAAGAGGAGGGGCTACAAATAAGTTTGATTCATGGGGCATTTTAAGAATTGCCCATAATGCTGGAAGGGAGAAAAAAAAGAAGGGAAATAAGAAATGCTATTTCAATGATTCATAATTGCTTTTAGAAACTCATAAACATTCAATAAAAATTACACTACCAAATTAAAAATTAATCAGAACAATTGAGAACATGGAAAAAAACATTATGAAAAATGTAATAAAATAACGGGATATTTGAGGGCATTTGGAGGGGCACTGCCCCAAAGGACCAGCCATCATTGTAGGGGTCTGTTCATTAAAGGGCCATGATACCCAAATGTTGAAACACTTGAAAGTGATGCAGCATAGCTGTAAAAACCTGACTAGAAAATATCACCTGAACATCTCTATGTGAAAAAGAAAGATATTTTACCTCAAAAGTTCCTCAGTAGCCACATCCCATTGTAAAGGACTTCTAAGCAGCAAATCAGTATGTCTGTCCCGGGACAGCTAAGGGAGTGAGCTTCCGTGCACACTCATCTTATTTCCCTATTCAGTTTAAGGAAGTTTACTATGAAATCTCATGAGAGTTAAGTCAAATCTCATGAGATCACAGTAAAAGAGTTCATGACCTCAGCACTGTTGATGCTGATTGGCTGCTGTTCATATCTTATTTTATTTTTTTTACCTGCTGCTGGACAGCAGCTAAAGTATAACTTTTCACACAGAACTTTCTCTGGTGAGCTCAGTAAATTGTGAGGTAAAATATCTTATTTTTTTACATAGAGATGCTCAGGTGATATTTTCCTGTCAGCTTTTTACAGTTATACTGCATTCATTTCAAGTGATTTAGCATAGAGTATTATGTCCCTTTAAAAACAAAATACCATCAATAAAAAATACTTGTGTACTAAATTATTAGAACTTATCTTAAAATCTTAAAATTGTATTTGTGATTTATTTATTTTGTATGATACATTGTTTTTTAATTAAATATTGAAACCTACCAACTGTCCTGCATTTTGCAGGACTCTCAGGGGTTGCCTGCCCCATTGTTCCTACCATCAATTCTCTAATTTATATATTGGTTTCACAATATAAACTGAAGACAATCTAAATTCAACCACAAATGTCCTATCCAGGCATGCCTATAAATTCCCATATCTCCACCCCAAACCGCTAAGCCCCACCCATCAACCTTTTCAACTCCTCCCTATAATCACCCAACTACACACCCTAACCTCCTGGTCCTGTATTTAGGAGATATTTTAAATGCAATATTTTATATGTGAGACTCATCAAGAGACACCTATAGTACAGAGAATAAAATGCTCAACTTTCAATCCTAGGAATGACATCCGACAGCTTCTTAAAAAACAAATGAGTGAGAAGTGGGCTCTGCAGAGGGAGATGCTGATCAGTCAGAGCAAAGAATTAGATGCGCTGAAAGAGGCTGATCGGACAGCTATTCTCAAAGACATTGAAGAGGAAAGAGCAAAGGCCATGTTCATGAGAAGATATCGTGATGAGAATAAGAGGGTGAGTGTCCATGATTTAATGGTTACTGACCGGGCCTCCCTATTGGGCAAGGGCAAGAGGATCACCCGCCCAGGGACCACAATTTTTGGGACCCCAAACTGTCAAGTTGAGGGTATAAGAAGATGCATTTAGTATTTATTTAGTTATGAAGAAGTGTTTATGGTACCAGGAGATGTAATATATAAGGTTATTCTTTATACAGGAGACCTTGAATGTTGGGACAAGGGTGGGCGATAAAGGGGCCAGGGCATACAGGGAGAGGGGAATAAATGGGCTGGGCTTAGGGAGCCCACAAATTTGTCTTGCCCAGGATCCCTCAAATGCTAAGGGTGGTCGTGGTACTGAACCAATGGTTATTTACTGTTACATAATTTACTTTTACTCATCTGTACATATAAAATTTATGAACCTGTGGCTATAGTTTCAAATCTGGTTAGTTTATTAAAGCTGATTTACATCTTATTGACTTTAGCGGTTGATTTAAGATTCTAGCAGCGTATCTTTATAGTTCTAAATGCCTAGCTCTATTTATAGTACTCCTACTGAGGCCAAGATTACATGTCCAGTGAAAATAATAATGTGTGGTGTGTGATTTTACGCTTGAACTCGCTTAAACAATAACACTTGCTCAGGTATTGCAAGTAGCTGATTAAAACAAAATAAATTATCACGTACCAGACACTTATATAGTGTGCCCTATATTTTCAATGGGAAGCTGTAGTAATACACTCATCGTGCTCGCATGATAAGTTTTGCACTTGTGCTCAATCAGAAATTCCCTTTTCACATTTAAAGGGACAGTCTACTCCAAAAATGTTATTGTTTAAATAGATAGATAATCCCTTTATTACCCATTTCCCAGTTTTGCACAACCAACACAGTTATATTAATATACTTTTTACCTCTGTGATTAACTTGTATCTAAGCCTTTTGTGACAGCCCCCTGATTACATGACTTTTTATTTATTATCTATTGGCTTGCATTTTATCCTTTTAGTGCTGTGTTGTGCACAACCCACGGGCGTCAGCACAATGTTATCTATATGGCCCACATGAACTAACAGTCTCCTGTTGTGAAAAGCAAAAAAAATGTTATAAAGTATATTAATCTATCAATGTTGGTTGTGCAAAGTTGGGGAATGGGTAGTAAAGGTGTTGCCTATCTTTTTAAGCAATAACAATTCTGGTGTAGACTGTCCCTTTAATGCGTTTGAAAACCTGGCCAGTAAAATCCATGATTAAACTTTCATGATTCAGATAGAATATGCAATTTTATACAACATATGCAATTTTATTTGAGTAGATGCTCATAGGAGTCGCTATGTGTATATTAAATTATATAACTATACCCAAAGAAGGCCCTTATTTCTATGAGGATAACCCCTTCTTTTAACTATACTGTTTAAAATAAACACTGCCACATAATGGATTAAAACCTTGTTTATTAAAATTGTAATGAAAATATAAATGATATATAGATAAAACAATGGTATAGTTTGAATCTGCTGTGTCTGGTAAAACGAATATATAATAAAATATAACAATATAGAAGCCTATTTATGATGGTGCTGGCGGACATGATCTGATATAGCGTATCATGTCCGCTGCAAATCCATAAATGCAGACAGCATACGCTATCGGCATTTATCATTGCACCAGCAGTTCTTGTAAACTGCTGGTGCAATGCCACCCCCCTGGAGATTCGCGGCCCTAGCAGGGGGTGTCAATCAACCCGATCGTATTCATTTCTGTCGATTTCTGTCCTCCGCCTCAGAGCAGGCAGACAGGTTATGGAGCAGGCATCAAACTCCATACGGCGCTTGATAAATATGCCCCATAGTATAACAACAACAACCTATAATATGTCGGTTTCTCACTAAAAATGGCCTGCAGAAGGGCTTAAAGGGATATGAAACCCAAAATTTTTCTTTCATGAGTCTGATATAAAACATGCGATTTTAAACAACTTTCTAATGCACTTTTTCTTCGTTCTCTTGGTATCTTTTGTTGAAAAGCAGGGATGTATGCTTAGGAGCCGGCCTGTTTCTGGAGCACTATTTAGTTGGCAGTAGTTTTGCAAGAATATTATTCATTTGCAAGAGCACCAGAGGGCAGCACTATTTTCTGCAATGTAGTGCTCCAGATGCCTACCTAGGTATCTCTTCAACACTGAATATTATGGGAATGAAGCAAATTTGATAATAGAAGTAAATTGGAAAGTTGTTCTAAAGTATTATGCTTTGTCTGAATCACAAAATATTTTTGGGGGTTTTCATATCCCTTTAAATGTCAACAGCATCTAAAAACTCCAAAACAGCTCAGCACAGGAGTGGAGATGGCATAGCAGTTAAGGGGTTAAACAGCTCTCGGATGGAGAAAAAAAAATGGTCTCCCCAGCATAAGCAGAATAATATCTTTAACCAAAGTACTGAACTATCCATTTTTGGCTTTGGTACTTACATTATTTTCTTATTTTAGTTAATGGAGACAAAGTGGCAAGCAAATCGATTGACAAAGTCCTTGGAGACACTAAAGGAAAGGGAACTTCTTCAATATAACCCCATTAACTGGAGCGGAACATTGAAATGAACCGTGCTAGATCTACATGCAACGCTCTAGATTTCTAAAAACCGGGACAGAATCTTGTAATTATTTTACTCATTAACAAACTGTGATGACTCCATCAGGATTTCATGCAGCATTATTATTATTATTAATATTTTTTCTTTTTTTTTTCTTAGCTGAAGCAATTTGTAGTCAAACCATTGAGTTACAAATGTTTTTATCTTCCCTCATACAACAATAAAGTATCATGAATAGCAAATTCCTGTTGGATTTACATCTCTAGGCAAAGGTTCCACTAACACAATAGACATAGGCTTTTCCGATTTCCTTAAGGTGAGATTTGACCTATATATTTTAACACTTAGGGCTAGATTTATCAAAGCTGAGGCGTACAGGGGCGCGTATACAAGCCCCTGTATTCCTCAGCTCGCCTGTGGCGGGGGTATTCACCATTGAACACAAGCGCAATTTTGCGCTCACATGCAATCCCGCCCCCTGCCCGCGCACAGCCAATCACAGGCGGGCAGGAGCTGTCAATCTCCTCGGTTGGACTCGACCGCGGAGATTGAATTTTGCCACCTTAGAGGTGGCGAAGAGTTTAGGGAAGCGGCGGTCTAGTGACCGCTGCTTGTTAAATTACGGCGAGCAAGTTGTTATGAGAACTTGCAGCCGTTGGGCTTTAATAAATCGAGCCCTAAAAGGGACAGTCAAGTCAAAATTAAACGTTCATGATTCAGATAGAGCACACAATTTTAAACAACTTTCAAATTCACTTCCATTATATAAATGTGCACACTTTCTGAGACACCAGCTCCTACTTACCATGTGCAAATTTCACAGGATATACATATATACATTTTCTGATTGGCTGATGGCTGTCACATGATGCAGTGGGAATGAAAATGTACTTAAACTTTAACATTTGTCAGGAAAAAAAATCTACTGTTCATTTGAAAATCAAACTAAATGTTTTTGCATTGTCTTTTTTTTATTATGGTTTTATTGATGTTATTCTACTATGTTCAGTGGTCCTTTAAAGGGACATGTAACACCTTGTAATTACAAGACATTTTTGTTGTGTTGCTATAGAATAACATACCAGTTAAGTCTAACAGGCCCATTTATCAAGCTCCGTACAGAGCTTGAAGGGCCGTGTTTCTGGCGAGTCTTCAGACTCAACAGAAACACAACTTATGAAGCAGCGGTCTAAAGACCGCTGCTCCATAACCCTGTCCGCCTGCTCTGAACAGGCGGACAAGAATCGCCGGACATCAACCCGATCGAATACGATCGGGTTGATTGACAGCTCCCTGCTGGCGGCCGATTGGCCGCGAGTCAGCAGGGGGCGGCGTTGCACCAGCAGCTCTTGTGAGCTGCTGGTGCAATGTTAAATGCGGAGAGCGTATTGCTCTCCGCATTTAGCGAGGTCTTGCGGACCTGATCCGCAGTGTCGGATCAGGTCCGCAAGCCCTTTGATAAATGGGCCTGCATATGATTTTAAACAACATCCTTTATTCTGCAACTGTTTATTATAATAACTAAACTCCGACCATCATTTGCCTTATTTGAAGGAACCAATCTGAGCTTTACTCTGCAGACAACAAGGCTACTGAAATAAAGTTAATATAAAGTAAATTGTTTGCTCAGTTGCTATCTAATAAAGGATAACAGTTGTGGAATTGAGGTGCTCCTCTCCCTCAGTCAACCATTTCAGAAGTGGAAGGAAGATCTCAAAGAACCAAAACCATAGTAGTGTAATACCTTCAAAACTGGCAAAGCACTCAAAGAATGATCAAGTTTAAATACCTTTATTGCATCTTTAGTGTGATAAAACAACATAAAAAAATAAAAGCTCAGATCATAATCGAATAGATAAAAAAGTTAAAGCATATTTTAATAAAGCTGTAGTAAAAAAAACACTTTAACATATAGGTTAAAGCTGTTTTAGTATAAAGTTTTAGTTTTTATAAAATAATGGGTTGACTTGACAGCATTTTGTAACTTAGATTTACCCTATAAACGGCTAGATTACGAGAGGCGCACTAACTGTCGCTCTCAAGCAATATGGGGTAATTTGTGGATCTTTGCACTCAATAGAAATAGCGCGCATATTACAAGTTGAAAGTAAACATTTAGTACAATAGAATTTAATGCACATCGGGTTAGTGCGACTTCAGAGCTTTGGTTAACTGTTATGCAAGACAAAAGTTTCACAAAACACATCGTAAAATGCTTTTAAAAGTACAGTTAAACTCATAATAAAAAGTTATACGGGCTCAAGGATATGAAGTCTCAGGTGTTAGGGGAAAAAAACCTTACAAGCTCTCAGCTAAGATTTAAAAGCAAAATGGAAAGGTTAGTTACCGCATCTGGCCAAATGGGACAAGCCCAGGTACCTCGTCAAGGTCCTTTCCAATACCTGGGACCATAAAACAGCCACACAATGCAAGCTCTAAATCCAAACAAACTGGGAACAAGAGAAGGGTGCACAGGCTTATGTAATCACCCTAGTCATGGGCTGAGCATGTTGCAGGGTCATGGGATGTGTACCCGGTCCGGTATGAGAGTGCAGTCCCCTTCCGTGTTTTGTATATGTCTAGGGTAATTACATAAGCCTGTGCACCCTTCTCTTGTTCCCAGTTTGTTTGGATTTGAGAGCTTGCATTGTATGGCTGTTTTAGGGTCCCAGGTATTGGAAAGGACCTTGACGAGGTACCTGGGCTTGTCCCATTTGGCCAGATGCGGTAACTAACCTTTCCATTTTTGCTTTTAAATCTTAGCTGAGAGCTTGTAAGTGAGTGCTGGACTTTCTCTGTGTGTTGTATTAATTTGTTTTGTAATTTTCCCTATGGTTCTTGCACCTGTCTGGGGTTAACTGCCTGTGACTCTGGGGACAGCACAGCTTCCTGTGAGTGCCAGTGAGCACCCAGGGCTGAGCATGTTGCAGGGTCATGGGATGTGTACCCGGTCCGGTATGAGAGTGCAGTCCCCTTCCGTGTTTTGTATATGTCTAGGGTAATTACATAAGCCTGTGCACCCTTCTCTTGTTCCCAGTTTGTTTGGATTTGAGAGCTTGCATTGTGTGGCTGTTTTAGGGTCCCAGGTATTGGAAAGGACCTTGACAAGGTACCTGGGCTTGTCCCATTTGGCCAGATGCGGTAAATAACCTTTCCATTTTTGCTTTTAAATCTTAGCTGAGAGCTTGTAAGTGAGTGCTCGGTTTTCTCTGTATGTTGTATTAATTTGTTTTGTAATTTTCCCTATGGTTCTTGCACGCAGACCTGTCTGGGGTTAACTGCTTGTGGCTCTGGGGACAGCACAGCTTCCTGTGAGTGCCAGTGGCACCCAGGGCTGAGCATGTTGCAGGGTCATGGGATGTGTACCCGGTCCGGTATGAGAGTGCAGTTCCCTTCCGTGTTTTGTATATGTCTAGGGTGATTACATATTCCTGTGCACCCTTCCCTTGTTCCCAGTTTGTTTGGATTTGAAAGCTTGCATTGTGTGGCTGTTTTAGGGTCCCAGGTATTGGAAAGGACCTTGACGTGGTACCTGGGCTTGTCCCATTTGGCCAGATGCGGTAACTAACCTTTCCATTTTTGCTTTTAAATCTTAGCTGAGAGCTTGTGAGTGCTGGGTTTTCTCTGTGTGTTGTATATATATATGTTTTTATGTGTGTACATATGTATTTAGTATTTATGTATTTTTCCATAAATTTGCATAGAATACAATATATTATATCATTACAAGATTTAAGTACAGCTTATAGACCAATAGCTATTACAAATTTCAAGTATTCCTGTATGGTTTGCAACATTTCAATTCTTTAATAACTGTCCTATACTTTTACATAGATATTGAATATTTTGCAGTCCAGCCCTACATTTCAGTAGGTGGAGCTAAAAAGAAAAAGGGGCCTATCTATCAAGCTCCGAATGGAGCTTGAGGGCCCGTGTTTCTGACGAGTCTTCAGACTCGCCAGAAACACCAGTTATAAAGACCGCTGCTCCATAACCCTGTCCGTCTGCTCTGATGAGGCAGACAGAGATTGCCACAATTCAACCCGATCGAGTACGATCGGGTTGATTGACACCCCCTTGCTGGCGGATTGTCCGCGAGTCTGCAGGGGGCAGCGTTGCACCAGCAGCTCACAAGAGCTGCTGGTGCAATGTTGAATACGGAGAGCGTATTGCTCTCCGCATTCAGCGAGGTCTGTCGGACCTGATCCGCACTGTCGGATCAGGTCCGACAGACATTTGATAAATAGGCCTCAAAGTTTCAAGTTTATGTGCCAGTAATCAAAAGCATAACACAGTTAACTTAGTGCTATTAATAATAAAATAAAGAAAAAAGGAAATAACGATAACAATAATAATGAAAATAAAGTATTGAAGAGAACAATAAACAAAACTATAACAACAATAAACATTTGAGAATCACTGAATTACAGTTTGGAGGTTGGATGTAATACATAAAGTGCAGATGGTATATGTTGCATGGGGATAAGTTGCCTATGATAAGAAGGTCCATAGCCCCGAAAAGCTTGTGTTTTTGTTGATGTAGGTGTTTAAGGCTTAGAGCAGGAATCCCATAGAAACATTAACTCATAGTACTTGTCAAGAGTGTTAGTTAATAGATAATGATATCTTTCCAGTTTGAGGTTTTGGCAAAATTATTGAAGCCACATTTGTAAAGTTGGTGTGTCTGGCTTTTTCCAGAATCTGGGTATTAATTGATGAGCACTATTTATCATCAGGTTAAATAAAGCTATGTGCAGTTAAGATTGGAATTTGGGAGCAAACCTAAATAGGAAAATATAAGAATCTATCGAAATAGAGCAATTAAGGGTAGTTTGAATCTAGTCTCGAAGTTGAGACCAAAAATTTTGGATTTTGGGACAGGCCCACCATATATGATATAATGGCACAATCGCCAGCACTTATCGGTGGCCTCAGGAAACATATATTTCAATTTTTGTGGTGTTAGGTACCATCTAGTTAATAATTTACTGTTTGTCTCTATTAGTTTGGCAGAGTGGGTTGACTTGCAAAGTTTCCCAAAGATTGAGTGCCATTCTTTGAGTCATAGGGTAAAGGGTAGCCCTTTGTTCCAAGCTTTTGTATATGAAGGTAGTGTGTTGGGAGAAGGTGCCAATAATATTTTGTAAATTAAGGAAATTGTGTGTCTTATTAGCGTTGTAGAACAACATAAAACTTCAAATGGGGTTTTAGATCTCAAGAGATCCGATTTATGTGGGTGGGAAGATATAAAATGGTGAAGCTGGTGGTATCTAAACCATGGTTTGAAAAAAACATCTACCAAGTGTTCAATCAACTGTTTGGTCTGTATTGTCTCACATTCTGTAAGAAGGTGTATCGGAAGTAGATAATTTAGATCTCGTGTTGTATTGGAATGCATTAGCCTTCCTGGCATAGTATTTATGTATTTTACTGTATATGTACTGAAAATATTTCACATTCCAATGTTCTTCACTTACAGAACAATGTCATTTTTATTGTAAATATATATTTCTCTCTCTCTCTCTCTCTCTCTCTCTCTCTCTCTCTCTCTCTCTCTCTCTCTCTCTCTCTCTCTCTCTCTCTCTCTCTCTATATATATATATATATATATATATATATATATATATACCTATACCTGTACCTGTATATCTATTCCTATAGATATATATGTATATATGTATATTAAATGAACATTATCAGATATATATAGCAATATATTTAATAATAAAAAGTATGTTATTTTATATATGAATATAGGAATGTAAAATATGTGTAATGTGCATCTGGGTTAACAATTTTGGACTAACAGGGTCGGGTTAGAGCACATGAAAAATTGCACGTTAACCTGACCGCATTAGTCCTAAATTGCGAACCCCGATGTGCGTTACACATATTTTACATTCCTATGTTCTTCACATAAAATACAATGTACTTTTTATTATTAAATATATATTTTTATATAAATCTGCTAATGCTCATTAAAATACATGTATATATATTTATATAGATATATAGGTATAGATAAGTATAGGTATATATAGAAATATGCATTTACAATAAAAATTACATTGTTCTATATGTGAAGAACATTGGAATGTGACATTTTTATAACTCTTATCGGGTTAGAGCACAAGTATAGGTGTTTGGGTTTTTTTCTGTTAGCGCTCGCCATTGACTTTTATGGGGAGAATTACTTTGTTAGCGCGCTTTGGGTTTTGATTACACGCAAACTTTTTACTTTCAACTCATAATATGAGCACAACCAAACACATGCAAAAAGCCTGCACATAGAAAAGTTAACGTGTGAGCGGGAGCGCTGAATAGCGCTCTATTTATAATCTAGCCCATAATCCTCTGTGGACAATTAGGGACAGCACCAGGAACAGGGAAAATCTCAGGAAGATTGACAACTGTTTTATACACTGAATGTAAACGATTACAGGGTTTATCATCAGAAGGTTTAGCTTCTTCAATTCCTAAAGTGACTAAAACTTCCTTTTAAAGAGACTGAATATGCTTAATCCTAAATAAAAAAGACGAATTTTCAGGTTCTTGTGTTTTCCTATACAAATAATATGGATGAGAAAATAGAACCTGTCCCTAGGTCTCTACATAAGATATACATAGAATAACTTTGACAAAGTAACCAAACCAAAGCAGTGAGTATCCATAAAATACATTTTCATACTTACCCCATAGACACTCGTCCACTGAAAGCAGACAGCCAAACCAGTACTGAAACATAGCAGAGGTAATGGAATAGGAGTATAAAGTTGATCTGTAAAGGGAGGCAGAAGATGAATTCCCGTAACTGAATTTACAGAGAGCCTATGAAAAATATTTCCTGTGAGGCGAAAACATGGTGGCATGGGGCTGTACTCCCTTCACTTACCTCTGACAAGCACAGTACTCTGAAGGGAACCGGACCCTTCACTGAAGAAAATAAGCACATCATGCTTCAACCACATCCTAAGGAATACTTGGGTATTCGTAAAACTGAGGTATGTTTGAGGTGGGAGGGGTATTTATAGGCTTTGAGGTTTGGGAAACTTTGCCTCCTCCTGGTAGGAATGTATATCCCCTACATAAAAGCTTGTGAACTCTCGCCACCTATATGAAAGAAAAACATAATTTATTTTTACCAAATAAATTAATCTCTTTCATGGTGGTGAGAGTCCACGATCCGTTACATATGGGAATTACTTCTCTACCACTAGGAGGAGGCAAAGTTTCCCAAACACCAAGAGCTCCATAAAACCCCTCCCACCTCACACATACCTTAGTCCAGGGATGGGGAACCTTGGCACTCCTGATGTTTCAGAACTACATTACCCATGATGCTTAGGCACTCTGAAGTCCAGTTGAGCATCATGGGAAATGTAGTTCTGAAACATCTGGAGGGCCAAGGTTCCCCATCCCTGCCTTAGTCTAACATATAGCAAAGCAAGTGAGGTAAAAAAGGAATAAGAGCCAAAAAAAGGAACAGGGAAAAAAAGATGTACTCAAAATAAATAAACCCCAGGAAAATAACAAATGGTGGGTGCTCAGGGACTCTCACTACCATGAAAGAAATTAATTTCAGGCAAGCATAAATTATGTTTTCTTTTTATACAGGTGGTGGGAGTCCACGATCCGTTACATATGGGAACTAATACCCAAGCTGTGGAAGTCCACAAACAGTAACATAAAGGGAGGGATTGAAAAACAGCTTTTTTCACTGAGAAAATAAATCCACAACCCAAAAAATCTCTTATATTGAACTAAAAAAAGAAGAAGGTATAACTGAGACAAATGCCTGAAGGACCTATCTACCAAAGGCTGCTTCAGATTAAACAAAAACATCTAAATGGTAAAATTAAGTAAAGGTATGCAATGAAGACCAAGTAGTTGCCTTGCAAATGTGATCAACTGAACCCTCGTTCTTGAATGCCCAAGAAGTGGCAACTGACCTAGTAGAATAAGTCGTAATCCGCTGTGGCGGAGGCTAATTTGCCTCCAAATAAGCTCCGTGAATCAAAAGTTTCAACCAAGGGGCTAAAGAAAACATAATTTATGCTTACCTGATAAATTTATTTCTCTTGTGGTGTATCCAGTCCATGGATCATCCATTACTTGTGGGATATTCTCATTCCCAACAGGAAGTTGCAAGAGGACACCCAAAGCAGAGCTGTCTATATAGCTCCTCCCCTCACTACCATATCCAGTCATTCGACCGAAAACAAGCAGAGAAAGGAGAAACCATAGGGTGCAGTGGTGACTGTAGTTTAAAATTAAAAATACCTGCCTTAAAATGACAGGGCGGGCCGTGGACTGGATACACCACAAGAGAAATAAATTTATCAGGTAAGCATAAATTATGTTTTCTCTTGTAAGGTGTATCCAGTCCACGGATCATCCATTACTTGTGGGATACCAATACCAAAGCTAAAGTACACGGATGAAGGGAGGGACAAGGCAGGTACTTAAACGGAAGGTACCACTGCCTGTAAAACCTTTCTCCCAAAAATAGCCTCCGAAGAAGCAAAAGTATCAAATTTGTAGAATTTTGAAAAAGTATGAAGCGAAGACCAAGTCGCCGCCTTGCAAATCTGTTCAACAGAAGCCTCATTCTTAAAGGCCCATGTGGAAGCCACAGCTCTAGTAGAATGAGCTGTAATCCTTTCAGGAGGCTGCTGGCCAGCAGTCTCATAAGCCAAGCGTATTATACTCCTTAGCCAAAAAGAAAGAGAAGTTGCCGAAGCCTTTTGGCCTCTCCTCTGTCCAGAGTAGACAACAAACAAAGCAGATGTTTGACGAAAATCTTTAGTAGCTTGTAAGTAAAACTTTAAAGCACGAACCACGTCCAGATTGTGTAATAGACGCTCCTTCTTTGAAGAAGGATTAGGACACAAAGATGGAACAACAATCTCCTGATTGATATTCTTATTAGATACCACCTTAGGTAAAAACCCAGGTTTGGTACGCAGAACTACCTTATCCGCATGGAAGATCAGATAAGGAGAATCACATTGTAAGGCAGATAACTCAGAAACTCTACGAGCCAAGGAAATAGCTACCAAAAAAAGAACTTTCCAAGATAAAAGTTTGATATCTATGGAATGAAGAGGTTCAAACGGAACCCCCTGAAGAACTTTAAGAACCAAATTTAAGCTCCAAGGTGGAGCAACAGGTTTAAACACAGGCTTAATTCTAACTAAAGCCTGACAAAATGCCTGAACGTCTGGGACATCCGCCAGACGCTTGTGCAAAAGAATAGATAGCGCATAAATCTGTCCCTTTAAGGAAGTAGCTGACAATCCTTTCTCCAATCCTTCTTGGAGAAAAGATAATATCCTGGGAATCCTGACCTTACTCCATGAGTAGCCCTTGGATTCACACCATAAAGATATTTACGCCATATTTTATGATAGATTTTCCTGGTGACAGGCTTTCGTGCCTGAATTAAGGTATCAATGACTGACTCGGAGAAACCACGCTTTGATAAAATCAAGCGTTCAATCTCCATGCAGTCAGCTTCAGAGAAATTAGATTTGGATGGTTGAAAGGACCTTGAAGTAGAAGGTCCTGTCTCAATGGCAGAGTCCATGGTGGAAAGGCTGACATGTCCACCAGATCTGCATACCAAGTCCTGCGTGGCCACGCAGGCGCTATCAAGATCACAGATGCTCTCTCCTGCTTGATTTTGGCAATCAGACGAGGGAGCAGAGAAACGGTGGAAACACATAAGCCAGGTTGAAGGACCAAGGCGCTGCTAGAGCATCTATCAGCGTTGCCTTGGGGTCCCTGGACCTGGATCCGTAACAAGGAAGCTTGGCGTTCTGGCGAGACGCCATGAGATCCAGTTCTGGTTTGCCCCAACGATGAACCAATTGTGCAAACACCTCCAGATGGAGTTCCCACTCCCCCGGATGAAAAGTCTGTCGACTTAGAAAATCCGCCTCCCAGTTCTCTACACCTGGGATATGGATAGCTGATAGGTGGCAAGAGTGAATCTCTGCCCAGCGAATTATCTTTGAGACTTCTAACATCGCTATGGAACTCCTTGTTCCCCCTTGATGGTTGATGAAAGCCACAGTCGTGATGTTGTCCGACTGAAATCTGATGAACCTCATTGTAGCATTGAATATCGCTCTTAGTTCCAGAATGTTTATTGGAAGGAGAGACTCCTCCTGAGTCCACGATCCCTGAGCCTTCAGGGAGTTCCAGACTGCACCCCAACCTAGAAGGCTGGCATCTGTCGTTACAATTGTCCAATCTGGCCTGCGAAAGGTCATACCTTTGGACAGATGGACCCGAGATAGCCACCAGAGAAGAGAATCCCTGGTTTCTTGATCCAGATTCAGTAAAGGGGACAAATCTGTGTAATCTCCATTCCACTGACTGAGCATGCATAGTTGCAGCGGTCTGAGATGTAGGCGTGCAAACGGCACTATGTCCATTGCCACTACCATTAAGCCGATTACTTCCATGCACTGAGCCACCGAAGGGCGAGGAATGGAATAAAGAACACGGCAGGAATTTAGAAGTTTTGATAACCTGGACTCCGTCAGGTAAATTTTCATTTCTACTTCCTAGGAAGGAAACTCTTTTGAGGGGGGATAGAGAACTCTTTTCCTCGTTCACCTTCCACCCATGCGACCTCAGAAATGCCAACACTATGTCCGTATGAGACTTGGCAATTTGGAAGTTTGACGCCTGAATCAGGATGTCGTCTAAATAAGGGGCCACTGCTATGCCCCGTGGCCTTAGGACCACCAGAAGCGACCCCAGAACCTTTGTAAAAATTCTTGGGGCTGTAGCTAACACAAAGGGAAGAGCTACAAACTGGTAGTGCCTGTCTAGGAAGGCAAACCTGAGAAACCGATGATGATCTTTGTGTATCGGAATGTGCAGATAAGCATCCTTTAAATCCACTGTAGTCATGTATTGACCCTCCTGGATCAGTGGTAGGATGGTACGAATAGTCTCCATCTTGAATGATGGAACTCTGAGGAATTTGTTTAAGATCTTTAGATCCAAAATTGGTCTGAAGGTTCCCACAAAAAGATTTAAGTAAAATCCCTGTCCCTGTTCCTCCTTTGGAACTGGATGGATCACTCCCATAACTAGGAGGTCTTGTAAACAGTGTAAGAATGCCTCTCTCTTTATCTGGTTTGCAGATAATTGTGAAAGGTGAAATCTCCCTTTTGGGGGGGAAGCCTTGAAGTCCAGAAAGATATCCCTGGGATATAATTTCCAACGCCCAGGGATCCTGGACATCTCTTTCCTACGCCTGGGCGAAGAGCGAAAGTCTGCCCCCTACTAGATCCATTACCGGATAGGGGGCCTTTCCTTCATACTGTCTTAGAGGCAGCAGCAGGCTTTTTGGCCTGCTTACCCTTGTTCCAGGTCTGGTTAGGTCTCCAGACCGTCTTGGACTGAGCAAAAGTTCCCTCTTGTTTTGCATTAGAGGAAGTTGATGCCGCACTTGCCTTGAAGTTTCGAAAGGCACGAAAATTAGACTGTTTGGCCCTTGGATTGGACCTATCCTCAGGAAGGGCATGACCTTTTCCTCCAGTGATATCAGCAATAATCTCCTTCAAACCAGGCCCGAATAGGGTCTGCCCCTTGAAGGGAATGTTAAGCAGCTTCGATTTTGAAGTAACGTCAGCTGACCATGATTTAAGCCATAACGCTCTGCGCGCCTGGATAGCAAAACCAGAATTCTTAGCCGTTAGTTTAGTCAAAGGAACAATGGCATCAGAAACAAAAGAATTGGCTAGCTTAAGTGCTCTAAGCTTGTCAAGTATTTCATCCAATGGAGTCGCTACCTGTAAAGCCTCTTCCAGAGACTCAAACCAGAATGCCGCAGCAGCAGTGACAGGCGCAATGCATGCAAGGGGCTGTAGGATAAAACCTTGTCGAATAAACATTTTCTTAAGGTAACCCTCTAACTTTTTATCCATTGGATCTAAGAAAGCACAACTGTCCTCGACAGGGATAGTAGTATGCTTTGCTAGAGTAGAAACTGCTCCCTCCACCTTAGGAACTGTCTGCCATAAGTCCCGTGTGGTGGCGTCTATTGAAAACATTTTTCTAAAAATAGGAGGGGGAGAGAACGGCACACCTGGTCTATGCCATTCCTTAGTAGTAATTTCTGTAAACCTTTTAGGTATTGGAAAAACATCAGTGCACACCGGCACTGCATAGTATTTATCCAGTCTACACAATTTCTCTGGCACTGCAATTGTATCACAGTCATTCAGAGCAGCTAAAACCTCCCTGAGTAACACGCGGAGGTGTTCAAGCTTAAATTTAAATGTAGAAACATCAGAATCAGGTTGCATCATCTTCCCTGAGTCAGAAACATCACCCACAGAAAGAAGCTCTCCTTATTCAGCTTCTGCATATTGTAAGGCAGTATCAGACATAGTTCTTAAAGCGTCAGTATGCTCTGTATTTCGTCTAACTCCAGAGCTATCTCGCTTTCCTCTAAATACAGGTAGTCTGGCTAATACCGCTGACAGTGTATTATCCATGACTGCCGCCATGTCTTGTAAAGTAAACGCTATGGGCGCCCTGGATGTACTTGGCGCCATTTGAGTGTGAGTCCCTTGAGCGGCAGTCAAAGGATCTGACACGTGGGGAGAGTTAGTCGGCATAACTTCCCCCTCATCAGATTCCTCTAGTGATAAATTTTTTAAAGACAGAATATGATCTTTATTGCTTTAAGTGAAATCAGTATATCTGGTACACATTCTAAGAGGGGGTTCCACCATGGCTTTTAAACATAATGAACAAGGAGTTTCCTCTATGTCAGACATGTTTATACAGACTAGCAATGAGACTAGCAAGCTTGGAAAACACTTTAAATCAAGTTAACAAGCAAATATAAAAAACGGTACTGTGCCTTTAAAAGAAACAAATTTTGTCAGAATTTTAAAAACAGTGAAAAAAGGCAGTAAATCAAACGAAATTTTTACAGTGTGTATAATAAGCTAACAGAGCATTGCACCCACTTGCAAATGGATGATTAACCCCTTAGTTCAAAAAAACGGATCAAAAAAACGATATAGACGTTTTTTAACAGTCACACCAAACTGCCACAGCCTTGCTGTGGGCCTACCTTCCCCAACAAACGATTTTGGAAGCCTAAGAGCCCTTTAGAGATGTCCTATAGCATTCAGGGGACTCCTGGAGGAAGGTGGATGTCTCAATCTGTAATAGTTAATGCGCAAAAAAGCGCTAAACTAGGCCCCTCCCACTCATAGTAACACAGTGGAAAGCCTCATGAACCTGTTTCTAGGCAAATTTAAGCCAGCCATGTGGAAAAAAAACTAGGCCCCAATAAAGTTTTATCACCAAAGTATATATATAAACGTTTAAACATGCCAGCAAACGTTTTATATTGTAAATATAAAAGAGTATTACCTCAGAAAGTAAGCATGATACCAGTCGTTATTAAATCACTGTATTCAGGCTTACCTTACATAAATTTGGTATCAGCAGCATTTTCTAGCCTTCACATCTTCTAGAAAAATATTAACTGCACATACCTCATAGCAGGATAACCTGCACGCCATTCCCCCGCTGAAGTTATCTCTCTCTTCAGTCATGTGTGAGAACAGCAATGGATCTTAGTTACAACCTGCTAAGATCATAGAAATCACAGGCAGATTCTTCTTTTTTTCTGCCTGGAACAAAATAGCACAACTCCGGTACCATTTAAAAATAATAAACTCTTGATTGAAGCAAAATAACAGCTACATTTCACCACTTATCTCTTACTACCTCCATGCGTGTTGAGAGTTGCAAGAGAATGACTGGATATGGTAGTGAGGGGAGGAGCTATATAGACAGCTCTGTTGTGGGTGTCCTCTTGCAACTTCCTGTTGGGAATGAGAATATCCCACAAGTAATGGATGATCCGTGGACTGGATACACCTTACAAGAGAAATAGGAGGCTTTCTGACTTTCCTAGGTCCAGAGAAAAGAACAAACTAGAGGTTTGTCTGAAATCCTTAGTAGCATTAACATAACATTTAAAAGCTTTACCAACATCCAGAAAATGCAAAGATCTTTTAGAAGCATTATTAGGATCAGGACACAAAGAGGGAACAACAATTTCCGTACCAAAGTTGAGTGAGGAAGCAACGTTAGGCAAACAATTAAATGCAGTCCGTAAAACAGCTTTATCCTGATTAACAATCAGATAAGGAGACTCAAAAGAGAGAGCAGACAATTCAGAAACTCATCTTGCAGAAGAGATGGCCAAAAGAAACAACACTTTCCATGAAAGTAATTTAATGTCCAATTTATGCCTAGGCTCAAAGGGAGAAGCCTGCAAAACAACTAGGTTAAGACTCCAAGTTGGAGAAATAGGCTTGATAACAGGATTAATTCAGATGAAAGCTTGAACAAAACAATGAACATCAGGAAGACTAGCAATCTTCCTGTGAAACAAAACCAAACAAGCAGAAATCTAACCTTTCAGGGAGCAGTCAGATAAACTCTTATCCAAACCATCCTTCAAAAACTGAAGAATCCTAGGGATTCTAAAAGAATGCCAGGAAAAATAATGGTCTATACACCAATACATGTACATTTTCAAAACTTTGTTGTAAATATTCATAGAAAAAGGTTTACAAGCCTGAATCATAGTGTCAATCACAAAATCTGGAAAACCTCTATGTCTCAGAACTAAGTGTTCAATTTCCATGCCATCAAGTTTAGAGACAATAGATCTGGATGGAAGAAAGGACCTTGAGATAGGTCTGACCGCAGAGGAAGAGGCCAAGAAGGGCAACTGGACATTAGAACCAGATCTGCATGCCAAATCCTGCGAGGCCATGCTGGGGCAATCAGGATTACAAATTACGTTTTTAACTTTATCTTGGAAATCACTCTGGAAAAAAGAACCAGAGGAGGAAACAGATAAGCAGGCTGGAATGACCAAGGAACTACAAGAACATCCAGAACCTCTGAATCCCTGGACCCCGCAAAGTATATGGAAAGTTTGTTGTTCAAATGAGAGGCCATCTGATCTATTTTTGGTAGGCCCCAAAGATCCACAATCAGATAGAACACATCCTGATGAAGAGACCACTCCCCTGGATGTAGGGTCTGACGACTGAGAAAGTCTGCATCCCAATTGTTAACTCCTTGGATGTGAATTGCAGAGATTAGGCAAGTATAGTCTTCTGCCCAAGAGAGAATTTGAGATACCGGCATCATAGCCAGGGAACTGTGAGTCCCCCCCCTGATGGTTGACATAAGCTACTACTGAAACATTGTCTGTCTGAAAACGTAGATAAGATTCCCTTTTTAATAGAGGCCAAGCTTGACGGGCCCTGAAGATTGCAGGGAGTTCCAGAATATTGATTGGCAACCTTGCCTTCCAAGGATCCTAAACACCCTGTGCTGTCAGAAGCCCACCACCAACAGTTTCCCAATCTTAAAGACTTGCATCTGTGGTGATCACAGACCAGGTAGGATGAAAAAAAGAAGCCCCCTTAAAAATAAACTGATGATTCCGCCACCAAGTCAGAGAATGGTTTGTGCTAGAATCTAAGAATATCTTTTGAAATAGTTGTGCATAATCCCTGATCCATTGAGGCAGCATACAAAGCTGAAGAGGCCTCATGAAAAATAAAGCAAATGGAATTGCATCCAAATCTGTAATCAGGAGACCTAGTACTTCCATACACAGAGCCACTGAAGTAAAGGAAAGAGACTGAAGGTTCAGACGGGCTAATACTAATTTTATGTGTCTCTGCTCTGTGAGGGTAAGATTCATGGACACTGAATCTCTCTGGAAACCTAGGAAAGTAACCTTTGTCTAAGGAATCAAAGAAATTGATCTTCCAACCATGTCTTTGAAGAAACAACAATAGTTGCTTTGCATGAAATTCTGCTAATGGAAAAGACTGAGCTAGTATCAAGATATTGTCTAGCTAAGAAAATACTGTAATACCCTGAGCTCTGACTAGAGACCA